>NC_138985.1:24350482-25748792 GCF_964341445.2 Mesoplodon mirus | reverse complement strand
TTCCAATGTCTGGATTTTTCTTTTTCCAAAGTTAGCAAATGAGAAAAGAAAAACAATTCACAATAGAGGGAAGAAAAATCATTAAGAAAGAAAAATGCAAATTTATAAATTGAAAGATTAAAAGTTGTGTGTGTGTGTGTGTGTGTTTGGGTTGGGGGGCATGCAGAATGTTCACTTAATTTCTTTTCCTACCTAGGATTATTCTAAATACAAAATTTCTAGTTAGAGAAAAGGGAAATAAGTGATTGCCCCAGGAGTACTGTGGAAAAAGGGATCAGGAGATTCCAATTTGAGCCTCACACACCAGTGAGCTGTGTGATACTGGGGAAAACATATTAAACCAGAACTAAGGTAGGTCCAGTCTGGCTTTGGAAGCAGTGAGCAGCTTGCCAAAACTACTGTGGATTGTCCAGGTGAAGATGGCCAGGAGCAGCTGGTCGCTAGGGAATGTTCCAGGATGCTGGACAGCTGGTGGAAATCAAGGCTCAGCGGGGATGTCAGCTGTCAGCACCGGGAGAGAAGTGGAGTCAGCTCTCACTAGAAACATCAGTTGATGTCAGATCAAAGGCCCAAGGAAGGCCTACGCTGGAAAGCTGAAGCTAAGAAGAGATAAGAATAGAACCCAAGTGGGGGCAAAGTAGTTGCAGAACAGAACTCAGTCTGAGCCAAAGGCAGGCAGGAAATTGGGCAGGGCAGGAATGAGTCTGGGAGTCTACGGAGCAAACCAAGTGTCAGGAGACTGAGTCAAACTCCAGATTCTCCATCCAATTCAAAAGTCAAGGGCAAAAGAAGGTCAGCCAGCAAAGTCTGGAGAGCTGTGCCTACACCCTCCCAAAAGGAAGGCCTTTCGAGTTGGCCTTGTGGAATCTCCCACCAGATTTCAAGGGGTCTGTGGCCATGATGCTGTTAAATTCTAAGTTCTTACACGTAGGAAGGGGTTAAGTTCAATGATATCCCAGGTTCTATCCAGCTCCCCAAGTGTTTAGGGCTCTAACATTCTATAAATCTAAAAATATACATTAAGTTCCAAAGGAGAAATGAGGGTATTAAATGTTTTATCCAGGGAAACAGAGTTTACTGGACTCCCTCCCGCCACCATCCTCACCCCCCTGCACATACATATAAATATCCCACCACTACCACCTAATTCTTTCTACTAAAAGGCAGTGTGGAATGTTTTATAGCCCTTCTGGAAAAAAGGAGGGGGAGAGAAGGAGTGGGATGACATTCCATTCCATCCTGACTCACTTAAAGATATCATTAGATTCTCAGTCACAAAGAATTCTCTTAACAGGGTAGAAAGAGCCCTGGTCACGAGGAGCTTGCTTGGAGTTGCAGTGGTTCCCTTTGCATTCTGTAAGCCAAAAGGGATGCATTCCAAGGCTGTGTTTCTTTCATTCTTTTCCCCTCCAGGCTGATTTTATAGTAACAACAAATAGCCACTTAAATCTATCTCCAAATAACCAACATTCAGAAAATGTACCACATAAAATATAGACATTTTACAAGGGACCATCTATTAGCTGATAATGGCAGAGCTGCCCTGGAATGCATAAGAAAACAAATGTGACCCTCACCAAACGTCAGATCCATTTATCCAAATCAGCCCTCTACAGTGGATCCCAGATAAACCTACAATGATATGATTCAAAGCATTATGAAAGATTGGGGGGAAGGTTACAATAAACTAAATATGTAGGTTGAGGATATATAAAAATCACGTGAAATGCAGCCTCATAAGATACTAATAGTAGGCAGAAAAAAAAAAAAAGGCTGGCAGAAAAGATTTTAAAATGTGATCATATGGGAAAGAGAATATTAGACCAACAAAAAAGTTTCCGTGGGAGAAAACAATAAGTTTCTCTACGTATATTAAAAACATGTAGACATGGGAGAGTCGATGGTTGCCAGGTTTAGAGGGGAGGAATTAATCCGGGTTAAAAGAGACTCCCATAGCCTCCCAGCCCTGGCAAAAGTGTCAGTGAGGGGAACTTAATCTCTGGGGCTCCTGACTGCTCTCAGCCTTCATTCTGCTTTTCACTCACCTTAGGCAGGGCTTTGATGATTTCTCCACTTTCCCCATATTAAAATCTAGTCTGAGGAAAGGGCCTGGGGAATTTTATTTACTCTAAGGAATAAGACTACCTGTTTTAACACCCCCCCCCACCTCTGTGCTGTTTGAAGCTTAAGAGCGGACAAACTTTTAAGCCCTTAAAATCTATAATTGCAGAATTCCTGAAATCAGCAAACTATGTGTAAGGAAGGGTTATATTCCATGGAACAGAGGTTCCTCCCAGTCCTTCTAAATTACATCATATAGATGGCCACTGATAAAATCCTCCCTGTTCTCTAAGCAAACCACTTGTTCAATGAAGCCTTCCTGCAAGTAGCTAAAACCCACCTAGGAAAGTGATAAGTGATATCCATGTATTATTTAATTGTAAAAGAGTTCAAATTGTGAATGACAGGATAAGGACAGGAAGATGGAGGCATGGAAGGCAGGCAGGAGGGAGGGTTGAAATGGGGATTTAAGATGGGGGGTAGGGGAAGGGGCAAGAGATAGAGGGTTGTCTGAGATGAAATATATGGTAGTTTTATTTTCCACTAAAAATGAAAATTAAGGATATTATAGATATTATTTAAGAGAAAAGTAAAGTCAACAGTTTTCAGGAAGGCCAAAGATACCCATTAAAACTTTGAAAAACTTAACCATAAAAATGACACAGGAGAACTCATGGATGTATTTTATTTCAGAGTTCAAAGCCCCTGACTGAAGCTTTTCATAGTCTATTAACACAGCACAGCAACTCAGGAACACACGAAAGTGCTTCATTCTTTATGAGGGTACAACCACAAATGCATGGAATAATTTAAGTGGAATGTTCACAAGTTCCAAATTCATTGCCCACACTGAGAAACAGTGTTTCTTGAAAGGGAATAGTATATGAACTATTAAGGTCCACTTTGGGTTTGAAAAAAAAAAAAAAAGCACTATTAATAGCCTTTATTAGGAGCACTGTACAAAGTTAAATGTATTCCTGAGTCTTATGAGCTATTTTTAATTTTTTTAAGAAGTTGAACAGAAATCATTTGTTTAGCTGCAAAAAGGTCATACAGGCCAACTAGAATGTCATGCTTTACTTCTGCTAGAATTAAATCAAATCAGTACAATAACACTAGTTATATCGTCCTAATCAGGATCTGATTGGCAGTTAAATGAAACTATTAAATAAAATTGTGGAAGGTAATTCATATAATAATTACAGTTTGGGAGAGGAAAATCTCTCAAAACTTGGCATCCATGAATAAAAAAATGATATAGGAGAACTCTGATGGCAAAAAATGTGGGAAATGTAGTTTCTGATTCTTGAGGATTGAGATTCTCCTCAAATATACTGAGCACTGTTGTTTGCTGAGGGCTATGCTGGCTGCCTTCATGCCTGTTCTGTTTTTTAATTCTCACAGTGATGCAGGTATTCTTATACGTACCGTATATATGAGAACCTGAGGCTCAGAGAAATCAGAGGATCTGCTCAAGACCACAGAGTTAATGGAAGGCTCTGGTTTCAAATTCGGGCCTTCTGACATTCTGTGATCATAATACAGGCCTCCTGGGTTAGTTTAGAAAAAGTTCTCATTTCTAGCTACCACTGCTCTCCTCTTTTTATTCTGACCTGACATTGGGTCTCTTCCCTTTGGCCAGTTTGCCAAATTGGGATGGCTTTGCCCATCACTGGTTCATACATTCACTAACTGAAAGAACATCTAGCGCCAGGGACCCAAACAGGCACCAGAAATAAAATAAAAAAAGGCAGTCTCTTACCACGTGCATGGTCTCTTACGATGTGTCAATGTAGGCTGATCAGTTATAATCAGTGTACCACTCTGGTGAGGGATGTTGGTAGTGGGGAGGCTGGGGGAGAGGGCAGGGGTTGGGGGGTAGCAGAGGGTACATGGGAACTCTCTGTACCTTCCTCTCAGTTTTGCTATGAGCGTAAGACTGCTCTAAAAAAACTGTCTCTAAAAACAAAGATAGTCTCTGCCTTAAGAAGTTGACTGCTGCGTCAAGGTGGAGGATGAATGACAGCTGAACGCAATAGATGCTTTGATTCAGCAACATAGGAGGGGCCACTTTAAACAGACAAATGAGACGCAGGAAGAGCTCCCAAAACTTGTGCTCATTTTAAAGGACTAGTAGCAGCCAGTGAGATGAAGAAGCTTCATCATTTTAGTGAAAAGCAATGAGCCTGTGGGAAGACACAGCAGATTAAAAGACCAGGCCAAATTATAAGATGGTTCTAAGGCAAAAGTGGGAGATGCAATTACATGTGTTAAGATAAATAGTTTAAACTTTATCTTAAAAGCTGTGGAGACTCCCTGAAAGACCTAGTCAGGGAAGTGGAATGACCAAATTTGTCTGATGGAACCAAGATGTCAGTTTTTAAAAATTAACATTATATTTAGGCATCTTTGAAGTCACAAGCCCTCCATGAACAGCCCAAGAATGCTCCAGGTCCAACTCTCCAATATTCTGAACAAGTATATTAAAAATAACTTGACACCAAATTTAAAGAGGTGAAGCTCTTTAATAAGTTCTGGATTCAATTCAACAAATGTCTGTTTAGCACCTCTGTTTAGAAGGCTCTGAACTACAGCATTTAATTTCACAGTATTTTAATACAGTAAACTGTGAAAATAAGTAGATATTCAATTGCATACCAGAAACTTGACTTCAGAAAAACCAGATCATTCAAAACCAAAAATAATTATTTATTTTACTAAAGGTATTGCCACAGTACTTTATTTTTTCTAAATAGTTCATATGTGGGTTTTTTTTTTCACATCTTTATTGGAGTACAAATGTTTTACAATGTTGTGTTAGTTTCTGCTGTACAACAAACTGAATCAGCTATACGTATACATATATCCCCTCCCTCTTGAGCCTCCCTCCCACCCTCCCTATCCCACCCCTCTAGGTCATCACAAAGCACCAAGTTGATCTCCCTGTGCTATGCAGCAGCTTCCCACTAGCCATCCATTTTACATTTGGTTGTGTATATATGTTGATGCTACTCTCTCACTTCATCCCAGCTTCGCCTCACCACCCACCCCCGTGCCCTCAAGTCTGTTCTCAATGTCTGCATCCTTATTCCTGCCCTACCACTAGGTTCATCAGTACCGCTTTTTAAAATTCCATATATATGCGTTAGCATACAGTATTTGTTTTTCTCTTTCTGACTTACTTCACTCTGTATGACAGACTCTAGGTCCATCCACCTCACTACAAATAACTCAATTTCATTCCTTTTTATAACTGAGTAATATTCTATTGTATATATGTGCCACATCTTCTTTATCCAGCCATCTGTTGATGGACACTTAGGTTGCTTCCATGTCTGGCTATTGTAAATAGAGCTGCAATGAACATTTTGGTACATGACTCTTTTTGAATTATGGTTTTCTCAGGGTATATGCCCAGTAGTGGGATTGCTGGGTCGTATGGTAGTTCTATTTTTAGTTTTTTAAGGAACCTCCATACTGCTCTCCATAGTGGTTGTATCAATTTACATTCCCACCAACAGTGCAAGGGGGTTCCCTTTTCTCCACACCCTCTCCAGCATTTATTGTTTGTAGATTTTTTGATGATGGCCGTTCTGACTAGTGAGATGATACCTCATTGTGGTTTTGATTTGCATTTCTCTAATGATTAGTGATGCTGCACATCTTTTCATGTATTTGTTGGCCATCTGCATGTCTTCTTTGGAGAAATGTCTATTTAGGTCTTCCAACCATTTGGTGTTGAATTTTGTCAAAAGCTTTTTCTGCATCTATTGAGATGATCATATGGTTTTTATTCTTTAATTTGTTAATATGGTATATCACATTGATTGATTTGCATATATTGAAGAATCCTTGCATCCCACTTGATCACGGTGTATGATCCTTTTAATGTATTGTTGGATTCTGTTTGCTAGTATTTTGTTGAGGATCTTTGCAACTATATTCATCAGTGATATTGGTCTATGGAGGCTAAACAGTGCACTGCTAAATAACCAAGAGATCACTGAAGAAATCAAAGAGGAAATCAAAAAATACCGAGAAACAAATGACAATGAAAACACAATGATTCAAAACCTATGGGATGTAGCAAAAGCAGTTATAAGAGGGAAGTTCATAGCCATTCAGGCTCACCTCAAGAAACATGAAAAATCTCAAATAAACAATCTAACCTTACACCTAAAGCAAGAAGAACAGAGAAAACCCAAAGTTAGTAGAAGGAAAGAAATCATAAAGATCAGAGCAGAAAGAAATGAAATAGAAACAAAGAAAACAATAGCAAAGATCCATAAAACTAAAAGCTGGTTCTTTGAGAAGAAAAACAAAATTGATAAACCTTTAGCCAGACTCATCAAGAAAAAAAGGGAGAGGACTCAAATCAATAAAATTAGAAATGAAAAAGGAGAGATTACAACTGACACTGCAGAAATACAAAAGATCATTAGAGACTACTACAAGCAACTATATGCCAATAAAATGGACAACCTGGAAGAAATGGACTAATTCTTGGAAAAGTACAACCTTCCAAGATTGACCCAGGAAGAATTAGAAAATATAAACAGACCAATCATAGGTAATGAAATTGAAACTGTAATTAAAATCTTCCAACAAACAGAAAGAAGTCCAGGACCAGATGGCTTCACAGGTGAATTCTATCAGACATTTAGAGAAGAGTTAACACCTATCCTTCTCAAACTCCTCCAAAAAATAGCGGAGGGAGGAACACCCCCAAACTCATTCCAAGAGGCCACCATTACCCTGATACCAAAACCAGACAAAGATATCACAAGAAAATTATAGACCAATATCCTGATGAACATAGATGCCACAGTACTTTAAAAGGTAAATTTGTCTCACACTGTTAGTTTTATTTATGACAACTTAGGGTAACTAACATTTTAGGAATGCCTTCACTAGGACTATACTGACATACGCTTCCCTAACGTGTAGCACTTTTCAAAAAGCAATTTAAAAGTTGTCATCAGTTTCTCTCCAAGCTTTTTTTTCTTCTCCTATGATTTATTTTTTCCTCCGTATAAAATTACACTCAGTTTGATATTTCCTCCTTTGATGTGAACTATCTTTTTTCCTCACCTGCCTAATTTTATTCGTCCTTTAAGACTCATCTCAACTGGAAAAAAAAAAAAAGACTCACCTCAGCTGGCACTGTCTGCAGGAAAGCCTTCCCTGACTTGCCCAGATTGAGGTAGTCGCCCCTTCTCTGGCCTCCCACCACCCTGTGCATATGTGTATAGTGGCACTTCACACACTCTATTTAATTCATTGCTTTACTTGTTTGTTTTCCTACTTAGACCAAGAGCCACCTCATCTTTCATCTCTGTATCTGCAGGACAAAGGCACACAGTCAGTGGCCATTAACGTTGATGAAGAGAGGAAGCAGGAGGAATAAAATGAATTGTATTTCTATTTTCCCTATTATTTCTCTTTTCCTTCATCCTCATTTCATGTCTTCCTATTATTTCTCCCCAACTACTAATACATTATCATAATCCTTCTCTTCTTAGTATCAATACACATCATGATTTTTAGTCTCTCCCGCGGGGTCTAAACTATTGCAAAAATGCTGGTCCCGTGTGTGTGGGTCGCACAGGTTGAGGAGTTTGTTGCTCCTTAGCTTTGCAAAGGAGGGGTTTGTTGTAACAGACCCTGCATTAGTCTCGATTTTATCTTTTCTTCTGTGTTTTAGCTGGGGACTTTGAACATGCTTTAGTTTTGCCTCGTTTTTGGTCTTAGCAGCTGGGTAAACAGACTTTCTGAAACACCCTGGACAAAATGGCAAGTTCAAGGGGAAAGTCTTCCACCTTTAAATTAAAAAAAAAAAAATCTTGTTCACGGCCACAGTTGGGGAATAGTAACACCTGAGAGCACTTGAGAGGGATTGTGTTTGTGCTGGCTATGGAAAACACCGCTAATGACAAAAACATGCAGCTGCCTCTCCAAGTGAGGCCGACCACTCTCAGAGAGCAGCATCAAACTGAATTTAGCAAGAGTGACAGAAAAGTGAGGTAAATGACTGACATTTCTGGTAGGCACTTTCTAAAGAGTCTATGAATTGCAGAGGAGAATGCAAAGAGAATCACCTGATTCTAAAACACTTAAATGAATGCTTGCCATGGGCAGGAAAGTTACTTTGGGAAATTACTCAGGAAATTAATCAAAATTTAGGAAACATACTTTGGAAGGAAGATTTTGAAACACAAGAGGGAAGCTTTATGTGTATTTAGGAGAGCAAACTTTGTAAAAATCCATAAATGCTTCTGTTTTCACTTTTGGATATCGAATTGGATGAAAGGGGTGCGACGTTTTGTTTTGCTTTTTGTTTTTAAGGAACACCATGAGTCCATCATTACTAGAGTTTTTTTTAAAGTTGTCTGAAGTGCAAATTCACTCTCACAAATCCCTCTACATTTTTATGTATTTTAAAGATTTTCCAAAATAGAAATATAGGCTGAGGAAAGTGTCTATGAGCATTAAAGGAAAGTTTTATGATATAACGTTTAATAGCAGACAACAGGGAAAAACATGGTATATTCACACGGTAATGTAGCTACTGTTACAAAAAATATGCTTTTCTATAGAAATGACAGGAAAACCACACACAAAAAACTGTAGCATGTGCACTGTAATATGCTCACAAAAAGACAGAAAGACAGTAAGTTATTAACAGGCACAGACTGTAGCTGCAATACTTCTGTAAAGCAAAATTTACAAAAAGTTTGTATGAAAAATACGGACAACTAACTTCTTAGGCATATCAAAACACATGTTTTTATGGAAGAGGTCTTAAAGAAAAGTCTTCTAGAACGTCTACAAGGTTTACTCTAATGGAAGTCCAGGCAGGCAGGGAGTTTAGTTTTGTTTTGTTTTTGAAGCCATCTTCCTTGTGCCCAAAACAGTCACTGGCACATAGTAGGTAGTCAATAAATACGTGTTAAATAGATGAGTAAGAGAAGGAACAAATGAGAAGCATGCTCGATGGAAACTCTTGAGTCCCTAGGTCTCTTCAGGTGTGGAAGGAAGTTTTTGCTGGTTCTAAGTTGCTGGAAAACTTCAAACTCTATTAGGTTGCGTATTCCCTTCAAGACGTCTCTTCAGGGTGGGCGGGGGGAATGGGTGAAGGTGCTCAAAAGGCACAAACTTTCAGTTTTAAGATAAATAGGTCCTGAGGATGTTATGTGCAGCATGGTGACTATAGTTAATACTACTGTATTGTATATTTGACAGTTGCTAAGAGAGTAGATCTGAAAAGTTCTCATCACAAGGGACGAAAAAGATTTGTAACTGTGAGGTGACAGATGTTAACTTACTAGGGTAATCATTTCAGAATATATACATATATCAAATCATTATTTGTGTGCCTTAAACTAATGCAACATTATATGTCAATTATATCTCAATAAAACTGGAAGGAAAAAAAAAAAGACCTATCATCAGGTTACACCGAAAACAGAAGTTGTTGACAAGCTAACTCATTTTATGGACAAAAAAATTTCCTTTGTTTCACAAGTTTCATAAACTCCTTTATCATAAACTCTATTATAACTTTTACAGCATGATTTTCCTGCCATCTCCCCCTACTCTCTCCCTCTGGACCCACCTCCCTATATTATTCCTTTATATTGGGAAAAGGTGGAAAGGAAAGGTCATGTCAGGTTGTGGAAGGCCATGATGTCAGAATAAAATGACCAGATTTGATCATGTAATTAATATAGAGCCATTAATATTTTGAATATTGGAAAAACATAAAATCATATCATGAAAATGAGACATTTTACAACATTCACAGAGACTTCTGAAAGCCCAACACTTAATGGTACTAGTGAATCCAGGGATATTTATTCAGAAAAACAAATGATAAGGTTATCGATGGGACTGAATCAATATCCTAATCTTCCCTGGTCACCATTGTTTGATCCACCGCGGAGAAGAGACCTGAGCTGGAAGAGACTGTAGAACTGCATCCCACAAGACACCACCAAAACACGTCCACACACCAGCCCAAGAGAGCAGGGACCCTGGCCTCTGGGCACCCAAGGGCCTCTCTGTGGTCTGTGTTTTAACAGCAGGATGATGATGAAGGGAACTCCCTTATCAAGTTTCCTCTCTTAAGACTACCCTCTAGTCTCTTCTTTACAAGTTTGATTCCTCTTAAGTCTGAATAAAGACATAAGAACCTATGGGTTCCAAAATGCTCAAACTCCCACTTCTGGGTATATAAGAGGAGAAAGAAAAAGGTGTTAGGTTATTTAATTCACCCCAAAAAGAGAAATTTGAAATTAAACTGTTACAGATGCTGCTAGAAGTCTGTCCACAATAGAATTCTATAACAGAATTTAGCAAGGAATACAGGTTTTAGGACACAGGAAACCAGTAATTTAACTCTGTGGTTCTTAAAGTTAGAAGAGTGCTGGCAACTCAATAACAAGATGACACATATCTGCCTAGGTTTTGTATTTTTCTTGGGTCCACTCTTCTCACAGCATGGATATGATTTATTTAGATTCTCAAAGAGCTTTTGATAAGGTTCTCACAAGTGCCTGTTATTGAAACTTGGTAACCATGGTGTGAAAGGAAAAAGTCATATCAATGAATTAAATGAATCAAAAACTGCTTGAGAGGCAAAGAGGCAAAAAGCAGAGATAAAGGGCCAATTCTCATGGGGTGAAATGTTAATGACTGAGGGCTCTCCGGCTTTGCAGTAGAATCTGAGTTTTATTTAACTAATGACCAAGAAAGGGGAGCCCAATTCTCATTCCCCTCTTCTCTGCATATCAGTCCCACACACAGAGGCCCCATTGATTGAAGGAGGAGAGACAGGCAGCGTAGAGAAGAAGTGCTTAAAATCCAGGAAAAAGCAAATAGGTAATGAATGCAGACTCATGTAGAGATCCCCAAAGGAGAAGGGAAGAGGAATAAACATAACATTAGCAGAAGTTTTTTTCTAAGAACTTTCGCTTGTTTGTTAGTTTTTTAATACAATTTTTAAAGGTTACACTCCATTTCGTTATTACAAAATATTGGCCATATTCCCCGTGTTGTACACTACATCCTTGTAGCCTATCTTACACCCTATAGTTTGTACCTCCCACTCTCCTACCCCTATATTGTCCCTCCCCCACCTCCCCACTGGTACTCAGTTTGTTCTTGATATCTGTGAGTCTAAGAACTTTGATATATCTATGCTACATGGAAACACAAGGGCATTTTCAAAAGACAAGATATTATATTTGAACAAAAGTCCTTAATTTATTGGTTTGATGAGAGCAAATGTTCATACTGAAGAACGGTTCACATGGGCATTGAGATCCACAAAAACCACAATCTATTCCTACAGATTGAGAAGTCAGATGTAAACAAAAGTGAAACTGATAGGAAAGAGTAAGAATTATTAACTTTTTCTGAGGCAAACTTGAAAAATTGATACAGGTTTGAACAAAAGTATAACCTGACATGAATGGAATAATTTGAAAATCAAATACTCTAATTGGTCAGCATTAATCCTTTATGACTCAACCTGCCATTTTCAAAACATCATCATGACAAACTACACAGAGAGGCTCAGAAAAGCCAACTGGCTCTTGACTGAACCTCCCTTATCTCAGTTTCCTTATCTGTAAAATGGAAATAATAGAACTTCCCTCACAGGATGATTATAAGGGTTAAATGAGATCATGTATGTAGAGCGATTCATACAGTAAATGTAAAAAATGATGTTAAATTATTAGTTAGTATTTATGATAGACTAAACCCAAACATATGCCACAGAGAAGCAACTAATGCAAGCTATTGTGATGTTCTTATTTCTATCACTGTTATGATGCAATACTTAGTAAGACATGTGAAATACTTTCAAATGCTTTCAAACAAAGAAAAACATAGCTTTAAAATACATTTCCACTAACCAATTTTGTAAAATGAAAGATAATTATAAGTTAATCTAAATAAGCCAAAAAGAGCACCACAAAATGCCAGATAAATGCTAATAACATATTAATTCTTAAAGGTACAAACAGTAGAGCCAAGCTTACCGTGTCGATAGTAATTTAATAAGCTCTTTTCTATTCTGTACCCGAAGGTGGTTAGTTCTATACCTGGAATCATCAATCAGTTCAGGCAAATTCAAGATCTAAAAGGGAAAGAGAATTTTAAAGTGTAATTCACAAAATTTTTGTGTACCTGCCTGTGGGTACTAGTGTTCAGGACCTACCACTCCATCCTCAAGACCATTCCTTGCTGGTCTTTATACTTCTTAACACAAGGATATATAGAGGGAAGGATCATGAGATTAGGATGGGTCATGCTGGTGACTGGTTTTCTCATTTATAAGAAGTTTTTACTACATTTAAGCATGTGCCTACATACAGGAAAACAAAAAAAACATTTATCAGACCCCCCCATAATATCTTGTAGCCATTTATGAGAATATAGGAAAAGAGTTATCAGATTCCCACAGTAAGTCTTATCTAGAGGAAACAGAGATAGAGGTACAAATTGGGTAAAACTGACCTAATTCTAAGAACCAATGACATAAGTGCAAGTCTGCACTTACATGAAGCTCATAATCAACATATATCTTGTAAGTACATTCACTTATTTGTTCCACATGTAAATAAAATAGTATTATCTGTCCCAGTAGTCCTATCCAGGATGTTGTACAAGGTGCTAAAATAAAGGGGAAGCATACACACTTGCCCCAAATGCTCACCGTTAAAACAATGTCAAATTAAAAGATACTCCTCCTATAGAAGTGTCCCTATTTTTCTTTACTATGACTCCCTGAAGGAATAACAAATAGAAGTGCTTTTATATTCTTCCTCTTTTGCTCCTCCTCAGTAAAGAGAAAATCTATCCTGGAAGTCCCAGCGGGCATCTTGCAATTTTAACAAGACCATAATGAAAGTACCAAGTGGATTTGGAATGGAAAAGAAGTTTTAAAAAGAATGTGTGGAGGCAGAGTTTGGCAGTTGTGTTGGAAAGTCAGAAGGAGCATTTATGGGCTAGGGGCAGGCCATGTGGCCCACAGAAAGCTTCTCTACCTCTACTAATGTATTTGCCTTAAATATAAACACTTAATGGTTTCATTTGTTTCCCACAGTTTAAATAAAGTCAGTCCATTAATCATCTTACAAAGGAGAGAGAAGTGAAGAAGATGCCCTGAAGTAAAGAGAGCATCTCAATGGTGTAATTTCTCTTTCACATGTTTCACTTATTCATTTCCTTTAGGAATAATAAAGATTTTAAAAAGTGACACCACATACAGTGCCCTTTCTAGAAACCTCCCTGTCACCACACCTGATCCAAGAATTGGCCTCAAGGCTTATCCAGGAATCAAAACACACCCTCCTCCACCAAGAGTGAATAAGTCATTTCAAGAAAAAGCAAGTGCCTTCACTAGATCACACGTTAAATTTATACATGTGGCCTCACCCAGAATACACTGTAAGCTACATAAAAAACTACTCAGTGTTTGCACTCAATGGTAACTGGGGTGCACTCATGTCTCCTTCTCTGAATATGACTTACTGGACCTCTTTTCTCTTTGAAAGTTGGTGTTAAATAGTGGGTAAAGTAATTATCCTTCTGTCTTCAACTATGCCAGCATTCAAAATGTTTCTAGAGAGACTGCTTTAAGAGCTGTGGTCATAACCATGCTTTAGGTGCTTGAAAGAGAATGCTGCCTGGGACAAAATGAAACAATGTAAGTGAAAGTGCTTGACATATTAAGCATTAAGTAAATGTGAAATATTCCAAGTAGGTACTGTTTCTCCCCAAAGAGATACCAAAGCATGTGTTTGTTCAAAAAAGGATGGGAAAGAAGGGAGAATGTAGGGGAGATTATCTACTTAACTTTCATTTCTTAAGGATATTTCTATTGGATATAGAATTCTGCAGTTACAGTTCTTTCCTTTTGGCCCTTTAAACACGTTGTACCACTTCTCTCTGGGCTCTGTAGTTTCTGACAGGAAACCTGCAGTCAATTGAGTCAGTGTTCCCCCAAATGTATCAATAATACGTCATTCTCTCTGGGTGCTTTCAAATGCTTTTTCCTGGTCTTTAGTTTTCAGCAGTAATATTTTGATGTGCTTGGGCATGGATTTATTTGGATTTATCTTATTTGGGGTTTGCTGAAATTATTAAATCTGTATGTTTTTAATCTTTCACCAAATTTGGGAAGTTTTCAGCCATCGTTTCTTCAATGGCTTCAATTTTTTTCAGTCTGTTCTCTTTCTTCTCTCCTTCTGGGACTACAGTGACATAAATATTAGATTTTTTTGTTATTGTCCCACAGGTCCCTGAGTATCTGTTCTTTCTTTCATTTTGGGGAGAGGACTATCTTTTTTTCCTTTCTGATGTTCAGACTGAATAATTTCTATTTATCCATCTTCAAGTTCCTTAACTGTTTCCTCTGTCACCTCCATTGTGCTACTGAGCTCATTCAGTGAGGTGTTTGTTCCTATATTTGGTTGCTGTATTTTTCAGTTCTAAAATGTCCATTTGATTCTTCTTCAAATCTTCTATTTCTTTTCTGGACATTTCTACTTTTCTATTTATTTTAAGTGTCTGCGATGCTTGTTGGAGTATCTTTATAATGGCTGTTTTAAAGTTTTCATGAGTTAATTTCCACATCTGTATCATCTTGGCATTGGCATTTATTGATTGTCTTTTCTCATGCAGGTTCTGGTTCTTCATATGCTGAGTAATTTGGGATTGTATCCTGGATATTTTGAATATTATGTTATAAGCCTCTGAGTCTTGTTTAAATCCTACAGAAAATTTCTGTTGTTATTGTTTTTAGCAAGCAGTTCACCTGGTTAAGTTCAGTCTGCAAGTCCCAACTCACCTTCTATGTGCTTTGGTTCTACTGTCAGTTCAGTTTTCAAAGCCTTTGCAATTGCTTTTTGAACCTGTGCCCTACTTAATGGTCATGCTGCAACCTGGGAAGTTGTCTATTTGTTAATAGTTCTCAACATCTTGGGTGTCCTGATTAGGACCAGATCAATGCATGTGCAGCTCAGGGGTGAGCTCAGGAGTTCACAAACAACTTCACGGATCCCTTTCTGAAGCTTTTCCCTCTCTGCAACCTCTTTCCAGTTCCCTAGAGCTCCCCTCTAGTTACCCTACTCCCCAGCATACTTCCAGGGCAGAGACCAGTCAGTGGGAGGGCAGAGGAAAAAGCATCAAGGATTTACCCCTCTCTTTTGGGATCACAGCTTAGTGATGAAAGAAAGGTCCCCTTCCTCAAGAGTTTTGGCTGCTGCTCACCCGCCGCTGCCGCTACAGGACTGCTTGGAGGCTGGGGTGTGAGAAAATGAGAGGACAAAAAGGGAGGATGTCCACACTCTCTCTGACATTAGACTCCACTTTTATGCTCCTCACACCAGGAATGAGGCATCTCCTGGAACTCAGCTCTGTTCCCGGGTGCCCACTGCCAGGTTTCAGGCTGTGTTCATGGAAAGGAATAATCAGAGGGAAAAACCGGTAAGCTTACTGCCAGTTTAGAGGTATTTCAAATTCTGGTATTCCTTCCCAATTTTCCTGCTATTACTTACTTTTCACAGTCCTCATACAGATGTTCCATGCATTCTGTACAGGTTTTATCACTGTGTTCCGTGGGTGAGACAGGGAGAAATGTGCTTACTCCATTTTACCCAGAAACAGAATCTCCACACCTAATTGCTAGAAAGACCACTTATTAAGTTCATGCTGTGAGCCAGGGACTGCCTGGCTAAAACTAAGTGTTTTACTTATCTAATCTAACTTTTAAAAAAAACCCAAAAGTTATATATTAGTATAGTTGTGTATTATAACCTTCATTTTTATCATGAGGACACTGATGCTTAGCAAAGATTAAGTACCTTGCCAGAGATCACCTGACTGGTTTCAAGACTCCCAGAATGCCCTAGAATTAAAATGTCCTCAGACCACCTGCTCTAAAATCAACTATAGGGCTTGTTAAAATTGACGTTTCCTGTGCTCCACCTCACGTACTAAGTCAAAATCTTTGGGACGGGGCTCAAGGAGATTTCCTATGCATGCTAAAGTTGAGAACCAATGTATATTGCCTCCAATAAAAGAAACTTTCAGTCTATATGACTTTTAAAAGGATGTCAGTGTATTTCAAATAGGAATACCCATTAGTGTTGGCATCAATCAGCTTAAAATAGCTTACATGTGCTCATGTTCCCTACCCTTCCGTATCATGTTAAGGGACATAAAATAGGGTTTGTTATAAGCCAAGGTTCACTTTATATGCGAGAAGATGTTCTGAAGCCCAAGCCTTGAACCCAAAGCTCTCACTGCCACTCTAATCCCTGACAGTAAGGGTATTCTAATAGGGCCCCTCCCAATGGAGTTTTTAGTCAACCAGTATATCAAACTCTCTTTTGGAAAGAGATTGGGCATAAGTAAATTCTACTCATTTGTCACAAACAATACTGCCACATTTCTCCCCAGGAGGCAGAGGAGCCCTGTCTTTCATGATAGACTTTACGTGGCAAAAGAATAATTTTGATAGGCTCATTGTCTAACTTGGGGTCCTCCACTTCTACAAGGCCAGCCTGAACTATAATACCCTCTGTAATAGACAGAGCTGAATAGAAAATACCTAGAAAAAGCTCGCTCACTATATAAGGGAAGGGGGAGAACCTTGCATCAAATAAGGAAACAGATGATTTTTTTTTCCTTAGAAAAGGTTTTTAGAACAAGTTTACATGTAAGGGTATAATTATGAAGGTGAAAAACTCAATCAGATTGCAACGTTTGCTGAAGATGCCTAGTAAATGATGTAGATAACATTAAAATCTTGTACACATAAAACTTTTCTTCTGAGGATCTCAAAGAGTTTTATAGACATTGCCTTAATGGCTCATAACAGGGATTATCATTCCTAACTCACATATGGGAAAAACAAGGTCAAGTATGCCATTCTCCAAGGCCCTCTGCTAGTCTCCTTTTTAAAAAATGTGTCATAACACACCATAACAATAAGTCATATTTTAGTACTAAAACTGATGGCAAATATTCTGCTTTGAAATAAAAATCTTCTTCAAAATAACGTTCTTATGGATATTTATGAGGAAGTTCAAAAGTTTTAGATTGATCATCAGTAATGAATCAAAAATAAAAAGAATTCAGTGCAGCTATTTTCAACAGTGAAGAATATGTCAACCAGTAATTTCTACCCCCTCCCCACCCTGATTCTGGAGAGAGAAAACTCCAAAACATATGGCCCAGGAAGAAAATCTGTCCTTGTTTATAGCAATGAACTGGCTTTTACATCTCTGCAGCTAGAGTACGCAAATGACTTCACAGGCAACGGCTTCCGTATGTTTTATATTTTTAACATTGACCGTTCATAATAAAGGTTCTTTGATCCCAGATCAAATGTTTGAATCAATTTTCTCTACACTTACTCAGAGTAACCATTATAAAAGCTCCCCTCTTTCCCACCTCAGATGTTCCAGCCCTTCCTGCAATTGGAACTATCTCCATTTGTCACCTTCTCTGCGGTACTTCCCACCCCTTTGCTGTGGTTTTTAGCTGTGCTCGTTAACCTCTCATACAAAAGAGGCATAGCAATAAGTAATTTTTGTACATAATAAGTTAACTGCAGTAAATAAGGTTCCTCTAAGGAATTCACAGGCATCTTTATTAAAACTGAAACCTCATGGTACAAGGAAAAAGAAAACCTTTCCCAACCAGTAAAAAATCCTCAACAGAAGGCAGAAGAGAAGATGGCGGAAGAGTAAGACGCGGAGATCACCTTCCTCCCCACGGATACACCAGAAATACAGCTACACGTGGAACAACTCCTACAGAACACCTACTGAACGCTGGCAGAAGACCCCAGACCTCCCAAAAGGCAAGAAACTCCCCACATACCTGGGTAGGGCAAAGCGGAGAGATCCGCACACAGAGGATCGGTGCCGAGCGGCACTCACCAGCCCGAGAGGCTTGTCTGCTCGCCCGCCGGGGCACGCAGCGCTGGAAGCTGAGGCTCGGGCTTCGGTCAGAGCGCAGGGAGAGGACTGGGGCTGGCGGCGAGAACTCAGCCTGAAGGGGGCTAATGTGCCACAGCTAGCCGGGAGGGAGTCCGGGAAAACTCTGGAGCTGCCGAAGAGGCAAGAGACTTTTTCTTCCCTCTTGGTTTCCTGGTGCGTGAGGAGAGGGGATTAAGAGCGCTGCTTAAAGGGGCTCCACGGACGGGCGCGAGTCGCGACTGAAAGCGCGGAGCCCAGTGACAGGCGTGGGACGCTGGGGCTGCTGCTGCCGCCGCCAAGAAGCCTGTGTGCGAGCGCAGGTCACTGCCCACACCGCCCTTCCGGGAGCCTGTGCAGCCCGCCACTGCCGGGGTCCCGGGATCCAGGGGCGGCTTCCCTGGGACAACGCACGGCGCGCCTCGGGCTGGTGCAACGTCACGCCGACCTCTGCCGCTGCAGGCTCGCCCCGCACTCCGTGCCCCTCCCTCCCTCCCGGCCTGAGTGAGCCAGAGTCCCCGAAGAGGCTGCTCCTTTAACCCTGTCCTATCTGAGCGAAGAACAGACGCCCTCCGGCGACCTACACGCAGAGGCGGGGCCAAATCCAAAGCTGAGACCCAGGAGCTGTGAGAACAAAGAAGAGAAAGGGAAACCTCTCCCAGCAGCCTCAGAAGCAGCGGATTAAAGCTCCACAATCAACTTGATGTACCCTGCATCTGTGGAATACATGAATAGACAACACATCATCCCAAATTGAGGAGCCCGGAGTCAGTGCTGTGCCTCTGAGGTGGGAGAGCCAACTTCAGGACACTGGTCCACAAGAGACCTCCCAGCTCCACATAATATCAAACGGCGAAAATCTTCCAGAGATCTCCATCTCAACACCAGCACCCAGCTTCACTCAACGACCAGCAGGCTACAGTGCTGGACACCCTAAGCCAAACAACTAGCAAGACAGGAACACAACACCACCCATTAGCAGAGAGGTGGCCTAAAATCATAAAAAGTCCACAGACACCCCAAAACACACCACCAGACGTGGACCTGCCCACCAGAAAGACAAGATCCAGCCTCATCCACCAGAACACAGGCACTAGTCCCCTCCACCAGGAAGCCTACACAACCCACTAAACCAACCTTAGCCACTGGGGACAGACACCAAAAACAACAGGAACTACGAACCTGCAGCCTGCAAAAAGGAGACCCCAAACACAGTAACATAAGCAAAATGAGAAGACAGAAAAACACACAGCAGGAGAAGGAGCAAGATAAAAACCCATCAGACCTAACAAATGAAGAGGTAATAGGCACTCTACCTGAAAAAGAATTCAGAATAATGATGGTAAAGATGATCCAAGATTCTATTTCCCAGATCCAAAATCTTGGAAATAGAATAGACAAAATGCAAGAAACAGTTAACAAGGACCTAGAAGAACTAAAGATGAATCAAGCATCGATTAAAAACACAATACATGAAATAAAAAATACTCTAGATGGGATCAATAGCAGAATAACTGAGGCAGAAGAACGGATAAGTGAGGTGGAAGATAAAATAGTGGAAATAACTGCTGCAGAGCAAAATAAAGAAAAAAGAATGAAAAGAACAGAGGACAGTCTCAGAGACCTCTGGGACAACATTAAACGCACCAACATTCGAATTATAGGGGTTCCAGAAGAAGAAGAGAAAAAGAAAGGGACTGAGAAAATATTTGAAGAGATTATAGTTGAAAACTTCCCTAATATGGGAAAGGAAATAGTTAATCAAGTCCAGGAGGCACAGAGAGTCCCATACAGAATAAATCCAAGGAGAAATACGCCAAGACACATATTAATCAAACTGTCAAAAATTAAACACAAAGAAATCATATTAAAAGCAGCAAGGCAAAAACAACAAATAACACACAAGGGAATCCCCATCAGGATAACAGCTGATCTCTCAGCAGAAACTCTACAAGCCAGAAGGGAGTGGCAGGACATACTTAAAGTGATGAAGGAGAAAAACCTGCAACCAAGATTACTCTACCCAGCAAGGATCTCATTCAGATTTGATGGAGAAATTAAAACGTTTACAGACAAGCAAAAGCTGAGAGAGTTCAGCACCACCAAACCAGCTTTACAACAAATGCTAAAGGAACTTCTCTAGGCAAGAAACACAACAGAAGTAAAAGACCTACAATAATGAACCCAAAACAATTAAGAAAATGGGAATAGGAACATACATATCGATAATTACCTTAAATGTAAATGGACTAAATGCTCCCACCAAAAGACACAGAGTGGCTGAATGGATACAAAAACAAGACCCATCTATATGCTGTCTACAAGAGACCCACTTCAGACCTAGAGACACATACAGACTGAAAGTAAGGGGATGGAAAAAGATATTCCATGCAAATGGAAACCAAAAGAAAGCTGGAGTAGCAATTCTCATATCAGACAAAATAGACTTTAAAATAAGGACTACTAGAAGAGACAAAGAAGGACACTACATAATGATCAAGGGATCGATCCAAGAAGAAGATATAACAATTGTAAATATTTATGCACCAAACATAGGAGCACCTCAATACATAAGGCAAATACTAACAGCCATAAAAGGAGAAATCGACAGTAACACACTCATAGTAGGGGACTTTAACACCCCACTTTCACCAATGGACAGATCATCCAAAATGAAAATAAATAAGGAAACACAAGCTTTAAATGATACATTAAACAAGATGGACTTAATTGATATTTATAGGACATTCCATCCAAAAACAACAGAATACACATTTTTCTCAAGTGCTCATGGAACATTCTCCAGGATAGATCATATCTTGGGTCACAAATCAAGCCTTGGTAAATTTAAGAAAATTGAAATTGTATCAAGTATCTTTTCCGACCACAATGCTATGAGACTAGATATCAATTACAGGAAAAGAGCTGTAAAAAATACAAACACATGGAGGCTAAACAATACACTACTTAATAACGAAGTGATCACTGAAGAAATCAAAGAGGAAATTAAAAAATACCTAGAAACAAATGACAATGGAGACACAACGACCCAAAACCTATGGGATGCAGCAAAAGCAGTTCTAAGAGGGAAGTTTATAGCAATACAATCCCACCTTAAGAAACAGGAAACATCTCGAATAAACAACCTAACCTTGCACCTAAAGCAATTAGAGAAAGAAGAACAAAAACATCCCAAAGTTAGCAGAAGGAAAGAAATCATAAAAATCAGATCAGAAATAAATGAAAAAGAAATGAAGGAAACGATAGCAAAGATCAATAAAACTAAAAGCTGGTTCTTTGAGAAGATAAACAAAATTGATAAACCATTAGCCAGACTCATCAAGAAAAAAAGGGAGAAGACTCAAATCAATAGAATTAGAAATGAAAAAGGAGAAGTAACAACTGACACTACAGAAATACAAAAGATCATGAGAGATTACTATAAGCAACTCTATGCCAATAAAATGGACAACCTGGAAGAAATGGACAAATTCTTAGAAATGCACAACCTGCCAAGACTGAATCAGGAAGAAATAGAAAATATGAACAGACCAATCACAAGCACTGAAATTGAAACTGTGATAAAAAATCTTCCAACAAACAAAAGCCCAGGACCAGATGGCTTCACAGGCGAATTCTATCAAGCATTTAGAGAAGAGCTAACACCTATCCTTCTCAAACTCTTCCAAAATATAGCAGAGGGAGGAACAATCCCAAACTCATTCTACGAGGCCACCATCACCTTGATACCAAAACCAGGCAAGGATGTCACAAAGAAAGAAAACTACAGGCCAATATCACTGATGAACATAGATGCAAAAATCCTCAACAAAATACTAGCAAACAGAATCCAACAGCACATTAAAAGGATCATACACCATGATCAAGTGGGGTTTATTCCAGGAATGCAAGGATTCTTCAATATACGCAAATCAATCAACGTGATACACCATATTAACAAATTGAAGGAGAAAAACCATATGATCATCTCAATAGATGCAGAGAAAGCTTTCGACAAAATTCAACACCCATTTATGATAAAAACCCTGCAGAAAGTAGGCATAGAGGGAACTTTCCTCAACATAATAAAGGCCATATATGACAAACCCACAGCCAGCATCGTCCTCAATGGTGAAAAACTGAAACCATTTCCACTAAGATCAGGAACTAGACAAGGTTGCCCACTCTCACCACTCTTATTCAACCTAGTTTTGGAAGTTTTAGCCACAGCAATCAGAGAAGAAAAGGAAATAAAAGGAATCCAAATTGGAAAAGAAGAAGTAAAGCTGTCACTGTTTGCAGATGACATGATACTATACATAGAGAATCCTAAAGATGCTACCAGAAAACTACTAGAGTTAATCAATGAATTTGGTAAAGTTGCAGGATACAAAATTAATGCACAGAAATCTCTGGCATTCCTATATACTGATGATGAAAAATCTGAAAGTGAAATCAAGGAAACACTCCCATTTACCATTGCAACAAAAAGAATAAAATATCTAGGAATAAACCTACCTAAGGAGACAAAAGACCTGTATGCAGAAAATTATAAGACACTGATGAAAGAAATTAAAGATGATACAAATAGATGGAGAGATGTACCATGTTCTTGGATTGGAAGAATCAACATTGTGAAAATGACTCTACTACCCAAAGCAATCTACAGGTTCAATGCAATCCCTATCAAACTACCACTGGCATTTTTCACAGAACTAGAACAAAAAATTTCACAATTTGTATGGAAACACAAAAGACCCCGAATAGCCAAAGCAATCTTGAGAACGAAAAATGGAGCTGGAGGAATCAGGCTCCCTGACTTCAGACTATACTACAAAGCTACAGTAATCAAGACAGTATGGTACTGGCACAAAAACAGAAAGATAGATCAATGGAACAGGATAGAAAGCCCAGAGTTAAACCCACGGACATATGGTCACCTTATCTTTGATAAAGGAGGCAGGAATGTACAGTGGAGAAAGGACAGTCTCTTCAATAAGTGGTGCTGGGAAAACTGGATAGGGACATGTAAAAGTATGAGATTAGATCATTCCCTAACACCATACACAAAAATAAGCTCAAAATGGATTAAAGACCTAAATATAAGGCCAGACACTATCAAACTCTTAGAGGAAAACATAGGCAGAACACTCTATGACATAAATCACAGCAAGATCCTTTTTGACCCACCTCCTAGAGAAATGGAAATAAAGACAAAAATAAACACATGGGACCTAATGAAACTTAAAAGCTTTTGCACAGCAAAGGAAACCATAAACAAGACCAAAAGACAACCCTCAGAATGGGAGAAAATATTTGCAAATGAAGCAACTGACAAAGGATTAATCTCCAAAATTTATAAGCAGCTCATGCAGCTCAATAACAAAAAAACAAACAACCCAATCCAAAAATGGGCAGAAGACCTAAATAGACATTTCTCCACAGAAGATATACAGACTGCCAACAAACACATGAAAGGATGCTCAACATCTTTACTCATTAGAGAAATGCAAATCAAAACTACAATGAGATATCATCTCACACCAGTCAGAATGGCCATCATCAAAAAATCTAGAAACAATAAATGCTGGAGAGGGTGTGGAAAAAAGGGAACACTCTTGCACTGCTGGTGGGAATGTGAATTGGTACAGCCGCTATGGAGAACGGTATGGAGGTTCCTTAAAAAACTAAAAATAGAACTACCATATGACCCAGCAATCCCACTACTGGGCATATACCCTGAGAAAACCATAATTCAAAAAGAGACATGTACCAAAATGTTCATAGCAGCCCTATTTACAATAGCCCGGAGATGGAAACAACCTAAGTGTCCATCATCGGATGAATGGATAAAGAAGATGTGGCACATATATACAATGGAATATTACTCAGCCATAAAAAGAAATGAAATTGAGCTATTTGTAATGAGGTGGATAGACCTAGAGTCTGTCATACAGAGTGAAGTAAGTCAGAAAGAGAAAGACAAATACTGTATGCTAACACATATATATGGAATTTAAGAAAAAAAAATGTCATGAAGAACATAGGGGTAAGACAGGAATAAAGACACAGACCTACTAGAGAATGGACTTGAGGATATGGGGAGGGGGAAGGGTAAGCTGTGACAAAGTGAAAGAGCGGCATGGACATATATACACTACCAAACGTGAGGTAGATAGCTAGTGGGAAGCAGCCGCATAGCACAGGGAGATCAGCTCGGTACTTTGTGACCGCCTGGAGGGGTGGGATAGGGAGGGTGGGAGGGAGACGCAAAAGGGAGGGGATATGGAAACATATGTATATGTATAACTGATTAAATTTGTTATAAAGCAACAACAAAATAAAAAAATAAAAATAAAATAAAAATAAAGGGAAAGAGCATCAAAATCAAAATAAATAAATAAATAAATAAATAAATAAAAAGGCAGAAGAGTATTCCATATATAACGAACTCCTTATAATATATTAAACTCCTTAGAATATATTAAACAATATAATTTATTAAACAATGCCCCCTTTGGATGGAAATTTAGGTTTCAAATTTTATGCCCCTATCAATAATATTTCAATAAATATCTTTGTAGGAAAAAAGAAAAAAAAAAAAATCCTCAACAGGTAAGGCCTTTCCCTACATGTAAGAAAAATAAACTTATATATATATATATATATATATATATATATATATATATATATATATATATATATATACACACACAGTTAAACTAGATTATTTGCCTGGGATTAGAACTCTAAAAAGTGAACTGAAAACTAGAGCCTTAAATAAAAACAAAAGACCAGAGTCTGGATAAATAATAAAAACATCAAATTGGGCTTCCCTGGTGGCGCAGTGGTTGAGAGTCCTCCTGCCGATGCAGGGGACATGGGTTCGTGCCCCAGTCCAGGAGGATCCCACATGCCGTGGAGCGGCTGGGCCCGTGAGCCATGGCCGCTGAGCCTGCACGTCCAGAGCCTGTGCTCCGCAATGGGAGAGGGCACAACAGTGAGAGGCCCGCGTACCACAAAAAAACAAACAAACAAAAAAAACCATCAAATTGAAAAAAAATGTCCAAGCAATGCTAAAAATTGAGTATATCTTCAACATAAAATTACTTTAAATAATTCCAAGGTCTTTATTTAAGGCCTTGTTTAGGAACAACATTTTTTTTTTTTTTTTTTTTTTTTGCGGTACGGTGGCCTCTCACTGTTGTGGCCTCTCCCGCTGCGGAGCACAGGCTCCGGACACGCAGGCCCAGCGGCCATGGCTCACGGGCCCAGCCGCTCCGCGGCACGTGGGATCCTCCCGGACCGGGGCACGAACCCGTGTCCCCTGCATCAGCAGGCGGACCCTCAATCACTGCGCCACCAGGGAAGCCCCGATTTTTGTTTTTTTGATTTTTTTTTTTTGACTGTGTTGGGTCTTCATTGTTGCACGCAGGCTTTCCCTAGTTGCAGTGAGCAGGGGCTACTCTTTGTTGTGGTGCACGGGCTTCTCATTGTGGTGGCTTCTCTTGTTGCGGAGCACGGGCTCTAGGCCCGCGGGCTTCAGTAGTTGTGGCACGTGGGCTCAGTAGTTGTGGCTCGCAGGCTCTAGAGTGCAGGCTCAGTAGTTGTGGCACATGGGCTTAGTTGCTCGGCAGCACGTGGGATCTTCCCGGACCAGGGATCCAACCTGTGTCTCCTGCATTGGCAGGTGGATTCTTAACCACTGCACCAGGGAAGTCCCCAGGAACAATATTTTTAACATGACAATTGCTAAAAACTTAAAACATGAATTTTGCAGAAAGGTACTCATTAAACAAAGACTAATTTGAAGAAAAAAATTAATTTTCTAGTGGTAAGTAAATAAATTTGGTAGTAGAATAACTATATTTGGGCCTAATTATATCTTGTGGGGTTTGAAAAAGAAGAAGAAAAAGAAAGAAGAGAAAAAAATATTTTTCCTTCCATATCTTGGCTACTATACGTAATGCTGCAGTGAGCATAGGAGTGCATATATCTTTTCAAGTTAAGTGTTTTCATTTTCTTCAGATATATACCTTTAAGTGGAATTGCTGAATTGTATGGTAGTTCTATTTTTAACTTTTTGAGGAATCTCTATATTGTTTTCCACAGGGGCTACACCAATTTACAATCCCACCCACAGTGCACAAGGGTTCCCTTTTCTCCACATCCTCACCAACATTTGTTGTTTCTTGTCTTTTTCATAATAGCCATTCTGGACAGGTGAGGTGAGATCTCACTGTGGCTTTTATTTGCATTTCCCTGATGATTTGAGATGTTGAGCACCTTTTTTTTTTTTTTTTTACTTACTACTATAAAGGATACAACTCCGGAATAGCCAAATGGAAGAGATGCACAGGGCAAGGTATGCGGTGGGAGGGTGCAGAGCTTCCATGCTCCACTACCCTGCCATCACCTTGCTGTCTTCACCAGAAGCTCTCTGAATCTTAGAGTTCAAAGGTTTTCATAGAGCTCAATCTCCAGTCCCCTCTCCCTTTACTGGAGGTTCGTAGGTGGGGCTAAAATTTCTAACCCTCTAATCACTTGGTCTTCCTGGGACCAACCTATCCTGGGGCTATCTAGGGACCCCACCCTAAGTCACCTCAGTAGCATAAGCTCAGGTGTGATTGAAAGGAGCTTGTTGTGAATAACAAAAAACACTTCCATCATTCAGGAAATTTCGAGGGTTTTAGGAACTCTGTGTAAGAAATTGGGGACAAAGCCTAAATGTATTTTTGTATTTTACCACTTCATAGAAGTAGAAAGAAAAACTCACTTCTATCCTACCACCCAAATATGGTCTGTATTAGCATTATGGAATACTTCCAGGCTTTTTTGTGAATTTTGAGTACTATATTTATATTAGCATGGCAAACATTTTTGCTAATATTTATATTGAAAAAACTTATCGCTATTGCTTTATGAATGTCACTCAGATCTCATCTTAATGTTATTTCTTCAGCGAGACTTTCCCCTGACAACCCAGCCAGTATTTTAACACAGTAGCCTATTTTAATTCTCTGCATGGCACTTACCATGGATCGTTTTGGAGTTTTGTTTATTTATTTATTGTCACTCTCCCACTGAGCATCTTTCATGTACCTGTCAGCCATCTATATGTCTTCTTTGGAAAACTGTCTATTCAGAACTTCTGCCGATTTTTTAATTGGATTGTGTGGGTTTTTGCTATTGAGTTGTATGAATTCTTTACCTATTTTGGGTACTAACCTATAATCAGATATATGATTTACAAATATTTTCTGCCATTCAGTATGTTGCCTTTTCATTTTGTCAATGATTTCCTTTGCTGTGCAGAATCTTTTTACTTTGATGTAGTCCCACTTGTTTATTTTTGCTTTTATTGCCTTTGCTTTTGCCAATAAATCTTCACCAAGGCTGATGTCAAGGAGCTTACCACCTATGTTTTCGTCTAAGGGTTTTATGGTTTCAGGTCTTATATTGAAGCCTTTATTCTATTTTGAGTTAATTTTTGTATATGATGTAAGATAGTGGTCCAGTTTAATTCATTTGCGTAAGACTGTCTATTTCCCACCACTATTTATGGAAGAGATTGTCCTTTCCCCATTGTATATTCTTGGCTCCTTTGTCATGAATTAACTGACCACATATGAGTGAATTTAGTTTCGGCTCTCTATTCTGTCCCATTGATCTGTGTGTCCATTTTTATGCTAATGACATACTGTTTTGATTACTATAGCTTTGTAATATAGTTTGAAATCCAGGAGCATGATGCCTTCTCCCTGTTCTTCCTTGTTCTTCTTTCTCAAGATTACTTTGGCTATTTAGGGTCTTTTGTGGTTCCATACAAATTTTATAATTGTTCTATTCCTGTAAAAAATGCCACTGGAATTTTGATAGGGATTGCACAGAATCTATAGATGGCTTTTGATAGTACTGACATTTTAACAGTATTAATTCTTCCAATCCATGAGGACAGAATATCTTTTCATAATATCTTTTCATTTATTTGTGTCTTCTTTAATTTCTTTCATCAATGTCTTAAAATTTTCAGTGTATGTGTCTCTCACTTCCATGGCTAAATTTATCCCTAGGTATTTTATTCTTTTTGGTGCAATTGTAAGTGAGGTTGTTTTCTTAATTTCCATTTCTGGTAGTTTGTTATTAGTGTACAGAAACACAACAGATTTTTGTATATTGATTTTTATATCATACAACTTTGCTGAATTCATTTACTGTTCCAATAGATTTTTGGTGGAATCTTTAGGATTTTCTAACTATAAAGTCACGTAATCTGCAAGTAGAAACAATTTTACTTCTTCCTTCCCAGTTCTGATAACTTTTCTTTCTTTTCCTTGCCTGATTGCTCTAGCTAGGACTTCCAATTCTATGTTGAGTAACTTTGGTGAGAGTGGGCATCCTTGTCTTGTTCCTGATCTTAGAGGAAAAGCTTTCAACCTTTCACCACGAAACATGATGTTAGCTGTAGGCCTTTATTATGTTGAAATATGTTCCTTCTATACTTAATCTAAGAGTTTTTTATTATGAATATTGAATTTGTCAAATACTTTTTCTATGCCTATTGAGATGATCATGATTCCTTTCTTTCATTCTAATAATATGATATATTACATTGATTGATTTGTGTTGTGTTGAAACATCCTTGACTCCCAGAAATAAACCCCACGTGATGATGGTGTAAGATCCTTTTAATGTATTGTTGAATTAAGTTTGCTAATATTTTGTTGAATTTTCACCTCTGTGTTCATTAGGGACATTGGCCTGTAGTTTTCTTTTCTTGTGGTGTCCTTGCTGGGTTTGGGCCTGTAGTTTTCTTTTCTTGTGGTGTCCTTGCTGGGTTTGGTATCACAGTAATGCTGACCTTGTAAAATGAATCTGGAAGTGTTCCCTCCTCTTCTATTTTTGGAAGAGTTTGAGAATGACTGGCACTAATTCTTCTTTGAATGTTTGGCAGAATTTTCCAATCTGGTCCTATACTTTTGTTTGTTGGGAGGTTTCTGATTACTAATTCAATCTCCTTACTAGTAATCAGTCTCTTCAGATTTTCTATTTCTTCATAATTCAGTCTTGGAATGTTGTACATTTCTAGGAATTTATTCATTTCTTCTAGGTTGTCCAATTTGTTGGCATATAATTGTCCATAATAGTCCCTTGCAATCCTTTGTATTTCTGTGGTATCAATTATGACACCTCCTCTTTCATTTCTGATTTTTTTTTTGAACCTAGCTAAAGGTTTGTCAATTTTGTTTACCTTTCAAAGAACCAGCTTTCAGTTTCACTGATCTTTTCTATTGTCTTCTTAGTCTCTATTTCATTTATTTCCACTCTGATCTTTGTTATTTCCTTCCTTCTACTAACTTTGGGCTTTGTTTGTTCTTCTTTCTCTAGTTCCTTGAGGTGAAAACATAGGTTGTTTATTTGAGGTTTTTCTTGTTTCTTGAGGTAGCCATCTATCGCTATGAACTTCCCTCTTACAACTGCTTTTACTGCAACCCATAAGTTTTGGTATGTTGGATTTCCATTTTCATTTGTCTCAAAGTATTTTTTTAATTTCTTTTAATTTCTGCATTGATCCAGTCATTTTTATAGTTGCATGTTGTTTAATCTCCACACATTTGTGATTTTCCAGTTTTTTTCTTGTAATTGGTTTCTAGTTTCATAACTTTGTGGTCAGAAAAGATGCTTGATATGATTTCAATATTCTTAAATTTATTAAGACTTGTTTTGTGGCCTGACATATGATTTATCCTGGAGTATGCTCCATGGGCACTTGAGAAAGAATGTGTATTCTGTTGCTTTTAGATGGACTGTTTTTTATATACCTGTTTAGTCCATCTGGTCTAACTTAAGACCAATGTTTCCTTATTAATTACCTGTCTGGATGATCTATCCATTCATGTAAGCGGGGTAGTAAAGTCCCATACTATTATTGTATTGATGTCTAGTTCTTCCTTTAGCTCTGTTAATATTTGCTTTCTATATTTATGTGTTCCTATGCTGGGTGTGTAAATATTTACAAATGTTATATACTCTTGTTGGACTGACCCCTTTATCAGTATGCAATACCCTTTTTTGTCTCTTATCACAAAAGTCTATTTTGTTGGATATAAGTATTGCTACCAGAGCTTTGTTTTGGTTTCCATTTGTAAGAAATACTTTTTACATACCTTCACTTTCAGTCTGTGTGTGTCCTTACATCTGAAGTGAGTCTCCTGTAGGCAGCATACATATGGGTCTTGTGTTTTTATCTATTCATCTACTCCATGTCTTTTGAATGGTGAATTTAGTCCATTTACATTTAAAGTAATTATTGATAGGTATGTACTTATTGCCATTTTGTTAATTGTATTCTGATTGTTTTCTAGTTCCTCTGTTCCTTTCTTTTTCTCAGAAAAAAAATCCTGGCATTAAAAATCCCTTTAAAATGACTTTTTCCTTTTTGTTTGGACTAGTAGGTCAATTTTTAGTATAATTTAAGCTACTATGATTCTTCATTTAAAAATACAGCCAGGGCTTCCCTGGTGGCGCAGTGGTTGGGAGTCCGCCTGCCGATGCAGGGGACACGGGTTCGTGCCCCAGTCCGAGAGGATCCCGCGTGCCGTGGAGCGGCTGGGCCCATGAGCCATGGCCGCTGAGCCTGCGCGTCCGGAGCCTGTGCTCCGCAATGGGAGAGGCTACATCAGTGAGAGGCCCGCGTACCACAAAAAAATTAAAAAAATAAATAAATAAAATAAATAAAAATAAAAATACAGCCAGATACATCAATTTTACAAAACCAGAGTGCTAATTTAGACCCTGTCCTTAGCATTTGTAAGCATAGAAAAAGCATACTTTTAGGTGCTAACACAGGGAGTCTTGAGTATACACTTAGCAACATTGTTCTAGGCAAAACTGAATTTTCCTGGCTTTGTGCAAAATGAGTTGTTGCATATATTATCCACCCATCCCAAATATTATAGATTACCTTGCACACAGTAGCAAACTGTTGGTTATTTCCTGCTCCGACTACAAGATATCCATCCTTGGTTTTAAAAGCCTAAAATAAATACATACATACATAAATATATAATTTTACATATTGAGAATACCACAAAAATTGTCTTTAATTTTTCAAACTTTTATATAGAATCCTTGTTCTAAAGTAATGTTATTAGTTAAATCAATATCAACTAATTAGTATATATTTCTCTTATATTTGCATAGTTGTCATTTGAGGTTTTCAAAGCACTTCCTATCTCTTCCACTAACTGTTATATCATTGGAAGCAGAGGGGAAAATGTGTGACTTAGAAAAATAAAGAAAATACTGGATTTTTATTATAATTCATAACATCAAATTCTATATTCATTATAGTATGGATTAATGTTGGATTTTCCCAAAACTCTGTTTTTTGTTTGTTTCCAGTTTTTCTCATAGGGCAAAAAGAATGATGGTACATTGTTTTCTACAAAGCATACGAAGAATACATGGAAAAAAGGAAGGAAATAAGGGAGGGAGGAGAGAAGGAGGGAAGAAAGGAGAGTGGGGTGGAAGGAAGATGAGTAATGGAGCTATATTTTTGTCTTTGAAAATCTTAGATATAAACTTTTGGGTAATTTTCACTTTCTAGTAAGTGAAAAATGACACACCTGGACCTCGTGTGGCCTTAGGTACCTGAGAATGCCTGTTCCTTTTAGGAGATATGTTCATTTGGTAAAAGCCAGAGACATATTAGTAACTGATGCCTCCACCTCCCATAGCCTTAGCCCCATGGAGTACTTTGCAGCCCTCCCTGATCCACATTTGATCACAGGGATGGTCAGAGGAAACAAATTTTACCCTTAGAAGGCCTCATTCCTGCTTTAAGTAAATGAGTTGCTTTAGTTTCCTCTCTATGTAAAACTTGCTCTGTATCTTCAACTACTTTTTCTTCACTTACTCCTGCCTCTGAGAAAGATAACTTCTATCTTCCTTGACGTATCTTACGCCTAGGCTAATGACCTTCGTTTTACCTTCACTCACATCCTTCAGAATCCTGCTCAATAAACTTTTATGTCTTCATTTCCACTGGATCCTTTTCTTCTGCTTACATGTAAGCTCGTGCTTACACTAAAAGTAAAATTTGTGGCTTCCCTGGTGGTGCGGTGATTAAGAATCCACCTGCCAATGCAGGGGACACGTGTTCGAGCCCTGGTCCAGGAAGATCCCACATGCCGCGGAGCAACCAAGCCCGTGCGCCACAACTACTGAGCCTGTGCTCTAGAGCCTGCGTGTCACAACTACTGAGCCCACGAGCCTAGAGCCCATGCTATGCAACAAGAGAAGCCACCGCAATGAGAAGCCCATGCACCGCAATGAAGAGCAGCCCCCACTCACCGCAACTAGAGAAAGCCCGCACATAGCAACAAAGACCCAATGCAGCCAAATATAAATAAATAAAAATTTTAAATAAAATAAAATAAAATTTGTATCAATCCTGACACCCCTCTCAAGCTATCTTGAAATTTTCTCCCTTCCCTCTATCTCTAAATAATATTAAAGTGCCAGTTCTTCACCAACCACCACATTCCAATGCCCTTTGTCATCAGGATTCTTATCCTAACACTACACTGAAATAATTCTTTCTTGACCCCTCTGTATTATTTGGTACTGTTAACCATACCCTCCTTCAGGAAACTGTCTTGTCTCTAGGCTTTGTCTGGGTTCATCTCCAATCTCTCTGACATGTTTTCCACATGCCCCTTTTACAGGATTATCTTCTCCTAACCTTCAGCATTACTTAAGCATCTGTATTTGGTCTTTTACTTCACTTGCTTCTTATGGTAGCCACTAGCCACATGTGAGTATTAAATTTAAATAAACTAAAATTAAATCAGCCAGTCACAAAAGACTACAAATTGTGATTCCATTTATATGAAATGTCCAAAATGGGCAAATCAATGGAGACAGAAATATTAGTGCCTGCCTAGGGCTGAGGAAGTTGGGGAAATTTGGAAAGTGACTGCACTAGTACCGGCTTTCTTACTGAGGCAATGAAAATGTTCTAAAATGCACTGTGGTAATGGCTGCACAACTCTGTGAATGCACTAAAAACCACTGAATTGTACAGCTTCAATGGATGAATTGTATGGTATGTGAATTATATCTCAATAAAGCTGTTATTAAGAAAAATTAACAGTTCAGTTACACTGACATACTAGCTACATGTCAACCATTCAATAGCTATATGTGGCTAGTGGGTGCCATGTGAGACAGTCCAGATAGAGAACATCACAGAAAGTTCTGTAGTACAGTGTAGGTAGACTCAGTTGGTTGACTGTATTTTTTTTCTTTTATTCTTCCTATATACTGTGTGGTATCTGAAGAATGTGAGGCAATTAATAAATGGTTATAAAATGTTAATAAATCACTCAAATGATTGCTTCCATATAATAGAGTTGTGGCTAAAATGGATCTCAAGCAAAACATTATAATCGAGTTTTATTTTATTTACATTTTTGCTTGATTTGGAAATTAATGCTACTGAGATATTACATGAACTATTTTAAATGTTTGTATTCCCTTATCCACCAGGCAAGGGAATATAAAAGCAAAATCAGTGTTATACCTAATGCATTAGTGTTTCTTAAACTGCAGAAAGGAGGTCTACAACAGAGCTATGAGTGAGGACAAGGATTTTGAGCAGAGATGTCTCAACAAACCATTGATAATTACAAAGTTACACGGGTTGTTTGTTGGCTTTCTTTTTTATGGGGGAAGGGTGAGTTGGGGAGTGGATAAGTAATGTGAAGTAACAAATGTGTGTTGCCAAGTATAACATAAAGAAAGGTTTTCAAAATTTTGGATCAGTGACATGTTCAATGAGTTTACATTTTGGGGGGTGTTCATTTCCTTTTAATTAATAAAGAAGTGCCTGTTTCTTCCTTAAGCTTGAACCATAACATGAAACATATTTTTACCAATATAATTTTGTTTTTAATTTTAAGCAGAGGTAATTAGTTAATGACCATTGGAAAGTAAATACTGAATAGCAGCTCAGCCACCAGGATATAATTAGACTAAGGTTCACCAAGTAGATTTGTTAGGATGAAGGTAAGATTATGAGTTCTTTACATAATTATTTGTTCCCTGTTATTATTGCTACAGTGTTTATTTAATAAATATATTTTAAGTAAGAATTTTAAAGTACTATATTTTGCTATATACTGAATGTTTATATCCTCCTCAAATTCATAGGTTGAAATCCTAACCCCCCAGTGTGATGGTATTAGGAGCAAGAACACAGCCATCTCTGAACCCGGGAGTAGGCCCTCACAAGACATCAAATCTGCCAGCACCTTGATCTTGGACTTCCTAGCCTTGAGAACTGTCAAGAAATAATGAAATAATGAAATAAGAAATAAATGTCTGCTGTTTTAGCCACCCAGTCTATGGCATTCTGTTATAGCATCCCAAATGGACTAAGAAATTGGTACTGAGAAATGGAGTGCTGTAACAAATACCTAAAAATGGGGGAGCAGCTTTAAAACTGGGTAATGGGTAGAAGCTGGAAGAGTTTTGAGGTGCATGCTAGAAAAAGTCTGCATTGCCGTGACTGGACTCTTAGGGGCAATTCTGTTGAAAGCTCAGAAATAAAAGAGAGTTGTAGAGAAAGCCTCAATCTTCTCAGAGAATACCTAGGTAATGCTGAACAGAATGTTGGTAGAATGCTAGGCGTAAAACTCATATTGATAAGGTCACAGATAGAAATGAAGAACATGATACTGGAAACTGGAGGAAAGGTGATCTTTGTTATAAAGTGGCAAAGAACTTAGTTGAATTGTGTTCATGTTCTAGCGTTTTGTAGAAGGTAGAACTTTCAAGTGATGAAACTGGATATTTAACTTAAGCTATTTCTAAGCAAAATATTGAAGGTGTGACTTGGCTCCTCCTGACTACAATATAAATAAATATAAATATAGTGCAAGTTAAAGACAAGCAAAGAGGAAGCAGAAATGAAAGATTTGGAAAATTCTCAGCCCATCAATACTGTAAAAAATGAGAAAGTATGGTCAGAAGGAAACACTAAGGGGATGGCCAAGTGGCTGTTTAAGGAGATGTCCTTCAGTAGGTGAATGGGTAATGCACTGTTATACGTCCAGAAAACGGAATATTTTTCAGCACTGAAAAGAAATGAGCTATCAAGCCATGAGAAGACACGGAGGAACCTTAAATGCATATTACTAGGAAGCTAATCCGAAAAGGCTACATACTGTATGATTCTCAACTATACGACAATCTGGAAAAGGCAAAACTATGGACACAACAAAAAGATATCAGTAGTTGTCAGAGACTGTGGGGAGGGAAAGATGAATATGCACAGTATAGAGAATTTACAGGGCAGTGAAAATACTCTGTATGATACTACAATGGTGGATAAGTGTCATTTGTCTAAATCCATAGAATGGACAACACCAAGTGTGAACCCTAATGTAAACTATGAATTTTGGATGATTATAATATGTCAATGCAGTTATACCAATTTTACATGTGGAGGCTGTGCATGTGTAGGGGGAGGAGATATATGGGAAATTTTCTATACTTTCTGTTCAATCTGGAACCTAAAACTGCTCTAAAAAATTAATTTCAAAAAAAGAAAAGCAAGAAGCATCCTCATGCTGGTGATAAAGTTCTGTATCTCCATGTCAATATCCTGGTTGTGATATCGCACTAGAGTTTTGCAAGATGTTACCAATGGGATAAACTGGGTAAAGGCTACACAGGCTCTATCTCTACTATTTCTTAAAATACACGTGAATCTACAATTATTTCAAAGTTGTTCTTAATTAATTTTTTTAAAAGATGATGGCGTATTAGATTAGGGCCCTGACAACAGAGGAGGAAGAAAATGGGTTCAAGAAATATTTAGGTGTAAAATCTACTCATTTGGTAATCTACTAGTTGGTAATGACTTGAATATGATGGTTAAGAGTTGAAGGCTGAGGAAGGAGAAGGTGTCATGGGTAACATTTAGGATTCTGAAGAACTTCTGAGATACTCCAGTGGAAATTTCAAGTGAGCAGGACTTGGGGACCAGATGAAAGGCTGAACTGTAGATAAAACTTGGGAGTCACTGGCTTATAATCTATAAGTGAAGCTATCACACAGATGAAGTCATTTAGGAAGAGAGTTCAGACTGTAGAGCGGGAAAAAAAGGGAGCCAAGGGATAGTCTGAAGGCCACCCCCATTTGAAGCCGAGGCAGAAGAGGAGTTAGCCGGGGAATAAGATGAGGACTGAAGAATGCCCACAAGGTGGTCTTTCATCAACTCAGCAAGTGCTGTGCTGGTGTCACAAAGTAGACAGAATGCAGCTTGAAATGGATCAAGGATTAAGGAACAGTTACGGAGATGGAGAGAGAACATGTGAACATCTGTTTGAGAAGTCTGACTGTGAAGGGGGAGAATAAGCAAAAGACTGAGAACACAGGATGGGCATGGGTGCAGATACAGGTCCCCGTGATGGTCTGGTGATGGGAGGTTGAGGAAGTTCCTGGTGCTTCTATATGCTTGTGAACTAAGGGGTGAAGTCATCAGCTGAGAGCAGCGCTGGGATAAATGAGACTGGAAGACCAAAAAGAGTGGAGACGTTCTGATGTATCGTTGAAGAGAAAGGGACAGAAAAGTGGCAAGATAAGCATAACTGGAATGCTGAAGTGCTGAGAGCCCAAATGAGTGATTTTCTCCATCGTCTCTCAGTTTCAGACATAGAATAAATGGATATTTGCATTCTCTAGCATTTTGTCAGATGGGTATGACAAAAGATACAGGTGTAGGAAAATTAGAAAACTAGCCAGAAGGTTATTGAACCATGAGCTATGGACTATCTAGATATGGAAGAAGGTGGTAGAGATAGGAGGAGGTTATGGATAGGACAAAGGGAGAGGTGTAAGTGGATAAGAAATCCTGATGAAGTCAAAGACCAACCATAGTGGGAGTAGTTGAACATGCACGGTGGAAGACAGGAGACTATGGATGGTCAAAATGTACAACGCTTCATTTAGTGTTTACTGAAGTGAAGCAGTTTCAGTGTGAAGTGAGAGCTACGGTGTGAGGTGAATAGAATAGTTGCTGATAAAAGGTAAGGACACAATAAATATCATTATGATTAAATAGTTACTAATATGCTGGTTCCTACATAAACGGAACTCCCTAGTGCATTCTAAGCCTTTGGATCTTGATTCCTGGGCCCTTATCCACTCTGCAAACTCTCTTACCTCATTGCCTTGGTCACCTCACTCCCCATACCAGGCAAGATTAGTGACCACATGCTATGCACACACACACCTCTAGCAGGTTTTGCATCACAGGGAGAACTCAAATCAAAAGCATCAGACTGGCCCGCAAACACTCAGGGCTGGGATGTTTCTCTTGTAAAGAATTTAAGCCTCAAGAGGAAAGAAACAATTGCTACTGCATGAAATGATGAGAGGAGGGGCAGCAGGTGTCTGTAGTTTTGAAAGGACAGGCCAACACCAAGCCTTTCCTCATAGGAGCCCAGATTTCATTCTTCCTGAGAAAATAAACACCTCTCGTTGAGAGCTGTGCTTATTCAAGGGTGACAAGTTGCACTGGTAGGGAGACCACACAGATTGCATGGTTTCCTTCACATTCTAGTCATAATCAACCCCTTCTCCTCGGTAGAAAGGTGGTTTTCAGGCTGAGAAAATACTGATGGAACAAGGGATTAGATATCCCAAGGAAACTGCACAACTTATGAGCACACTGGGAGACATGTAAAGAGGACACAGGGGTTCAAAGTTTAGTTCCTGTAGTTAGAGCAGTTTCAGAGGTAAAACGTGACCACGCCTGGGAAACTGAAGGGGAGAGATGTAACATACAGAGGTAGAGAATACTGAGCAGACATGAGAGCAGAGAAGTAAGAGGGTCAGTCGGGAATTCCCACCGCTCTTGAAGTTGCTATTGATCCCCAGATACTCTGCTTTCTGAGCTTCCAGCCACGCTAACCTGCTCTGACGATGTCTTCATTATTGAGCTGACAGAACTACAGAGGGACTTCTAGAAGTTCTGCATCAACTCAATATAATATCAGACGATCAAATGGGAAAAGGAAAAGAGAAACTTCCTCCGTCACCCTCTCAAACTACCGTATCGGTGCATCAGTATTTTCTCTGATCTATAAAAGGTACATACAGTCGGTAGTGTGTCTGCTTCAAAAACAAGAGCACAAACTTCAAACCCTCCTGGAGCTACTTAATTTTTAACAAGATTTTCTTCCACAAAAGGTAACCATTGCTACATGACTTCAGCATCCACTGGAGAGAGACATTCCATGAAGTTTAACTCAGGGCCATGAGAACGTTTTCTGGAATGTCAAGAAGTTACTGACTTTGGGTCTGTGCTAGTACATTGTGACAAATTTAGAGCACTATTTCCTACCACTAACAGTTCAGTTCACCTTATGGCTGAGCCAGATGGCAATGAGGCACAAACTGCTTACAGCTCAAGAACAGTGTCATCTATGGGACGGGACTGTGCAAAGTGGGAAAGGAGCCCGGGAGGCCCTAATTTCACCTACTACCTACTTCTCTACACATTTTTTCATGGGAAATAAGCAGTTTTGAACACCCATTTCTAAATACTAAATACAAGCCCTTGTCCTGAATTCTAGAACAGCTTTGAAAGCAATATTATGTCCTGATTTCCTGCCACCCCAGATCCAGGTCAGGATTTTCCAATACCATAGGAAGTCTGAATGTTCCTTGAGGTCCTTCAAATCAATTAAATCCCATTTCAAATCAAAAATATTTAGAATTTTCAATCACTCATTATTTGATAGTAGGTATGGAGGCAAGGGCAAGAAAGGAAATGGAAACTGTCCTATTTTGTATCTTCTTCACAAATTATCAGTGGATATTATTTTTCTTAAAAAAGAAGTCCTTTGTGAGGAAAGCCAGCTGTTATTCAAGAAGGCAGCCATCGTGTATCTTGGGCATAATGTACAATGGCACATGGGGTTGCTTTTCCTGGAAAGTATGGGTTAGAAACCAGTTTTGATGATTCTGAATTGACTGTTTTATAAATTGATTGTTTTAAGCCAGATTGTTTGGAAGAGCCTGCCAAAAGCACCTACTATTTAACGGAAAGTAACAAAAATTTCTGGACAAGAGTCCGCACTGATTTTTCAGGAGCACTTCAAGGTAAAAATTCCTTGACTGTGTTAAGCATTTTTTAAGTGCTCTTTGTTTTATCTCCAACATGTTACAACAGTCATAGTTCCGTACTAGTAATGTACCATACATGAGAATATCATTTCTGATAATGAGCCTACATTTATCTAAGACTAGTTAAAAGCATTCATAGGCTAGAACTTTATTCAGGCTGTCACCGTAACAGTTCACCTTCAAGCAAAAAATATAGCTAGAACAGAATATTAACCACAGTTACAATAAGAATATTATTGTAAAGTGGATTATAGAGTGGATTGCCAATAAGATTTTTGAAACATATGTTAACTCCATCATGTCTCAAGATTTATCAATGATAAAACGTAAGGCACACACGGTGAGACTGGGATTAGGGGAGAGGCCTGATATTAGACCTACCCACTAGGCCTGAAGAGGCACTGGGGTACGGGTCCAGTTGAAAGTGGAATTTCAGCCCAGAGTATAGAATGTGTGAATAAGCATGGCTTAGGAAGGCATTTGGCGAGATAAAGTATGGGGGTATAGGGAGGGAATGGAGTAAGAAATTTTGACAGACTAATTCTTGAAAGTCTGACAGTAGGCAGTCGGCTCCTGAGATTTACAGGCAGAGGCTGCAGGATCCCAGTTATGGGAATGAGGTTCAGAGACTTGCCTCCAAATTCCCACATGAAGAATTGTGAAAGAAAGCCAAAGGGTGGAGGGATAGTAACCAGGTAGTTAACTAGATGAGAACCTCAGAGAATACAAGCAAAAGCAGAAGCCCAAGCCTTTGAACAAAGACATATGAAGCAATGACAGTGACATCAGGTGAGCATGGGAGTCTGGCTGGCAGATAAGAACTCAGAGCCTGCTGCAGCTACACCAAGCATCTAGGACAATATTTGGCATAACAGAAGCTTAATACATTTTATTAAATCAAAGCCGATGTATTAATGCTCAATCACAGCAAACCAAGCAATTCAAGAAATACTAGACAGTATACAAAAGGCTTGCTGGCAAAACTAGGAAACATGAAGTAGGAAAGAGGAGGAAGTGTCAGGGACCCAAAGGTGAGGACTCACTGAGAATGACAAACATACTCAGAATTGATTCCCACAACAAACTTCCTTCTTCGCAGGTTATTGCCTAAGTTTAAGGGTGAAGGTAAGTTTAAAGGGAGATGGAGACTATAATTCCATTAGGAGTTCTGGATGTAGCCTGTAGTTGGAACAGTGCAAGACTCAGTCCCCCTAATTAAGTACTTATTCATTCTACCATGGTCAAAGTTTAGCCCATTCACAAGACAGCCTTCCCATTTTCAGAGGCCATTTAGTTGGCCTGAAAGATCTCTTCCTTTACCTCCCTAACACTCAAAGCCAAGGGTTTCTTAACCCACTGTGGTGTTTGGAGGCAAGGAAGTTGTTATCCTATAGGACGGTGAGGAGAAATCTCCTAGCATCTCACCACAGGGCAGGACCATCAAGGATGCATTCATACTGCCATCACCTCCAACCATCAATTCCATCATCATCACCCCAAACTGGCACCCATAGCAGATGTTGCTATGTAACTCTGGCACTCTGTCTTGAAGCATATAGGATCAGCCTTAGTATTTTTTCCAACAAATAACCCAGAGAGCTACTACCAAATAATTGAACATTAACTGGAAGTAAAATTTCTTTTGCATCCAAATATAAAATGGGTTCCTGTACAGAGGCTTGGAATCTAAAGTATACAGGTTCGCAAAACATCTTTGGGCTTGGCCCAAAGGTCATGGGAAGAGCTAATGGCTACTCAACTTATGCAGTGAAGAATAAGTGCTTAGGGTAAGGCCCGGCTGACTCACAGGAACAAGTGAAATGTAGTCCTCATGGGATAACCAAGTATCTTAAACAAGTTAACTCCAGGGTCCAAAGAAGCTTAGAGGAAGGCTCCATCTTAAATATTTATAGACATCTCTAACTAAGGAAAGTGATGGAAAAGGTGGTAGGCTGCAAGCAGCTGGCAGGACCTTGATAAGATGGCCACATTCCAGGATCTGAACCAGTTCTTTAAAGGACTCATTCCTTCTTCTGTGTGATCAGGACCTGGGAGCCCAACCCAGGCCATCTGTCATGCATGTGAGATTAAGGTAGAGACCAGAATGATGAATTGCTACTGTAGTGAGAAATAACTATATTAGAGGCCAGAATCTTTGAAGACTCAATGATCAATGAATTCTCTCCCTGGGAAGCTAAAAATCAGAAGGCAAAATTAACAGAATTGAGCATGGATTAATTATTTCTTGTCTCAAGTCCTTAGGAATCTGGAAACTGAGTGAAGCCTGAATCTGTCGATGGAAAGGTCAGTAGGCCCTTCTGTGTGTGCCTCTAAGAAGCAGGGAAAAACGAGCCCAGGCTTTTCAGCAGAGGGAGTCGTGCTGAATTGCTGGAGGACTGAAGTCTCAAAATGTGCCTCAACTATTTCCATTTCATGACATACAAGAAAAAACAATATGTACTCTGAATATTATTCTGTACATTCCTGTTTCAATCACTTGTGACCCAAAAGCATTGGACTCACTCACATGGGCACATACACCACAACTGAGGTCATGGGAGTGTTATGCAAGGTTCTTTTGCATCAAAATTTAGACCAACTAGGAAGTTGTCCCTTCCAAAATAATTTAACATCAGAGCCATTAGAAGCATTCTTCCAAAACAACCTGAAAAAAATTTTTCAGTAAGTCCTTCCAGTAGGTCAAAAGGTGAAGAAAGCAATAATTCTTTTCTCATCTCCATAACCACTTAAGAAAAGGTATTTGGTATTTCTATGACCCCTGCCAACATTAACAGGTCATATTAGCTAAAAGGTCAGGGGTTACAGGAGATTGTTTTATTTCAGAGTTTATTCTCTGTTTGAATAATTGTTTCATTTCAGTTCCTCTGGGATTCATGCTCTGTAAATAAAGATGGGAGCTAGTTAAGCATTTTTATGCATAATAGAATGTGCTGGAAATAATTTACCATTGCTTGTCTTCTCAAACACTAAAACTCTTCATCTCAATTACGGTAAATGTTTAATTTCCACTCCTCCCTCAACACCCCCGAAGAAGCAGCTCTGTACATGGTGTGACCGACCACTCCTCATCCCTGGTTGACGAGACTCATGTGGATACTACTCCCAAGCCAGCCAATAGATTCACCGATCAGGAATCAATTACATCAGCTTGATAATTCAGAAGGCCACTTGGGGGTGGGGCTCGAATGACCATATGAGGCTTAAGTAAGTAAGTAAGAAAGCCTCAGAAAGACTAAAACTGAGACAAAAGACCAGACTACACCAAAGAAACAGCAAAGGACTAAGCAACTGCCGCATGCCCGATGGCATCCTGATTCTCATGAAATGGAACTGTATTTTCCTTTCTGCAAAATCTCTGTAGCTTTACAATAACCTCCCTTTATCCACCACCCCCATCCCTGTTTATGAGTTAGTTTGACTGCATTTCTGCTTGTTAGAACCAAAAAAGATTTAATCCTAGATATCCTAAACTGTGCTATATGATGCAAATTCAGGGTCAGTATGTGACTGAAGTTCTCCTGCACACTGGAGTTTGGGGGAGTAGTGAACAAGAAGGCTGGGTCTATATCTTAAGGACTTATGATCTGTTTGCTCCACACAGGGCCTGACATATAGGAGGATCTCATATTTATTTGAAAATGTTTCTTTACAGAAGATTTTAAGCCAGCATTTCCCAAATTAGTTTCACAAAACACTGTTCTGTAGGGTGTTAATAACAATGTTCCCTCTGTTTTTCTCTCTCAGCACCACACACACAAAACTTTTCTTCACTTGAATAAGTTTGAGAAATGCAAGCTCAACAGCTTTTTTACTCTACTTTTCAAAACCCTTAATGTGCTAACAAATTTATGAATCTCCAAAAGGGGCCTAGAATTTTAAAAAAGGAGTTTGCCAAATCAGTTTGATCATGAAACTCTTTTTGGTAAGAATGCCAATTAATTTTTCCCAGAAGAGTGTTCCACAGAAAAGTTTAAAAAGGGCCAGGCAAACTGTCAGGCCTATACAGAAGCAAGGACCCTGCTGACATCCAGAAGAATATATAGAGTGTGACCTTTCATTTTCTTCAGTGTTGTTTCACAAATTAACTGATATATTTAAAGTTTGATTTAATATTATCCCCTAAAGAATAAACTATGTTTGCAATGTTATACAAGTCCCTAAATGAAGGCTTTGGCTAAACGCCAAGAGAATGCTGATTTATTTTGCCTTAATCCATATTTTCCAACCAATAAAGTCCCGTTTTTTAAATATGATAGCTAATTATTTAGACAGGGTGTCTTTTTAAAAATGATCATGAAATCTCATTCATCAGGTGTTCTGAGAAGAAAATGACATTTGCGAAGACCAAATAGTTGAAGTTCTTCAGGAACTTCCCTCTACATGTTGTTCAATTAATATTCAGTTTTTAATTACCTAACTGGATATAATAAATTATTTTGTTCTCAGATAGTAGTCTGTCTCTGCTTCCATTCCCTACCATTCATTCATTCCTCCCTTCCTTGCCTGGGATGGCTCCTATTCAGCACTTCACCAAATCTACTCTCAACTGACATCTTAATCACAGCATTTTTTTCTCAAAGTCCTCACTTTTTTTGATCTCCTTGCCCCTCCTAACCACCCTCTCCTGTTTTACCCTGGAGAGAAACTATGCAATCTTCCTTCCTTCCAATCCAATTCCTCCTACTCTGTGGGATTTCTGTGCTTTTCTCCTCAGTCTCTTTCTTCTCCTTCAGCTCTGTGACCTCACTCACTCCCAGAGATTGAACCATGACTTCTACAGGAATTCTCTTTGTAACACTGACCCACTTCCAAATTCTTGTCCTAAATTTTTCAAAGTTGGTAATCAAAACTGAACCACTTAACTACCATCTAAACCAGGACTGTGACAGGTTAGAAAACCACTTGGGGAACACCATGATAAAGCTGGAACACATAAAGGGTAAAAGTGTAATGAGAAAGACCCACTCATGAGAAAAGGTGGGAGGAAAAAAGACTTCCCTGAATAATCTGAATCATGGCTTTTCCTTAAAGAGGTTCAAATCTATCAGTAGGGTCTGAAAAGCAAAAGCCAAAAAAATGGTCCCTGCTTTCCATTAGGTCCCTTAGGGTGCCATGCTAGAAGTAAACACAAACTCTATTTAGAAGGACACCCTCAACCTAAATTGAAAAGGATTTACACTGAGATAGCCCAATTATCTTTGAGCCCACAATCCAACATTACACAATATACAAGGAAATAAGCTACTATGAGCAGGAGTTGGCAGAAACAATAAAGAGCAGAATCAGAATCACAAGATCTTCAACTAATGGTGTTTCCAGATAGAAAACATAAAATAACCATGGCTAAAATGTTTTTTAAAATGAGCGGTAGATTCAAACATATGAGAAAAGTATAAGTTACTCTCAAAAAAGGTACATTTTTTAAAGAGCAAAACAGAATTTTTAAAAATAAAAATATAATTGATATTTAAAACTCAATGGACAGTTTACAGAGCATATCAGAAAGCTGAAAGAATTGCTGCCTGGAATAGAGGTTTTTAAAAATTAGCTAGAATTCAGCATAAAAAAGAAGAGATCAAAAACGTAAAAGTGATATTAAGAGACAAGGAGGTTAAAATTAAAGCACCCAAATGGAGTTATAGATGGAGAGAACAGAGAAAGTGAGGGGAATGCTACATATGAAAAGATAATGCCTGAGAATTAATTCTGTAAACTCAATGGATCCCAAGTGGGACAAAGAAGAAGAAACGTACATCTAGATAAACCATAATAAAACTGAAGAATATCGGGCTTCCCTGGTGGCGCAGTGGTTGAGAGTCCGCCTGCTGATGCAGGGGACACGGGTTCGTGCCCCGGTCCGGGAAGATCCCACATGCCGCAGAGCAGCTAGGCCCGTGAGCCATGGCCGCTGAGCCTGCGTGTCTGGAGCCTGTGCTCCGCAACAGGAGAGGCCACAACAGTGAGAGGCCCGCGTACCGCAAAAAAAAAAAAAAAAAAAAAAAAAAAAAACTGAAGAATATCAAAGACAAAGTAAGAATGTTACAATCATCCAAATAAAAAGATAATCTGTCCTTTTTAAGAATGTCATTTAGATCGGTAGCAGAAACCTCTATAGCAATAATAGAAGTCAGGTGATAATTCTGAGATATAATAACAGACAACATAGGATTTCTTTTCAACATAAAAGTTTATACCTAACTAAAATATTCTTAAAGAATAATCTTGAAATAAAGTCATTTTCAGTCTAATAAAGTCCGAGAGAGTTTATCACCACCAGATCCTCACCAAAGCAATTTCTAAAAAAATATGCTTTAGAAAGAAGGAAATTAAACCTAGAAAGAATGAGATACAAAAGGGAATGGTGAGAAAATAAAATAAAATATAGTATTTGAGTGAGTCTAAAACACTAATATTAAAATAATAATAATAATAATTAGTAAGGCAGTAATGGGGATGAACCACTAAGATCTCCCTTCAAGAGAGAACCTGATGCGGGGTGACATCAGCAAGATGGCAGAATAGGAAGCCCCAGATCCTCTTTCCCTCAACAACAGTACATAGACCAATTCCCTTTGTGAGAAATCCAAAAAATGGTTAAGAGGCTCCTGCATGCCAGGTCCCCAGGCAAGTGTGAAACCAGTCACATCAAAGACAGTAGGAAAATGTGTGGCACTCGTCTGCCATACCCCCCCCAACCCTTACTCAGTGCATCATTATTGGGAGAAAACTCCCAGTTGCTGGCTTCTTCCTGGGGAGGGAAAGAGAAGACTGAGACGTACAGCCACTGTGCAGACTTTATGAAATGCTGCCTGAGAGACGAGGTTTCTGTCTCACTTGTCTCAGAGAACTTACAGGACACAGTATACTCTAGACGCCTGAGGGCTGCTGACAAAAAAAAAAGAGAGAGAGAGAGAGAACTGGGTGGCATCTACTATTCCAGAAGATCCACAGTATGACAGACAGAGGTGTACACGAAGTGGCCTCTCACTCAAACAGCGAAAGAGATGAGTAAAGTATGCATCCAATATTCCAGCTCTTCAGGGGGCTGCTTAAGCAACTGGTTTCTGCCTCTCCAGTCTCAGAGCACTTATGTGACACAACATACACTAGATACCTGGGGGATGCTGAGAATAAAAGAGAGCTGGGAGTTTGCTGCACATCTAGAGAACCTGCAGTACTGCAAACAGACACCAGAGGGAGGAAGAGATTATGAGATCCTGAAAAGAGAAAGTGCAGTCCAGGGAAGATGCATCCACCAAAAAGGTTTAAAAGGCCTCCAGAATCTCTAGCTAGGCTGATTGGTAAACGTCTTTCCCTTTACAGAGCAGGCACATAAAGACTGGAAAGTGGCTGTGGTTTTTCAAATGCATGGATCCCAGCACAAAGTTGTAAGGCACATGCAGAAACGGAAGCATGGCCCAATCAAAGGAACAAAATTATTCTACAGAAAGCGACCCCAAAAAAAAAGGTTGCTGTGAATTACTTGACAAAGAATTCTAAATAGCCATCATAAAGATGTTTGATGAGCTCAGGGAAACTATGCATGAATAAAATGAGACTATCATTAAAGAGACAGAAAATACAAAGAACTAAAATGAAATTTTGGAGCTGAAGAATACAGTAGCTGATTGAAAAAATTCACTAGTTTGTTGTTCACTAAGTTAACCAATAGCAGAGTTAACCAGACAGAAGAAAGAATCAGTGAACTCAAAGATGAGCCATTTTAAATTATCCAGTCACAGGAGCAAAAAGAAAAAAGAATGAAGAAAGCATAAGGGACTTACGAGACACAATAAAGCAGACCAATATACACATGTGGGAGTCCCAGAAAGAAAACAGAGAAAGGTGCAGAAGGACTATCGGGAGAAATAATGGTTAAAAACTTCCCAAATCCAGGGCTTCCCTGGTGGCGCAGTGGTTAAGAATCCGCCTGCCAATGCAGAGGACACTGGTTCAAGCCCTGGTCCAGGAAGATCCCACATGCCACAGAGCAACTAAGTCCATGCATCACAACTACTGAGCCTGCACTCTAGAGCCCGTGAGCCACAACTACTGAAGCTCGTCCACCTAGAGCTCATGCTCCACAACAGTAGAAGCCACCGCAATGAGAAGCCCGTGCACCGCAATGAAGAGTAGCCCCTGCTCTCTGCAACTAGAGAAATCCCATGTGCAGCAACAAAGACCCAATGCAACCAAAACTAAATTAATTAAAAAAAAAAAAAACTTCCCAAATCTGGGGGGAGAAATGGATATCTAGATTCAAGAAGCCAAAAAAACCTCAACTAGAATGAACCTAAAGAAGCAAGTCCTTCCCTATCAGTAATTACTCAAAATATAAATGGATTAATCCCTCCCATCAAAGGCATAGAGTGGCTGAATGGATAAATTCCAAACTGAAGTTCAAGATAGAAAAAAAGAATATTATTTATTGACTTCTCTATGAATTCACTAATTCTCTCTTGCTGTGTACAAACTGTGGTTAAATTTATCTGGTGGGTTTGACTGTCAGATATATTTTGGTACTCTTTAATGCCTATTAATTCATTTCATATTTCTGTTCAAATATCCTATCTTTTTATCATCATTTTGTCCATCTTTTCCTCTATTTTTTAACATATTAATCATGATTAATTTTGAAGTCCTTGTCCATTAATTCCAGTATCTGGATCATCTCTGTGTCTGCTTCAATTGATTATTTTATACCTTCCTTACCAGTCACTTTTTCCAGCTTTTTCACATGTCTACAAATGTGTCTGTTAAACGTTATAAAGGATATATTGCAAAGGTTTTGGATTATGTTAACTTCCTATAAAATTCTGGGATGTTTCTGTTAAGTTTTGTTCTGATAGGCAGGTTGAATTACTTAAAAGATCACCTTGATCTCATCAAGAATTGGCTTTAGCCTTTGTTAAGGTTGGTCTATTTCAGTATTGTCCTTACTCCTAGACTTTGGTCCTTACTCAGAGGGTGTAGTCTTTCCAGGTTCCCAAGATAACAGTACAAAGTATTGACAAAGCCTACTTTTAGCAGAGCACATCACAATTTATAAAGAATTTTCATAGATGTTATTTTATTTCATCAGACAGGTTCTCTTACTAAGAGAACTAAAAGAAAGGATTCAGCACATACCACAAAACATCCAAAAGTTCTCCAGAAATAATAAACTATTCCTTGTCCCAGAATATTTATTCAAGTCACCAGTATTCATTCATTTGATATATATCTATTGTTGACCTACTATATCTTCTTCTGGGTAATATATTAATTAGGCACAGGGGGAGACAAATATGAATAATATACTCTCAAAAATTCTAATGTAAAAGCTTATGATCTTGTGAATAAAAGGAGAAATGAGGGCTGACAGAACCGAAATGTCTTCCGTCTCATTTGGTTTCAACATTTTCTTTTCATGGTTGTATTCTGGCTTACAAATAACATACAAATAAATGTTTCTTATTATTGGTGAATTTATTTGTGTCTTCTCTATTAATCTTTAATGCACAGGCTTGGCATATATCATGCCCATATGATTTACCCCCTCCAGCTGCTTCAGGTTGCACAGATTTCCCACAAAACTCCATGAACAAAAGACAGAAATTAAGATGTATAAAGAGCTTAGAAAAAAACAAGTATTTCTAAGTCTATTGGAATATATCAGAAATTTATGGTGGGGACAAATTTGTTGCTCAGGTTTTTGGAGTTCAAAAAATGGATTTTTAAATGGCCTTATTGAAACCTTTTAGAACCACATTTTAGAACTAAACTGTAAATACAGCTGTAGCCAGTCATCATATCAGTTAAAAACTCATTTTGAAGCAGCAGAAAAAAAAAAATCTTTAGAAAATGTCATATCTAGGGGCTTCCCTGGTGGCGCAGTGGTTAAGAATCTGCCTGCCAATGCAGGGGACACGGGTTCGAGCCCTGGTCAGGGAATATCCCACATACCGTGGAGCAAATAAGCCCGTGTGCCACAACTACTGAGCCTGCGCGCTAGAGCCTGCAAGCCACAACTACTGAGCCCACATGGCAGAACTACTGAAGCTCGTGTGCTTAGAGCCCATGCTCCACAACAAGAGAAGCCACTGCAATGAGAAGCCCATGCACCGCAACAAAGTGTAGCCCCCACTCACTGCAACTAGAGAAAGCCCGCATGCAGCAACAAAGACCTAACAGCCAAAAATAAATAAATAAATAAATAAATATTTTAAAAAAAGAAAGAAAATGTCATATCTAAAAGAAGATGTCTACTGGTCATCAATGATAAGTTTTAAAGTAGCTAGTAACAATAGATATTAACTTGGTGTTATTTAACAGTTAGCTTTGTATAAGAGTCCAGGAGGGAAGGCCACCAATGATCTTTGAATCTAGTCAGGATAAGGTCAGTGAAATTTGTCTTACACTCTGAATCTCTTTTGAGTCTGGGATGTACCCAGCTCACTTGTATACACTGGAAAGCGTAATATTTCCTGTGTTGAACTCCTTGAAAATACTAAATACCCACCTTGTTGCCCTGCTCAGGGAACAGGTTTCTGTCTCAATTTCTCTACTACGTACTTCTTTTATCTGTTCAGACTAGAATGTTATCCTAAATTGTGAGTGACTTTTCCAGGACTCTGAGAACCTAATAAGTTCTCTAAGTACTTTTGTCTCATGGGATAGAATTTTCTCCCTGTAACAGATCTCCCACCACGAAGAGACTGATCACTTGGGATTATAGCAATAGCTATTCTTTACTAAGTGGTTATATTCGTGCCAGAGTGGTTATATTCGTGCCAGACTCTATGCTAAATTCATTTCGTGAATTACCTTGCTTATCAGCACATCCATAAAATGTAGATAGTATTATTATAAAGTTACTGTAGAGGAAACTGAAGCCCTGAAACATAAGCAACTTCCTCAAGCTATTAGTTAGCAGAGCCTCCCTGGAGCTAAGGTGCTACTGCTTTTCTGACTTTGAATATACCACCCCACTACTTCGATATCTACCTGATGCTTGCCTTTCTGGTTCAACCTGACATCCTTAGATAATTATTACCTGATCATAACCAAGATCATAATATCCTTTATAAACGGTGTATGGATCCATTCAGGAAATTTCACAAGGGCCAGCCTCTGCCACCCAGGTAAGGGTCCCTTACTTTAAGCCTTACCCAATCTTTTCTTTCAGCTATATGCTGAATGTCACACATATGCATGCTGAGGGTCACTTTGTAGAGCCCCAGTGCCACCTCTCCTAAGTAATAAAAGCCTCAATTTTGTCCGGATCCAGTTGTCATTTCTCGCCCCTGAATGTTCGGTCTTGGAGACAAAAGACCTAGATTCTGCTACTAACTTACTATACAGCCTTAGGCAATCACTTAAACTTGTCAGGTCACAGTTCCCTCACTTATAAATTTAGGGTGTTGGACTGGTCCCTTCCAGCTATTAAATTCTGTGATTTTAAGATCAAACATGAAATCCTGATAGGAGGACTGTAATAAAACAATGAAAAAGAAAGAAAATGGTCTGGTCTAGAAGATCTTGCTTATTTTATTATGAGTGTTTGGGGCTATTTTATATATGTTTACATGCACTTAGAGACATTTAAAATGAGGACATTTTATAAGGTAAGAAACAAGAAAGCCCTCACACACATGAGATGTAAAATGTAGCTCCAGAGTTCACAACACCCTCATCATGTATAAATAGAACATAGCATTTACAACCACTTACTCTGCAATATATTTCTTTTGGCTGAGAGGTAATGTCAGCTACCTGAGCTTCTGAGAACACTAACCTTCATTCTTTATGTTGCTGAGTAAAGTAATACTACTTTGTAAAGACATAGTGTCCTTAGGCACTCAATCTAATTATTACTGTGGGTTTGTTTTTGTTGTTGCTGGTTTGTTTTTGTAAATAATTATAATTGTCCCATTCATCAAGCACCCACTATTGGGTCTGACTCTATGCTTGGTAATTTACATGCATAATCTCATTCTTCCAACAAGCCTGCAAAACATATATGACTATCCCACTTTACTCATAAGAAAATCAGGTCTCAGAGAGTACAACAGCTTAGCTAAACACTGTTAAATAAGAAACCAAGACAAGAACCCAAGTGTGTTGGGCTCCGCTCTGCCATTCTTCTCAAAGTAACTTAAATCTGCTTGCTATTTAAATAATAATAGTAGTAAAGTTTATTGAATCCTTATTGTGGAATAATGCTTGTAAGGGTCCCAGCAATCTTTTCAGTTAGACACTATTATTATCTCCATTTTACAGGTATGGAAACTGAAGCATAGAGAAGTTAAGTAATTTGCCCAGAGTTACACAGTTTTAAAAGATCAATGCTTTCAAACCCCTTCCCACAAACCACCTACAATGTGGCAGAAGCTCTAGGTCTAGAGGGAAAGTACTCATTTCTTCTCAAGTTTCACAAATTGATATGTAAGATGATTAGACTGATAAGGCAATTATTATAGAGTCTCAAATCACGGAATTCTTCCACATTTACTATTTTGCCACACTTCTACACATATATCAAGTATGTATAAAAAGAAATTACCTTCCAACCTTGCACATGTTCGCACATTCCTGTCACCATCTCAACTGATTCAGTTCCCCACACCTTGCTTCCCTTCTTTATGAAAACTACATAGGCAAGTTTCTCTGCCCATACCAGTAAGGCCAGTGAGGATGATGATGATGTTATCTTTTTTTTTCATTTGCATTTGATTTTTATTGAAACATAATTGATTTATAATGTTTCAAGTGTCAGCAAAGTGATTCAGTTTTATATATATATATACACACACACACACACATACACACACACACATATATATGTTCTTTTTCAGATTCTTTTCTATTATAGGCTATTACAAGATACTGAATATAGTTCCCTGTGCTATACAGTAGAACCTTGTTGCTTATCTATTTTATATATAGTAGTGTGTATCTGTTAATCCCAAATGCAGATTTATCCCTCTCCACCTTTCCCCTTTGGTAACCATAAGTTTGTTTTCTATGTCTGTGAGTCTATTTCTGTTTTGTAAATAAGTTCATTTGTACCTTTTTTAAAGATTCCACATATAAGTGATATCATATGATAATTGTCTTTCTCTGTCTGACTTACTTCACTTAGTATAATAATCTCTAGGTCCACCCATGTTGCTGCAAATGGCACTATTTCATTCTTTTTTATAGCTGAATAATATTCTATTGTGTATATATACCTCATCTTTATCCAGTCATCTGTCAATGGACATTTAGTTGCTTCCATGTCTTGGCTATTGTAAATAGTGCTGCCATGAACACTGGGGCGCATGTATCTTTTCAAATTAGAGTTTTCTCCAGCTATGTGCCCAGGAGTGGGATTGCTGGATCATATGGTAACTCTATTTTTAGTTTTCTGAGGAACCTCCATACTGTTCTCCACAGTGGCTGCACCAATTTACATTCCCACCAATAGCGTAGGAGGGTTCCCTTTCGATTATAATATCTTTTAAATTCTTTCATGCTCAGCTATTTCTAACATTTGACACACTATCCCACCATGGCAGAGCATACTTTAACATTTAAATGTCAAAAAAATAATTTATGAGGGATAGTGTAGTTGATCACCTAAGACTTGTTTTTACTTACTGAAAATTGAGTGTAAGTAGTCTGGTACCAGCCCAAATAGAGACACATAACAAATATTTTGTCCAAGAAATGAGAAAAACTTCAAAATAGGGAGCATAAATAATATATGGCCAGTTGTAAAATATGTTTTAAATATCATTAATTCCAAATAAACTCCTTGATGCTGTAAACATACACTGTGCTAGAATGTTTAAATATATATACACAGAATCAAATTCTCCACTGCAATGTTAATTTTCCATTACCTTTTCAATAGTATCCTATGAAAACATACACATATTCAAGACGGATACTTTATAATAGTAACACACTGGAGCCAGTGTAATGAGGTTTATGTCAGTATTTCCATTTAAGCTACTTTTTTCAGTAGGCTAATGACTGGACCATAAAAATGCAGTTAAATGAAATCTGGCATGTGTGTTCTTAGTAAGTAACATTTTTAAAAGTGAAAAGAAAGAAAAAAGCAACTGTTGACCATTTAGAAGATTTTTTTTTTCAATTATTTTGAGGAGCAGGTACTGCTCCTCAAAAGTTAAACCGAAAGTTAAACCAAAGAAAGTTAAACCAAAGCTTTTAGCAATTAGATTTATAAATATATTTTGAAAGTTTGTTGCTAAATATAGTCTTATCTTTTTCTACAAAATAATCTGTGATTTCAGGTACTTTGATATACATGTTCTTACCAGATATGACATGGCTCAGCAGAAACATTAATCTTTTTCTCCTGTCACTAGTCACAGTATTTGGGCGTCTAGGCATTCCTAGAAGGGGAGTATGCCAAAGAGTAATGGAATTAAATATGAAATGGTACTCCACTTAAGTGTTTACCTGGCTATCTGTTGACAGAGTTGGAAATATGGGCCAGGCATCAAAGACACATAGGTTAAGGTGACAGCTCTGTTGTTGGCTACTTTGTGCGACCCAGGCAAGGTATCTAACCTCTCTGTGCCTCAGGCATCCCATTTTTAATCTGATAATAAGAGTACCTATCTCATAGGATTCATTCATTCACAAAATTGAGCACCTACTGGGGCAAATAGCTATAAACTAGACTTCTTGGAACTTGCGTTATTCAAACACAGTTTATGGCCTTCTTAAATCATGGAAAGCTCTCAGAATAAGTACTAGTGATTCTTAGTGATTACATGTTCTAGAAAGGCTGTTTGTTTTCACTCGTTAAGACAGCAGGGATGAAGTGCCATGAACAGTCTTAAATCTCACTGATTATTTGGCTATTGCAGAACATCTGCTTAGTGTAAATGAGATAAGGTAGCAAATCTACCCAAAGCACCTGATGTTTAATATAACTAATATTCACTGAGCATCTACTTTATTTAAGGACAGTGCCAAAGATCATATTCAGTATAAATTGACTGGAGTGCCTTGAAGAGATACAACTCCAAGTGTAGGATTCTTTTTTTTTTTTTTGGAGTGTAATTGCTTTACAATGTTGTGTTAGTTTCTGCCGCACAGTGAAGTGAATCAGCCATACGCGTACACACATCCTCTCCCTCTTGGACCTACCTCCCCCTCCAGCCCACCCAACTAGGCCATCACAAAGCACCAAGCTGAGCTCCCTGTGCTATACAGCATGTTCCCACTAGCTATCTATTTTACACGTGGTAGTGTATTTATGTCAAACCTAATCTCCCAGTTCATCCCACCCTCCCCTTCCCCTGCTGTGTCCACAGATCCATTCTCTCAAGTGTAGGATTTTGATGTGAAGAGAAAAGAATGAATTCTAGGGACTTCCCTGGTGATCCAGTGGTTAAGAATCCGCCTTCCAATGCAGGGGACACGGGTTTGACCCCTGGTCGGGGAACTAAGATCCCATATGCTGCGGGGCAACTAAGCCTGTGCGCCTCAACTACTGAGCCCGCCTGCTCTGGAGCCTGTGCACCACAACTAGAGAAGCCTGCATGCCACAACGAAGATCCCACATGCCGCAACTAAGACCTGATGCAGCCAAATAAATATTAAAAAAAAAAAAGACAAACAGTATGAATTCTACATAAAGGAAAAAAAGACATATGCTAATACAGCACAGAAAATAGCCAGGAACTGTCACAAAGGGTTCAAAGATAGTGGAAAATGAGTCTGAACAAGAAATTATAGGCCAAATTGTGAAAATCCCAAGAAAGTGATTATACATGATTCAATGAAAGATGTTGACAGTTTTTCCAAAGGTTTAAGTGATTAAATGAGATAATACATATGGTAACTTTTAGCACAGTGCCTGCCACATACTAACCACTAAAAAAATACTGGCAAACAAATAATTTATTAAAAATTTAATTACACCCCATTCTTAACACTAACAAAATACTACCAACATAAACATGGAATCATGCAACATATTTCTAGCCCCTCCCCACCTGCTCCCACCATCTTGTATATTATAAATTTAAGACTAATTTAGAAGCATTAAAATCCATTTTAATTGTATTCCACCAACTTCCAGGAATCAAAAGAAAAGGTACAAAGAGTTCTTCAGGTCACCTAGACCTGGTCTTGATAAAGGAACAAATAACACAAGCGGTAGATATTAGAATTCAAATGTTAGGCACCAGATCACCAAAACATGGTCAATATTTTAATATCTAAGGGAGAGAGCTGGGGCAAGACTAAGGGCTCAAGGTTAGAAGAACAGAGCTCTTCTCTGAGAACTGCTCAGAAGGACCTGCCACTTTCTGTGAATGAGTCACAATTCAGTGCTAGTGCACAGTCTTAGGGATGGTGACAAGTATCAGCTGTGGGGAATTCTCAAGGAAGCACTTCCTGACCTCCTTAGAAAGCAGGATCATTCTTAACGGTGTGGCGCAACATTAGGTCTCCAGTGCCTGGCACACAGTAGGTAATCAGTAAGGGACAGATGACAAAACAAATCAACAGGCACATGGAATTAGGGCCAATCATCCTTCCAGACTGAGGGCAGGAGGAATGGTGAGCCTGGATTCTGGTAAAGTACCCTGGAGCCTGGTCTGGTCAGGACAAGAGGTAAATTGTCACTTGCCCTTGGGCACTCAATGCGAATGTTGATGATGCTAGAGGTGAGGTACTGGGGAGAAGACAAAGGAAAGGGCAGGCAACAGATCTCCAGGAACTCGACAGTAAGATGGAGACTCAGATAATTAGATGAAGGTGGAAAGGAGAAGATTAACGCTAGAAAAAAATCCCCAGACCTGCAAAGGATAGCTCCTAAAGATCTTTGAAGGGTCCAGAGGTCTCAGTGGGTTGATATGCATCTAGTATTATAGCTCTCTAGCTGGGTGGATAAGATAGACTTTGCAGATGCAAAGATGGGGGAAGATAAAGAAGGGGACTCCAAGAGAGAGCATAGGGTGGAAACTGAACAAATGGATCAGATAAGAACAATGGATTGATAAGAACATAGGTTAAATAAAGGAAATACCAAAAATACGGTCAGAAAAAAGTCTTGGATTCTTTAACAGCTTCCGGGTTATGGAAGCTGGATTTTAATCAATAACCCTTACAGAGCCTCTGTAAATTTGCGAGCAGGAGAGAGACCTGATCAGAGCTCTGCTTCCAGGTTCAAGAGAGTATATATTAGAAAAAAAGAGGAAAGGGTGTGGCTTATATAATGGTTCCAGGCAAATGAAAATTAGATAATAAGGTAGGGTGGTGTCCATGGAAATGGTGATGCAAATCACAGCAGCACAAAGAGCCAGTAGAAGAATCTCCCCCATAGTACACTTAAGAGACCTCAAACGAAATGTGCAGACATAATCTTTGTAAAAGGCAATTGACATAATTTGATCTGACTCCTGCCCACCTCTATACCTCTGTTTCCCATCATTGCTCTCGAAAAACTTTTACTGCAGAAAGGAGCAGCAATACACCCCATCTAGTTACCTACCCACTTAACTTCACAGAATGCTACTACTTGTCATCAGAATGTCCTACACCTACCCTCTTCATTTATCCACTCTTTCTCATGTTTCAGAGTTCACCTCAGCATCTGATTTCCCTAAAGTTCTCTGATCTCCCTGCAGTCCATATACTCCCATAGCAGCCCTCCATATCTCTACCGTGGTGCCTACCGCGTGCTAAGTGTCGATTCAGGTTTTCTGTTCTCCCTGGTTAGGAGCACAGGCTCCTGTTTCTGCAATTTACCAGCTACATAGCATCCTTGGGCCTCTTCTCTTCTGTGAAATGCAGAGAATATCTATTGTACTTCACAGGAATACTGCAAGAAGTATATGGAACAATAAGTGGGAACTGATTAATACAGTGACTGGCATGGCGGAAGTATTGAATAATACAGCTCTTTCATTAACTCTTCTTGTGCACTGCAGATTAAACAATGAAGCAGACCAGGCTATTTGCCTGAGGTGACCCCCCCAAATCAATGACCAGACAGACTTTCTACCAAGACCTCAGTCTCTCCACCCCCTTGCTTCCAGATATGCCTCTTGGCACTGGACCTCCTCAACAGTGGATCTAGACTGTAAATTCACAAGGAGACATGCAAGCTCTTGAATCAATTCCTCCTTTCCTCCCACAGATATCACACAAGAAAAAATGCAAAGAGAGAGCTACCTAAAGTACAAACTGAACTTAGCATATCTTTGTGGCCAGAAAAAAAATCGGGGGAAAGTAGCTTTTTACAGACTAATAATTATAACTCTCCTCCCTTCCCTTCTAATTCAAGCCAAAATTATATATTTTCTTTCTGTAATAAATCAGGTGATTCACGAGTATATTGGGGATTCTGTCGAGGCTTAGAGTTGCCTAAGCAATATACAAAAGTGGATGTGGTTAATTAAGTAAAGGGAAAAAAATTAAATTCCTGCTATCAGATCTCTCTTTGCATTAGTTTTTAGTACCTTTGTCATCAGCCAAAGAAATTCAATCAGCAAAACCCATGAAGAACTATCCATTTACAATATCCATTTGCAATATGTAAACATGAACCTTGCCTTTTGTTCCATTCAACAGGAACTCACTGCTCCATGAATGACCACATTCCGTTATGATTCTGCTGCATCTCATTACACCAAAAAACAGTTAACATACTTTACACTGATGTTCTTCTTTAAAATTATATCTCTTGCCATAATAATTTCCAAATATATTTACAGGACTCTACTGTAGGCAGAGTAAGGCAAAGAATTAAGCATCATTTCAGGACCCTGGAGAATGTTAAAAATTCTGGTTAGAAAAGTATTAACAGTATATGGGTTCCAACACTTAACAAGGCATTGTAATTTCTTTTCACTATTTCAGAATTAAGTTGTCCAACACTCAGAGAGCAAATGGAAAAATGTCACTTCCTCTGTTTTACAAATGAGAAAACTAAAAAAGACAATGCTCTTCATTTAAAGAACCTCTTGGTAACTGACAGATTATACAAATAATGCTGTCACTATCTATCCAGATCACACCTCACTTACTATAATCTGCCTGCCTATAACACCTGCCCCCAAAGTGGCTTAGTCCTCTACCACGGGATCCCAATCTTACCATAGTTGGTGGGAGTTAAAAAATGGCACTTGACCAGTGATAGCTCATCCAGAGGCTAGCCAGTGGCCTATGCCTGACCAAAACTTTGAGCTGGTCCAACCTCATTAGTCTCCCAAACACTTGATACTGGGAAAAGAAGAGAGTGAGCCATTTAAGAAGCTGGTAGTAAAAATATGCTATGAAAGTGAGTCAGGGACATGTCAAGGCAACAATACATGCACCCCAAAATAAGAAAGGGGCAAAAACAATACTGAGTAGTTGGTAAGGAAGCCAATCAGTGGGGATCACGATACCATCCAAAGAGAAGCAGAGAGGCAGAGGGACCAGTTCCCAGAGAAGACCAAGTTCCTGAGACTTCCAATCTGTGAATCCTTACAATAAACTTCCTTTTACAGAGTAGCTCTCTGCTTGCAATCAGAAACATAGTGACTTCTGCCATAGTGTCTACTGGATAATTAGTACAGCTCTTCCAGAATTAAAAAAAAAGAAAGAAAGAAAAGAAAAAAGACTATTTCACAGGAATGTAAAATACAAAACCATAACCAAAGGGAAGAATCTGTTCTGTTTAAACATCAAGAATATATACAAATTTAGGGTTAGATTGACAAAAAAATATATATATATATTTGTCTTAAACCAGTTGATACTACATGAAGCTTGAGGCTCATATGAAATACACAATGCTTATGAGATATATTATTTTTCTCCGCTGCATGATAAATTACTATTAACTTAGTGGCTTAAAACAACACTCACTTATTATTTGACAGTTTCTGTATGGCAAAGGTCTGGGCACGGCTGGTATTGGCAGAGGATTCGATACATAAATCGATGGAACAGAATGGAGAATCCAGAAACAGACCCCCACAAACATATTCAACTGACTTTTGAAAAAAGTACAAAAGCAGTTCAGTGGAGGAATGACAGCTCTTTCAACAAAAGGTCTGGTGCAATTAGACATCCATAGGTCAAAAAAAGAAAGAAAAAAGAAAAAGAATCTCAGACTTTATATAAAAATTAACTCAAAATGGATCATGGACTTAAATGCAAAACATAAAATGTAGAAAATAGCATATAATAAAACTTTCAGGATCTAGGGCTTGGCAAAAATTTCTTAGGCTTGACACCAAAATCACAATCTATAAAAGGAAATATTGACAAATTGGACCTCAAAATTAAAAGCGTTTGCTCTAAGAAAGACCCTGTTAAGAGAATAAAAAGGCAAACTGCAAAGTGTGTGAAAACATTTGCAAACTACATATCTGGGAGCTCTTCAAAATTCAACAGTAAAAATAAATAAGTAAATCACACAATCAAAAGAGAAAATGGGCAAAAGACAAGCGACATTAAAGAAGATCTACATATGCAAATAAGCATATGAAAAGATATTCAACATCATTAGTGACTACAGAAATGCAGATTGAAACTACAATGAGATATCTCTACTAATCTATCAGAATGGCTAAAATTGAAAAATGGTGCTCACAGCAAATGCTGGTAAGGAGGAAGGGATTCTAGACCACTCATGCATTGTTTGTGGGAATGTAAAATGATACAGTCTCTCTGGAAAATAGTTCAGCCACTTCTTACAAAACTAGGCATGCCACTACCATACATCCTAAAACTGCACTCCTGGACATTTATCCCTGAGGAATGAACACTTAGGTTCACAAAGAAATCTGAATGAATGTTCTCTTAGCAGCTTTATTCATAATAGCCAAAAACCAGAAACAACCCAGATGAACTTCAAAGGGTGAATGGTTAAAAAAATTGTAGTATACTCACACCATGGACTACTACTCAGAAATAAAAAGGAGTAAAGTATAGATAGATGTAATAACTTGAATGAATCACCAAGGAATTATGCATAATGAAAAAAGCCAATTCTGAAAGTCACATACCATATGATTCTATTTATATAATATTCTTGAAATGACAAAATGAAGATAAAAAAGTAAATGTCAGAAATAATAGATGATACAAAATTATATTTTGGGACTTCCCTGGTGCTCCAGTGGTTAAGACTCCATGCTCCCAATGCAGGGGGACTGGGTTCGATCCCTGGTCAGGGAAATAGATCCTGCATGTCGCAACTAAAAGATCTGGCGTGCTGCAACTAAAAGATAAGGCATGCCGCAACTAGAAGATCCCACATGCCGCAACTAAGACTGATGCAGTCAAATAAATAAATAAATTTTTTAAATTATATTTTTAGATAAATATTTTATACCCAGAAAACTCAAAAGACCCTAAAATTAAAGCTACTATAATTCATAAGTTAATTTGATAAGGTGACTAGGTATGTTATACACAGAATCAACATTTTATACCTAACAAACACCATTCAGATATTAAAATAGAAAAAAATTGCTATTCACAGAAGGAAAAAAAACTATGTAGTTATAAAATTTTATTCTTAAATACAAAATCAGATTTGAACAAGTAGATAGGCAAACTATGTCCTTGGAAAGGAAGATTTTATGCCAAAATACTATAAATGTATATCCTTCAAAAAGCATATACTTTGAAAACAATCCATTTGAATTACAATCATTTTGAATTATGTTAAAATGATTTTAATATTCAAATGGAAGAATAAATGTCTAAGAAGAGAAAAAATGTGAAAACAATTTTAAGTTGAGGACTTCCCTAACCATCTACTAAAACCTACTAAAATATCATCTTAAACAAGAAATACACAAATAATTTAGTGGAATGGAAGAGGATGAGTAGTAGTTCCCAATATATACAAGAAGTTAATATGACAGAGAATTTTAATTTAGTAAGAAAAATCTATTTATTCATAATGCTGTCAAAACTATCCATTTGTAAGTAAATTAAGTTGGACTTTAGTTCCCATCATAGAAAGAAACATATTTCAAATGGGGTAAAGATACAATTGTAAAACATAAAACAAAAATAGAGTAAAATTTAGGGAAATAAATGTTGGGTAGAACTTTCTATCAAGGCCTTTTTAATCAAAGGTAGAGAACCCAGAAGTTCTAGGAGAAAAACCAGACACATTTCACTATATAAAAAAATAAACACAGTCAAAGATGAAAAATGGATTGGAAAAATATTAAATAAAATATTATTAATATAAGAAGATTTCTATATATTGGTAAAGAAAATATGAAAAATGGATTGGAAAATACTACGTATTAAAAATTTAATAAAATATCAGTAGTAGTAGTAGAAGATTTCTACATACTGACAAAGAAAATATAAAAGCAAACAAAAAGATATATGAATAGGAAAAGCAAATATCCAATAAACATATACAAAGAGAGTCAAACTCAATAAGGGTCAGAGGACTAACTATTAAAACAGCAGTGCTCTTCAATTTCTTACCCATTCAGTTGGCAAAAAATTTTAAGGGTGGTAACATCCAGTATTAGAGAAAAGTAAAAGTGGGATAAGAGCATTTTCATATACTGTTGGCAAAAATGTGAATTGTGGGACTTCCCTGGTGGTCCAGCGGTTAAGACTCTGTGCTCCCAGGGCAGGGGGCCCAGGTTCTACCCCTGGTCAGGGAGCTAGATCCCGCATGCCACAACTAAGACCCAATGAAGCCAAATAAATAAATAAATAAATATTTTTTTAAAATGTGAATTGCTTCTTCATTCCCTTAGTTATGACAATACCACTCCTGATAATCTCTCCTGCAGACATAATAGCCATAGTTTATTCATATATAAAAGAATGTTTATTGCAGCATTATAGTGGGAAAAAATGGAAACAATATACTGTCCATCAATAGAGGAATAAATCATGTTACATCCAAGCCTTGAATTATTATGCAACTATTACAAAAGAATGTATTGGAAAGAGAAATTTTCATGATGTACCAAATAAGTATTAATACTCCTTCTTTCCATTTATCCATACAATAAAGAAAATTGTAATTCATTGCTGTGATTTATATTTATTTGATTACTAATGATACTAAATGGCTTTTTCATGGTCTTATTAGCCATCTGTATTTTCTTTTTTTATGAATTATCTCTTAATGTTGCTCATTTTTCTGTTTGAACTTTCATACTTTCCTTATTGGTTTACAAAAATTCTTTATACATAAGGACTCACTCTTTGACCATCAAATCATGTTATAAACATTTTTATTCACCATATAATTGTATATGGAGTGAGCTTCCTCACATACAGATGTTATACACATTTTTAAATACTTAAATCTATCAGTAATTTAATTTGCCCTCGTACTGGACTTAAAATGTACATTGCCACCCAAAGTGTACAGCAATACTTTACCATATATTTTTCAAGTAATCATAAAGTTTTATATTTTTTTACATGTAAATCTTTAATCCATCTGGAGTTTATTTTGGTGGATGAAGTGAGTTAGGAATCTGACTCTCCCATTGAAGTAGGGCTTTTGCCTGAAACAGCAGGCAGGAGCTCCAGGAAGGAGGTCAGACATAGCCAAACAGTACTTTTGAGGGGAAGCCAGGAGGTAAAGACCTAGCTATGGAAAGCTGACCCACAGCACAGCAGTTTCCCCATGTACAGAGAATAAACCAAGCAGAGGAAATTTCCTGCTTGGATGTCCCTTGCCTCCAACTTCTTCCAGATTGCTGGGGCACTAATATAAATTTACCCTACCCACCATTCAACTGTAGCTTTTAGGAAAGGATCCTAACATCTTACAAGAGAATATTAACAAAACCCAAAAAGAATCCACCCATGATATTTATTGGCAAAAACAAAATCAGAATAAATCTTTTTCATTTAAGTATGTATAAATAGGGCTTCCCTGGTGGCGCAGTGGTTGAGAGTCCGCCTGCTGATGCAGGGGACACGGGTTTGTGCCCCGGTCCGGGAAGATCCCACATGCCGCGGAGTGGCGTGGCCCATGGGCCGTGGCCGCTGGGCCTGCGCGTCTGGAGCCTGTGCTCCGCAAGGGGAGAGGCCACAACAGTGAGAGGCCCGCGTACCGCAAAAAAAAAAAAAGTATAAATATAAAGATGAAATGATGTCCATAAAGACATTATATCCTACCAAGGGAAATAAATACAGCATGTAAGAGGTAAAGAGAATATTTTAATGTAACTATGGCAGGAAACATAAGTAAATTTAAGAAACCATTTATCTATGCTCTCAAGGAAATCAAAGAAAACTGTGCACTCTGAACAAAAGGAGTAAAGATGAACTAAGAAAAACACTTATACAAAAAAAGGAAATTGATAGATTCACTAAAAGAATGTAGGGAGGAAATAAAGAATGCCTTTAATAGAATTTAAAATTACACTAAAATTTGTAAAGGTCAGACTCTAAACTGCAGAAAATCTAATAAGTCATGCAGAAGACAAACTTATAAACCTAACACTGTTCAAAGAAAGGGACAAAAATAGTAAAATGGTCAAAAATGATAAAAAATTATGGAAGATATAAAATGGAGATTCAATATATAAATAATGTATTTTATTAAAGAAGAAATCTAAACAAATGATACAAAAGTATCTAATATTGCATGAAAAGCTTCACTTAAAAGAACAGTTGTTACTGTTTTTATTTTTTATTCTTATCTTGGAAGAATGAAGAGAGGAGAATAAGCATCAGCTAGTTTTACAAACTACAACTACTCTGATCAATAACAAGAATTTTTGTCTTGGTCAGCACATTAGGCCACTAAAAGATTTTAGTTCCTGCTTAAACTTTGTCTTCCTAACAAGATAAAATAGATGCACCAGCAAGAATTAAGCACTCTATTTTGAGTCAAACTTAAGAGAAAAAAAAGCCAATGAGAGGACAGTGGTTTCTGACGTGATAGTCATGAGGACTTTGGACAACCAGCAGAGCCTCTGGTCTAATAGACAAGATTTTGTGGATTGAGAACACTATAAAAGGAATAATCAGACATGAAACCCTACCGGTGCCCTCTGATTTCCACTTTAGAATAAGAAATCATTTACATTGTATTTGCCATCAACAATGCCCAACCAGAGGAACAGCATTTGAGCACTTGAACAGGGTTAGGAAAAGTAGATGAGGTTCGGGGAAAGGGGGTGGGAAGAATACCCTGCCATATTTTTGTCCATGATACCCAGTAAATTTCCTTTTATAAATGTCTGATTCATTGGCTTATGTCAGTGGGTTAGGGAAAAGTGAGCCATTTTGCCCAGTCTATATTCTTGTAGCTTAATCAGCATTTTTCTGTAACAAAATTACTGAGCTGAATAAAAATCTGTATCTGCTAACCAAAAAACTCCACCCTATATAGGACACAGCTAAATAAACCTAGATAAAACCTGATAAATATTTTTAATAGTCTTAAGAAAAGTATTTTTTAAAACAGAAGATTGGCCTAGATCACGTCTTCACAATACTACATATGGAGTAAAATATATAGCCTTTTAATGGGGAAAGGCTGCTTCTCAAGAATTCTATATCCAGACAAACTTTCACTCACTTATAAAGACAACAGAAATATATTATCAGATATGTAAGGGCTTATAAAATATACCACCCATGTATGCTGGAGGAAAAATAAAATGCTTGGAGGCATATTTCAGTCATGGACAGGTTAAGTAAGACAAAATAACTCATGATATGCAAACAGTGCTATAAAAGAAATGGGAATGAGTATTGCCACCACTTAATCTCAGAATTACATCCAAATAGATTCTAAAATATAAATAGAAAAACGAATAATTATTATTGAAATAAAAGATACATGAGTTAAAAATAGCAATTTAAGTAGTAACTGAGATCAAATAAAATATGCAAACAAAAATCTGGAAGTTGTGGGGTAATGAAAGTAAAAGAATGCAAATTCTTTCGATTCACATCAAGGGAGACAATATGGTTTGTTTCGTAATGTGGGTAATTAGAAAAGTATATTTTCAAGTAAGGTTTTTTTAAAACAGAAGAACAGTCTTTAGAGCAAATACAGACCCACTAAATTACTAGAAAGAACAAAAAGGCAAAACAGCAATGTTTCAAAAGACACAAAAGAAAGGAAACAGCAGAAAAGATTTTCATAAATTCAAATCACATATGTGAGTAAAATGAAATATATCAGTAATATACAAATAAGTATTCAAAGAAAAAAACTGCATCTCTTTGCCTGTATGCAGCTTAAAGTTGATAAAGAAAAATGGTTGTATTGAACTCCTCTACAGATGTGAAGGAATGGAGTACTAGAGTCAAGCAAATTTTCTGCAGATTATCACAAATCCATGAGCTGAGTAACTGCAGTAACACAAATCATTGTGTTTCTGGGTCTGAGGTAGTTCCTTTCCTGCCTAATTTCGAATTAGTGAAGAGAAATAATAAGTCATCAAATTACGAGTTACTGCGTAAAAGAAAAAGGGGGTTTGTGGATGCTGAGGTGATTCAGTTCCTTCTTACAGAAGTATTAATTTGCCCCTACACTAGAAACACAGCATCTTAGTGGGTAGGTCTTTTTCTTAAGCCTCCATGGCTCCTTAGATTGGGTTGTTATTAGAAGTACATTAAAACACTGTAGTTTAAAAAATGAAAATAGTTCTATAATCAAGGTGTGTTGATGTATTCTAAAGCTAGTAAACTTACCTTTTTTTTTTGTTTGTTTTGTTTTTTTTTTTTTTTTTTTTTTTCTGTACGCGGGCCTCTCACTGTTGTGGCCTCTCCCGTTGCGGAGCACAGGCTCCGGACGCACAGGCTCAGCGGCCATGGCTCACGGGCCCAGCCGCTCCGCGGCATATGGGATCCTCCCAGACCGGGGCACGAACCCGTATCCCCTGCATCGGCAGGCGGACTCTCAACCACTGAGCCACCAGGGAGGCCCTACCTAACTTTTTGATTGCCCTTCTTTGGATGCTTCCCTTGTAGTGGATTTTCTTCCATTAATGGTGAATTCTTCTGTTTAATTAGGATACAATATATTTCACACAAATAATTAACCTTGCCAATACAGTGGTTTTTTCATACCAAAACACGTATTAACAATCTTGGCAATTTTGGGCATTAACTACAAAACATTTTAGCTTACATGCCAGATTCTACCTTATTTTTCTTCTTTTGAAAGAAACTCAGCTATTTCAAGTTTTATCTTTATTCCCTTCTCTAAATGTTATTATTAAAGTATCTAGACAGCTCTTTCAGAAGGGCTCCATATTGTTTGAAGACTATATTCAGGGTAGTCCTAGCCTCTTTCAAAATATTCTGAATAACTACGGGCAGAAGAGCCCCAGTGCCAACTAATCAAAAAGCAAAAAGTAAGGCATGTTGGAAATGTAGTACTTGAACTATTCACTATCTAAGTGTTATCGGTGTATCCTATGTAAATGGAAGCTGAACTTGAAACCTGGTGCTTTTAACTAGGCACAAATTAAATGTCCTCCCACTGCAAGCACAGCACACCTATACCTCTAAAAGTATAATGCAGTGACATTTTAGTGAATAGGCCGTTTTGAACACTTGTTCCTTGGGGTGTTTATTGAAGCTTTATGGAAACTACTGATGTTTCCTTAGTATCCTTAAAGTTATGTCCAGGCTTTAAAAAGTTTCTCCGTAGGAGAGAAATGGTATTTATACTATGTTTTTAAATCTTCTGAGATGAGACATCTTAGCTGCTTTCCAGGCTTTTAAAATATTAAGTCACTCAACTTGCCTACATGTTACTGGAAATACTTTTAAAGCTTGTGATGTGGTCATCTAGAAAGGCCTTTTGGGGAAACTTCACAGTCCCAGTGTCATTGCCATACAGCTTCATTAGAATTCTTGAACCACAGCTGAAATGAGGCTATTATTTTTTAGTTCCCCCAGACACCATTTAGAACTTTAAAACTAAAGGTGGTAGGTAAAAACTTAAGGAGTCTTAAAAAAAAAACAAAAAAAAACACAAACTTAAAGAGTCTTTCCATTATCTTAGGTTGCAGGAAACTTTGTAGTTTTTGAGGTTTAACACATTGTATCTCCCTAAATTAACATTAATCACTATGCTAATGAGTATGTAAAACATTCATTTGCATTGATGTATTTTGTACCTCCCTCCATTAAAAGTATAACAGCCAAAAAAATTAATTAATTAAATAAAATAAAAAGCATATCTAAATCAAAATTATTTGCAAAAATTTAAAATAAATATAAGAATAATAACAATAATAGCAAATACTTATATAGTGCTTAGTATGCTCTAGGCACTATCACAGGCATTTTATATTTACTTACTCATTTCAATCCTCAAAACATCCCCATTTTATAGATTACAAAACTGAGGCATAAACTGGTTAATCAACTTGCCTATAGTTATATAGGAATTAAGTGCCACAGCCATGATATACACTGATAACCAGGAGCATCTGTCACTTAAAAGAAAGGAGTATTAAAAAGTATTTAAAAGTAACTGTATATAAAAGAAATCATTTAAAAGAAACTGTAATGGGAAAGTTACTTTCAAGTTAAAGGACTCCTCTAGAAACACTGTCCTATAAAAAAGAAAGACATCACCTTCAATTTACCTCCTAATTTTTTTTTACATAATGACTACCAAAAGATTACAGGAAAGTACATTTGATTTGAATGACTTAGAAAAGTTTCCTAGCATCAAAATCAACAAATCATTAGTATCCTTCCAAGGAAAATAGGTAAAACAGGACTAAAGAAAACATCTGAACCCAGGGGTAGGTTAGTGAGTTATGGTAATAGAAAACTATTCCGGCCTCACTAGGGAACGAATCGGATGGCTCTTATTTCAGAGAAAGTTTCCTGTTTTAAGCTAATATAGTCTAGTTTAGAAGAAATACAAATGAAAATGCTCTTCCAGTCTATGTTACCAATTCTTCTGTGTGCATTGAGAAATAAACTGGGGGGTAGGGGGTGGAGTAAAAAAAGAGCACTCCTGTTACCTATATTCCTGTAAAAGCCTTCTAAAAGCTCAGACCTGCCAAATTCTTTTGCTGAAGATTGCCAAAATTGAACGAGGAAAGATCAAAATCAAAGTATTGTCAATGTTTTCCATTCTTCAGTACTTATAGACTGAAATCAATGTAACTTTTTAATTCTTTTTTTGGCATGGTCTTCTTAAGTTCTGAAGCTATTTCTATCCTTTTATGACTTAAACTGAACCACTTTTAAAATATATATCAGACAATAAATAATGACACTCATTTTGTTTTTTAATTTTTGCCACATTTTAGTACACACAAAATTTTATGTCTTCATCAACTTAAAAGATATATGATTAAATGAATGTTTACCTTTATTTCAGATAATATATTGACAAATGCTTTCTGACTTTTATTGTTTTAATAAAACAAAATAACTGGAATAGTTTTAAAACTTTAAAAGCCATTTCATCCAGCCCTTGAAATTATCACATAGCTACATTTATTGTATTTTTATTCAGAGCCAAGTAACTCAGGAAAAAATGTGGCTTGAATCAACAAAGAGATGTTGACAGCAAAGTTTTATCTTATGACATTAACGTAAATTGTAAGTATTTTTCTATACACTTATGAATTTGAATTCTCATTTTCATTCATATTTCCTGTTTTCTTTGCTGTCTTTCAAAAGAAGGTCTTAAAGCTCCTTTTGTTCTTTTCTTTCTTCAAAAAAATGTATTTAAGGGATTCCCTGGTGGCGCAGTGGTTGAGAGTCCGCCTGCTGATGCAGGGGACACAGGTTCGTGCCCCGGTCTGGGAAGATCCCACATGCTGCGGAGCGGCTGGGACCGTGAGCCATGACCGCTGAGCCTACGCGTCCGGAGCCTATGCTCCACAGCAGGAGAGGCCACAACAGTGAGAGGTTTGTGTACCGCAAAAAAAAAAAAAAAAAAAAATGTATTTAAGTTTTTATTTTTGTGAGGTAGACTTTTTCAGCATTTGTTTTAAACCAAGAACCTAGACTATCATTATATTACCCAGTTTTCTGTCCATATGTATAATTTAAAGCTCAGCAAAAATAGCAAATGAAAAAGAGAGGGATCCTTTGTTTCTATTCCCAAGCCAAATGATCATTGTAAAAATTCAGAATTCTCTAAGCTGTCATTGAATATGAATGAGCACCTAAAAAATCAGTATATTTTGCTATATTATTTACTCTTTAAAAAACTTCTCAATAGACTAGGACAGATTTTTGGCATATTTATCCCTGAGCTATATTTTTCTAACCAAGTTACAATATTCTGAATAAAAGAGATTTGTATAAATTAACTCAGAATTGAACAAATCCTAAACAGATTAGCTCTCTAGTGAACCTAAATAAACCACTTTACTTTCCTAATGGCATCACAGTTAAAATTTGCTGTGAGAGCATTACAGGATTTCATAAATTGTAAAGGATATTCCCTGATTGTTAAAAATGCTAACTTTATAAAATATTTTCTATAATAAGACACATCGATATTATAAGAAGCAAAGTAAATGTGCTCTGTAATACTTGAAACATTACATATTCAAATGCTAATTTTAAAGCAGGAAACATCTTATCTTAATGGTAATGAAAAAGGAAAAGACATTATCCTCATTATAAAAATGGAGAAATTGAGGTTCATAGTCATATAACACATCTCCTATCACCCTTATATCACCTATCACTTTAAAACCAGCATAAAACACTGAATGAATTATGTTCACCTGGGGATAAGGTCACTGCATCCTCACAATTGGGACTCTCTTACTCCCTACGGCCCTGTGACTCGGTATCAACAGATTGATGCCATAGCCTTGTCTGAACAGTCCAGGAGGAGGCCCTTCTATCAAACTCTTCTGCTGCTCTTGGGGACATGCTGGGGGCACTGAGGGGGGGAAGCAGCTCTCATATCTTTGATCTCCTACGTGGCTTGCAGAAAGGGGATGAGGTTTAGTGTTGGGTTTTAGGTGATGAAGAGGCCTAGAAATTAAACTACATACCCCAGCTCAGCATACCACAGAGCTTTGCTGTGGTGTTTTAGACTAAAGCCCAGCTAATTCTATAAAGATACCAGAATTGGGAACAGGTACCACTGAGTCCCAGCACTGCTAAGGCACATTCATCTATCAGCAGTACAGACCTGGCAGAGCATGGGATGATCCTAAAGAGTCTCTGTTGGCCTAGAAAGTATTTTTCTCTATGAGAAGCTATGTTGTCAAGACACCAGAACATCAGAATCCCCTTTATGTGCAAAGATAGACCAACAAATGCAACTAGAGACCTCTCCCAAAGGAATGTCTTCCTCAGACCAAGGAGGACAAAGAAGAACAACAAAGATCACTGCTGAGGTACTCACTCCTATGTAAGGTGCCAAGAGCCTTGCCTGGCTTCCTAATGAGAAAGACCAACGTCACTTTCCCTCTTTTACATGATTTTTATCATGTCACTTCCCCTCTTTTATCATGGAACAGTAGCTCTGTAAGGAACTTCAATGGCTCTAATTCTTCATCTCTCTGATGAGAAAACTTGGCCCTAGCGAAATTCAGCAACTTGAACAAGGTCACCCAGTCAGAGGTAGAGCTTCCTGAGACACAGGCAGGGGCTCTCCCACTGCACAGAGCAGTGCTCCTGTGTCTGCCTCAGTTCCTAAGTGACCTGTACCCATGCACTTTGCATTGGGACCCTGAATGAAGCCAGTGCAGTTCCTCACCTGATCCCTGCCTTATCTCCTTTTCCTGTGTTGCTAAAACCTGAAAAAGACAACTCACAAAAGAAAAGAAATAAGTAGCCAAGACCAGAATGCATGATTCCATCTAGATTGATTACCTTTCATCAGCCAGCAAGCTAGTCAAAAAGAATCTCCAGGAGCAGATGCTGCTTCGAAAATTAATCTTCAAAGAGATTAAAAGGGCACGTTCACACGGTAAACTCAACCTGTTTGCCACACAGATAGAGAAAACAGGAAAACATGCTTCCCATCAAACTGTGTGAAATGAGTTCCATTCCCCTATGAAGAAGCTGAGTAGAAATAACTTATGAATCATCTAAGCACATCAAAACCAGAGGCAAGGGCAGACTCAGAGATTAAAAGTCTTAGCTACTCTGACCTGTGCTCAGGTCACAGTGACCCGTTTGGATTGTGTAAACATTCCTCCTGAATCTTAGAATGGCTCCTGCATTTTTATAACTGTGTAACTTTTCCCTTTTTTGCCCAACATACTCACAGTTTAAAATATAGTTAATGTTCCTTCTTTGCAAACACTATTCCTCTGTACCTTTAGGCTTGCAAAAGGGACAAAAGTCAGTGTTCCTGAAAGTGTTATCACTGCTTTTAATACAATGAGATAAATAAGTTGTACCACATCCAAATATGTGATGGATAAAACACTAGCCAGCTTCATTCAGCATGACAAGTCTTGTCTTATTTATTAGTGAAAAAGACTTGCATGGGACTCTTTACTTACTGACAGAAGGATTTTTATATTAGCTGGCTTATCTATTTCCTTGTTTTTTACGCCAGGTCGGCAGCAAAAGCACTTGCATTTTTGTATAAAACCTAATAAAATTATGGAAGATGACGGCAAGAAGAAAATTATTGTGCTTAACATATAGTTTATAGTCCTCTACTTCCCGAAGGAAAAAACAGAAGGAAGGTGGAAAAATACACGTAAGAATGAACATAGGAAGTGAGGGATATGGTTACAGTTTAAAATGTAACACAGATATAGAGACCAGATAATGCCTCTATGCATACAATCATGCCTCTAGCCCTTTGGAACTTGCAAAGTACAATGTGAACTTTCCAGTAAACTCTCTGGTGTTCCCACCTAAATCCATGGAAGACAGTAGTCCCCATCACTAAAACCACGCATAAATCAGCAAGTTGGCAGTACTTGTTCTGGAGAGTACAGGGCTTAGGCTGTTTGGAAACTGAACTTCCTCTCACCCTAAGGAGGGTGGATCCTACCTGATCACGATGAAGCAATGAGACAGAATTTTTTAAAAGCTTAGAAGACAGAGACAGACAGACAGATATTTTACTTCCAGAACCATTTAAAGTATTGTAGCTCTTCATAAAATGCATATATGGATTCCCATCCCAACACATTTAGGCTAGATACATTCTCAAAAGTGGATTTTTAGGAAAGAACAGAAAGAAAGTAGGTGATAAACAATATCTGCAAAACAAAGAAAAATGTCACTGTCTTTGTATGAGTACATTGTTATTGCGCTTTATTTTTCTACCTTATCATCAGTTTTACTCCAGGGAAGTTTACAAAAAGAAAAAAGAAAATATGTGCTTCTCACAACAAAAGCTGCCTGTCTTAATTGAAGCAGGTGATTTCCAGGCCACAGGGTGTCAGAAAGCACAGTAAGAGCTGGCTGCTTGGTCTTCTATGTCAGCCATGAACTGAGCTCCATAACCTTCTCTATTTACTCATCTAAAAAACGAAAACAGATTATACTAAATTGTGTCTAATGTCTCAACCAGCTCAACAGAAAGACTGAGGCAGAATCACAGAATGCTTCATAGCACAGGCTCTAGATTCTTAGATTAAGTGTAATAAAAGCCCAAGTAGGTTTTCTGACCAGCTGGTAATGAGGAAAAATTCTCCTTTTTATGACCAGACATTCTAATTTTTTAAAAATAGATATGTGAGATATGGGCTAGGCCAAAAGGAAAAAAAAAAACAGCCAGTTATCTTTTCTTAATCTCAGAACTTAAGAAAAATAATTCAGGATTGACAAGGAGTAAATCATGGTTAAAGATTAACATTAAAATGAAATAAGGGTGTAAAACAAAAGTACTTTAGCAACTTCAAAGGGATGAATTAGACTGTCTTTTTATTTTCATTTTATTTTATTTTTTGGCCACTCGGCGAGGCTTGGGAGATCTCAGTTCCCCTATCAGGGATTAAACCCGGGTCCTGGCAATGACAGCGCCAGGTCCTAACCACTGGACTGCCAGAGAATTCCCTAGGCTGCTTTTTTGATGAATACCTGTATTGGAGACTTTCATCTGGCTCAGTTCAAACCCATCCAAGTACCTCTCCACCCCCACCAATGCCCTGGAGTACAGCTTCATACCCTTCATCTCTGGGGATTGGGTTGATGTGATGTGTGGTATGTGTAGCAAAGGACACTGAGAAGTGGGTTGCCACCTAGGTAAGTAGAGCAGGAAGTAAGCAAACTATGGAGGCACAGAAATGCATCACATGACACCAGCTGAAAGTCAAAGGAAGACATGCTGGCAGGAGGTGAGGTTCTCACTAAATGCCAATTAGAAGAGCAATTCATGCAAAGTCCTTGCCACTTCCAACACATTAATAAATTCTGCTCCGATGCAGACTACAGTTGGCTCCCAAGAGAATCCCATGAGAATGGGTGCTGGGCAACCTCTAGATATAAACTGTGCTCCTGTTCTTGAGCCCTATCTAAGAGCCCTATCTCCTCATTCCACCCTTTTCCATTTCTCCCACCAACTCAGGGAATCTTATCTAGTTTTGGTGATGAGAAGCCTTACTCCAGTTCCATTCTTCTTTCTTGTGGCAAAGCTACCTCAATTTTTTCTGGGAAACCATCCTTCTCCCACTGTCAATTCAAGCACTTGGGTAAAACTGACTTTATTCCTTGAGAATCAAAGCAAGATCATGAATTAAAATAAGTTAATCTTCCTACACAAACTCTTTTCAGAAAATAGAGGCAAAGGGAACACTTCCCAACTAATTTTATGAGGCCAGCTTTACCCTGAAACCAAAACCAGATAAAGATATTACAAAAAATATATAACAAACGAATATCACTCAAGAACACAGACATAAAAATTAAACATACACACATTAAATTCAGCAACTTATAAAATAAATCCAAAACATCATGACCTTTTAGGGTTTATGCCAGGAATCAAGGTGAAATTCACTAACATAATTCACCATGCTAACAGAATAAAGAAGAAAATTCACATAATATCTTAATTGATGCAGAAAAGCATTTAAGAAAATTCAGCACCAATTCATGACTTTTAAAAAAATTCTCAGCAAACTAGGAATAGAAGGGGACTTCCTGAATCTGATAGATGAAATTAATGAAAAACCTACAACTAACACCATGCTTTATGGTGAAACACTAAACCATTTTTCTCAGTCATCAGGAAAAAGCTAGGATGCCTGCTCTTACTCTTTCTATTCAGCATTATACTGCGCGGACCTAGCCACTGCCGTAAATCAAGAAAAAGAAACCAATGACATACAGATTGGAAAGGAGAAAGTAAAATAAGTTAATGTGCTCACTTATGTTTGGAAGTGGACATATGACCCAAATCTGACTAATGAGGTTCAACTCCTGATTTTGAGTATAACTCTCTTTCTGCTGTGCTATCTTTTATTGTGGTGAAGAGACCCTCAAGCTTCTGGAGCCCATAATACAGTCTGAAAATAGAACCACTCCATTAGGTACAGGGCCTAAGAAGGATCCTAGTGACATCAAGCCATGAATCAAGCTGGTTTGAGAGTAGTTCTATCACTGGGCCATTCAGTTATATGAAACAATAAATTATTTTTTTGGCATAAGACAATGTGAGTTATCACCTAAGAGTCATAATTTTTCTCATATCTTCTTTCATACCTTAAATCCCCTCAGGGGTTAGACTTTTGAATTCTTTTGCTGCTACATTTTTCTTGCCCGAAGGTTGACTATAAATCTAACTTGAATAGGTAAAATAACAACACAAAAATCAGTATATATAAATATTATCCTGCCACACGTGTGATAAATAAATGTAATTGATGAAAAGAAAATTTTAAATCAAAGTCAGTCCTCTGTAAACCTCTTCACCAATGTAAAAGAGTGACAGTATAGATTCATCTGTTATACTCCTTCTAGATTCACCTTCCATACTACAATAGCAGTGGAGTGGCAATCAGACATGGCAAATCTGTGCAATGTAGATATATAAGACATTTATTTTATTTTTACTGATTATCACCAAATTCATCAGGAAATAGGAGAAGTATGCAGTATAGTACATATTACATTTCAAGCCTGAAGGCTCAATATAATTCTTTTATCTACAACCCAGGATTATCTCTTTATAAGTCCATCCCTTGTTCACTGCACAAATTCTTCCCAGACCCCTCCAAAAATCCTTCTCCAAAATGATGCTAACTAAACTACATTTTTCCCACTCTGATTACACTGTGCTTGTTTTACCTGCGGCTACTGTCACTATAAAATTATTAATATGAAGATTGAACCTCATAATGGAAGTAATTTATTCTTTGCTAAGACCTTAGCTCTACTTGATCAGACTGTCTTAGGATGGGCTAACCCAGAGAAAGACCCTATTTGTTACATGATCCCAGAAAACACAAATTAGGGAGAAATAAAAGTGAGATCGGGATGGGAGAAAAGCAAATAAAGAACATGTTAATGATCAGGTTACTGCTGTGGCCAACTGAGACTCAATCCCACCGGGGACTTACTGACAAATCACATATAATATAACTCCGAATTACCTTACTGAGGAACCGAGAAGGTGGAATATTTGGAACCGAGAAGGTGGAATATTTACCCACTGACTGTCATCCTTCACTGGTTGAGGGTTGCCCACGGGCGCCTTAACTCCATGGCATTTCTGAGCTGCCTTGTGTAAGTTAAGTAAGCATGTATGACATGGAAGTAGGGGCCTGAGGCAAAAAATCAGAGAGACACAGATGCTTGGGCTGGGAAGCTGTCAGTGACTATAGGAACTTTCTACCACACACAGAACTCAAAAGTAGATGGAAGAATGGAATGTCAACAGCATTGGTTACACAGTCCAACTGAGCTTGCAAGTTACCTCATCCTTGTGATCACAGAAATACCAACATTCTTCTGTCTCCTCCTCCTTAGGATCTCATGGATTTCTCTACAGTCTCCACATGCCTCTTCATTCACCTTCCTAACATATTATATTTCAACTTCTAACACAGATATAACTCCCACATTAAATATAACATATTCCCCTTTGATCAATATTCTCCAAAAGATAAAAGAAACTTTACTTGATATAAACCATCCCTTTTTTAACCAGTCTACTTTTAGTCTTCTCAAGAATGATCTTCTTGAGGAAACGGGAGCATTAACTTCCAAGAGTTTCAAGAATAAAGAAGACATGGTTCCAGCTCTCCAGCTGCCTAGCAAAGGAAAGATGTCAAGGTCACAAATAACTAAAACATAAGGCAGAATGAGCTAAGTGCCATAAGAGAGGTACATACAAAGTGCTTTGGGGGCTCAACGGAGATAAATATCGCGTCTAGTTGGCAGGATCAGGAAGGATACGTGAATGAGGGGTTTGTGAGCTGAGCTCTGAAGGACGGATGGGATTTTGTCAGTAAAAGGTGGCTACAGGGCTTTCTAAATATAGAGAATATTATAAGCCAAGCTCCAACCACAGAAAAATGCATGCTCCTTTGAGAAACAGTCCGGTTTGGCTGAAGCAGAATGTACACATCACAGAGGTGTACTGGGAGATATGGCTAGAAAAGTCTACTCTGCATGTATTTTTAACCCTTTCAGTAATCTATCATCAGAGCTTTCAACATTTAAAAGTGTCATGATGTTACTATCTCTTGTGGTAAGGTCTACCAGTTGCGTATTATTTTTTAATACCAGGTTACTATTCATATTTTGAAATTTCTACAAGGTCAAACTTGTTGAAAGTAAATGTAGGAAGTCAGAAGGGGATCATTCCCTTAAGGTCATTTAAGGATAGCATTAAATTTTAAAAGCCTACGATCTATTTTGTCTTTCTTTGTCCAAATACTGCTCAAAGGACAAAGTGATAGCCTGTATTTTACAAAAGAGGTGGAATGAGGTAATAAAAAAAGATGAATGAATAAAATAAGTCAACATCTAATGTTCTCAACAGGTGCCTGAATCTACACATATATGTGAGTTTAAAAGGAAATTAGCCAAAGTAAATAACGTGGGCAATCAATATTAAACACATTTGTATGCATGTGGTTTTTCTCCCACATCCTGGGGGAATTAACATTTTAGACTTGCTACAGTTCCATTATTAATCTTATTCTTACCAGAGTCAAATGGGAAGTAAACCTGCTGAAGTGTAATAACTGAAGCTAAAAGGAAATTCTTTCTTTCTTACAGAATAATATTTTAATTCAGCTTGAGGACTGTTGTAAACAGTCCTAATAGTTGTTTTGTCAACCCACAAATACACAGTCTTAGTCTAGCTCTTATGAACACACAATAGCATAAGTTAATCTACATCAGAATATCAATTAGTACTTTTCAGAGTACACTCCCATATATTTAATCTTTAGAATAATTCTGGAAAGAAAATTGGTCTAAAAAACATATCCTCATTTTGATTAAAAAAGCAAGGTTCAAAAAAAGTTAATAGGCTTCCTCACGTCCAAGTTGTAACATAGTGTGTTGAGTCCCACTTGAACTTTCTTTCCAACTTAACCTGAGTCTGGAAAGCAAGACTTTGCTAAATAATTCACTTTTTTAATCTGTGCAATGAAAGAAAAGGTGGGGGTCACTTCTTTTAGGAATGGGCTCATTAGGAGGGTATGAGCTAGTCTGCAGACATGTAATATTCTTCCATGATTTCCATGACTGTTCTCCCGCAAAGCTAGGCTAAGATGACCTCTTACACGTTCTTGGTTGTAGTTCTCTGGAGTCTCAATAAAGTCCTCATTAGAGACTATTGATTAAATTCAAGGTGTTTCTTAAGAAAAGTTTGGCCCTGCCGCCAAGAACCACAGTTTGCCTGGTCTGTATGAAGACAGATCTCTGTATATGTGCTGGAATATAAATTAAACCTTCCTTTTAATAATAGAATGTCAATGTTCCACTTGTGTCTCTAAGCCCTAAAACCAGTCTATCTGAATTGTTAAGCGATTCAGAACACCTGGACGACAGCTTCTTACCACAGACTTCTCCTTAAATGCTCTCTAACTTTCATTAAAAGGTCACAGAGACAACAGGGAGGGATGAAGAGGATTCCCTATTTTCTGAGCTGAGTGGGAATGAGATAGTATGGTCTACAGCAGATTAATGATTCTCAAAATTGCATACAATTTACTTCGGAATCTTATTAAAATGCAGATTCTGATTCAGCAGAACTCACTCAAGGCTCAAAATTCTGCATTTCTAACTCCCTTTGAGGTGATACCAACGCTGTCGGTTCAGGACCACACTCTAAGCAGCAAAGGTGCTCAGAGGGACCTGCAAACTGCAGGCTACACCTGTATGACCCATGAGCTAATGGAAATCAAAAGAAAAATAATATTTCATGACATGTGAAAATTATATAGAATTCACATTTCAGGGTCCATAAATAAAGTTTTACTGAAACATACCCATGCTCTATTTATGTATTATCTATGACTCCTTTTTCTGAGCTATGACAGAGTTGAGTAGTTGTAATAGAGACTGTGTAGCCCAAAAAGGCTAAAATATTTCCTAAGTGGCCCTTTACAGAAAACATTTCTGACCACTGGTCTAGAGCAGTGGTTCTTAACACTGGCTGCATAGTCAAATCACCTGGGAGCTTTAAAAAATATTTATGACCTTCTACCACACAATATCAGTCAATCCAGAAGCTCATGGGGTGATCCTGGCATCATTTTTTTAAAACTCTCCAAGTGATTCCTATGAGCAGTCATGTTCAAAAACCACGGATCTAAAGGAAATATCCCCTTCCTACCCCTGTCTCAGCACCTATAAACAAAGTCACCAAAGTCAAAGCTTAAGGTCCAAGTCCTCAACTATTCACAGCTTGTTCCTGCACAACCACTCCAAACTAAGATACAGTCCCTAGCACAAGTCTTTGGGGATTTTTTATTGCTCTTCTTAACTCCAGCACTTCAAAACTAGTAAGAACCTTCACTACTCTCTTCATCTCTCACCACATTTATTTTCAAGAATTATCATTGCTTCCTTCTTCCTCCGGATGGCTGAAACCAGCAGGTGTGTTGTCATTGGACTGTCTAATGCACGTGACCTATGAGTGATCTACAAGTGTATCCATCATGATTCCTTTCTTTCTGTAAAGGAATGGCCCTATAAACCCATGCAGGTCCATGTCTCTTTACTCAGGCCCTAGGGCCTCATCTGGGACCTGCACATTGGTCATACCTTCCTCTGTATCTTCAACCTCTCCCTCTCAGTGGCCTCCTTTCCCACATCCTAGAAAACTGCTATATTCTACTCACTCCCCTCCATAAAAAAATAAATAAAGATTCACCTTTAGCTACTACTCAATCTTTTCCATTTATCAACCAAAATACTTGAAACAGAATTCCTTACTTGCCATCTCAATTCCCAGCCTAACATTTACTTTTAAACCCAATGTGTCACAGTTTCCCTCAACACTATTCTATTAGATCTCTTCTTGCAAAAATCAAGTTATCCATGTTGCCTAATTTAGTGGACATTTTTCAACCTTTATCTCATAACACTGCTCTACAGCACTGCCACCCATTTATCATTTTCTTGAAATTGTGTCTCTGATACCACACACTGTTGGTTCACCATATCTCTGATTACTCTTGTTCTGTCTCCTTGGTAGGCTCCCCTTTCTTCACCCAGGTAACCCAGTGGTCCACCTGCAGCCCACTATTCTCACTTGTACCATGACCTCAGTCACTCTAAAAGTTGCGCCTACCATAAAGGTTTATGATTCCTAAGCCTGACTCCACCTCAAGTCCCTGCCCAGAATGTCAGATTCATACAGTCAACTTCTACTGACTGTCACCACTTGGCTGTACCAAACCCAATATGCCCCAAACAAAACTCATTTTATCCTCTGCCTGCCCCTCTTCCTGTATTTCTCTGTCTTAATTGGTAACTCTACAATCCACCCAGGTATATAGGCTGGAAATCTGGTACTTATTGTTTACTCCTTCATCTCCTCATCACCCAGAGCCAATAAGCACCATCAGATTCTGCACATTTATCTCTTAATTACAACTCAGATGGGTCCCCTACTACAATGAACCTAATCTAAAGTCTTCAGCATCTTTCACATGGAAGATTGAAACTGCCCCCCACCACCACCAGTTTTGTCTCCTAAAAGCATCTCCTTACCCATTCGAGAGGGATTTATCTGCAACACAAATGAACTATGTCAGTTAAATGCCTGAGACCTGTCAGTGTCTCTCTATCTTATAATATCACGCTTAAGCTCCTCAACATAGATTCCCCAAAATTTGGACCTTACCTCTCTGGCATCATCCCCTGTCTCACTTAATACTCTTAGTACACTGCAAGTAACAGCAATAGGATCCCCTATTTGCAGAACCCTCTACCTGAAATTCCTTTCTTCTCCCCCCGTACTCCCCTACCCCTTCACAAATACCTTTAGCTGATTCATATACTTTAAGACTCAAGTCTCCCAGGTTTGGCTGTGTCCACCTCTGTACGTCCACAATAGCCTGTGCATTTCTATATTATTCATATCATAAGGCAGTAGCTAAGAGAACCTGCTAATGACAGAGATCTGGATTCAAACCAGTGCTCCAACATTTGCCAACATTCTTACCTAAAAAAATCATATAACGTCTTTAACACCTCATTTCCTTCGTGTGTAAAATATTTACTTTACTGCTTTGTCAGTGAATTAGTGAGGCACAATGCTTAAGATATAAACTGGCACAAAGTAAGAACCCAATAAGTTAGAATTTTAGTTGTTATTATCAATGTTTTTGTTGATTTTAAAATCAGAACACAAAACTATGATGTGTGCTCAGTAATTCTTCAAAAGTCTTACTTTTGCAAAGGAATCTTTATCAACGTAAGTTAGCCTTTTTAGTGTTCACAAATATCTCTCCCTTACAAAAAGAAATTATCTGAATACTTTAATACAACAATAAAAAGAAAAAAAGTCTGACAATGACTTGCCGATGAAAAGATACAGGAGCAGTAGTATTTCTCACAATAAATGAATATCTCAAACATGTTTTTAAAGTTCTTACTTGGTAAAAACACATCCTAAGAACTATAGGTGACTTTCTGGGGAAGAAATTATCCCTTTTATTAAATTATTATGAATTATCCACACATGAACTAGGAGATCCTGCTTTTAGTTTACTTCAGAGCATGATAATGTGAAAAAATAAAATGTGATGTTCTGAAAGAACATGTGTTAATTTTTTAAATGTTAAAACATTCTGAATTTTGTTTTTCCAGTGATTTGTATTGAAATGGATTTCAATTCCAAAACCAAAATTTTCTCATTATATCTTAAGCCTGTCCATTACCCTAAGGAAAATAAAATGCAATCTATACCATAGTGCCCACCTGCCTGCTTCATTAAATAATGCCTGTAATTACAGTATATTTTTCAGGAGTGTGTAAGGAGGACCCAACAAATATATTCCAGGTGTGGACTCTACTCAGCAAACAACCAGATTCATTTTTATTTCAGTCTTAATATTGTGGTAATTTTTATTAGATTTCTACTTCATTTTTCTACTTTCAGTTGAAAGCAGTGTGCAGGCATGTAGGGGACGAAACTCGGCACGATACTAACGGAGGCTTTCACAATTAGATGCGCCCAAACCCCTTCCTACACCACATCTAGGAAGAGGGTACTTCTTTCTGTATCTGCCGCCAATTTCAACTCACCCACTGACAGGCTGTTTCCTTAGGCAATGAAAAAACTCCTTAAGTCTCCTATTTCTCCTCTGTGAAATGGGGATAATAATGCCCACCACAGAACGGTAACTCGCATAGTGCCTGGACACATTAATAGTATCCCCTTCCACAACACTTACTGAGTGCAAGCAGGGTTCTAGGCACTTTACATATATTAATTCCTCTAATCCTTTAACAGCCCCATGTGACAGGCACTATTATCATCCTCCTGTAGCAGATGAGAAGCCATCTGTCAATTACAGTTCTCATTATTTCACAAGACAACAGGACCAGATAAACAGGGATTAGCACTAACCGCTCCAGGGGGTTCAGTAAGGGAAATAAAACCTAATGCCCTACGACAGCCACTGCATGGAGTGAATTAACTTCGCTTCCATCAAACTGGAAAGTACTATCCACAGGAGAATTAACAAAAAATAGTAGCTCAAGTAGTTTTTTGGGTTCCATTGCTTAGTAGAGGAGCCCCAATAGAGAAAAGGCAGTACAACCATCAACCCTGTCGAACTGTTCTCTGCCTTTGCCTCCATGTTACCAATAGCCATATGTCCTATTTGCTCAAATTACAGAGCTCCGATTCCCTGTGGTAAAGAAATCAAACCTTAGAAGTCAGACAGGAACATTTGTTTTTGAAGGAAATGTGATACAAAATCTATGTTTAGCAACACGGTGTGATAATTTGTTGAGATATTAGTTAGCTTTTTGATTTTGCTGCTACTGAATAACCCAAGAGTGAAGCAACATTGAGTAGTTCTTATTTTCTATTTCTCGTTATACTCCACCCCCACCTTCTGAGAAGATGGCCAGACTTTCCACACTCCCTTGCCACAGGTAGGCTGCAAGGCTCAAGCAGAAGTGGCCTGAAGAGAACCTCCCTTCCTTGCTAGAGTTTTCCAAAAGCCTTGTGCTATGGAGACAAAAAGAAGCCACTGCGTTTGGGGTGAGACTGGAGGATAAAGGTGGGGACAGGTGTGGCACAGAGCAAGAGGAAGAAAAAGATTGCCCCCAGCTTAAGGGAGAGCTGGAGGTCTGTGGGACCTTCAGAGAAGGGACCCACAGCTTCCCCCTTGCGGACTTCCAGGAAGGAAGTTCCAACTCCATAGGAAACAACAGCAAAGTCACCCTACAAGCATGGCTCCATTCAGAGCACCTGAGTCCACCTGGGTCCCCACATACTAGGTCACACAATAATCCCAACACCATCAGATTCCAAGGGACTGGCTGGGGAGATAAAAGTAGGTCCATTACGGGCTCAACCAAGGGGCTTTGGAAAGGCAGGGAAGGCTTTATTCACTCCGTGTGACTCTCACTGTCACAGTGAGTGAGAGCCGTGGATGCTAAAAACACTCTGCAGTGTACAGCACCACAAAAGCTGTTCCACCAGATGCCAGTACACTCTGTCGAGAGAAACTGGTAAACAATGGGCATCAAGGGGGAAACGGATTTGGACTAAAAGGCCAAGGATTGCCCTCGAGCACTGTTCTGTGCAACCCCGCGTGATCTCGTCTGCACAACTTTGGAAGAGTGGGGGTCCCCGCATGACTGAGAATGAACTCCGTTCAAGCTGGTGGGATTGGAGCTTAGAGTCAGAATTAGGTTGACTGAAAAGAAATAAGTAACATGGCATTTCTTATACACCGGAGCTTAATGAGAAGACAGATATGACCCATAGATATTTCATTTTTAAGAATACAGTGTCAGGGACTTTCTGAAAGCATGATAAGCTCTCGCTCATCCTGCCTCCTGCACACTCCTGAAGATGCACTGCATTTTGCACTGTAATGGTTCTGAAGGTGACTTTCCAGACTGCATCTGTGTCCTAGTTCAATGAAGAAAAATCCAAGCCATCCTTCTTGTCCCTAAGAGAACATCCATATTTCTTTGTGCTGACTTTTTTATGAAAATGGAAGCAGTGATTATATTTTTAAAGTTTATTTTTAAGCTATTTTATTTATAATCAATAAAATATGGTTAAGCATCTGTATATGCATCCATCCCATCTAACAATTGTTACATGTCAGGAGAAGACTGGCAAGAAAGGACTTTGGCAACACTATATAAAGTGACACAAATTATTACTTCACGAGAAATGTCCACACATCACATTAAAAGTGAAGTAAACAGCCACATGCATTTTTTAAAAAATAGAATTAGAAAGAGATGTGAAGCATTTTCAACTTTTGTAGAAAAATTAGTTGGAGGAAAGGAATAAAACATCATTTATATAGCACCTTCTCTGAAAGTGAAGAAAACCATTACAGGATATAATTAATCTTGAGGCCTCTCTGCTAAAAGGAAAGAAGGGGCAACATGATCCCTTTTGGGAGAAGCAGCACAAGTTCAGATTACTTGCCTAAGGCAGTGATTGGTGGAGATGGCATCAAAATCCTACATGAAGATTAAGACGCTTGTGAAATCCCATTCTCTTACAAGCACTACACCTTTTTAAAAGATAACACTCATTGAACGCTATGTACAAGTCACGCTGCTTTATTCTTTTTTTTTAATTTTTATTGGAGTATGGTTGCTTTACAATGTTGTGTTAGCCTCTGTTGCACAACAAAACGAATCAGCCATACACATACAGATATCCCCTCCCTTTTGGACTTCCCTCCCATTTAGGTTACCACAGTGCATTAGGCAGAGTTCCCTGTGCTATACAGTATGTTCCCATCAGCTGTCTATTTTATACATAGCATCAATAATGTATATGTGTCAATCCGTCTCCCAATTCCTCCCTCCCCACCCCTTTCCCCCTTGGTATCCATACATTTGTCCTCTACGTCTAGGTCTCTATTTCTGCTTTGCAAATAAGATCATCTATACCATTTTTCTAGATTCCACATATATGCATTAGCATACAGTATTTGCTTTTCTCTTTCTGACTTATTTCACTCTGTATGACAGTCTCTAGGTCCATCCATGTCTCTACAAATGACCCAATTTCGTTCCTTTTTATGGCTGAGTAATATTCCATTATAGATATGTGCCACATCTTCTTTATCCATTTCTCTGTTGATGGACATTTAGGTTGCTTCCATGTCCTGGCTATTGTAAATAGTGCTGCTATGAACATTGGGGTACATGTGTTTTTTTGAATTATGGTTTTCTCTGGGTATGTGCCCAGTAGTGGGATTGCTGGGTCATATGGTAGTTCTATTTTTAGTTTTTTAAGGAACCTCCATACTGTTTTCCATAGGGGCTGTATCAATTTACATTCCCACCAACACTGTACGAGGATTCCCTTTTCTCCACACCCTCTCCAGCATTTATTGTTTGTAGATTTTTTGATGACGGCCATTTTGACCGGTGTGAGGTGATAACTCATTGTAGTTTTGATTTGCAGCATTTCTCTAATAATTAGTGATGTTGAGCATCTTTTCATACAAATCACCATGCTTTAAATACTCTTCTCACTTAAATCTTGCTGCAATCCAAAGAGACAGATGTAATTTTCCTCATTTCACAATTGGAGAAACTGAGGGCAGTGACATTAAGTAGTTTACATGGGATCACCCAGCAAACAAGTACTGACAGAATTCCAACCAGAACTGTTGGACTCAAAGCCTATGCTCCCAGGCATGAGTCCTCCTTCTCTCTTTACCCCTCACACAGTGAAGAGACTGTATGCATTTCAGAACTAATACTGATTATTCCTAGTAGCCATCAAGGACTCTGGCAGTGACAAAGCATGAACTGATAGGACATATTTTCAACTTCCTTGAAATGCTATGATCATGGAAAAGAATCCTGGCTTTATCTTCCATGCTACTCAATACCCTTCCCCTATCATTAATACTAATCATGCTTTATTTTAAGGTATTACTTTTTTAACATGTCTTCCCTGTCAGACTATAAGACTCTTGAGGACAGAAAGTGTTCACCATCATTTATCACTAGTCTCAACACCTAAGCACAGTGCCTGGCACACAGTAGGTTCTCAATAAAACTTGGTTGAATGAATGAATGAAGGTGCCAGGGCAGCCTTGTGAGCTAAGGAAAGCATGGCACAGTGGTGGCACCTGGCTCAGTAAGACTTCATTGTCAACTGCTGGATCATGATTGACTTGTAGAGAATCTATGGTCAAAGGAGACAAAGCAAGAGCAGGGGTCAACAGTAACTAAAGCCCCACCTACCTACAAAGCCTTTGAAAACTCTTTACTAATGGCTACCCCCCCAACCTAGGCATGAAACACTCACACTTGATTTCTCCATGCTTTGAACATCACACTTACTTCCATCTTTAAGTTGCATATATTCATCTTTGTATCACCAGAGCACCATACAGCACCTATATACTCAACTTTTCTCTATCTTCTACCCAATGTACTTAGCACTGACCAACAGCTACTATTAGTTTATGCCCCTTTTTATAATGGCTCTCTTGTATCCATAGTTTTTATCCACAATCAAGCTGTAACTCATATCCCAAATTTATTTCCCACTATCCCTCCCTTCACCTGTTTTAGTGTCATCTGAAGAGAACTATACCTGCTGATGCCCTGACAACTTTCTTGCCTTTGCTCATGCAGTATATTTTGCACCAAATGCCCTTCATTTTCACACCTGAGCCCAGTTCAACTATCATTTCCTCCAGGAAGGCTTCACAAACTCATTCCAAATGGACATAACCCTTTCCTCATCTCAATTCCCACAGTTTATCTGTATTTTTTTGTTGACAGACATAACTTTACTCTGTAAATTCAGATATTGCTTTATATTCTCAACTAGATGGTAAGCTCCCTAAAGGCAAAGGCCATACATCATTCACTTCTTTATCTTCCACATCAAGTGGAACAGGGCCTTCTACATAGTGGCTGCTTTATAAGTTGAGTGAATAAAGGAATGAATAAAAGGTTAAGTGCATTTTTTGTTCAGTTATGCTTAAGTCTTGAATCTGGCTTAACGAAAATAGCATTACTCATCCATACATCATAAATCCTAATTCAGTTTTTCTCATAAACTAGCTATGAAATTCAGGCTGGTTACTCCACGGGTTCGAGTTTCCTCATCTGAAGAAAAGATGAACTACAGCTGATCTTTCAGGCCATTACCAATATGTAAAAATATGACAGTGTAAAATATGTGGATAATTCCAAGCAGAGGAAACACAATTCCCCTTACCTTTGTCTAGTAAATTTCAGTCTTTCTTCAGAGTTCCACTCATCACCACTTCTCCAGAAAAATTTCCCTGATGACCAGGACTACATCAAACCCTGCCACATAGCACTCACACAGCACCATAAACCTCCACTTTGCAGGATTTACCATACCTATCATTTTTGTTTCTATGATTATTTAATTAAAGTCTATCCCTACTCATCCCCTGTATATTCAATAAGATGAATGAATGAGTGTAATCTGTTTTAGAATATAAGGTTTTACAAAGCAAAAACATTTTTTTCAGTAGTTCTCTTTGTAGTTATATAATCACATATGTTTCAGCACTTAAATATTTTCCAAAGATGATGGACAAAGCTAGGTGGTCACAACTTCAAAGAGTTAACATAGTTTTCAAAGAACCTAGCTTGTCATTTCATCAAAGTTTATATGTTCAAAGAATATGGTCTCCAATAGACTTTTTTTTGGCCATGCTGAGTGGCATGCAGGATCTCAGTTCCCCAACCAGGGATTGAGCCCGTGTCCCCTGCACTGGAAGCGTGGGGTCTTAACCACTGAACCACCAGGGAAGTCCCTCTGATAGGCTTATTTCTAAATGGGATATCTCTTTTGTTTTATTTCAGCTCTTTCTTATTTTTATCTGTACTTTTTTTCTCTATTCTAAAGAAATTTATCTATAAAACAACTCATCCCATGTGTTTTCTTGGATCATTAGTTAGGTAAAAATACCAATTTACAGATTCTTTTTATGATGTACAAAGTAAGCCCCCTAATATGAGCAGGAAAAACAAGAATGTTTCTTTGTAAACAGCTACAATTTAATATTTGATTTTTTTTTTTTTTTTTGGCGGTACGCGGGCCTCTCACTGCTGTGGCCTCTCCCATTGCGGAGCACAGGCTCCGGACGCGCAGCCCCAGCGGCCATGGCTCACGGGCCCAGCCGCTCCGCGGCATGTGGGACCCTCCCAGACCGGGGCGCGAACCCGTGTCCCCTGCATTGGCAGGCGGACTCTCAACCACTGCGCCACCAGGGAAGCCCTATATTTGATTTTTTTAAATCAACAAACAGAAATTTAAAAGATTTAAGAATTAATTAAATATCAATGACATCATATCTTTTTTAACATCTTTATTGGAGTATAATTGCTTTACAATGGTGTGTTAGTTTCTGCTTTATAACAAAGTGAATCAGTTATACATATACGTATGTCCCCATATCTCTTCCCTCTTACGTCTCCCTCCCTCCCACCCTCCCTATCCCACCCCTCTAGGTGGAATGACAACATCTTTTAACACTGCAAATCTTCAATGTGAATAAGGAAAGTCTAAAACTTATCTTAATGATAAAACTAATCCAAGCAGTAGGAAATAAAATCTGAAATGCTTTCCTTGATATAAACATTTGAAACTTATTGGTTTATTTTTCTTTATCCCATGAATACTTTTGAATTAACACAAATACATTTGATTTAACAAGCTGTAACATTTTATACCTCTCTAACTCCACACAAACCATTATAGTTAGTACTATAATTATGAGTTAAAGGTATGACCTTAGACACAAAGCCAAAGCTCTCTATCTTCTTTCAGGTGCTCCTTTCTGTACACTTGGTGGGTATTCCTTTCCATAAAAAGGAGAAACTGACTGAAACTAGTGACACATGACCTCTTCCTATCCAATAAAGTGCAGTGCCCAATCCTTGAGAGTGATGTTCCCTCAAGGGATGACACAGCATGAGCTAAGCTCACTTCCACCTTAAAATAGGTTTTCACTTTTTTAATCACATGTATAAACATGTGAAGGATAAACCTACAAGCAATAAAATTCTATTCCTGACAACATAATTCTGAAAGTCACCAGATCATGCAAGATTCTGAAAAACATATTCATTCTATCAGAAAAGCCACATGCTCTTAAAACAGGTTATATAGAGACATAGGAAAATAAATATACTAAAGAGCAATGATTATTTTTTCAAATAATTTAGGTGTTTTTTGAAAAATAAAAACAGCACTATTAAATAAAAATTATTACTGTATGTCTTAATTATCACACTCAAGAAATTTTTAGAGTTATACAAACACCCCCCCTCCCCGATGGTAGGAACTACAATTACACCAGTTCTGCATAGTCGGCAGCACTTGGCATGATGCGTTGGATGAGTAAGTTAAGTTCATTGACTCCTTCTAAAATAACTGGCCAGGGCTTCTCTGGTGGCGCAGTGATTAAGAATCCGCCTGCCAATGCAGGGGACACGGGCTCGAGCCCTGGTCTAGTCTAGGAAGACCCCACATGCCGTGGATCAACTAAGCCCGTGCACCACAACTACTGAGCCTGAGCTCTAGAGCCCGCGAGCCACAACTACTGAGCCCACATGCCACAACTACTGAGCCTGTGCGCTAGAGTCCGCGAGCCACAACTACTGAGCGCACAGGCCACAACTACTGAAGCCCGCATACCTGAAGCCCATGCTCCGCAGCAGGAGAGGCCACTGTAATGAGAGGCCCATACACGGCAACTAATAGTAGCCCCCGCTCACCACAACTAGAGAGAGCCCGCGTGCAGCAACGAAGACCCAAAACACAGCCAAAAATTTTAAAAAATAAAATAAGATACTATAACCGTCCAATGAAAAAAATATAAAATACATATAAGCACAAATCACTGACATGAAAAAAGACCACTCATTGTTTGGTTACTTAAACAAAACTGACATTTTTCCAGAGGCTATGTAGGTATATGGTTTGATGGGATTTTTGTGTGTCCATCTGTTTGCGATTTTTAATGATTAGGATTTTTAGTACAGTGGGAGAGATGGGGGGATGATATGATATGGACTTGCCAATATATTCCTTATTAAAGTTTGTTTGTTTTGGTTTTTTTGGCTGCGTCGGGTCTTAGTTGCGGCACGCGGGATCTTCGTTGAGGTGTGCGGGATCTTTCGTTGTGGCATGCGGCTTGCCTCTAGTTGTGGCATGTGGGTTTTCTCTCTCTAGCTGTGGCACGTGGGCTCCAGGGTGCGTGAGAACGTATTAAGTTTTATTACATCCATACTAGCTAGAATGGGTCTAGGGTGTCTCCTAAGACATAGAAACAATCTCATCACACTGATTTGGAAATTACTGAATTCTGTATTTTTTTCTGAACAACGAGTCAACAAATATAGGGTTTTTCTCTTTTTTTTACAAAAGCAAAAATGGCAATGCTTTATAGCCGGTTTTCAAAAGAACTGGACTTTTAAAAAACAAAATTGTAAAGGTTTCAGAATCACATTTTAATATTTTACCCGTGTGAACAAAAGATCAAAGTATGATAAGACTTGGGCAAAAAAGCCTAAGTCATACAACTCTCTAATAATATCCCTGCAAAAGTGGGCTAAACATACAATTTACATATTATCAACAGTTTCTTATTAATATTATTATTACCACCACAACTACTACTACTATTACAGCCCGCCACACTCAGGAGCGCACAGACCTGCAGCATAATACTATCGTAAAAATCAAACTGGCTCTTGAAGAAGCAAAGGAGTCAATGATCCTAAAGAGGTAAAAGAAAATGAATTCTATCTCTCACTCTTCTCAACGCATTCTACTGTACTCCACCGACTGAGAACAGATATTAATACATCTTTCATGCAGATAGCATTGTTTCAGTAGCACAAACTAGGTGTGATCACAGTAAGCAACGGGTCTTACTAACTAATTACGAGCCAGAGAAGAAAGGATACACACGCGTTTTTCTAAAACCAACATTCTCATTTAATAGACATTTACTAAAGTAAATAATTCTATATCATTTCAGGGGAAGACAGTAAAAAGAAAGAAGTGAGTCATACAACCTCTACCCCAAAAACCTAATAAAATAAATACAAAAAAGGAGAAGAATCAAAAAAGAAAGGGGGAGAGAATGGAGTTGTAGAAACAAAGTTTTTGTATAATATTGAAACTAAATTACTATTAACATGAACTAGATTTTTATAAGCTAAAATATTCATTGTAGCAGGATAACCACTAAGAAAATAACTCAAAAGAATATAACTTTTAAAGGAAGGACTTAAAATGGTACACTAGAAAATATCTATTTAACAAAAGCCACATGTTTAGAAAATGCTTGTTCAACTAAGTCATTCAAATTCAGACTTTTTAAAAAAACACCGGATTTGTCACACCAGACTCATCTGCAGGCTGAATTCAGTCCATGAACCACTCTTTCAGTTTGTGACATCCCTGGTTCTACAGATCTAGATTTTGCCTTTCCTTTAAGGCTTTCAAGTACTACTTCTCCCATTAAAATTGTGATGATCCCCTCAATTTGGATTAATACTTTGCCTCTGTCTCCACTTGATGGAAAGAAAAAGTAAAGAATATGGAGCCAGAGGATTTGGGATAAATCTATCTGCTCATCTATGATTTAAGGTAATTAATACCTCTGAACCTCAATTTTCTCATCTGTAAAATGAAGATAACAACACCTACCTCCCAAGGTCATTTTGAAGGTTGGATCGAAAATACATGTAAAAAGCACCATACAAATATTAATTCAGACTATAATTGCTGATTTTCCTCATCTTCAACCCAGAAAGTGGCTTTCACTCATGGGCGAGACTAATATTCCTCTTTTCTCAGTCCTATATGAGCACTTGCCCAACAAAGTGCCTGACACACTATTAATATTTTGCCTTATGGGTTTATATGCATCTCTAAGTATGGTGCCATGTAACTCTGTTGCTTCACTAAGAATTTCAAGTCTTACTTCACAGCAAAAAAAATAAGAAATGACAAAATATTAACCAGAACATCTTTGTATTTGACCAGATAACAGATGGGGTCCTAGTTATATATGCCAATAACAGCAGACATAAAAAGAAAAAATTAATACAGCTATTTGGTACCTACCTTTATGAACTCTTTATGATAATTCAACTTGCAAATACTTTTTATCTATGGAATATGTGAAACACCCTCACAGATTTCTATTATTCCTGTCATTGACTCATTTCTATTAAAACTGAGTTATCTTGTCAAAACTCCTGAAAATACTTTCCAAAATTAATTTGCCACAAACAGAATGAGTCAATCAGAGATAAATCACCTGTTTATCTCTGCTGTTACTTACAAAAATAAACTTGCACTCAACTTCCAATATCAAGGACAATCAGAAATACACATATATAGACAGAATGAAGCCCTCAGTATCTTCCTAATTTGAATTGAAGGACTTCCTTGTATTATATTCCTTCCTTAGGAGTACATACTCTCCCACTGAAAATTCTCACATGTCAAAATGAGTGTCCTCAGATTATGAGGGTATTATTAACTTAAAAGTAATTTTTAAATATCATAATGCTTTTCAGGGATAAAAATCTATAAAGCTTTAGAGTTACTTTTCACTGATCTAAAATTGATATAAATCATTCTATTATAGCAAAGTGGAAAACGTGTATTTCTAGAATCTTCAACTTCTCCATACAAAGTATAAGAAGGAAAAAAAATGTAGCTTCCTAATTTAACTTTAAATCCCATCATCTAGGAATTTATACTATCATAGTTTTACCCCTTTGGACTTCACTGGTAGTAATTTTCACCTACGAATTCTCTGAAATTGTTTAGTAATAATTATTGCTATGGCATACAATTAAACCACATGATATGTTTTTTATACACAGTATAAATCTGGATTCTTAGAGCTAGCTCTTGCAAACTAATAACCCTCTGTATATATATATTTATGCTATGACTTCTTTTATGAAAAATCAATATGAATTTGAGATTATGAATTCTTGGGCACAGTATATCTAGGTTTCTTGCATTAAACTTTGCAGTTATTTGATCAAGAATGTACCTGGTCCTCATAGTCACATCTGTCCCTGTGTTTCAGACATATATTAACTTTTCATGTAAATAAGAGTTTTTCATGGGATAATCTGTTCTCTTAGCATTCTCTGTGATCTTTAGGTTTCTCTTTAAAGGTTTATATAGATGTATGGTTTATTTGTCTGAATTAATTTTACAGATTTTTCCATTGACTTAAAAAATTAATTCTATTAAGAATTAAAATAACATTTGAATGGTGTTTTCCAGCTGAGAAATATATATGTACCAGGAAGATCAGAAGAAGCAAAGCTCTGAAGGATATCCCTATTCAAATGGTAAATAAATAATGTATAAAGAGCTCAAAGGAAAAAAGTGCTTAAGACCAGTCATGGCACAATTTAAAAAATCAGAGTAGTGCATTTAGTGTGAAAATAAGAGAAAAATACAAAAAGAGTGAATCATTCAGTATATTTCAACAGCCAGTTTTACTCATCAATTGCAAAGTGCTTTGTGAACATTAATTCATCAAAGATGTAGGGTCTAAGATGTGCAGTACATTTTGTAATGGCCTCAATCGGTCTTCAAAATTCCAGATAACTAATAAGAAAGAGAGACACCTGACAGATGATGTTACAAACGCTGTCTCTGTGTCAATCTGTCAGCTCTTCAACTCTTATTTCATTACTGGACTTGTAAGACAACAGGAAGAGCCTCAGAAAAATAAAACCCCCAAACAAAACTTGAAATAAAAACCTCAAGCCAGTAAGACCACATCAAAAACATACACACAAACTTAGGTCTCATTTGAAGGATGTGTTGTGTAATCTTGATATTAAAAAAACAAAGCACATTGTACTCCTTAAGTTATACTATTTTTAACACACATATATACACACCCCCAAGCAAATAACTGTTTCCTGTTTACTTAAAACAATTATGAAGGATTTCCTGTAAACATGATTTTTAAATTAGAGAGAAGAAAATCAGAAGATTCTCTTCCTCCTATACCTCAGGAAATGAAATGGACTTTTAAAAATAATCTTTTCAAATATCAGCACAATGTTGAGTGTTATCTCTGAGCACTGACAATTAAAATACTAAGGAAACAATATCAACAGTCTTTAATGACTGAAAACATCTTCTAAAAATATTAAATTTAACGAATCTCTGGTGCATAGCTGAGATTTCTTTGTAATATTTTCAAACAATGTGCAATATTTTGGCAAGTTCCCAAACCTGCTCATTTAGCAGGAGTAAACAAAATATAATTAATTCATTTTCTCTATTTTTTAATAACTTTTAGGAAGTTGAAGTGCATAGGAAATCATGCTTTGCCTTCATCTGACTCCACAGCTGCATTCCTTAAAATTCATTACTGATTTTCTTTTGTGCAGTAAAAAACCTTTCCAACTCTACACTCACCTGGCGTCACCATTTACTATGTGCTCACCAGCTGCAGAAGAAATCCAAATAACAAATCAAACAAAGCACTGAATGAAAAGCATAAAAAAGAGTTCCTGTCTCATCCTGTACTGTATGCAACTTCTGCAGTCACTGAAAGTAACCAATCAACATTTACTGAGCAGTTATGATTTGCAGCAATAAACCTTGTTCAAGTAACAAAAAGAGAGAGACAGAGAGAATGCAAACTGGATAAGTCACAGCTGAGGACTGGTCAAATGGTCAAATGGAATCTTCTTTTCTGGTATTTTTTTCTAAATGTTCATAATAGTGAAAAGAATTAGCATAAAAGAAATGTTCATGGTCTTTTGAGTCGGGACTACCTAGCTCTGTGCCATTTGTTACATGTCTCTGAGCAAGTCATATAACTTCTCTGAGCATCAGTTTATCCCCCTGTAAAATAATAATAATAATAATAAACTGTGCACAATGTTACTGAGAGCTCATTAAGATGAAGTGTTTAACATACCATAGGTGCTCGATAAATTAACACTAAGCTTGTTATTGTTAGTTTAAAGCATAGAGTGCTCACATTTTTGCATGAATGCAAGTTATAGCTGAGGTGCTTCATAAAAATATATTTTCTTATTAAAAAGTAATATGCTTAAATTGTAGAAATATTTAGAAAAACACCAGGAAGCAAAAAGAAGAAAAACGAAACTTATCCCAAATCTTAAAACTGAGATTACCACAGTTAACATTTACGTGTATCTCCACTTGGTGTGTGTGCAGTGGTTCTCAAATACCACTCTGCAGTGCAGTGCTAGTGTCACTGAATATGAACTACCTGGAGAACTTATTAAAAGGAGACACCCGGGCTTCCCTGGTGGCGCAGTGGTTGAGAGTCCGCCTGCCGATGCAGGGGACACGGGTTCGTGCCCCGGTCCGGGAGGATCCCACATGCCGCGGAGCGGCTGCGCCCGTGAGCCATGGCCGCTGAGCCTGCGCGTCCGGAGCCTGTGCTCCGCAACGGGAGAGGCCACAACAGTGAGAGGCCCGCGAACCGCAAAAAAAAAAAAAAAAAAAAGTAGACACCCAGGCTCCAACCAAAAGTTCTAATTCAGTAAGCCTAACACCCAGGAATCTGCATTTTGCAAAGGTCTCCAGATGATTTTGAAAACGAGCCAAGTTGGGAAAATAGACTTCCTTCCATTCTGTGGTTGCCTAGTTCTGAATAGTGGTAAATTAGAATTGATACTAGCTTCAGCTATAGATACGTGGCTGGTGAAGAGAAAGTCTGAACTTGAGGCAACTACAGACAAAAGATGATAACTCTGTGCAATCATCATATCGACCTCAGTATAAGATAAACATTCCAGTCAGGATAAAACAAGAAAGAATACGGAGCTCAGAATACAACCAATCAAGGACAATGGATCCATTCATTTACTCATTCATTTATTTTTTTCAAGAAAATATGTACTGAGAGCCCCCTGGGTACCAGACTCTGTGCTATATCTGGGGGTACAAGAACAAGCAAAACAGACCCAGCCCTTGCTCTTACTAAATTTATAATCTATTGAGACAGATCATGAACATCAAACAAATAATCACAAAAATAAACACATACCATATAGACTAAAGTTTTACAATGGGATATTGGACTCAGCAGGGAAGAGCAAGAAGCATGGAAGTGCGGTCAGGGAAGACTTCCTGAGAAGTTGACATTAGAGATAAAATCTGAAGGCTAAGTAGGAGTTTACCAGGTGAAGAGAGGCAGCAGAGAGTATTCCAGGGAGATGGAAAAAAATGGCACGAACAAAGGCTTAGGGGCTGAAAGGGGAGTGACTCATCTGAGGAAGCGAAAGAGGCAATTTACCTGGAGTGCAGTAAAGAGGGAAGAGAACGGTGGGAGATGATGATGGGCTAGGAAGGAAAGACAGGTCATGCAAGACAGGAAAGCCAAGTTAAGGGTTAGCTCTTTAATCCTTGTGATGCAAGAATGGAAGCAGGGAGACAAGAAAGAGAGATGATGGACGAGAGTGCGGGCAGCAGTGATGGAGGTAAGTGGACGTAAAAGGAGAAATTTAAGAGGTATTAAGGAGAAATATCTTTGCCTCACTTAAAAATTTACATTAATAATTTACATTACATTTATTTTTACTCTTACCTACTATTAATGGCAAATGATGCTGGTTCTATCACCTGGAAGTAAAGTAACATTTTTTTTAATGGGGGGGTTTGGTGCTATTTAGTGAGTGGGTTTTTTGTTTGTTTGTTTGTTTTTTGGTGTTGCTTAGTGAGTTAGTAAATATCTCAGTGCCAGAGTTGTTTTAATAGAGGGGTCTCTTTGCATTTTTGCTTTTTATTTTTTAAAACTGGAACTGTTTTCATATACTATTAGACTAAGTTATATTTTACAAATAAAATGACTAAGAGCACATTCTAATCCCGTCACATAGGTCAAAATTACATTTGTTTTCTGGAATTAGATAGTAGTGATAGTTGTACAACCTTATGAATATACTAAAAACCACTGAATTGTACGTTTTAAAATTCATTTTTAAAAAATGAATTTTATGGCATATGAATCACATCTCAATTTTTAAAAACTACATTGTTGCTTCCAGACTTAAGTTTCTACTTTCAACTTTTCTCCTATGTTGGATGTGATCATTGTTAACACTAACAGCTATATATACTACACTATTTTTTTTGAGAGTTTCTTTTTCTTTTTTAATTAATTAACTTATTTATTTTGGCTGCGTTGGGTCTTTGTTGCTGCGCACGGGCTTTCTCTAGTTGTGATGAGTGGGGGCTACTCTTCATTGCAGAGCGTGGGCTTCTCACTGCGGTGGCTTCCCTTGTTGTGGAGCACAGACTCTAAGTGCATGGGCTTCAGTACTCAGTAGTTGTGGCGCACGGGCTTAGTTGCTCCACGGCATGTGGGATCTTCCTGGACCAGAGCTCGAATCCGTGTCCCCTGCATTGGCAGGCGGATTCTTAACCACTGCGCCACCAGGGAAGTCTTATACTATACTATTATACTACAGCTGCTATACTATAATAGAGAAAGATAAATGTATGTATATATGGAGAAAGACAGAAAGAGCAGATACATACATGAATTCCTTTCCCAATCTCCCTTCTCTGGCATGCAGACTTAGTACCAGAATCTTTAACCATAGCAGTCATCTTCATCCTTATACATCCCAGGAGGAACACTTTAGTTGGTAGTGATGGACACTTTGGAGAACTATGATGATTGTTTGGTTGGCTGGTTGGTTGGTTCTTGAACTTCTCAACTCTCTGAATCAAGCATATATGATGCAGCTACAACTGATGCTCCTGAAGGGTAGTGTTTCCTTGAACTCCATGGCAGCCCAGCTGTCTTAACTTTCCTCTCTGGCCTGATCCTTAAATGTCGTGGTCCTCCATATTCTTTACTGGGATCTCTTCTCACTCTAGGCCAGTGTTTCGCAAACACTGCCCCAGGTCATCCTAGAGCAGTTCAGTCAGAATTTCTGGGGGTAGTTCTTAGGCATCAGGATTTTTTTTTTTTAAGTTCTCCAAGTGATTCCAATGTGCAGTCAGGAAAGAAAACCCCTGCTCCTCATCCCCCCCCCAATAATCTCATCCACTCAGTCATTTTAATTATCATCTTTATTCCAATAACTTACAAATCTGTATCTCTAGTTCCCACCACCTTGGTCATTCAAAATAAAATAACCACTAAACCACAGAATAAAATTTCATTTTTTTAATCGACACACAATTTTAAGATATGTTGAAGTTTAAGTTATTTCTTTCTAGACTTTTCTAATTTTCTCTCTCTTTTTTGAGGGGTGAAGAACCTGTGCTTTTTTCGTATCCCAAAAAACTGATTAGACTCCCTCCTGGGAAATGGAACACGTGCTAACACGCCTTTCCAAAACTGCAGACATCTGGCGGCGGGGGGTGGGGGGGGTCTCAATTCAGAGGTCCCATAGGCACTAAAAGAAATCAATATGCCTGCAAAAGAATTCATCATTTTCCCATGTCCCTAGACAAAACCTGCTCTTCCTCTCACCGAATGACCAGCAACTAAAGTAAAAAACGTGGGAATCAGGATTTAATCCTCCATCTTTCACATCCTCACCCTCAGTTATTGGCCAAGTAATATAATTCTAAACCTTTAATAGATCATGAATCTGTTTGCTTTCTCTCCATCCCCATGGCCACTGTGTTCTGTTGCCTGGGGTACCACAACACCCTCTGAACTGGTCTCCTTGCCCACAGTCTTTACTTGCTCTGCACTACTACCAAAATAGTATTTCTAAACACAAATGTTTTTTGTGTACTTAAAACCTTTCAGAGGCTCCTTCCACCCTTAGGATAGTGTCTGCATTTCATGACATGGTTTCCAAGGTCCTTAGAAACCTCTCCAGATGCCTTCACTGCTCCTGCTGCTGCTAGAACCATCCCCTCATCACTCCTTCACCTCGCTTCAGCAGAGATTTCTTTCTTCGGGGAAATCTTCTCTAGTCTCCCAAAGCCAGGTTAGGTGCCCCCTCCACTCATGGCCATGTCACCATGCAATTACTCTGTTACCGCATCAGTCGCTAACTTGACTGTCTCCCCCGCTACAAGTGAGCGCCTCAGAAGCAGAGGCAATGTCTTATTCTTCATGGTTGCCCATGCTTGGCGCGCTGTAAGTGCTCAGTATTTGTTGAAATAAACAATGAATGAATGAATAACAGCCATTGTAGTCCTCGCAAATCTCATTAGTGAAATCTGCATTTACCCTCTCCAAGCAACGTTAGGATTCAAGAAAAATAGTTGTTAAAACGAAGTCTTGCTCACACATGCACAGCAGAGCCATGCGTTATCCTGTGGATATTAAAAGGCTGGAGTTCTGCCCCTAGGTGCAGCAGAGACTAACGCAACACTGTAAAGCAATTATACTCCAATAAAGATGTAAAAAAAAAAGGCTGGAGTTCATTCCTCCAACATTTGTAAGTAGTTACTGTTCACTCTGTCCATAATAAGCTTGTATTATGCAGTGTCAACAGTCACCTAGTCATCTTAAATTAAGAAACATTACAGTATGAAATCTGTCATTTAATATAAATAACAGCTACCATTACCATTCTGTAAGCACTGTGCTCAGCAGCTGACACATATTGTCTCATTTAATCTCCACAATCAAGCTCTGAAGTAGATCATTTTACAGCTTCTCAGAGGAAGAAACCAAGGCTTGTGAAGGGTAAGGACCTAGACTCCAACAATATGGTTAGGATGTGTTAGCCAGTATCCCACCCTTATAGCAGAAACATAAACCGAACATGAAACTTGTACTTAATATTGCCATGTCATGTCCAATCTTGCTCTAGTAAGTGACAGAACACAAAGTTAAGGCTGCTGGGGTGAGAAACACCTCCGAGTTGATAAATCGGTGTGTATCCATGGAACATAGCCCCATGCCAGAGAGGATGCTTGAAAGCTCACTGAGGACCCTGTGCCCAGCAAAATGGAGTTTGAGGCCCTGAGCAGATACACCAGCCCAGTGAACCCGGCTGTCTTCCCCCATCTGACCGTGGTGCTGTTGGCCACTGGCATGTTCTTCACCGCCTGGTTCTTAGTTTATGAGGTCACCTCCACCAAATACACTTGGGATATCTACAAAAAGCTCCTCATATCTTCGGTGGCCTCACTCTTCATGGGCTTTGGAGTCCTCTTCCCGCTGCTCTGGGTCGGCATCTACGTATGAGCTCCCAAGGGTCCCAACCAGGCGGCTTCACTGAATCTCTGCTTTTGTAAATCATTTATTTTACTATGCTGGAAGTGTCCCACCTGTCACTCACAATAAAGGCAGATGTGTGACCAAAAAAAAAAAAAAAAAGCTTACTGAGTTCTTTGAGTGCAATGTAAACGAGTTTGAAAATGTAGTATAAAATGTACCTCTGGTTAACAATCATATGTCCCACATTTACCATACCTTAGAGATTCCTGAAAGTCCATATTAATTGGGGAGGGGGGTCTTTGGTTAAACAGTCTAGCATATTAAAATAGCTAAAATATACTGAGTTCACCCTCCTGAAAAATGCAATTAGCTACTAGCTTCTTTGGCTTGAAAACCTTGTCTTGTTGAAAATTCTTTCATTTTCTCCACATAACTTTTTAAAGGAATTTAATTATAAAATCCAACTGTAAAGAAACTTATTGAAATAGCCTGCAGATTGTTTTATTTGCTACACCTCCCTCACATCTTAATTAAGCAAAATAATATTAGCTCTCCAGTTATTATTACATAAATTAGTAACCTGGCCAAAATGATTCCCAGCTACTAAACACTACAAGCTCCTCGGGACTAGCCTCTCTCTATTTTAATGGCTTTAAGATTAAACAATTCATTTTAATCTCACTATCTTTAGGATCCCATATATTGTGTAAGATATACAGTAAATCATTCATTCATTTCATTCATCCAATAGACCTTTATAGGCTTATTATATGCCAGAAATTGTCTTCTACTTACTCAAAAAAATACTTACTGAGCATCTATGTGGTGGGGATTTAATGGTAAACAAGATAGCCATGGTTTCCTAACTTTGTATGCCAAGTCCTAAGGCAGGACCTAGACATCTGTATTTTTTGGTGTCTCTGAGATTTTACTAATTATCATAGATCAGCGATTGTCAGTAGCAAGAGTCAGCAAACAATGGCCTGAAGGCCAAATCCAGCCTGCTGCCCATTTTCATAGGACCACAGAGAAGAATTATCTTTATATATTTACATAGTTTTTAAAAATCAAAAGAAAAATATTTCATAATAGATGAAAATTATATGAAATTCAAATTTCAGTGTACATAAGTTTTATTAGAACATGATCATCTGATTACATCTATGTCTGCTTTTGCACTACAAAAGTTTAGTTGTCTAAATGTCCATTGACAGATGAATGGATAGAGAAGATGTGGTATATATATAATGGAATACTGCTCAGCCATGAAAAAGAATGAAATAATGCCATTTGCAGCAACATGGATGGACCTACAGATTGTCATACTAAGTGAAGTCAGTCATACAGAGAAAGACAAATATCATATGATATCACTTATATGTGAAATCTAAAATATGATACAAATGAACTTATTTACAAAACAGAAACACACTCACAGACATACAAAACAAATTTATGGTTACCAACGGGGAAAGGGGATGGGAGAAGGATAAATTAGGGGTTTGGGATTAACAGATACAAGCTACTATATACAAACTACTATACATGAACAACAAGGTCCTACTGTATAGCAGAGGGAACTATATTCAATAACTTGTAATAAACCATAATGAAAAAGAATATATATATACATATATATATGAATCACTTTATTGTACACCAGAAATTCACACAACATTGTAAATCGACTATACTTCAATAAAAAAATAAAAAATAAAATTAAAAAAGTTTATTGGTTGTGATAGAGGCCACATGTGGCTCTTTCGCTCTCACTGCTTTGAACACCTACTTGTTGTACTATGAATCACAGTGATGCAGTTATAACTTAACAGCATTTCAAATGTCATGTGTATTACCTTATCATAATTTTTTTTTATTACCAGTGCATACCCATCATACCAAAACAAGAGGAGAAGTGTGCCATACTTTCAGCACACACTGGAAGATGCACCATGCTGTTACTGTATTAGATGACAAAGCACTTTATTATTCAATGACACTCTATCTGTACTAAAAGAATACAATATATGCCAGATTAAGCACTCATCACAGTATTCCCAACTCACAGAAAATCCAGTGGGCAGGAAATATTACAAAGTCAAAACAGACTATTTCATCACAGCAGAATTTCTTCACAGAAGTAAAAAATAAATAAATAAATAACAATGAGACTGCAACCAAAGTGAGTTTGTAGGTGGTTCACTTGTTAGCCAAGCAAGGAAGGACATTTACCAATGGTAACTTAATTAAGTCATGTTTGATTGCAGCAGCTGAAGCAATGGGTCCAGAGAAAATAAACTTGTTTAGTCTTGGTAAGAACAGTTGTTCAAAGAGTTGAAGACACTGGGAGCAATATCAATATAGTCAATTTAAAAATGAGACAAATTATTTTGAGAGGTTTCCCTTGGCTTTGGTGAGATGACAGATGTCATGGATACTGCTCAGTTGTTCTTTATACGAGGAGCCAATGCCAATTTTGAAGTGACTGAAGAATTAGCCTATATGAAAGGCTGCACAAAACAGCTACAAACAAGAATAGTCACATGAATTGTAAAAAAAACAATAATTCAATACAACTTAAGTGGAATCTGCTAAGATGTGTTACAACTTAGGGTGGTAAAAATTATGTGTGGAGCAAAAAAAGACTTGGCTGGACAAAGTTACAGAGCTTGTAAAGATGTACGGTTAAAGTCTATGGTTATTCACTGTATTATTCATCAGAAATTCACGGAGGTTATTCACTGAGGAAAATATTTGAATCTCTCATGTGACATTAAACCAATAGTGTTAATAGTAACCTTCACCTGCTCTGTGAGCTTAACCATTGTTAGTCCTATGAAGTTTTCTCAGAAATAGAAGCTGAACAGCCTGACTCATTCTACCACACAGCAATTCTACGGCTTAACAGTATAACGTTTTACTGTGATTTTTTTAAGCTCAGGGTCAGGAATGAGTCTTTTCTGAATTAAAAAAAAAAAAAAAAAAAAAAAAAACCAACCCCCAACCACTACCATTGACCACTGAATAGCTTCGGAAATTAGCTTTTCCTGTGGACTTGATAATCTTTTTCAATGAATTCTACCTAAAATTACAAGGCAAAACAGCACATACATGCCAAATTTTTATAACAGTAAAGTCATTTCAATGACAATTAATGTTAAGTCATTTCAATGAAAACTAATGTTGTTTGAATCAAAAGTAAGGTTGGGCTACTTTACATATTTCCCATGATGGCAAAGGTTAAAAAAAATAGTGAGATTTCATTCCCACACAAATTTACAGCAGATATATTTTGTGAGCTCAAACTACAGCAATGTTTTTCAGACTTCGATGCAAGTGCAAAGGAAATTTCCATATTTCAAAATCCTTTTAACTGTGCAATTAAGGAGCTTCCACCTAACTTTCCATTCTAAGTGATTAATCTGCAATATAATGACATGTAAAAGGAAAACATCAGGAGAAAGAAATCTAATAAATCCTATAAATGCCTTCCAGGCAATGAATATGCTCAATTAAAATCAGAAGCTTGTGGATTGATAGCACTATTCGGCAACACCTTACTGTGTGAAAAGACATTTTCAAAGATGAAATATGTAAATTCTTATTACAGGTCAGCATTAAGCGATAAACATTTGCAATCAATTCTGATGACAGGGAACAATACCTTTGCACCCCAATTAAGTGAAATATTATCCCCCTCAAAAATAATTCTACTTTTCTCATTCGCAAATCTGTATTACCAAAAAAACTGTTCTCAATTAGTATTATTTTAATTTAATCAATCAAAATCTTGTTGAAATTTTTTTCTCATATCGTGTAAGTACTTACATAGCATCTTCAACTTCACCTCTTGACCTCCAAAGCCTAAATTTGCCTTTTACCAAAAAAGTTGGCCAACCCTTGCTCAGGAGAGTTAGTGGTAAAGCACCCCGCAATCTCCAAGGAGCAGTAACTGTTTATATTTTCCAAAAGTAGAATAGGTTACAAAAGTATAAAAATAAAAAATGGTCACAGATTATAACTGATATAAATTTAAAACTCTAAGTATAACCTTGACTAAAAGAGGAACAAGAGACAATATACCTCCTAAGACTCTTACCAAAAGATTCCGACACAGATTATGACTTTAGGAATGACGAAGAAAGAACCTACTAAGGTTCAATGGGGCTCACAGCCTCCACAAAGACTCCGGGGTCCCACTCATGGTTGAAAATCCAGGGATTCCAAGTAACAAAGAGAAGGTAAGCAGAATCTAGTGGCCTGGAAATTAGGGTCCTCCCCATTTATGTGAGCACCATGCTCATCTCCTGGATTTATATGCAACTCAAAGGAGAAGGAAGGCACCAAAATAATGGCTGAAATACAATTTACCAAGATGGGGTAAAGGTTCAGAGCCAAATCTGAGTTAATGTAAAAAAAAAAAAAAATTACATTTGTGGACAAGAGTCATAACTCCTATGTGGCATGGCCAACTTCCTAACCACGTGAGGATTGAATGGAGTAAGTTATGTATTTAACAAAGTGCCTGCCCCCAAAAGTCTTAGCTATTTATTAATATTTATCCAGCCTGCTTCTGGATAAATCTCCTGCTTCTACTCTCCTTTCCCATTTCTGCCTCCTGCGCTCCTTGTCATTCCCCAGAGTTGCCAATCATCTTTTACATTTCTGTGCGTCAGTACATCATATTCCTTCTCCCTGAAATTAACATTTGTCCCTTATCTCCTGGTTATTTTACTTTACCTTCAACCTCCATCCTTTCTCAGCCTGCTCTGCCCTGCTCGGTGCTCTGGACACTGACCCAATGGGCTGCAGTCCCAGTTCCCTTGCCAGCTGACTTTTCATTAGGTTTAGCCAATGGGAGGCACCAATGGGAAGAGAAAGAGTTCACAGAATTTCTTCGCAGCTCCCTCATAGCTTAGGCACTGTACCTCTGGAAGTAGCCGTCTCCACGACTACAGTGTCAACCAGGCAGTGCCTCTTCTGCAGTTTCAGCTCTCATTGGCCTCCAAGAACTCTACTTCCTTCTTGTCCCTTTGGCCCTATGGAGAGATAATAGTCTCCCTCTTTTCCTACCTCTTTATCTGTTCTTTGCCCTCTGCCTCACTGTTGTGTGAACTATCCATTTGAACTATCACGGCTGAATTTGTCTTCTGCTGACCCTCTGATTGATAAATCTGCCTAGAGCATTCTTATTCAGCCTTCTGCATTCAGTTTGAATAGATGCACCTCTATGAAACCCTATTTGACCACATTTTCCCCAGGATGAGCTGGGTACTCTCTCCTGTTGGTTTTCTTCTCACACTTCCTTCATCACATTGTGATTGATTTTACATATCCCCAATAGACAGTCAGCTCCTTAAGAAACAGAATCATACCTTGTTTACTGATAAATCTCTGGCACCTTACATGTAGTATGGAGAAAGGGTGAGAGGAAAAAACTGTAAATATCCTTATTTATTCTTTGACAGGGATCAAGGCAGAAAAGAGCTGGAAAATGTCCTAAAATAAGAAATATATCTATCAATAGGGCTACCCAGCCTGGTCTTATTTATTTTCCTCAATGTAGCTCTTTTTCTTTTTTTTCTTTTTTCTTTTTTGAAGATCTAATCGGCTTTATTAGGCAATTCATGAACGGGGCAGCATCTTATTTAGCAGCCAGAAGGGTGTTCCCAGTGGTTGTACAAAGTGGAAGTTTTTTTTTTTAATTGAGGTATAGCTGATTTACAACAAGTTTCAGGTGTACAACACAGTGATTCACAATTTTTAAAGATTATACTCCATTTATAGTTATTATAAAATATTGGCTATATTCCCTGTGCTGTACAATATATCCTTGTAGCTTATTCATTTTATACATAGTACTTTGTACCTTAATTTCCTACCCCTATCCTCCCCTTCCCCCTTTCCTCTCCCCACTGGTAACCACTACTTTGTTTTATATATCTGTGAGTTGGTTTATTTTATGTTATATTCACCAGTTTATTTCATTTCTTAGATTCCACATATAAGTGATAACATATGGTATTTTTCTTTCTCTGCCTGACTTATTTCACCAAGCATAATGCCCTCCAAGTCCATCCATGTTGTTGCAAATGGTAAAATTTCACTCTTTTTTATGGCTGAGTAGTATTCCATTGTGTGTATATACACCACGTCTTCTTTATCCATTCATCTACTGATGGATACTTAGGTTGCTTCCATATCTTAGCAAGTGTAAATACTGCTGCTCTGAACACTGGGATGTTCATATTAGTGCTTTTGTTTTCTTCAGAGATATACCAAGGAGTGGAATTGCTGGATCATACAGTAGTTCTATTTTTAGTTTTTTGAGGAACCTCCATACTGTTTTCCACAGTGGCTGCACCAATTTACCTTCCTACCAACAGTGCACAAGGGTTCCTTTTCCTCCACATTCTTGCCAACATTTGCTACTTGTGGTCTTTTTGGTGTCTGCCATTCTGACAGGTGTGAGGTGATATCTCCTGGTGGTTTTGATTTGTATTTCTCTGATTATTAGTGATGTTGAGCATCTTTTCATGTGCCTGTTGGCCATCTGTATGTTTTCTTTGAGAAAATGTCTATTCAGGTCTTCTGTCCATTTTTCAATTGGGCTGTTCATTTTTTGGATATTGAGTTGTATGAGCTGTTTATATATGGAGATTGATCCCTTGTCAGTTGCATCATTTGCAAACCTTTTCTCCCATTCAGCAGGCTGTCTTTTTGTTTTGTCAAAGGTTTCCTTTGCTGTGCAAAAACTCTTAAGTTTAATTAGGCCCTATTTGCTTATTTTTGCTTTTCTTTCCTTTGCCTTGGGAAACAGTATCCAAGAAAATATTGCTACGATGTACCTCAGAGTATTCTATGTTTTCTTCTAGAAGTTTTATGGTTTCCAGTCTTACATTTAGGTCTTTAATCTATTTTGAGTTTATTTTTGTATATGATGTGAGAAAAGGTCCTAATTTCGTTCCTCCATGTGTAGCTTCCAGTTTTTCCAGCATGACTTATTGAAGGGACTGTCTTTTCTCCATTGTATACTCTGGCTTCCTGTGTTTGATTAATTGACCATAACTGTGTGGGTTTACTTCTGGGCTCTCTATTCTGTTCCATTGATATATGTGTTTGGTTTTGTGCCAGTATCATACTGTTTTGGTTACTGTAGCTTTGTAATATAATCTGAAGTCAGGAAGAATGATATCTCCAGCTCTGTTTTCTTTCTCAAGATTATTTTGGCTATTTGGGGTCTTTTTAGTTTCCATACAAATCTTTAAATTATTTGTTCTAGTTCTTTGAAAAATGCTATTGATATTTTGATAGGGATTTCACTGAATCAGTAGACTGCCTTGGGTAGTACTGTTATTTTCACAATAATAATTCTTCCAATCCATGAATATGGTATATCTTTCCATCTGTGTGGCACTTTTTTCTAAAAATTCTTTCTCAGGATCTCAAAACAAATATAAAAATGAAAGCAGAAAATAGCGATAGACACCAAAAGAGCTTCAACAGGAGCCTGAGACAAACCTAGTATCTCCAATTTTGTCAGAAGTTAGTGACTGAAGGAGAAAAAAAGAAAGAGATGGGGAAAAAAGGATTCAGATACATTCATGTTTGATATTGATGAAGCCAATGATAGTTGTCATATTTCTTGTACTTAAGATGTTATAACATTAAGATGAATTAATAGAAAATCTCAAATTTTATATCATATGTGGCAAAAACAAAAAATCCAAGTCTATCAAAAAAAAAAAACCTAACAAAATGTATCTTGAAATGACTAAGATATAAAAGCAGAAAAATTAATACCAGTTTTGCTTAAAAACTCAGTTTATCTTTACTACAAGAGAAATTATCTTTACTATAAGAGTTATTTACTACAAGAATAAATATCTGAACCCAATTTCAGAAAACTGATTTGGTTTTTTTGTTGTTGTTGTTTGTGTTTGTTTTGTTTTGTTTTTACCCATTCGTTAGGTATCCTTCAAGCTCAGTGTGCACACAAATTACCTAGGGATCTTATTACAATGAAGACTGATTCACTAAGTGTGAGATGGGATCTGAGATCCTGCACTTCCATCAAGCTCCCAGGTGAGACCTATGTTGCTGGTCTGTTAGCACACTTAGAGTATTCAGACGAATCCTTATGAAAAAACGATCTGTTCCTGCTCTTATGGTTTCATTTTAGAAATGTTTCCAAAGGCTTGGCTGCATCAGAATCACCTGGCAGCTTGGGAAACCACAGATTCTTGTATTTTGACTGTGGTGGTAGTACACATGTGGTAACACTGTGTAGAACTAAAGACATACACATAAGTGCATGTAAAAATACTGAAATTGGATCTCTGCATTATTTCTTCCAAATGCATGTGAATCTACAATTATCTCATAACAACAACAAAGAAAAACACAGTAAATCCCCCACAAAACACAGATTGCTAGGCTCTATCCCCAGAGTTTCTGATTCAATAGATCTGGGATGGTGCCTGATAATTCACATTTCTAACAAGTTGCCAGGTGATGCAGCAAGTTTAGAGACCACACTTTGAAAACCACTGATGTCAAATAATGGTTTCCTTCTCTGGCTGCACATTAGAATCACCTGGGGAACTTTTTGAAAACTCTCAATGCCCAGTCCCATCATAGAACAATGAAACAATAATTTCTGGACATGAAACTTGAGTATTTATATTTTTTAAAAGGCTTCTTGGATGATTTCAATGTGAAGCTAAGATTGAGAACCACTAATATAAAAATTTAAATCTCCATTTCCTCAATCATAATCCCTGTCATTTCTGAAAGAGGTACAAGTGTAGCAAATTCTTCATAGGTTTAAAAAATAAAGACAGAAAATAAAAGATGAGTTGACAAAGCTGCCATTAAATAGAACTATGTTTTTATCCCAAACTCTAAATGTGATGTCAGCTAGTCATTAAAGACTGCTTACAAATGTTTTGTTAACAAAATTAAGAGGTTTTCTAAAAACAGCATGTGGAACTCTGATCACAGTTATTACCTAACTCAAAAGGGTGCTATGTGAATTAACAAGATAATGCTTATAAAAGCTTGGAGAATCTTGGAAGGATAGTGAAAAAAAGACAATCACACTATTATTAGTACATTATGCTGAATCCCAAAATAAAGCTAATAATTCTTTCAAGGAAACAGTAACACAATTTGTTTACTTTTTAAAAGGGGGTAAATAAACATATATATTTTCATGTGGAATCATAAACATTTGACCAACAGAGATAAATTATTGTCATATTTCAGGGTGGAAAATACTTTTTAAGCATAAAAACAATAAAAGAGGTCGAAAAATTATCAAATTTAATATCTATACATAACATTTTGTACATTACAAACCTAAATAGGATTTTAAAACAGACTGGGAAAGAGTAGTTACAACAACTGTGAGATGGACATGATACTGTCAACCTGCAAGAAGCTCATAAGAAGACTCACACCACAACAAAGAACACAGGTAATTCATTACTTATTTAATAAATGAGAAAAACATTCATAATCACTAATAATGTAACAAATGAAAATAAAACAATGAGTATGATTCACCTACCAGATAGGCAAAGATTTTTTTAAACGATGTGTAACTTATAAGTAAGAAGTTGACATGAAAAGTATTATCTGTTCCTCTTCCTAGATCCCCATTTAAATGGATTTATTTATTTATTTAGTCATTAATTTTTATATATTAGAAATTATTTTAAAAAGAAGAATAAGGACAGTACTGGAATAAAGGACACTGGAAGAGAAATGTTAAGGATTTTCTGCCAAGTATATTCTAAATGAACCAAAATAAATGAAATCACTGGAGATCCACTGAGAACTCACAACTTGAAAACAACATTGATAAAAATATAAGAAGATCTTGTTAAGGACTGAGATGATGATACAACAGGTGGGGAGCAAGGGGTACAGCCTTCATTTGCAACTAAGAATAAGCAATATTTGAAAGCAGGGCTTAGGGAGGAAGCCCCAGAATTTGTGCACTGACACCATCAAACAAAAAGAAGAAAAGGAACAAGAATGAAATTGAAGAGACATAATAAATAAGAAGGACAGATAGAGACCCAAAATAAAGATAATTTGGTATTTCTAAAAATAGATAAAAAGATAATGGAAGTTCACCTTCCTAATTTAAAAAAATTGTAAATTTAAAAGACTCAAAACATTGATAAATGACAACCATCCTAAAAATATTCTGCTACAAATTTTAAGAAAAAGAAATCACCATTTTGATAAAGATGAGATTCTTTAAAAAAAAGAACCTGAGTTAAATTGAAGTAAGAAAAAGAGGATCAGTCATCAAACACACAAAATTAGAGAGACCTGGTGACAAATAGAGGTGATTCATAAAACAAGAGAAAACATATTTAGAGCAATGATCATTAATTAAGCCAAATACCTGAATAGACAAATAACTATTAGAAACTAAAACTTACCCCCAAGAAAAGGCACTGCAACAAGATAGTTTTTTGAAAAGATTTCTTTTATCAACACTCAAAGAAAATATACTTCTTCTGTTACATAAAGAAGTACAACTTCAACACTGCTAAGAGACTAGCTCTTAATGTACTCACTACAAAAAAAGAATAATTATGTGACATCATAGAGGTGTTGGCTAACACTAACTATGGTGGTGATCTCATTGCAATATGTAAATCCATCAAATCAACACATCATACCCCTTAAACTTACACAATATTGTATGTAAATTATATCTAAATATATAAATAATTTAAAAAGAAGATAAAAAAGAAATTCAAAACAATAAAAATGGAAAAGTGCATAATTTGATCCCAAAATCTAGCACTGCCCTCATACTACAACCTAAAACACAATAAAGAAAACTAATGACTCTTTGAAAAACATGTAAAAAATTTAAGCACAATGCTACCAAAATAGATAAGCAGCATTTAAAAAGAAAAATAAACTGTGATTGAAGACAACTGGTCCCAGAAATATTTGAATAACTCAATATTAAGAAATCTATTATACTAATACATTAATCAGTAAATGAGAGAGAAAATTCTTGCAAAACAATGTATATGTTTAATGCAATTCCTAATAAAACATTAAAGGGATTTTTTCACTCGAAAAAATAATTTTACCTATTTTGAAAGAAGTCACCAACAAAAATATCTAAGTAAAAGGTAAAAAGGAAAAACAAGGGGTAGATGTTCGCCACAGAATGTTAGAGCACAGGGCTTCCCTGGTGGCGCAGTGGTTGAGAGTCCGCCTGCTGATGCAGGGGACACGGGTTCGTGCCCCGGTCTGGGAAGATCCCACATGCCGCGGAGCGGCTTTGCCCATGAGCCATGGCCGTTGAGCCTGCGTGTCCAGAGCCTGTGCTCCGCAATGGGAGAGGCCACAACAGTGAGAGGCCCACATACCGCAAAAAAAAAAAAAAAAAAAAAAAAAAAGAATGTTAGAGCACATTATGAGTCACAGAGTAACACAGATTTGAGAGGAGATAAGAGTACAGAGAATAGAGAGGTCAGAAAAAAGTCCAACATATGTAAATTTAATATATGATAAAATTAACACTTTGAACAGTGGACAAAGAATAAATTGTTTAATTAAATATTCTGAAATAATTAGTATATTATTAAGAGAGAAAAAATTGTTAAAATTTACTTCATATTACATACCAAAATAAATTATAGATGAATTTTAAACTCAAAAAATGGGAAAACAAAAGTATAACTGTAATGGGAAAAAATTAATTACTCTAAAAATATAAATTTTAAAGAAAAGTGATGGATTTGATTACATTTTAAAAAATCAAAATATTCTACATAAATTAAACCACCACATATAAAATTCACATGCAAATAACATCAGAACAAATATTACAACTGTATATCAAAAGATTAATACCCTGAACATATGAAAAGTTTTACAAATCAATAAGAGATTAACTCCACAAATGGTTAACTGAACAAAACATGCAAATGAATTCACTAGCCAATCACCAGCAGAAAAATCGCAGCACAAAGAAAGTGGAGCAGGTAAACCTCTAGGGTTGGGCTAGAGTATGGCACAGTCACAAACAGCAAGTGCTGACAACAGCTAGAAAGGGTGTGACAGGACACTAAGAACTGAAACAGGAAAGATAAGCAGAGGACAGATCCCTTCTATGACATGTTAAGGAGTTTACATTTAAACTCAAGTGACAAAGATGTGCCATTGATGCTTTTCAATGAGATCAGGGACAATAATCAAATACAAAAATCAAATCCATACAAACTTTTAGAAAAACCCACTGGGTAATTTCCATCTTGTATTTTCTAAAAAATCTTTGACAGAGTTATACACACGTCTATTCAACACAGCCTCATTTTTAACACATGCGACATTAAAAATCACGTTTCTGAAGGATCCTTAATATGACAGATGTACCGGATAAAGAAAAACTGAAGATATATTTACATTTATATGTGTATACATATACATACATATACACATCTCTACAAATCTAGGAATGCAAATAAACACACAGATAGATATACACATATATACAGAAACAGATGCACACACACATAAAAAAGAGAAAGACCTGACTGGAAAAAAATGCACACAAATTTTAGTAGCAGTTATATTATCTCTTGAATGGCGGATTTCAGCTAATTTTTCTTCTTTAATTTTATTATCTATAAAAATTAACGTTAAGTTATCAAAAGGGTCTACAACATATACTCAAATATATATAAAAGTCTAAGTACAGCCTATGAGGTAGATGCTATTTTATATCACTTTTACAGCTGAGAAGCTGAGGCATAGAGAAGTTACATAACTTTCTCACTGTCATACAACCAGAAAATCGTGGAACCTAAATTCAAACCTAGACAATCTGGCTACATAGTCTGCTTTTAACCACTACCCTATCATTCCTTTCTCTATGTTAGGAATGAAAACAAAAAACAAAACAATGGGTACAACAAAGTTGTTCTTTTTTAATTATGAGACAATATGCTTAACTTTATGACAATAAATTAGAGTACTTAGAATACAAGGGCAAAGTTCTAATAAAATATAACTCAATAAAACTGACTTAAAAAGAAATAGAAAGTTTGTATAGATCTTTAACCAAAAAATAAGTCTGTAACTTAAAATCCATCCATCCAAAAACCATTAAGCCCATATGGTCTAACAGATTGTTTCCACTAAACTTTTAGTACGCAGATAATTCTAACCTTCTAGAGAACAGAAAAGTAATGGATAGTCCCTATCTCATTTTATGAGACTTACATAATAACATAAAAACCAAAACCAAACAAGAACAATATGAGAGAAGAAAATTCTGAGCCAGCTTACTTATGAAAATTGATGTAAAAATCCTATATGAAACTCTAGAAAAATAAATTGATAAGTGTGGAAAAACAATACATTATTACCGACAGGTTCTCCTGGGAATGAAAAGATGATGTGATATTAGAAAATCTATTTATATAATTCAGTTTCTAGCAATATCAGGCAAAGTTGAAGATAGACACACCTATGACCCAGAAATTCTACTCTCAATTATAGATTTCAGAGAATTTCAGACATATGAACAACAAAAAAAAATGTATAGGAATGCTCATAGCAATGTTATAAAAGTAAAAAAATTGGAAACAATACATACATCTTTCAACAGGTGAATGGTTAACAAATCATGTCATACTGAAGGAATGGAATAATGCAAGGCATGAAAAATGCATGTATTAGAACTACACGTATTAATACATATAAAACTCATAAAAATTAGGTTGAAAGAAGGCAATTTTCAGAATGCTGTATCAGTACATTATTTATGTAAGTTTTAAAAATATGTGAAACAGTACTAGATAGTCTATAAAGACGTATACCTATGTAATACAAGGATAAAAGTATTCATGATATTGATAACACCAGATTTGGGATGGTGTTCATCCCTCTATGGCAGAGGAAAGGGAATGAGAGGTCATCTGGATGCATTCTTCCATCCATGCTTTGTACACACCTGGTCGTGGAATGCTCAAGCCCTCTCTTCCCCATTCTCCCTTCTTCACCTAGCAAACTCTACTCAGTCTTCAAGATTAAGATCAAATTTTATTTCCTATTGGAAGTCTTTTCTGACTCCCTGGGTTACTTGCTTTTCTGGGCTCCCACAGTTCTCTGTACAAATCACAATTAAAGCAGTAATCACATAAATTATTTGTATATCAAAATCCTGTCTTCCCTGCCGCGGCTCCTTAAATGAATTCTGGAGGATACCACTAAAAGAAATTCAATTAAATTCAGCAAATACCTCATTAGAGAGAAGTATTATGAGCCTGACCCTTGGCTGAGTGCTATGTTGCTAAGCACATTATATGGTTCCTGCCTTCAAAAAGATTACATTTACAAAAGGGGGAAAAGGACAAAACAATGTATGTAAAACTTTTAGAGAACTACGCAATCAATCAAACACTAGTGTGTATTAGGTAAAGAGGAAAGAGAAATTGTTGAGGGTCATGAAGGAAGTGGAATTCAAGCTGGAACTCTGAGAAAGGAAAAGGCCAATGGAGAAATATAGAGTGATGCTGATCGGGTCTTTGGAGACACTTTACAACCAGGGTCAGCTAACTTTTTCGGTAAAGGGCTCATTGTAAATATTTTCAGCTTTGCAGGACATACAGTCTCTGCCAAGACTCTTCTGTTATAGCACAATAGCAGACGTAGATAATACATAATCAAAGGAGTGTGACTACGATTTCATAAAACTTTATTAATGAACACTAAAATTTAAGCTTCACATAATTTTCATGAGTTACAAAATTTTTTTCTTCATTTGATTTTTCTTAACTATTTCAAAATGTAAAAACTATTCTTGGGTTTCCCTGTGGCCCAGTGGTTAAGAATCTGCCTGCCAATGCAGGGGACACGGGTTCGAGCCCTGGTCCGGGAAGATCCCACTTGCCACGGAGCAACTAAGCCCATGTGCCACAGCTACTTAGCCTGTGGTCTAGAGCCCGCGAGCCACAACTACTGAAGCCCGTGTGCCTAGAGCCCGTGCTCCACAACAAGAGAAGCCAACGCAGTGAGAAGCCCGTGCACCGCATGGAAGAGTAGCCCCCGCTCACCACAACTAGAGAAAGCCCACGTGCAGCAATGAAGACCCAACGCAGCCAAAAATAAATAAATAAAATCAATAAATTTATTAAAAAAAAAAAACTACTCTTAGCTCACGTGCCACATAAAATCAGGCACAGGATGGATTTGGTCCATGGGCCATGGTTTGCCAACCACTGCTCTAAAGGACTAGCAGCTGCAATACAGAAAATAAAATAAATCAGCCTGAGGGTGGGATCAGTATTAAAAACTGGTAATGGATGCTAAACAAGGGAAGGTGAAGATAGGCCTGCATAGTAAGGGCCGTACAAATATCAAGGTAAAATAAACATACTAATAAATAATGCAAACAGAAATATCAATGAGGCAAAGTTCTATGAAGTCATGTGGGCAGAAATACATCCCACCTTATATTCCTCATCCTCATCCATAAAATAAGAGGTTCTGAATGAGTGATCTCTCAAGTCCCCTTTCTTCTCTGTTACTCTGTTGCCTACAAATCACAAGAAAGGTAGCTTTCAACTAAGTATAAAGTCCTTAGTGACAATTAGAGCTGTTCAAAAATTAAATTTTCTCCCCTGTAAGAAGTAAGTTCCTTGTAGCTGAGTTGGAGAGACGATAGATCACCATCTTCCCATACCAAGTTAGAGCCTGAATGATTTGGTCCAACCAGGAGACTCTACTTCCATCATGTCCCCCCTGATACTACATTCAGGGCTTGCCACGGACCACCGTACTAGGCAATTTCACATATATTCAATTTGGTCCTCACAAAAACCCTTTAAAGATTGAGTCAGGATTTGAAACTAGGTCTTTCTCATACAATCAAAACCAAAAGAATGCAGAGGCACAATGGTTTTGCTTCAAGTGCACCTTTGGTTTCACAACCTTCCAACTTTCACTGGCCTATTCAGAAGGATGCAACTATTGATACAAGGACTCCAAATTCCTTTCCTGGTCCCTAAAGGAAAGCAGGTTTCTAAATAATTCAGAGCCCATAGTTTTACAAGTTTAGTTTGGTTTCCTTTTCCCTAAATTGGCAGCACTGCTTACATTACTCAGCCTCCCTGCCACTTTCTTGTCCACTTATATGATCTTTCAAAAGCTTATTCCTGTTGAGCTATAATTTCACTAGCCAAAGGAGCTTAGTCCTGCACCCTCAGGTATTTCATCGTGTACATACTCTTCTAAATGATCTATAAATATGTATAATAACGAAGTCCAGCCGAAACCCCTGGAGGCGCCTCACTGTTTACATGTCTCCATCAACAGCAGGCTCATACACCCTACGTTTTGTTTCCTCTGTTGATACCTATGTGTGACAAAATCTTCCTCCTAATACCATGGTAACACAATTTGGAATAGCTTTGTTGTGAAACTTTCTAACTGACTCCTTGAAAGTCTAAACAAATTACATTTGTTGTTTTTTTCCTGGTGCTTATTTACCTCTTCAAACAATCCAGCATGTCACAGAAAACAGACGACTTTCCTCCATTCATTATACCAAGTAGTCAATGATCCTACCACTTTTGAAGTCCACCAGTATGAATGAGATTCACCAATAGACTGTAGGGTGTCCTCATTAGAAAGGAAGCAAGAGTGGAATTCACTCATACTGAAGAGTGAGTACAAGACTTATTTTGCATTTTGGTCAATTTATTCCCTTGAGTTTCTTTAGCCCTTTATAATGGATGCCATAAAGTTTCAGCAATTTACTTATATCCAGCATGTCGATCAGGTAGAACATCCTGTTCCCTGACCACTATTTGATCTAATACTATATCTCTCACCTCTTTGCTTCAAAAGACATGATGACAGAGGAAATTTTTATGTTTCAACAAAGACCAAAGCAAAGAGTTCATTGAGCCCCTAGATCTCCTTTCTTCCCCATGAGCACGTCTTTTGCACCCTGATCATCAAGCAGTCCCATAGAGTTTCCAAGTGACCTTCTGCCTTTCATGTATAAAAAAGCTTTTATTTCTGGATTGCAGTCTTTTCTGTGCTGTTTCTTGAATTCCTTTACAGTCTGACTGGCTTCTTATTTACACCTGACCTGTCACACTTTGAGGCATTCCCTGTTCTCACTTGAATAATCTTTTGCCTACTTTTTCCCCTTGTATTTGCTTCTTTTACTTTATGAGATGGATGCAAAAGTTTTTATAGGAGCTCCTAATCTTTGGTATGTGACATATTTTCCTGCCCTACCACTAATGTGTTTAAAGCATTTCCAGGTTTCCTACAAGTTACAGACTTCTTAAAATATTACTTTCAATTTTAACTTAAAGCACACATTGATTTGACCACAGTTCCATTTTCTAAAACCAAGTAATAAGGTAACGGAATTTTTTTTCTTTCACTCCCCTTCAGAAGGTTGAATGTAATTGAGTTGTGAGCATTATTACAATAGTCACAGATAATTTCTTACACCAATCCCTGTCTAATCTTAGGCCCAAGTCCAGTATAATTCCTTTCCCTCCTTAATTCTAAAACTTCTTCCCCTACGAAGCAGACATCTGTGTGAGATCTTTCAGTCTCAGGGTACGATTTCCCTCGTAATTACTATTTGGTCTAATTTTCTGGTGTTATCAATAGAATTTCGATATCCTGACCCTAATTCAGTTGGTCTTTGGCAGGAATCCAGGGATGGGTCCCAAGAGGTCTGAGAAGCTCCTGAAATCATGTGCAAAATCATGCATGTATGATTGTATGAATCATGTATGTATATGGGTATGTGTACTTTTCTGAGCAAGGATTCCATAGTTCCCATCAGCTTCTCAAAGTAACTCTGAGCAAAAGGAAAGAAAGAAAAAATGTTTCAAAGCCACTGGTCCTTAATATCTCTAAATATATTCTTATTAGTGAGCATGAATTTCTCATCCTCAGTGAATTTCTTTGTCCAGCATTATTTTGTAATTTTCATTTACTGCTTTTATTATACTTATTCTGTTTTCATCATTTCTATATATAAAATGTCATAATCCCATCAGCTCATCCATCCCTAAGAGTCCTATAGATTTCCTAACTCTGCAGTACCAGTTCTCACTAGTTGCTACATTTTCTCCTTCTATCAAGCCTGTGAAAACCAAATGGAACTGTGATCCTTACCTACCACCAATCATTCTATCCACTCTGTTTTATACTAGAGTTTACATGCATTTAAACACTTGGGGCTTTGCTTTTCTACAAAACTGTCAACTTCCTGTTTACATGGATGGAGAGTGTCGCCATCCCCACCTTCACCCAGTACACCACAGAACCCCCTTCTCCTCTCCCTCCTTCTTCCAGCCGCCACCACCACCACCCTAGCGAGTCTCTGTCAGATGGGGTCTCATGCTTCCTCTGCATTTATCAACTTTCTCCCAATTTTTAGGTTAAACTGTAAACTGCCACTTAACAGATTCACTATACACAGAGCTCATTTTCTGGCCCCCCATATTAACACAACACCTCAATGCACCATTATATTTGCTGAACAAACCTCAGATTCTTTTGCAATCTACACAGTAACACCATTATAAGTTTTGTTCCCTACCCCTCAGCTTCTTTGAACTGGGACTGACCTTACTGATTTGACTCCTTGCAATGGAAACAAGGATGATATGGTAGGAAGAAAAGAATAATCCATACCCCTTTTAAGGTTTTTTTTTTTGAGAAAGTATTTTGAACAATTATCAAAAATATATATTAAAGTTAACTTTGTTAAAACAAAACAAAAAAAAACTAATGCAGACTCCAAAAGTCTAGCAAGAAGAATAAGAGTCTACTTTTAAGATACAGAGTGCTCCTAATTCTGTAATATTTTCTATCCTCCTCTGTTTGAGGTAGCACATGAACACTATTGCGGTTACATTGAAATCTCCATTGTTCTCCATCCACAGGATACTATCAAATCAAACCACAGGGCAGCTTTTGCTGGAACTGCAAAAACTCCTACAAGGGTGTTTTCAGGATGAAAGATCTCCTCGGACCGTCTCACAGTAGCTTTCTGACGCTGTTGCTAAACCAGGTAATGTTCCAGTGACCCCCCCGAGATATGAGTTGCAGCTATTTGAAGTCTAGAGGTCCTCTCTGAACCAGAAAGGTCATTCCAAAGCAGTAAAGGTAATGAAGAGCAGGCAATCCGGCATTTGCACTGCAAAAGTCCAATTGAGATTTCAGTGTGTGGCTTCCAGTTTGTTCCTCTCGAGGAATAACGGTTAACTTGGAGAACAGGACCATGGTTCAGCCCGTGATATGGCTGTACGGACAATGCTAACAGTGCTGACTGTGCTCAGCGCTGGTGAACTGGACCACCACGTTATGACACTGAGGGGGATCTTCACTGAGGATGCCAGGGTGGGTTCTAAGATTCCAGGGTGGGTTCTCTCCTTGTCGCAGTGCTGGGATCGACGTCCCCCCTACCACTCTGCGTGGTACTGATCTGCTCCCCATCCACTCGCCTCTCTCTCACACACACACACAAGTATTTGCCAGGCAGAGGGAAAGGACAGCTCCTTGACTGGGATCTGTCCTCTGCTGGAGGAAAAGTGTAGGAACAAGGGCTCCTGCCACAGTTGGTGGACTGCGTTTTAACAACCGAGAGATGGAGACAAGAACTATAGGATTGGGGTCTGTGGGATGGGTACAATATGGGGATAACAGCTACCATCTGCTGAACATACACCACGTGCCTGACTCTAGGCCACGTACTTTATATGCGCTGTCTCACTAAATCATCACCACTGCCCATGAGGCAGGTAGGATCGTCCCTATTTTACAAATGAAGACACTGAGGCTCGGTGAAATGAAGCAATTCGCCCAAGGTCTGTCTGACTCCAAAGCCCATGCTTTTAAACAATACATCTAAAGGACGCTGCTAGATCTGGTAGCATCTGCAGTCTTAGCCGCATCAGTTGAAAAGGAAACCCAACAGTGATGGGGATGGTGGTGTAAAATCCTATCAACTTGCAGAAGTAGACATTTAGACCGTGGCTAGGAATGGGAAGTGAGCATTTCAGGCTTGTTTTCCATCATGTAGATACTACTTTAAAAAATGAAATTGATTCTCCATAAAATGCTTGAAAATTAATTCTGCTCCTGGTCATCAGAAATCACCGCATAATAAATGATGTTGCAAAAAGGATTCTAAAGAGTCAGAGTAAATACTATGGCCACCTTAATTATTTGGAACAAAGGAAAGTTATATTTAAGCTAAAACCGTGTTGTTTTCACATCAATAAGAATATTTACTAGACTGAAATCAAATTAAACATTTTTTACTCATTTAGTGATATTATAAATTATAAATGCCCCTGCCACACACCAAGAACAGGAAATACACACAAAAAACAATCACAAAACACACCTAAGTGCACATACACACACACACACACACACAACCTGCTACTTTACTACTTGTTTGCTACCCTTGTTAACTGAAACAGATGAAAAACCACATCAGACTCAGAGGGAGGAGAATTTTGCAAGAGATTGATTTATTTCAAGAACTAACTTTTTTCAAGCTGGGCATCCGGCAAAAAATTGGGTAGTCTAAAGCATAGTCCTTAACCTTTTCACCTCTCATTCCTAATATTCAGACCTAACCAGTGGTTAACAGGACTTGTCCTAGGGGTATCATATATCTCTGAAAGTCCACCATCTCCCTCTGGACCTTACTTTATCTGTAAATGTCCCTTATATCCATCTTCATGGCTGAAGCCAACGTCCTTCAAGGTTACACTTGGGACATTTCTTTCTAAGCAGAAGTGGCCTTTTTTGTAAAACCGCCCCTGAGACACCCCAAGAATTCAGAAAGGGATGCCCTTCCTCCAACAATCACACAGAGGTTGATGCTAATTTCAGGATACAGCCTTGCTTCCTTTCTGCTCTCAGTCATTTCTACAGAGATCAAACCTGTACGTTTATTCTGCGTCACCGTGCTGAGCAGGCCAGGATGCTGTTCTCTCGGTGAGTCAGTCAGTCAGAGCGACTGCAGCATAGTCTGTGCTAAGGTTATATAATGACAGAACTAACCCAAGCAACAGGAGGCTTGAAGGACGGAAAAATGGAAGGTACGAGTGCTAATTCCACAAAATGAAAATCATTCCCAGGCGTCTCTCTCCAGGACTGTGAACCAGAAAGGGTAGTTTCACCTTAAATAATCAACGTGTATATCAGTAGCTCTAAGGATGGGGAGGAAATCACCTAATAACGTGTTCATATTCACAGATTCTTCCAAGTCCTCACTGAAAAAAAAAAAAAAAAGAAGAAAAAAAAAGACTTTCCATTACCAGGTTACAAGAGTGACATCTAGTGGACCCATAATGCAATGACCAAAGGGATTTCACAGGCATACTTGAGAGCAGGGCTTCTCAAAATCTAATGTGAAAACACATCACTTGGGGATCTTGTTAAAAAGCAGATTCTGGTTCAGTAGAATAAACAAGACTCTCATTTCCAGCAAGCTTCCAGGTAATGCCTATGCCACTGCTCCATGGCGCGGCAAAGACCTAGAGCGTTTCACACCAGCTTTTACCCTCAGGAAAGAAGAGAGGAAAGGGACACTTGAGAATCATTTCCAGGTTAAAATAAGGTCAAATGAATTATTAACATGATTTTTCAAAAAAAAAAAAGTTCCTATTTCACTAGCCCCACTCAGTATACACACTTAGCATCTCCTGTCTAAGCAGAGTCCTTGCACCAGTACCCCTTTCCCTAAATGCCAGAAACAAAACTAGGATGGAAAAGAGCATACTTCACAGCCATATTTATATATGTGGACATGATGTGCTCAAGTCTCCAACACAGGTTCACTTCAAAACTTAACATCGTATAGTTTTTCTTCCACTGTATGATTTTATTTGCCCAATATTGAATTATATTATAACAGTAATTTATACCATAGCAGAACTCAGTTCTTTTTCCCCCAGGTAGCCTGCACCTGAACAGGGAGGCATCAGGGTATTGTATCAGCGCTCAGCACTCCTCCTCAGAATTTCAACAACACTTGCCCTGGACACGCCTAAGAACGGAACAGGATGTGTAACTACATCCAAGTACAACTGTTTCCAGAATCCAGTCCGTGATTTACTTGAGCCAAAGAGCCTTGACCTCCACGCAGAGTCACCAGGCCAGACTCTCAGCTGGGAGGTAATGTGTGTGCTCCCCCACAGAGGACCTCTGCCAGGCATCACACCAACTCCTGCCAAGGCCTCCAGCTCAGCTGGATTAGACCCTTTAATAAAGGTTCTAGGTCACAGTTCTAGGAACCACCAACATCAAGGAAAACGAGTCTCTCTTTTCCCAAACACACCACAAACATGTACAAAACCTACTGTCTAGTCCTGTAGAATCCTTCAGTACAAGTCCGTTGACCTAGGACAAATAATCATTTTTAACCAGTGGACCCTGTATTTCAAACAAACAAAAAGTGGAGCTGTTCTGGTTGAAATGAGGTTGGAACACTGGAGATCTGCCTATTTGGCCTCTCCCCCCACCCCATACCCCTGAATGTCCACTTCTTGCCACCTGGACCTCCAGACTCACAGAGATACCATTTGAAAACCAGAAACTAGGAGTCTCACAATAGCTAAGGCCGTCCCGAGCTCCCAGCCTGCTCAAAGAAGGTACTGCTCTCATTCATTACACAGATGGAGCGAGAGATAGCTGTTTCACTATGAGTTGACTTAATTATGATTCTAATACAATTTTAGCATAGGCAATCAAAGGATTTCTTCAGAAGATGTGCAACCTGATTTCCTGAATGAAATTAAGTCATAATTAAGGATCTCAGTAATGAGTAAACAACAGAATTGTTTATACCTCTTCAATTGCTCTTGGCAGTCCTAAAGGGGAAATTATGTAGAGGAAAAGGTCACATAATTCTTCCTCAAAAGTGGGATGAAGATAGAAAACGAAACTAAACAAGTCAGTTTAAGTAAGTAGCATCACATCATCTGCCTATTATAGTATAGTTCCCCTGCCTGGGTTAGAATCCCAGCTACACACTTATATGTGACCTTGGGCAAGTTATTTAACCTCTCTGTGCCTCATCTGAAAGTGAGGATAATAGCTTTGCCTATTTCACAGGGTTGCTGTGAGGATGGAATTAATATATATAAAGTACTTAATAACTGACACATAGCAATCATTCAATAAATGTTATCACTGTGATTATAATGGTTATTATTAATACAATGTTATTAAATCAATAATATTAATATTCTTACTTCACTGAATATTCAAAATGGCATTTTATTCTTTGGGGTAATTTTAGCCAAATTTGATAGGCATAAACAACATACAATCCTATCAATTATCCATATATAACAAGAAGAATATTGAGAATCCCAGAGAAGCTGATAAGATCCTAAAGGAATTTCAGATTTATTCCTTGAGATACATTGTCTTTCCTTGTGCCTCTTTCTATTTTACCTCTTAGTGAAATGCATTAAAAAGACCATATTTGTCAACTGAAGGCAATACTGATTTTTTAAAAATCACAATGGTTTTTGCAGTCATACGTATGTTTATTCTTTGTGTAATATGCTCTCCTTAAACATAATGTTGCCTAATTTATTTTAAATTTAGGGATTTTATTTGAAATCAAAGAAAGCTGAAGGTTTTCTAGGGAGAAGCAGAGAGGGTGGCAGCTATCATGCCAGTAGCTAGCATGTCTGCTCTAATTTTATCTGCCTGTTGGACTGCCCCATTACCTATATTCTTAGGACTGAGACAAAATCCTAGCCAACTGGTTTCAAAGTAACCAGGATCTTCAAGTAAATGATTTTGTTTTGTTTTAACAAGAATTCTAAATTCATAAGGATTAAGACAAATATAAGCTCTAAAGCAAATAATCAAAAGCTACTTGGACAAAACCTTTAGAACAAAAGGGGCGGGGAAAATTCAGACAATTCATGCCTTAAATTAAAAAAAAAAAAAAACTGAATATTCTAACTTGTCAGTGCTAAGTAATCCAAAAGTTTGCAGAAACCTCTGAGACAGAATCTAATGTATTTGCTGTCACCTGCACTTTTGTTCCCAATAAAAAATCTTCAGGTATTTTTTTTACTGGTTAGAGATTATCAAAGTTCATTGCAATCTTAAGGTTATAAGAACAGATGTTCAGAATATTCTGTAGTTCTCTCACTTTTAAAAACTGAAAGAGAAATCTCCACACTTTTTGGCTCTCAAAAGGGTAGGTATGTATCTTTTACAGAAACAGGTTCCCATCTTGTGGACTCCTCAGAGAATACTTCTGAAAATCATTTTTACCATGTTTCATTTAGTTAAGTATGAAATTATGCTAAGTCTCAATTTACTAATAAACACATCAGTAAACTAGAAGCCCTATTCCCTTTGACAACTGAGTGGTGGTGTTATATATGATTCTCCTCAAACTGTATTTCTTTCAATAATGCTACATTTGAGCAATGGCTCAATACTACAATTTCTAAAAAATATCTGAGAACAGTTTTTTTTTTTAACAGAAAAGTAGCACAGTACATTGCCCTCCTTTTCGTTTTTTGCTTTTTAAAGAAAGAAATTAAAGTGGAAATTCCATTAAGAAAGAAAATCAGCTATGTCTCTTTATTTATTCTGCCCCTAAGCTGCCATGGATAGTTTTTATAGGGACTATTTCATAGTTTCCTAGAAACTATTTCACAAAGTTATAATTATTACTTCAACTACAGAAATAATAACAGGAGCCACCTTCCACCACATGTTTACTAGAGTCAGGTACTACACAAAACACTTAGCACACACTATCTCATTTAACTCCATCAATGAACATGGAAACAACTATCATCATCACCTTTTTGCATAGGAAGCAGCTAACACTAGGGGTATTAAAAGACTCGTCCAAGATTTCGCAGCCATGAAGTGGCAAAGCCAAGTTATGAGCCCAGGCCTGTCTGACGCCAAAGCTCAAAGCCTCTCAGCTGTGCTTGCTATATCGCCTCTGAGTTCATTGAAATTAAGGGCTTAGTTTTTCCTCATTTGGAAGCATTCCGGAACTAAAACAGTGCCTACTCCATAGGGGGCTCAAGAACTGTTGCTTATATATCAGGAGTCATTTGAAAGCATGAATGAAAACAGGGTAGAGGGAAACCTACAGTTGCCGCATAGCTCAGAATGCAAATATAGTTCCATAGCCAGGTCACTTATTAGGTTTGGGACCCTCTAAAATCATAATAAATAGGTCATTTGTCAGAGATGATGGAAACAGATCAGAAGAATTCTATCTGCCAAAGAAAGTAAAAGACAGGTAGCTACAATGTGTCAAGCACCAAAAGAATCACCAGTTCTGATACAGTGAGAAAGGAAACAAGTTTTGAAAACTTAAAACCATGGTTCCAATCCGGGCCCTTTGATTTTCTAGCCATAGCCATAGGAGAGTTGGTTCACCTCTCTTAATGTCCCTTTCATCCATATAAAATGAGAAAGAAAAATATACATATATGTAGATATATATCCCAGTTACATGATATGTGTTCAATGGAAGCCAGCATGTTTATTATTACTCTTATTATCAATGCATCAATTAAATAAGATGTGCGATGTAATCATATGCTTGTTTAAACTGTACTTGCAAACTTCAGCAAATGAATGCTTTACTGCTACTATGGTACAAAGAAAAAGTCACACAAGAAACAGATGTATATCATTCACATTTTGGCTTTTTAAAACATCCTTAACATGGGTTAAAAGAAAAAGATTCCCAAGGTTACCTAATCTGCTATGATTTAACAGCATTTTGATGTTTTTCTAAGGAATGATAGCAAAGTGCTGTATCTCTTCAAACTTGGAATTTACTGCCTGTCTCAGTCTCTGCTTATGCCAAATTAAATACACAGTATAAGGTCCCTACCAGAAATAACATAGCACAGTTTCCTGCTCTATTCCTTGGCTGAATGAGCCCAAACTGAAGAAAGGGAGACATGGTTTTATTTAATCATCTGAATAATTATTTTCTTCACTCTCTTGAATCGGAAGCTCTCGGTGGGGGAGGGGAAAGTTTGAAAGAAATCACCATGTGAATTATCAGGCCATTTAAAGGAACAATTCTCTTTGAAGGCCCTACATTTGAAAGGCTCAAGAGAAAGCTTAAGAAGAGTATTCTTATTAATGAACTGCCCAGAAAGTCAGCGTCCCCTGCTAGTCCGCTGCACTCAAACTCCTGAGGCTTCAGAGTGCTGCAAAGTCTCTTTACCTGTGAGGTACAAATGGCACTGCAGAATAGAGGTTGCAGTGTTTCCTTCCAGCAGACACCACCCAAAACTTTCGAAGAGTTTTGTCCTATAAATAAGAGCACGAAGAAATGGGATGGTAAATGGAATAAGACATGCCCCAGAGTTGGGGGGTTAGGGTATGGGGGGGCGATGTCCAAGGCTGGTTTTTTTTAAAGTGAAGGACGTGATCATATATTTAACCACTGACAGATAATACAGGTGATGGAAGAGATCGAGTGCAGGAGCAACGCCTTTAAATCGGCAAAGTGTGGAAAGGGACAGTTCATTCACTGTGGTAGGAGGAAGTGAAGTTTGAGAGTTATGGTAGAAAAAAAAATGCAGCAGTTCTCTTCTGGTTGCATCAGTTTTTAGTGTCATATGAGACAAAGTCTTTGCCTAAGGATGAGGAGAGAGGAAGAAGACTTGAAGAGAGAGAAGATGTGAAATAATCATATCAGAGAGAGAAGATAAATATGTAGATAAATGTGGCAAGATTGCTGAGTAAGGCTGGGGAGAGACAGCCATGAACATAACATGGTGGTTATGTTTTTCCCCCAGTCATATTCACTGCTTCAGTCAGGCACGGAATAGATGGACTATTAAATCCAATCAGCACTGGGATTTGCCAGTGAAATATAAACGAGATGGTGCAGTCATCAATAATAAGAAAGTCTAGGTCTACAATCTTATCGTTGTCATGGGCAGCATCAACATCACCTGGAATCAGAATCGGCATCTTAACGGGGTTTCCAAATGATTCATGTGCATGTTTAAGAGAAATAAGTGTGGGGAAGACAACTGAAATAGGAAAAGATCATGAAGAGCGATAGGAGGCTATGAGCAGCCAGGCTGTTGCTTTGGTCCTCGATGTGTATCATGTTAGTCATATATCTAAAGAGGGGTGGCCACACTGATAACTGCACATATACGTAATAAACAAAATATATTCTTTTTGAAGACCAGCTGCTTTCTCTGCACTCTCCTCTCCAGTCCCTAAAACACTCCTGTCTTTACAAATATAATTGTTTGAAGGGTTGAGAAACATTGAACTAATATGAATGCATTAAAAATATTAATATGAGCATTATGTAGTGATCAATCCCTTGGGCTAGGCACTTCTCAGGGGCAAAACCCACTGATAATGGGAACAAAAGGAGCACTGGAATCAAAAATTCCTTTTAAAAATCTGAATTCTCAGAAAAGCCTCCACTAAGATGTTCAAGCAGCAAAATGCTTATCTCAGTTCTGTATACTTTGTTTAATTTACTCATTTTCAAAAAGGTGGAAGCCAAAGAGCAGGGAGGAAAGAGCGCAAGTGGATAATCAACCCAAGAAGTTAAGAACTGCATGTATACAGGGACTTCCCTGGTGGTCCAGTGGTTAAGACTCCGTGCTTCCACTGCAGGGGTCACAGGTTCGATCCCGGTTGGGGAACTAAGATCCCACATGCTGTACAGAGCGGCCAAAAAAAAAAAAAAAAAAAAATGCATGTATACAAAATAACACACAAATCAAGGAGCACTACTTTTCAAAAATTTTCATTTCATGCATGTGAGGTCCTTGGTCCCCAGAATCCTTTAGAGTTCAATAAAATTGAGAAGGGAGAGGGATGGACTGGGAATTTGCAGTTCGTAGATGCAAACTATTTTCATTTAGAATGGATAAACAAGGTCCTACTGTATAGCATAGGGAACTATATCCAACCTCCTGGGATAAACCATAATGGAAAAGAATATGAAGAAGAATGTCTATATGTGTAAAACTGAGTCACTTTGCTGTACAGCAGAGACTGGCACAACATTGTAAATCAACTCTACTTCAATTAAAATATAAAAATTGAAGAGAGTGAGGTGGCCACTGTAACTAATTCCTGAGACCATCAGAGTCTTCCATTATAGGCTTTCAGCCCAAAACTCAGACAACTCAAATGAGATGCAAAGCTTTAATTATTGTAGAAAACTGAATTATAACTGCCCTGTAATTCACCCATAAATATATTTCCCAAATCTATTTAAAAAATTGAAAACAGACCGGGGTCTACAAACATATCTAGGCTCCATCTTGGTACACTAGCTTCATTCAAGCTAAATGTGCATTTGTTCCTTAATCACAGTGCTGAACCCGTTCTCCATCAAGAGGAAACAAATTAATTCTGGGCTTTTGAGGAAAGACCCTAGTAGATCTTCTTTTATTTCTTACAGATTATAAAGCTGCAATCAACTAGATCAAACAAGCACAGTGGCCATTTTACGTAACTGGGGCAATTCAAGAAGGAAAAGCACATTTCTGTCTTCAATGAAAAGAAACACACACACACATACACACACATACAGAGTCTCCCATATCTTTTACCGATAATAAAAATAGCCGATGACTCTAAATTTCTTTTGACCTCACAGTGAAATAATTGAGAGCACACCCAAGATGCCAGAGCTCTCGGTGTAAACACCCAGGAGGGATACTGAGGTCTACACAAAACATTTTTTAAAGACATTCTGTTTTTTAAAATAAGCAAAAAATAGACTATAAATGTTATACTTGAACATACTGAATACCTCCCTATGTGACATGATTTGGAACTTTACTGTAAAGCCTTCTGACTCACAGATACTTTCTCCATACTCATCAAAAACTGAAGCCTGAACTTCCAACATTTGAGATGAATTCCCATGGTTTCCAACATTGTCCTCTGTTGAAAAGGTTGAAGAGGAGTTTTTGTTTTTATTTTTGAAAAGTCATAGTTTCTTCACATATTCATTCACACTAGCCAAAGTCAAGAATTTCTGAGGACAAGTTTAGACACTTAATAAAGAACAGCAGTCCCTGAACCATCTGCTTTGCTCAAGAACTGAAGATCTGTCACACGCAAATTTTCATTTTCCTCCAACCCTGTGAGAATATTATTGTCAGCTGGGGTAGGTAACATTTGGTTTTTAATTGACATGGCGAACAAACCAGGCTTTATAAAATGGGTACAATCAGTGCGTCTTTTGGGTGAAAAAAATAAAAGCAAACCATCATCTGAGTCTAAAAGTCACTCACTTTCAGCAAGTTCTTTTGATCCATTCAAGTGTCCTGTTACTAATCTTCTGAGGAATAAATGTGCAAAACACAGAATTTGAAGTGAATAACAGAACCTTGTTATAGTCAAACAAAGATATATGACAGAAAACCCTGTAAGTCTTTTTTTAAAAAGGAATCATCTCTCAAACTCAGATCATACAGAACTGCAGATTCTAATAGACTGATCCTATATTGCTGTATTCTTACCTGGTAAGGAACAATACTTCCGTGAGCTGTGCCCCAGCGCCGCGCTTCCTCCTGGCCAATAAGATAATTCGCAGCAACGTGAGTCAAACATGCCACCTACGAGAAGAAGAAGAAAAAAAAAAGCTACTTTATCTATACTCATAAACAGAAGGTTACAATAGGAATATTCTCGTTTGATTTCACTTCATGTCATTGTAGAAGGAAAAAGGAGAGAGAAAAAATTGTCTTGCTTGGTTAGAAAATATGCAGGCAACCACACTTTCATCATACAAAGAAAAGAAGAGCAGTATTACATTATTGCGTGAGACTAAGTACTGAGTAACAAACGGTCAATTGAGAAATAAAAACACGGAAACACTCAGCTCCTGAAAAGATCACCTGAAGGCAGAGGTTAACCCAACGGATGGGACCCTGGTCCAGCCTTTAGCATCCAAGCCATTGCAAAATACATCAGCAACTAGTACATTCCCTTCCCCTTTTACTTTCCATCAAGATGACACAAAAAGAGCCTGCATCATCACTGAGCAGGTGAACTAGTCAGGAGCCACATTCCTCTAAACTTCTCATAACACGAAAAAATAATAATAATAAACCTCTATTTTGTTTAAGTCAGTTTAATCAAGTTTTCTGTTCCTTGTTGCCCAAAGCATTCTTACTGGCACAGAGGATCAAGATTACTTAACTTTTTTTAATTCATTAGTGAATCAGTCTCATTTAAACAAAAATTACTGTACCTCTTTCAACTTGGTCCTAGGATCATATCCTCATTATTATACTTGCTTCAGGTTTCAAGAACTACAGATCTATTAAAGGGGTCATCTAAAACTGTAGGGTCAACCTCTGACTCTTGCAGTATTTCATATATAGGTCTTAAAAACCTACAATAATTCAATTCCATATGAGGATAACGACTTGATTCCTGGTCGTCTGCCACAAAGGGCTTATGTTCCAATGACTATCCATGCCTCCAAGGGCCCAGAACTATAGAAAGGAGGTGACCAAATAACAACTTTCCATAGTTTCCAGAAAAAAGGTTCTGGCCTCACAGCATCATCATGATCTAACAGGCGTTGGCTTTTCTCATTCTATTATCATCAGATGCGATTAGGAATCTACCAAGCCAGCAAGTCAAACATCCCAAATGGAGACTGGCTCCTGGAGCGACTCAAGGGGTGACTTTTCAGGGCTTGGTGCTGCAACCTGTCCTTGCCCTCTACCTAGCATGGCAGATGTGCCTCCTACAAGGGCCGTCAATGGGGCTCAGCCTGGATGAATCTCCTTGCAGCAGCAGCCATTCTCCTTTACTTTTTCCTTGGGATTTACACTCACTTTTATGTTCATTTACTGCTTTGTTGAAATTGGAACTGCCTTATGGCAGCTGGTTTGGCTATACTGCCCAGGTGGCAAAACTAATAAACTCTGAGTCATCCACTTCTGGACCTCCATCTGGTCTTGGGCATTTGAACCATGGAGCATTCCAGGGCTGCCTGGGGCTGCCTGGTGCTAATCATCATTTCACAGATCACTTCTGTGTCTTTCAAAATGGAAAATCAAATCAACATTTTGTAGTAAAAATGTACTGGATGGGAAGTCCAGATTCATGGTTCCTAATTTCTGTCAACCTCTAGTTGTACAACTGTAGGTATTTAATTTAACCACATTGACCTTCAGACACTTTCTCTATAAAATCTTGGGCATTTGACCTAAACCAATTGTTTTCAGACTTTTTTTTTAAAAAAAAGCATAACTCCTGTATCAAACCAAATAATTCACGAACAAAACATAAGAAGATAATACCCCACATGGTCTGGCTGAAGTAGAGGCAAGCCTACAATGCCACCCTAGGAAATGTGAACACAGGACACAATTTGCAGATTAGTAAATGGTCTTAAATTTGCTTCCAAGGTCTATACTTCTGACTCTGTTCTTCTTCTTAACAATATAGCAGATAAAAAGCTACCAGGGATTCAACAGTAGTTATTTTCCCATGAAGGCTCTTCCTGAAACTGGGGAAATTTTCTCAAGTCTGAGGTTTTACTGTAAGAAAGGTGTTTCTTTGATCTAGCCATGTTGGCGAGGGGGGAATTGTCCCTTTCAAAAAGCTAGTGAAAGTCACTCTCTAAGGAGCTCCGGTGCTACTGGAGGCCAATAATTCACATTAATAAAGGTAATTCTTTGCAAGCAAAAAGTCACAAGGGGCTTGGTATTTCCACTTTTCTAATTTCAAAGTCAAGTGACAGTCAATAGGCCAAAAACAGCAAGGGCTGCAGGAAGTAATGGGCTGACTGGATGGTTACAGGTTAACGTGTAGCTCCTAGATTGATCTGAAATGGTTTCCAGGGGTGGGAATGGGCCGGATGCTAGGCTAAAGGTCAGCCTAGCTGCCTCATTTCTTGCCCACTACTTCATTCTTTCTTCTCAATTTTGACTTTGGTGTTTCTGACCCTGCCTTGAAAAGCTGTCTTTGACAACTGTTGAATAAAAACAGCCCCATTTAGAGTGAGTTTGAATGAAGGGTCAGAATTCATCTCACAGACTGTTTCCAAATGGAAGATCATACCCATTTTCTCCACACAACGGTAGCTCATGAAAACAAAAAGCATTTCAGAACTAGCAGGCTCCCACTGGGCAGGAAGGTTAAATAAGAGTTTACGCCAGTTGCCATCCAAGAAAAAACAAAGTGTGATTTGTCAGTGATGACTCAGAGGCAAAGTTGGTCGGGGGGAATTCAATTTTAAAAAAGAGAGCAACAGGGCCAAACTTAGCAACCCAATGTTTAAAAGGAGCATTACAGATCTGAAAGTAATCTATTTACAAAGACATATTTTTAAGGCAGGAGAAGGGGGAAAAAGTCAACAGCTATGACATGATTATGTATGAAAAATCAGAGGCTTCCTGGCAATTAATGACAAATTTTCCACACATCAAAAGAATGCAGGATGTGACTTCTAGGTTAATAACTACATACTGTATACCTATTCTAAATATTGCATTAGATCGTTACTTTCGTTCCCTAAACTTAAGCTCATTATTTCATCATGTGGATGCCATATAATTTACTCAGAATGTTGCCTTTATACGGTTTCATCTAAATAAAAAAGCCAACTTTGGTTTAATAATAATCATTCTGACAGCAAAATTATTATTTTAGATAACATAGTGGGTCCTGATATTCTTTGTGTCTAACCAGGAAACCAGTGGGGCTGTCAAAGTGGATCTCAAAGGGCACAGCCCTAAAAGGCTTGAGGAAGAATATGCCCAATTATTTCCCAAAGTGTCCTCATGGTGTCCATCACCTCGTTTTACCTCTACCTAATGAAGATCAAGCTGCAATAATATAATCTTTCATCTCCAAAAGGACAACCAAGTATCACAGGTAAAATGGGGAAAACAAGATCAGAAGTATGGTCCGTCGCATCAAAATGGGTAATTTTTTCCCTCCTGCTTCTTTTCATATATTCTGGCCTCCAACTAAGCTAGACTAAACACCAATCGTGATCGCTTCTGCACCTGCCTAAATCTGCATCCTCTCTTCAAAGTCCATTTCCACATCGCTGTTTCACTAAGTCCCCACATCACCCAAGCAAAAAAATATTTTCCCTGCCTCTGAACAAATACAACACCTTAATTTGTCTGTCTCCTGACTTTTGCACTTTCACAGTCGGCTACATACTGCAATAGAATTATAAGATTATTTCCCTTCCCCTGCCCCCGCCTTTCCCCTAAACTAGAAAGACCTAAATCAGTAGTTCCTAAACCTAGTGGTACATCACAATCACCTGGGGAATTCCTGGACCCCATCCAGACCTACTGACTCAGACTGGAGCCTGGGAAGAAATAAATGAACCAATGTACCATTAATTGTACACAGATTTGAGAACCAAAGCCGTAGGAAACTCCAGTCAGACTCCTTAACGTTACAGATAGATAAATAAAGGAACAGAGAAGGTAAGCAATTTATCTGATGTCACGTTGTTGGCTAGTGGCAGAACTTCACTTCAACTATAGCGCCTTCCTCCATGCTACAATATTATTCAATCATTCCTTTTAAATTGGGAACTATTTCAGGGTAAGAATTATGTATTATAAACCCTTTGTATGTACTCAGCAGCTAAAATAGAACTTGCACACTAATATTTTTTAAAGCGTGAATGAAAACAGTAATTACTATTTATTTATTCAACAAATACTGAATGTTGCTTTGCGTGAGGCATTATGCTAGGTGCTGGCTATACATAAGTAAATGAAAAAGAAGTAGTCCTGCCCACTTTGGACTTAAGAATAGTGGAGAAGACAACTAAACAAACAGTCATAGGAACTGCCATGGGGAGAGGAGATGGAGGAGAACTTTAAAAACAAAGAGGATAACATGTGTGAAAGCCCTAAGGCAGGAAAGAGACTGGCATACAGGAAGAAAAAAAAAAAAACTGAAAGTAGACCAGTGCAACTGAAGCATGGCAAGAAAGAGACAGGAAATGAAGTTGGAGAGGTTTACAGAGGCCAGACCATGCCAGTCCTTGCAGATCATGGTAAGGAATTGTTCTTTGCACATCTTTCAGATGATCATTATAAAATCACAAATCATATCATGTCATCCTTCTACTTAAAACTCATCGGGCTTCCCGCTTAAAATGATGCAACAGAAGAATACAGTGAGAAAATGTTCACAAATTTTTTTAAAACTTTTTTAGAACAGTTTTAGATTTATAGAAAAAATACCAAGATACTACAGAGAGTTTCCATATACAACACACCCAGTTTCCCTATTATTAACATCTTACATCAATGTCATACATATTTTACAATTAAAAAACTAATATTGATGAATTATTATTAAAGTGCATATGTTCAGATATCTTTCATTTTAACTTAATGTCCTTTTACTGTTCCAAGATCCTCATCCACATTATGTTTATGCCTCCTTAGGCTCCTCTTGGCAGTAACAATTTATCATACATTCCTTGTTTTTGATGATCTTGACAGTTTTGAAGACTACTGATCAGGTATTTTGTAGAATATTCCTCACTGGGATTTTTTTTTTATGTTTTTCAAATAATGAGACTGGGGTTATGGATTTCGAGAAGGAAGACGATAAAAGTAAAGTGCCATTTTCAACACAGCATATCAAAGGTACATACTATCAACATGATTTATCACTGTTGGTATTGACCTTGATCACCTGGCAAGGTAATGTTAGTAAGATTTCTCCACTGTCAAATCACTCTTTTTTCCTCCCCCTGTCCACGCTGTACTCTTTGGAAGGAAGTCACCATGCACAGTCTACACTTAAGGTGTGGGGAGTTATGTTCCTCCTTCCTGAGGGCAGTGTCTACATAAACCATCTGGAATTCTTCCGCACAGGAGATTTGTCCCTTCTTGCCTTTTTTTTTTTTTTTTTTTTTTTGTGGTACGCGGGCCTCTCACTGTTGTGGCCTCTCCCGTTGTGGAGCACAGGCTCCGGACGCGCAGGCTCAGCGGCCATGGCTCACGGGCCCAGCTGCTCCGCGGCATGTGGGATCTTCCCGGACCGGGGCACGAACCCGTGTCCCCTGCATCGGCAGGCGGACTCTCAACCACTGCGCCACCAGGGAAGCCCTTTCCTATTTATTTATTCATTCAATCACATTTATTTATATCAGCACAGACTCAGGGATATTCATTTTATACTTCGGGTTATAATACAATACTACTGTATTTTATTGTTCAAATCATTCCAGTTTTGGCCATTGGGAGCTCTTCAGTTGGCTCCTGTGCCCCTCTGACATACACCCCATCATTATGTGTTTTTTTGTTTTCAGCACTTCCTTCCATTGTGGCACTACAAGATGCTCCAGGCTCATCTTTATATTTTCTGTTGCAGTCTTACAAGAAAGCATAAAGAGAAGAGGAGCCGTGCAGTTAAAAAAAGGAACTAATATTTATTTCAGTGTCGACGAGAGCCACATTCATTCACTCAATTATTCAAAAATCTTCATATTGCACCTCCTACGTGCCAGGAACTCTTCTAAGGCACAGGGATACGGCAGTGAACAGGACAGATATTGGTCACACTTGCGTGAAGCCCACATTCTAGTGTAAGATACATTCAGATATAAACAAGAAAACATCAGGAAATGATAATTAATGTGAAGAAAATGAAATGATCACAGAGAGGGCTCTTCTAGACTAGCAGGTTAGTAAAGGCCTCTTCGACAATATTACATCTTATCTGAGACCTGGAGAAGGCACGTGAAAATCTAGGGAAAACTTTTCTAGGCAACAAGATCAACCAATTAAAAGACTGCCTTGTGGTCAAAAGCTTACCATATTAAGAAACAGAAGGAAGCTCACTGTAGCTGGAACACAGTAAGTACAAGAGGCGGTAGTATAAAGTGAGGTCGGGGAGGTACGCAAGGGCCAGATCACATGGGTCCTTACAGGCCTGGTAAGGACCTGGGATATTAGTCTAAGTGTCATGGGAAGCCATTGATTTATATAATTAGGTCAACTGGTTCTTACATGGAGTATAAAGAGGCAATGAATGAAACCAAATTATCTCACATGACGTAGGTATTACAACTTCCATTTGACAGATGGGAAAACTAAGCCTAGGGAGATTAAGTATCTTGTCTAGATCTCACAGTTGGTGAAGAGCAAAACTATGACTCACACTCAGATACTCTACCCTCTAAGCCATCCTTACACCGCCGCCTCCTGTCTATTTAACCTCTCTGCTCCCAGCCCCTCTCACCCTCGGAGTGCTCAGCTTTACGTCTGTGTCCTGTATATACTCTTGACTTCACATTTTATATTCCCTGCTGGGCCCCGCAAATCCCTGGAGTAGTCTAGAAGCCCTCCACAGTCACTCAGCTGTCCTCTGCATGTGCTTAGAAAGCATGTCATTCACTGAATCGATTAATTCTCCTTACGTTCTTCTGCTCAACCTCACTCATTTACTAACTGTAAAACATTTTCTGGGAGAAATATGTTAAAAGGGAAATTAAGAGGCTAGCATTCATGGAGAATACACCTTTCAAGATGGAAAATTCTTCAAAAAGAGCCTTCATCGGAGTGTTTGAGGTCCTGACATCTCTCTTTTTCATCTTGATTCCATTACTTTGTATGTCAAACTTCCTATGCAATTTAATCTGCTTTGCTTTGTCCCTCATACCTTAAGGTAGACTAATTTCTTCAGAACCACTAAGGACCAATGAGGAAAAACATCCAGGAGTAGAGAAGGTATTTTGGCTATCGCAGGTTGAAAGAAGAATAAGAGTTCTACCTATTTATACATTTATCATTTTACTACTAATGATCAAAACTAATACTTACTAAGCACTTATTGTGCACTGTTCTAAGCATTTTATGTGAAATATCTCATTTAATCCTCATAGCAACTATATGAGAGACATGTTCTGATGAACCCATTTTACAAATGAGAAAACTGAGGCATGGAGCAGGTTAGTAATCTGCCCAAGGTTATGGACCTAGTAAATGGACAAGCCAGGACCTGAACTCAGCTACTCTGGATTCTGGCATTCTATACTAAATTACGTGCAGAATCAGACTCCTTAGGATTTCTGATTGGCCCTGATCCTGGAAAAGTTTTATAGGACTGGTTTTACTTGGTTTTAAAAAAAAAGTGATTAAGCATCCTTTTCAATTAAGTAAACATCTACAGATAAGTTTGATCGTAATTATTACAGAACACTTAAAGTAGTACTCATTCAAAGTTTTCTGCTTTGCTACAACTATGCCTTGGCTTCTATTCCAATGTAATTAGAAATAAACTTCAACCTACAAACATTTTACCTGTAAGCACCAATAAGCCAGTAGAGCTGTTATGTAAATTTTAAATCTCTACTTTTATTTACTTAGCAAAAAGAAACATATTACCATATCCTTCTCTTCATGGCAATTTTTTAACTTAATGAAAGAAACACACACATTTCACATTCCTCTGAATTATCACTAACGATAGTCAAAGCATATTGATGTTTACTTTATATACTGAACTCAAAAGAAAAACATATTTGCATTACACTCAGAATAATTTTGCCAATCCATCTGAATGAAAATCAGACATATGAGGAAACTGGATATCAAATGCCAGAAGGTAAGACCAGACAGCAAAGAGAGACAGAATTTCAAAAGCATGTTTAGGATAATACATCAAACATATTTTTTACCATGAACCACTGACCCAGTCAATCATTTGACTGAAAAAGTGTGATGAGTAAGTGAAAATGTAGAAAAGTAACATTTAGTGACATGATTTACTTATTTATCCCTATGATGGCATGTCTTCAGTTTCAAACATCTTCTTCAAATATGATTCCACATTTTAAATAACTTGGTTCTTTAAATATCAGTTTTTAGAATAAAATAATACACTGTTCTGTAACACTAGTTTTTAAAAGAAGTTCAAAGAATGAAGTTACTTTTATTTACTGTTTCCTTCAGGCATTTAACAGATATTTAATAAGTACTTATTACACGCAAAGCACTCTGTCAGGTACAGTGGAAGATCCCCAAATCAATAAAACAGAGTTTCATCTCTCAGTAAGGTTAAAATCTAACATTCAAAATAGAAATATTTAGTTCCACAGAGACTTTTCTTTAAAAAATCAAGTAGAGATAAAAAAAAGTGACATTTGAGCAGTCCCTTCAATAAAGGGAATTTAGCCTTGCAAACACAAGGAAAAGGACCTTCCGTATGAAAGAAATACCGTGTGCAATGTCACAGCAGAGATAGACAAGTATTGGGAGTTTTTTTAGTGAATACATGAATGAATCAACGAATGGAAATAAAAACTGAAAAAAGGCCTTATATTTGATGACCAGGAAATCATAAATGCTCATTAAGATGCAATATCAATAAAGCAGTGGAAACAAAAGCCAGATTCAAGGGGGCTAAGAAAATGAAAAGAATGTGGGAGGTGAAAGAATATTTTAGAGGCTTGTGTAAAGGTCTGGGAAGGAGAGAGACTAGACAGTAGCTCAAACAGGTGAGCAGGAAGACAGAGGTTTTATTTTTGAAGATGGGGGGAAAAACCCTGAAATTCATTTAATTATGCAAGAAAAAAGAATAACTGAAAGTGTGGAGTCTTAAGCAAGGTGTAAGAGGACAAGAAAGAAAATACACGTAAATGGGTTATGGTTTAAAATACCATCTCCCAGTGAGGTCTTCGCTAACTCACTCAGATGGGGTCATTTCCTCTTCTCTCTGTCCATTAGTATTAATACAATGGAAGCTTCGGGAGGGAAAGAACTTGTCCGATGTGTTTGATGCTCTCTCCCCAGCAGTAGGAACATAATCTGAGACATACTATAGGCATGCAGTCATTATTAGTTAAACTGGTAAATAAAGGAAGGAATGATACAGTTTTCCTCTAATTTTGGAGTAGAATCTTAATGAAGAAGGAGAAATCTTTCAGGTGAAAAGGAGGAAAGTTGGATGCAATCCCCACAGAAAAGCAGAACAGTAGGAGGCATCTTCGTAGAAGGAGAAGGACAGGCTGGTATTTGCCTCTTCCTCTAAATCCTCCCTCTGTGCAATGGAGTCACACAGAGCAAGTCCATTCATCTTTTTACCATACACCAAATGGATAAACACAGAGGCTGAGTTGCCTGAGGCCTCACATTCAGAGTGAGGAAAGCAACAAAGATGGCTTAGTAACAACAATGGAATCCTCAGTAGTCAAGACCTCATTGAGCTAAAAGTGAGTATATGATTATGCAAAAGATTCATGGATGGGTAGAGAAACAAAATAACTCTTCCCTTAAGTCAGAATTGGCCTAGGAATGGGGGTGGGGTGAGTCTGTAACAGGAGGACCAATAGGTTCTTCGAGGAAGCACTAGGCAATTCAGTTCAGAGGTCAAAACGTTGAATAAAGGTTGACTCCCAAATTTCACAATTTGTATGGAAACATGAAAGACCCCGACTACCCAAAGCAATCTTGAGAAAGAAAAACAGAGCTGGAGGAATCAGGCTCCCTGACTTCAGACTATACTACAAAGCTACAGTAATCAGGACAGTATGGTACTGGCACAAAAACAGAACTATATATCAATGGAACAGGATAGAAAGCCCAGAGATAAACCCACACACATATGGTCAGCTTATCTTTGATAAAGGAGGCAAGGATATACAATGGAAAAAAGACAGCCTCTTCAATAAGTGGTGCTGGGAAAACTGGACAGCCACGTGTAAAAGAATGATATTAGAACACTCCCTAACACCATACACAAAGATAAACTCGAAATGGATTAGAGACCTAAATGTAAGGCCAGACACTATAAAACTCTTAGAGGAAAACACAGGCAGAACACTCTTTGACATAAATCACAGCAAGATCCTTTCTGACCCACCTCCTAGAGAAAGTGAAATAAAAACAAAAATAAACAAATGGGAACTAATGAAACTTAAAAGCTTTTGCACAGCAAAAGAGACCATGAACAAGATGAAAAGACAGCTCTCAGAATAGGAGAAAGTATTTGCAAATGAAGCAACTGACAAAAGATTAAACTCCAAAATAGACAAGCAGCTCATGCAGCTCAATATCAAAAAAACAAACAACCCAATCCAAAAAAGGGCAGAACATCTAAATAGACATTTCTCCAAAGATATACAGATTGCCAACAAACACATGAAAGGATACTCAACATCACTAACCATTAGAGAAATGCAAATCAAAACTACACCTCACACCAGTCAGAATGGCCATCATCAAAAAATCTACAAACAATAAATGCTGGAGAGGGTATAGAGAAAAGGGAGCCCCCTTGCACTGTCGTGAGAATGTATATTGGTACAGCCACTATGGAGAACAGTATGGAGGTTCCTTAAAAAACTAAAAATAGAACTACCATACGACCCAGCAATCCCACTACTGGGCATATACCCTGAGAAAACCATAATTCAAAGAGTCATGTACCACAATGTTCACTGCAGCTCTATTTACAATAGCCAGGACATGGAAGCAACCTAAGTGTCCATCGACAGAGGAATGGATAAAGGAGATGTGGCACATATCTACAATGGAATATTACTCAGCCATAAAAAGAAAGGAAATTGAGTTATTTGTAGTGAGGTGGATGGTCCTAGAGTCTGTCATACAGAGTGAAGTAAGTCAGAAAGAGAAAAACAAATACCGTATGCTAACACATATATATGGAATCTAAAAAAAAAAAGGTTCTGAAGAACCTAGGGGCAGGACAGGAATAATGACGCAGACGTAGAGAATGGACTCGAGGACCTGGGGAGGGGGAAGGTTAGCTGGGAGAAAGTGAGAGAGTGGCATGGTCATATATACACTACCAAATGTAAAATAGATAGCTAGGGGGAAGCAGCTGCACAGCACAGGGAGATCAGCCCAGTGCTTTGTGACCACCTAGAGGAGTGGGATAGGGAGGCTGGGAAGGAGACGCAAGAGGGAGGGGATATGGGGATATATGTATGTGTATAGCTGATTCACTTTGTTATACAGCAGCAACTAACACAACATTGCAAAGCAATTATACGCCAATGAAGATGCTTAAAAAAAAAAAAAAGGGTGACTCCCACTGACCCTGTATATTTCCTTCATTGTTCCCTGGAGCCCAGGATGCTTGTTCTACAGAAGGTTGTGCTCATTTGGGGAAGAGCTCCCTACACTTTGTTTAGTTATGCAAGTTCAGGTTACCTTCTCCAATTCTCTATTTTGTCACATTTTTCCTCTAGTTCTGATAACCTCTGACTTTATGTCCTGGTGACCTTCTGTCACTGGAACCTGGAGGGTATTAACTCAATGAAATAAGTCAGACAGAGAAAGACAAATACTGTATGTTATTACTTATATGTGGAATCTAAGAAATAAAACAAACTAGTGAATATAACGAAAGAGAAACATAGTCACAGATATATAGAGAACAAACTAGTGGTTACCAGTGGGGAGAGAGAAAGGGGGAGGGACAAGATAAGAGTAAGGGATTAAGAGGTACAAACTTCTATGCATAAAATAAATAAGGTACAGGATATATTGTACAGCACAGGGAATACAGCCAATATTTTATGATAACTATAAATGGAGTATAATCTATAAAAATTTTGAATCACTGTGCTATACACCTGAAACTAATATAATATTGTAAATAAACTATACCTCAATTAAAAAAAAAAGCCTTCCCCATCTCAATATTAAAAGAAAAACCTTTTGCATTTTCTTCTAAATATAGATTTTCTCATATCCAGGAGATGGAAAGGACTACATACCTTTGGGATTATACTTACTTTTATATCCTGATTTTTACACTTAATGAGAATTTCCTCATATTTGTATATATTCCTTAGAGCTTAATTTTAAATGCCAAAAGAAAAAAGGGAAATTAGCCATTAAAGGCAATATCAGCAGAGGAACTGGAGTGGACATTGTAATGCAAAGGGTTAGGAAAAGCAGGAAGCAGAAACCTCAAATACAAATAATATGTTAAGTTTGGCAGTGAAAGGGGGAAAGAGATAGAACAATAGCTGGAATGCATAGCCAAATCACCAAAAAGGGTGTAAATGAAGATTGTTCTGATGTTACCTTTTCCAGGGTATACAGACTTTAATAGAAAATTAATGAAAGCCCAAAAACCTTGGAGCTAAAGGAATTAATCTCCCTTAGTGGAATTTCAGGCATCTTCCCAAGTTCATGGGAGAAAGATTTTATAATCAAGGGAGGCATTTTCCTAGAAACTTTAAGTCACAGAACTATATAAAACAACCCTGAATATAACAACAGTTTATAAACCAAGCCTCGGCATGAGAACAAAATTAACTAACTTACACACTCTGCCTACATCTGATCGTTCTGAGTGACTAAAATCTAAGAATGTCAAAGTGAATCTGATGATGATTTTTGTCTGGCCATGTCACACTGCACTGCTCTCCTGAGCTTCTGTGGAATGGTTCCCAGAATAACAGGGAAGACTCACTAGAATGCAATACATAATTAAGTTCTTTACTGGTGACTCTTCTTAAAGTGACCTCATGGGAGTTCTGGGGAAAGGTGCAAAGCCAGGTGTGGATTAGGACAAGAAATCATGTCAGCGATCAAATGACTCAGCAGGTAAAATATGTATTATGTCACTGCACTTCAAGCAAAAATTCATGCAATGAATACAGATACACAGTGGCAAGGACTGCCCTGTTAATTAACAGAAACCAACTCAGTGATGAAAAACAACAACTCTAAGAAAAGCAAAAGAAAGAAAACACATTCTATACTTTATATACTATTTCTGTTTTATTTGGAAGTTTAAAAACTCTTGTATTTACATTTCATTTTTCATCCAGGAAGTATTTATTGAGTGACTACTTTGTTCAGGCAGTGTGTGAGGTACCGGGTATACAGTGGTGAAAAGAGACGGATTCTCTGCCCTCATGGAACAGAGTCTAGTGAGAAGACACACAGCAAACACGCTAAAGCCCAGCGATGTGAGGAGTTTAGGGGCAGAAATGTGATTGGAACCAGGCCTAGGGGACTTAGCTCAAAGTGGAGTTTGCAGGACAAGCACATTCTTTTCACACTTTCTCGCCCCCTCCTCCTACCAACACACACAAAATGGTTTGGCAAATATAACAGTCATCTTTACTAATTTGGGAGTCACTTCACAGGAACAGAAACAATGAGAATATTTCACTATATTTACACAAACACTTGGCCAATCTCTCCTCTGTTCTAATACATCTCAGCAAAGATGAAAATCAAGTCAACTGATTTTAGAACCTCACTAATTTGTATCACAGTCAGAACTCATCAACAACAGCCCACATGGCACAGGTTAGATGGCTTTTAAGATCTAAGCTGCAAATTGCAGATGAGTTTGGGCTTTTCAACATCACCTCTAAGAGACCTCAAAGGTACACCAACATAATCAGCCTTTGATGATACACTGTATCATATATCCGTAGTCTCACATGTCTCTAATTCAGCACATTTGCATATGATCTGCATTCTAACATATCCACAAATATGTTCTTATATGCTAGAAGACTGTAATATGATAGAGCCCTTTAGGAGTCATTGTTCTTTGTTGTGTCAATTCTCATGTTCATCAGACAATGATCATTCTCCCAGCCACATCCTCCACCTACGCCTTAACCACAACTGGAGGGCTAGACACTTCTGAAGAGGGCATAGTCTCTGAGCCTTTTTGATATCCTCAGCAGTCTGGTGGAAAGAAATTTGGACCCTGAGTCAACAGGCCTGAGTCTCAGTCTCAGCTTATTAGCCCCTTACTGCAAGGTCCTGAGTCAAGTTTGCAACACATCACTAACCGCCTCATAGCTCTGTTTGTGACTTCAAAACAATATTGTAAAAGTGCTTTGAAAACACTCAAAAGTGTGAATAATGAAAAATTATCATTTAAAAAACATATTATCCAAGCAAATACAGGCCAAACAGCAAACACAGGGTTTTATGACACAACAATTTAGTAATTTCAATTAATTAGATTGGTGTTTTCCATCTTTCACTGATACAAATAATCCATCTAGGAAAAACAACTCCCACAGACTGCAAACCAGGTTAGTCAGCTTTAGAAATTCCAAGTATATTTTTTGTTTTTATTAATCAAAGAAGAATTTCTGAACTGCAAATTTTTTACCTTTTACAAATATTAAACGCACATTAAAACACAATTGGTGGGCTTCCCTGGTGGCGCAGTGGTTGAGAGTCTGCCTGCCAATGCAGGGGACACGGGTTTGTGCCCCGGTCCGGGAAGATCCCACATGCCGCGGAGCGGCTGGGCCCGTGAGCCATGGCCGCTGAGCCTGCACGTCCGGAGCCTGTGCTCCGCAATGGGAGAGGCCACAACAGTGAGAGGACCGCCTACGCAAAAAAAACAACAAAACACAATTGGTTTAGAAAAATACCAGTGGAACCACTGATTAAACATCTGCAGTTTGACTATAAAGTAGCGAAATTTGATTTCTTTTTTTTTAATTAATTTACTTATTGGTTTGTTTTTATTTTTGGCTGTGTTGGGGCTTCATTGCTGCGCGCGGGCTTTCTCTAGTTGCGCGCGGGCTTTCTCTAGTTGCAGTGAGCGAGGGCTACTCTTCATTGCGGTGCGCAGACTTCTCCTTGTTGTGGCTTCTCTTGTTGCGGAACACAGGCTCTAGGCACGCGGGCTCAGTAGTTGTGGCTCGTGGGCTCAGTAGTTGTGGCTTGCGGGCTCTTGAGCACAGGCTCAGTAGTTGTGGCGCACGGGCTTAGTTGCTCCGCGGCATGTGGGATCTTCCCGGACCAGGGCTCGAACCCGTGTCCCCTGCATTGGCAGGCAGATCCTTAACCACTGTGCCACCAGGGAAGCCCCAAAATTTGATTTCTAATAAGATTTCTAAGACAAGTGCTATCAGTTTACCTCCAAAGGTTGTAGGTTGGCAGCTCAATGAGCATGATTCAGTTCATTAATGTGTTTTGTTTGGCCTACACAGTATTTCAAAAATTGAAAGGTTTTATATACAAATTCAGATTTCTTGCATCAAAAAATGCAAATCTGGCTACTCTAGTGGTGGAGAAGGCTTATACTGGCCCATGAGAGCAACTGCTAATATCTCTTCCAAGCATGTTCAGTAACAGTCACATTAGAGGCTTGAAATGAGCTATGTAGGAATATTTACACCACGAGAATTGGCAAATGCTATAGATCACAGCTTTTTTTTTCTTTAAGAAAGCTAGTTAAATACTTACAAGCACACCCTACACTTGGGACCATAATCTCACAGGGCAACAACTGGCTGGACTGAGTAGTAACTATGCCCTCAGATAGGATGTGGACTTTTTAGTCCATATCCACCACTATTCCCTGTTGTTTTTTGTCTGGCTTAGTTCACTCATTTTAATTACCTGCTCCACATATTTAAGCATTTGATTTTGCAACTCCTGGTTTACAGTCACACTCTTTTCAATAAAACTCTTAGATGATAACAAAGAAAAAAAGCCAAGTCACTGTGCTTGCTTGATAATTAAAAACAAAGAGCAGGCTTAAATTCAACACTGTTGAACAAACTGAAATACCATCTTTAGATTCCTTTTTCTCCCTTTTCTAACCATTGTGTTATTTAAGTAAAAAAGAACATTGTAACAGATTTCAAGTCATAAATTGAGCAGTTAGCAAAATGAATATTTTTTTTTCTTTTTTTTTTTTTTTTTGGTGGTATGTGGGCCTCTCACTGTTGTGGCCTCTCCCGTTGCGGAGCACAGGCTCCGGACCCTCAGGCTCAATGGCCATGGCTCACAGGCCCAGCCGCTCCGCGGCATGCGGGATCCTCCCGGACCGGGGCACGAACCCGTGTCCCCTGCATCGGCAGGCGGACTCTCAACCACTGCACCACCAGGGAAGCCCGCAAAATGAATATTTTTAAAAGATAAAAATATTATTTAATTGTATATCCTTAAACAAAATATGAAAAACTGAGAATTTTTATTTCTAGAGGTAAAATCATCATTGCTTCTCAAAACTATGAAGTCTTTTTTGGTTTGTCTGAAGACCTTGTATGGATATTTGATGGAAATCTTGAAAACCTGGGCAGAAAAATTCCTACACAAGGCAAACCTTTGATTAAATGACTCTACTCTGTCAATAAGAATGTCTGAATATGAAACCAGATATGATAGCGGGCAGGAAAATTCCCTTTCATGTCACATTACATGGATTCATACACAGAGGACTGCTGCCTAGCCTGCCCTAATACGTAGGTCTGTGCTTCCAAAGACAATAACACTTTCATTTATCACTCCCTTCCCTTGGGGCAAGAGTATCATAGTCCTACCCACTACAAGAAAAGCATTTTCCCAAAACCACTTCCAAGGTCCCAAGAACAAAAATAAAAGACAAAAAATTAAGGAAAGAACACAGACCAATGGAAGGTCCTGAAACAGTTCCAGTCAACGGGTTTTGTATTTCTGGACACTGTCTTCACAGTAATCACTACCACCAAAAGGAAGGGGCCATGTGAGCATTTGTCAGGAGTCTCTGTCTCAACACACCACTTTTAAAATTCTATCTTTCCACCTCGACCTCCCGCTAAATTTGTTTTCAGTCTCAGACCTACTTTAGCTTGGTTACTGGTCTTTTCTTTTTTTCAAGATGCTCAAAAATAACAAATATTTGGACTTCTAGGCTAGCCCCAAAATTATAATAAGGCCATTTTTACAGTGGTGAGAAAACAAGATTAAAGAAATAGAAAGAATGGAAAGAAGGAAGGGAGGGAGGGAGAAAGGGAAGGAAAGAAAAAAAAGGACAGAAAGCATGTTTTGAGCTAACATGAGAGAAAGGGACACAGTTTTAAAAAGAGAAAGAGGAAAGCAACTGTCCTGTGTCCTTTTAGATTGCTCTTAATGTAAAGTTTGGGGGTAGAATCCAAATACTGATATTACTGATCCTCTTGTAAAAATGTTGCCTCTAATCGTTTGCACACTCCTATGTACATTAGACAGTCTCGAGTGAACACGGGAAAGCTCAAGAAACGATCCAGATGAAGTCAAGAGGAGTTTGCGATAGTACCAAAAACAAAACAAAGGAAAACAATAGCAGAAAGAAAAAGAGTTTTACCTGTATTCGGTAAAGTACCAGCTACACTGATTTATGTCGAGCCTTTCTTCAGCATATTGATTTTTACCGATTTAAAGCTAAAGGCCTAGACCTCAGTTACCTCAAGAATAACTGAGTTCTTTTAGAAGAACTTGAGGTGAACCAGAGTACTTTTACTCAAAATTCTCAGGTTTGTACCGCAGCTGACTAGCAAAGAAGTATTTCCTGGATGTATAACGAGTTATCTCAGTTCTCCGCCTAGTCTAAAGCACCAGCCAGCATCCATGGGCCTCACATGCATATTTACAATAAGCAATATGTCATCGGTATTTTTAACTTAATTTTGGTTGAGGCATTTTAACAAATACATTCCCTCAACTTAAAAAAAAAAAAAAAGCAGTAGCAAAGTAAGACTTTTAGTTTTTAATGTTTACATTCTAAATAATTGCAATAGGTCATCAAAAGTAAAGCCTTTGGGGTAAAAGAAATCAGTCTCTGCTGCAACCAACATGCTTGTCTGTCAGTATATGCAGGGTTAAGGAATGTAGTAATACGGTGAGAGTGTGCTGAAAGGGGGGCTGAAGGAAAAGGAACAAAAAAGGTAGAGACAATGGTAATAATAATATAACAATAACAGCTAACACTTACTTAGTGCTGACTATGTAGTGGGCACTGCTGTAAGCACTTTACATATATAAACCCATTTTAATCTTCATAGCAATCCAGGAGGCAAACACTGCCATCATCCCCATTTAATGAATGAGGAAACTGAGGCACAGAGCCCATTTCAAGATTTGCCCAAGGGCCTCAACTACTTAGTAGCATATTGAGGATTTAAACTAGTCTGAGAGTCCATGTTCCTAACCACTATCCCAGAGGCCTGAAGAGGAAAGTTATCAATGGTAAGAAGTTAATTCAACAATAAGGTTAAAATTAAGTTTAAAAAAAACAACAACAACTGAGGTTTTACCTTATAGAGAAAAATATATATGTTGCACGCAGATTAAAATGTTCTACCTAATAAACACAATATAAATTTAACAGGTACTTGGCAACAGATAACAAGGGCAATGACAAACATTAGAATGAATATAAGAAGCCTTCTCCAGAAAGATGTGAGCACAGTATTTTAACCACCCAAGAGGTCCTACTTCTAGTGCATCTCGTGAGCCCGCAGTGCCACCCAGTGATAGTCGAGGTGAACCACGTGTGTATCCTCTTCTGCAAGTTTCCATAATCTTTTCTATAACTAATACAGAACTTTCACATAAAAAAGGAAACTTGGATTAGTAATAACCTATCTTTTATTTTACTATAACTTTTTTCCAAATTGCCCTTACATTTAAATTTCCTCTCCATTATTTCTTAACATATGACTGTGACAAGACCAACCAAAACTATTAACTTGAGGGCTGAGAGAGCTTGCTTGCTGAAAATTTAGAAGAGTATTTCAGTTTCCCCAAGAAATCATTCAAAATATTTGTTTACAGCATTTCATTCACCCAGTGAGTACATAACGTTGTCACCATATATGGTATTTCAGTGTTTCCTAATATAACCTTTCAGTTACTGGAGTATGGAGTTCAGAGCAGCCAGTGAGAAGGGCTGAAAACACCTGCTCCAAACAGCAAAGCAAAATGTGAGCAGGTCCCCCATCAGCAAGCAGTACCTGCACTATGGAACCTCCAAAAAGAAACAGATGCAGCAATTAGGCACGTGGTAGAGGAGGGAAGCGGGTGGGGGTCAGGAGGGAAGCTAGGCAAGCATCAAGCAAGACAAAATGTATCTATAGACCTAAATAGACAGGTGATCACTTTAAAAAAATTCTCCTATAGGGAACGGTTACATTATGAAAACTGAATTCTAAAGTTTAGTTTTCATCCCAAACCATAACATTACAACTGATTATACTACTAAGACAAAATAAGACAGGGCTATATATCCCTGGAAGGAATTCAAGAAAGATTCATCAGTGAGTTCTTCTATTAAGACTTTTTTCTGAAATAGTCACCAAATATTTAATAGTAGTTATTGCTAAGGAGTAGAATGACAAAAAAACTTTGAGTTACCAAGTTACACATTTGTATATTTTTGGCATTGTTTTCCAGACATGTATTTCTTTTGTTAAAAGTGTGGAAAAGTCCTGTGCTCCACTGTATTATAATCATTAGGAAGAAACCCTGAACAGTAAGACATTTGTCTCTACTTTCTATATATCCCTTATACATTTCAATCATTGTGCAACCGATATTTTTACATACACTAATAAAACACAGCTTTTGCTTAAATTAAAATAATACCCTTCACCACAGAACTACTTACAAATCTAATTATTTTATAAAGTATATTTGTCAATTAGCAGCTAAGCTAGCTTTTAAATTCTTTCATTTTTAAAATGCCGTGATTGATAACATGTCTATGGGAGTAAACATGATTAAAAAGACAAATATGTGAACTTTGATCACCAGTATATGAGAAGTGGAGTCTTGAGGTTCATTTCTGTGGTCCCTGAAATGTCTCTCTGCAACTGTTTCCCTTCAAGTCAAGGGTTGAAGATGACGAGTTCACACACTCCTAGAGACTGCAAGTCCCATTGACAAATCAGCTGCTGACTTGCAGTTAGTCCATATCATCATTGCTAAAGTTGTGTTCAATGTACCATATAGTCATAAAGCTGTAGGCCCCTTGGGACCCTGTAGAGCAAAACCTCAAATACAGTGATGCCCATAACTAAATCCACAGGAACCAGCCAAGAAAGTTGTTACAAATATGACTTGAGTCTTGAGTAAAAATTATTTGGGGATCTTTAATGCTATTTAATTTTAAGAGTATCGGGACGACATATGATAGGGATACACCTTGCAAGTTTACTCTAAGACACACCTTCTTTTCAAATTGCGACCCACAGGTCTACTGCATCAAAGTCACCTGGGATGCTGCTTCCAAGTGGCAGACTCCTGAGTCCTGTCCCAGACCCACTGGATCTGAATGCTTGAGGGTGAGGCCCAGGAAGCTGTTTTTTTCCAAAGCTTGTTGGACTCTTACACACCTATTAGAATGGCCAAAATCCAGAACACTGACAATACCAAATGCTGGTGACCATGTGGAGCTACAGGAATTCTCACTCATTGCTGGCTGGAATGCAAGATGGTGCAGCCACTTGGGAAGACAGTTCAGTGGTTTCTTATAAAACTAAATAGAATCTCACCATATGATCTGGCTATCACACTATTGATATTTACCCAAAAGGAGTTGAAAACTATGCCACTCAAAAACCTACACATGGATGTTTATAGTAGTTTTTTTTCATAGTTACCAGAACTTTGGTACATACAGACACTGGAATATTATACAGCACGGAAAACCAATAAGCTATCAAGCCATGAAAAGACATGGAGGGAACTTAAATGCATATTACTAAGTGAAAGACGCCAGTCTGAAAAGACTACATACTGTATGATTCCAACTATACGACTTCCTGGAAAAGACAAAACTTTCGAGACAGGAGAAAGATTAGTGGTTGTCTGGGTGTTGCGTGAAGGGGAAAGCAGAAAGGAATAGATAAGAACAGAGAATGTTTAGGGCAATGAAAATATTCTGTATGAGTCTATAATGATGGATATATGTCATTACACTTTTAAGCAAACCCACAGAATGCACAACACCAAGAGTGAACCCTAAGGTAAACTACAGACTTTGGGTGATTATGATGTGTCAATGTAGGTTCATCCTTGGTAAAAAATGTACCATTCTGGTGAATGATGCCAATACACTGTGGTGAGTGTAGACTATTCATGAGTGGTGCAGCGGAAATATGAGAAATCTCTGTATGTTCCTCTCCATGTTGTTGTAAAGCTAAAACTGCTCTAAAAAATTAAGTTTAAAAAAAAAGCTCACTGGTAACACTCATACATCATAAGTTTGGGAATCATATTATCGAACAGCAATTCTCAAACATTGCTGAACATTAGAATCATCTGGAGAGCTTTGAAAAATCCCAGTGCCCAGGCCATGCCCCATACTAATTAAACCAGAATCGCTTGGGGTGGGACAAGAGGAGCAGTTTTTGAAACTTCCCAGATGATTCCAACGCACAGCCAAGTTTAATCATCAGTGTTATAAGGCCTCAAAGTGCAATTTAGAGAACAAATTCTGACTTCCTGGGTGTCAAGCAACACTCAATTTGAGACTTTTAACAATAACAACAACAAAAATGTTTACTACCCAGTTCGTCATGGTGGCAACAAAAAAGACCTAATTAAGATGCCATAAAAAAAATAACATTAAGTAAGAATTAAACATGGGAAAATCCTCATTACCAATATGACAACAGACAAAAAGAGGGGGGTGGGCTTCTCTGGTGGCGCAGTGGTTAAGAATCTGCCTGCCAATGCAGGGGACACGGGTTTGAGCCCTGGTCTGGGAAGATCCCACATGCCACGGAGTAACTGAGCCTGTGCACCACAGCTACTGAGCCTGCACTCTAGAGCCCGTGAGCCACAACTACTGAAGCCTGCGTGCCTAGAGCCTGTGCTCCGCAACAAGAGAAGCCACCGCAATGAGAAGCCCTCTCACCGCAACGAAGAGTAGGCCCCGCTCACTGCAGCTAGAGAAAGCCCACACACAGCAACAAAGACCCAACAGAGCCAAAAATAAATAAATAAATTTATAAAGAAAAAAAGAAAAGTGTGGCTCAGTTTTAGGAAGAATTGACTGAACTGAAAACAAACTATCCCACCAAGAAGACACAGTGTTCTTGGAATTTTAGAGATAACTATATGGATTCTAGAGCTGCCCGAAATTTCTGGCAACTGCCTCTCAACAATGTTTTAATCCTGCGCCCCTGTGAAAATCCACCTAAAATATAAAATTGTTGAAAAATCATTGATGGAAAGCTTGAATAAGAAGTGATATGGACCTTCACTTGTACAGAACATGAGTTTTTTAAAATATTAATGAAAATTTATATATAAAACCCAAACTTTCGAGATAGCTTCATCCACCAGAGGGCAGACAGCAGAAGCAAGAAAAACTACAGTCCTGCAGTCTGTGCAATGAAAAGCACATTCACAGAAAGATAGACAAGATGAAAAGGCAGAGGACTATGTACCAGATGAAGGAACAAGGTAAAACCCCAGAAAAACAACTAAATGAAGTGGAGATAGGCAACCTTCCAAAAAAATAATTCAGAATAACAATAGTGAAGTTGATCCAGGACCTCGGAAAAAGAATGGAGCCAAAGATTGAGAAGATGCAAGAAATGTTTAAGACAGACCTAGAAGAATTAAAGAACAAACACCTAGAAGAAATAAAGAACAAACAGAGATGAGCAATACAATAACTGAAATGAAAAATACACTAGAAAGAATCAATAGCAGAATAACTGACACAGAAGAACGCATAAGTGACCTGGAAGACAGAATAGTGGAATTCACTGCCGCAGAACAGAATAAAGAAAAAAGAATGAAAAGAAATGAAGACAGCCTAAGAGACATCTGGGACAATATTAAACACACCAACATTCGCATTATAGAGCTCCCAGCAGGAGAAGAGAGAGAAAGGACCCGAGAAAATATCTGCAGAGATTATAATACTCAAAAACTTCCTTCACATGGTAAAGGAAATAGCCACTTCCAAGTCCAGGAAGCGCAGAGAGTCCAAGGCAGGATAAACCCAAGGAGAAACATGCCCAGACACATAGTAATCAAAGTGACAAAAATTAAAGACAGAGAAAAATTATTAAAAGCAACAAGGGAAAAATGAAAAATAACATACAAGGGAACTCCCATAAGGTTAACAGCTGATTTCCCAGCAGAAACTTTACAAGCCAGTAGGGAGTGGCACAATATATTTAAAGTGATGAAAAGGAAGAACCTACACCAAGATTACTCTACCCAGCAAGGATCTTATTCAATTCGACAGAGAAATCAAAAGCTTTACAGACAAGCAAAAGCTAAAAGAATTCAGCACCAACAAACCATCTCTACAACAAATGCTAAAGGAACTTCTCTAAGTGGGAAACACAAGAGAAGAAAAGGACCTACAAAAATAAACCCAAAACAAGAAAATAGAAATAGGAACATACATATCGATAATTACCTTATATGTGATTGGATTAAACGCTCCAACCAAAAGACACAGGCTTGCTGAATGGATACAAAAACAAGACCCATATATATGCTGTCTACAAGAGACCCACTTCAGACCTAGGGACACTAACAGACTGAAAGTAAAGGGAAGGAAAAAGATACTCCATGCAAATGGAAATCAAAAGAAAGCTGGAGTAGCAATATTCATATCAGATAAAATAAACTTTAAAATAAAGAATGTTACAAGAGACAAGGAAGGACACTATGTAATGCTCAAGGGATCAATCCAAGAAGATGATCTAACAATTATAAATATATATGCACCCAACATAGAAGCACCTCAATACATAAGGCAACTGCTAACAGCTCTAAAACAGGAAATTGATGGTAACACAATAAGAGTGGGGGACTTAAACACCTCACTTACATCAATGGACAAATCATCCAAACAGAAAATTAATACAGAAAAACAAGTTTTAAGTGACCCAATAGACCAGATAGATTTAATTGATATTTATAGGACTTTCCACCCAAAAACAGAAGATTACACTTTCTTCTCAAGCGCACATGGAACATTCTCCAAGATAGATCACATCTTGGGTTACAAATCAAGCCTCAGTAAATTTAAGAAAATTGAAATCATATCAAGCATCTTTTCTGACCACAATGCTGTAAGATTAGAAATCAATTACAGGGAAAAAAACATAAAAAACACAAACACATGGAGGCTAAACAATACGTTACTAAATAACCAAGAGATCACTGAAGAACTCAAAGAGGAAATCAATAAATACGTAGAGACAAATGACAATGAAAACACGACGATGCAAAACCTATGGGATGCAGCAAAAGCAGTTCTAAGGGGGAAGTTTATAGCAATACAAGCTTACCTCAAGAAACAAGAAAAATCTCAAACAATCTAACGTTACACCTAAAGGAACTAGAGACAGAAGAACAAACAAAACCCGAAGTTAGCAGAAGGAAAGAAATCATCAAGATCAGAGCAGAAATAAATGAAATAGAAACAAAGAAAACAATAGCAAAGATCAATAAAACTAAAAGCTGGTTCTTTGAGAAGATAAACAAAATTGATAAACCTTTACCCAGACTCATCAAGAAAAAGACGGAGAGGACTCCAATCAATAAAATTAGAAATGAAAAAGGAGAAGTTACAACAGGACACCACAGAACTACAAAGAATCATAATAGACTACTGCAAGCAACTCTATGCCAATAAAATGGACAACCTGGAAGAAATGGACAAATTCTTAGAAAACTATAACCTTCCAGGACTGAACCAGGAAGAAATAGAAAATATAAACAGACCAATCACAAGTAATGAAATTGACACTGTGGTTAAAAATCTTCCAACAAACAAAAGTCCAGGACCAGATGGCTTCAAGGGTGAATTCTATCAAACAATTTGGGAAGAGCTAACACCTATCTTTCTCAAACTCTTCCAAAAAAATTGCAGAGGAAGGAATACTCCCAAACTCATTCTACGAGGCCACCATCACCCTGATACCAAAACCAGACAAAGATACTACAAAAAAAGAAAATTACAGACCAATATCACTGATGAATACAGATGCAAAAATCCTCAACAAAATACTAGCAAACAGGGCTTCCCTGGTGGTGCAGTGGTTGAGAGTCCGCCTGCCGATGCAGGGGACACAGGTTCGTGCCCCGGTCTGGGAAGATCCCACATGCCACGGAGCGGCTGAGCCTGTGAGCCATGGCCGCTGAGACTGCGTGTCCGGAGCCTGTGCTCCGCAATGGGAGAGGCCACAACAGTGAAATTGCCACAACGGGAGAGGCCACAATGGGAGAGGCCCGCGTACCACAAAAAAAAAAAAAAAAAAAAAATACTAGCAAACAGAATCCAACAACACATTAAAAGGATCATACACCATGATCAAGTGGGATTTATCCCAGAGATATAAGGATCCTTCAATATATGCATGTCAATTAATGTGATACACCATATTAACAAACTGAAGAATAAAACCCATATGATCATCTCAGTAGATGCAGAAAAAGCTTTTGACAAAATTCAACACCCATTTATGATAAAAAACTCTCCAGAAAGTGGGCATAGAGAGAACCTACCTGAACAAAATAAAGGCCATATACGACAAACCCACAGCAAACATCATTGTGAATGGTGAAAAACTGAAAGCACTTCCTCTAAGATCAGGAACAAGACAAGGATGTCCGTTCTCGCCACTCTTATTCAACATAGGTTTGGAAGTCCTAGCCACGGCAATCAGAGAAGAAAAGGAAATAAAAGGAATACAAATTGGAAAAGAAGTAAAACTGTCACTGTTTGCAGATGACATGATACTATGCATAGATAATCCTACAGAGGCCACCAGAAAACTACTAGAGCTAATCAATGAATGTGAAAGTTGCAGGATACAAAATTAACGCACAGAAATCTCTTGCATTCCTATACACTAACAACGAAAGATCAGAAAGAGAAATTAAGGAAACAACCCCATTCACCATTGCAACAGAAAGAATGAAATACCTAGGAATAAACCTACCTAAGGAGGTAAAAGACCTGTACTCAGAAAACTATGAGACACTGATGAAAGAAATCAAAAATGATACAAACAGATGGAGTGATATACCATGTTCTTGGATTGGAAGAGTCAATATTGTGAAAATGACTATACTACCCAAAGCACTCTACAGATTCAATACAATCCCTATCAAATTACCAATGGCATTTTTTACAGAACTGGAACAGAAATTCTTAAAATTTGTATGGAGACACAAAAGACCCCGAATAGCCAAAGCAATCTTGAGGGAAAAAAACAAGAGCTGGAGGAATCAAACTCCCTGACTTCAGACTATACTACAAAGCTACAGTAATAAAGACAATACAGCACTGGCACAAAAACAGAAATATAGATCAATGGAACAGGATAGAAAGCCCAGAGATAAACCCACGCACATATGGTCACCTTATTTTTGATAAAGCAGGCAAGAATATACAATGGAGAAAAGACAGCCTCTTCAATAAGTGGTGCTGGGAAAACTGGACAGCTACATGTAATAGAATGAAATCAGAACACTCACTAACACCATATACAAAAATAAACTCAAAAGACCTTAATGTAAGGCTGGACACGATAAAACTCTTAGAGGAAAACATAGGCAGAACACTCTTTGGCATAAATCACAGCAAGATATTTTTTGACCCACCTCAAAGATAAACAAATGGGACCTAATGAAACTTAAAAGCTTTTGCACAGCAAAAGAAACCATAAATAAGATGAAAAGACAACTCTCAGAATGGGAGAAAATATTTGCAAATGAAGCAACTGACAAAGGATTAATCTCCAAAATATATAAATAGCTCATAGAGCTCAATATTTAAAAAAAACAATAAAAAAATAGGCAGAAGACCTAAATAGACGTTTCTCCAAAGAAAACATACAGATGGCCAAGAAGCACATGAAAAGCTGCTCAATATCACTAATTATCAGAGAAATGCAAACAAAACCACAATGAGGTATCACCTCACACTGGTCAGAATAGCCATCATCAAAAACTCTACAAACAATAAATGCTGGAGAGGGTGTGGAGAAAAGGGAAACTTCTTGCACTGTTGGTGGGAATGTAAATTGATATAGCCACTACGGAGAACAGTATGGAGGTTCCTTAAAAAACTAAAAATAGAACTACCATACGACCCAGCAATCCCACTACTGGGCATATACACTGAGAAAACCATAATTCAAAAAGACACATGCACCCCAATGTTCATTGCAGCACTATTTACAATAGCCAGGTCATGGAAGCAACCTAAATGCACATCAACAGACGAATGGATAAAGAAGATGTGGTACATATATACAATGGAATATTACTCAGCCATTTAAAGGAACAAAATTGGGTCATTTATAGAGACGTGGATGGACCTAGAGACTGTCATACAGAGTGAAATAAGTCAGAAAGAGAATACCAAATATCATATATTAATGCATATATGTGGAATCTAGAAAAATGGTACAGATGAACTGGTTTGCAAGGCAGAAATAGACACACAGATGTAGAGAACAAATGTATGGACACCAAGGGGGGAAGGGGGGATGGTGGGATGAATTGGGCGATTGGGATTGACATATATACACTAATATGTATAAAATAGATAACTAATAAGAACTTGCTGTATAAAAAATAAAATAAAATAAAATTCAAAATAAATAAATAGAACCCACACTTTCTATAGCCACTTCTACCTGCTAAGGTGGTGAATTAGCTGGCTGAGGTGGAAATACCAACTGGAGCAAACAAGAGGCTAGCCAAAAACTGAAAAGGAAACACTGGGTAAAGAGATGTCCACAGGGAATATTGGAAAGCTCCAACATATTCCTGGGAATCTAGAAGGCCACATGCATGTGCAGAGCTGTGTGCATGCACAAGAGCGACCCAAGAAGGCCTAATATTTTACTTATAGCCGACCTTGAGGTTCTGCACAAGCATGAGTGAAAGAAGAGTTGTAAACTCTGTCCCAACACACACAGTGTCTCAGCAAAGGCGAAGAAATACATTGGTTCAAAGCAGTTAAGAAATTCTATGCCTAATCATCAGCTGACCACTAAGCTAACTGAACACAGTGGCTTCAAAAGACAAAGAATAAAGACTTTATAAAATTCATTCAGAAAAGTCACTAAACAGAAAAACAACAACAATGAATAGCAACAACAATGAAACCTTGAGCATGGGAGAAATCTGAACTCCAAAGTTTCAACACTCTATTATTTAAAATATCCAGTTTTCAACCACACACAAAAAAATTATGAAACATGCAAAGAAACAGGAAAGTATGACCATTCATAGGGGAAAAAAAGGCAGACAATAGAAACTGTCTCTGAGAAAGCCTGGTGTTGTACCTAATAAAGACTTTATTTTTTAAAATATTTATTTATTTATTTATTCGGCTGCACTGGGTCTTAGTTGCAGCATGAGAGTTCTTTGTTGCCATGTGCAGGATTTTTGTTGCGGCATGCGGGATCTTTAGTTGCAGCATGTGGGATCTAGTTCCCTGACCAGGGATCAAACCCAGGCCCCCTGCATTGGGAGCACGGAGTCTTTTTTTTTTTTTTTTTTATAATTGTTAGTTAACTTTTTTTTTTAACATCTTTATTGGAGTAGAATTGCTTTACAATGTTGTGTTAGTTTCTGCTTTATAACAAAGTGAACCAGCTATACATATACATATATCCCCATATCTCCTCCCTCTTGCCTCTCCCTCCCACCCCCTCTATCCCACCCCTCTAGGTGGTCACAAAGCACCGAGCTGATCTCCCTGTGCAATGCAGCTGCTTCCCACTAGCTATCTATTTTACATTTGGTAGTGTATATATGTCCATGCCACTCTCTCACTTCGTTCCAGCTTACTCTTCCGCCTCCCCATGACAGAGACAATCTTGAAGGCAGCAAAATAGAAGCAACTCATCAATCACACGCAACAGATCCTCAATAGATGAGCACCTTAATTCTCACAAAAAATCATAGATGCCAGTCAGCAGTGGAATAACATATACAAAATGCTAGGGGATGGGTGGAAGAACGTCAACCAAGAATTCTATACCTGGCAAAACTATTCTTCAAAAATAAAGATGAAATTAAGACATTCCTAGATAAACAAAAAAGGATTTGTTACAAGCAAACCTGCCCAATAAGAAATACCAAAGGGCTGAAATGAAAAACAAAAAACACTAGACGGTAACACAAATCCACACAAAGAAATAAAGAGAAGCAGTAAAACTAACTAAAATAAGTAAGTATAAAAGACAGTATAAATGTACTTTGTTTATAAATATTTTCTTCTCCTACCTGATTTTTAAAATAACTGAAGAGAGCTATAGTGGTAAACCTGTGTTGATGGGCATACAGTGTATAAAGACGTAATTTGTATGACAATAATAGCACAAAGAGGAAGGGAGGGAACAAAGCTATACTATAACAAAGCAAAGTTTTTACATGCTGTTCAAATGATGTTGGTATTAATCTAAACTAGACTGCTTTAGATTAAAATGTTAATTGTAACTCCCAGGGCAATACTAAGAAAATACGGAAAATACATGTGGGCGCACGTGCACATGTGCACACATAAACACGCAATGGGAATTAAAACAGTACACTAGAAAATAACTATTTAACAATAAAAAGGCATTAATGGAGGGACAGAGAAATACAAAAGACACAGGACGTAGAAAACAATAGCAAAATGGCAAAGAAGAAAAGCACAGATTGGCAGAATATGCTACAAAAATTGATCCAACTATATTCTGTCTATAAAAGACATATTTTAGATTCAAAGACACAAAGAGATCAAAAGTAAAAATATGAAAAAAATATACCATGTGTAATGGGCTGAATTGTGTCTCTCCCAAAATCCGTATGTTGAAGTCCTAACCCCAGCATCCCAGAATGCGCCAAAATTTGGAGATAGGGTCTTTCAAGATGTAATTAAGTTAAAATGACATCACTAGGATGTGCCCTAATCCGGTATGACTGATGTCTTTACAAGAAGAGAAAATTTGTATTCAGATATATACAGAAGGAAGATGATGTGAAAACACAGGGAATGATAGCCATTGGCAAGCCAAGGAGAGAGGCCTGGAACAGTTCCTTCCCTCATGGCCCTCAGAAGAAGTTAACCCTGACAGCACCTTGATCTTAAAGTTCTTAGAGTTCAACCCTCCAGAACTGTGAGAAAATAAATCCTCGTTGCTTAAGACACCCAGTCTATGTAACTTTGTTATGGCAGCCCTAGCAAATAATATACCATAAAAATGGTAACCAAAAACAGACTGAGAATATCAGAAAAAATAGACTTTGTGGCAAAAATTGTTACTAGAAGCAAATTACATTTTATACATTTATAATACATTTATATAATTATAATAATAGTTATAATAATAATTATATAATAATATATAATAATTATATTATAACAATAGTACATTTTATAATAATAAAGTGGTCCATTTATCAATAAGACATAACAATTATAAACATATACATACCTAACAGCAGAGCACCAAAAAACATGAAGCAAAACTGACAGAACTGAAGGAAGCAAAAAACAATCCAACAATAAGAGATGGAAACTTAAATATACCATTTTCAATAATAGGTATAGCAACTAGGCAGAAAATCAACCAAGAAATAGAAGACTTGAAATGCAAAAATGCAAATCAAAATCACTTCAGACCCACTATAATAGCTAAAGTAAAAATTATGGGGAATAGCAAGTGTTGACAGGAGTGTGAAAAAACTATAAACCTAATAAATTGCTGGTGGGATTGTAAAATAGTGAAGCTGTTTTAGAAAAAAATTGACAGCTCCTCAAATGTTACACAAAACTTTACCATATACACCAACTAGACCAAAGAAACATCTATATAACACTCCACAACATCAGCAGAATACACATTCTTCTCTAGCACACCTGGACCATCCTCCAAGACAGACCAAAAACAAGGCTCACTAGATGTAAAAGGACTGAAACTACATAATGAATGTTGTCCAACTACAATGGAATGAAGTAAGAAATTAAAAATAGAAGGGTATTTGGGAAATTCACAAACAGGTGGAACTTAAACAACACATTCCTAACAACCAGTGGATCAAAGAAGAAATCTCAAAGAAAATTAGGAAGTGATTTGAGATGACTGAAACAAAACACAACATACAGTAACTTATGAGATGAAGCTAAAACAGTTCTTAGAGGGAAATTTATAACTGAAAACAACTATATTAAAAAAGAAAAGGACCTCAAATCAATAACCTAACACTCCTCCTTAAGATACTACAAAAAGAAAAGCAAACTAAACCTAAAACCAGCAAAAGGAATGAACTATTAAAGATAAAAGCGGAATAAATGAAATATAGAGTATAGGAAAACAATAGAGAAAAATCAATGAAATCCAAAGTTGGTTTGTTGGAAAGATCAACAAAATTAACAAACCTTAAGCTAGACTCACCAAGAAAAAAATAAAGAAGACTCATTTACTAAAATCATGAATAAAAGAGGGAATATTTGTACTGACCTTACAGAAATAGAAAGGATTCCATGAGAATACTATGAACAATCATATGCCAATAAATTAAATAACCTAAATGAAATGGATAAATTCCTACAAAGATACAAATTACTGAAACTGACTAAATAATAAATAGAAAAACTGAATAGACATATAACAAGTAGAAAGATTGAATTAATAATCATAAAACTTAACAAAAAAAAGCAGCAGCCCAGACTTTTTTAGCTTCACTGGTGAATTCTACCAAATAATTAAAGAATTTGTACCAATTCTTCACCAATTCTTCCAAAAACTAGAAAAGGAGAAAACACCTCATTCTATGAGGTATCTTTCTGATACCAAAAACCAAGAAAACTATCACAAAAAAAGAAAATTATGGAGCAATTCTCCTTTTTGAATACAGACCCCAAAATTCTTAGTAACATACAAGCAAACTAAATATAGCAACTTTACCAAGAATTATAAAGCATAACCAAGTGAGATTTTTCCAAGGATTACAAAATTGGTTCAATATACAAAAATCAATATCAATTGTTAATCAATGTTAATTAATCAATAATCAAATAACATATTAATAGGATAAGTGACACAAACCAATTAATGATCTCAGTAGTTACAGAAATAGCATTTGCCAAAATCCAACACCCTTTCATCATACTAGTGGTGAAAAACTGAACTTTTTGCCCTGAAATCAGGAAAAAGAAAAGGATGTCTGTTCTTGACACTTCTATTCAACACTGTACTTGGGTTCTTTCTATTCAGGGCAATGAGGCAAGAAAAAGAAATGAAAGGTGTTCATGCCAGAAAGAAAGAAGAAAAACTATCTCTATTCACAGATAACATGGCCTTGTATATAGAAAATCCTATAGTATCCACTAAAATATTCTTAGAACTAAAAACACAAGCCCAGCAAGGTTGCAAGATACAGAGCAATATACAGTCGTTATGTTAAGCTCCATTGCTCAGTGCTGACCACATTACTTATCAAAATCATCCTCCCAAAAGACAAGTCAAGATTTGTTATATTTGTACACTCCTCTTAAAAGCTAAAACATATTCCCCAGTCATCCTTATTCACCATAACACTGCCAAGAATAACAGCATGCTTGGCACTGGGCACTCAATAAACACTTAAGTGAATAAATAAATGAATGAATGAATACTGGGAGCACCTTATACCCTTAAGGATAAGTATAATACAGTCTCTGGATCCAGACTGAGTTCAGGTCCCAACTCTGCTATTTACTGGCTGTGTGACATAGGGCAAGTTACAGTGTTATTCTACGCCTCTGCTTCCTCCTCAGTAAAATGGGAATAATAAAACTGTTGGGGAAATAAATCAGTTAATATATGCAATGTGCTTAGAACTGTGTTTAGTATATAAAGTAAATGTTACCTAAGTTTTATTATGTTTTTAAAGTCACTCTCAATGATTCAACTTTGGAGAATATAAACAGCCTATACAATACAGCATCTACTCCAAGGTCAGCAAGTTCATAGCACTCTCCCAATGTTGCACCTTTATATTATTATTGTTAATAATCACAGCACTCCTTTTCCAGAAACTGTCTCAACCTTCTCAATACCAGTCTCCAGTCAGCCCAAGAGGCAGAAAAGACTAACATTGTTTGCCGTTCTGTGTTGCTTCTACTATCATTCTACAGAAACTTCTGCTCTACAGGCTTGATCTAGTACCCTGCCAATAAATTCACTCCCCACAAAAAAGAACAGTACTCTAACTGACTTCTAACAGGCCTACTAGTCATAGAATATTGGATTATTATTTAAATTAAATGTTACACCTCATGTTTGCTCTTCAGATGAGTATTAATAAATGGCCAGATTTACTGCTAATGCCAACTTCTAAGGAATGTTTTTCACTGGGCTTTTTGTCAGTGCCTAGAACATGCCAAGTTTTGTCCTGCTTCAGGCTTTTGCATTAACTGTTCTCTCCATCTGGAACATCTTGCCCTGGCTAACAGAAGTGTCCCTACTATCTTTATGAAACTGTTGCATATCCTTATGCAAATTTATCACTATTACTTGTTTATTGTCTGTATATACAACTACAATGTAAATTCCATGGGGCAGGAAACTTGCTGGCTTGTTTATCATTTATTGTATAATCTGGCATAAGAAACAAGTGTGGATGGATGGAAAGATGGATAATGGATGGATGATGGATGGATTCCGTGAGTGCAGATTCAACTTAATTTCTTAGTCCCTAAAGTGAGTATCAATAGGTTTAAAAAATAGAGACCAAAATCATAACTTTAAAGTGAAAATATATTTAGTATATGGCATTTACCATAATGGAAAAGTAAACTAAGCATATAAAAATGGCTGAAACCAAAGCAGTTTCCTTTTAGCCCTCAATTAACTAGAAAATGAAATCAACCAGAATATCAAAATTTCTAAGCGCTTCAGCTAATCATTGGTGGTATATAATGACTCTAGGCTACGGAAAAAAATTAAAAATTATTCGGCATTATGCCTCATACACATTCTGTGAAGAACCAAAGTGATTTCCCTGGAAATTAAATCTCAGTCACCATGCTTGCTGCCAGTGGTTTACTTATCCTTTAGCTGCAATGATGACATAATAGTTGGGGCCAAATAGATTCCACTGGGAATCAGTTGGTCCATAACTTAGGACAGGTAAAGAGTCACCATTAATTAGCAAATATATAAGGATGTAATTACTACATTTTATTCTACATAAAATTTTCTGACCCTAGAAAGTACCAAGATGAAGGTGGAAGTGATTAACTTAGCAACAAAAACAAACTGTTCTACTCTAGTAATAGAGAACAGAGGTGATTCTAAGACTGTTAAACCCACCTTTAGGAACAGTCAATTAAGTTCACTATTCTACAAGATCCTTCAAAGACAAAATCTAAGTTCGGGGAATATCCATCAACACCAATGGCTCTTTCTCCTCCTATTTCTTTTATATCTTTATCTTACTTATGTTTCTATTTTTCAGAACATTTTGAAAGCACCAAATTGTTTTAAAGTATCTAATGAGAATTAAATTAGATCACAATGAAATTTGTCTTCTGGTTTTATTCTATTCTCCTTTGAGATATTCTCCCACTAGTAATTATCAATTATTACAAGTTAAAACCCCTGGTTCCCTCATTATGGCTCATGTCATATAAAAATATGACATGTCCACGAATATAACTAAAGATTTCAGTTATATAAAACCAGAGCATCCTCTCAATACACTTATATTTTGCTGAATCTTCTTTAAAAAAAAATAGTGAACCATGTTTTGTAATGCAGTCAACTTGTATTCAATCCAACCAATAGTATAAAATAATAACAGAAAATAATAGATTATCTAAAATCTTTGCAGTTTTCTTTGGAAGTCATCTGATTTTTCATTTTTTGTGTGTGTCTTTATCTACCTACTTACTCATCTTAATATTAGTTAAATTTTAATATTTATATATCCCCTGAAATTAAATTGATAAGAGCAGTGGGAGGCCTTAGAGAATTAAAGAACTGAAGTTAGACGAGGATTAAAAATTGGCCACAAGTAACTAAAGACTGTCAGGCTGGCATGAGCCTTCCAGACAGGAATGCATTAGGCTCCTCAGGGAAATTCAAATGCAAATTTGTATTTCCAAGATTTCTTCAACTTTCTGATATTATCCTTTTTTTTTTTTTTTTTCTTCCTCTCCCTACTCCAGTCTCTCAACTTCTTTGGTCACAGACTGCTGCTTCTCCATCTTTCCACCCTCTATTAACCCTTCAGGATAATCTTAACTTTCAGCTTCCACTTCCTTCCTGTATACAGGATTGTCTTTCCTCACAGATTGGGACATTTGAGACTGTTCTCAAGGTAATTCTTCCGGAGCTGACTTATTAATTAGGTAGAGTGCATAAGGCCCACAATACTTTAGGGGTACACAAAAATGTTTTAATTTTAATTTATTTTAAAATCTGAAGAAAAAAATGAATATGTAATACCAGTAAACACACAATAATTAGTTATATTCATCTTTATATGAATGCAGTTATAAATATAATTCTTAACATTTTTATGGAGGAAAGGACCCATAAAGGCAAAATTTTCTAGGGCTCACAGAAATCTTAATAGCCCTTGAATTCTTCTGAGTCAGCCCAGCCTTACATCCCTCCCCAGTCAAAACTGGTGCATTCTAGCCCTAGCCTCATGGGTAAGACCCAGACCAGAGGTGACTATAAAGTATTTATTTCAAAATCTGATTTATGGTGATGGTTGAAAAATTCAGTAAATTCACTAAAAACTGTTAAACGGTCACCCCTGAAATAGGATGAATTTTATGATATGTAAAATATAACTCAATAAATTTTTAAAGGTATAGATTAAATAGGAAATGCAAAACCACAGGTGTATCTAAAGACACAAAAGTATCAGATTATTATACTTGTTTGAATTCAAAAGTTTATCCATAAAAATGTGCTATAATAATAAGTTAAAATCTCATCTACCCTAAATATGAACAATCTACAAACAAGGAAAATAAGGTGAAATAAAAAATTCCAAAACATTCTATATGTGAAAATAATTATAGAAGTTTGGTGCTAAAAAAAACTAACTCATTGTAGTAGTAATTAGGGGAGCCTGGTTGCAATTAAGTACAGGAAGGATATTAAAACTTTCAAAAGATATTTCTGTAAGCCACAACAGAAGAATAAGAGCAACAGAATAATTGGAACCACATCCAAACCCACTTCCTTGTTATTTACCAATATCATGTAAAGAATACTGTTTAGATGCTGACATTAGACAATCTTCAGTTGACAACTTTAAATCATATTAAGACTAAGAAAAAAAAATCAAAGAATTTTATGACAAGGGTTAAAAGTTTATAGCCTTGAAACTACAAAAAATTTGGTGCCCACTACCAACCACATCCCGACAACTGTCATGTCTCTAGGGTGAAATGGTTTTGTTGTGGTTGAGGCAATCATTTCTGAGTTAATTATTAGCTACTATTCAAATCAAGTGCAATTTGTCTATTGTACATTAGATCACTTCTAAGAGAGGGGGTACAAAATTTCATTTTTAGCAACTGATACTGAATGTTATAATCATTCATTTGTCATCAGATGCAATACAATCAAAATGAGTAGAAAACTATGTTTTTTACCACTGCATGAAATGGCAGTCATTTTCCAGGCAGCTGAAGTTAAGTTCAAATGTTATCTGCTTAATGCAAGTGAACATTTATATAAAAAAAAGAAAATGAATACATTTTTTAAAAGGTGAAGTTTCCTATTACGTTACTTTGAAAAGTATCTAGAAATAGCACTTCCCATTTACATAAAGCAGATTTTAATCATTTTGTGGTTTGGTTTTTAGATCTAAAATCTACAAATGTTATCTTAAATTGACAAACTAAGTTAAGTTAGTCAAGATTTCTCTAATATGAAAAGATATAATAATTATGATAAAATCATGTCAATAACCATCTTTTTAATCTCAGCATATTTCTAACATTGTGAAATATTTTTTCAATAACCTAATAAAATTAATGCTACTCATCAGTAGTATACTTTCTAACAGACAAAGAATTTGCCATATCCTTTGTTGCACTAGAACTTCAAAACAACCCACTATGTTAGTATAGTGAACATCTGTTGATTGGCTCCCCATCATCCTTTTCCCCTTCCTCTGGCCAAAAAATAACTCCACCATTCTTCAAGGAAATCATCTCTCCCCAGTCAAAGCCATGTGGTCTGGGTGGAGTTAACCCTGTCCCTTGCATCAGGAATGGCTTAAGCCAATCAATATACTTTATCTTTCAGGACTCATTAATTGGTTCAGGAATAGTTCACTTAACCCAGTCACTTAACAGTCACAGTCTTGTGTTCTGGGACTTCTAGGAAAGGGCACTTCCTTTCTCTTCCATGGGAACTACTGAACAATTCAGAAACTTTCCTGGGTGGTACAGTGGAAGGATGTAAGATCTGGAACAAGAATTGCTAAAACTTTAGCTCCTCACAATGAAGAATGGAGAAAAGGGGAGAGACAAGGAGAAAGGAATGAAAACAGGAAAGAAAGACAAACAAACAAACAAAAAAAAAGACAGAGAAAAGAGATGCCCAAGGCTAGAGAAGCACACATGAGAAGAAAAGAGAGAGTCCAGAGCCAAAGAATAGGGCAGAGGCAAAGGATCAACAAAAGATGGAGCTTAGGCTGTAGTGGGTTCAGAGAATGAAAAGGCTTTTATCACCCATTGTGTTGCACTTCAGGAAGGCTTCAGCATAAATTATTACCTGTACCACTGCCCTTTGAAACTCTGTAACACTGCTCACAGCTCAGGGGTTATTATGAATGTGGCAACGGTAGCAGTATCCAAGGAGACATAGTCTTTGGTTGAAAGACCATCACCTAACAGAAGCCTTAAAAAGTTAAAATCCAGATTCCTAAGCATGATATGTGAGGCCCAACCACATTCTGCAACCCCGTTAGGGAAACAGAGGGAACTATATATCACCTCCAACTCTCCCATACAACTTGGCTGCCCCTACTACTAAACTTTGAAGAGCTATGTCACCTCCCACTCCAAGCTACCTAGCACAGAGCCTGGGATACAGTTAGTGCTCAGTGGACTAGAGCTGAAACAAAAAATCCAGTCATCCCATGACTCCAAATGCTATTTTTTCTCAAAATTCTCATATTTCAAAAAAACCACACTTGTCCATCAGGTTAAAGTCCATGATGGCTTTCACTCAGTGGATCTAAACATGATTAGATAATGACCCAGAAAAGCCCACTTTGTTGCACGACCTTACTGTAGCTCTTGGCATGCTTTTGGGAGGTGGGGGCAGTCTTACTATGTGTTTCCTTATTACTGAATGCTCTTTTGCTTCCCCTGCCTCTTACTCAATTTGCCTTCTCCCCTTTAGCTTCACCACAGGAAAGCTGGAGCTTGCCTGTCCCTCCATGTCAAAGCTTTTCCTTCATTACGCAGGGGAAAGAGAATGATTCAGGATGTCAGAAACCAGAGGTCTTGCGGTGACTCTGCTGCTCAAGTAGGTCAACCTCTCCTAGCCTCAGTTTTCTTATAAGTAAAATGAGAATAGAAATACCTGATCTACCTACATACCTCCAATGATAATTATGAGAGCAAAATAAAATAGTAGATGTGTAAGTGCAAAGCTCTAAAATAAGGCATAAAAGATTTTTATTGTTAAAAGGTAGTTAATGACAATGGCCAAGATATAGAAACAATGTAATTGTCCATCAGTGGATGGAGAGATAAAGAAAATGTGGTATGTACATACACTGGAATATTATTCATTCATAAAAAAGAAAGAAATCTCGCCATCTGCAACAACATAGATGGATCTTGAGGGCATTACACTAAGTGAAATAAGTCAGACAGAGAAAGACAAGTACCATGTGATCTCACTTATATATAAAATCTAAAATTTTTATTTAAAAAATATACCAAATTCATAGCTACAGAGAACAGATTGGTGGTTGCCAGAGGTGAGGGACAGGGCATGGGCAAAGTGGGTGAAGGGCATCAAAAGGTATAAACTTGTAATAATAAAATAAATGTCACGGGGATGTAATGTACAGCATGGTGACTACAGTTAGTAACACTATACTGCATATTTGATAGTTGTTAAAAGAGTAGATCTTAAAAGTTATCACAAGAGGGGCTTCCCTGGTGGCGCAGTGGTTGGGAGTCCGCCTGCCGATGCAGGGGACACGGGTTCGTACCCCGGTCTGGGAGGATCCCACGTGCCGTGGAATGGCTGGGCCCATGGGCCATGGCCGCTGGGCCTGCGCATCCGGAGCCTGTGCTCCACAACGGGAGAGGCCACAGCAGTGAGAGGCCCACGTACCGCAAAAAAAAAAAAGAAAAAAAAAAAAAGTTATCACAAGAAAAAAAATTTTTGTAACTATATATGGTGATGGATGCTAACTAGACTTATTGAGATGACCATTTCACAATACATACAAATACCGGATCATTATGTTTGCACCTGAAACTAATATAATGCTATATGTCAATTATAAAAAGGTAGCTAATGAGCCTTAAATACACTAATAATTTTAGCTACCTTTGACTGGGTTAGCTACAGCACAATAGGCTAAATCACCGCTACCATGTTTGCCAAAAGCAAATCATTTCATCATTTGTTGTTTATCGAGGACTTATCCTAAGTCGATGATTTTCTACTTTTTTCTAATTTTCCCTAAGCAAGTTTAAGGGTTATGAGGCATACCCATTGGTAACAGTGGTTCTCTGATTGATCTCCAAAGATTGTTAGACCTGCTTTTTGACAAATACTGGGCTGGGCTTTGAGGATACTGCTGTAAGCAAGAACAAACATTATTCCTGCACACATGGAACTTACAGCCTCAAGGAGCAACATGAACAACAAATATAGACACACAACCAAAGTGTGCATGAGTTTGCATTTACTGTACCCTCACTTTGAAACAGCCCTACCAGTGATTCCACCCACCTCCATGCCCACCCCCATGGAACCACACACCTCCAGACTGTGAATCACTGTGTTAGGTGCTAGAAGAGAATTCAACTCTATAATACTCTACAAGAGAATTTTTCCAAAGCTAATTAATTCATCATTGACATATTATAAGAAAAGCAATCTGGGTAGAGATCTGAAGACCTAAGCAGAGCCCCAAATACAGGACCAGCTACATAATTTGTGAGTACTGGTGCAAAATGAAAAATGTAGGGCCTCTCATTCAAAAAAGATTAAGAATTCCAAGGCAGTGACAGCAGAGCATTTAAATTAAGCCTAGTGCCTTCTGTGACTGCATAGGTCACACACCTATGAAATCTTCACGGCTTCCATATTTACTGGATGTGCAATTTTACCCAATCACTTAACCTACCTCAGGTTCCTTACAGCTATAAAATTAGGGGAGGAAGGAAAAAACTTTCAGCTTCTTCCCAGACCTGACATCTGCTTCTCTGTTAAGAAGAGAGATCATTCATTTGGAGAGAGAGTTCTTTTAGCCTTTTATTATAACCATTAAAACCCTGACTATGACTCAAAACTAGTGTTGAAAACTCATAAATAGTAATTTCACCTTCAATCGTATTAATGTTTTTTTACTTCTACGCACTACCTTAATTTTGTCTAAAAGAAAAAAACCTCCAAAGCAGAGTTCCAAGATTACTATTTTCCCATGTATGCCATTTAAATCTGAAATTCCCAACTGAGGTCTTTGTCTATGAAGTAATTTTTCCCACAGTAAAATGTCTCCTTGTACAAGTAAGATATTTTCTTTTTTTCCCCTCCTTGAAAAATTACCTATTCAAAATCAACTTCCACATATGGTACAGCATCTAGGTCTGATCCAGTGAAAAGGAGGCAAAGAGTCAATCTGGGAGTAAGTTAACCCTTTTATTCCACCAGCTTAGTATTTAGTATAACATAACTGACAGCTATCTAAGCCAAGGGTTCTTAATCTGGAACTTATGGTAAAAATTTTGGGAAGTAATTAACTTGAATGGAAAAAAAATTATATCTTTATTTTCATCAACCTCTAACTAAAATTTAGCATTTTTTTCAATTATGAATGTAGACAACAAACCACAGGAGTATTAGCAGTACCTAAGTATGACTTGATCACCAGTACATATTCTACATATTTTCTTATATTATAGTTGTAGATATCTCAAAATATTATTCATGCTCAACATTACCTCAAAATTGCAACAGTTATTGAATCCACTAACAGATATCCTGTTTTAATGTATTAATAAAACATCACATGTACTATTATAACACAAAATTGGTTTTTACATTGAAATAACTACATTTCAATATAATTGGCTCCCTCTATAATCCTAAGTATCTCATTCTATGCATTTAAAAACATAATTCTGAGGAAAGGTCCACAGACTTCACCAGATTACCCAAAGGGTCCATAGCACAAAAAAGATGAATAAACTCTGGTAAAAAGAAGTTACAGAGCTCGCATGACAATGAAATAGAAACAACTGTACTCCTGTCTCAAAAACAGTAATAGACCTATTCTAATAAAAACAGTCTTTAAAATTCTGGTTCAACAGCAATGTCTACATTATAACAAAATCTTCGTGGTCCATTTATTTTAATATGACAATATCAAGGACACCAAAACAGAACAGCTTTTGCTGTTGTTGTTTTGTTTTTTGGGGGGTGGGGGAAATTCTGTTGTTTTGTTTTTTGTTTTTGCACATGGGACCACAGGATTTGGTATGAAAAAGTGTAACAGAGATACATGTTTTTATGCCACTATCTAAAATGTTATTTGGATTGGTACCTGGGATGACAGTAGGTTACAATCAATGAACAGTCCTTTTCCGGTTTTATATCTTTGTATCAATCCAGCCATAATGGCTCCATATGCATAAAGGCCAGTGGCAAGATCAGTCATGGCCACTCCTGGACGAACTGGATCTCCATCCTGATTTGAGGGTTAGGTTGAGAAAAACAGAGAAACTGAAAATTAAAACCATCATATGAGTTCACAAATATACTAAGGTCAAATAAAAGAAAGAATTGTATATCATGTGCACACATACATACACACACAAGAAATACAACAAATTGCTGTTGTGGATATCTGTTGGTGGTAAGGATATATTTACATTTGCTGTATATTTATTATTTTTCTGAACCCACCCCCTACCAACCAAACTAAACCAAACCAAATGAAATAAAAGACTTTTAAAAACATGTCTAAAGTTCCTTCTTAATCTATTTTACATTATTTATACCAAAAAAAGTAAATAAGTGAATTTGAATTTAAATGAGTTAATCTGTTGGAGAGGAAAGAGTTAAAGAAGTATTTTTTTTCTTGTTGGCTTAGGAGGTTCTCCCAGGAAAGAAGAGGGCAGAAGACCTGGTCTAATCTCCTTATAAGCGTGCTAATAACTGGCAAATACACTAATGGTATTTGCTTTAAAAAAAAAAAAAAACAGACAGTATTTATATATAAAAGGCTTTTAGCAGGATACTCCTGCTTTAGAATTACTACGGTGAAGAAACCTAGCATCTATAGATTTATGGGGCATAAGGCATGAGCTATGCAACTATCTGGGTATAAAATGGAAATGTTCCAATAGCCCATCAGTTTAGTGTAATATGAGGTAACCCATGAACTCCATTTCAGATCTTATCTACTGCTCTGGGGTTGAGAATTTTGTTATTGTGAGAAGAAAGGCACTGGGGGCTTATCTCAATGTCCAGGAGCTCCTTCTGCTTCTCCTGTGCCTTTTTATTGCTTGAATCCTTAAAATTACAAGTAAAGCTTGATACCGATTCATGTCGGTCTTATTGACAATCCAATCCTTGACCCATATGTAAAGATATTAGAACAGTACCGGGCAAACTGTAAGTGCCCTATAAAAATTAACTATCAAATTTTTCGTCAACATTATTATTAATCATTGCTGTAACAGATAGTTCCTATTTTTCACTACCTTGAATTCTGCCAAGTCTTTCATTGCACATAATGCCTAAAAAACCTATATTTCACCTAGTTGATCTATTCATTCATTCACTTCCTTATTCATTAATTCCAGCTGTTGTTCAGTCATTTTCAGAAGCTAATTTTTCCTTTTCTGAAGCCCATACATAAACTATGTTAATCATCTTACAAGACAGCTAAACTTGTTTAAAGCAAGTGAGACTGTATAGCGACTAAACTATTTTTCCCTGCTTTTCAACACAATGTCAAGGAAGATAGTGCCATAAAAATTGGAAACTTCTAGGGGCTTCCCTGGTGGTGCAGTGGTTGAGAGTCCGCCTGCCGATGCAGGGGACGCGGGTTCGTGCCCTGGTCTGGGAAGATCCCACATGCCGTGGAGCGGCTGGGCCCGTGAGCCATGGCCGCTGAGCCTGCGCGTCCAGAGCCTGTGCTCCGCAACAGGAGAGGGCACAACAGTGAGAGGCCCGCGTACCGCAAAATAATAATAATAATAAATAAATAAAATTTAAAAAAAAAAAAAAATTGGAAACTTCTGGGGGCCTTCTAACTATTATTATTGGAAAAACTTGTAGTGGCGTGAATCCATAAATTTAAAATTAATATCGTCATTTGGATTTAAGATTATTTAATGTATTAAAAGTGAGAGGTAAGTTCAAATTTAAGTTTATAGAAATCATCTGCTTTCTTACTGTAATATTAATATAATCACATTTCTTGAGAAGTTTTCTATACTTCTCAGACCAGTAGGAACAAATCATATAATAAATCCTTTATATTACATTTTAAGTCTCCTGAAAAACAGAGACTATACCCAATATTCTAAAAATATCAATACATTATCCAGAATAATAGCATGACATGTATGAACATTAAATAAATATTGTCATCCATATATTAGAGACAACATTGTCACTGTTAAAAATGACCATTTGTGCCAAATATGTTCAGTGAAATACTAATTTAAAGAGGCTTGCTAACACACTTTAGATTCAAAGATATAAATAGGCTGAAAATAAAAGCATGAGAAAGGATATATCATGCAAACAGCAGCCATAAGAATGCTTGAGTGGCTATACTAATAGCAGACAAATAAACTTAAAACAAAAAAAGCTCTAGAGAAAAAGAGAGAGATTTTATAATGGAAAAGGTCAATGCATCAAGAAGATGTAACAATTAAAATCATACATGCACCCAAAAATTGAACCACCAAAATACAAAAAGCAAAAGTGACAGATTTGAAGGGAGAAATAAACCCTTCATGAATAATAGTAGGGATGTCAATACTGAAAAGTGAATAGTGAGCAGCACAACTAGATAGAGGATCAAAAAAGAAATAAAAAATTTAAACAACATCATAAACCAAGTATACCTAATAGATATAAAATGCACATTCTCAAGAGCACATGGAACATTCTCTAGGACAGACCATATCCTAGGCCAGAAAACAAGCTAAAATAAATTTTAAATGAGTGAGTTCATACAAAATATATTCTCAGATCACAATGAAATGAAATTAGAATCAATAACGGGCATATTTGAGAAACTCAAAAATATGTGGACAGTAAACAACGTACTCAAAAATTGGTGAAAAGAATGCAAAAGAATGAAGCCGGACTCCCTCCTCACACTATATATAAAATTAACTCTAAATGGACCATAGACCTAAATGTAAGAGCTAAAACTATAAAACAAAAGAAAATATAGGAGTAAATCCTCATGATCTTCAACTTGGCATTGATTTCTTAGATATGACACCTAATAGCAACAAAAGAAAAAAGATAAGTGGTACATCATGAAAATAAAAATCACATGTGTTTCAAAGTAAATGATCAAGGAAATGAATAGATAAAAAATGGGAGAAAGTTTTTGCAAATCACATATCTGATAAGGAACTTATAAACAGAATTTATAAAGAATACTTACAACTCAAAAGGAAGACAAATAACCCTTTTTTAAATGGGCAAAGAATTGAATAGACATTTCTCCAAAGAAGATCTACAAATGGTCATTGAGCACATGAAAAGATGTTCAGCATCATTAGCCATCAGGGAAATGCACATGAAAACCACAATGTGCTTATAACTCAAAACAATAAAGACAACCCAATTAAAATATAAGCAGAGGGTTTAAATACACATTTCTCCAAAGAAGATATACCAATGGCTAATAAGCACATTGAAAGACGCTCAACATCATTAGTCACCGGGGAAATGCAAATCAAAACCACAACGAGATATCACATCACACCCACTAGAATGGCTTTCATGAAAAAGAGAAATGATAACAAGTGTTAGCAGGGATGTGAAAAAAATCGAAACTCATATGCCACTAGTAGGATTGTAAAATGGTGTAGTCACTGTGGAAAAAGACTGGCAGTTCCTCAAAAACTTAGATATAGAGTTACCATATGACCCAGAAACTTCACTTCTAGGTATATACCCAAGAGTATGAAAACATATGTTCTCCCAAGAAACATATGCACAAATTTCCATAGCAGCATTATTCACAATATCCTAAGAGTGGAAGAAACCCAAATGTCCATCAACTGGTAAATGGATAAATAAAGTGTGGTACAGCCAGATGACGGGATATTTCAGGCAATAAAAACAGAGTACTAATACATACTACAACATGGAAGAATTCTGAAAACAGTATGCTAAGAGAAAGAAACCAGTCACAAAATGTCACATATTATACAGTATCATTTTTATGAAACATCCATAATAGGCAAAACCACAGAGAGAAAAAGTAGAACTGGGGGCAAGTAGGAATAGGGAGTACTGCTAATGGGCCTGGGGTTTCTTCTGGGGATGATGAAAATGTTCTAAAGTTGATTGCACACCTCTGTGAATATACTAAAAAACACTGAATTGGGGTTTCCCTGGTGACGCAGTGGTTGAGAGTCCGCCTGCCAATGCAGAGGACACGGGTTCGTGCCCCGGTCCAGGAAGATCCCACATGCTGTGGAGCGGCTGGGCCTGTGAGCCATGGCCGCTGAGCCTGTGCGTCCAGAGCCTGTGCTCCGCAACGGGAGAGGCCACAACAGTGAGAGGCCCGCGTACCGCAAAAAAAAAAACAAAAAAAACCCACACTGAATTGTACACTTTAAATGGGTGAATTATACGGTATATGAATTATATCTCCATAAAGCTGTTTTATTTTTTAAATACCATTATAATGCTGGTAATTAAAGCAGAAAAATAGAAATAAATAAAAATAAATTAAAAAAATCTTTTTAAAGGCCTGCTAAAGAACATGTATTTAGTGGGAACTCTAGAAGTTACATTTCATTCAAGGCTGCTTGGTGGCGATAATTAAAGAAGATGTACCATTTGTATTCTATTGTAATTCAGAGATGACTATGCTCATACTTTGGAAATCCCTTATAATCATATTCCTGTCATCTAAGAATTGTCAGCATGCCAGAGGAATAAGAAAGTGAAAATAAATTACCATTTAGTAAGCAGAAAATCCCACAGAGAACCACATTGTGGCTGTGAAGTGACTAGGTCTTCCCAGGTGCAATCAGGCAGAATCAGAGAAGGGGCTGTGTGTTCTCATGGAATCAAACTCCCCTTTCCCATCTGGAGCTCCACAGGAGCCCTAATGCCGTGACAGTACTAACCAATGTGCCTCTTCTCCTCAAATCTGGGATAAATGGGGTGGTACTTTTTATGTCAATGGGTATAGGAATTCATCACTCACAATCTTCAGCAAAAATATATTTGAGGAAAAATGGGTAACTGACCTTGTTAAGCAATACGCCCTAGAATCTCATCATAGTTTGTTGGAAGAAGTGGATTTAAACTTATAAGTAGGCTTTTGGAAATGAAGTAAAATTTTTATTTTATTAAATTTTAATTCTAGAAATCAATAGTAGAATTTTGTTTTTCATGGTCACTTAGAAACTGCTTTAAGTGTATTCGGTTCTTTTGATAAGTTAATGTAACCTTTTTGTAAGAGCAATTTATGGTGATTTTCCTATAAAACTAAAATGAGTGTGCCTCTCATCAACAAAAGTACAAGAAAAAGAAGATTCTACTTAAGAGTTAAGACACAGAGTTATAGTTAGAGGACAAAGTATAATATAAAAATATTAAGAGTCTTCCCGATCATTCACTTTACATATTCATTTGTGTATCTCTCCATTCTCACTGTTTCAATGTTATTTTCATCTATTTTCTCATCCCCCATTCATTCATGTTTTCAAAAACTCATTACAGGTAAAACCTGAACATTAGTGGAAAAACTAGGGAAGTCTGAAAAAAATGTGGGGTTTGGTTAATAGTATCATACCAGTGTTAATTTCTTAGTTTTGATCATTGTACTATGATTTTGTAAAGTGTTAACATTAGAGGAAACTGGATGAAGGGTATAGGAACTTTCTGTACTATGTCTGCAACTCTTCTGTAAGTACAAAATTGTTTTAAAATTTTAAAGTTGATAAGTAGAACCTGAATTAGTTCTTTGGAAAATAAAGTTTGACAATTTCAAAATGGTTTTTATTTTTAGAAAAGTATGCAATCTCTAAAGAAGGGGAAAAAAATAGGTAACCACCTAGAAAGGTGTTCATTTGTTTCCTTTACATCACAATCTCCTAAATTATAAAATTAAGAATTTAAAAAGTTTATTTCCCCAACACAATTTAAGACTGTTTTAACATTTCATTCATTTCTCCATATCTATTCTCACTACTTTCAGAGTTTGCCAAATGAAAAAGAAAAATGACGTGTTTTTCTAAGTTATTCATTAAAACCTCATCTGGTTAAAAAGTACATAAGAAACTTTAAATCGGTTCTGGCACACGTTCAATAAAGAGGCATGAATTTGAAAAGTCACCAAGAATTTTTCTCCTTAATCATATTACTCAACCTAATTACTTCATAAAACAACAAAAAATGTTAAAACTTTTTTAAAGTAGTTGGCTTCATTTTCAAAATAAAAAGTTATTGTTAAATATGTCCATGTCTCTATGTCATATTTTTATTTCAAAATGAGGCATTCACTATATAAATGTAATCTACAGAAAATTTTGTTTTTACTCTAGGGCACATGAATTTTTTAATGATCTATTTTCCGAAATATGAATTCTTCTACTATTTACTAACTGCATAACCTTTGGCAAGTTCTTAGCCTTTGTTAGTTTTTTTGTCAATTGTAAAATCTTGCTAATAAAAAAATCTACCTCATCAGTTGGTATGAAGATTAAATAAGAAAAGGTGTATAAAAAAACTTTTTATGAATGTAAAAGGCTGCACAAATGTGACTTTTTCAAGATACTTGGTGTAGTGCTCTAGAAGACCCATCAGAAAGGTGTGACAGGGGCTCAGGGGAGAGAGCCAAGATGGGAACCTCAATCAAGGACAGAGGAAAGAGGGAACGGATGTATTCAAGAGATACTTAGAAATTTGAATTCATAGACTTGGATTATTGATTGGGTGAGGGAGGGGTTAAATTAAATCAATTGGGGGGGAAATCAATAGGAAATTAAGCTTCTTAATATGACGGTAATATTTTGATTATGAAAGCCACCATAAGTATGACTTGCAGCCCTAGTTAGGAAAAGTATCTTTAGTAGAAATAGAAAGAGCAGCACAGAGAACAAAAGGTGGTATATTCACATCAAAGAAGGGTTTTAGCGACACCACAGTCACTGCCTTCACACTTGATGAGCACAGACTCTGGAACTACACAGTATCTGAACCTTCTGTTCCAAGCACAAAATCTACTCGAGCCATTCACTGATGCTAAAGAATATGCTTTTAGCACAGTTACATACAAATTTTCACAGAGTAACACTTCCCCTACATGAAGGAAGTTCTGTTGAATGGCTAAAACACGGAACTCAAAGCTGTAAATTCTACTAGTAGGTGCCTTCACTTTTTCACCTATAAATAGACATAACAAAATCTATCACCTATGTGCCTTAGTGACATTATGGAGTCCTCCAACCTAAATCACATATTTTTAGAACTTGAAAGGATCCTATAGTTAAGTCCCCGTATCAAAGGAGGCAGAGAAGCAGGAAAGTATACAGTTGTTAAGAGATCAGTCTCTGCTACTTACCGGCAAACAGATCCCTGGTAAGACAGAGAAAAGAGAGCTAGCATTGTAATGCACTTCATTTAGGCTAACAGTGTTGCACAATACCAACAAGAGAAAGTCTTTAGAATGTTCACCTAGAGCCTGGAAGAGGAAGATCATTTTTCTTAATCACATCCTGAAAGGCTCAAAGTTCCACCCCACCTCCCACCCACACACCTCCTTCTCAGCCTCGACAGAGCACAAGTCAGAAGCCACAAACACAAGAAATTGGGATTCCAGAAGGAGGGAAGTTAAGAAAGATTTAAGAAGATGAGGGAGAGAAGAGTTCATCCTCCTGATGCACCTGCCACACCAGATAGGCGACTCAACAGAAAACGTAACAAACTGACTTGTGCCATTCTCTGGATCCCACGTGGATGCTTGCTGACCTAATACTAAGAATTTCTTTCTGATAATAAATTAAAACTTTCTACCCTTCCAAACATTAAAGGTACAACTTAGAGGTATCGGACTTAAGGAAGGCAAAATTCTATACTGCACTTTAAAACCAGTACCTAACTTTTTGCACAACACTTAGGAGCAAGCAATCCTTGTTACAGATGAGGAACAGCAAGGTTACCTAAATATCGTAAGATGTTACAAGCGTTTAGCAGCTAAGTCGGAAGGAGACCCCAAGTGACCCTGAGTCCACTGCCTCTACCACATTACTGGATTCAATTACCTTCCTTAAGGTTTCATGACCAGGTCTGGATACTTAACTATTTTGTATTTAGTAAACCACTAAGAAGCTAGCTTCGGGTCTCCTGCATGTCCATAATGTCATGTACAACTTCATGCTCTTCAAAGTGCTTTAACATATGCTGTTACATTTAACTCTCAATAAGAATTCTGTAAGTACCAACAGTATCTCCATCTTACAGATTAGGAAAGAAACATTTAGATGATGAATTAACTTGTCAAAGTCACAGAGAGCAAATGGTACAACTAGAACTGGAACTCAGAAATTCTGACCCCAAAGCTTCTGATCTTTTCACTACCACCTTGCCTCCATGAATAATTCCAATATTCATCATCTCTCCTTTACAGACAATCACTAGAAAGCAAAAATTTTAAGTGAGTGAGTTGATTTGTCATTTCTACAACTACAATTAAGAAATAATCAGTTCTGATGTGGGCTGGTGTGTTCTACAAAATTTAAGTGAATGGCAAGCAATCGAATGCATCTACAGAAAAACATGCTTTTACCACTCTGAAAAACGTAAACCAAAACCTTTTTCAGAAAATAACTGGAAGAACCCATTCACTGGGAGCCTGCTAAATTAAAAAGGTAGACAAAACTGGGAATTCCCTGGCGGTCCAGTGGTTAAGACTTCCACTGCATGGAACACGGGTTCGATCCCTGGTCAGGGAAATACGATCGTTCATGCTGCACAGCACGGCCAAAAACAACAAAACCAGCAACAGCAACATCATAAATAAACAAATAAATAAATATAAAAATTTATTTTAAAATTTAAAAAATGTTTGTAGACAAAACTACAAATGTTCAAAGATCCCTTAACACGCCAAACATACTATTTTCTTGTCCAGAGATTAAATACCACCTAAATTATTCTGAGTTAGCTCCCACAGTGAGATGCCCAAAATATCATCTAGCCTGGCTGTCCTCTTGAGTTTAAATAGGGTTAGACTGAGAGAAAATGGAATGGATGGTTGGGGACTTGTGATATTTTAAGGGATGGCCTAAGAAACTATTTGAAAAGTTATTTTGCTTCTTTCCATGTTGTTCTTCAAGAAAAAGTTTCCTAGTTATACTTTCTGTGCTAATGGATCAGAGAACAGCAAAAACAAATCTAAACATCAATGTCTCTAAGTTCTGAGACAAAACAACTTTCACACCCACGAAGATCGGCATATAGTCAATCCTATATTTAACAGGCCTCCTCTGAACTCAGTCTTACATATTCCAGAAGTAGCTCCAGACCTTTATAAGAGTTGTCTATTTCTGGTATGATTTAGGTAAACCATACCTAGAAGCAACAAAACAGATGAACTCTTGAGGATGTTCCCTGTCCTATAATTTTACCTATTTCATTTAATTTTCATTTCTCATCAATAAATGATGTCTCAAAGAACTACACTATGGATTTTGAATGCAATTACTTTTGAATGAAAAATCTTTCTACACCAGTGTTACAAGTTATCCAATACAGTGCTTCCTGAACCCTCCAAGATAAACTGGATAGAATCATTCTGTGTAGTTGTGGTGGCTACATGCATGGAGTTGCCAGAATAAGCCAAATAAATGCAGATGATCTGGTTTAAAAAATTATTTTAGTCTTATTTAGTTATGACAAAAATTAGATGGAACCAGTGACCTATTAAGGCCAGTCTTGGAACACAATAATAAACCATCAGCACATAGGAGAACATTTAACTTTCTGCTGTCTAGGGCAGTACATTTGTTTCATCCAAATGGATTATCAAGTCATTAAGATACAAGTTTTAAAAGGTGGAAAACATATCCTTTTTTACTTGCTCAAAATTGCTATCTAATGTATCAAGAGATAGCTTTTCTGTTCCTTTCATTCTGGTTCTCTCTTTGATAATTAGGTTCAGACACTAAGAGTAGAAAATGTTTATATTGAGATCATAAAGCTTAGTCCATAACCAATTTTTGCCACAGGCAAAGCCAAGAAAAGATCATTTAAAGCTACAAAAAGTCCATTGTTACTAGCAGATTTCTCCACCAAGTGGAAAGACTGTGCCTAAATCCCACCTGCTCTTTACGTAGCATTGCAGCATGTTGAGAGACTGTGACAGATTGTATTTTCCAAAGATGGCTGCAATATCCCCTTCCACATGCCCTTTTAGTACCTTAACGTTCCCTGCCCCCATCAACAGATGGAGTCTAATCCCTTTCTCCTTCATTCTGCATGGGTTTGTGACATGCTTGTAACCAATAAAATTTTGCAGAAGGGTTACAGCATGACCTCCACAACTATGTCATAGAACATATGTATTGGTGACTTTGCCTTGTTTACTGGAACACTTGTGTTAGTGGAGCCCTGAGCCCCCATATAAACAGTCTGACTGCTCTAAGGCCACATACTGTAAGGAAGCTCAAAACTAGCCCATGCAGAGAGATGATGTGAAAAAGTCCTGAGATTAGATGGGGAGATGCCTGGCAGCCCCAAACTGCTCCAACCCCCACTGTTCCTGCTTTGACTGCAACTGCTTGAGAAACCCCAAGCCAGAACCACCCAACTGAGCCCTTCCCAAACTCCTGACCCATGGAAACTATGAGAGTTCATAAAATGATTGCTCTTGGTTTTTTTTGTTTTTTTTTTTTAGATGTTGGGGGTAGGAGTTTATTAATTTATTTTATTTATTTTTGCTGTGTTGGGTCTTCGTATCTGTGGGAGGGCTTTCTCTAGTTGTGGCAAGCGGGGGCTACTCTTCATCACGGTGAGCGGGCCTCTCACTATCGCGGCCTCTCGTTGCAGAGGACAGGTTCCAGACGCGCAGGCTCAGTAGTTGTGGCTCGCAGGCCCAGTTGCTCCGCGGCATGCGGGATCCTCCCAGACCAGGGCTCGAACCCGTGTCCCCTGCATTAGCAGGCAGATTCTCAACCACTGCACCACCAGGGAAGCCCCGATTGCTCTTGTTTTAAGTCACTAAGTTTCAAGGTGATTTTTTACACAATAATTATTAGCAGAATAGAGATCAAGGCTTACAAATGACCAAGAAGAAAACTAGCCTACAATGCAGAAGGAATACCTGGGAAATAAAAGGATATAAACTACAGTTCTTATCCCAGTTTTAGGTGTTCCAAGATCCCTCTGAAACTATATGCAAGAATTCTGTATGTTAATTTCCTAGAAGACGTTTGATAGCTTTCATCAAATCCTCAAAGAAGTCTATGACTCTTTTAAGATATATTAAAAATTGATTTATAATTTTGGAGAAGACTTTGCAACTAGTTTGGATGACTGAAGCAAACAATGAATGTGAAGGTATGATAAGAAATGAGGCTGAAAAGACAGTCTCATCAAGAAGTGGTGCTGGGAAAACTGAACAGCTACATGTAAAAGAATGAAATTAGAACACTCCCTAACACCATACACAAAAATAAACTCAAAATGGATTAGAGACCTAAATGTAAGGCTGGACACTATAAAACTCTTAGAAGAAAACACAGGAAGAACACTCTTCAACATAAGTCACAGCAAGATCCTTTTTGATCCACCTCCTAGAGTAATGGAAATAAAAACAAAAATAAACAAATGGGACCTAATGAAACTTAAAAGCTTTTGCAAAGCAAAGGAAACTACAAACAAGATGAAAAGACAACCCTCAGAATGGGAGAAAATATTTGCAAACAAATCAACAGACAAAGGATTCATCTCCAAGATATATAAACAGCTCATGCAGCGCAATATTAAAAAAACAAACAATCCAATCCAAAAATGGGCAGAAGACCTAAATAGACATTTCTCCAAAGAAGACATACAGATGGCCAAGAAGCACATGAAAAGCTGCTCAACATCACTAATCATTAGAGAAATGCAAATCAAAACGACAATGAGGTATATCACCTCACACCAGTTAGAATGGGCATCATCAGAAAATCTACAAACAACAAATACTGGAGAGGGTGTGGAGAAAAGGGAACCCTCTTACACTGTTGGTGGGAATGTAAATTGATACAGCCACTATGGAGAACAGTATGGAGGTTCCTTAAAAAACTAAAAATAGAATTACCATACAACCCAGCAATCCCACTACTGGGCATATACCCTGAGTAAACCATAATTCAAAAAGACACATGTACCCCAATGTTCATTGCAGCACTATTTACAATAGCCAGGTCATGGAGGCAACCTAAATGCCCATCGACAGACAAATAGATAAAGAAGATGTCATACATATATACAATGGAATATTACTCAGCCATAAAAAGGAATGAAATTGGGTCATTTGTAGAGACATGGATGGATCTAGAGACTGTAATACAGAGTAAAGTAAGTCAGAAAGAGAAAAACAAATATCATATATTAACGCATATATGTGGAACCTAGAAAAATGGTACAGATGAACTGGTTTGCAGGGCAGAAATAGAGACACAGATGCAGAGAACAAACGTATGGACACTAAGGGGGGAAAGTGGCGGGCAGGGATGGTGGTGGTGTGATGAATTGGGAGATTAGGATTGACATGTATACACTAATATGTAGAAAATGGAGAACTAATAAGAACCTGCTGTATAAAAAAATAAATAAAATAAAATTCAAAAATTAAAAAAAAAAGAAAGAAATGAGGCTGGATAGCAACCAAAGACAAATCATGAAGGCCTAATATTATATATCTAATGAGGTTAGGTTTATTTGTTTATTTGCTTCCCTAACTATGATAGGAAATAACTGAAAGGTTTCCAGAAAAATAAAGTTCCAAGGTCAGTTTTATTGAATACAAATTAAATATCACTGGCATCACTTTGTAGATTAGAGAGGAGTCATAAGAATCATAAGGTTTGAGAGTTGAGGCAGGGAACCAAGGAGAAAATTACTGCAATTATTCATGAAAAAGATCAGAGGCCAAACTAAGTCAACAGCAGTAGGAATGAGAAGATGGAACAAGTGGTCACAAGAGTTAGAACGCAGAATCCAGACTTAGTGAATGTTTGGACAGAAGTTTAAGTTTCTGAGTTTGGGTTAATAGTTCAATTGAGATAGGATAAAGGAAAAGAAAAATAAGTCTGCTGAACTGGTTTTTTGTTTGTTCAGTTTAAGGAGTATATCCAATCAAGAGTTGAATATGCAAACCTAAAACCCAAGGGAAAAAGAACTAGGTGAAAGATACAAATTCGAGAGCCAAAACATTATGTGTGGTAGTTAGAACCACGCTAGGTTTGAGATATTATCTAGGAGGAACATATTGAACAGTGCTACCCAATAGAAATATAAGGTGAGCAAAATAAAAAGTACATATGTAGGGGCTTCCCTGGTGGCGCAGTGGTTGAGAGTTCGCCTGCCAATTCAGGGGACAAGGGTTCGTGCCCCGGTCCGGGAAGATCCCACATGCTGTGGAGCGGCTGGGCCCGTGAGCCATGGCCGCAGAGCCTGCGCGTCCAGAGCCTGTGCTCCGCAACGGGAGAGGCCACAACAGTGAGAGGCCCACGTACTACAAAAAAAAAAAAAAATGAGATAAGAAAGGAAAAGTAGGGCTTCCCTGGTGGCGCAGTGGTTGAGAGTCCGCCTGCCGATGCAGGGGACGCGGGTTCGTGCCCCGGTCCGGGAGGATCCCGCATGCCGCGGAGCGGCTGGGCCCGTGAGCCATGGCCGCTGGGCCTGCGCGTCCGGGGCCTGTGCTCCGCAACGGGAGAGGCCACAACAGTGAGAGGCCCGCGTACCACAAAAAAAAAAAAAAAAAAAAAAAAAAAGAAAGGAAAAGTAAGTCAGACAAAGGAAGACAAGTATATGATATCGCTTATATGTGTAATCTAAAAGAAAAATGATACAAATGACCTTATTTACAAAACAGAAACAGACTCACAGACTTCGAGAATGAACTTATGGTTACTGGGGGGAAAATGTGGGGGGAGGAATAGATTGGAAGTTTGAGATTGACATGTACACACTGCTATATTTAAAACAGATAACCAATAAGGACCTACTGTAAAAAATAAATAAATAAACAAACAGAAAGGAAAAGTATCCACTGTAGCTTCCAATTAAGAGGTCACTGGTAACCCTCCCAAGAGCAATTTCATTGGTGAGGGGGCTATGGAAGCCAGAATGCAATGGATGGAGAAAAGAAACAGAAACCACATGCCCTTTTTTCACAAAGTAGTAACAGTACCTCTTATTACTTAAACCAGTGATTCCAAAACCAGGTGGATTATCAGAATCACTCAGAAGGCTTTTCAAGAATACAGATATACAAGTAACACCATCCCAGGTTTCTGTTTCATTAGGTCTAAGACATGGGAATTTATGTATCATTTAGAGTTGTCTAAGCAATTCTAAAGACTTCTGGTATATAGTAAAATCAGAATCAGTGTGCCTAAACCTGAAAATCCTTAATTCGATCAGGCTCTGAAAGCCTTGTAGGATTACATCCCATAGTTCTGTAGTGAAAAGTTTCTCAACATTTCTTATCCCTCAGGACAGGAATTATGATTTACTAGCACAAATGTTAGCTTTATGACAAGTTCAAAGTTCTTTTCCAGTGACCATGACTTCAGGCCAAGTATTTATTATTTTTGCACTTGCTTATCCTCAATCTATAAAAGGAATGACTTAGAGATGACTAAAAGTACATCTGGCTCTACTTAAAGGCATCGTTTTTACACAGATTTAAATATTAATCCTCCTAATATTTTAGAACTTTTCATGCCAAAAGTGCAGAAGTCTCCTCCTCCTTGAACATGCAATGAAAGACAGAAATTAAACTATTTTCTCAAAAGTTAACGTGGAAACTATTCCTCAGTTACAACTAAACAGGGTTATGGTTCTCGACAGCCAGTCCAGGGGGCAACATGGGTGAGAAGAACATGGCTCAGAACTAAGACTAACTGAGCTAAACCTTATTTCCCTTTATTTCTTCAAAGCTGCACAATTGCCCTTTCAGGGACCTCTTTAAGCTCCTCCTTTATAGTCACTTCACCCTGATTTTACTTAGATAAAAATGCTTGAGTGTAGAATACACATTGTGATTTGTCATGCAGTCCAATCTCCTAGAGAAGTTACTAACTCAGAATTTAAGCTCTCATTAACTTTCCATCAAAAGTCTCTATGGTTCATACAGCCACTCAAGACGCTCTGCATTTTCCTTTTTACTGTGTAAAATGACAGTATGAATTAAACAGTACATCCTTGACTAGCCAATCTTTCCTACAAAAGAACTTTTAAAAAAGAGAAAGAGAAAGAAATTCTATTGTATTAGTTTCCAAAATAAAACAGTACATAAAGACTCCTGAAGCTGAAAAACTCTCAAAGGATCATTTGGTCCAACTTCCTGCCTTTAGGCAGGTAAATTTCTAACTCATCCAGGAAGATGCTTATCCCTCTCTCCTTAAAGATCTCCAGAGGAAACAGAGCAGTTATTGAGTATCTAATACATGCCGGGCATGCACCAGAAAGGGAAAAGGAACTAGCATTATTTCCCAGGTGTTTGCCTACACATTATCTCATCTAATCTGAGTACATTTTCCAGGACGTGTGTTAGTACTCTCATTTTTACAAATGAAAAAAACAAGGTTCAGAGATGTCATGTGGGACTGGGATTTCAAGCCAGGACAGGATCTTCCCCTCTGCCATGCTAACAGAAACCGCATGACCTGTTTCTTCATGCATGGCAAGGTTCAATACCCTGATGGTCCAAAAGCTCTTCACTTAGCTAACTAAAGTATCTTCTCTGATATGAGCTCATTTTCTCTTATTCATTGTTCTATGAACAATAAAAATAACTCTTCCACGTCCTCCCCAAAACAGATGAAAACGGCACTCAAATCATTTCTTTGCCTTATCTATGGCAAACAAATCCAGTCCCTATAGACTTTCTTACTGGAGAAACTATTTTATATCCCTGGGATAATTTTGGCCATTCTTTTTAGGATTTTCTCTGATTATAACACTTTTTCAAAGCATGATGACTCAAAACAAACACAATGCTCTCAAAAGTGACCACTTACTGAGATAGGAAAAAAAAAAAAGAGGGGGAGGTTTTTTCTTTCATAAGATTCAGAAAGCAAAAACATTAGGAAGAAACTTGTTTAAATGACTTTTAATCGTTACCTCAAGCTGAATGTTTTTTCCAAATATTTTTTACCATATTTTTCCAGTCACAACCCCAAAATTCCCTATTCACATTTTCTGAGTATGAGGCTTACATGAAGTGTTCCACCCAACAGAAGACTCTCTTTTTATTTTTAAGTATGTCCCTTAAAGAACTCCAAAAGGAATCTCAAATGCTATAGCTATTGTTACATGTATCAACCTGTTATTATCAAACTGAAGTTGAATCCTTAAAGATTCCAAATTCATATATAACAAATAATCAATGAGCACCAACTCTGTAGTGGATCTGTGTTATACTCTAGGGATATAAAAAAGTATCCCAAAGACACTCCTTGAATTCAGGCATTTACATTCCAAAGTCAGAGACAGATCGACATACAATAAGCAACATAATGAAAATTACATTGGAGCATAGAGAAAGAAGTGGCAAATTTTCTCTAAGGAAGCTAAGAAAAAAAACAAGTCATAAAAGATGAACAAAAGTCCTGTGTATCTAGTTAAGGCTTTCAATAGGGGCACTACTGGCATTTTGGAGGTGACATTCTAGATTCATGAGCCTGTCCCATACCTTAAGGATGTTTACTCATCTCTACCCCAGCACTAAATGCCAGTATAACCCAACCATCCCACACATCATTTTAAAACTCCCCTGGAGTGGGGGTGAAGATGACTATCCACAGATGAAAACCATTGCTAGAGCATAGGATACCTCAAGCTCAGAAATGACATAAGAAATAAGTAGGTTAGGGACTTCCCTGGTGGTCCAGTGGTTGAGAATCCACCTTCCAATGCAGGGGACGCAGGTTCGATCCCTGGTCGGGGAACTAAGATCCCACGTCCCGCAGAGCAACTAAGCCTGTGCGCCGCAACTACTGAGCATGTGAGCCACAACTAGAGAGCCTACGTGCCACAGCTACAGAGCCCATGTGCTCTGGTGCCCGCACGCCACAACTAGAGAGCCCGCACGCCACAACTAGAGAGAGGAGCCCACGCACCACAACGAAAGATCCCGCATGCCTCAACAAAGATCCCACGTCCTGCAACTGAGACCCCACGCAGCCAAAAATAAAATAAATAAATATTTTTTTAAAAAGAACCACTTATTTTAAAAAAAAAAAAGATGGGGGAAGACTATTGTGCTTGTTTTTCAGTAGAACATCTCTGAAAGGATGCAAAAGAAAAATGATAGCATTGACTGTCTCTGAGGAGAAGCAGGTGAATTGAGGACAGAGGGAAGGAGATTTACATTGTAAACTCAGATACAGAGTGACAAAGACAAACCTGGTTATTATATAGAGAGCTCTCTTTCACTCTTAAAAGAGTCCTGATTTGTATGATAAATTATATAGCCAACATACTTGTTTCTTGTAGATTTAGCATTATATGAATGTATTACCTCTTCAAAAATACAAACTAAATACAATACAGTGCCTTTGGATAGCAATGTAAGACTATTTTCCTTTTGTGTAATTGTTTGCGTGTCCTTAGTTTTTAAAGGGGGAGATAAATATCTAAGAAGCATCGCTTGTAAACTTGATGTAATCCATCCTGCACATATGGACCAAACTAATCTTATGAAGCAAAGCTTTCATCATGTCACTCCCCTTCTGAAAAACCTCCCTAACTTCACTATGAGCAAATAACATCTCAATTTCTTGGCTTGACCTTGAAGACTTTCCAAAGCATGGCCTTAATCAAGTTTCCCCCGCTACTCTGAAACTTTAACTCTCAGCTCTTCCGTGGCTGGCCTATTGCTCTTCTCTAGGTATGCCTGATTCCCTTCTACTTCCCTATCTTTGTTCACTCTGCGATCTCCACTAGGAATGCCTCAAGCCATCTGAATCCTATTCACCTTTCCAGGTACCATTCAACTCAAATCGTACCACCTTTTTGAAATCCCACTCTGAGCCACATTTATATTTTACTTGTAGTAAGTTATAGTGATTTCTCTCCAACAGATTCCATGTAGGCCATAAATTAGATTTTGAAGATTTTATTAATTAAATTAAAAAAATTTTTTGAAGAGCATCTGTTATACGGGGCACAAGGACATAAAGTTGAAGAAGAGGCTTTCCCTACCTTGGAAGCTCGCACAGAAATAGCTGACAACTGGCACCATACCCCTTGCCCTCACACATCTACCCCTCCTGGCTGCTTGCAAAAAACTTACCTCGTTGTCAGCGTCACAAATGCAGACACACACACACCCAAACACTCACCCACACACATACACACACATTCCCCAGCCCCAGGCCTCTAGCATCATAAAACTCAAGGGCTTTCAAAGGCTGTTTATTCCCAAGAAAGGATTAGAAACTCTCTATCTTGCTGTTCTCTATATTGCCTGCTACATAATGTTCCACTTAATTTTATGCAGTTTTCTATCATTTTCTAACTTTTCCATGAGTATGTATCTAATCTAGTCAATCAAATTATTACTTTTAGAGTAACTTATTAAATTCTTTATGGTATGTAAAACAATACTATTCACATATGGTCAATACATCTTTTTCATTGATTGATATAATCCTTGATGTTTAAATGTAAGGTGAATTATTACTTAGAACATGTATTACATATGTCTGAGTCATTTACTTTCCAGAATCTCTCATACTCATTGGTTTCATTCTCAATACTTTCTCCATATTCCCTATGCATTAAAAAAATTAGATAGATGATAGACAGATAGATAGATAGGTAGATAGATAGATAGATAGATAGATGATATCCCTTTTGAGTAATAACTGGTTAGCATAGAGCCATGAACATAAAAAATAATGGAACATCATTTTATTTGGAGCACAAGACTCTAATTTAAACATAATATATAGACCGTAACAAGTCATTAACTTCTGTCAGTCTGTGCAAAGGGATTTTTAATAATAACACCTCTCATAATGTTTCCAAGTGCGATCCACAACCATCTCCATCAGAAATGCTTGGGGCCATCATTAAATATGCGTATTTGTGGGCTCTACCCACAGATCAGTATCTCTGAGGGTGGAACTGAGGAATCTACAGATATACCAAGCAATTGTTGATTCTTATGGGTACTACATTACATTATACATGTTTATACTCTTACATTCTACAAAAGACATTTATTTTCTCTTTACAGTATCTGGAAGAGGAGCTGTGTGAACATCACTTCCAGATGCACTTCACCGAAGGAGAGAAGCTATACGATATGTTCCAGATCACAGCGCACAGTGCCAAGTATTCATTTATTCATTCATTCAGCATTTATTTATTGAGTGCTTAGAAAGTGCCAGGCTCTGTTCTAGGCAATGAGATACCACAGTGAGCAAGCAAAGACCATGGTCTTATGAGGCTTATGCCCTCCTGGTGCCCCTTTCAGGCAGCCAGGTAAACATTACACAGGAGTGAATGAGACACAGTCAGGCCTCCAGACTCTTAGTTGACTGCTTTCTCACTCCACCAAATGGTCTATTCACTACAGTGCAACATATCATATGAATAGCAAGCATAAGCAAGATGCAAATACAATACAAATCAGGCTTCATTCTTCAGGCAGCATGGAGAGTGGCTATAGTACAGAAGGTACTATATATAGCTAGAAGATGTAAAGCACACTGGGCTCAAAGCATGGCTTTAGCATTTTACATACCTGGGCACCCTGTACAAGTTACCTAAGCCCTTAAGCTTCAGTTACAGAATTTATCATTACCTACACCTGGAAGGATCAATGTAAGAATGAAAACGTAAAAGCACATGGAAAACATCGCGCATGGGTCTCTCACAGTGTAGGTACTCAACGCCAGTTCTCTTTTCTCCATTATCAAATCTGAATTATATCCAACAATACCACAGCATTACCTAAAGGCTAGATTTTAGATTTAGTTGGAGGTACCTAACTAGTTTGTTTAAATCTCACCATAAAGACTACTTTCATAGATTTTATCCTATATTACACATTTAGCTGATGTCCCTTTGGGATAAAAATAATATTATGAGTCCACTATAGAAAAACCATGCATTTTGAGTTTTCTCATCATAATAATAGTCTAAACTTTGGGAACATCACTCATTTTCCAGGCAGAAATATATTAGATCATCACTAAAAACATGTATATATGATAACGTACCTTTCCGTCTCTTCAAACTCTTAACTAATATGGCAGGTCCATAAACAATAAGTTCCCTGCATCTCCAACCTCACTCTTCCTCTTCTTTGCTAGCTCACAATAATCCAATGAGACTAGCTCCTCAAACCCACCAGACTCTCCAGCATTTAGATGTCATGTATGGTGTTGCCCTAGAGTCACCAGGTTAGTGCTTAATTGCGTCCCACCTTAAATATCTGGCCCTCAGAGAAGCCTTTCCTGACCAACCATCCTGACAACATTAGGCTGCACTGAACAGGGTGAGGAAGCCTGGGTTCCAGTCAGTCATCTGACAACATGGAGTTACACTACAGCACAGATACACAGCTGGGCAGGTAGATAAAACTTCATACGCAACATGATATAACTGGCAACAGTGCATCAGCATTGGCTGGTTAAAAATATTAGCCAGGGCTCTCAGAGGTGAGCCCTCCTGCGGAACCTCTGCTGAGAGGCTTAGTGAACTGTCATATGCTGCTGATATCAGGGGGAAACAACTCCTTAAAGGAGGACTCCCAGCATGGACTGATTCTCTTCAGGCTGCTTTTATCCTTTGCTGTCAAACCACATTTTGCAGAATCCCTGGAAGTATTAAAATGGCCTGAGGCACACTGTTACATACGTCAGTAGCATCCTGTAATCTTCTTTAGAGCTCTTTTTACTTGTTTAATATTTCTTTTCTGTTAGTGTTTGTCTTCTCCACTTAAGGACCGTGCCTACCTGTTGCCTGTTTAATTCCCAGTAACTGCCATAGTAGCCAGCATACAGAGGATTCCCTCTGTATATGTACAATAACCATTCATTGGGTGGATGAATTGAGAAGCGAGAGATGTGTCCGTGTGAAAGAAACACAGTATATGGAAGCCGGGTTTATTTACTGTGATACACGTGAAGTACCTAAAATAATGCTTGGCACATAGTAAGCATGCAATGAGTGTTGGTGTTATTTGTTAGCCAGGACAAAAATCTCCTGAGGATAATACAAGAGGTGAGTTACTGACTGATACATAATATGGTTGAGCACACGCTGTGTGGTTACCCCTGTCAGAACACAGCGCAGTGTACTAAAGGAGTAAGCTTTCACCTCATCCACCTCAGGTGTTTTTGAGTTAATTCATTTTAATATTTGAATACACAAATTTAAAAGTCCCATATCTTTTCACATATTCACAATTGAGTACAATGCTATTAAATAAAACCACTCACAAAAATAATGTCTTGACCATATAAGTATCTCTATGGGAAAGAGCAAAGAGATGTATATCCATGCTTCATTCTCTCAATGGATAGAAAGAAAATTGGTGTCCTTGAATATTGTAAGGAAAAGCCACACACATTCTTTCTAAGACTTGCGAAAATGAAACAAAGAAAGAAAGTACAAAAGACCATATATTTTAAGTCACTGAAATCCCAACACCTACTTTAAAATAATAAAAAGAAGTAAAATCTGTAAAAGATATAAAAGACTTGAGGTCATTCTGCCTCATTTTATCCCAACACTGCAGCAATATTTCCTGAAGAATTAACTGAAGAAAGTGGTTCAGGGAAGGAATACCTACTGGAAAAAGTTTTTTAAGGCTATCAATCTAATTTGTTTTGGAAGTGGATTTTTTTAGTATTTTTATTTACTAAGCTTTCACACTTTTTTTTTACTTTATTTAACGGCCTGTTTAGTTTTCCCCAAGAGTCCATTTTCTAAGAGTCTTTGATCTAACCATCCACATTTTGGTCGTCTATATATACTTTTGGGGAACTTCCTATCACCAATGGAGAAGGAATGTGGTTATAAAATCAAATAATTCTTTCACTGTCAGAATCTAATGCATTAACAATCAGACACAACTATGTCCGAGCATTAAGTAACAATTTTAAAATAAACAACCACTTATAATACTCCAGAGGGAAAAAGAAACCCTCCACTATGTATATACATCAAATGAAAGTACTCTGGTAGAAATGGGCATCCGCGGACTAGTCTAGTCAGCCATTCTACTTCACACGAGGAATATTCCTAAGTCACACAAAGGTGCCTTTACTAAGCTTGAATGATATAATATATATGGAAAATGTGTTCACCACTTGATCTATTGCTTCTTGCTAAAAAGGTTGTTCTTTTCCATGGGGCCATAATGACATTAAGCCTCAAGTACATTCATAATAAACATTTCCATTTTTAACGTCATTCACTTTCCGTGGTTTTTTCCTAAAATTAACTCATATTTAAGCCTATGGGGTTAGTAAAGATAAAAATCTCTTTGGAATAAATAGGGAAAAAATATGAATATTCTAAAGAAGGATACCTACCTCAGGCCCTGTGATGTGCATCAGACCAGAAATAGCAGAGGCAACAGCGTCGTACCCAGCTCGCTGAGACAGTGGACCTGTCTGACCATACCCTAAGACAACAAGAATAGATATATTCAGCACCACCCAGGGAGAGCAACAGTACAATAGTGTGTTAAAACCATCTGTATCTAGAAATCCTACAGCATTTTGTTACTATTGGGTCTATACTATCCCTTGAAGGAGGCTGTAAAATTTAATTATGGTGTTATACCCCAGAAGGTTGCAAACTGGTGACTCGTGGGCCAGATCCCCATTGTACAAATGTTTTGTCTGGCCCGAAGAGTGTTTTGAAATGTTTTTACTTAGTTTCCAACATTTAAGGATCAGGAGATAGCACATAATATACAAATTTCTGGCTTTTCTTGAAAACCAGAAAATACATTCAAAACTAGGCTCACATCCTCACATGGCAATAAATTAGAGTTGAGTAATAGTTCTTCCCTTTACACAGGGCATAAATTCTCCAATTTGCCGCACTCTGCACCCCTCCTTAATCCTTTATGCTTCAGTCTGATTCAATCACTAACTGACCTTCCAGACTCCAATAGGTATTTGCTACTCCTGCTGTATACAAAACAATATACAAAGTAAAACAAAACAATGTCTCCCTAGGTTCTATTTACATATTTTTTCAAGTATGCAAAGAAAATATAAATGATAATTTAAAATTTGAACATAAATAGAATTAATACATCTCCTGCCAGTGTTTTTTTAGGATTACAAAGAGAAGGTGAAGGTGTCACTTTTTTTTGCCACCAGCAAAAATTAAAAGAACATAAAGGGACTTCCCTGGTGGTCCAGTGGTTAAGACTCCACATTCTCAATGCAGGGGGCCCAGGTTCAATCCCTGGTCAGGGAACTAGATCCCACATGCTGCAACTAAGAGCCCACGTGCTGCAACTAAAAGATCCCTCATGCCGCATCAAAGACCCAGCGCAGCCAAATAAATAAATAAATATTTTTTAAATAAAAGGAAAGAAAAGAACATAAAAATATTTTATCCTGCTCTCCTCAGTCCTGGTGCTTATTGTTGGATAATAAAGGTTATATGAGGAGCTACATAACTCTGTCTCCAAATCTCCAGCAACCTGGAACACTCTCCCTCTATTTCACTCCATATATGTACATACCTCACTCCCTCACATCCTCCAACTCTGCACTGAAATGTCTCCTTACTAGAGAGGTCTTCCCTGAAGAACTTTTATGAAAGATCACTCTCACTTTTCACTCTTAAGCCCCCTTACCTCATTATATTTGACTTCACACCTCTTATCACCACAAGATATATAATATAGTTTATTTATTTTCTGCATCCTCCCTACTCAAAGGTATGCTCTAGAGAGTTTTTTCTATTTAATTTACTGCTGTATGGCCAGCATCTAGAATAGAATTCAGTAACGGTTACCAAATGAATAAATGAATGAGTACTGGTTATATAAAAACAATTATCTTTAGAAAACAAATTAATAAAGAAACTAAAGAGGCTTTTTTTCTGTTTTGTTTTGTTTTTGACCAAAATGATGATATAGGAGGCCAATTTCCTCCTCCCATGGACACAGTGATTGTACAGCTACACACAAAGCACTTCTAAGAGAAATCTGGGAACTGAGAAACTAGAGAAATCCAGATGAATGACTCCTATACATTGGGCAACAGAGACAATACCCATATCGAAACTGGTAAGAAAGGCTGGGACACTCTCATCATAAACCTCACTCCAGGCATAGAACCATACAATTAGGAGGAAACCCCAAACTCCCAGCTTCTCCCTGAGGAACAGGCAGTACGGACACCTAGTGTCCCAACCTTTAAGGCTCCCACCTGAGAAACAGTCCCCTAAAACTCCTATCTCTGATAGCCAGCATTCATGAGTCCTATAGGACTATGGCAAACAAAGAAGTTACTGATAGGATCATAAGCACTAACCACAACTATCCCCCCAGGTCTCAGGACTGAAGGAGCAGCAAAAACATCCATCTCCCAGTCTTTCCCTGGAAAGGGTTTGACTTCATACTTACAAGCTGTTGCCTAAGGATCTAGACACTAATTGACAACATCTAACTGATCCTACCTGGAACCTGAAAGAATCAGTGGGCACTTACCCCACTTTCTCCATCCAGCTCACTCCAACAATAAAACCAGGTCACCATCATCTCTCTAGAAGGACCTTCTACACATGTCTCATGCCCCACCTTTTGCAGCTACCACCTGGGAGATGGGCCCCCAGATCACCTGGCTCTGACTGTCAACAGTTAACAAGTCCCACTGGACTACAGCAAACAAATAAGCAGTTTGTAATGGGCTCAGGGCTCAGTGCAAGGGAGAAGACAAAAAGCCTACCTCCCAGTTTCTCCCCAGAAAGTGCCTGATGGCATACTTTCCCAGCTGTTGCCTGAGGGTCTGGCTTCTAATCAGCCTGTATCTAAGTGCTGACTACAATCACCCCCTTTGGAACTTAGATGGGTCTTCTCATACCCTCAACTACTAAAAGGCATGAAGAAGGACAGTGGCTTGGATAGTCACAAAGGTTTGAGAGGCATCCAGGAATTCAGGCTGGGTTGATTAACAGGATTCATCTCCTACACAAGACCATACTCTCAAGACTGAAAGAGGTGCTGTTTAGCTAATGCACAAAAACCGACACAAGCATTCAAGGAAAATGAAGAAACAAGGGAATATGTTCCAAACAAGAGAACAATATAAATCTCCATAAACCAACCTTAATGAAACAGAGAAAAGTGAGTTCAAAATAATGCTCAGAAAGATGCTCACAGAGGTCAGGAAAGCAATGCATGAACAAAGTGAGAATTTCAACAGAGACTGACGATATTACAAAGTACCAAACAGAAAGTATACAGATAAAGAATAAAATAACTGAACTGAAAAATTCAATAGAAAGGTTCAACAGCAGACTAGATCAAGTGGAAGAAAGAGTCAGTGAATTAGAAGACAGAGCAGTGGAATACATCCACTCAGTGAAGCAAAAAGAAAAAAGACTAAAAAAGGAGTGAAGATAGCTTAAGGGACTTATAGCGCACTAAAAAATGGGTCAATATACACATTATAAGGATCCTAGAAGACAGCGGGGACCTTATTCAAAGAAATAATGGCTGAAAACTTCCCTAACCTGGGGGAAAAAAACAGACATCCAAATCTAGGCAGCCCAAGAAGTACCAAATGGGATGAATCTAAAGAAATTCACACCCAGACATTATAATTAAATTGTCAAAGACAAAAACCTTAAAAGCAGCAACAGAAAAGCAACTTGTTACATACAAGGGAACCTTCATAAGACTATCAGTGGATTCTACAATAACCTTGCAGGTCAGAAGGCAGTGGGATGAGACATTCAAAGTGCTGAAAGGAAATAAAAAAGACTGCCAAACAAGAATACTCTACCCAACAAAATAGTCCTTCAGAATTGAAAGAGAGATAAAGAGTTTCCAGACAAACAAAAGCTGAAGGAATTTATCACCACTAGACCGGTCTTACAAGACATGTTAAAGGGATTTCTTCAAGCTGAAACAAAAGGATGCTAATTAGTAACATTAAAACATATGAAAGTATAAAACTCACTGGTACAGATAAATATATGGTTAAATTCAGAATACTCGAATATTGTAATGGTGGTGGGTAAATCACTTATAACTCTGGTATAAAGATTAAAATTAAAAATATTAACACCACCTATAACTACAATAATTTGTTAATGAATACACAATATTAAAAAGATTTAAATTGTGACATCAAAGGCATCAAATGTTGGAGAAGAGTGTAAAAATGTAGAATCTTCTTATACATTTGAAGTTAGGTTGTTATCAGCTTAAAACAGACTATTTTAGCTATAAGATATTTTATGTAAGCCTCATGGTAACACAGTGCAAAACCTATAGTAGAAACACAAAAGAGAAAGAGAAAGAAATCTCAGCATACCACTACAGAAAATCATCAAATCACAAAGGAAGAAAAACAAGAGGGAAAGAAAGGAACAAAGAAATGACAAAACAACCAGAAAACAAAATGGCAATAGTAAATCTATAACTATCAATAATTACTTTAAATGTACATGGACTAAATTTTCCAATCAAAAGACACAAAGTGGCTAAATGGATAAAATGAACAAGACCCAACTATATGCTGCCTACAAGAGATTCACTTCAGCTTTAAGGACACAGACTGAAAGTGAAGGCATGGAAAAAGATACTCCATGCAAATGGAAACCAAAAGAAAGCAGAGGTATCTATACTTATATCAGATAAGGTAGACTTTAGGACAAAGACTAAAATAAGAGACAAAGAAGGTCTTTATATTGATATAATGATAAAAGGGTCAGTCTAACAAGAAGATATAATATTTGTAAATATGTATGCACCCAGCAGAGAAGCACCTAGATATATAAAGCAAATATTAACAGACCTGAAGGGAGAAATAGACAGCAATACAATAACAGTAGGGTACTTCAATAACCCACTTTCAACAATGGCTAGATCATCTAAACAGAAAATAATAAGGAAATATTGAACTTAAACTACATGTTAAACCAGATGGATTTAACAAACATTTACAGAACATTCATCCATCAGCAGCAAAATACACATTTCTTCTCAAGCACACATGGAACCGTCTCAGAATAAATCATGTGCCACAAAACAAGTTTTAATAAACTTAATAAGACTGAAGTCATGTCAAGCATATTTTCTGACCACAATGGTACGAAACTAGAAATCAATTACAAGAAGAAAAGTAGAAAATTCACAAATATATAGAGATTAAACAACATGTTACTGAACAACCAATGTGTCAAAGAAGGAATCAAAACATAAATTAAAAAATTCTTTGAGTCAAATGAAAATGGAAATACAACCTACCTAAATTATGGGATGCAGCAAAAGCAGTTCTAAGGGCAAAGTTCATATGATGAACTCCCTCATCAAGAAACAAAAAAGATCTCCAATAAACAACCTAACTTTGTACCTCAAGTAACCAGAAAAACAAGAACAAATGAAGCCCAAAGTTACTAGAAGGAAGAAAATATCAAAGAACAGAAAAGAAATAAATAAAAGAGAGACTAAAAATACAATAGAAAAGATCAATGAAACTAAGAGCTGGTTCTTTGAAAAGGTAAACAAAATTGGCAAACCTTTAGTTAGGCTCACCAAAAAAAGAGAGCAAGAACTCAAGTAAATAAAATCAGAAATGAAAGAGATGTTACAACTGACACCATAGAAATACAAAGAATCAAAACAGACTACTATGAACAATTATATACCAACAAATTGGACAACCTAGGAGAAATGGATAGATTTCTAGAAACTTCAAGACTGAATCATGAAGAAACAGAAAATCTGAACAGATCAATTACTGGTAAGGAGATTAAGTCACTAATCCAAAACCACCCAACAAACAAATGTCTAAGACCAGAGGCTTCACTAGTGAATTCTACAAAATATTTAAAGAATTTCTATTCCAGAGCAGCTAGTTTATAGCTGTAAAGGGCATCCTAGACCAGACTTCCAGTCTTGAACACAATGGATTTTAAACCACCAGTATCCCCAGCATAAAACAGGCCTCCAGGAGCAGAGAGAAGCTCCGCCGTAAGGCAGGAACACTAAGTGCTAGTGAACCACCTGCTATCTCAACAGGAAGTCAAGAGAATGAATTAGCTTCAGTCCACTCTAGGTAGAGAATATCAGGAGCTCAGGCTTCTGGCCAGGAGCCCAAATGCCTCAAATGAGACAAAGAGAGGCCCCTCACCCATCAGCACAACTCTAAATGAAGTCTTCTAAACAAAGGCCTGCAGGAAAACATGCTCAAAAAAATGAGCAGTTTGCTAAATAAAAAGGCACCATAACACTTGCCTTGTGATACAAATTCTCTTGTTCAGCTTACAACAAGGGGGAGGCACAAATATCCTAATTACTTTAAATTACCACTTCCAAGTATTTCTATTAAAGAGAAATATAAATAGTTACTCTCACGGAGGCAGTATGGCATAGTGAATAAGAGGATGAGTTTTAGGATTGAAAAAAATCTGAATTGAAATTATAGCTCTGCTAACTACTAAATCTTCAACAATTCATTTAATCTCCCTGAGCCTCAATGTCCACAGTATTCACATTTATCTCATAGATATGAGGATTCAATTTGATAACACAGCATAAGCGAAGTACATTTTACATTGAGAGCTAAATATACTTAGTTAATAAATGTGCATTGATTAATATACTAATAACATAGTAGCTTGCCGTTTCCACAAAATACTGAGAATAACAAAAATTGCCTTGAGGTATGTTTAAATGATGAGGAGAATAAATATTCTAAGCATTGCAATTATGTTGTTTAACAACCCATTAAAATTGAAAGTTTTTGTACTTGGAAACTAGCACATGTTCATTTGAGAAAAGAAACTTGATAATAATAACATATATTTTTGGTAATATGAGTCAAAAATTATTCCACCTTTCACCTTACACTTGCCTTAACTACTTAAATACTGACAACCAATACCACAATCAACAAATATTTATAACAATAAATTTAAAAATTTGAAACAGGAAACTGACATTACCAAAATGGTATTTTGCAAAGATTACTCTGGTGGCAATGTGAAGACTGAATCATTTTTTAATAATTTAACAAAGAGCTGAAAAAATGGTAAGCACAGGATCCACAGAGTTCTTTTTAATTTTATTTTTAGTTTTACAATTCCAAAAAAGACCATGATCAAAATCCAAATTACAGAGGAAAAATTTAAGCGTGTTAGTTCTATTTTATATTCAAGTAAGGAAGGTAAGGAAAACCAAGGAGGTTATGGAAAATCAGAGAGGAACACCTTTCTCTCTCTCTCCTCTCTCTCTCCACTACCCCACCCCCTTACTCACCCACATTCATTTTAAGGAGCAATCTCGCCATCTTGTGGCTTTTACGAACACTGACTATAAACCAAAACTTGAACTTCCAGACATAGGTAAAAAATGCAAGGGAAGGAAACTAAATGGAAAAGATTTCTTGTCTTTTAATATTTGCCCTGAATACCAGATGCTCTGGCCTGCCCACTCCTGGTTTCACTCATTTTTCTTCTTAATCATGTCTAACTTTTTGTTTCCCTTTTCTCCTTAACCAAAACAGGAGTATGTTTAAAGTTAGTATCATTCCAGCAGCTATAGAAACTCCAAAAATAGATTGTTTACCTGAAAGGAGAACAGAAGCAATAAAATATTTTACAGTAAATAATGTAATCCTTCCAAATGTATACAAATATCTGGACTTCTTTCCCTGATTATTTTCTAGTGTATAGATTGTTTCTGAATTAAAAGATTATGAACTCAATGCATTTTATTTTTTAAAAATATTTATTTTCTTATCTGTCCACTGAAAAGGCCTAGAAGCAAAGACTAACCCAGCAGCAGTGAGGGTCACCAGTATCCAGATGGTGGTCTCTAAATGCCATCTTCCACTAAAAGAAATTAAGATTCCTTGGGGAAATGGTTGATTACAGGATAGGGCAGGAAATGTACAAAATGCACCTGGAATATATTGTTATACCAGAAATCAAAGAAGCTATCAGACTATTACTCATGTCAAGAGTATGCAGAAGCCAACTTAAAAAGGCCTCCACTGGCCAAAGATGAGACCATTTTGAGTATCAGTAAGGATAACAGCTGCAGTGGACTGAAACAACAAATATGTTAAATTCTCTGAGTTCCTAATGATATTTTTTTAATCATTAGTCACCCTTGGAAGATACTAGGGAATGAATTCATTATTATGACAATTGGTAAACAGAAAGAATTTGCATCTATCCTGCCTTTCCTTAATGATCTATACTCAGGGTAACCAGACAGTTGATGAAGGGAACATTATTTTTCTGGAAGTGTTCCAATCAATATATGAAGAAGGAATGGTAGAATCAGGGTGTCATCATTTTGTAACTCCTAATGGATTAACAGATCTAGGCAATCACCATCAATGGCTGCTAACATCACAAACAAGAGCAATAGCCAGCCCATGTGCTCCAGGGGAACTACACACCACCTTCTATGACATATTCTTGACCAAAAAAAAAAAAAAAAACTCAAACCAAAATCTGAGCAAACCTATAGATATGTCAATTTGTAAGTAATAACAATGACAAAAATTAAACAACATGGGAATGTAATCAGCAAAATTCAACCTACCCAACAGGACAAAGTGGGTTTTTTTAAACAAATTTTAAGAAAAAAGAGATTGAGAAGCAACTATAAATTAAAGGAGATTTAAGAGACATATCAATCAACCGCAATGATTAGACTTCATTTGGATCCCAGTTCAAATTAACAAACTATAAAAAGAAAGAGAGAGAGAATTGGGAAAATCTGAACATCAACTGCGTATCTGATGATATTAAGGAATTATAGGGGTTTTTTAATTCACATGTGATGATACTGGGTGTTTATGCTTTAAAAAGAGTCCTTTTCTTTTAAACCTATTCTGAAATATTTAGAAATGAAATGATATGAAGTCTGAGATTTGCTTTTAAGTAATCAGGGGAGGGAGAATAGGTGGGGTTGTAGGCAAAATAAGATTGGCCATGAGTTGATAATTATTAAGCTGGATAATGTGCACCTCAAGAGCCATTATACTATTCATTCTACTTCTATGTAACCTTAAAATTTTCCACCATAAAATGCCAAAAAACAAATAAATTTAAGAATGGCATGCAAATTTCATTTTGTATGTCTAAAAGTACCCCAAGGAATATTAAAGCTGAACGGACCTGGGGCAAAAATTCTTGCTTTACCGATGAGAAAACTGAGGCCCACAGAGGTTAAGTGACTTGTCTAAAGTCATAAAGCCAGTCAATAGCAAAACTAGAACACTGAAGTTTTCAGTTTCCCAATCTGGTTCTCCTTCATCTGAACAGGATGTCTGAAGACTCTTAGCCACTTTCTACTTTCTACTTTATAGGATTAATTCAGAAACAAATTCAAGACCCAGTCTCAATAAATGTTTTTGGTTTTTCTAATTTGCGTGCTTTGTTTTGTAGACATCTCCCTCATCATACCTTTTTCCTCCACTGTGACAATTAAATGAGACATTTAGTAAATGGGCCAAGGTTTCACATTCCTATGGCTTTTCACTCAACTTTTTCAATTGGCATTGTGAAAAACCTTCCTGTTGATTTGAAAGATCCCCCACAATCATACCTCACGTTTAATAGGGTTTGTCCTTCTGTCACATGCATAAGGATTTAGAGTCTCACAGTCACACCCTGTTTTGGTGGATTATTTTTTCTTTTTCCCTCAGGTCACAGATACAGCATTTTTAACTGTAAGATACGTACCTTTCTACATGCAAGATTACAAAACTAACCTCAGCAGGATTCATTGAGATTCCTGTAAACCTCAATAGGGCAAGAGACCCCGCTGCAAACATGCTAACCAATCAAAACTAACACTTAACCAAGGACTCCATAAAGCAAGAGTGATAATTTAGGGTGATGGCGGTAATAATAATGATAATAATAATAGTTAACATGTACAGAGCATTTGCTATGTTCCAGGAACTGTGCTGGTGCTTTGTAGGTGTCATCCGATTTAAGTCTCACAAGAATTACATGAGGTAAATGTTATTATCCTATTTGAATTACTACTGAGAAAAATGAGGCTCTGAGAGATTAAGTGCCTTACCCAAGGTCACAAAGCTACTTGCTGTGATTCTGTAACTAATTATTGACGTTTTGACACTCATTACAATGTAACCATTTTTGAAAAATATTTCCATGAGTATTAATAGTTTACACATTGTTCAAAGACCAAAAATGTGCTTATATGGTTTGCTACCTCAATAACCTATGAAATTAGATCCCCCAATCTTTATCACAGAGAGGCAGCAAAATTGGTTGATTAATCATGCAGCACCTAAAACATCTGAAATACTAATAAGTATGTGTTCCTAGTCAGAAAAGGCAAATAAATTTGTAAATTAAGCAGTATTACTACAATGCAGCAAAAAGCACCATACTAAGAAAAAATGCTTATACTGATGATAGCTGGTAATACAGAATTACCACTTTTTTATGATATCCAATTTGATGATACTAATATTTAAAAATATATTTTGTTTGACAATTGCTTCTTATGCATAGGTTTCATTTTTCCCAACTAGTTAGTATAACACTAAGCAGACAGTGGAAACTTAAAAAATACTCATCAGCTGACTGGTGCATATTTTTGTATTTTATACTATTTCATGCATGCCTATGATATTCTTCACATAAACTATCAAAATAAATGTTTTTTTACAGGGCAGACAAGAGTAAGGGGTAATTGGGTGTCAAGATACTATCTTGCTTATAATATACAGTGTGTTTTTTACGGAAAAGAAATAAAAAGTCTTCAAAACTCTCATCATCCAAACAGTCTACAATTGCAAAAGCTTTGGTGATCATGCCAAAGCATCCCGCTAAAAGTGACTTTAACTACATGCCCAATCATGTAAGTACACATACACACACACACACACACACACACACACAGACACAGATTATCCTAAATCTCAGAACTTATTCAAATAGGAAGGGAAAAAACTATTATAAATCACAATGATATAATGAAAATAAATTGCAGAATCTGCCCTTAAATTAAGAATTCAAATATATTTTCATAGAATCTATTCGAAAGAAACTACTAGGAGTTACATCTACATTCCAAGAGACAATATTTTGTACAAGATGAATGCAGCTCACATTCTGACAGATGCCCCATAAAATTATTAAAGAATAAAGAGAATTACCATTTTATATATTTTTCATTTTCAGGAGAAAAATCAAATTTTAAATGACATAAATATAAAACATGAGTAGATAAAATATGAGCAGAAAAGAAAATAAAAACCCAGCCAGACTCTCACATAAAACCAATTCCCTATAGCTGATTCCCACACTCCAAATAGCAGCACTACGTCAGCCTGTGAAGGGACATTTTAGGCAAAGAACACAGAAATGTTCAGTACCGACCTCTTTACAGAGACTAAACATCATCTCAAATCAAATCCAGATAAATGGATAACTCAACTGAGTAACAAATTAACAAGAATCACCTTTAGCCTTGTTCCACTGCCAAGAGAAAAGTACTCAATTAAGCATAGTCTACATCTTTATTTAATAGAGAACAATGAAAAAAAAGAATAAAAGTGACCCAAGTGAGAATGCTATCAAACAAAATCCAGTAATCTTTGAACTGCCCGAAGTTGGGAACAAAGTCTTTCCACAAATGCAGACTTCTGAGTAAGCAGTGCTTCCTGAGTAAGCAAATACACATAGCTACACCAAAGCCAAAAACAGAGAAATAAATAACATGAAGCCAGGAAAAACAGTATAACATGTACTGATGCTGGGTAAAATAATCACTTGTAGGATAAACTAATGGGTTTTAAAAGTTTGCAGTTATGAGCACATCTGGTGCTCAGATCTTGGTTCTTAAATACGATTCGCCCCTCAGTGGAACCAGGGCTCCTTGGAGAAATGGTTAATTCCAGGCTTGGGGGAAGGGGTGTGGGGGAGGACCTAAATAAATGTGGAGTATCTTGTGCCAAAAATTAAGAAAGTGCTCAAAGGATGATGAGGACATATCAAAAATATACAAGGGATAGTTTGAAGGTGTTCCCAGTGGCCAAATCTGGACAATTTGAGCATCAAAAATAAACCACGATAGTAAAGGATTGTAACTGACTGAATAACATATGAATAAAAGAGTCCAAACTGATATAAATAAGTAAATAAATAAAGGAAAGAGAGAGCTCTCCCTTGTAGTAAAAAAGTCAGTTCATAAATGTAAAAGAAATGGTGGAATTAGAAAATCACTATTTAACAACATCGTAATAATAGTAAACTCAGGCAAAAATCATCAATGTATGATAAAAACAGTGGAGACAGTTTGAGCAAGTAAGAGAATATTTACATAGTCTTAAAGTATAGCCCCCCTGCCAACACTATATTCTTTTAACTGTAACAGGTAAAACAATAACTTTACACTGGAGAAACCTAGCAGACACCATCTTAACCCAATCATCACAGTTACATTGCTAGCAACAGACAGCTTGTGTTACCCGATACAATGCACCGAGGAGAACTCAGCATTACTTCTGTGGCATGACTATCAAAAGTACTTAACCTGAATCTACTCATACGGAAACATGAGAAAAATCCAAATTGAGGAGCATTCTACTAAATAGCTGACCTGCACGCTTCAAAAAATCTCAAACCATGAACTACACAGAAAGACCCAAGAACCACAAAGAAAAACCCAGATGAAAGGAGGCTAACGTGACATGACAATCGAATACAATGCAGAGTTTGGGTTTTCCTTTGCTATAAAGGACTTAATTGAAACAACTGACAAATTATCAATAAGGTCTGTAAAGTATATACTAATACTGTTTCAGTATTCATTTACTGATTTTGGTAATTGTACTCCGGCTACGTAACAGAATTCCATTTTTTTATAAAATACAAACTGAAAAATGAAGGGGTGAAAAGGCATCACATGTCTGTGTCTTATACGGTACATAAAAAATGTAAGTAGATTAGACAGATGATACAGATGATAGGTAGGTAGGTAGATAGATACATGGCTAGATACACAGATACAAGCAGAAAGGATAAAGCAAAACTATTTGTATATCCACATCCGTGGAATAACAGACTATACAAGTAATTAGTTAGAACAGGAACCTGAAAACCATTCAACTTGCCCCCATGTTTGAGGAAGGAGAGGAAGAGGGTGAGGGGAAGCAGCAGCAGCAAAGGCAGAATAGCTAACATTTCCTGAAGACTTCCTAAACGCCAACCACGTCACATACTTGTCTCATTGAATCCTCACAAGAAGCCCTAGAATTTGCAGATAAGACCACTGCACTTGGGAAGGTTAACTGACTTATCCAAAGTCACCTAAGTTCTAAGTGGTGGAGCCAATACTTCAACCCATCTACAGGGGACAACGCCCCCACCTCTCTTTGCCCTGGCTGAATCGAAACAGTTCCACCTTTATCGGTGTTGGGTCTCTATGTAAGATATTTGAAGAAAAGGTGTGATAACCTCAGAACACTAGATTACACTCTTCTCCCTCACGATGTTCCTGGCTGCACTTAGAGCATCACTTAAGAAGACACAAGACTAAGGTTATAAAGAGATCAGGGCAAGCTAATTAAAGCTGCTCACCAACTCTAGGGCCTTAAAGCAAAACTTGAGAAAGGAAAAGAGCACTGACCACAGTGCTCAAATCCCAAATAGGAACCTGGATAGTCATTTCATGTCTAATAAGTTAGTTACAACAGTGCGTTCCACTAATATTGATTGGATAAATAGCTACTGAATATCAACTATGTGGAAACAGTATTTTCAAGAAAATCAGTAGCACTTGGGAAAAACCATGAGTGCCCAATAGTGACAGAATACAGCTCTCTGTAGCTCCCCATTTGCTCAGGTTCTAATGCCTGCATGGTTGGCCAGAACTGGAGGGGTGTGAGGAAAAGAAGAGGTATGGTCAGCAAGAAAGGTCTTACTTAACTGGTACTATCATGGTGAGTTAGTTTGGTTGCTCTCTGGGCTTGACAGGAGTTTAAAGCCTACTTGTCACATGGGGCACTTTACTGGGTTCTTCAAAGACCTCCCCCACCCCATCAGTGGGCATCTCGCACCTCCAGGGTGAATCTATCTTTTTTCCAGCTGAACACTTTTGAGTCCTTCCTCAGTCCCAGGTGTCATCAGCACCACCAGCTTCCTCCTGACCTCTTGCACATGGTCTTAACCACACAATGTTTTTCTCTTTCTCACCCTAATCCGCAGGACAGCAGTGGCTTCCCAAACCACAGCCCTCCAGACATCCTCTGGCTCTCTAAATATCACAGGCATGAATCACATATCATCTACTATCTACCAAGCTCTGGGGAACAAAAACCAAATCCTCCCAGAGGTTCCACTGAAGGCTCCTTCTCTTGGCTTGAGGTTATACATTTTATAGAACTATTTCTTTTGAAACTATAAATGTTTGATAAACAATTTTCATTTAAAAATGACTATGGAGAACCAAGATGGCGGAGTAGAAGGACGTGCTCTCACTCCCTCTCGTGAAAACACCAAAATCACAACTAGCTGCTGGACCATCATCGACAGGAAGACACTGGAACTCACCAAAAAAGATACCCCACGTCCAAAGACAAAGGAGAAGCCACAATGAGATGGTAGGAGGGGTGCAATCACACTAAAATCAAATCCTATGACTGCTGGGTGGGTAACTCACAGACTGGAGAACACTTATACCACAGAGGTCCATCCACTGGAGTGAAGGTTCTGAGCCCCACATCAGGCTTCCCAACCTGGGGGTCCGGCAACAGTAGGAGGAATTCCTAGAGAATCAGACTTTCAAGCCTAGTGGGATTTGACTGCAGGACTTCGCCAGGACTGGGGGAAACAGAGACTCCACTCTTGGAGTGCACACACAAAGTAGTGTGCGCATCAGGACCCAGGGGAAGGAGCAGTGATGCCAGGGGAGACAGAACCAGACCTACCTGCTAGTGTTGGAGGGTCTCCTTCAGAGGCAGGGGGTGGCTGTGGCTCACCGTGGGGACAAGGACACTGGCATCAGAAGTTCTGGGAAGTACTCCTTGGCGTGAGCCCTCCCAGAGTCCGCCATTAGCCCCACCAAAGAGCCCAGGTAGGCTCCAGTGTTGGGTTGCCTCAGGCCAAACAACCAATAGGGAGGGAACCCAGCCTCACCCATCAGCAGGCAAGGAGATTAAAGTTTTACTGAGCTATGCCCACCAGAGAAACAGTCAGCTCTACCCAACACCAGTCCCTCCCATCAGGAAGCTTGCACAAGCCTCTTAGATAGCCTCATCCAACACAGGGCAGACAGCAGAAGCAAGAAGAACTACAATCCTGCAGCCTGTGGAACAAAAACCACATTCACAAAAGATAGACAAGATGAAAAGGCAGAGGGCTATGTACCAGATGAAGGAACAAGATAAAACCCCAGAAAAACAACTAAATGAAGTGGAGATAGGCAACCTTCCAGAAAAAGAATTCAGAATAATGAGAGTGAAGATGATCCAGGACCTCGGAAAAAGAATGCAGGCAAAGATTGAGGAGATGCAAGAAATGTTTAACAAAGACCTAGAAGAATTAAAGAACAAATAAACAGAGATGAACAATAAAGTAACTGAAATGAAAACTACACAAGAAGGAATCAATAGCAGAATAACTGAGGCAGAAGAACAGATAAGTGACCTGGAAGACAGAATGGTGGAATTCACTGCTGTGGACAGAATAAAGAAAAAAGAATGAAAAGAAATGCAGACAGCCTAAGAGACCTCTGGGACAACATTAAATGCAACAACATTCGTATTATACGGGTCCCAGAAGGAGAAGAGAGAGAGAAAGGACCAGAGAAAATATCTGAAGAGATTATAGTCGAAAACTTCCCTAATATGGGAAAGGAAATAGCCACCCAAGTCCAGGAAGCACAGAGAGTCCCATACAGGATGAACCCAAGAAGAAACACACCGAGACACATAGTAATCAAATTGGCAAAAATTAGAGACAAAGTAAACTTATTGAAAGCAGCAAGGAAAAAATGACAAATAACATACAAGGGAACTCCCATAAGGTTAACAGCTGATTTCTCAGCAGAAACTTTACAAGCCAGTAGGGAGTGGCATGATATACTTAAAGTGATGAAAGGGAAGAACCTACAACCAAGATTACTCTATCCAGCAAGGATCTCATTCAGATTCGATGGAGAAATCAAAAGCTTTAAAGACAAACAAAAGCTAAGAGAATTCAGCACCACCAAACCAGCTCTACAACAAATGTTAAAGGAACTTCTCTAAGTGGAAAACACAAGAGAAGAAAAGGACCTACCAAAACAAACCCAGAACAATTAAGAAAATGGTCATAGGAACATACATATCGATAATACCTTAAACGTGAATGGATTAAATGCTCCAACCAAAAGACACAGGCTTACTGAATGGATACAAAAACAAGACCCATATATATGCTGTCTACAAGAGACCCACTTCAGACCTAGGGACATATACAGACTGAAAGTGAGGGGATGGAAAAAGATATTCCATGCAAATGGAAACCAAAAGAAAGCTGGAGTAGCAATACTCACATCAGATAAAATAGACTTTAAAATAAAGAATGTTACAAGTGACAAGGAAGGACACTACATAATGATCAAGGGATCAAACCAAAAAGAAGATATAACAATTATAAATATATATGCACCCAACATAGAAGCACCTCAATACATAAGGCAACTGCTAACAGCTATAAAAGAGGATATCGACAGAAACACAATAATAGTGGGGGATTTTAACACCTCACTTACACCAATGGACAGATCATCCAAAATGAAAATAAATAAGGAAACAGAAGCTTTAAATGACACAACAGACCAGATAGATTTAATTGATATTTATAGGACATTCCATCCAAAAACAGCATATTACATTTTCTTCTCAAGCGCGCACAGAACATTCCCCAGGATAGATCACATCTTGGGTCACAAATCAAGCCTCAGTAAATTTAACAAAATTGAAATCATATCAAGCATCTTTTCTGACCACAAACTATGAGATTAGAAATGAATTACAGGGAAAAAATGTAAAAAAACACAAATACATGGAGGCTAAACAATACATTACTAAATAACCAAGAGATCACTGAAGAAATCAAGGAGGAAATCAAAAAATACCTAGAGACAAATGACAATGAAAACACGACGATTCGAAACCTATGGGATGCAGCGAAAGCAGTTCTAAGAGGGAAGTTTATAGCTGTACAAGCCTACCTCAAGAAGCAAGAAAAATCTCAAGTAAACAATCTAACATTACACCTAACTAAAGGAACTAGAGAAAGAAAACAAACAAAACCCAAAGTTAGCAGAAGGAAAGAAATCATAAAGATCAGAGCAGAAATAAATGAAATAGAAACAAAGAAAACAATAGCAAAGATCAATAAAACTAAAAGCTGGTTCCTTGAGAAGAAAAACAAAATTGATAAACCATTAGCCAGACTCATCAAGAAAAAGAGGGAGAGGACTCAAATCGATAAAATTAGAAATGAAAAAGGAGAAGTTACAACAGACACTGCAGAAACACAGAGCATCCTTAGAGACTACTACAAGCAATTCTATGCCAATAAAATGGACAACCTGGAAAAAATGGACAAATTCTTAGAAAGGTATAACCTTCCAAGACTGAACCAGGAAGAAATAGAAAATATGAACAGACCAATCACAAGTATTGAAATTGACACTGTGATTAAAAATCTTCCAACAAACAGAAGTCCAGGACCAGATGGCTTCACAGGTGAATTCTATCAAACATTTAAAGAAAAGCTAACACCCATCCTTCTCAAACTCTTCCAAAAAATTGCAGAGGAAGGAACACTCCCAAACTCATTCTATGAGGTCACCACCACCCTGATACCGAAACCAGACAAAGATACTCGAAAAAAGAAAATTACAGACCAATATCACTGATGAATATAGATGCAAAAATCCTCAACAAAATACTAGCAAACAGAATCCAACAACACATTAAAAGGATCATACACCACGATCAAGTTGGATTTATCCCAGGGATTCAAGGATTCTTCAATATACGCAAATCAATCAATGTGATACATCATATTAACAAATTGAAGAATAAAAACAATATGATCATCTCAATAAATGCAGAAAAACCTTTGACAAAATTCAACAACCATTTATGATACAAACTCTCCAGAAAGTGAGCACAGAGGGAACCTACCTCAACATAATAAAGGCCATATACAACAAACCCACAGCAAACATCATTCTCAATGGTGAAAAACTGAAAGCATTTCCTCTAAGTTCAGGAACAAGACAAGCATGTCCACTCTCACCACTATTATTCAACATAGTTTTGAAGTCCTAGCCACAGAAATCAGAGAAGAAAAAGAAATAAAAGGAATACAAATTGGAAAAGAAGAAGTAAAGCTGTCACTGTTTGCAGATGACATACTATACATAGAGAATCCTAAAGATGCCACCAAAAAACTACTAGAGCTAATCAATGGATTTGGTAAAGTTGCACAATACAAAATTAATGCACAGAAATCTCTTGCATTCCTATACACTAAAGATGAAAAATCTGAAAGAGAAATTAAGGAAACACTCCCATTTACCATTGCAACAAAAAGAATAAAATACCTAGGAATAAACCTACTTAGGGACACAAAAGACCTGTATGCAAAAAACTATAAGACACTGTTGAAAGAAATTAAAGATGATACAAACAGATGGAAAGATATACCATATTCTTGGATTGGAAGAATCAATATTGTGAAAATGACTATACTACCCAAAACAATCTACAGCTTCAATGTAATCCCTATCAAATTAACAATGGCATTTTTTACAGAACTAGAACAAAAAAGTTTTTAATTTGTATGGAGACACAAAAGACCCCAAATAGCCAAAGCAGTCTTGAGGGAAAAAAACGGAGCTGGAGGAATCAGCCTCCCTGACTTCAGACTATACTACAAAGCTACAGTAATCAAGACAATATGGTACTGGCACAAAAAACAGAAATATAGATGAATGTAACAGGATAGAAAGCCCAGAGATAAACCCACGCACCTATGGTCAACTGATCTATGACAAAGGAGGCAAGGATATACAGTGGAGAAAAGACAGTCTCTTCAATAAGTGGTGCTGGGGAAACTGGACAGCAACATGTAAAAGAATGAAATTAGAACACTCCCTAACATCATACACAAAAATAAACTCAAAATGGATTAGAGACCTAAATGTAAGACCCGACACTATAAAACTCTTAGAGGAAAACATAGGAAGAACCGTCTTTGACATAAATCACAGCAAGATCTTTTTTGATCCACCTCCTAGAGTAATGGAAATAAAAACAAAAATAAACAAATGGGACCTAATGAAACTTAGAAGCTTTTTCAAAGCAAAGTAAACTACAAACAAGACGAAAAGACAATCCTCAGAATGGGAGACAATATTTGCAAACCAATCAATGGACAAAGGATTAATCTCCAAAATATATAAACAGCTCATGCAGCTCAATATTTAAAAAAACAAACAACCCAATCCAAAAATGGGCAGAAGACCTAAATAGACATTTCTCCAAAGAAGACACACAGATGGCCAAGAAGCACATGAAAAGCTGCTCAACACCACTAATTATTAGAGAAATGCAAATCAAAACTACAATGAGGTATCACCTCACACCAGTTAGAATGGGCATCATCAGAAAATCTACAAACAACAAATGCTGGAGAGGGAGGGAACCCTCTTGCACTGTTGGTGGGAATGTAAATTGATACAGCCACCATGGAGAACAGTATGGAGGTTCCTTAAAAAACTAAAAATAGAATTACCATATGATCCAGCAATCCCACTACTGGGCATATACCCAGAGAAAACCATAATTCAAAAACACACATGAACGCCAGTGTTTAATGCAGCACTATTTACAATATCCAGGTCATGGAAGCAACCTAAATGCCCATCAACAGACAAATGGATAAACAAGTTGTGGTACATATATACAATGGAATATTACTCAGCCATAAAAAGGAACGAAGTTGGGTCATTTGTTGAGACATGGATGGATCTAGAGACTGTAATACAGAGTGAAGTAAGTCAGAAAGAGAACAACAAATATCGTATATTAACGCATATATGTGGAACCTAGAAAAATGGAACAGATAAACCGGTTTGCAGGGCAGAAATTGAGACACAGATGTAGAGAACAAACGTATGGACACCAAGGGGGGAAAGCCGCAGTGGGGTGGGGTGGTGGTGTGATTAATTGGGTGACTGGGATTGACATGTATACACTTATGTGTATAAAATTGATGACTAGTAAGAACCTGCTATACAAAAAATTTTTTTCCAATGTATTTATGAACGTGGAATGGAAAAATTTGTTTTTTCAATCCCTATTGTAGTATATGATAAAGCATTAATTTTGTTTTAGTTGGGCTCTGTCTTCAATGTCCCTTGTAAAATATTTTCTGTTAATTTCTTTACTTGAGTCCTTATGCCTCAGTTTTTGTTGAATAATAAGTTATCTGTCATTGTAAAAAAAAAAATGACTATGGAGAAATGCACCAAATCTTATGTAGTTATCTCAGGGTGGTGCCACTGTATCTCGTAATTATTTTTTTTATAGTCCTCTTCATGTTAAGGTTGCATCACTTCTGTAGATTCCATTTGCGCTCTTATTTAATCCTTACAATAACATTTTAGGGGGCGGCACCAGCATCACTGTCCCCATTTTACAGCCAGCTAACACAGGTTAAAAGAGATTAAATTACTTGACCAAAGCTACATAACCAACGATGACAGGACTGGAAGTTGAACCCAGGTCCTCTGACCACCAAGCCTTTGCTTTCCATTATGTAATCTCATGAAAAAGAGTTTATGACTAGGATATACCCAATATAAAACTTATATAACACAATCTGAAATAAACTTAGTGACTTCATGTCCTTAATATCTATAGAATAATTTGCAGTTCTGAAAGAATTTTTATGAATTACATCTCAGACTCACTAGCAGCCTATGAAGTAAGCAGGACAAATTTATTCCCATTTTAGAGATAAGGACATTTAGGCGCAGACCGGTGTAATGATGTCTCAAAGGTCACATGGCACTATAATACAAGTCTCATAAAACCTTGTTGAAAGCTCTCAGTTATGTTACATGATATTTTTTATAATTGATAAGCAATTAATATTGATACCATGATTACAAGATTTGCCTATATATAAATTACACCAATTATGTATTATTTTATATGAGATAATATATAATAAATGCTTAGCACCATGTCTCATACATAGTAAACACTCAATAAATATTAGATACTATTTTATATAGCCAAGCCAAATGTAAAGTTTTTCATGATTCCATTTCTGCCTACTTCTGTAAGCCTTTTCATTGTAGAGAATTATTTTCATTCTTGGGAATGTGGGCACAGGACTCAGATTCCTGGCTTTTACATCATAATGTATTTTCTAACCTAAGTATCCTCAGAGCCTACACTCAAAAGGGAACAAATAAAGTACTTTTTTTTCTGTCCATTCTGTTGTGTCATCCTACCTTCCAGCCATGAATACCAAATGCCCTAAATCTGGGACCTGCAGATTTCTTCCATTAAGGGCCAGACAGAAAGTATTTTTTAGACTTTTCAGGGTTTGGGGGTTTCTGTTGGCAACTACTTATCTCTGCTATTGCAATGCAAAAGCAACCATAGACAATATGTAAACAAATGGACGTGGCTGTGTTCCAATAAAACTTTATTTTTTACGAGAGACAGCTGGTCATATTTGGCCCACAGGCACTTCCAGCCCCCTGCTCTAGATAAGCGAGTCTGAGAACTGCAAGGAATCCAATGAAATGTTGGGAGTGCGGAGGTGGGAGAGGTAGGGCCATGAGAGGGAAATGTATTTTAACATACTGCCTCTCCACACCTGTGTCTCACAATCTGAGATTCCTCCTGTGCCTTGTCCCACTTGTGCCCCACTACCTTCACCTGAGGAGTGTCTAGGCCACATTGTCCTTTGTTCAATGCTTTTCTAATTAGAATTTGATTGTTTTAGATAACTTTGTGACTCAAGATAGTCAAAATAATGGACCAAATAGCTTATGTCCAGTAATCCCCATGACCTTCAGGAGTAATAAGTAGTTCAAGTTCAAATGACAGATCAGATATGAAATGGCAGAGGGATTAGAGGGCAGAAGTATATCGTATCCCACTGAAAGAAGTAAAAGACCCACAGAAACACTGAAGACAACAACTGAGGACTTTGTTGTTCACAATTGATACTGTGTACCTTCAACTAAACACTGATAGGTAAAAGCTCTAAATGAGGGTATTCTTGTGGACATGTACACATTAGTGTAGTCACTGCCTCCATATGCTGGGTTAGAAACAGAACTGAAGGTATGTGGAAGGCAAGGGCCCAAGTTACTGTCAGAAAAATAGAATAAAAGATTCAGGCTTCCCTGGCGGTGCAGTGGTTGAGAGTCTGCCTGCCAATGCAGGGGACATGGGTTCGAGCCCTGGTCTGGGAGGATCCCACATGCCGCGGAGCAGCTAGCCCCGTGAGCCACAATTACTGAGCCTGCGCGTCTGGAGCCTGTGCTCCGCAACAAGAGAGGCCGCGATAATGAGAGGCCCGCGCACCGTGATGAGGAGTGGCCCCCACTTGCCGCAACTAGAGGAAGCCCTCACACAGAAATGAAGACCCAACACAGCCATAAATAAATAAATTAATTTAAAAAAAAAAAAAAAAAGATTCAAAATACAAAGATGGTAACTGAACAAATAAGATTCTGGGTGTATGTAACTGAGGTGAGAGCATGTCCCACACTACCATCGTGGCTTTCCTCGGAGAGCTGCAAGAAACATGATTGAAGTTTCTGACTGGAGTAGGAGAAATGTGCCCTCCTAGAAATATTTGGGACTGTAAAATTTCATTTCTCAGATTGAAATTTTTAAAATAATTATAATATTTTTATTTTGAAGTAAAATCAGCAATTCTCATAGAACTCTCATTATTATAACTGTTCATCCTAACAGACAATTCTTCTCTTCAGAAAGAATTCATTTAAATTCTCTTTCCTCAGTCCTTTGAGTATTTCCTAGACAATGTTAGGAACACGAAATTATTTACAACAGAATGATAAATATAGGGTGAATAGCAATAAGAATCTAAAGATTAGCATATGGAGTAAGATTTTGACCAAAACAACAAAAAAACCCTGGTATTTTAGTCAATATTTAGTATTAAGCAAATGACAACTATAAGCTAATCCCATCAGATTGAAAAGAAATAAAAGACAAAAAGGGCTTTTAATTTATACATACATGAATCAATTAATTATTAAACAAAGGAGTGTTTTATATATTCAATACCTAGTCATCAAATATTTGTATTTGTAGACCACTATTTAAAACACAGTACAAACAACATTTTCTTGTGGTTGTGACATAGTAATTAGAATTTCACAGTACACTTTGTAGTTTAGACTAGCCTTCTTTTTTTACTTTTTAAATTTTTTCTTTTTTTAACTTTAATTTTTTTGATCATGATAAAGTATACATAACACAAAATTTACCATTTTAACCATTTTTAAGTGTATAGTGCAGTGGTTCTCACATTGTCACTACTATTCATTTCTAAAACTTTTTCATCTTCCCAACTGACACTCTGCATCCGTTAAACAGTAACTCCCCATTTTTCTTTCCCCCAAGCCTCTAACAATCATCATTCTATCTTCTATCTCTACGAATCTGACTACTCTAGGTAGCTCATAGAAGTGGAGTAATACAGTATTTGTCCTGTTGTGACTGGCTTATTTCACTTGGCATAATGTCTTCAAGGTTCATCCATGTTGCAGCCTGTGTCAGAATTCCCTTCCTTTTCAAGGCTAAATAATATCCCATTGTATGTATAACACATTTTATTTATCCATTTATCCACTGATGGACACTTGGGTTGCTTCCAACTTTTGACTCTTTTTGAATAATGCTGTTAGGAACATAATGCAAACATCTGTTCAAGTACTTGCTTTCAATTCTTTTGGATATATAATCAAAAGTGGAACTGCTGAATTATATGGTAATTCTATGTTTAATTTTTTGAAGAACCCCCTATGTGGCTTACACCATTTCCCATTCCTACCAACAGTGAACAAGGGTTCCAATTTTTCCACATCCTCACCAACACTGTTAACTTTTGGTTTTTTGATAGTAGCTATCCCAGTGGGTATGAAGTGGTATCTGATTGTGGTTTTGATTTGCATTTCCCTAATAATTAGTAATGTTGAGTATCTTTTCATGTGCTCATTGGCAATGTGTATATTCTCTCTGGAGAAATGTGTTCACATCCTTGACCCTTTTTTTTTTTTTTTTTTTGCAGTACACAGGCCTCTCACTGCTGTGGCCTCTCCCGTTGCAGAGCACAGGCTCCAGACGCACAGGCTCAGCAGCCATGGCTCATGGGCCCAGCTGCTCCGTGGCATGTGGGATCTTCCTGGACTGGGGCACGAATCCGTGTCCCCGGCATCAGCAGGCGGACTCTCAACCACTGCGCCACCAGGGAAGTCCCCTTGACCCATTTTTTAATCAGACTGTTTATTAGTCTTTCTTATAACCAAATGTTTACCAAATTTTTTAAACTTTGTTATTTTTCACTTGATAAATTTTTGTGAATTTTATGTTCTTTACAAAATGAATTCACTTATTCCACAATCTGATATTCTATCCCTTATCTTTCAGGGTGTATAACTGTTACTTACTCAACATACTTCGACCTTTGTGAAGCTACTATGGTTCAACTAAGGGCTGAAAGTTGTAGTACTGCACTAATGCTGGCTTGGAAGGCCATCCAAAGAATGAAAAAATTCATTAGCATTCATGAAATAAATGCTATCTAAATTTTATCTAACATTCTTTTTTTTATCCTTTTAAGCATAACATTTCTTCCTATCTAGCACTGCTTCTTTAATTTGTGGATTTATATCCCAGACCTATTACCATAAGGGGAAACAATTTAGTTTTGATGACAGGATTTTTGGACTGTGGCTAAGTCTTGGCATGTTTATCTGGCACGATCTATGAAACATTTGATTTGTGAAGGTTTTGAAATAACTACTGCTTTGACATTAACTAACATTGTCATCTTTTTCCCTTTTGTTGGCCCCAAGTGGTTCTTTGAACTGGGAACCAATATATCCATATATTAGAAATCAGAGACCAAAGGTGAAACCAACTGATTCTAGATTATACCATATTTCTAGGCTCAGGTTATCTCTTTGCTTTTAGAATTTTAAAGCATTGAGAAAACAACTCAAGTTCCTTTTCAAGTCATGGGTTTCTCTTTTATTGATCAATGGTACAAGAGAAATGAAAGTGTCTGAGAACTGAAGAAGCTCAAACACATATTTATGTATAAAATTGTGTCATGAGATGGTGCTCACTGCATATCCCTAATTATATCCAGCAGAGATCTTTTAAGAACAGCAATTTTGTCTCTTTCAGCATAATGGGGAATCATTTTATCCATGTTCCAGTCCAGTAGATTTTCTTAATCCCAAGGAAAATTAACATAATGTTCCTTATACCCAGTAACAATTCAGTATCAGCTTTAAAGTGGGATCTGCTATTGGGAAAAAAATATTTATTTAGAAATTATGTATATGGAAATGACTGACCTTTTTCATTTGTGTCTAAATAATTTAAAATGTATACAAAATTAGTCAAAACACTTTTAGTTTACTAAATATTATCTTTTCATACTTAAAAATTTCGAACACAGATATCTCAGGTTTACTCTACTTAATGTTATTCTTTACTACCTGAAAAACATATTTCTTCAACAAACTTTGAGTTAAAGAATGTTCAAATAGGACTCTCTTGCCTCAGTTTCAGCTGAGGCTTCAAACCCAGAAAGAATGCCATAAGTGCCAGAACACCAATGCAGGTCATGCTAAAAGACTATGAAACCAGTTTTGCTGCTCTTAGCTTACCATCCATTTCAGGGTATGTGAGAAAAGCTGGAAAGATAAATGAGACCTTTAGCATGAATTTCCTTACAAAGAGTTGTTAGCCATAAAGATGGCCAGCAGGCACATGAAAAGATGCTCAACATCACTAATTATTAGAGAAATGCAAATAAAAACTTCAATGAGGTACCACGTCACACCGGTCAGAATCGCCATTATTAAAAGACTACAAGTAACAAATGCTGGAGAGATTGTGAAGAAAAAGGAACCCTCCTACACTGTTGGTAGGAATGTAAATTGGTGCAGCCACTATGGAAAACAGTATGGAGGTTCCTCAAAAAACTAACAATAGAGATGCCATATGATCAAGCAATCCCACTCCTGGGCATATATGTGGACAAAACTATAATTCAAAAAGTTACATACACCCCTATGTTCACAGCAGCACTATTCACAATAGCCAAGACATGAAAACAACCTTTATCCAGATGAATGGATAAAGAAGATGTGGTACATATATACATTGGAATACTACTCAGCCATAAGAAAGAATAAAATAATGCCACTGGGAGGTACCTGGATGGACCTAGAGATTATCATACTAAATGAAGTAAATCAGAAAGAGAAAGACAAATACTGTATGATATCACTTGCATGCGGAGTCTAAAATATGACACAAAAAGGATCTTGCTGTGATTTATGTCATAGAGTGTTCTGCCTATGTTTTCCTCTAAGAGTTTGATAGTGTCTGGCTTTACATTTAGGTCTTTAATCCATTTTGAGTTTATTTTTCTGTATGGTGTTAGGGAGTGTTCTAATTTCATTCTTTTACATGTGGCTGTCCAGTTTTCCCAGCATCACTTATTGAAGAGACAGTCTTTTCTCCACTGTATATTCTTGCCTCCTTTATCAAAGATAAGGTGACCATATGTGCGTGGGTTTATGCCAACAAACACATGAAAGAATGCTCAACATCATTAATCATTAGAGAAATGCAAATCAAAACTACAATGAGATATCATCTCACACCAGTCAGAATGGCCATCATCAAAAAATCTACAAACAATAAATGCTGGAGAGGGTGTGGAGAAAAGGGAACCCTCTTGCACTGTTGGTGGGAATGTAAATTGATACAGCCACTATGGAAAACAGTATGGAGGTTCCTTAAAAAACTAAAAATAGGGCTTCCCTGGTGGCGCAGTGGTTGAGAGTCCGCCTGCCGATGCAGGGGACACGGGTTCATGCCCCGGTCTGGGAAGATCCCACATGCCGTAGAGCGGTTGGGCCCGTGAGCCATGGCCATTGAGCCTGCGCATCCGGAGCCTGTGCTCCGCAACGGGAGAGGCCACAACAGTGAGAGGCCCACATACTGCAAAAAACAAAAAAAAACAAAACAAAAAAACTAAAAATAGAACTACCATACAACCCAGCAATCCCACTACTGGGCATATACCCTGAGAAAACCATAATTCAAAAAGAGTCATGTACCAAAATGTTCATTGCAGCTCTATTTACAATAGCCAGGACATGGAAGCAACCTAAGTGTCCATCAACAGATGAATGGATAAAGAACATGTGGCACATATATACAATGGAATACTACTCACCCATAAAAAGAAAGGAAATTGAGTTATTTGTAGTGAGGTGGATGGACCTAGAGTCTGTCATACAGAGTGAAGTCAGTCAGAAAGAGAAAAACAAATACCATATGCTAACACATATATATGGAATCTAAAAAAAGATCATGAAGAACCTAGGCGTAAGACAGGAATAAAGACATAGACCTACTAGAGAATGGACTTGAGGATATGGGGAGGGGAAGGGTAAGCTGGGACAAAGTGAGGGAGTGGCATGGACATATATACACTACCAAACGTAAAATAGATTGCTAGTGGGAAGCAGCCACATAGCACAGGGAGATCAGCTCGGTAGTTTGTGACCACCTAGAGGGGTGGGATAGGGAGGGTGGGAGGGAGGGAGGCACAAGAGGGAAGAGATATGGGACATATGTATAGGTATAACTGATACACTTTGTTATAAAGCAGAAACTAACACACCATTTTAAAGCAACTGTACTCCAATAAAGATGTTAAAAAAAAGGAGTTATACAGCAGAAACTAACACAACATTGTAAAGCAATTATACTCCAATAAGGATACTAAAAAAGAAAAAATAAAATAAATAAATAATATGACACAAATGAACTTTCCTACGAAACACAAACAGACTCACAGACATAGAGAACAGACTTGTGGTTGTCAAGGGGGAGGGGGGTGAGGGAGGAAAGAATTGGGAGTTTGGGATTAGCAGATGTAAAATATTATATAGAGAATGGATAAACAACAAGGTCCTGCTGTATAGCTCAGGGAACTATATTCAATATCTTGTGATAAACCGTAACGGAAAAGAATATGAAAAAGAATGTATATATATATATATATATATATATATATATATATATATACACACACATGTATAACTGAATCACTTTGCTGCTCAGCAGAAATTAACCCAACATTGTAAAACAACTATACTTCAATAAAATAAATTTTAAAAAATAAAAGAAAGAGTTGTCAGCATGCTGTGCATTTCACCCTGCCATAGGGTAGGGGCAAGCTGCTTCCTCTTTACTTCAAGCCACATGAGGGACACTTCAAAAAAAGCATCTGAGGTCTGGGCCTATAGTTTAGGAATATGAAAGTACATAAGGACTGGACATGTGCCTAAAAAAGTACCAAAAGCAAGAGGCTATGGTTACATCAGTGTAAGGCAGCAGAACTGAAAGATTTGGGAGTAAACTTCACTCCCAATGCTGAGGAAGAGCAAGGAGGAGTTTTCCCCATGGGCTAAGTGGGCCAACAGGAGAGCAGAACTAGCTCATTGTAAAAGGAATTCTATTAACATACACATACTACTGTATATAAAATAGATCATCAACAAGGACCTACTGTAGAGCACAGGGAACTCTACTCAATATCTTGTACTAATAATGGAATGTTCCTATAACAGAAAAGAATGTGAAAAAGAATACATATATATATATATATACACACACACACACACACATATAACTGATTCACTTTGCTGTACACCTTACACTAACACAACATGGTAAATCAACTATACTGCAATTAAAAAATTACAAAAATTAGGGCTTCCCTGGTGGCGCAGTGGTTGGGAGTCTGCCTGCCGATGCAGGGGACGCGGGTTCGTGCCCCTGTCCGGAAAGATCCCACATGCCGTGGAGCGACCGGGCCCGTGAGCCATGGTCGCTGGGCCTGAGCGTCTGGAGCCTGTGCTCTGCAACGGGAGAGGCCACAACAGTGAGAGGCCCGCATACCGCAAAAAAAAAAAAAAAAAAAAAAAAAAAATTACAAAAATTAAAAAAGGAATTCTAGGGCTTCCCTGGTGGTGCAGTGGTTGAGAGTCTGCCTGCCAATGCAGGGGACACAGGTTCGTGCCCCCGTCCGGGAAGATCACACGTGCTGCGGAGCGGCTGGGCCCATGAGCCATGGCCGCTGAGCCTGCGTGTCCGGAGCCTGTGCTCCGCAACGGGAGAGGCCACAACAGTGAGAGGCCCGCATACCGCAAAAAAAAATAAAATAAAATAAAAAAGGAATTCTATCCATGAGGGCTGCCTATAGGACAAAGTGACCTTGACCTGAACAGGTGGCCTCTGTATACATAAGACCGCACAAAGCCAAGGACTAAAGAGGGAGAACTACAGTCTGAAGTCTCTGAGGAGCCTACAAAGCTCCCCATAGTACAATTTGCCACCAACTGAGCTTCAGGCACACAGTAGGCTGCAATGCAGGGCCCAACTACCCCCATCAAGCAGAAGCTCTTTTATACCCATTAACTCACTCTCTTCCCTAAGAGGGCCTGACTCTGAAGGAATCACAAAGAGAAGCTAGCAACAGGGAAGAGATGGATCATGGAGGAATGAAGAAACTATCCTCTTCCAACACACACACACCCACACACACACACACACACACACACACTCTCTCTCTCTCTCTCTCTCTCTCTCTCTCTCTCTCTCTCTCTCTCTCTTCAGGTTTCCAAGAAGTCAGGACAAGTTGGAGAAAGGGAAAAGTCATAAATTGTACAAGAGTCTGAAGTTTTGACTTTAGATTGGACTGGAATTTGTAATACTTGAAATAAAATAATCCGAAAAAATGTCTGTAGGACTTTCCTGGGATTTCACCAGTGAGCAAGGAAAATGAGTCAGGAGTGCAGGTTTGCAGAGGTAGGGTGGGAAAGAATAAAGTTTCTGCTTACACTCCACTGAGTCCAACTTGTACAATACATCTGTTATACGTGTAAGGGTAAAAAGAAGTATTTAAAGATAAAAAGATTATGCCCTTGGGGGATAAAATGAAGGCATAAAGTCACTTTCTGGAGTCTGTCCATGTCTACAGACAAAATATAATCTCAGTCCCTAGTTTTATGGGCTGTGCTTTGAAATCTTGTATTTATGTGCTCAGTTTCTCTTCCCCTGCAGAGACGGTGTCATTGTTTAAACAATGAGTTTGGTACGAAATGGTAAATATGTTAAACCACACTTTTTTTAGGGATCACTGACTATAAAGTTGGACAGATGACCACAACACTCCAAAATTCTGGGCAAAAAAATGTTCTGTTAGAAGGGGAGATGACAGAGACATCTATAATTTAGACCCGTAGTTTCCAGTTATTTTGACTGTGAGGACCTCTTTTAATGTCGTGTCTGTAACTGATTGTTTATTCAATCTAGAAAGGATGCTTAATGAACTAAACTGGACTATTATTTTTAGAAGTTAAAAACAACTTGCCCATTGTTATTCCATTTGACTTAGTTCTGATTCTTTCTCTTTCTTCCTTCCTTCCTCCCTCTCTCCCTCCCTTCTTTCCTTCCTTCCTTCTTTCCTTCCTTTCCTTCTTCCCTCCTTCCCTTTTGTCCTCTCTCCCTCCTTCCCTCCCTTTCTTTCTTATTTTTCTCCCCTTCAAAATTTTTATGGGTTTGGAGTACAGGCAGATTTCTAATTATTCTTTTTTAAAAGACATGGTTATGTGATGAATATGTAGAAAATGATGAAAATATACATATACACAGACTAACTCACTCCATAAGAATCCAAGTGCAGCAGTGTTTTGTTTTGTATTATCGTTGCCATGATATAGTGTTGGATGTAGTTGCTAGATGATTTGCCATATCCATCTGGGCTCATCATTCTCTGTTATTGACTCTGAAACACCATGGGAGCCTTTAGTAATCTAAAGAAATTTTATCTTAATAGCTACTCTCTCAAACATGAACCTTATTTCAAGACCAATGTTTATAATGAAATTCTTCAATGAGACAATCAGTATTTGATTCCCACCTCTTTCAAAGATCATTTTTGGTGTAATTTGAATCATATCCCTCTGCTGCTCAAACCGCTTCCAGCACACCATGGCACCTGCACACCTCTATGCAGTGTCTTCTCAAGCATGCTGTTCCCAGTTATTGGTATTCAAGGCACACTGGCTTTCTCTTAGGCCTTTAAAGATAGCGTGATTTTTCCTACCTCTGCACGTGGTGTTCTCTCTGCCTGAATCACTCCTCCCCTTGCTCTTTGCATGGCTGGCTCCTTCTCATACTTTAAGTCTATTAAATGTTACCTCCCCAGAAAGGACTTCCTTGACCATCCCATTTACTTATGCATCCCCTGCTCTACTAACCTCCACTCCAGTACCCTGTTTGATTCTTTCATGACAGCACAATTTGTTAGTACATGCCATACTCTCTTCTTAACCTGTTTATGCAATGTCTCTCACACTAGGCTGTAAGCTCCTTAAAGGCAGGAACCATGTCTGCATTGTTCACTCTGTACACTCAACACAGCCAGGAATCTACAGAAGCTCAAGACACATGTACTGGAGTGGTGGGGGTGAGGGGCAGACAAAGGAAAGGAATGAGAAAGGAAGGGATTATGTGGGCATTTCTGAATCATTTGCTGTTGTTATTTCAGGCATAAAAGGGTATTCAGAATGGGGCTTCCCTGGTGGATGCAGGGGACACGGGTTCGAGCCCTGGTCCAGGGAAATCCCACATGCCGCGGAACAACGAAGCCCGTGCACCACAACTACTGAGCCTGCACTCTAGAGCCTGCAAGCCACAACTACTGAAGCCTGCGCTCTAGAGCCTGCGAGCCACAACTACTGAGCCCGCGTGCCACAACTACTGAGCCCGTGTGCCACAACTACTGAGCCCACACTCCGCAACAAGAGAAGCCACCACAGTGAGAAGCTCGTGCACCGCAACGAAGAGTAGACCCCACTCGCTGCAACTAGAGAAAGCCCGCGCACAGCAACGAAGACCCAACACAGCCAAAAATAAATAAATAAATGAGGGTATACAGAATAACATAACAAATACTCATGCACCTGCCAGCTGGCTATGTGGCAAATATAGCTGAAGTCCTGTGTGTGTCCCTGTCCCCCTTCCCTCCCTCCCCACTCCCCAGGGGTAATCATTCTCTTGAGTTTAGTATTTTTCATTACTACGAGTATTTTTATATTTTACTCACATACAAGTAAACTACCAAAAAATATATATTTTATATAATTTTAACTCTGTATGAATAATATCATTCTGTATATCATCTTTTGTAACTTGTTCTCAAAAATTAAAAAACTGCTTTGCAAACTACTTTCCTTAAAAAAAAAGATGAGAAATTTTATTTAAAGGGTAAACACAATGTTCCTACCACAAAATTAGTTTAGTAAATAACATAATGTAATGTTTATCCTTTTAGAAAGAAAGAGTAATGAAGTTAACATGAAGAAAAAAAGTAAATTCTTTAAAATGTGGTAGCATTCTTATTGCTAAGTGTGTATAATTAATAACATGCACAGAAGACACGAAGGAAAGAAGATAAAAGTTTAAATTAAATTGCTAAGGAAAATATCGTGGTACTTCTAAAAGTATAGAAAGGTAGAGAATGGTCACTTTGAAAAAATATATATTTTGAAAAAATATAGATATGTTCTTTCAGAGATTCTCTCCACCCAGTGGTACACAGGAAACACTACAGTTTTCTCAAAAAGGAATTCGTAGTGAATTCTATTGATAGCTTTTTAAACACTGCCCCCTAATGTTCATACTCAGCTCCTTCTGAAATGACAAGAGGACCGTGCTAATAAAAATAATCGGGTCCTTCCTTGCGATCAGTGTAGCAGTTTTGTCCTGTAGACCAGATTTCACAGACTGAGGCAGTCTCAGCCACACAACGGTCAGAATGCATTAGAGTAAACTCCCAACCACTCCAAGGTTACTCTCATCAGCAGTAAGGGCAACATGTGAGTGAGAACAGACCATTTGGGCTTGGAAAGCACTGACAAGACATCAATACTACTGGGAAACATCAGAAAAGTCTAGGATCCCAATAATAACATGTGCAACTGTAGACTGATCTAATCAGTCTTATTAAAAAAAAAACAAACATTGATTACCAAGAATATCAAACTTCTAAAAAAAAGAGAGATGGCCCTTGCTTTATATACACACAAACTCATGACTCACAAATGACGGCTGCTTCCAAAAGAATCCATTGAAATTTAGACTCCCTGATGAGCAACTCTGTTCATGACTCCAACTGCTGCCAATATGATCCACAACAAATTAAAGAGAATAACAAAAATATATATTCTCAAGGAGACCTGTTCAGTGTCTTGTAATCACAAAGTCCATGTCATCACTTAACAATGATACATGTCTAAACAGAGAAAGCGTAGAAGCACTTAATACCAAGTCAAGAAGCCTGAGTTTTAAACCCATTTGCCATTTAATAGCTGTGTGACCTTAGGTCCCTCAGCTGTTCTGGGTCTGCTTCCTTATCAGGAAGAGCTGTGTGAATGTTTTTCTAAGAATTGTCAGGAGGTGGGGATACACAGGATTACAGAATAAAGAGTGCTGCTTTTTCAGACTACACATGCCTCTCCCCATCACCCCTTCATGCCCCACCCCTATTACTGAAAAGCATATGATACTCCCATTTTCCCCTTAGCTGAGAACTACTGAGAACTATAATCTATCTCTAAGGGCCTTTGCCACACTAAAATGTTAATACAGGATCTGAGAACTGGAAGAAAACTTAAGAGATTCTCCAGTCACAAGACAAGGCCCAGAAGAACTTTTGATTCTAACCGTAGTTAGATACAGATGTGAAACTTTGGGGAAGTGTGAGGCTTCCCAAGTGGATTAGCATTTCATTTAGCTGGATGATGTGATGAAATACATTATTATTCCCAATCTTCACCCTTCCCGGATCCCATGCCCTTTTCAATGCAACTTTGTAGTTCCTGCCACTAGAGTATTATATTTAACCACCTCTTGGTATTAGGCTTGGCCATATGACTTGCCTTGACCAAATGAATACTAGCAGATGTGATGTGAGCAGAGAGAGGCTTTAAACGTGCTTGTGAGATTAAGTTTGTTCTCTTGTGCTCTTGCCTTTCACTATAAGGAGAACACGTACTTGGTAGCCACTGGTCCAAGGAGTGTAAGACACGTGCAGAGCAGACCTGCAACTTGGAGCCAAACCTAACGAGTCTAGATCAGCTGAATCCCAGCCAATCCACATTTATGACAATGAGAAATAAATACTTACTGTCATGTAAGATTTTGCATTTGTTAGTTATGCAGAATTTTTATGGTTATAGGGTAATTCAGAAGATAATAGTTCACCTATTTTAATATTTTAGACCTCAGCATTTCCATTAGATTGTGAGATTCTAAGGATAAATCTCTCCCTCTCTCACACACATATAAGTATTCGATACACAGACACAAAAACAAAAGTGTGATTACAGATCTATGTAATAGTACATCTGAAAAAGTCAGATCTAGTGGCAAAGATCTACTATGTACAGAACCTCTCTCTCATGCTGTTCAGTAGAGAAGTTAATGATCACTGGGCTCTTTGATCTAAATCTAAAATAATAACAATTGTCCAAATATTGCAATTATAGCTTATTTTATATGAAAATACCACCACAAAGACAATTATACCATGAAAAGCACTATTTATACTAAAGTAATGTGTCACAGTCCAAGTATTATAATATCTCAATTAACCTGAATGCACAGAAATAGGAGTATTTTGCTTCTTATAATTTTACGAATAACATTTTTAAGATAACATTTTTGTGGCTTTTATAGTAAAACAAGATTTTCAGATACCTATTTTAAGATAAATTTACTGAAATATAAGGAGTAAAGTTTTTGTTTGGTTCCCTTTTAAAATATTTTTTAAATGTACTAGTTTCCTTACTGCCTTAGGAAAAAACCTAATGCATAGGGACCTAATGACAATAAGTGAATATTTACTTCATGGTACGGACTCTTTTGGTACCTTAAAGCAATGACCATTACGTTAGTGCTATGGATGAACTACATAAGAAATAACAGATTAGGCCAACTATGCCCTAACTCCAGGCTATCCTCTGAAAGTTTCTTTGGAAAATGTAAACATAACATTTACCACTTACACTTATCTCTGAAAAGTACAATGCAAAAAAAAAAAAAAAAAAGGCAGCTATTAAAAACTCTTTAGCCAAGTTCTGATTATTCATTCATTGAGGTAAGAAACTCCCTACCATGTGCTCTATACTGTGTGCTGAACAAGAGCCTGAAGGATAGTGGGGGAGACAGACAAGAGTAAACCATGGTAGAAAACAGCCAACCCAGTCTTCAGGGATCGAGAGAAAAAGTCTGCACAGAAGCAATGACATCCAAGGTGAGATCTAAAGGACAAAGACAGAGTTACCAGGTGTGGCAGGGGATTAGTGTTACAAGCAACGGGAACATCGTGTGTAAAGCCTCTGCCGTGAGAGCGAGGGTGATGAATTTAGGAGATGCGAGTAATTCAGGTCCATAAGTGCTTTACGCTTTATGCTTTTCTGCTTAAACTGTCTATGAAAATAAACCCTTTCCTCACTTCGCCTCCGGGTTCTCCTCCCACCTCACTGACGATTCCGTCACGACTTCTTTCACTGCGTCATCATCGTCTCCTAAACATCTACTCATGGGAGTGCATCAGGCTCAGTCACTCAGACTCTCCTTTTTCTATCTACACTCACTCTGTAAAAGATGAAATACAGGCTTCAAATACCATGTATTTGCTCATAACTATAAAATTTTACATATCCTGACTCTTAGATCCAAGCCCTTGCTCTACATTTCAAGCTAGACCTGGACTTGACATTCCAAGTCCAAATGTGATGTTCTCCCTCCCAAAGCTTCTTTCCAAAGTCCTACTCAACTCTGTAAACAGCAATTCTTCTAATCACTCAGGCCAAAACCCTAGAGACATCCTTAACTCTAGTCTTTCTCTGATACTCACATCTCATCCATCTGCAAACCTTACCCCCTTTTCTCGAAAACATTCAGAATTCTATCACTCTTTAACTACCTTGACCACTGCTACTCTAATTCAAGCCCCCATCATCTCTACCCTGGACTATTTCAATAGCTTTGTAATTGTTCTCCCACTACCCTTGTACTCGACAGTCTATTCTTAACACAGTAGCTAGAGTGATCCTTTTTAAAATGTCAGGTCGCATCATTCCTCTGCTTAAAACTCTCCATTAGCTTACAATCTTACTCGAAGTAAAAGCCTAATTCCTTAAGAGCAGCCCACAAGCCCTAACTAACCATTATCTCTCTGATTTTCTTCCTACTACATTCCCCCTCACTCACTCTGTTTCAGCCATCCTTGCTGGTCCTCAAACAGGCCCAACACAGTCTTGCCCCAGGTCCTTCGCACTTGCTGTTCCCCTTGCCCGAAACCCTCATTGCCAATTATGATACGATTCACTCCTTTACTTCATTCAGGTCTCGGCTTAAATGTCCCCTTTATCAATGAAGCCTTGTCTCACCTCCCAGTATAAAATAGACCCTCCTCACCTCATCCCCCTTGCCCTGTTTAGTTTCTCTCTTTTGACCTTATCACTACTGCACTCAATTTCAAAAAACAAAACACAAAAGAATGTGTTTACTTATTTACTATCTATCTCCCTAACCTAGAATGTAAATCTGCTGGAGAGCATCGATATGTATTATTCATTGCCGTATCTCAGAAGCTTAGAATACTGCCTGGCAGATCACAGGTCTGCAGTATATATTTGGTGGATGAATTTTAAAAATATGAAAATCTTATAAATTATTCTGACAAAAGCTATTAATGTAACTTTCTATTTTAAGAATAACTTTTTAATACTGTATCCCTAATTAATACCTAAATGCTTATAAACTATGTAAAGATAACTAATACAATGACTTTTTTCCCTTTAGCCTAAAGACATACTTATACACACACAAACACACACACAGAGTTCACCATCAAGGGCTGAACAATCTAACAGACTTTATAGCACTCTTTTCCTTCAGTTGGCTTTAGCACTTTTGAATATATTGAAGCAGTATGTTGAGATCCTATGTTATCTTAAAGCCAATTAATATTTCACCTGTAATTCTACATATAAGTTAATAATAGTACCTTGTCAGTATTTGTGAAATATCAATAGGAAAATTAGCAAAACTACAGGCAGACAATTCACAGAAGAAATATGAAAAATGTTCATTTAGGTTAATGTTCTTTAGTGATTTTCAACAACCTGAAATGGCTTGGCAGGGAGGGAGAGCAGAACCACCTCAAGAAAACCAACACTAGCGAGAGGTTTCTTATATACACAGAAACTGGAAAACCTCGCCGCTGACGAGGGTGTGGTGCTGAAATACCTGTGATGGAACAGTAGACCATGTGAGGCGCTACCACGTCTATATCTTCATAGCCCAGTCCCATTGCAGACAATTTGCCAGGGACATAGTTTTCCACAAATACATCACAAACAGCTGCAAGCTGAAAGAAGAGGTGAAGATGAGTCAGACTTCTTAAGGGACTTCCCAGCTTTCAACAAATCCCCACATGATAGAATTCTGATTTCAGTAAACACAATTGATCCTCGCTTTGTAAAAGCCCAGAAAAATCACAGGAAAAGTAGAATTACAAAGTATTCTTAGATAAACACAAAGGCTCTGGTCAACTACTTGAGGTATTACTGCCAGTAAAACAATGGCTATTAAAATTTTCAGTTACTACCATGGTATTAAGTGGATTCTGCTTACATTAAATGTAAGAAATATCTAGGCTACATGGTCTATCAAAATATATTCTCAGAAGTTTAGGTAAAAAAATTAGAATATAAGTACATAAAATATATGAAAAATATCTTTTAACCCCTTTAAAATAAAACCAAATACAATGTCTTTACTACTCCATCCTTATTATGTAATATTCCTCATTATGACATGTACATATAGGCACTTAACTCATGTAAACATGATTCTGAATTGCTTTCACACTTTCCAGATGCTTTCTTTCCAAAGAGTTTTATATGTATTTAATGAACCATTAAAAAAAAAAAACTGCTAAACTATAACCCAGTAAATCAGTAACTGTCAGAAACAAAACCCCAACTCTGATTCCCAGATCACTGCAACAAGCCATCGTAAACCTTAATCTTAAAATTCTTTCCAAATTTCAATTGTGACTACATATCTTTTGAAAAGTCATCACAAAAATTGTACTAGGTCATCCAGAAAAATTCATTACAGTAATTCTTAAACATATCCAAGTGCCTAATAACCATTCAATAATTTTTTAATTGCCATTTGACATAGATATATTCTCACACATCAAACTAATGTAATAGAATAAGACTCTGGACCAGGGGTGGGCAAACATTTTTCATAAAATGTCAAAAAGTAAATATTTTAGCCTTTTCAGGCCACATACATTCCCTGTCACATGTTCTTTATTTTTCTTTAACACACAAAAACAAAAGTGTGATTTAAAAAAAAAAATCTTTAAAAAATGTAAAAAATGTTAAAAAATGTAAAAAATCTTTAAAAATGTAAAATTCACCATTAGTTCATGGGCTGTGCGAAAACAAACTTGATTTGGCCCACACAGTCTGCCAACCTCCGCTCTAGATGGAAAATAACTGAATTTACATAAACTTTAGAAGGAAACATGTAAATAAATTGAGTGCCTGTTTGTTATTGTGTCACCAAATTTGGAGTGTATACATGGAACTGTTTGACTTAACAAAATTTAGGGGAAAGAGATCTTAGGAGGCATCTCAGGGAAATAAGCTGTTATCCTCCAGAGCTCCTGAAACTGAGGTACCAGGGGCCCAGTTGACCACCTGTCAGAAGAGGAATGATATTTGTATTTTTAGATTTCTATACCATCATAAATCACATTTCAAGTCACATAAAGTATTCAGATGGATCACAAACAAATTCACTGTTTCAATAAGAAAATAAATATAATGAATAAGTTATATTAATAGAAAAGTATTCAGAATGTATAAACAAAAAACATTAAAAAACAATATACATGGTATTATCTCATGTTTATTGGAAAAAATGAGTATACAAGGACATAAAAAGGTTTGATATGATACACTAAAATGTTAATCTTTTTGCCCATTAGCAGATACTACTTGTATAGCAACAGAAAAAAAATTTAAGCTAAAAAGAGGTGTGCTCAGAGTACCATGTAGTATGACTCTCTGAAGTTATAAGAAAAATATGGAAAAGTTGAATTTAGAAGCTAAAGACTTTCACTGATAAAGATGCCCAGTAGCTTTTTATTATTACCCAAGAACTCAATATGTATGCATTATGATACTTATTGATAAAATATCCCTAGAAAAGTGTATAGCGCAGAAGTTATTCTTTGCTCCATTTTATAAATATTTATTTTAAATAGACACATACTATCTATTTACTAGATACTGATTCTTAGCGAGTCTGCCATCCAACATATTCTCCCTCCCTCTCTCTTTCGGGATATTTACCCATTTCAAGATCATGTATGTTCCCTAAAGCGTTAACTAAGGCATTCGTTAAAAGTCTAAGCAGTGCAGTGCTGAAATCAGAGACATCACAAACCTCCCTGAGTTATATGGATCTCCACACAAGTAATATACAAGTCAACTGCTTCAGTGGAGACCAAACATTTATCGCATTTCCCTGATACAAGGATCTACTAGGAAATAAAGTGAGGGGGGAGAAAAGACTTGTTCCCAGTTTTGCTGGTGATCACCTCTTCCTCATCTTGGCTCTCACAGATCACCTAATAATCTATTCTAGAATCTTACCCACAATAAGAAACAAGCACAATTCTGCATGTTAGAGAACTCATCATCTTTTTCTTTTCTTCTGGGAAAAAAAAATTTAGGAACAGACTGGATGAGCAAGATCAGAAATAGAGGGGAGGTGACGATAATAATTTATCAGTAAAAAAAAAATCATAAAATAATTTTTAAATGTTTGTCAAAGAATGTCCTTACTCTTAGATGTATTCTGCAGTCAAATGCTCCTCCCCCTGAGCTATACCCCCCAGGAGATGTCTCCTGAAGGATTTAAGGACAAAGTTTCATATCTTTCACTTACTTTCAAATAGTTCAAAATCAGACACACACATACCACATGTATTCATATGTAAATAAACAAATATAGCAAAACCTTAAAACTGTTGCATCTAGGCATAGGGTAAATAAGAGTTCATTATACTACTTTTTCCATTTTTCTGTATGTTTGAATTTTTCATAATAAGATGTTGGAGGAAAATAAAACCCATGACACTGCTCTATTGGCCATGATTCACACCCACAATATGGATACTGTCACTGTCAACTAATTAACATAGAGAATTATTTGAAATATAGATGACGTGTTAGGAAGTTATCAAATCATATTGCCATGAAAATACATAGACTTTTCTAAGCAGAGCTTTCTTTTCTACACAACCTATTTTTGGTTAGCCTGGTTGACAAAGGAGTCATACTTTTTGGAGCTCTCATGTATCTAGCTGACTGCTTTGTATAATACTCTGGAACTGTATCTATAAACTAGACTCATTAGATTAGCAATCATAGCCACCAAGTTCTGAATACAAAGGTTGTTTTGCTACTCTTAAGACCAAAAGAGAAATCCATGCCAGAAAGAATAAAAAGACTAGGCAAAAAATAACTTTTCCTCTAGGCAGTAAGATATATAACTTATGAACTGTATAACTAGCTGAAAGCAATAGATATGAAAAATGACTGCAGACAATCTATTAAAGTTTAATATGAGTTGAAATGTACTTTATTGTTATCAGACATGAAGAGAAACCATGCCCATAATGAAACAATTTAAAACTGTTACAATCTGGTGGAGGACACAGGCAGGATCCAAAGAGAGTGAGAAAGATGTCCCTGCAAATTCATTTCTTTTGGTTAGAATTATACATGTAGGCCTAAAATACTCCAACATACACTGATGTCTTAGGAGCAAGAGTTATGAATTCCACCTAACACTGCCCCATTGAAAAACCCTAATGAACTTGTAAAGTATTTGTTAAATCAAATCTGAAACCTTCACTATTCAGGATAAAATATCAAAATGTTCTGAAATGGAAGCAAATAAGCAGGAACTGTAAACACTGAAGGTGGAACTGAGAAACATAAACCAGAAAGAGAAGAATTAAGAACAATCTCCTAGATGATTCATCATCATCACCATCATCATCATCATCATAATAACAACTACTGAAAAGATAAAAAGAAGGGCCTGAGAATGAAGACAATGGGAGTTGAGTCCAAGATGAGGGTCGCTGCCATAGAAAAACAAGGCAGGGTGGGCTTCCCTGGTGGCACAGTGGTTGAGAATCCGCCTGCCAATGCAGGGGACACGGGTTCGAGCCCTGGTCTGGGAAGATCCCACATGCCGTGGAGCAGCTAAGCCCGTGCGCCACAACTACTGAACCTGTGCTCTAGAGCCCGCGAGCCACAACTGAGCCCACATGCCACAACTACTGAAGCCTGCGTGCGTAGAGCCAGTGCTCCGCAACAAGAAAAGCCACTGCAATGAGAAGGTTGCGCACCGCAACAAAGAGTAGCCCCCACCTGCCGCAACTAGAGAAAGCCCGGACGCAGCAACGAAGACCCAATGCAGCCAAAAAGAAAAAAATAAAATAAATAAATGTATTTTTTAAAAAAAGGCAAGGCAATAATAACAAAGAACAATTTAGAAAAATCATATTAAGTTGCAACTGAAAAAGAAAAAAACAAGCAAATAAACCTAACTTATGCTATAGAAAAGATGTAGGAAAACAGGACAGTGAGATCAGGACAATTATCAAGCTTTGGGTTCAACATATATCTAGTAAAATTCTAAATTTGTTGGACTGATCCAACAGAACCAGAGCGGATGATCACTGATTCTGATCTTAATAATTAGAAGACATTATTTTTCAATCAGCCAGATGATAAGGAAAGAAGCATCAGAGCAATGAAGCTAAAATTGGTACTTTGTTATAAAACAAATTTGGGGATTTGGTTCTCTAATCAAGGAGATTTACATCCATTACATTTGACTTCAATTTTTTTTTTAATTTATTTTATTTATTTATTTATGGCTGTGTTGGGTCTTCGCCACTGCGCACGGGCTCTCTCCAGCTGTGGTGAGCGGGGGCACGGGCCTCTCATTGCAGTGGCCTCTCCTGCTGCAGAGCGCGGGCTCTAAGTGCGGCTTCAGTAGTTGTGGCTCGCGGGCTCTAGAGCGCAGGCTCAGTAGTTGTGGCGCATGGGCCCAGCCACTCCACGGCATGTGGGATCCTCCTGGGCCAGGGCTCGAACCCGTGTCCCCTGCCTTGGCAGGCGGATTCTTAACCACAGCGCCACCAGGGAAGCCCTAGACTTCAAACTTTAACAAGTATGGCAGGGCTTCCCTGGTGGCGCAGTGGTTGAGAGTCCGCTTGCCGATGCAGGGGACACGGGTCCGTGCCCCAGCCCGGGAAGATCCCATATGCTGCGGAGTGGCTGGGCCCGTGAGCCATGGCCGCTGAGCCTGCACGTCCGGAGCCTGTGCTCCGCAACAGGGGAGGCCACGACAGTGAGAGGCCTGCATACCGCAAAAAAAAAAAAAAAAAAAACAAGTATGGCAAACAAGTTTTATCTCACATGATGAATCCACCTTCATATGCACCGGGAACAATAATAATAGTTAATGCTGAATGAGTGCTGACTATGACTATGGCAGGTACCCTTCCTCACATTTTACACAATATTAACTCAATTCTAACAACCCTAAGAAGTAGGTATTATTACTGTCTCCATTTTGCTAATAAGGGAACTGAGGCATAAAGAAGTTAAGTAACCTGCCTGAAGTCACATGGCTAGTAAGTAAAGAAGGCAGGATTTGAATCCCAGCAGTAGAACACTGGGGTATGCCCCTAACCATTGTGCTGGCCCCTCAAGGAAAGATGCCAAGATCAGGTCTGCACACATCAGCCATCTGAATAAGTGTTAGAAAAATCTTGGGCTCTACAGTGATGTAGACCTAGGGTACAAATTTCAGCTCTTCCCTTTACTAGCTATGTGATCTGTAGACAATCACTCAAGCCCCTTGAGACTCATTTCACCTCTTGTGAAAATGAGGATATAATACTTCATTTACAAGGAAAATTCTGAAGATTTGAGAAGATAATACGAATAAAGTACCCAGGCCTAAGATCTGATGCAGGGCAGGCACTCAGTCAATGGACACTAGTGCCATAACTGAACACTCTGACACTATGGAGAAATGTTAAACACAATATACCAGAAATTATAAAGCAAATTATACTTAGTATAAAAACGAAGTTAAACTCAAATGGCATTTAAAGCAAAATTTCAGATTGCCAATGAAATAATGTTTTAAAACATTTTTACTCATATTCAAATCCCTAATTACAACCCAGGTGACAAGATGCCTTCTATAGAGCATACTGTACCTCTTTGATGATTTTCACCCCTTTTGGATCCTTGATATTAACAGCTATACTCTAAAAATTAAAAATATATATATTAAAATAGTATCTTAAAAATTTTTCTTATTGCTGACAGTTCAATAAGAGAGCCATTCATATTATAGATTTCTCCTCTTAAAGTAAATGCATTTTCCTCATGAAGAAACATTTAAATAATTTTTACTGATTTTATTTTCAATTCAGATATGTTAGGATGATAGTAAGGATTATAGTAAAAATTTTTCAAATAATAATACCAAATGTAGGCAATTAGTAATCTCCAAAAGAATAACAAATGTAACAAATCAAGTGATTCCTCACTTTAATAAAATCATTTCCATTAAAAACCATTATAAATTCTCAAAAAATGTTTTAAGTTAGTAGAGAAGGAAAATTAATAAAAAGCTCTACTGTTTCTACTTGGTAACTGGTGAATGAATAAAATAAAATAAAATTTCACCTTATTGGGAATATTACTTATATCTACAAAAAGGGGTAGAAATAAACAAGCCACAATGATATCAAAAGTTTTGTTATTACAAGAGAATCACACAGGGCTTCCCTGGTGGCACAGTGGTTAACAATCTGCCTGCCAATGCAGGGGACACGGGTTTGAGCCCTGGTCCGGGAAGATCCCACATGCCACGGAGCAACTAAGCCCCTGAGCCACAACTACTGAGCCCGTGCACCTAGAGCCCGTGCTCCAAAACAAGAGAAGCCACTGCAATGAGAAGCCCGCGCACCGCAATGAAGAGTAGCCCCCGCTCACCGTGACTAGAGAAAGCCCGCGTGCAGCAATGAAGACCCAAGGCAGCCAAAAATAAATAAATAAATAAATAATTTTTTTTTTTTTAAGAGAGAATTACACAAAGAAAGCAAAAAGGGGATAATATTCTTACTTTTTTATTTCGGTTAACACTGAGAAAATAAGTACTTTCTGTCCCCACAAAAGGTGGACCCCAAGTTCGTGTATCATCACCAGCTCCTGAAAATAATAGTATGAACTATGTAACCTTGAAACATCATGAGACATTTCAAATCAACAGGCTTACTCATATGTAATCACAGATGCCTAAACAAGATCAGCGGAATTAGCAACCTAAAGTGGCCTTGGGACCTTGTTAGGACTGCCCAAACTCTTTAAGGCTAAAAGCTTGTGTAAATCACTAAATCCTCCCATAGCTTCTTTCACTAAAATCCACCCCTGAAAGTCAAAATCCAGAAGGGAACATCCTACTGGCAGTCTTTAGATTTAATAAATGGCAAGTCTGAGGGGGAAAAAAATTACTCTCCTACTTCAACAAACAAGTCAGCTCTTTCAGTGTTTTTAGCATTAAATGTGCAAACAAAATGTTGGGTCTACAAAATATTTTTGTTAAATATAATTTAAATCAGGATAATGATAAGTAAGTCTTTATGATAAAGTGGTATCTGAGGCTAGGTATAAAACAATGATAAATAACTCTATTTTTAAAATTCTGCAGCAATAAATCAGAAAAAGCAAAATAAGCTACTGAATAGTAAATGTCAATAATTTAAGATGCTATTTAGAATAAAGTTTTAGTAGTCTAGGTCTTGCTTCAAAGTAAAAGTTTAAAAACATAAAAAATAGGGTATTTTATTCTAAACATCTACTTCAAATGATTCTGAAAAGTACTTGTGTTTGATTCAAAGATAACACTATCAAGTTACAGAAAAAAAGTTTTCTTTGCACAAAAAGCAAACAATGTAGATGGAGCTCAGAAGTGAATCAACAATTAATAGGCACAAATTAGTATTACTTAAATTAAGATTTTTATGAGTTCTGATTAAATATTGATATTAGAAACTAATCACTACCTAAGTATTACTAGCCCCCCAATAAGAGAGAATTTGTGAATATGGGTTCAAGTTTAAATTCTAATCTCATTTAAATGATATAATTAATTTATTAGCCCATTAGACTTTACCCACTGAAACTGATCAAGAAAAACAGACACAGCCTTTTAGAAAACAAAACAGAAGCTAAAGAATAGACTCCTTTACTTAAAAACAAAAAACTAAAAACCTCACAAGAGAAAGAGAGAACACAGGACAGAGGAGAAAAGAAGCATTAGTTCTAACTGGGGATGAACTGATAAACAACACAAAGCAATAAATAGTAAGTATCAAACTGAACAGCATGCTCAAAACGTCAGGGGAAAAAATAAACTACAAGAATCCACAAAGACAACCTCCTAGTAATAAACCGGTTATAGGCTTCACGGAAAAATGTATGTGTGAATCTGGATCTTCAAGATCAGACAGGACCTCCCAGAGGCAGGAGAGAGTCCAGCCACATCCATTTTTTCCAAAGTCTCAATACATTAAATAAAAAAAAAATTTGTTTTTAAGAGAGCAATGTCAAGATAAGGCCAAAAGTAGACAGCTTATTTTAAATGTTTACATTCAACTCTTGGGTGGAAATAATGTCAGAAATCTAAACTGGAGGCCTACATGGCTTTCCTGCCCCACATGGTCCTGGTGTATAACCTGGGTTTAAGAGACGCGGAAGGATAGGATATGTGCTGACGGCCCATGAAATGAAATAAAGGTTAAAGGTCACAAACTGGTAAAACTGGCAATTTGAGAGACATGTTCTATTTGACCCACACACAACTTAAAGTTTTTAACTATCTGCCATGATTTCAAAATCTAGAGATAGTATAAAAATTCAGACTGCCTTTCTTATATGATATTTCAACACATTCATCCATTCAGCAAATAGTTATTGGGTGCCTACTATGTCACAAACACTGCTCTCTGCAGAGCAGACACAGCAGTGAACAAAGACCAACATCCCTGCCTGGGTATGCCTGCCTCCTGGTGACAACCCTGGAATAACAGCAGCATCATTGGTTGCCCAGCCCCCTTCATTCATTTAGGTTACCTGCCTGGCCCTGCAGGCATAGCATTTACACCCACCGAAAGACTCTAAAAAGAGAAGAAAAAAATATACTTAAGCTTGATATGCTCTTTGATTACTCAAATAAGAATAATCTAAGTCCCAAGTCAGAAAACTACAACGAAATTTAATTTAAGAACTGAGGAAGTGGACACTAAAAGAGACTGAAATGTGAAAATACTGCCAAGGGACTTTTCTTCATGTCTGTTGAATAACTATCTCGAAAAAACAAAATACATAATATGAACATTAAAACGTACTGAGCAAAAGGGTTAAAGGAGAGAGACCAATTAGTAAGAAAAAGAGCAATGAACATCTGCTAGGAACAAAGCTTGATGCCTAGTGTATGGCTATGGGACATAATAAAGGCCTAGACTGAGGAAAGGGTCCCCCAGGGTGGAAATGAAAAAGTACAAAGGAGAAACAGGACTAAGCAAACAGGGAGTAGTGATTTCTAAAATTAATAAAAATAAAGTCATTCCCTCAGTATTCATGAGGGACTGCCTCCAGCACCCGCTGAGGACACCAAAATTGGCAGATGTTCAAGTCCCATAATTGGCCCTCCATATCCACCAGTACAGCACCCGCAGATTCAACCAATCGCAGATCATAAAAGTACCCAATCTGTGGCTGGCTAAATCCATAAATGCAGAACCCGTGGATACGAAGGGCCAACTGTACAAATATTTAACCTAGTGATCAAATGAAATAGCAACAGAAATTAGATTGGCTATTCCATCTAGAAATGGAAGACCCAATGCTTGAAATTAGAAAGTATGTGGTATTAAAACTGGATAGCAATGTGAAAATTAGAAGTTTTGTGGTACCTGTAAAAGAAAAAAAAAGATGTTCAGCTAGAAAGTAAACATTATTCAGCATGTATTCAGCAATGACCAAAAGCGATAAATATCACTGACTGGATAAATGAAGCATTATCTCTGGAAAGCAGAATTCACCAGGCTCTTCTATCACCTGGAGCCTGACAAGCACAGGGCCAGATAAATATAATATAAAATATATAACATTCCCCATGCTGATCAGAGAATCTTCTGCTAACTGCTTTGGCCTCTTAAGAAGATCTATGTAGCAGAAAGTTGAATCTTCTAGATCATGTGTTCTACTTTATAGCGTTTAATCACTTACGGTAAATTAATATGTTGATGTAATTATAAACTAGTCTCTTATGGGTCTTATAGATACATGCACACTATTCAAGGCTAGACCATTTTCACTAATTTGGGAATTCTGTTCCAGATCCATAAGCAACATATCTTGAAGAATAAATAATAATGCTAATTTCTTGCCTTCTCTTCGTCCCCCAGTGAGGGAAGGTGGCCAGGCCCACTCTAACCTCAGTCTCAGCAGCAAGGCTTGTGTGGGGCTCAGGAGGGCCAGGATCAGAGCTGAGTGTCTGGATATTCCTTACTAGCTGTGTGACCGTGGACAAATCCCGTGACCTCTCTGTGTCTCTGTGTTTTATTTATAATCTAGGAATAATAACAGCTCACAGGCTGTTGTAAAGACTGAATAAATTAATACGGGCAAAGTGCTTAGAATTGTGCCTGGCACTAACTGTTGTTAGCATCATCATTATTTACGTGTTGCACGTCAGTTTCTACCAGAGGCTTCCAGGTGCATGTGAAGGACCTGGCTTAGGCCTTAGCCCTTGGCACGTATAAAGAGTAGAAAGAGATCTAATATTAGTATAGGTTCAGAGGAAAATAAAGAAAGGAGAAGGGAAAATAATCACTTCATTTCAATTCTCTCCTCATCCCACATACAGGTACATGGATATTTAAAGAACTATTAAAAATATTTATTAGTTTGTTTCTATGTTTTAAAGAGAGCAGTAGTTTTGGGCTTCCCTGGTGGCACAGTGGTTGAGAGTCCGCCTGCTGATGCAGGGGACACGGGTTCATGTCCCGGTCCAGGAAGATCCCACATGCCGCGGAGCGGCTGGGCCCGTGAGCCATGGCCGCCGAGCCTGCACGTCCAGAGCCTGTGCTCTGCAACGGGAGGGGCCACAGCGGTGAGAGGCCCGCGTACCGCAAAAAAAAAAAAAAGAGAGCAGTAGTTTTACCTGGTCTTTCCACTTTTATAACTTCTGCTCCAAGATCTCCTAAATTCATAGTAGCAAAAGGTCCCGCCAGTACTCTACAATGTTAACAATGATAGATAAATTCATTACCATCTTTAAGATTTTTATATTAATTCTTTTCTTAATAGTCCATCAACATAGACAAGCTCATATAATGTGAGTAAGAATTAAAATTGTTAAAACTGTTCAAAAAAGTGATTTGGCCATATGTATCAAGAGCTTTAAAAAGTATATTCCCTTTGATGCAGTAATTCTACTTCCAGAATTCTATCCTAAGGAAGAAACTGAACGATTTCCTGAGGCAAAGACTTATGTACAAGGAAGTCTCTCATTTATAATATAAAAACACTGGGGGATGACTAAGTAATTATGTGACAACTATATACTGTAATAAAGTATCTTATATTTTTTGTTGAATTTTGAGTGACATGGAAAAATACTCAAAATATAACATTATGTTTAAAATGTGGATAAACCTGTAATTTCAATATGGTTCCAATTTTTATTTTCAAAAGTTATATATAAATATGCAGATTGGAAAGAAATGTATAAGTATTATACTAATTGTCTCGTAGAATGATGAAATTGCAGGAAAGTTTCTTGGTTTTTCTTTCCAAAATTTCAATGATAAGCTTATAAACACCTTCTTATAATCCAAGAAATAAATGTCTTTTTAAAGAAGGGGGAAAACTCAATCACCAAAACACAGGTGAACCAATACAAACCTTGTTAGATCCAGAATTCTTACACCCTCCAATGGCTTCATATTGTCAGTATCTGGCAAAGACAGAAAATACTTAAATTGATTACTAATTGTCAGAAGGAATAATGCAGAATTCTTCATATTCTTAGTAATATCTATTACTACCAAATAAATAAATTTTCCTTCACATTTCTGCTTTATATATAACACAGAAACCTTGACCCAGTCCAATGAAATCAATCGGTAAAAATTAAAGCCTCTAAGACCAGATTATTCCCAATTTAATAAAGTCCAAAGCTACACTTAAGATAGTCTGTCTAATGAAAAATTTTTAAATGGGACAAACTAATGAAAAATTTAAAAATGGGGGGACAGGGTGTATAGGCTGAGCACAGAGGGTTTTTAGGACACTGAAAATACTCCGTATACTGTAATGATGGATACATGTCATTACACATTTGTCCAAACCCAGAATTGAGAAACAGAACTTTCTATTACCTGAAAGTTTTCTCCTGCCCTTTGCAAACTACCTCTCCCTCCATCCTCAACCTCAGGCAACCATGGATCTGCTTTCTGTCATTTTAGTTTGCATTTCCTAGAATTTTATATAAATGAAATCATACACTATGTACCCTTTTTGTGTCTGGCTTCTTTCATTCAGCATTATGATATTGAGACTCATCCACGTTGTTGCATTTTTTTTTTAAGATGTTAGGGGTAGGAGTTTATTAATTAATTTATTTATTTTTGCTGTGTTGGGTCTTCGTTTCTGTGTGAGGGCTTTCTCTAGTTGTGGCAAGCGGGGGCCACTCTTCATCGCGGTGCGCGGGCCTCTCACTGTCGCGGCCTCTCTTATTGTGGAGCACAGGCTCCAGACGCGCAGGCTCAGTAGTTGTGGCTCACGGGCCTAGTTGCTCTGCGGCATGTGGGATCCTCCCTGACCAGGGCTCGAACCCGTGTCCCCTGCATTAGCAGGCAGATTCTCAACCACTGCGCCACCAGGGAAGCCCAACGTTATTGCATTTTTATGAGTAGTATCCTACTCTATGGATATACCACATTTGTTTATCCATTCAGCTGTTGATGGACACTGGGTTGGTTCCAGTTTTAGGTTACAGTGAATCAAGCTACTATGAACATTTGTGTACAAGTCCATGTGTGGACATGTTTTCATTTCTCTTGAGTAAATACCTAGTGGAATGGCTGGGTAATATGGTAAGTTTATGCTTAACTTTCTAAGAAACTGTCCAACAGACTTCCAAAGTGTTTGTACAACAGCGCGAGTTCTAGAAACTCCACATCCTCACAACGCTAGGTACTGTTAATCTTTTAAAGGTTAGCCATTCTAATGCGTATATGATGTTTCTCTGTGGTTTTAACTTGCATTTCCCTGTTGACTAATGCTGTTAAAAATCTTTTCATGTAATAATAGGCCATTCATATATCTTCTATTGTGAATTGCCTCACTGCTTTTATTTTTTTAACTTTTTAGCTTATATTGGAGTATAATTGATTAACAATGTTGTGATAGTTTCAGGTGTACAGCAAAGTGACTGAGTTACACATATACATGCATCTATTCTTTTCCACATTCTTTTCCCATTTAGGTTGTTACATAATATTGAGCAGAGTTCCCTGTGCTATACAGTAGGTCCTTGTTGGTTACCCATTTTAAATATTACAGTGTGTACATGTCAATCCCAAACTCCCTAACTACCCCTTCCCCTGCCTCACTGTTTTTAATACTGAAGCAAAATATTCAAAACAGTGCAAAAATCCACCAACAGGTGAAACGTTAAGTAAGCACCGGCACATCCATATAAAAAAATACTGTGCCGATGTCAAGTAAAATGAGACATTTACATACCCTGACATGTAAAGTTCACCAAGATATATTCCTAAGTTAAAAAATAAATCAAGCTGTAGAATAGAATGTATAATATGATCCTATATTTGTAAAGATACATAATAATATTAATAATACATGGTATTTCTAGGAGCATTCATAAAATTCTACTGGTGGTTAAATCTTGCGGTAAGAATTTATGGAGAACTTTCAGTAGCTAAGTTATTTATTTCTGTAATTTTGCTTAACTGTGATTAAGTGTATAATCAGCAAAAAAGAAAAGACAAAGGAAAATCAAAAAGTGAAAACATAAAGAACAAAATGAGAGAGAAAACAAGATATTTTAGAGAAAATAAAACATAGAAAAAGACCTCAAATGTGAGAAGATATTTTGACATCATTAGGAATGAATGGACAAGTAATTCTTTATGTTACGTAAGACTCCAAAACTACTGGTCTTATGTACTCATCTCTTTTGGGGCCCTTGTTTTATTTCAAATGATGCAGGAAATATATTTAGAAGTCTCTTCAACCCATAAATCTCATTTCATTATAAATCTATAAAGAGAAGTCTATATTTCTCTACCAATATCAACTCACAACCATAATAAATTTTGTTTAATGACACAAAACTTTTCAAATGAATTAATTTAACATCAGGCAATAGAATTTTACTTTTATTATCTGAGAAGATAACCAGAAAGGACTTCTAGAGCACAATTAAGTCAAAATCAATTAATGAGTTTTAAACAGTTAAGAGCATAAACCCTGGAGACTGACTGGATTTAATTCTCTGCTTCACTACTTACTACCCTAGTGACCTTGACCAAGGTAACTTCACTTCTCTGAGCTTCAGTTTCCTCATTTGAAACACCTATATCATAGAGCTTGCAAGGATTAAATGGAACGTTGTATGTAAAGTGCATAGTACACTTCCTGGCACATGGTAAATGCTCACTAAAAATCAACAATTGTTGTTATCATCATCGTCATCATTGTATTATACAGTCACAATACCCAGTAAAGTAGATAATCCAGATTTGAAAACAAAAGAAAAACACATGACTCATGATTATTTCAAAGAACAGAAAATAACATATATGATTCTCAATACTCTATACTTTAAAAAGATATCTACAGCCATATTTTGCCTGTTTGTGAAAGACCAGAATAGGCTGATTACAGGGGGAAAAAACAGTTGAAAAGAGCATCTATTATGACATAATTTGTTAAGATATCCTGAGCAGCTAGTCTATTGCTCTAACTTATTTGGCTTCTAGGATGGAAAGCTATTATGATGATCACAGCTGAGTAACCATATAAAGCAGTTTAACTACAATGAAGTTGCCATCAAATCTATGCTTGCCAGAGCTGCTTCTAGGAACTCCCCTGGTATTTGGCCCTAAGGTTTCCACAACACAAAGAAACTTCAGCAGCACCAGAGTAGATATAATTGACAGATGCCCACACAAGTAGCTCATCTGTATGACAGCAATCATGGCATCCCTCCCCCACGGTACTAGTCAACTACTGAGACATTAAAAAAAAAGTCATCATAAAACAAACTGATCGAATATCACTATGAAATAGTGATTTAAGAGTCCGTGCTTCCACTGCAGGGGGCGCAGGTTCGATCCCAGGGAACTAAGATCCGGCATGCTGCATGGCAGGGCCAAAAACAATAAAGAAACAAGCCCATGATTTGTTTTCAACAGCTTCCAATGGGTAATTCTGACAAGCAGGAGACGTCTAGAGGGAATTTAGGATGCTTTCTGTGAAGGGCTACAGAGCCCTCCCAGGAACTTCTCTTTAAGGAGTAAAGATAAAAATTATTCTCTAAGGCTTTTAGAGTTTTGGGGGATGGAGAAAGGAGATGAAGAGCATGCTTCCAAGGACAGAGGAAGGTCTTAAGGTGACCTAGCCATGTTCATGTTATAAACTCTTTCAAACTTTTCACACATTTCATCAAACTGTCCACCAGAAAGGCAGTATTAACATATACTGGCACCAGCAGTATATGAAAACAGTGTTCTCCACCATCTTCCATAACCCTGCATACGATCACTTGGTTTGGGGAGCATATTGTTTACTTGTTTGTTGTAAATTTAACAGTTACAAATTTGCATGCTACCACCATTTTAATTTGCATTTATTTAATGACCTCTAAATTACACTGTTTTTAATACTTGCTCTTTTTCTTCTCAAAAATAATCTATTCTTCTTGTTGGCCCGTATTTCTACAGGCATATTTATCTTTTTTCTTATTAATTTGTATGGATTCTTCGTGTAATAAGAATATTAACCTTTTATGAGTCATAATTAGCAAAAGTAATTTTTCTTTATCTGCTGTTTGGTTTTTTAGATGGTTTTGGAATTTCACTTTCAAAAAATCATTTCTTTTACTTTCTGCCTTTGCTATTGTTTCAGGGTTCCTTCAGACTACCCACACCTTCAGTGAGTTGCTAAAAGGACTCAGCACATAGTTGTATTCATGACTAAAGGTTTATTACAGCAAAATGATATATGACCCAATCAGTCAGTGAAAAAGACGGGCAGAGTCTGGAAAAATCCATGCACAGGCTTCTTATGTTCTCTCCCTCCCATGAGGGGCCACGCCAAGCTTCTTTTGTTGCTTCTTTCTCCAGCAACAAAAAAAATTCAGTTAACATGTGCAATGTTTCTGCTCAGGGAAGTCTATTACGGACCCAGAATCCAAAGGTTTTATTGAGGACTTTTCACATAGGCACTCTCTGCTCATCATGCACCAAAATTCTGGACTCCCAGAAGAAAAGCAGGTGCTCACCATAAATCCATAAATCACACTGATTGTACAAATCATCTAGGCACCCTTATTAATTAGGAAGCAGTTCGAGTGCCAAGTTCCCAGATGCCAAACAAGGGCCACACTTGTAAGAAGGTCTTTCTAAAGATAGCAGCCTGAGGCCTGCTATGTTAACTCTTTTCTGTACAGATATTATGGTTTTCCAACCCCACATTATATAAATACTCATGTATAGTTGGTTTTCCCTTTTAAAAAGCTTTTATTTTCCGATTTGAAGATTTAAAGTATGTGAGGTTTATTTTTTTCTATATATACATTAAGTATTTGCTTCTTAGATAAGAGACTAATATTTTTTCTTGCCTTCTATTTTCCTAAACATTTCAGGTTTTCTACAAAAGGTACACATTGTTTTTACAATTGGAAAAATACAAAGATACCAGTTCTGGCGACATTCAAATTTTACTTACTCCTTTTAAAACAAACATTTGTGTCTGGAAAAGAATAATCATACTTTTACATTTTTCTTCATGTCAAAGTATTCTCTCAACAATTTTATTATTTTCAATGAAAACTTTTATAAGTGTGAGTTAATGCATTAACACTTGCATTACCCATGGGTGAAGAATATTAGTCTAAAAGAAATAAATATGTATAATACTTTTCACCTGTGCTTGACTACTATGGACGGTGGATACATGCTTAGAATTGAAAAGAAGATCATTAACAGTAGTTTGGCTCTCAGAGGCAAAAACAAGTTACTTCTAATACCTGCTTTATCAATGAGAACATTACATAAGTGATAGTTAAATGGTCTACTGCATTCAAGGCAGGCCTCACCGTATCAGTAAATGAGCTAATCAATCCCAGAGATGCCTTTACTATTCTACGACTGACAGCCTTCAACATGGAACAGCTGACAACAGAACCTATATAAGGAAAACTGAGGTAACCTGAAAGGCTTCAGGAAATATTAAGACAAAGCTTATGCTCTAAGTATACATACAGTAGGCCCTCTGTATCTGTGGGTTCCCCAACTGCAGACTCAACCAGCAGTGTACCAAAAATATTTGGGAGAAGAAAATGCCAAGAAATTCCAAAAAGCACGATTTGAATATGCTGCACCTCCCTCAACTATTTACATAGCAGTTGTACCGTATTGTCAACTATTTACATATCATTTATATTGTACCAGATATTATAAGTAATATGGAGATGATTTTAGGTATACACAGGTTGTGTAGTTATATGCAAATACTAAACCATTTTATATAGTAAGGAACTTGAGCACCCTCAGTTTTTGGTATCCAAAGGGGGTTCCTGGAACCAATCCCCTGCAGATACCGAGGGATGACTGTACAAACATTTCTAGGGCTCCCTTCAGCAGCACATATACTAAAATCGGAACAAAAATTTCTATACATAGAAACTATTAAATACATTCTTCTGTCCTAAGAAGTGCTTTCATCATCAAAAATACATTTTTGGGGGGACTTCCCTGGTGGTTCAGTGGTTAAGACTCTGTGTTTCCAACACAGGGGGTCGCGGGTTCGATCCCTGGTCAGGGAACTAAGATTCTATAGGCCGTGCGGCATGGCAAAAAAAAAAAATATATATATATATATATATATATGTTTTTAATATCTATATGTATTCAAAACCATGAGTTTTTGAAGCAGAGATCAGAGTTCTATTACTTACATCAAGAAATGCACCATTTTTCCCACACCTAATATGCCACAGGCGTCATGAGAGCTGGTGGACTAGGCGTGCACATCCAAGGACTGAACCACAGGAAAGGTCCCCAAAATTATAAATCTATTAGTTTGTATGGGATAGCTGCCCAGCAGCCACCAGCAGAGATAAGCAGAGAAAGCTTATCTCCCTAATGTAAGCAAATTCTCCTTTGGAAGAAAAGGGGATGGTCCCTGGGTTCTAACCCTTTGGAATATAAATAAATGTCTCCAGGGGGAAAGATAAACTTCCCTGGGTTTACAATCTCAATCTTGGGAATGTCTCCAAGGCTCTGAGTTTTATACCCCTTTGAAATATAAACATAAACTTCCTGAGAGTTCTCTAACAATCATTTCAGTCATCCTTTAACTTCCAAGGCTTGCCCTTTAACCCAGGCTCTAGTTTCCTTGGCTTAGAAAGCCCTGACCATGCAGAAACATGAAAATATTTACTCCTTGGTAATAAGTAGTAAAACTAACCAAAGTAGGGCTTCCCTGGTGGCGCAGTGGTTGGGAGTCCACCTGCCGATGCAGGGGATGCGGGTTCGTGCCCCGGTCCGGGAGGATCCCACATGCCGCGGAGCGGCTGGGCCCGTGGGCCATGGCCGCTGGGCTTGCGCGTCCGGAGCCTGTGCTCCGCAATGGGAGAGGCCACAACAGTGGGAGGCCCGCGTGCCGCAAAAAAAAAAAAAAAAAAACTAGCCAAAGTATTTACTTTTGCAGCACTCATTAATACCTGACAGCTACCTAAAATATTGGCTTTCAAACCCTTTCTGGAGAGCCCTAGGAATTCCTTAGCAGTGCCCCAGAAGTGTCTTTTCAGGGAGGCAGTTAAAGTAGGGGACAGAGGGAGCAGCTACGAAACCCCAATTCCTGCTTCAAACACAAAGCCTTCTGCTCTCATAAAGGCTCTACAAAAAAAAAAATTTGTTTAATCTACTGAAAAAAGACACACCAAAAAATCTTAGGTAACCCAAATAAAGATCCTCAGTCTTATAGAAATAGACAAGGCCCCATTTTCACTTACACTTAAATTTCCTTAGTGGTACTCTTACTTGTATTCATGCAAAACTTATAAAACATGCACCACCACAAAGTTAACCAATTAATCTGGGGGCTCCCCATATAACTCATGGGAACTGAGAAAGTTCCTGACGTTTTGCCTGTTGATGTCCTCTGTGTACAATGCCACTTGAAGACAGCACCTAGCCACTGACAGTGTCTTCAATAAAAGCACTATCCTACTGAGGATCCTGCCTTCTAATGCTGGTCCTCCCTAAAGAGTGCTGCAATTCTCTTTTTGTGGGAACAATACCTGTGTTACTCACAAAAATGTTAACGTGCTCTTTTCTCTCCACAGGAGTCAGACTTAGTTCATGGGGCAGCCACCAAACTCTCATATACATCATCCCAATTCACTTTTCTATTTCCAGGTAATGCAACATAGAACTTCCTTCATCTCTCTTCCCCTGAACTCACCACATATAAATAACCAACACAAGTATGTATCCAGGGACCTCAGACCCACCAGTTCAGGCAGCCAGACTGCAATTCCCAGGTTAATACTCAAGAAGATTCTAGCTACATTCACAAAAGTTCAATACTAAGGTTGTATCTACTAATCTCTAAATATCTAAAATAATATGCTACATGGTACCACTATCAGAATTTTACATGTTTATTTATCTATTGCATTTTTCAAAGGACGGACTGAGTGTCAATTCATATTTCTTTACCTAGGAAAAAAGACAACTGCCTGGGATTCAAGAAGCCTGAGTTCTGGTCCCACATCCATTTGCTATGTGAATTCAAGCAAGTCACTTCACTTTTCTTGGACAATTTCTCATCTGTGAAAAGGCAAGTTGCCTATTCTCAGAAGTGATCCAAGTGGAATCTGGAGTTTTCACATAATTGTTAAGAATGTACTCTTCCTCAATCCTCATATATACCTGAAAACATGATGACAGGCACACTGTCATGTGCAATCTACCTGTCAAAATCTACCTCCCCCGTTTCTAATGCAAGTTCATATGTGTAGAAGATAGCAGTGTATCACTATAGGAAAGAGCATTCCAAAAGGGTAAGGCAAGTAAAATGACAACTTACAGTACTTCACTCAATTCTGTAAAACATTTGCCAGTTATTTAAAAATTAACAAAGGTAATTTTGATCCCTGCCACCCTCATCTTTCTGCTCCCTCCCCCCAATATGTAGATTAGTTGATGATATTAAAGGGGGCATTATAGGTGAGAATCACTGACCAATATGATGTGACCCACTCATTCATTCAATAAATATCTGACAGCTCAATTACCAGGCATTAAGCTAAGCACCAAAGACAATGTCCAGAAAGGTGCTTAGCTTTGGCCAGGACAAAAGTATATAATAAAGTGAATAATCTGGGATCCCCGGGCCTTAACTGCATCACAAAGCCTTGATGGCATTATCCTGCCTTGATTGATTCTACAACTTGTATCTAAAGGAAAAGCTTGATGAACCGAATTCCCTCAGAACAAACAACCACAGAAAAGTGTGTATCTCCATTCATCAAGGATGGAAGCTGAGAAAACATCCCATTCTGCGGCTTGCCACATCACAGAATGTGTCAAATGGACAGTGAGGAGTGGCACCTGCAAGAAGGTTCACAGGCTGAAAAGCACAGGTCCAGGCTACCCATTAGGCTATGATTAAATGAGTCCGAAAATTCTTAAGATTCTGTTTCCTACAAGATGATTTCAAGACTCACAGTGGACTATCATTCCCAGATTCGGAGGGTGTAAAGAAAGTTCTAGAAAACTGGAGTAAATCTAAATTTCATCTTCTAAATAAAATTCTGAGACAGGTATTCGGTACAAAGGTGGGTTTATACATTAGGGGTCATTCTTGAATGATCACACTTTTCTTTTTAACCAAAAGTCTGTGAAACGATCGCTATTTTAAGCGCTTTAGCCAAATGTTCCTCCTTTTGAAAATCAGGCTCTCTGCTTCCTAACCAACTCGCCTACCCGCTTGCATTTAACAAGAACAAGGAAGGGAGTAAAGCCCGGCCTCTGCGAGCACAGCCTCGCCCCCGAGTTATTTAAAGTGCAGTCTGAAACCCTTCCTGAAATGTGGCTGGGGGTGCATTTTTCAAGGTATTTAAACTTGGGGGACGAGGGGGGAGGAGTAAGGGAGAGAGGCGAGTCAGCCCAGTAGGACCGCGCAGGGCCCGGACCCAGGCCCGGACGCCGGGCAGGGTGACCACGGGGCGACCGCGGAGCCAGGGCAAGGGGAGACGCGAAAGGCCAAAGGGCGGGCGTAGGGGGCAGCGGATACTTCTGGAAAGCGCGGCGCTCTCCTCGGGATGCCGCCGGAGTGGGGAGGCTGGGGCTGGGGTCCCTTTTGCCGCCCGGACCGAGTCTCGGAGGATACCTGACTGCGGGCGGCCGGTCCACAGCCCTCTCCCGCCGCCCCGGCGGGAGAGAAGGCCGGTTCTCCGCAGAGCCGCGACCCTCGCCAGCGTCGCCAGCATCGCGAACCCCTCTGAAATCCTCGCTCCCTGCGTGAGGGGAGAACGAAGTGCGCGCGCGACCCGCAGCCACTGGGGACGCCCGCGGACACCTCGGTCTCCGCCCCCCGCCAGGTGGGAGGGGCCCGGCCCTGCCGAGCGCTCCGGGCCCCCCTCCATCCGCTCGGCAGGAGTCTAGTCCGTCAGTCAGTGTCAACCAAAGCCCGCGACACTGCAAAGGCCATTGCTTGGACCCAGCAATGGGATTCGCCCTTTCCTTTATCCTTTTTCTTCCTCCTTCCTTCACTTAAATCAGCTGAATCTGTACCCAATTCGATAACCTACTTATCCCGCCGCCCCAGAGGAACCTTTGTGAGGCCGGAACCAATGTGCTCTATGGGGCTGGCGGGCGGAGGACTGTTTTGGTGAAGGACCACCAAGTGTCTGTGAACGTTAGGTCGCGACAGTTCCGGCGGGAGAACGCGCCAGTGAGGTACTCGTCTTCGTCTTTTGAGATGCACCGACAGAATTTCCGACCCCCGACTCCTCCTTGCCCCGGCCCGGGTGTAGGAGGTTGGGGTAGCGGGAGCAGCTTCCGGGGTACCCCGGGCGGAGGCGGAGCGCGGCCGCCATCCCCGCGGGACGGGTACGGGAGTCCACACCACACGCCGCCGTACGGGCCCAGGTCTAGGCCCTACGGGAGCAGCCACTCTCCGCGACACGGCGGCAGCTTCCCTGGGGGCCGGTTCGGGTCTCCGTCCCCTGGCGGCTACCCTGGCAACTACTCCAAGTCCCCCGCGGGGTCCCAGCAGCAATTCGGCTACTCCCCAGGGCAGCAGCAGACCCACCCCCAGGTAATAATAGCCAGCGTTTGCCGAGCTCTTACTGTATGGCAGGCATGGTACTAATAATCCCTTTGCGTGGATTATTTTGAATCCTCTATGAAGTGAGATACTATCGTTAGCCCCATGTCGCAGATGAATAAACTGAGGCTCAGAGAAGTTAAGTATAACTTTCTTTAGAATGCTCTAAAAAGTTGCAGAGCTGTACTTCGTTTATATAGTCCTCCTGCTTTTTTAGCCAGTACACTGCCGCTCAAACACAGATTTCCCTAATTCCCTCTCCTTCGTCAGGGGCCTGGCCAGTTCGTTGCAGTATATTCTGAGTCCCCGGTCTCCAAGGAGGAAAAAAAGCGAATGAATCCCCATCATAGAGCTCACCTCTAGGGTTACAGGCTAGTGCCATCATCCTACTGATGGCACCTTTTCCCTTTTTTTTTTTTTTTTTTTTCTGTTGCTGGCACCTTTTCCCTTTTTTTTCTTTCTTTTTTTTTTTTTTTTTCTCCTTTTGGCCTTAGTTTTTCAACTACATTGGCTTCTGCTCTAAGGCTTCTTTCTTTTATGTCTAGGATTCTGTGGTTTACATCTTAAATATGCTTGGTAGTTTTCCAACTTATGCTAAACCAAACCCATCCCTTTGAGTGTGGAGCTAATGAGATGGGAGGGTTCTAGAAATTTTGAAGCTGTAGGGTTAAAAAAAAAAAAAAAAGGTTTAATTTGCTTCCAGAAGCAATAGGGAAATACTGAGGGAAGACTACAGTACAAGTAATTTATTACTTCACCAGTTTATAGTTTGGGAAAGTTATTACATTAGAAACCCAAAAGGATTTGAAGTGACAGTGGGCATAAAACTATCAATAAATTAGTATATCAAATAGGTTTAAATACTTTTTTAAAACACTAGATTGAAGGAAGCATGGACTTTGCAAGTGAACGTATTTGGGTTCAAGACACAACTTTTAACTAGCAGTGTGATCCCCTCTAGCCTCTAAAGAAAAAGTACCAGTTACTTCTACTAAATGTCTTTTTAACTGATGATTTTTTTTCTAAAGGGTTCTCCAAGGACATCTACACCATTTGGATCAGGGCGTGGTAGAGAAAAGAGAATGTCTAATGAGTTGGAAAGTTATTTCAAGCCTTCAATGCTTGAAGACCCTTGGGCTGGCCTAGAACCAGTATCTGTAGTGGATATAAGCCAACAATACAGCAATACTCAAACATTCACAGGCAAAAAAGGAAGATACTTTTGTTAACATTTCTGAAATTCAACTGGAAGCTTCATTTGTCAGGAACATCTTGGACAAAACTTTTGCTTGTAATTAAGTTGAACCCTAACATGGTGACTTTGAATAATTAGTTGTGTCTTCCTTCATCATACCAAGTATTTTTGGTGTTAGAGAAGACATATGGTAGGATAATTTGCAATATTTAGCTCTCTGGAAGTGCCTACCAATTTTAGAAGATTGACAGTTTCCAAATACTTAACATTCTTGGTTATATGATGGACATTTGTCTTTTAATGTTTTTCCAATGTTTCAAAATAAAACATTTTGTCTTTCTAGCTATATTGTGCTTTTGTCATATGCCAAAAAATTATTAAAATAATGCTTTGTAATCACATAGTTAGAATTCGTAAGTATATATTTTGCATACTACTTTTGAAAATGAAATAGACTGTCCTTTGTCCTGTAGACAGTTCTATATTTGTTCATAGGGAAAGGGGGTAAAGGAAAAGAATAAAGGAGATTTCTATTCATATTATAATCATTGTTCTGCATGCATATTTTATGTAATGCTTTTGTAAAAATGCATTGAAACTTGATTGAGAGTTACAGAAACCCGCTTAAGCTTAAATAAAAAAAAGTATTCATACCCTTTATACTCATTTAACTGCAGAGGACAAGGATAGACCTACTTCTTGCATAGCTATATTAAAGAATTCTGCGTCTGAAATTCTCTACTCCACATCTCTCAGTATTGTGGAGTCATTTTCTCTTGAGGCCCAGGAAGATGGCTACTAGCAGTCTTAAGTCACTTCCATTGTGAAGAGAACATTTCCCAGCTCTGTCAATCTCAGTGAAGACAGATTGGCCATGCTTAGGTCATATTTTAGAGTCTTAATCCAATAACTATGATCAAGGCAGTGTGGCATGATTAGCTTGGACATGGATTCACCCCTACAATGAGGCAGGGTCCCATGGTCTTCAGCCCCACCAGGCCTCCCTGGATTAAGAAAGGCTTTCCAAAGGAAGGAATGCTATGTACCTATACCTACAGTAATGGAGAGAAAAATGAAAATGTTGGGGATTTTCATTTTCCCCAACTGTCTTATAACATTCAGGCTTTTTAGATATTTTAGGGTCACAATATATGATGAAAGTATAGCTAAAGTTTTGTTTAAACATTCCCAGAAAGAAAGCTTTAAAAGTGAAAAGATTACACCACCTATTTGAGCCATAACCACTTCTATTTGTATGTTAAGTCTTTTCACAGAGGCAAAACAAAATGAAAAGGGAAGGATTTTAGATTAATAAAAGCTCCATGACACGCAGGACTACTACTACCAGTTACTAGCTTGGTGAATTATTTAACTTCTCTGTGCCTCAATTTTCTTATATATAGAATGAAAAAGTTAACAGTACCCATGTCATAGAGGTGTTGTGTTTGAGGATTAAATGGGTTTACATGTGTGAAAATTCTTAGGCCAGAGCCTGGCACATAGTAAGCACTCTAAATGGTAGCTGTTACTTTCTCACTTACCCCTATATCCTCAGCTCTTAGAATGATGCCTGGAAAATAGTAGGTGCTTAATAAATATTTGGTGAGTGGATGCAGACATTCTGATTATAACTACTATATTGCTCTGCCTTTATTTCCTATATATAAAGAGAATAGTAATTTTTCCCCCAGTGTTTTAAAGGGAATGTCCTTATTTTCTAACATCTTGTCTTTCTAGATGATTTGAGGTCATGATGTATGATGAAAATTAGAGCAAGTACAATACTTTTGCATACGTTTTATTGAACTTAATAGGTAAGAAATATTATCTCTAGGAAGTGACATTTAGAAATAATTATTAAGCCATTGCTTGGAGATCACTGGATTATTGGCAAAAATAAAGGAAGTCAAGAAAGGTTTTATGCTAATGTATTCGTATCATATTTGGAAAACATTCAAATTATAATTGTTCTAATGGCTTATGTGTATTTTATTTTACTACTTTATAAGTGTAATGTTAAACAACTAAATGTAAAATTTGTCTTCTGCCAAGTTACCAACATCTTCCAGAGGTCTGACCTTTCTGATTTTAAGAGAAACGTTTTTGTCCTCAGGAAAGATACATTGCTTTATTGCTCTGGTTGGTAGTGTATATAGTTATCAAAGGTCTTTCGACATTGATATTGGTTTGTTTATATTACTAGCCTATTTTTGTTTAGCTGAGTGAAAGGAATTGATCATTCTTTTAAATGAAAAATGATTTTTTAAATTGTTCCAGAATACACATTTTTACCTCCGCAGAGATGCTAAATAACTGTGTTAGGGAAATTTATAGTTAAGTATGCATCTTAAATATTTATATAATTAAAGAATGGAAGTATAATCTATAGCTGGATTTTCAAACACGGGTGTTTATACTTCTGGGAGTATTTAACTGTAAAGGCAAAGATAGCTTTAAGGGGATTTTGATCCAGATCCTCAAATCCCAAATGCACTCTTTAGTTTAAATGATGTGCTTAAAGAACATTTGCGTGATCAGTGGATTATGCCAGTTCTCTTTTTTTCCCTTCTGCCTTTTCATAATTACCCTTCTCCCACTTGACAGAAGAAACCTATGGCAGGTTGTGTTTTTCAAAAATGATGCCAACAATATTTCAGGTCCCTCAGACTCTTCCAGAACCTTGCCTCTACCTCATCAAGATAGAGAGTTATGTCCCTGCCCTTTGAACTCAAGCAGACTGCCCAAGGAAGTACGGTGGAAGTTAACGTATTTTCATCACAGGTGAAGTGTGGTCTTAGAAATGAGTTATGTTGGCCCATGTGGAGATATTCAGAACTCAGATGTGTTGTCAAGTAGGGAGATAGAGTGATGACAGTTTTTGTTTATAGGTCTTGCCTTTTTTGTCTCCTGACTATTCAAAAATCATTTTTCCTGTGGGTGAATCATGTGAAATCAAAGAGCATGAACATAATATGAAGGGAAAGGCACTTTATTTTTAGGAAACAATGAAAAAGTTGCTTGCCTCATTTATCTTAGAATATTTAAGATTGGTATACAAGCATGATGGGTTTTGGTGAATCTGCTGTCAAGCAAACTGTCTTTTCCCCATTTTCAATAATGATAAAGAACCTGATGAATATGTCTCAGACCTGTCTTAATAGCATAATTTGCATGATTTCAAGGAGGAAGAAGTTAAAATTTCCATGTTTCTTTCTGACATATTAACCTTACATCTTAAAGTTAAAAGATCATATTTCAGAGGTAAGTTCATGATTTTTATATTTTCTAGAGCATTTTTCAGATTCTTAGGAGAAACATTTTTATTAGCCTTTGCCAGTTCATTATTAGATTCTATAAATCCATATTAATTTTTTACCTGACCCAAGTCTCCTGCTTATTGTCTCTGAGCCATTTCTCTGTTTTATTTTTCATTCCTACTATGTGTTTAGTTTAAATTAACAGAAATATATTGTGGATTTTACTGTAAATAAAACACATGATAGTCTTAAGTATACATTGTATAAACCCAGAACTTAGTAGTGACCCAACATCTTTTCTTTTTTGCTCTTAATTTCCACAGTCTAATTTTTCATCTAACCTAAGAAACTATTATTTATAATTATATATAATCCATTATATACCACTTAGTAAAAACGCTGCCAACTAAACTACAATATGCTGTCAACTATAATATACATCCCAATTTCAGAGATGTTAAAATGTACATCTTAGTTTGATAAAATACCATAAACAATACTTTTAAAAGCAGAACATGTATTTACGTATAGGTTTGGGTGTAAATGTCCACAAAACATAGTCGAGGACAGTGCATTTAACTTTGGAAAACCAGCTTTACTTAGTTAGGATTAATTCTTCCTTCTCAGGTATTTATATTCTGTTCTCTAATCTATGTAGAATTATCCTCAATAATTATGTGGAATTTATGGGGGTGTTTATACTCAGAGTTGTCTTAATTTTAGGCTCCATAAACAAGATGACTGTCAGTGAAAAAGTTATAGATAAGTCTCAATAAAGCCTTTGGTTAACTTTCCAAGGATATGAGAAAGAAAATGGCCTGAACAACAAGGTCTTCAGTGAGGGTGGTTTTTCAATTCTTTGTTTTCAACAAAATTGAAGAAAACTTAATCAGATTGTTAGTTAAAGATCATTAAAAATAATTTGATGATCAGTTTATTATTTTTGGCATATAACTTAAAAGGTGTACAAGAATTAAGTGACATCACTATAACAAAAGTCTGTCCCTTTTTATTTGTATGTGTAAATGAGTTTTCTCAGCATTTATATCTATAGTTTAAAAATAGTAATAAAATTAATGTCTCATTCTAGCATTTAGCAGTATTTATGGTGTTTTTATTGTTTAAATAGTAATGATAATCCAGATAACAGATAACTTCAACACTTTGTAGTTCATAGCCATTGGAAATGGGTTTTTTTATTTCCAAAAATATTTTTTAATTTCAATAAATGTATTTTTCATACATTTTTGAGAAACAGATGTATGACAAGATATTAGTAAAGGACTTTCAAGCATTACACTATTACAATGAGATAAAAATTACGTGGGAAAGTAAAATGGAAATATGAGTTGGGAATAAAATAGTGTAAAATTTCCTACTGTGTTAAGGAGTGTTTTTAGATAGCAAATTACTGTGATAATTAGATTCAGTTGGATTCTTTAATAATGTAATGGATTTAGCTTAAAACATCAGTGTTACTGAAATGAGTTCCTTTGCAATTTTTGAAACTTACAATAAAAGTGTATTTATGTTGACTTGAAAAATATAAAAGGGTACATCACTTTTCAAAATTAGGGAATATATGACTAAAATTTTTAAAGCTCTCAAATCATCAGAGGAGGGAGAAAGAGGAATATAGTAAACCATAAATCCAAGAGAAGTCAGGAAAAGAAGTAAATGACAGCAGTAAGTCCAAATATTCCAGTAATAACAATGAATCTTACAAAAGTAAAATCTTAAAAGGCAGATTTTCAGATTGGATTAGATAGATGGAATCAATCTATTTGTTGGTTTAGAAAAGATAATGTCTAAAATAAAAAGCTATAAAAAGATTGAAATTAACAATCACAGTGGGGATTTTAGCACATTTCTACTAGACATGGATATAGCAAGCAGATGTAGAATTTGTAGGGATATGAAGAACTGGTATATAAAATAGAAATTATATATTTATATACAATACACGTTTCAAGTACTCAAGTATATAATAAATTTTTTATAAGTGTTCTAAATCACAAAGACTGCAAATTTCAAAGAGTTGATTGATAGGCAGATCATGTTTTCTGACCAAAATGTTCAATAAATTTAAAAACAAAAAGTACCCTCAAAAAAATAAGTCAGTGAAACAAGGCAAAGCTATAGAGATTGTCAACAAAAAAGCCTATTCCTTGGATTAACTAAAGTCGATAAAGATTGATGAAAAGGGAGTTCCCTTGTGGCCTAGTGGTTAGGATTCCATGCCTACCCTGCTGTGGCCCGGGCTCAGTCCCTGGTCGGGGAACTGAGATCCCTCAAGTTGCACTGTGGAGCCAAAAAAAAAAGAAAAAAAAAAAAAAGATGAAAAAAAGGACAAAAGGAAAAATATAAACAATGTTAACCTTTGGTGTAACATCAGGAACTATGCTTAAAAAAAAGAACTACAGTAGGAAAACAAAGTGATGGAATCACCTAGAAGGATAGTGCAAGGATCATCATCCTTTTGTTTTCTTTGCATTGCCCTAAATCCTGCATCATCTTTAAAGAAGGGATAAAAGAAGTCTAGGGACACAATCTCTGTAAATGATTTTTTAAGCTTTTATTTGGGCACAATTAAGAATTTGGCATTTTTCATTTTTCACCCATAATGGCAAAGAAAAGAAAATTAGCAGGTATTTCATGATTATTAAACTAATCAGCACTCTGGTCTCTTATAAGCAAACTCTCAGACTATAAATTTTCAGATGATAATATCCTAGAAAAATTTTTCTCAAATTCAAGAATCAATGAGTGAACAATATATTTCTAAGGACGAAAGAATTATGATATTCTCCTTTACTCAGTCATCCAAAAGGAAAGACTTCATAACAGAACTTTGTGACGAACATCTTTTATGTTTGTTAATCAGAATTGTAGGTAGACAAATACTAAAGGCAGGTGTGTATTCAGAATTGATTAAAAGGAAATAGATGATGTAAAAGTGAAAAATCAGTTGGATTTACCATTCTGATTGGTGTTTATAAATCTGAAAGTGAAAGTGTTTTGCAATTAGGAAGCAAAAAGAAATGACCATCCTTTCCTTAACAAAAATATAACATCATAGTTCTTAAATGTATTGCATTTTGAAGATGCAAGTGTAAAAAGAACAAGAAGTAATAATAAACTAAAGCCCATTAGAGATATATTTAAACTCTGGAATCAAGGTTCATAAGATGAATATATTCTAAGTTTGTGACAGTAGATGAACACCTATTTATGTTTGAGATGCTACCCATCTTATGTATTAAATACTTCCAAAACCACGAAAATACTGAATAAAAATTTGGGTTTTCTATGTTTACATTCTTATTAAGATGTCTAACAAACTTCTTTCTAACTATCTCTTTATTCTCTACATTTTGCTAAATAACTTTAAATGTTTTTAAAAATTAAAAGGGTCCATTGGACCCAGATGACAAATGATGACTAATTTTTTCTGGTATACTGATGATTAAATGAAGAAGTCATATTAGTACCAATAAAGGCTTTGAAAGTCACGCAAACACAGTATTTGAAAGCATAGATGAAATGTGTTATATTTTTAAAAAATATTGACATTATCAGTATTGACTCAAAAAGGAATAGAAAGTCAGAATAAACCAATAACCATGAGAGAGACTGAGTTGATAATCATGAGTACTCCCCACAGATGATACAGACTTACTAAGCCTTCATGAAATACTTAATTCCTGTATTATAAAAACTTTCAGTTAAAAACTTTTGGTTAAAAAGTATCCAGCACATCTTACACCTGTGGTATTAACTGATCTCAAACCAGGCCAAGGACAGTATAAATGGAAATTATAGATCATTTCACTTATGTACATAGTTGCTAAAAATCCTAAACAAGATATGACAATTCAGCAGTTGCTCACAAACAAACCAAAAAAGAACTGATAGGGTTTATCTCAGCATTGCAGTGATGGCTCAGCATCTGGAAATTTATTTCTATAATACATCTTATTGATTAAAGGAAAACATCTATACTAATAACTCGGTAGATGAAGAAGAAGCATTGCTTAAAATTAAATACGCAGAAGTCTTCCAGAAGTGGGAAAGGAAGATATCTGAAGTGTGAAAGTTACAAAGGAAGAGATGAAACTGATCTTATGTACAGATAATATTACTGTCTGTACAACTCCAAGGGAGGCAAAATTTTTTGAACTATTATTCTGGATCCAAGAAAAATATACAATTACAGCATTCCTACACATCAGTCAAAAAAATGTAATAAGATGCCTCAGCCTCCAAAGAGCAATCTGCAATAAATCTCAGTGGGAAGGGGGTTGGGGGAGACAACAGGGAAAATTACAAAGCATTTTTTAAGAACTTCTTAAAAAGCACAACTAAATAGGGAGATATTATTCATAGATGGAAAGATACAATATTGTACATATGTCCATTCTCCCTAAATCTATAAATTCAACTCCAATCGAATCCCAAAATAAGTTTTGTGGACCTTGCAAAATGATTCCAGTATTTATATGGAAGGGAAAAGTGTCAAGATTAGTCATAAAAATGTTGAAGAAGAAAAATGTAAGCAGGCTTGCTCTACCAGATAAAGAAACTTGTAAATCTAATGACTGATTGGTGTAAGAGTAAACAGACTAAAGAAACAAAAATAGAGAACTCAGAAACAAATTTACACATATATAAAAACTTGATATTTTGTTAATATAGCACTACAAATGAGTGGGGAAAGGACAGATAATAAGTGGTAATAGGTCAGTTTTTTGTGATTATGAAAAAAATTATAAACCCCAATTAAAGCAATTGAGACTTGTCTAAAATTGTACAGAATAGGATGTAATGAGAAAGCTTTCTAAGACTGTCAGAACTACTTTGGGGAATGCAAATATGTTTAGAGGTTTTTTTTAAAGGTCAGAGAATATTTACGTAGCAGTTACCATAAAATCTAGGTTAAATGTACTTATGTGTTTACTCAGAAGGACAAAGACTATTCCTATAACATTCTTAGATTTATATTTAATATTGTCCTCCAAGTATTGTAACCTGTCAACATGAGATGATAGAAAAGGAAACTTTAAAAAATATTTGTGCATAAAACTTATGTTTACTTAGAGTTATAGTAGGTTGAATTTGCTCATGAACTTTGTATAATAACCTGCTGACCATGACCTCATTGTTTTTATACTTAACTGTATTAAAAGAATTATGCACCATACACAAGTGGGATTTCAGGTGTGCAAGGCTGGGTCAACATTCAGAAATCAATTACTGTAATCCATCACATCAACAGACTAAAGAAGACAAATCATATGATCTTATCAATACATGCAGAAAGAGCACTTGACCAAATCCAGCACCCATTCATGATTAAAACTCAGCAACCTTGGAATAGAAGGGACCTTCCTTAACTTGATAAAAAATATCTACAAGAAACCTACAGCTAATATCATACTAAATAGAAACTAAATGCTTTTCCACCAAGATCAGGAACAGGGCATGGATGTCCCCTGTTACCACTGCTTTTCAACATAATACTGCAATATGATGCAATATCATGCTAATGCAATGCAATAAAACCAAAAAAAGGAAGTAAAAGGTAAAGAATGAGAAGGAAGAAATAAAACATTTACAGATGACATGATTGTGTAGAAAATCACAAAGAAAAAAGAAAGAAAAAACCTGGAAGCAGGATTAAGCAGTTACAGTTACAGCAAGGTTTCAGTATACAAAGTTAATATACAAAAGGCAATCACTTTCTTATATACCAGCAATGAACAATTTGAATTTGAAACTTAAAATCCAGTACCGGGCTTCTCTGGTGGTGCAGTGGTTGACAGTCTGCCTGCCGATGCAGGGGACGCGGGTTCGTGCCCCGGTCTGGGAGGATCCCGCATGCCGCGGAGCGGCTGGGCCCGTGAGCCATGGTCGCTGGGCCTTCGTGTCTGGAGCCTGTGCTCTGCGACAGGAGAGGCCATAACAGTGAGAGGCCCGCATACCGCAAAAAAAAAAAAAACAGTACCACTTACATTAGCACCAAAGAAAAACAAACCAACCTTAGGTATAAATCTTAACAAAATATGTGTAAGATCTATATAAGGACAACTACAAAACTGGCGAAAGAAAAAAAATTTTTTAAATGGAGATATCCCATGTACATGGATAGGAAGACTCAATACTGTCAAGATATTCTTCCCTACTTGCATTATAGATTCTACACAATTTCAATCAAAACTGCAGGAAGTTATTATGGATATTGACAAATTTATTCTAAAGTTTAATTGTAAAGGCAGAAGACCCAAAATAGCCAACACAACATTGAGAAGAACATAGTTGCATGACTGACACTACCAGATGTCAACTTACTATAAAGCTACAGTAACCAGGACCACGTGGTATTAGTGAAAGAACAGACAACTAGGTCAATGGAACAGAATACAGAGACCATAAATAGACCCACAAAAATGTAGTCAACTGATCTTTGACAAAGGATCAAGGCAATTCAATGAATAAAGGATAGTCTTTTCAACAAATGGTGCTGGAACAACTGGAAATCTACATGCAAAAAAAAAGTGAATCTGGACATAGACCTTACACCTTTCACAAAATAAACTTGAATCAGAGACCTAAATGTAAAACACAAACCTATAAAGAAGATACATAGAAAATTTAGGTAACCTTCAGTTTAGTGATGACTTTTTTACATACATCACTAAAAGCATGATCCATAAAAGAAAAAATAAGTTGGACTTCATTAAAACTGAAAATTTCTGTTATGCAAAAGATGCTGTTAGGAGAATGAAAAGATAAGCCACAGGTGGCGAGAAAATATTTGCAAAACAATGAGATACCATTGTTACTATGGTTAAGTCCAAAGGCAAAAATCCAAAACACCGACAACACCAAATGCTGACAGGATGTGGAGCAACATCAACTTTCATTGCTGGTGGGAATGGGAGATGGTGTAGCCAATTTGGAAGACAGTTTGGCAATTTCTTAGAAAACTAAACATACTCTTTCTTACCAAACAACCTAGCAATCTCATTCCTTGTTATTTACCCAGATGAGTTGAAAATATTTGTCCACACAAAAACCAGCACACAAATGTTGATAACAGTTTTATTCATAATTGCAAAACTTGGAAGCAGCCAACAAGTCAAGTCCTTCAGTAGGTAAATGGATAAACAAACTGGTAGATCCATACAATGGAATGTTATTCAGCAATTTAAAAAAAAAAGTTATCAAGTCACAAAAAGTCATGGAAGGCCCTTAAAAGCATAACACTAAGTCCAAGAAGCTGAACTGAAAAGGCTACATACTATATAATTCCAACATTTGACAGTCGGAAAACACAAAACTACAAAAACAGTAAAAAGATCAGATTGCCAGGAGTTGCGAGGGGTGGATAAGTGGAGGGAGGGATGAACAGGTAGACCACAGGGGATTTTTAGGGCAGTGAAACTATTCTCTTATGGTACTGTAATGGTGGATACATGTCATTATACATTTGCCCAAACCCATAGAATGTACAACACACTACAGAGTCTACTCTGTGATTTTAGTTAATCATGTGTCAATAATGGTTCATCAATTGTACCAAATGTGCAACTAATGCAAGGTGTCTATAACAGAGGAAACTGGAAGTGGGAGGAGAATGAGAGGGTATGGGGGAGCTCTCTGTATTTCCTCCTCATTTTTCTGTAAACATGAACTGCTCAGAAAAATAAAGTCTACTGATTTTTAAAATTTTGTTTTGCTCCAGCTTCTCTGTGGAAAACAGAACAGAAGATTGACAGAGTAGATTCCCAAAGACCATTCAGTAAACTACTGAAATAGTCAGGGTCAGAGATGGTTGTGCATTACATTAAGGTAATGACAGTAGAGCTGGAAATGGACGGTTCCAGGCATAAGAAGGTTGAAGGTATTAATCCTGTCGTTTCTCTCTGTGTGAGAGGAAGTATAATTCCTTCTTTGTTTTTCTCTCAGTCCTTATGTATAATCTGTGTTAAATATTTGTATATGCCAATGCCACAGATTGAACTGTCACTATAATCCTTTAATTCTGTATACTTTTAAGTATACTTTTAAGTATACATTTGTAAAAATTATTCAATACAAATTATTTTAAAAATTATGTATATAGTAAGTACTTAAATTGGTCCTCAACTTTCATTTCACCTTCCATTTGGAAAGATTAGAAAAAAAAATTTTTTTTTGAATGCCCTGACTCCCTTGCACCCACAGAGTTCTGAATATAAATTCACGCTTTCCAATTAGAGGCACTTAAGATTTAGAAAACAAAAGTGAGTCAGAGGCCGTCTTCAATTGGCTTCTGGCTGTCACCAGTGGTTAGGAAGGTTGCAGTTTTCCTGAGATTCCAGTGTTCGTTTGCCAGCTTGCTAGGTGTCTCCAGCTTCTTGATCTAATTCTCTAGTTCCTCATTGCAGCTTCATTTGTCTTCCTGTTGTCTGGATGCTGTTGCTGGTGGTGGGGTCTTCCAGTTTTAGCCTGGCCTTAGATGCAGTAGCCTCTCTAGTGGACTACTTTCTGTATTTTCAGAGAGCATTCCAGAAGGCCCAACTCAGATCCTGCTCCTTCAGGCTTTCCAGTGGTTTTGTCATAACCTGAATGTCTGTCCCTTCCCACTTAATACTTACACTGAATTTTGTTTTATGCCTTGAACCCCGATTGATTAAATATATCACAATCTATAGAGATGTTAAAAGTAAAAATTTATCTGTTATCTGGAAATCCCTGTTTGTTTTTGGAAAGAGGAATGAGAAATGGGAAGAGAAAAACACAGGGATGTCCTGTGAGGCTGAAGTTGTTAAATTTCAGACCAACTTGCATTACATTAGTGTACAATATCAATGAATATCTGGGCCACATAGAATACCCAAATCTTGATGGGTCACTAACTTTTTGATAGTTAAGAAATAAATAAAAATAAAGAATAATTAAATAAATAAGAAAGTAATGAAAGAAATGACATCAAACCCAATGCTTATGAGGCTAGATAATAATAGGAGTTCAAAGGAAACTGCCAGAGTTTTATTTTTCTTTAGGCGAGCACATTATCTGGGATAAATGTATTTGGTTGGGTTTTATGACTCCAGCACTCAAATTTCATTTTTTTTTTTTTTACTTTATAATTAGGGTAAGCTTTCATCATAAGAAAATATCAACATGACTTTCTTTGGTTTTGTTTTGATTTTATCAAATGACTCTTAAACATATCTGTAATTTGATGATGCAAAAGCAACATTGAAATAAATATTGCATATTACCTTTCCCTTTGGTCTTTAAAATTGTTATTAATCCTTTGAAAGTCAGAATCCCTAATGTTATTGAAGCATCTTCAACATTCAGCTACCAGAGAGGACTGAAGGGGCAAGAGGAAACACTTGCCATCTTTTTCCTAGCTCTCATTACATGTGAAAGAAGCTGAGAAATTACTCACTTTTTATATTTGTACTAACTTAATGCCCAATACAGAAGTGCAGTGTTGCCAGATTTTCCCATTTTTTAAATAACTGGCAGAAATCTGGACTTTTTTACACAAACCCTCCCAGTTTTAAACTAATTTTTTTAATGTTTAAGCACTGAATCAAACAAAACTACCTATAAGCTGAATCCCAACCCTGGATCACCAGTTTAAGATCTTTGTTCTGAGTAATTAACAGAAAAATGTGCACATTTTTAGTAAATGCTTTTTATAAATTTATTAGACCAGGGTTCTCGGGGGTGGGGGTTGCTTTTTAAGATGGGACTGGAAACAATTGAGTAAATTTCGTAAATATTCCCATTATATGTAGATACAAAGGAATTCTTGGTGGCTGACATTCTACATTTTAGGGCCATTTTGCAATTCAACCGTTTATTGGGAATGAATGATTGTGATTATTTTTTTAATGTAATTAACACCACATGAGCCTATAGAGTATGGGATGAGATTCCTGTTGAAGGATACTATTATATTACAAACCCTGAATTTAAAGTAATGGCAGATTTCTTCTCAAACTTTGGCACTACGCTGTAATCATTTTAAGTTTATGACCCTAGGAAATGAACTGGACTAAAATTCAAAGCTTTAGGGAGAAGATGTTAAGAAAATAAATAGTTCCTACATTGCTAGAGTTTTATCTCAAAAACCACACATTTTCATGCCTATCTTTCAAGAAAAATTCTATATACTGTCATGAGCAAAGTGTTTATCACTTTACAGCTATATGGCATTCGTTTAAAAAAAAAAGAAAACTTTTGGGTCTCAGTCTATAACTTGAATTGATTAAATCATCTGACTAACTGAACAAGGTAAATTAAAATTACTAAGGTTTCTTTGTCTGCTTTTCTTTATCATAGATACTTCCTAAGACAGCAGTTCTGGTTAACATTTGCTACTTCTGATGATGGAAATAATGTTTGTTCCTGGTGAAAAACTCAAACAATTCAGAAATGTGTAAAGCAGAATGTGAAAATCTCTTGTAACCCCAGTCCAGTTAACGGCTTAAATCTTTCAAAAGATTTTATATGCAAAAACAAATCCTTTTTTAAAAAAATGGTGTCATACTAGATGAGCAGTTTTGCAGTACCCCACTACAGTTAAGTTTTGTACTAGTCTAGATTCCATCAAGCTGCAAGGTTCAGAAACTCCACCGTAAATTGACTTATACAGCAAACATTTTATTGACAAAGTCTAGGTCCTGTCTGGACAGAGGAGCTAAGATGCTTTCTCTTGGGTTTGCTGTCTCTTGCTGTTTGTTCTTCTCTTGTCTTGGTCCCATTTTCCAGCAGACCCTTGCCTCATGATTACAGTAAGGCTGATACAATCCCTCTTAGCAACCCCAGTGGAAAGGAGAGATTCTAGCTTCTTAACAGTGTTCCAAGAGTCTTGGAATTGAGTCTTACTGGCACTGATCGAGTCATATGTCCATCCCTGAATCTGCAACTGTGACCAAGAGAATGTGGTGTTTGTCGATCAGTGGGTCAAGCCTGGGGCAATTGCCATCACAGAAGGAGAGGTAAAGTTTGTAGTCCCCTCTGAACCACAGAGACTGAAAGTAGAAGGACGCATAGTTTCCTAATAGAAAGCAGAATATTATTGACAAAGGGGGAATGAATGCTAAGTAAGAAAAGACATTCCACCTCCCAGCAGCCCAAGTTCCATATATAGGCTTCCTTCTATACACGTTTTTTTGTAGTTTTTTTGGTTTTGTTTTGTTTTTACTTTATATTTTGAATGTTAGATTTACAGATAAGTTGTGAAGATAGTACAGAGAGTTCCCATATAGCCTTCACACAACGTTGCCTGGTATTAACATCTTGCGTAACCATAGTACATTTGTTAAAACTGAGAATACTAAACTAAAACTAAAATGCAGACTTTATTTAGATTTCATCAGTCTTTCCAACAATGATCTCTTTTCTGTTCCAGAATCCAACCCAGGATTCCACATTGCATTTAGCATAGATACACTTCTTAAAAATAGTCACACCTCATAAAATGTAACTAATATATATGTATGACAAAACATCTCCTTATAAAGAAAACCCAGAGTCTCATTATTCATTCATATTGGAGTTCAGAACTCTGGATGATTTGTATTTCTCTTTTCCATTCTAGATATAGCACAACTCATTATGGCAAACTATGGCTAAATTATACACTCAATCAATTCCACCATACTTAATATGCAGTGATAGAAAGAAAACAGGGTAATTGCAGTTGAAAGGAGGAGGAGGAAGACAAAGACATGAAGGGGAGGAGGAGAAGGAAGGGAGGGGGAGGGAAGAGAGAAAAAGGAAGGAAGGAAGAGAAAAAAGGAAGGAGGGAAGGAAGAGAGAGAAAAGAAAGAAGGCAAAGAAAAGAAAAAAGAAACTTCCATTAGGATGGGAGACAAATGAAAACATACAGTGGTCACCATATACATGTAACATATCCTAATTGAGAAGAATAGCAAAGACTCCCTGTCTTGGCAGTAAAGTGAGGTTTTTGATCAGCTGTGGTTCTCCTCTCTGAATCCCCTCTGTCCTTGTTATATGACCATATCTTAGATGCTCACTGAGGAGTCTTTTTCCTTCAAGTGACTGCCACTCTTTAGCAACCTACTTCTTGTTCTTATGAAGTGTTCTGCTATTCTAGAACTGAATGACTTAATTTTGTTCCATTTTATTCTCTTACTTGATATACTCTTATAATTCTGCTTCCAGTGAAGGCTTTCCCTTCTAAGTGCATTCCTTTATCTTGCATGTAAAGGGATATATTTATTATATATCTGTATTTGTTCATTAAATATTGAGCTTTTTCTAGGTGCTAGGAGTAGAGAAGAACAAAACAAAACTCTGGCCCCCTTAGAACTTATATGGAAAAAAATTGTTAATGCCATAGAGAAAGTTGAGCTGGAAGGAACTTCTTTGTTTGGCAAGAGATTTTTCTAGGAATACGGATAGTTTGTCCATAGTAACAGGAAAGAAGTTAATGAAATGACGACAGTTAGTGAAAGGTGGGGGTGATACAGTAGGAACTTTGGTATTTCTCTCATTTATTTCTGTATCTGTGGAAATAGGGAACAAAGTCACCAACTGAAAGTGAGAATGGGGGAGTATTATGGGCTGAATTGTGTCCCCTCAAAATTTACGTTTAAGTCCTAACCCTCAGTACCTCACAATGTAACTATATTTGGAGATAAGGTCGTTTAAAAGGTTATTAAGTTAAAATGAGGCCCTTGGACTTCCCTGGTGGCGCAGTGGTTGGGAGTCCGCCTGCCGATGCAGGGGACGCGGGTTCGTGCCCCGGTCTGGGGGGATCCCACGTGCCGCGGAGTGGCTGGACCCGTGAGCCATGGCCGCTGAGCCTGCACGTCCGGAGCCTGTGCTCCGCAACGGGAGAGGCCACAACAGTGAGAGGCCCACGTACTGCAAAAAAAATAAACAAAACATGAGGCCCTTGATGTGGGCCCTAATCCAATGACTGATTTCCTTATAAGAAGAGGAAATTTGGATACACAGACATGAGACATGCACTCACACAGAGGAAAGACTATGTGAGGACACAGCAAGAATGCTGCCTTGGCAGCTCTAGCAAACTAATACAGGAAGGAAATACTGGAGATTTGAGTAGAGAAGAAAAAAGTATTAAATGATCATGTGGGAAAACGAGAGAATGAAAAGTATGAGGTAATTATGCTTTACTTTATCAAAGATGCCATTGATTGTAAGACACACTATTTTTTAGGTAACACTAAAAAGGGGAAAACTCTACCAATTAAAGTATGACATACCATAGTGGCATATATAAGACACATCCTCATTTCAGAGATATTAAGTGTGAAAATCTATGCTTTAGAACTGATGAACCATGGTAGTATAACTGTTGGGTAGCCTTAAGGGCCCATGTGAGATTAGTGATCATGAAGTAAAGTGAAACTAGTGGGCATGGTTGAGTGTTTTTCCAGCAATGTTCAGCTGCATGGATGCAGTGGATTTAAACCTTGGGGATGTTGGGTCTGAACAGTTTTGGCTTTTTCACATGAATACAGGAAAGCAAGAGCGTGACAAGGCAGTTGCAGATGTGTATAAGGGAGTGAGAAAGGTGGTTGGAGTAAGAGTATCAGAGTGGGCTGCAAACTTGGGTGGGGGGAGGGCGGTTCCAGCGTAGGGTAAGTATTGTGCTTGAATTGAGATTTGCAGGGGTCATGGAACTCGTGGCCATAAAGTCGAGGGTATGACAAGGACATGAGTAGCTGAGATGAGGCGGAGGATAAGACCATTGGAGGAGCGGCAGAGAAACAGAGAAGCCAAGATTTTAAGGATCATCCACACGGATGCTGAAATCAAGATAGAAATAGGGCACAGTGATAGTGAGCCAGGAATTAAAATCTTCAAAGAATGGCGGGGAGGGTGAAAGGGGAAGGACAGGTCAGAGGTCAGTAAATAACTGCAGCAGGGAGGCATGAGTGAAGCAGTCTGATGACACAAGCGGCAAATCTCCATAGTTTTAAAGCAGCAACAAGAACAGTCTGAAAGTGAAAATGAACATCAAAAAGGACACTTAACTAGATTCCAGGCCCAGTGGTCCAAGGGAGAAAAAACAGCCATCACTTGAGAAGGCCGCAGGGCAGTCAGTCCCCTCAGGGAAGAGCTAGATTTCAGTCAAAGCAAGAAGGCCGAGGGAACACCACTATTCCCTAACACACTGAGGATGGAATTCTAAGGTCAAGGTTGTTTCCCTTAGACTTTGCAGAAACTTTTAGCATCCAGTGTTAATGGTGAGGGGGTGTGGTGCCAGTATGATTCTCTGTCTTTTGCAGACAATCTGTTTTTATTTTCTCAGTATACAATAAATAAATGTAAAGTTCCAATAAAATTTAAAATTCTGAGATATTATTTTGACGTATATCAAGTGTGACTCTCATCATACATCTTGCTTTGCATTCCGTGGATCTCTTCAATACAAGATTCATGTCTTTTTCAACTCTGGAAAGTTTTCTTCTAGTATTTCTTTATGTATCTCCATTCTACCTGTTCTCTCTTTTTGCAACCCCTATCAGATGAATATTGGGATATCTAGATCTAGCCTCCATTTCTCAATTTTCCCTTTAAACTTTTAATTTTTTAGTAGTGAATTTTAGGGAGGATCATTCCCAGCATCACTCAGCTTGATATTCAGGCTCACTAATTTGATCTTCAGCTGTGGATATTCTATTTTACAGCCCATCCACTTTTTGTTTGTTTACAATCATGTTTTTAACATCCAAGAACACTGATCCTTACTTTGTCAGCCTTTTTTTAGATGAATGCCTAATAATAATTACAAGTGACTCTCCAACATTGCTTCGACCTTGGTCTAAGTCAGTCATGGTAATCCCATTCCTCTTTTTGGTGACTGATTTGGCAACCTTTTTATAGGAGACAGTCTATAGCAACTCTTATATAACTTCTGAAGTTATTCATTCAAGAAACAGGTGTATGTCTTTGAAATATTTAAAGCTGAGTAGAAAAGTCTGTATACACATTACAAATCAACAGAAGGCCTCAAAATACAAATTTCTAAAAAAGAGAGAAAGAAAACCAGTTTTAGCAAAAGATTAAAAACAAAGCCAGCAAGGTAGCATTAAAAAAGGGGGGGGGGGCAAGCAGAGAGAGTGTGAAATAAACTCACAGGAAGACCAATTGTAGTAATATTAAAACTGGACCTAGTAGAATTAAAAGTTTTAAAAGCTTGAATAAATGGAATAGAGATTAAGTAGTTATGAACCTGTATGTGCTGAATATAGCACTGAATATATAAAGCAAAAAGAATTAGACATATAAGGAAAAATACGTTAATAGCAGTATAAGAATTTATTTTACATTTCTCACTCCTTGAGAAATAAGATATAGAGAATCTTACCAGTGTGTAATAATATTGATTTAATGCTTATATGACAAATTATATCAAATGACATACTTATCCTAAAGAAATATTTACAAAATTTATTTGCTTGGCAGACTTAAAAGAAACCCTTAATAAATTCCCCAAAGCAGACTACATACACTGACTATATGTAACAGAAAATCTGTTATTAACAAAAAAATAAAAAATAAAATATATCCAACGACCTGGAAATTGAAACACACTATTCTAAATAATCCTTGGATCAAACAAGCAATCAAATTTGCAACCACTAAATATTCTGAAAACACAACATTCTTAACCTACTGGATGGAAGCAAAGAAATATCAGAGAATTCATAGCATTAAAATGGTTTCTTTTAGAATTGGAAGGAAGAAAAACAAATGGACCAATTATTCAACTCAAGAGGTAGGGATAAATAAGGGAAGTAGAAGAAAAGAATCAAAATCAAACTGTTAAAATAAATAAGAAGTAAATGATAGATTTTTATTCCCTGGTGGTGAGAGGACAGAGGTAGAATGGGGCAAATCCTAACTAGTCTAATCAGGGAAAAGAGAAAAAACACACAAAGGATATGTAACAATAGATGATAATGTTTTTAAAACACTGAGATTATTAAGTACAACTGTATGCTAAAAACATTTTAAATATAAGATGGACTATATGATGAATTTCAGAAAAAATAAAATTACCAACATTTACTCAAGAAACAGAACCCTGAAAAGATCAAGGACACATGAGGAAATGGAGAAACAGTGAAAGAATCACCTTCAAGAAAAAAGTCAGGTGTATTTGGATATAAATAAAACAGCATCAACTTCAAAAAAAAATCATTCTCAGGACACATAAGCCATTCTAAATCAAATAAAACACAAGTTTTCCAGTTTCTTCTGTAACACTATCAAAACCTGTTAATTAAAACTAGACTTACCTCATAAACATAACTACAAAATACTAAATACAGGGTTAGTCAATAGAATACAGCAGTATTTCTAATGAATGGCTCAGTATTAGATTCTACTAATATAACTGGTGCCTATCATCAATAGATCAAAGGAGAAAATGCTTTACAATGAAAAAGCATTTAAAAAAATTTAACATCTAATCATGATAAATGGGCTTCATGAATATTCTTAACATAATAAACTATTCTATTTCTAATCTATAGCTTAAATTATACGAGTGAAATACTAAAAAATTAAGATGTTCGTAAAATCAGAAACAAGAATGCCCATTATCATATTCAATCAACTGAAAACTATTAGAAATAATAGAAGTAATGTGGCCAGTTTTTAAAAAATGACAGCTTTCCTATATAAGCAGACTAGTTTAAAATATTATTTATAACAATATGAAGAGCCCATTTCTAGAAGCAAAAACAAAAAAAATTTTTTTGAAAACTCTTAAAAAAACCAACATATCAGAACTACAGTAAGGAAACTTTCAGAATTTTTAATGAGGAACATGCAAAAAACCACCAACCCAAACAAAAACAAACAACAAAAAAAAACCACACTAATTTAAACACTTAATATGTTTCTAGTTAAAATCCTAAAAGGATACTTGGTGAAAGTGATCAAAGTGATTCAGAAAGTCCCAAGGAAAAACAGGCAGAAATAGACAAGCTTTGAAACAATGGACAATTAAATTACGTTCCATCTTAAATACTGTCGCCTGCTATGTGCTACACGTAGTTTATGAAGATATAATACAAATGTACTTCTAACCAGAAGAGAAATATCAGGGTGGAACATAACTGAAAAGCCCAGAAACAGACCCAAATAAGACAGATGACATTTTAAAACTATGGATAGGATGAACTATTTAACAAATGCTGTTGGCATAGTTAGTATAGCCATTCAGAAAAAGTATAAAGTTGGATCCTTACCTCACAACATTTAGCAAAATAAATTCTAGAACAGTTTAGAATTAAGTGTAAAAGCAGAAAGCCAGAGAAGTAAAATAAAATTGTGTAAAAAGTAAAATAACCTTGGACTACGGAAAACTTTTCTAAGGAGAAACCAAAAGGAAAAGATGAATAGATTCGACTACATGTACCTATTAAATTTTCCTTTATCAAAACACACCACAGTATTTTTAAGATTATAGTTCACAAAGGGCTACCTACCTTCTATAAAAAGCTCTTCAAAGCAACAGAGAGGAAATACCTAATAGCTAAACATATGAATAGTTAATAAACAAGACACCCAGCTAGCATGTATATAAATTTCACTGCTAATCAGAGAAATACAAATTAAAACAAGATGACTTCTCAACTGTCAAAATGGCAAAGATTTAAAATGCTTAAATACCCAGCATAACTAAATGAAAAGGGAAAGTAATAGGATTGTAAAACTTGCAAACCTTTCCTGAGGGCTATATGGATATAGCAAAAGTTTAGATGGGCACTCTTTAGGTCAGCAACTCCAAAGAAATTACATACATTTGTGTGTTTGTACTTAACGCAGATTTTCCTCACATTGTTATTTATAACAGAAAAGTTAGAAATATTTTGTGTCCAGCAATGAGGAGTTGTTAAATTTTGGTTCTTCTATAAAGGAGTAATTTACAATCACTAAAAAGAGGACGGAATTTAATTACTGACATAGAAGGATGTCCACAAAATATTATTAAATGAAAAACTCTAATTACAAAGCTATGGGTAGTATAATCCCACTGTTTTAAGAAAAGACATCCATCACACACACAATATTAATGGTGGTTATCTCTGGATGTGTTCCTACATTTTCGAATATGTACAAAAAGGAAAAAAGAAGGGTTCCAGGTTTAAAGCGTTGTCTATAAAGCATGACACAGCGGTTGTAACAAGTGCTTATCCTCATCAGATAAGATTATTTCTAAGAGTCTGTTCTGTATATGAGCAAGAAGAAAACAAGGATAAAAATAGCCTGGATTTTTAGGGCAGTTTATTTACAGACTATCAAATACAGTCTTTTTTCTTTTGTTAAACAAATGGCTTATATTAAACACATTAGATTTAGGAGTTATGAGACTTTACTAAAAATTCTTGCAAAAAAGAACACCTTTACAACAAATTAACTTAATTGTGAAAAAAATTAAAGTGTGATTCACTACGGAGCCTCATTTTCAATGCGGCATTTTCAGTAAGAAAAAAAATTTTTAATGGGACATTTGATATGGTGAAAGGAATAAGACCCACAAAGTGTTAGTCTACACAATTCAAACAGCAAGTTCTTTTCTCATATGATCAAAATTTTGTTTTCCCCACCTTCAACTAGATCCCTTGATAGCTTTTCTCTTAATAGCTTTTATTTTTAATTAAACTAGAAACAGTTTAAGAAATTATCTGGAGAGGCCTTTGGTAAATGACAAACCATTGCTCCCCTTATAAACTGCTTAAAACTATAAAAACTTGAAAGAATTTAAAAGCAGTGTTTGCAGGCCTGCTGATATGGACCTTGCTCCTACAAACAAAAAATATGTTTAAGTGAAAGATTCAGTCTTATTATCTAATTGTTAGATATTTAGGTAACCATTGTTTTAAAAAAAGAAAATGAGGCACCTCCTTTTTAAAGACTATCCATATATGAAACAAACAGCCTCTACAGGGTCCCAATTAAGTTTTCTAAAATTTTATTTCCCTGTTTTTTCTGAAGCCTTTTTTTAAGTTGACTTTTCAAAGCCATCTGTGTTAAACTAGCTGTTCAGTATTCTAAATTTAATTATTTTATTTTACTATAACACTGGTAAGTATTTTAACAGTCAATTTTCTCATTAAAAAGTTAAGTATTTACTACAGAATTTAGTTATGGCTTAGAGGAACAACCCTGGTAATCCATCTAAATCTCATTTTTCTTAGCTGTAAAGTGAAGAGATGGACCAGATGATTTTAGATTTTTGGGACATCCTGTTCAGACTTTTAAAATATCAAAATCATTATCCCAGGGAATCAGTAGACCTTTATTCAAATCTATTTCAGCTTTACCTTTAAAAAAAGGGGGGGGGCGCTCAGGAGAAAAATCACCTAAAATTGGATTAAGTTCATAGCAAATACAGCAAAACTTTAACTCAGAAGAACCAGAAAGATTAGTTTGGAAGCATTTAACCCATTTACCTTCCATTTTTCTCAAGAAGTCTTGATACTCCTTACAAATTGGCCTACTGTAAACTGGCCAGCTCCAACTTAAATTTTGTTTTCATCAATGAGTTTCCAATTGTTCTATTTCTTTCCAGAACTTTCTCTATTCAAATTTGACTTTAAAATTTTACACATTTTCATCTTACTTTCACTTAGGTATAATTTAGATACAGCTCAAGAGTAGCAAGTACTATTAGCTTCTCCACTTTTTAAATATTCTTGCTCACTGTCAGCCCACTAGAAGTAGGATTTAAAGCCTTTCATGTTGATTGATGTACCCCAAGTACTAGAATAGTACCTGGCACTTGGTAGGCGCTGAATATATATTTACTGAAGGAGTGAAGCTCTGAATCACAGCTAAAGCACTATCTTAATTCACATTCCACAAACTATTTTAATCAATAAACCCTTAAAATGAGTCTTAAAATTTCATGGGTGACAGCAACTCTCTAGCAAATAATGAAGACTTGGGAAACATGAGTTGCATGCAGAAAAAGCTGCTGTATCAAGAAATACATAAGGGAATTTCACATGGGAGATAATAAATATGTTCTTCTTTTGGTAGGTCCAATCTTTGTCTATTTTCATCTTCTCATTTGCAATCTGACTTACCTGTTTCTTTGAAAAAAAACTTAAGTAACATTTTATGTTCCTTAAATTTCACCCAAGAATACTCAGTGATTACTGCAGTTATTATAACATACAGAATTAGTGATTTCCCAACCCTGTTCTTTTCATTAATCCAAATTTACTTAAGTATTAAATGATATGAAAGGATGCATTAAGATTTTTACTACCATATTTCATCAACTTTAAGAAACATTCTTTCATGTAACATCTCTGAACTTGGGAAGTATCTTACAATTGATGTATCTTAGCCTTGAGTTGTGGTTTAACTGGCAACACTTTTCCTAACTAGTGCATAAAATATTGTTGTCTCACAATCAATGCTGTCTTAGGGTAATATTAGGAGCTATAGTTCAAATCTTCAATTTCAAGCAACAATTTCCTTGTCCTCCCAGCCACTCTCCCAACATAAATACGTAACTGAAATGTTAGGAAAAACTATCCAAACACAGTTCAATTTTATATAAAATATTTAATTTTTAAAACACAGGCTATTCATGTCACATAAATATCTTCAATTTTAGGTTAGCTGCTACGGTCAGCAGAATTATCAAGTGTGACTATTAAGAATAACTTAGATACTGTCACTTATAGGAAAGTCTAAAGCTCTAAGACTCACCATATTAAAATTCCAGATACTTGAATACTGTAGCTATTTTGCTAAATTTCAAAATATTTCTTCACTTCCTGCAATGTAGTTTTATTATAAGTTGTTAGTATTCAATATTCAAATAAAACCAAAATAATTTTTCTTCCATTCATTTCTTTCTCCCCAACAAAAATTCCATCAAAAGACATCAACTCATTTTATAGCAGTAAAATGGTGAATTATTCACTTTAAACTATTCTTACTGTTACCAAACTATAATGCTTCCCATGCACTGTTTTGAAATGAAGGTTCACAAGTCAGATAGAGGGCACAGGATTAAAAGACTGACTTTAGAACTGGAGCCACTTCCATTTGGTAACAGTTGTTCCAATTTAAGATTCCAATCAAAAAATAAGTTACCAGGAGAACAGTTAAAACAAAACGGTGAGTTGGCACAGCTCTCCTTTCCAGAGTCTGTTTTGCCATTTAGTGCTAATGGCAACACTGGTTGTTTACCTTTGGTTCCTTTCTAGGATCATCATAATGGTATGTGTGTTTGAGTGCACACACACAGTTAGTTAAACTTGACACCATTACAGTTGAAATAAGGGTTATCCATCATTCTAAAATGGACTAAAATAAAGTTACTCTAGGTGTGGCAGAAGTTGTAGTAAACCTCGTAGAAAGTGAGAGGAGAGAGAAGAAGAGGGTTTTTTTGCACTACTTTTTCTTTTTACTTCAGTAAATTCAACCTAAGCAATGTTTCTAGTTAACGAGTAAAATGAACAGTTAACTTCGTCTTAAAATGGCAACTGTATAACTTAAAATATGGTGTTCGCCATCCCTCCCCCCATGAACTTTAACAGAATTATGCCAATTCTGTTATTAAGCCTTGTTTCTATGCTACTGCCCTCCAATTATGCATGGCAAAAGGAAACAGGGACAAAGTGGCAGCCTGAAAGAAAATGGTACTCTAAAATTCTCATTTAGCTATTATTTTCAACCATTTAAATGACACAACTTTTCAGAACTTTTTCTCAGAAGTAACAAAAGGTACTGTTGGGAGTTGGACTCCCTTTCTTTGCTCTCACTCCCCTATCAAGAGAAGGTGGTAGTGGAAGGTAACACAACCCAAAGAAAAGGAGAAAGTGTGATAGGCAGAGGGAATGAACCTAACAGGAACCGAGCAGGCAGCCCCTAGACACTTGAGAGCTCCCTGTCTCTTCAATACAATGCATTGATTCCCTTTAGTAGACAAATGGGTGTAAAGGTTAACTACTTTCTCAGACCTTAAGCTTACCTGTTAAGGCACTTACTTACCCTCCCCACCCCACCCATATTTTTCATATAAAACCCGCTATTTCATTTGAATGCATTTTGCTAGGCTATGATAATCTGCAAAATAAAACAAAAATAACGTTGACCATTTTTTTTTTATAAAACTGTTGCATCAAGAGAAAGGTTGTGTTTTATTTTCTGAAATGAGCACAAAGTACACCTTTCACAATAACACTGAAAGCAGGTGCAAAGACTGACAGTGACCTTTGACTAAAGGTAGCTTTGTAAAAAGAAAAATACCAAATAAATCAGTGCCCTTTCTGATTGTTGTAAAACTGGAGGGGGGGAGGGGTTGTTTGTTTGTTACATAAAAGTTGGTCCAAACTTACAAAAAAGCACAAATGTGCATAGTTCAGAAGATCTGCAAGAGGGCCATAAAAGACTTTTATGTCCCTAAGATTAGCATCCACTTAAAACTGCAAGAATACAAAATAAAATTGTTAACTAGAATTTGTGAAGATGTACAATCAATAGATCTAGTTTTTTAGAACAGCATGAATTTAAGCAAAGGTGGTTTTTTTTGTCTTTTTTTTAAACTATTGTATGCAAGACCCTTTTCCACATAAAAATAAAGCTGTTGTTGAATTAATATTATTCAAGTCTCTTGGATCGCTGCCTTAAACTGCAGCTAGAAAAGTCTTTCCAGATAAAAATGATGTGCCTGAGGAAAAACAGATACTCAGTATGGTAACCCTCTGCCTCGACCTCTGCCAGCTGATGTGCTAATGTGTCCCCTGTATCCCTGTGAATACCCAGGTCCTTGGGCAGGAGAAGTCCAGGTCTGTCCATGCATGAGGCCAGGACCACCTGGGTTTTCCTGTAAGTTACCACCATAGTTATAGTTGTGCATCTTTGCTGGCAAAGGATGAGTACTCTCTGGCCCTGTGGAAGGGTCACTGCTGTTTGCCAGGACTGCAATGGGGCCATGGCTATATTCAAATCTATGGTCCTTGTCTCCACTAAACAACATGGGACCTGTATTGAGGTAAATGTCTCCATATCCAGCTACTGAACTGGGAAATGACTCGGAAAAGGCAGAAGGCTGAGGTGGACCACCAGAATGAGATGAAGTAGTACTGTAGTTATCCAAGGCCTGAATATCTGAGTTCCCAATGAAGCTACGTCGTTCCAATGGTGGGGCAGAGGCGCCTCCTAGACCATCGCTGCTAACATAAGGAGCAGAAGAGAAAGAGGAGGGTCCAAAACTGTCCTTGTAGTCTGAAGGGGGTACATAAGTGTCTCCTGCTTGGTAGTCAACGCCACTTTCTCTTTTGGGATCATCCTGGGGCTGATGCTGAGCAAGTAGCTGTAACAGGGCTGCTTTCACTCCAGCATGAGGGTCAGTTAACGAAGAACTAGTGGTGGGTACATGCTGGTTTTCTGTCCGATAATCTAGATCTTCTTCAGTGACTGGTGGTGGTTCAGGTGGCTCGGGAGGTCGCTGATCAGGAGGCAGAATACGAGGCCGATCAGGTTCTGGCGTGAGCTCCAATATCCTCATGTCTTGGTGCTGGATGAGGTCATCTTGCCCTAAGTGAAACAAGGCAAAAAAAGAGAGTCGAAAGTTACCATGGAAAACAAAAATTTCAAAATAGTTAATGTTTTCTAAAGAGCATTAGAAGTTCTATCTCTGGCAAAAAAAAAAAAAAAAAAAAAACACACACACACACAAAACAAACAAACAAAAAAACCCAAACAAACAAACAAAAACAACCCAAAAGTCAAATGAAAAAGAAAAAGGTATATGTAAGTATTAAAATATCGCCTGCTACCATTTGAGTCTATGGTGACAGAAAAATTTTGTTGTATTTGACTTTTCAAAGGCATCTCACATGTACCTATTTACTGCCTGAAGAACAAAAGCTACTGTATACATAAAGTTTCTGCCTTGGTCAATCATCCTGTTGCAACTGGAGTGAAAGATGATTTCTTAACCATAGGTTCACATGAGAAACGTTGAGAACATTCATAATGAATTCTATCACCCACAGATAATTTGTTAAGGAATCAACTCCTAGGAGTACACAGACTAAGAAACCAACCTATAACCAGTGACCTGAGAATTTTCAGGACATCTCCTAGCAAAGCTACTAAACACTATGCATTATAGCTAATCATCAACAGCAAGAAAACAGTGTGAATGCAGCCGTGTTAGTGGTCTGCTATCTGTACACTCACCCGACGCCGGAGTGCTAGGTTCTGGAGGTGGCCTGAGTTGTAATGACGCTTCATGTCCCGATCCATTTTCCCTCTCTTCCAGTAGCACATCTTTCTGCTTTGACTGCTGAGCCTTTATTAACTGAGTCAACAGAACTGCAAATGCACTCTGCACAGCCGCCTGGGCAGCATCAGTCTCCACTTTAGGCTGGACGTTCTGAGAAGAAGGCTGAATTCCTCCCAGCGGTTTCGAAGACTCCTGTTGTGGTGTTGATGGATCTGTCTGTTTTTCACCTGTTGCCAAAATTCCAGCAGGAAGGTTTATTTTATTTAGCTGCTGTTGAGTCTCAGAGTTTACCTTAATGTTCAACACTCGGACAAAATCAGCCATACTAACACTTGTTTTAGTTTGTAGTAGGTTTAGTAGGATTGCCAATTCACTGTGGTTTAACTGCTGTCCAGGGCCTGTTTTTACTAAAGACAAAACGTGTATTAATTAGAATTGCCATGATTCACAGCTCTCCCCACCCCACAGAATGGCTCTGTATTACCCTATTAAAATGTACATTCGTGGGACAGTGTTTGAGAAATACTGTGAAAAGGGAATCTCTTTCTAGTTCAATTTCATGTACATTTAAGATGTAACGGCACATAAATTAAAACAAAAAAAGAACTGCAGTGCCTTTTGAATAAATTATCTTTAAGGGTAAATACTTCGAAAGGAAAACCAAGACCACCATTAGAACCCCATACTATAGACATGACCAGGAAATAGCACCTGAGAATGGGTACTGGATGATGATCATGAAGACGACGACGACGACGACGATGATGACTACAATTTTAGGCTCCTTTCTGAGCATTTTATATCCTTTATTCCTCACAACAACCTTATAAGGCATGCTTTATTATTGGCCCCATTTTTTTTACTGAAGAAGAAAATGACATCCAGAGTGACTAAATAACTTGCTCAAGGTCACAAACTCTGTAAGTGGCAGAGTTGAGATTTGAACCCAGGTATTCTGATTCCAGAGTCTGAACTCTTTTTTTTTTTAATAGATTTATTTTATTTATTTATTTATTTTTGGCTGTTTGGGGTCTTCACTGCTGTGTGTGGCCTCTCTCTAGTTGCGGTGCACGGGCTTCTCATTGCGGTGGCTTCTCCTGTTGTGGAGCACGGGCTCTAGGCGCGCAGGCTACAGTAGCTGTGGCTCACGGGCTCTAGAGCGTAGGCTCAGTAATTGTGGCGCATGGGCTTAGTTGCTCTGTGGCACGTGGGATCTTCCCGGACCAGGGCTTGAACCCGTGTCCCCTACATTGGCAGGCGGATTCTTAACCAATGCGCCACCAGGGAAGTCCCCAGAGTCTGAACTCTTAACCACTCCCTGTACTGCTTATATAAAATAACATGTATTTTCTAAAAACCTAACCTTATCTTTGCAGTAAATTCAAACTGGGAATTTGTAGACTGTCTGATATAATGTCTTTTATTCAAACTGCTTTTTTTAAAGTTAAGCACTCTTGGTAAATTAGGAACTACTACAGAAGCATGCTTATCGTGTACATATAAGGTGGCATTAATTCATGACCACTAAAACAGTTGTTTTTCTTTTTCTAATTTTCAGTTTAGACTTGTGATGGTTTACGTAGGTTCTTGTGCAAGTTTATCTGAGTCATACATAACAAGGCTCAAATGTACATAATACTATATAAGCTAAGTGATAATACAGATACTGATAAGCAATTTCCATAACCACAGATGACAGACTAATAGTACTCCAAGATGAAAAAGTGATGATTAATGCTTTTTTAAAATATATTCTCTCTTTATATATTTTGAGATACTTTTTATTACTTCTTAATATTTTTAGAATAATTCAAAACAAACTCTTGCAAGTTCCTCTTGTGATCCACAGGTATTAATAAGGAACCATGCTTGTTTGCTACACCCCAAGTGCCAGTTTTCCTCATTTTCCCTTTCATTTCTCTATTAACAGAGGTAGTCTCCATGTGAGCTCAGAGAAGTACACTTTAACTGTGGTGTCTCATCTACACAGAAGGGGCATTTTTATTTCATGGCACTTATTGATGATGTAGAAAATGGAGCAAAGAGGATTCATTCCTATTTCAAAAAACTAGAACCCTGCTTCCCTGGTGGCACAAGTGGTTGAGAGTCCGCCTGCCAATGCAGGGGACACGGGTTCGTGCCCCGGTCCGAGAAGATCCCACATGCCGCAGAGCGGCTGGGCCCGTGAGCCATGGCCGCTGAGCCTGTGCGTCCGGAGCCTGTGCTCCGCAACGGGAGAGGCCACAACAGTGAGAGGCCCACGTGCCACAAAAAAAAAAAAAAAACACTAGAACCCTCACTTCTTAATAGTGACAGTTTGAAAAGAGAAGGGAAGGAGGGAGGAAGGGATAAAATGAAATTCTAAAATTAACAGAGTTTCAAATATGCAAAAGCTAAGAAACAATAAGAAAATGAGCCCAGAATTCATTTTTTATCAGCTAAAATAGAGTAAAATAACTACCCTCTATTCCACTAGGCTTCCTAGTGGAATAAGGACATCAGTTCCATGAAGAGAAGCAGAAATAAACACCTGGTAGTCTTATTAAGGAATATGACAACTGTTGCCTGGGACAAGTGACCACCATCCAAACTTCCTTTTACAACCATCTCAAATCCTTTTTCAGTAGTAGATGGTATATAAAACAGGTGACATAAACACAAACCAAGATAACTTCTTGTTGCTTCTGTCTTTCTCCAAATTTTACATATTTTTACCATGAAGAGAAATAATACTGAACTTGATATAGACAACCCTCACTTTGTACAACAAATAAATGTGTTTTCTCCTAAGCTACATATACATCAAATATTTTCATGTACAAGAGGAATTTACTATTTCAAGAAACTCTGAAGAATACTTTTGAACAACAAATAACAATTAATTTTGGTTTTTAAAGTAACATGTATTATTAGCACTTTAATGTAGTCTGACCAAGGTCAACTCTAAGCTTGTAGACTACATGGAAAAGCATTAAGGTAATCTTTCTCAAGCTTTCTCAGCTAATCTACATTCAACCACCAAAAGTTCAATCTGATCCACAGATCTGTTTTAATCACCTAACTGATCAGTCAATACTTACTCATCTCTTAATAAGTTTTCATGTTTAATAAAACACCACCTCCACACATACATGTATTTATTTCTTATCATCTCTGTCTTCATAAAAACATTAAAGCTGAATGCTTTCTGGATTCTTGAGGCAAAATGAGGGAGTGGATTCCATTTTTTTTAAAGTCGTTAACTAAATGAGAGAATGAATTTAACAGCACTTCTGACAACATTGAAGAGGTTCGTTCCTCATGAAGAAGCTTTTACTCTTATAACAGATTGAGTCAGACGAAGAAATTTAACTTTCCCCAAAATACCCTTCTTTATCATACTTCAAGTCACTTTTGGCACAATATCAGATTCCAGTCTGAAATTCTATAATATATTGGGAAATATATTAAAAGTGACCTGAGGACATTACAAACAGTATGAAAGAGCTTCTACTCTGATTCCTGGCTGTTTTCCTTTATCTTTCTTCTTACTCCTGAAAAGCATCCACAGACATTCAATGCTGAGCCTCACAGAATAGTGTCAGTAAAAGACCTACTGACTCTTGCACTAGGGAAAAAAAGAAAACAGAGAAACCTGACCCATCACTAATCATATGTAATTTGATGCCTTCTTTATAAATTAATCTTACCTTGAGATTGCTTAATATTGTGGTGCCGGTAGCAGTGAAACATCTGTACTGGCACAACTGAATAACAAGGAAATGTTGAATTCAGTGTTCAACTTTTAGCCACAAGTGCTTTAACACTACAGCAATATAATTAACGCCAGCCACAAAACAATGTGAAGAAAATCAACCCATGGAAGCATTACTGACCAGGTGCTACATTCGAGTTGCCCTGAGATTTCAGTTGTGAAGACGGCAGCACACCCTGAGGCGTGTTAGTTCTGCTGTCATCCATGCCCAGAGACAAGTCCTTTCTGGGGGCTTTAATTGTGGAAACATCATCAGTCATGCCCATCTGCTTCTGTCTTCTTCGCTTTTTACTCCATAACTCATGACAATCTTGCCATAAAGGAAGGCTGGAAAAAAAAGTATTAAACTGTTTGTCAATGGCATTTCTTAACAACAACAACAAAATGATAGTATTTACTACATAGCCCCAAAGCTGCCACCCCCACTCCCCCACATCATTCTTGAAGATTTCACACACAGACTTTGTAAACTCCTCCAACACAAATCACCCTTAATGACCCCCTCCTTCAGGGCTTCACCTATACAGACAAACAATTTTTCTGTGGCTTCTGGATAATCAATGCATAATAACTTATTAAAACTATGAATGAAGAATATATGTTCACAAAAATAGGTTACTATTAGCCTTGGTGCAATCTTTTAAAGCCAATTCTTATCATAGTACAACATACATTGAATAGGACATGGAAAAAAAAAGGTGAAAAATATGCCACTTGCAGGAACTAGACACGGAACTAAAAAGTAGCAAAGGCTAGGACATAAATTTGCGAAAAGTCTTCTAGTACAAGCTTTTTACTTTTTGAGACCCTCTTATTTGCTTCTATAGTCAAATGCTCTAGAATTAAACTGATGCTACAGAGGAGTTTCAAAAATAGATTGTAATCCAGGTTCATCAATCATCATTGAGAGTTCTGAATAACTAGCAACTACCAAAGTTATCCATAATTCTAAAACAATTCTACCTCGTGTAATTTCACAAAACTGAAACACTGCAGAATAACTTTTGTTTAAAGAAAGACAAATATTTGATTTATAAATATTTTCTTCTTACCCTAATAAAAAAATCCAGTGGGAAGTTACTATGATATCTATTTTAAAGATAAGAAAATTGAGGCTTGGAAAGGTTAATAAACTTGCCCAGAATATCTACAAATTCCCTTAAGCAGCCCCAACCTGGTCTTCAACCTGGATATGTTTACCTCTAGGGATACATGAAGACTTTCTGAAGGAGTCTACCTGGAATTATTCTAAAAGAAATTCCATATCCATATGTCCTCTTTCCTAAAATGGATCTTTGAGAAGGGCCTGCATGTTCAGAAAGTTCTTTCACACGTCTTCTTTCACAATTAGTCTTATCTCATGTTATAAAATAAAGGCATATGCAACAATATGGTCAAATCTTAGCAATATAATATTAAGTGAAAAAAAGTCATTCCCAACAGATTACAAACAGCATGACACTCTTTCGTAAAATTAAAAGCAACTAAAATTGTAAAATATAACTTTTTATGAGTACATATAGATGGCAACAAAAAGTATATACAAAAGAAAACAGGGATGATGGTTACCTCAGGTGGAGGAAGGCAAGGGGATATAGGTCGTGGGCGGAGAGGGTATGATATGAGTAAAGTAGGTTATTGTCAAGATTCTAGCTTTTATTTGGTAAGCTCATGGCTGCTTATTAACATCATTTAAAATAACTAATTAAATTAAGTAACTAAAAGAAAAAAAGAGAGCCATGCATGGACTAATGATGAGTGACACAAGGATTATGATTAAACCAAGTCTATGCACCTGAGGTCCAAAAACAAAACAAAGGCATACCTCTCAGCCATCTTACTATGGTGCATTGCCTCAGCGTGTAAAAACCTCCTGGAGTAACAAACAAAGGGACAATTTGAAATATTGATATTGGGAAGCTTTAAGGCATCAAAAACCTGCCAAAGACTTTCCTCTGTGTGTGTGTATGTGTGTGTGTATTACAAGATGTGTAACCTTAGCCTCTGTTGGGGTTATTCTGAATTCAGACATACTGCAGTATTGCAGAGTGGAGGGACTGGAGTGATTTCATTTTTTTCCCATCCTGATGTTCAAGGAATGCATTGCTCTTGTGGGAGAGTCCCATGAGAATAAAGCAAAGAAATCCACTAAAAAGGGCTTCTGTTCCCTCCCACAATTAAGACGTTAAGAGATTCTTTATGGATGATCTCAACAGTAGGAAGGATAAACATTACCTAACAAATAGCTAAACAGGATAGAGAGGTTAGTGATGCTGACTATTAGATGTACCAGGAATGTTTCCAGGACAACCAAATTTTTAATGTGTTCTTTTCTAAAGGTTCAAATACCAGCTCAGCCTCTTACTTATTGTGTCTCATAGGCAAGTAACTTGACCTCGGTGCCTCAGTTTGCTTATCTTTAAAAATGGGGTTAACAAGACAATCTACCTTGTGGAGTTCAGGTAATATATGTTAACATATGTAAGTGCTTGGACAGTGCCTCTCACATAGTAAGAATTATATTCATGTTTCATCATTCAGCAAGGTAGTTTAAAAGTATTTTTTATCATATCATATCATGAAATATTTATTCCAATTATAGTTGATCATATTTATCTTATGAGTTGTTTAATGCTTTTAAGAAAAAATAAAATTATAGACAAGCTGCTGGCCTAATTCACTTCTTAGCAATACATACTCTTTTCATTAAGTACATTAAAAAAGTGTGACAGGACATCTAATAAAACTAATGGAGTTTTTTTTTATTACCCCACTCATTTGCTTATTCCTAAAAAAACTGATAACGAGTTTAATACACACAGCTATTTCCCAAAGGAATACCAGTGCCTTTCTTCATAGTCCTTACCTTCACATTTTATAATTTTAACTACCCATTACATATGACAAAATGAGATGTTATATTGTTTATATAATTTTTTATTTAAATATCACATCAATATCACTATAATTTCAACCTGATTGCTTTAGTGATGTACTTAACAAAGATATACCATAATTTATTGCTGGTTTACAGAATGTTTACCAAAATGTGTACTAACATGTTTATTTTTAATGCAAAAGTACAGTCGGGTGTGTTCTCATAAAAGTTAAGTGAATTTAGGTGATGTGTTTGACAATATGAACAGAATTTCCTATTATGTGGCAAACATTTTCCATAAATTGAATGGGATACGTCTACAGTTCCAAGATTTTGACAAAAGCATATATTTTTTAAGTGTAATAAGAAACACAATTTAGCAAATGGATTGGTTAAGTAGCACTGAAATTACATGTTGACTTCCTAACCTTTTCTAAGTATACTGGATTAAGAAAGTGTGAATAAAAGAAAAAGCAACAAGTATAAGAAGAAGTCATGTAATAAATACTGGTAAAGCTTCTTTGGTTTATTTTCTTAAAATTTGGAAAAAAAAAAAAGATTAATGACTGGATAAGAAATCTTTGGCAAGTCATGTGGTTTCCAATTCTTTACTGTCACGAAAATTAGAGAAAGAATCTTAAGTTGACATCTGAAAGGTCATTAAAATAATTTTTGATGACAGAGCACTGTGATTTTGGGGACATAATGTGGAAGAAGTTCAAAGAACTCAGTGATTTAACTATGACAAAACTCCATCCAGTCTCAAATGCTTATTTAAAAGAGTACTTACAAAAATTTTTAAATTACAATTAATGTGGAACTATATCTCACTCTAGAATAAGTAATATTAATTAATGGATATGCAAATTACTTGAGGAAAAAAATCTCAGCGCTATTTCATTAAGGCTGCATCTCCAACAAAATTTACTAATTTTTTTCTTTTTTTAACTGAAATGCGCACTACTAATACAGGCGCAATAATTTCATCAAGAAAAAAGAGCTTTGTAGTCAGAGGAAATTTTTAAATTAAATTTCCATTTATATACATATATTTGTTTTAAAGAAGTACTATAGGGTAATCAATAAAATACTTTCAAGCATAAATATATGCTACATTAAAAACGTGCAGAAGCAATGTAAGTTCACACACACACACACACACAAAAACCCAATGGTGTCCAATTGTTGAAGAGTTTGTTCATACATTTTCTGAGTGAATGTTGATGAATATCAAATGCTAAGGTATTTTGATTCCACTAAATACATTTACAAGATGATGTAACTGCTCTATTTTAAAGTGTCTACACTTATACACTGAAAATTATACCTTTTGCAACTATTTGAACCCTTGATTTTAAAAATTTAGATGTCTATTTAAAATGTGTTCAATACAGTTTTACCAGAATTCTTTCATGTGGACCACTTAAACCAAGATATCAATTTAGTACTACCAATAATGGGAGAAAAATGACATTATATTCCTCTTGATGTGATACAGCAGGAAGCACATATCACTACCCTAGGTAGAATTCTTGCCAAAAAAATAAAAAAACACTAATTACTAATCATGAGGAAGTAGTTAAAGTCAGACTGTAGAATGCTTTACAAAACAGCTAGCTCTTCAAAAATGTCAATGTCGTAAGAAGTCTTCCCCAGAGACTGAAGAGACATAACAACTAAATGAAATGTGTGAGCCTGGAATAAATTCTTCATCCAAAAAAACCCAAACCAAAACCCAAGCAAAACAAACAGAAAAACAGACTACAAAGGAAACTACTGTGCCAACTAGAGAAATCTGAATATAAACTATTAGCTAACACAATGTTAAATTTCTTATGCTTTATAATGATATTGTAGTTATACAGAATAAAGTCCCAGTTCTTATAGATAACATGGTGAATTATTTATAAGTGAAATGTCATTCCCACAATATAATATGCAAATAGTTCAGGAAAAAAAGATATGGAGTGATAAATCAAATGTGTCCAAATTTTAGTTAAGTGTTGAATCTAGATGAGCATATGACTGCTCATTGTAATATTCTTCCTATTTTTCTGTATAGAGTTGAAATTTTTCCAAATCAAAAGTTAAAAAAAATTCTTTAAAGGGGTACTAAAGCCAAAGTTTCAAGACTGCTGATATATACTGATAAGCAAAAAAATCCATGAAACAATTCAACAGTGAATGATTCAGGTCCCTCAACACGTCAGATGATAGATCCTTTTTGCCTTCCAAATCATCTCACAAAGGCTATTCACATACAATTCAGTAAAAACTAAAGCCAAATATGATGGTCTCATAGAACTATAATAAGACCAATCTAACTAATTAAGTGGAAGAGCCAGGATTTGAACTCCAAATCCCATGTCTGTTCCTTCACAATATGCTAATTGTTATTACATGGACACATTTTATTATTATAGGGACAGGCTTGTTTTTGTGACACTCATCATTTTTAAAATTACTAAGAAAATCTCTACAAACTTTCTAGATCCTATCAAGGAGAACCAAATAGACTGCTCTGTCCCCTTCCCCAAATCAATCCTAGAGAAATTACAGGAGCCACAAGGGAGTGAAGGTTCAAGAACCCAGCCATTCTGACACCCAGACTCTGTGCATTCCCTGCCTCCCGACACCCACCTCCCACCATCAGACAGTAGACTCATTCCATACAGGCTTTTGACACTAATATTTTTATTCAATGATAAGAATTTTCTACTGTAGAGTCTGCTAAGGAGTATTTCAGAACCTCTTTTTGTTATAGAACTAACTTGAATTGGAGAGCTGGCTTCACCCTTTACTAGATTTGTATTCTTGGGCAAGTTTCTTAACCTCTCTGAGCCTGCTTCCTTCTCTGTAAAATGGTGACAATACTACTCACCTGTTAAGATTATAAAGATTAATGTAATACATGAGAAATGCTTAGCATAGCACTCAAAATTTTAGCTAAGCAACTAGTGTTGGCAGAAACAGCACTACGAGAGCAGCAGCAATAACATTTTTTTAGGGTGGAAATATATTAATAAAATTAACTAGAGGAAGGCTGCTTTTGCTAGTACTATGGTTAGCTGAACATAAAGCAAGGCTCTGCATTCTAGATGTGCAAATTATGTACACTATTGCTATTCTATTCCTTTTGATTTATTCTTTCTTTTGACTTAACTAATCATGGAATAGCTTTTGATAGCTACATAATGATGTTATTAATATTGTCCAGATTCTGCATATAGTAAAAAGTCACTTACTCTGGTGGAGGCATTTTTGAGGGTTCCACATCCCGTAGGAACTCACACTGAAGAGCCTGCTCTGCAGTGCAGCGCTTACTAGGATCCAAGGCGAGCATGTAATCAAATAAGTCTAGTGCAGCTGCAGGAATACTGGCATGAGAGGATTACAAAAGTCATGCATGTTCTTTGACTCAAGCTTAATGTTTCTTTAGGAGCTTATTTTAAATATTAGCATTTTATAACATGTTTGTGATACTTTATTCCAGTAAGTTCCAAATATTCCTTTAAAGAAATATTTATTTTTACATAATTTTATAATTATTATTCTAAATAATTTGAAATTTGGCAAACAATAGTATATTTTACTGCTCTATGGGCAATTTGCTATTTTAACATAAATTAAAAACTTAACAGAATAGTTTCCTACAACAAAGCAAAAAACTCAGTTCAAGTATCTTGTAAGCGGTTTCATTAAAATTTTAAATGGTATTATTAAACTTCTTTCAGGTAAACACTAAATCAAACACATAACTCCAAAGCACTGATTTCATAATGATGGTGAAATGGTAATTTGCATGTAGCAAAGGGAACTCAAAATTAAATGACATAGAAGAATTGTGATAGGTCGACCTTAGGTCAACAGAGGCTACAGTGACATTTAGAATTCTCATGAAATAACTTTAAAAAAAATCAACGCAATATGGATGTTTAAGCATCCCCTTCTTACAAAACAAATTCTTCTCTTAACTTTCGACGATATTGCTTCTTTGGTTTCATGGTGTTGAAATATGGTAGTTTGATTACATCAGGCCACACTGCAGGACATGGACTTCCACATATACGGCTGAACAACACACAAAAAGAAGTAAATCAATATAAACTACACAGAAAAAATCATACATACAACTGCTATACAAAACATCAACTCATTTTTAAATATACAAATATTGAAGTCCTGATACAATGTATACTAGTTTCATTAAATATTTTAGTCATCCCAAATCAATTACTTGCTTTAAGAATTCAATTTATTTTCAGTGAATGCTTCTAACACTCCAAACATTCCAATTCCTAGAAAGAAAACTTCATATCTGCAAAATCAAATCTTAAAAACACAGGCAACATTCAAAATATGTTGAGCATATTTTGAACCAAAATTTAAAATTTTTATGCCAATAAACTGAGGAACTAGAGTTTAGTATATGTCTTTCTCTGGTTTTATAGGTACCTAATCATCACCTCTTATGAATATAAGGAAGTTTGCAATAATAGCAGAAAAGATTTCCTACACTGAAGAAGCTAACTGAACTATAGACTGCTGCTGTTCGATCAACAGGAGGAGCCTAAAAGTCACATTCCTGAAACATAGAAGTTCTTCAATTTCAGTAGTGCCTCTGATTTCAAGGTATTTAGAAATTTTAACTGCTTTACTCTCTTATCTATATCTTGAAATCCCTCATTATTTTTATATTAATTAGTAAGTCCTTGTTATGGTAAACTGAAGAAATGCTATAACAAATAGATAGCTCTGGCTGGTAAACATTTAAAACTAATGTTTTGGTAATATGTAGATGAAAAATTGGTTAAATATGCTTAACTTGAGTATACTGAATCTCAAGAATAAATGTACATTTTATATAAAATTATCAGCTAGTCTTCAAATAGAAAAAGAAAACGTCCATGCATCACTAAAAGTATTCCATATATACATAAATATAAACACATGCACCAATGTACATAAGCAAGTGACAAAGTTGCCAGACATCCTTTAGCGGAGCTTAAGAACACTATGTCGGAACCACTCTCTCACTTTTGTATACTACATAATATACCCAAGTAACTAGATGAATATAATCAATCCCTGGCAGATTTATGTGCACCATAACAGAAGTATAAAATATAATGGAATAAAGAAAATGAGGGATACTTTCAACTACAGAAATACAAGAAAACGTACTCAAGTTAGAGAAGAGGTGCAGAATTTTGCCTACAACTCAAAGGATAAGTAAACAATAGACAGGTGGGAAAGGGAATAAGAGAACTACGTTACTGGCAAAGATTAGTGCATAGGCAAAGTCATGGAAGTAGCAAAGTATAAACATCTGTGGGAGGAAGACTAAGGAAATCAGTATAGGTGGAATTTAGGGCTAAGGGACATTTAGTTGGAAGCATTAGACAGGGGCCATACAGTACAGTTTCAAGAGGCAGTCTGCCTAACTATAATGAAGACAGACTTTGAAAACAAACTTTAGAACTGAATCCTGTCTGTGATATTGGTGAAATTGCATTGCTTACAATCTGTTGCTCTTTTGTAAAATGGGGATTAATTTTACTTTGGACCTGTGAAATTAAATGAGCTAACACCTGGCTCATTAATAGCCTTATAATAAAAATCAGTTTCAGTACCTCTTAGCTGAAGAGTTTTAATTTTTTTATGTGTTCTGGGAAGACAGTTGAGTGGGAGAGTTATCTAATTGGTAGCAGCATACAGGATGAAATAGACATTCTAAGACAGGGAAGAGTTTTAGAAATTAGGTAAGCAGACATGACAGCAGTTGATAATTGCATATTGGCAAAATCAGTGCCTGATGGTCAATTACCTATCCCAAATCATTTACTGAAGACATTTTGAAATGCATCGTATGCTAAATCCCTAAATATCTGAGGTCTGTTTTGAGAATCTATTTTGATTTACTGATTTATCTACTCGGGTGTCAATATCATATGATACCTTTACATTTTTTATAAGACTTACAGGACAAACCCCTCTATCTACTCATTCCTCTAATTATTCTTTTCAGTATTTCCTTATAGATGAATTGTAGAATCAATACTGTCACACTCCAAAACTAAGAGAATCCTGTTGGGATTCCACTGCTGCTCTGAATTTATCAATTTAGAAAGGACTGCTATCTTTACAAAGCTTAATATTTCCATTTTTATACTTCCTTTGGTTTTATACAGGCATACCTCATTTTACTGTGCTTTGTAGATTTTTTTTTTTTTTTCAAACTTCAGGTTTGTGGTAACCGTGTGTCAGAAAGTCTATTGGCGCCATTTTTCCAACAGCATTTACTCACTTTGTGTCTCTGTGTCACATTCTGGTAATTCTCACAGTATTTCAAACCCTCCATCAGCCAAAAGACTACAACTTGCCAAAGGCTCAAATGATGGTTAGTATTTTTAGCAATACAGTATTTTAAAATTAGGGTATACACACATAATGCTATTGCACACCTAACAGACTACAGTATAGTGTAAACATAACTTTATATGCACTGGAAAACCAAAAAATTTGTGTGACTCACTTTATTTTGATATTTGCTTTATTGTGGTAGTCTACAACCAAACCTGCAATATCTCCAAGGTATACTTATAAATTTCTTCAATTAGATCTTGTATATTTCCTTTTATGGGTTTTACTTTTTGCTTTTTGAATGTGTTCCTATCCCTATTATATTTCCTAAGCAGTAACTAGAAGAGTTTTGTTATAGGAAATGGTTGAAATTTGACATAAAAAATTTAGATCGCCATCTGAGATCCTATGGTTCCTAACATAGTTTTAACAGTTGTTTCTTTGAGGCTTTCCAGGTTTATTATCATCACCTATAATCACAATTCATCTACATTTTTCAAACATGTATTCCTCTTTATCATCATGGTATGCTACATTATGTGGCAATTTCCGAACAATGTTAAAATGCTAATCATGCCACACAATATTAGGTAATTTTGTTTGGTTTCTGATTTTAATGGGAGTACTTTCATTGTTTACAACTGGGAAAGATGATAACTTTTAGTTTGAGAAACACAACACATAGTCAAGATATTCACAGACACATACAAATTCACATATACCTCCTGCTTAGAAAGCATTGATTTCTTCCTTTTGACTATGGGTTTTATTTTTGTGGCTTTTAAATTTTAAAAGGATACTTCTTTAGTTCTATCAGTTTGATTTTTAGAAACTCTATTATAATCATCACCTGCATTTTCTTCCCTGAGTTACTAATGTCATGAATTATATTTATGACATTAGTAAGAGATTAAGAGATTTTCGAATATTTAGTCATCCATACGTTCAAAAGAGGAATACCACTTGGGCCTAATCAAAGTACTGTTATTTTAGTGTAATGCTGTATTCTACTTTTTAGTTGGTATACATCAACAGTTCGCAAAAATGGGGTCCAAAGACCACTCGGTGTCCCCTAGACCCTTCAGGGGTCTGGAAGGCCAAAGGTATTACTAAGACATTATTTATACTTTTCAATGTGTTGACTTTGCACTGATGGTATTAAGCCAGTAGTGGGTAAAACTACAGGCACCTTAGCATGACTTGAGGCAGTGGCACCAGACTATTAGCAGTAAATACTCTTCACTACCACACAATCTTGGTGGGGAGAGAGGGGGACAGTTTCACTTAAGAAGGTACTTGTTGAAGCAGTAAAAATTATTATTAAACCCTTATACTTGAGTACGTATCTTTTCAATATTCTTAGTAATGAAATAGAAAATACTCATAAAGCACTTCAGTTGCACAACAAAGTGATAGTTATCTTGAGAAGCACTTGTGCAATTATTTGAGTTGCAAGCTGAAGTAGCTGCTTTTTTCATGAACCACCATTTTTACCTGCAAAAACAACTAACAAACTATGGTCATTCATACTTGGGTATTTGCCAGACATTTTCTTAAACAGGAACAAAGTCAGCTTATTACTTCAAGGAAGACAATTGCAGCATTTACTGTCAGTTATAAAATTCAAGCTTTCAGGAGAAAATCAGAATACTAGAAGACTTATATCTACACCATGAACTTGACAGCTTCAAAATAAATACCTAAAGGCATTTCTAATGAGATTAGTGGTCATAACAAATACTATATAATGAAATGTTACACTTTAGAAGATCTGCTCAATTCAGTGATCCAATATTATCAAATGACCAATACATAATATTATAAAATCATCACAGGTAAAAGATCTATTCAGAGTGTAAGATAAACCAATGGATTTCAATATATCAGCGTACAAGATCTGTGGTTACAGACTGCACATTACAACTAACCTGTAAAAAAAAACTGCCACTTACTGAAGTTTCAAGGAAGAATATGCACAATTATCTGAAAAGACTATTGAAAACAGCATATTACAGATGTTTAAGCCAGACATTAGAAGATTTATAAAAATGTGAAACAATGCTATTCATTTCACCAACACTTAGTTTGGGAAATATAAACTTTTTACAATTAAAATGTTATGTTAATATATTGTTTTAAAATGAGTTCATAAATATTTTTACTTCTTAGTTTTAAATTTCAATACATACAATCAACATAAACAAGCTCCTGGTATCTTTCACAATGTTTAAGAGTATAAAGAAGAGACCGAAAAGATTAAGAAGTACAAGTCTAAACAAATTTTTATGCTATTGATTTATGAAGGTATACATGCTTCACTTTTTAAAATATGGGAACTTTCCTTCTTTTCCTATATTCTGGAACAACCAAAGCCTATGCCTTTAAAGTTGTAAAAATTTTACCTGTGTGACCTGAGGCTTTGGGAATGTGTGCGGGGACTTCTTCTCATTCCAAATCTACTTTTAATTTCTTCCATGATTGTTTTTTATTCCATAAGCAATATACATTGTGTGATATAAAGGTTCTTTCACTGGCTGCCAGAACACTTAGAGTTAAAAGTGTTACTCTCATGTAAAAACATTTTTGCTCTCATTCATCCCTTTTTTGTCCCCACCTGTGTTTTTCTCTCTCTTTGCCATTACTTTTAATTCATGCTACTTCTTATCACAAAATTTTTGTAATCTGCCTAAAGTATTTTCTGGAACCAGGTAAAGTACAAATAACTTGACCACTGTAGTGTAAAGCTCTTTAAGACAGATTCTCATTAGGATTACCATCCTTGATCCATTTATATGTATTTGTACAATGTAGACCCTAGAACTCATCATTCCTGGGGCTTTAGATTGGGGAAACATTCCAGCATTACCGCAAATAAGATGAGGGGAAGAAGTAAATATGGACCAGGAAACACATTAGTTTTTACAATCCTAAGCACATTATTTGTCCTGTTTTACTTCTGAAGAAAGAAACTTATAGCATTATGGAACTTACCCTAAGTCACAAGAGCAGGAAGTAGCTGAGCTGGCATTAGAACCCAGGCCTGTAAGATCCCAAAGCCTGCCCCTTTAGTATACTCTGCCACCTCCTTCAAATCAAGGAGACGTGTCTCTTTTACCAGAAACGTCCTTTTTTTCTTCATGTTTTAAAAATAATTAATGCTATAAAATCAAAATTGAAGCATCTTTTTTGTATTATTATAAATATTTGATATCTTACCAAAACCCAAAGACATTTTGAAACATATAAAGTAGAAAGTAAAACAGTCCCTTTTCCCTAACCCTCTCACAAGTCCATGTTCAGATTAACAATTCCAGACTTTTTTGATGTGTTTAATTTGTCTCACCCATGTGGGATCAAACCAAACACAGCCTTCTGTAAAACTGCTCTTTTCACGTGACAGTGTTGCTTTTGCATTATCAACATCTCCAGATCTACCATTTCCTTTTTAGTAACTGTACAGTATGCCACTAACTGGATGGCTTGAGCTTTCTTTTTGTTTCCCATACAGTTCCCTAAGTGACTTAACATGTCCATAAAATAATCCAAACACACTCATGCCCCCCGCAGGATCATGACTCTGCTGTTCACTCAGCTCTCTGCTCAGATGGTACCTATGGGAGAGATTTTCCCTGGCTCCATACACAGCGCTTCCTGCTATCCTTTTCTATCCCCTGCGCTCATCACCACCTGATGTATTTTATTAATCTGTTTGTTTTCTCTGTCTCCCCCAACAAGAAAGCAGAAACAGCTGTGTGCCAGGTACTAGGCACCCAACCTCCACTGCATCCTCAGTACTGGTAACTGGTACACAACCAGCAATCAATAAATACTATTCAATTAACTCCCTGATTTGAAATGTCTACTGTATTATATTCTAAGGTCCATATGAACTTTGTTTACTTCTGAATTTCCCATATAATTGTACTAATTCATCTGTGTATCTTGTGCCAGTACAAGATGGTTTTAGTTACTAAAATTTTGATTTAACATATGATATGCCAAATTGTCCTTATTTTTTAAGAATTGTCCTAGCTATTTTCAGGTTCATGCCTCCAGATAAACATTAAAATCAACTGTTGTTTTAAAAAAGTCTTTTGAAATTCTCAATAGGACTATAATGACTAATATACAATGAAGTGCCATCTTAAAAAAAAAGGGGGGGGGGCAGGCAGAACCCAGGGCATGCAGATCTAATAGCGCCTGGTTCAGGTTCTTCTCCCTAAGGATGGCGGCTTCCACAGCGTCCCGGGTTTTACCCCACTCAGCTTGAGAAGGCTTCTGCGCATCCTGGAGGAGGGCACAGCCACAGCACTGGTTTTGTACTTTCAAGAGACACTGGGCGCCCTCACACTTCTCCTTGGACAACTGGCGAAAAAAGTGGCTCACACCGTCCAGAGTCACATTGCTGCTGCCGAAATAGAAGCCCAGAGAGAGCCGTGTGGCTGACAGGGTCTTGGTGCTCCGGCCGGGTGTCAGGCCTGTGCCTCTGAGGTGGGAGAGCCGAGTTCAGCACACTGGTCCACAAGAGACCTCCCAGCTCCACGTAATATCAAACGGCAAAAGCTCTCCCAGAGATCTCCATCTCAACGCTAAGACCCAGCTTCACTCAACGACCAGCAAGCTCCAGTGCTGGACACCCTATGCCAAACAACTAGCAAGATAGGAACACATCCCCACCCATTAGAAGAGAGGCTGCATAAAATCATAACAAGGTCACAGACACCCCAAAACACACCACCGGACGTGGTCCTGCCCACAAGAAAGACAAGATCCAGCCTCATCCACCAGAACACAGGCACTAGTCCCCTCCACCAGGAAGCCTACACAACCCACTGAACCAACCTTAGCCACTGGGGACACACACCAAAAGCAACAGGAACTACGAAACTGCAGGCTGTGAAAAGGAGACCCCAAACACACTAAGTTAAGTCTAAGTCAATAAAACTAAAAGCTGGTTCTTTCAGAACATAAACAAAATTGATAAACCATTAGCCAGACTCATCAAGAAAAAAGGGAGAAGACTCAAATCAACAGAATTAGAAATGAAAAAGGAGAAGTAACAACTGACACTGCAGAAATACAAAGGATCATGAGAGATTGCTACAAGCAACTCTATGCCAATAAAATGGACAACCTTGAAGAAACGGACAAATTTTTAGAAAAGCACAACCTTCCGAGGATGAACCAGGAAGAAATAGAAAATAAGAACAGACCAATCACAAGCACTGAAATTGAAACTGTGATTTAAAATCTTCCAACAAACAAAAGCCCAGAACCAGATGGCTTCACAGGTGAATTCTATCAAACATTTAAAGAAGAGCTAACACCTATCCTTCTCAAACACTTCCAAAATATAGCAGAGGGAGGAACACTCCCCAACTCATTCTATGAGGCCACCAGCACCCTGATACCAAAACAAGACAAAGATGTCACAAAGAAAGAAAACTACAGGCCAATATCACTGATGAACACAGATGCAAAAATCCTCAACAAAATACTAGCAAACAATCCAACAGCACATTAAAAGGATCATACACCATGATCAAATGGGGTTTATCCCAGAAATCCAAGGATTCTTCAATATATGCAAATCAATCAATGTAATACACCGTATTAACAAATTGAAGGATTAAAAACCATATGATCATCTCAATAGATGGAGAAAAAGCTTTCGACAAAATTCAACACCGATTTATGATAAAAACCCTCCAGAAAGCAGGCACAGAGGGAACTTTCCTCAACATAATAAAGGCCATATATGACAAACCCACAGCCAACATCATCCTCAATGGTGAAAAACTGAAAGCATTTCCACTAAGATCAGGAACAAGATAAGGTTGCCCACTCTCACCACTCTTATTCAACATAGTTTTGGAAGTTTTAGCCACAGCAATCAGAGAAGAAAAGGAAATAAAAGGAATCCAAATCAGAAAATAAGAAGTAAAGCTGTCACTGCTTGCAGATGACATGATACTATATATAGAGAATCCTAAAGATGCTACCAGAAAACTACTAGAGCTAATCAATGAATTTGGTAAAGTAGCAGGATACAAAATTAATGCACAGAAATCTCTGGCACTCCTGTACACTAATGATGAAAAATCTGAAAGTGAAATCAAGAAAACACTCCCATTTACCACTGAAACAAAAAGAATAAAATATCTAGGAATAAACCTACCTAAGGAGACAAAAGACCTGCATGCAGAAAACTGTAAGACACTGATGAAAGAAATTAAAGATGATATAAATAGATGGAGAGATATACCATGTTCTTGGATTGGAAGAATCAACATTGTGAAAATGAGAATACTACCCAAAGCAATCTACAGATTCAATGCAATCCCTATCAAACTACCACTGGCATTTTTCACAGAACTAGAACAAAAAATTTCACCATTTGTATGGAGACACAAAAGACCCCGAATAGCCAGAGCAATCTTGAGAAAGAAAAACGGAGCTGGAGGAATCAGGCTCCCTGGCTTCAGACTATACTACAAAGCTACAGTAATCAAGACAGTATGGTACTGGCACAAAAGCAGAAATATACATCCACAGAACAGGACAGAAAGCCCAGAGATAAACCCATGCACATAAGGTCACCTTATTTTTGATAAAGGAGGCAAGAATATACAATGGAGAAAAGACAGTCTCTTCAATAAGTGGTGCTGGGAAAACTGGACAGCTACATGTAAAAGAATGAAATTAGAACACTCCCTAACACCACACACAAAAATAAACTCAAAATGGATTAAAGCCCTAAATGTAAGGCCAGACACTATCAAACTCGTAGAGGAAAACATAGGCAGAACACTCTATGACATACATCACAGCCAGATCCTTTTTGACCCACCTCCTAGAGAAAGGGAAATATAAACAAACGGGACCTAATGAAACATAAAAAGCTTTTGCACAGCAAAGGAAACCATAAACAAGATGAAAAGACGACCCTCAGAATGGGAGAAAATATTTCCAAATGAAGCACCTGACGAAGGACTAATCTCCAAAATTTACAAGCAGCTCATGCAGCTCAATATCAAAAAAACAAACAACCCAATCCAAAAATGGGCAGAAGACCTAAATAGACATTTCTCCAAAGAAGATATACAGATTTCCAACAAACACATGAAAGAATGTTCAACATCACTAATCATTAGAGAAATGCAAATGAAAACTACAATGAGGTATCACCTCACACCAGTCAGAATGGCCATCATCAAAAAATCTACAAACCATGGATGCTGAAGAGGGTGTGGAGAAAAAGGAACCCTCTTGCACTGTTGGTGGGAATGTAAACTGATACAGCCACTATGGAGAACAGTATGGAGGTTCCTTAAAAAACTACAAATAGAACTACCATATGACCCAGCAATCTCACTGTTGGGCATATACCCTGAGAAAACCATAATTCAAAAAGAGTCATGTACCACAATGTTCATCGAAGCTCTATTTACAATAGCCAGGACATGGAAGCAACCTAAGTGTCCACTGACAGATGAATGGATAAAGAAGATGTGGCACATATATACAATGGAATATTACTCAGCCATAAAAAGAAACGAAATTGAGTTATTTGTAGTGAGGTGGATGGACACAGAGTCTGTCATACAGAGTGAAATAAGTCAGAAAGAGAAAAACAAATACCATATGGTAACACATATATATGGAATCTAAAGAAATAAAATGGTTATGAAGAACCAAGGGTCAGGACAGGAACAAAGATGCAGATGTAGAGAATGGACTGGAGGGCACGGGGAGGGGGAAGGGTATGCTGGGATGAAGTGAGAGAGTGGCATGGACTTATATATACTACCAAAATAGATAGCTAGTGGGAAGCAGCCGCATAGCACAGGGAGATCAGCTCGGTGCTTTGTGACCACCTAGAGGGGTGGGATAGGGAGGGTGGGAGGGAGACGCAAGAGGGAGGAGATATGGGGATATATGTATATACACAGCGGATTCACTTTGTTATAAAGCAGAAACTAACACACCATTGTAAAGCAATTATACTCCAATAAAGATGTTCAAAAAAAAGGCTTCCTAGCCAAAAATAAGATATGCCTCTCCAACACTTATTCAAATCTTCTTTACAAGTTTAGGTGAAACATTATAGTTTTCAATATTCCTGGAGTATATATGGTGGTGGTTTTGTTAAACATGCTCTCCACTCCGTATGTTTCTAACTGGTTGTTACTGGTACATAGTCTTTAAAAGCTATTGCTTTAGAAATTTTTTATTCAAAGAATTTCAGGTGATTTCCTTGCACGCTGCATGTATGCAATGCTATCAGATACAAATTATGATAGTATACCTTTTATTGGGTTCACTTTTCTAACACTACTAGTTAACTAGTTAGTGCTTCTAGAACACTCTTAAAATGATACTGCTGGTCAATTTTTTCTCATTCTTGCCTTTACTTCTAGTATTTCACCACAAAATATTATTTAGTCCATTTGTGATACATATTTTATTGTGTTAAAGAAATATGCCTCTACACTTAACTAGCAGTTTATAATTTCAGCAAATGCCTATTCAACACTATCAAGATAGACATATTATTTTATGTCTATTAAAATGATGAATTATAATAATGGAATTCCTAAAACTAAAACATTCTTGTATTCTTAAGATGACCCTACTTGACTCTGCAAGTTAATTTTTAATAAAACATTACATACTACTGGCTAATCACTCCTTTTAGGAATTTTGTATTAATATTCTGCAGAAATTTTTCATGCTGTCTTTGTTAATTCTTGGTGTTTGTGTCATACCAACTAAAAGTTCCAGGAAGTTTTGTTTCCTACATAGTATAGAGAATTGGTTATAAGTTTAGATAGTAAGGTAAAACTATCTAGATTCAAATCTCAATTTTGCCACTTGCTAGTTGTATGACTCTGAGCAAATTCTTCACCTCTGTAAGGTTCAGTTTTCTTAACTATAAAAACAAGACACAACTTAACTGAAGTAATTCAGGTGAAATTCCTAAAACAATATTTGTATCATGTATAAACTAAATAAATACTAACATCATTAATAGAAACCCTAGTATCCAATACAATTAGGAACAATAGTTGGCTAACTGAAAAAATGGGTTAGAGAAAATCATTACCAAAAAAAAAAAAAAGAAAGAAAAAGAAAGATACGCAGATACATGATTTAAACATTTTATTTTAACTAAAAATGTATAAATGTGCATTTATTTCCCAAGTTTCTGACACAGGGCCATGGCCTTCTCTTTCATCAGAGGACTCACTGAATGGGATTCTACATTAGCCAACTCTGTTAAGTCTTTGCAAAGCACTGCATCTGTCTATAGTTAATTAAACAACATATGTACAATAATAAAATGTTTGTATACAAAATGGGAAACTACCTCTTGGTCGTCATACTCTTCAACTGGTGGAATAAATACGTAGTCTTACTATAGAGTGGTAATCTACTAGCTGCAAGTATTCAGCTTGCTATGTTATCAAGCTAGTATTATTTACAGATGGAATGTAGAGCATCAATTAGTCCAATACCTCTGCTGAAGGGAAGGTTCACAGTACATGGGTATGTATGTGCCTTATACCAATATCTTCCCTGAAAATTCTCATCCATATTTTGAAACACTCATGCAAATCTTACAAGTTGCAAATTAATATTATTATATATGAAAACCAAAGCTCTTTTATAAAAAAGAAATTTAAAATATTAGATAAAGAGAGAGATGATTAATACGTAAGTCCTATGACCTAGGTCCTATAATAGGCTCCAAATAATGAAGACCTATGCTAGTGAGTACATAGATGTATTTTGGTGTGTCTGCATACACATATACATATAAATACATGTGCATATACATATGTAAAAGAGTATTTCTTTAAAATATCCCCAAACATTAATTCTTCCATACTGCCACACTCCGAAAAAAACAGAATCTACCATTCATTCTCTCCCCCCTCATATTCACTCCTCCTTCCCAGTCTTATCTTTAGGGACTCAAACACATTAATCTAATCACAAAATATCTAGGGACTTTAAGATCCTTAATTTTACTTGAACAATTATCAGAGCGCCTGCATTCTAGTTTCTCCTCCATTCAGCAATCATCAGCCTTCAACAGAAACATGATGTTCTCCTAGAAACACAAGCATGAAAAAATTTTAATTTCCTAAAGATATTACAAATATTAAAATCACAAGCTTACCTTATTAATTCTAGTTGTGCAAGCTCCTGATTTGCTTGAAATATAGGTTTTTTAGTGAAGAGTTCACCAAGGATACATCTAATGGGAAAAATATCCACCATTACCAAATGGTATGATTTTACTTCACTACCAAGTTTCAAGTAAATTAACCAGTCAATAAGCCTATCTTACCCACAGCTCCATACATCAATAGCTGGTGTGTATCTTTCTTCTCCCAGCAGCAGTTCAGGTGGACGGTACCATAAAGTGATGACCTTGTTGGTATATGGACGACTAAAAAACACAGAAAGCACTCTTTAGAGCTAGTATGTGTTAGAATAAGAGAAAATCTTCTAAGAAATATTATTTTGCCTAATCAAAGCAATCCTACAATCCTAACTAAAACTACTTTCATCTGCCTACAGACATGCTATGACATCTAATATATGATCATAAAATACATCTGAAAGCAATGTGATTACCTGAAAAATTCCCTTAATATATAAAAATTAAAAGTTGTTGGCTCATTTTAACTGTAATACGGTCAAAGAAAGATCTTTATATCAACTGTTGGCATTGATGATTTTGACCAAATCTGGCAAATCACTAATGTATGGCAAGATACAGTTCAAACTGTAACCACCACCTAACAAAAGTTTTCAACTGGGCATATCTTTCCTTGGCAATATTTCATTGATTTTAACCCACTTTGGTATGTGACTAGAAAGTACAGAAATGTAGACTGTAGTAGTTCGGGTCTACTCTGCCAGGAACCACTAATGATAGGGAAGATACTTTATCAGATGATTCCTTTGTCACCTTCTGACAATGAGGACATACATATATATACTACTACCACTTTGTCATAGAAGATATTATCTAGTAAGCTGTATAAGTGTTTTCACTCCTCCGAGAATGATCCTGTTGTAGCTGACTCACATGAGTAAAGACGGTCTAAGAAGTTAGAGGTAGTTCTTCGACTGTTCTGTGTGATCACGTATGTCTTTAGGTCAATTCTAAACTTCTCTTCCTTTCCAAATATCCTCCAAATCACAAGGATGCAAAGGCTATATCACAGGAAATTTCCCAGAATGGCTGTATTCCAAGCCCAGTTACCTGAGGTTGGCTTGGACTCGGACCAGTTTGGGGAAGGAAAAAAAGGAGCATATAATTTATAAAGCAATTCCCTCTTGCCAACTGTAGGTCTGAAGTTCCAGGCAGCCTAAGACCTGAGTAGCCTGCTCCCACACTGCCAAATTTCTCCAAATAATTTAAACACTTAGACTGTAAGCCATCGAGGACACCACAGCATTACCACAGATAGGACTATAGTAACAGTGTGCCAAAGTCAGGAAAAAAGGATACTTGACTTTGGTATAAATTGTGAAAAGAGAAGATAGTCTAAGAAGTATGTTTTCGATAGCCAACTAGGATTAGATTTTTCTAACATTATTAAATTACTTTTCTTAGCGATTTTTGCTTGTTTTCACTAGCATCACTTATCTTCACATAACGAGGAAATCTTTTAAACTCTAGCTATTCTAATTAAGCTGGATTTAATCATTTAAAAATATGTTCACCTCTTTATGTCTTAACACCTTTTAAATTTGAAATTCCTTCCCATTTTTCTCATCCAAGCCTATACCTCCTTTAAAACATGGTGAAAGACCCATCTCCATAAAGTCTAATCTTTTATTAACAACAGATTTATTTTTAAAGAAAGATTTGTTTTCATATTCTTAAATTTACACCATACTTACCACTGTAATGAACTATTTTGTTTTCTCTATGTTCCCAAAAAATCAAAAGACCTCAGAGACCATTCTTTATTATGAAAAAAATAGTACCCCCACACTAAGCCCAGAACAATGTTGGGCATAGGTCAGACCTTTTACTGTATATGGCCCTGCAACTTTAGGTGACATACATGAATTAGCTGGGTGGGGGAACAAAGTCTGGGAAAATTATGATAAGTAGTTTTCTAAAACATTTCAAAGGTCTATGAGTATGTGAAACCTATGGTCTTGCTACTAAGGTATAACTAGGTATCTACAGTCTCAAGAAAAATGTTTAAATTAATGTAAATCTGTCAGTAAATAGTTAATTTTTTATCTTTTTATGTTTAGAAATGTTTTAAAATATATTTTTAAAAAATAAAAGTCTGCTGTATTATGTGGAGAAATTACACAAATTAAGATTAGTAAATTTTATATTTAAATAAAAGATTATTTTATATGTGTGTTAAAAAGAAACAACAGATCCAAAATGGAGTTACTTGTGTAACTCCCACACCAGCAAACCAAGACTTACTACCTAACCTAACTGCAGATTCAGCCCCTCCCAGGACAGGCATCTTAATCAATCGGTCTGGAATTTCCTGGTCAGCACTATCGAGGTCACCTGCCACACACAGACCCCTCCCATCCCTTAAAGGAAAGTGACCTTGCCAATTTGCTTTCTGCTAGTATAACTTTCTTGTCCCTGCCCCCTTCTGCCTTTAAAAACCTTCCATTTTGTATAGCTCCTCAGAGCTCCCTTCTACTTACTAGGTGGGATGTGGCCTGATTCAGGAAGTGTTTAATAAAACCAATTAGATCTTCGAATTTACTCAGTTGAATTTTGGTTTTTAACCATATTATATATCAAGTTCTAGGCAACATTTAGAACACAGTCATCTTTTTAGCAGTTAAAATTAGACTAGTTCACTTTTTCATTAACTTTCATCAAATTCAGAAGTGAAAATATTTAGTACATTTTCAAAAATGATTAAACATAGAACTAAATGAACTGCACTTCTAAGTGTACAGCAAAAGTACTTAATATATACCAATTAATAGCTTTTCCAAATATATCCAAATGCTCAGTTTCTGTCAGAAGAAAAATAAGAACTACGTAAAGACTGGAAGCATTCAACAGTAAAATTTGACATAGAAAGCTCAATTTTAAAACACTAATATAATCTCTAACTTGTGGAAATTCTTTCATTTATGAAGTAAATAAATATTCAAACTGATATATATTTTTTGTAAAACAAAGTACCATCCCAACATTTCTCTTTACAATCAATGAAATATCAACAGAATAGAGATCAAAGATTATCTGCTCAGTAATAGATTCCAACACTTTGCCCTTCAGTGGAGGTGTGACGTGATAATGGTCTTCCCTACCCTACACACCACAAGGAGCACTGCCTTAAAGGTATATCCCCAGGCTGGCAGGCAGCTCAGCCTCCTGTCTGGTCTGAATAGGTAAAAGGCAAACAGATGATCGGAGCAAGATTTTAGGCCCTTGAAGTATTTGGAGATTCTGGATAATCCAAATTAAAATTCACAAACCACAGTTGATAACTCTGTTAAAGACCATTCTAAGAAATGAAAAAAACACCATATAATAGGAAATACCTAAATTAGCTTTAAAATGCTTCACTTTTCCAACAATACATAAAGTCTACACTTATTTTAGAGCATAACTTATATTTTTGAGAAAAACATGGAAAGAGTTCAGCTAACTAAATTCATAGTATGCCCAAATGCCATGTCTCCTTCAGAATCCACTACGTAAACACCTACCAAAACTACAAAAGAAATTTGGGACCTATTTTTAATACCAACCCAACTTCTAAGGTCAAAAACCCAGGAGTCATCCTTGTTTCCTTTCTCCTTCAAATCTCACATCTAATCTATCAACAACTTCTGTCAACTCTACATCCAAATAGGTCCTAAATGCAACCATCCCACGATTTCAAGGAAATCTGAGCCACTACCAACTTTTAGTCGGAGCCACTATTATCTTTTTTCTGGTACTACTGCAACAGTCTCTTAATTAGTTTCCTGGTCTCGATCTCTAGCTTTCCTCCCCCACTTTTAAGCATAAAACCAAGTCATATCAGTTAGTTGCTTAAACTGTCCAATGATCTCCCACTGCAACTAAATAAAATTTATACTTTACCTCAGGTGATAAGACTATACCCTGGAGTATCTCACTTCCTATTTTTACACTGGGCAACATCTTGGCCCCCTTAAACTTTCCAAGTCTGTTTCCAGGCCTTGCAGTTGCTGAGTTCCTTCTACTTGGAATGTTATCTGCCTAGGTCTTCATTAAGTTATCCTCTTCTCATCACTCAGGTCTTAGCTCACTTTTACTTCTCAAAGAATTCTATCCTAACTGCCTTAGCCAAAATTAGCCAAGCAGCCACCCCCAAGCTCATAGTGTCCTTACAGAAACTATTTTATTTGCTTTGTAGCACTTGGCACTTTAAATTCTTTCCGCTACCCAACAGGTTCGTTGTCTACCTTCTTTCATGACTATGTAATGAGACCAGGGATTGATCTGTCTTTCATATCTCTACTACGCAGCCAATAGGTATTACCTAGGTCAGTGTCTGGCATACAGTAAGTGCTTATCAATATTTTTTAATCAACTGATTTATGCCATAACTACATAACAATAAACACAGTCTTTTCCCTCATGCCCTTTCCCCATTCCCTTCTAATTTTACCCTACTTTCCTCCTTTTGATTTTTTCTCAGAAAAATGACTTAAATTTCTGTACCATAACATTGCTACAGAAAAACATAAGTAATTTTTTTCCAACTGATGTTACCTTAGGATCACTTGCGTATTCTTATTACACATGCAAATTTAGAGGTCTTATAAGTACCTGTATTTTAACATATCCAAAAGGAAATTTATATCTTCTGCCATAAACCTGATTCCCGTTTCCTGTCTCAGCAAACAGCATCACAGTTTATGGCAGAGATTGCTAAGCTGTCTTCTAAAATCTGTTCTTCCCTTCTTCAATGGGAGCTGCCCACCTACACTACATTTCCCACCCTCACTGCAGTTAGGTGTGGCCACATGACCAAGTTCTCGCCAATGGAACGTGAACACAGGTGCCATTTCTTGGCCTGGCTCATAACACCCCTCCCTCCTCTTTTCTAGCTTCTAGCTGACAGACATGGTGATAGACTTGGAAAGCATGTGAAGAAAGGCAGCAAATCTTCCAATCTGGATCCTTAAATGACTGTATGAAGCAGAGTCACCATTTGATCAAACAATATGGTGAAATATTATCAATTGTGCAGCAAGGTAAAGTAACAACTGCTCCAGATTACTGAGTGAGAAATATAAACTTCTTATTCTTTAAGCCACTGAATTTTGAGGTTCTCTTTGCTTTAAGTTTAGCTTCTCCTAATTAATAAACCATTTATACAATTCCTTAAGCAGAAATCTTACTGTAGGGGTAAAGGCAGGATGTGTCTACCAACACAATAGTCAACCATCAAGTTCTAACTATTCTATATCTTATGATATAATTCATCTCCATCTTTCCAACACCTATGCCTAGTTAAAGCCATAATTATCCTACCTAGGTTTTGTTTTGTTTTTTTTAATAATCACTACTTTTTTTTTGATGTGGACCATTTTTAAAGTCTTTATTGAATTTGTTACAAAATTGCTTCTCTTTGATGTTTTGGTTTTTTGGCCACAAGGCATGTGGGATCTTAGCTCCCCGACCAAGGATCAAACCCGCACCCCCTGTAATAGAAGGCGAAGTCTTAACCGCTGGACAGCCAGGGAAGTAAGTCCCCCATATCCTACCTAGGTTTATTGCAACCCCTTTCTAACTGATTGCCCTTGCTTGCAGACTTACAAGGTCAATCTACTTTCCAAAGTGCAGTCAAAGTGATAGTATAAAATAAAATGCCAATGTTTACACCTTCAATACACACTGCTGCCTCTGGGAGAATATCCACACAAGACCTACAAAATTATTACTTGGCTCTTGCTCTGCCCACACTGAACTATCAGTTCCCTGAGAAGGCTGAGCAAATGCTCATTTTCTAGAGCTAGGAGATAGAGCCAGGGAGAGAACAGAGCTGGCAAAAAAACTTTCAAGAAGATAGTGGTGCAGTAATTATGTTTTTTTTGTTTTTTTTTTTTTGTTTTTGTTTTTTTTTTTTTTTGCGATACGCGGGCCTCTCACTGTTGTGGCCTCTCCCATTGCAGAGCACAGGCTCCGGACGCGCAGGCTCAGCGGCCATGGCTCACGGGCCCAGCCGCTCCGCGGCATGTGGGATCTTCCCAGACCGGGGCACGAACCTGTGTCTCCCGCATCGGCAGGCAGACTCTCAACCACTGCGCCACCAGGGAAGCCCCAGTAATTATGTTTTAAATGTTTTAAATTTTTTTTTTTTTTTTTTTTTTTTTTTTTTTTTTTTTGCGGTACGCGGGCCTCTCACTGTTGTGGCCTCTCCCGTTGCGGAGCACAGGCTCCGGAACGCACAGGCTCAGCGGCCATGGCTCACGGGCCCAGCCGCTCCGTGGCATGTGGGATCTTCCCGGACCGGGACACGAACCTGTGTCCCCATCGGCAGGCGGACTCTCAACCACTGCGCCACCAGGGAAGCCCTAAATAAGCTTTTTAATGTACTTTTCAAAGTTAACACTGACAAAAGACAATGAAAATGATGGTTTTATTAAACTCAAGGGAAAATTCATGATAATTTACTCAAAATTTTTACAAAATAGGTGCCATACCTAACTTTTTACCTTAGTGCTTAATGAGGAAAAAGCAAACACTGAGAAAGTATGCAGACAGAAGGACTTTAATCATAAAAGTATATTCCAAGGTGGGTGGAGTTAGCAGAGAATAAAGCCAATCTCAAATCACCCAATTCAATATTCGTTTATAGTATTATGAAGAAAATATTCCACGGTACGATTAGGTTGTTGTGTTTACCAATGTAAAGACAGAAGTATAAGACACTGAAACTGTTTTGAAACTAGGACATTTAAATCCCAAGAAAACTAAAGTACCGATGTAATAATGAAAATAGATCATCCAAAGTTAGACAGATAAATAAAATCCAGAATCCTCAAAATTGAACATTTAGGACTTGGGCTACTAGGTTTGGCTACCCACTGTCAACATCCTAAAGACGGTCTTGTTTACATCCAAAGAGAAAACACAAACTGATGTGACATCACACATGCGATGTTTTTTTTTTTTTTCTTTCATGGACTAAAAAAAAATTACATTATTGAGATATCTACCCAGTCTTTTCACAAAAAACAAATTCATCCCTACTGAAAAAGAAACAGGATGGAAAAACATATAGTGAGGTTCTTAGGTGTTACAGAATAAATTAATACTTTAAAGAGAAAACCCTAAGAATAGAAAAATAACCACTCCAATTTATTCCCACAATTAAAGTTAAATCCCAAGCAATAATTCCATAACCTAGCAAAACACACACACATAAAATCCCTCTGACATTAAATTAGAAAAAGAAAACAGTAACTCCAACAAGCTGTTCCTCTTGGACGGCTAGAAACTACCTTTGTAAAAATCCAGAAATAATGGTCTCGACATTAAATATTCTGAATTTCAACTTCTACTGAATATCTTCGTCTGTAAATAAGTCTCATTAAGTTTTTGAAAAGAAAGCAGACACTATTTCTTTGTCTACTAGGGAAGTGGCACCACCACCAGCAATACTTCTCTTATTTTTCAAACCTTCTACTTTAATGTGGTTCACAAGATAGTAAAGTGTAAAGTCATCAGAAAGCTTTCATGAAATCTCAGGTAACGTTAAATATTTGATGCTATCAAAATATTTCGCATTTATAGACTTTATTAGATACATGAGGAGCTTTAAGGGAGATTCAGAAATGGAAATATCACACAACTTTCTAGAAGACTAAATGAGCATACTTCATTTGGCAAAAATAAAATATAATATTTGAAGGGCCAACAATTAATATTAATATAATTAATATAACATTTGAAGGATCAGACTTAAACGAGCAGTTACTATGAATGTGTTTTATGCTTTAAGGCATATAAAACACAAAAGTTTAAAATAATGATCCCTGTCTTTAAAATAACTACAATCCTAGATGTAGTGAAAAGACAAGAACAAAAGTAAAAAGACCAGCACCAAGGAGGCAATTTTAATTCTGAATATAATTTCATCTAGTCCCTGGACAAGCAGCAAGAGGTAATTCTTCCATTCACACCCTACATAGGTTTGGGAAAATTTAGTTTTGGTTTTAATGGCAATTTTACGAAAAGCCACTAGATGGCGATATTGCCTTCAAAAATGTTTAAAAAGCTATTTTGTTCACTGTAACTCAGAACCACGAAAGAAATGCTTTACAATACACTATAAATATCTTAGAGATTTGAAATCCTTCATCTTAAAGTTGAGAATAATGACATACAGAGATATTAAGTGACTTGTCCAATATTTCACAACTGGTAAAATGAAAATGCCAGGACTAGAGCCAAAGTTTCCTGATTTAGGGCTTAGGATTTTGAGTTCCTTCCATTAAAAAAGTAAATGTGTTAAGTTAGTTTCTTCTCTAGAAAGTGAAATTAATTTCAACTTACATGTAAAGTGCATATTTTTTCATATGAGACGGTCACATAAAGAGAAAAAGATACTCCATTACTTGGAAAAGCATTGTAGCTAAGACTTTGGTAAAATAAAAACTCAGAAGAGGATTTATCATTGTGGCTAAAAGTCTTGGGGAAAGATGGACTTAAAACAGCTACTAGGGCTTCCCTGGTGGCGCAGTGGTTGAGAGTCCGCCTGCCGATGCAGGGGACACGGGTTCGTGCCCCGGTCTGGGAAGATCCCACATGCCGCTGAGCGGCTAGGCCCGTGAGCCATGGCCGCTGAGCCTGCGCGTCCGGAGCCTGTGCTCCGCAAGGGGACAGGCCACAACAGTGAGAGGCCCGCGTACCGCCAAAAAAAAAAAAAAAAAAAAAAAACAGCTACTAAAAAACTGAACAGATATGAAGAAATGAGGCAAAAACCTCTGTTCTCAAGTTCTATATTTCCCAAGGCCAAATAGAGCAAAGCATGAATACTGATGTTCAAAACAAGAAAATAATTCTTCAAGTTTAAAGGAGTCATTTTCCCCCCTAATTTTAGCCCAGTGGTTCTCCTTTCCTCTATTGTAGCACACATGACAGAGGAGATCCATACTGGTCACCCACAACCCCATGCTCAGTTCCTACATACCAGCTGTAGTTCCATCAAGTTTTCCTCATATTCAAAAAAGATATACCGGGACTTCCCTGGTGGTGCAGTGGTGAAGAATCCACCTGCCAATGCAGGGGACACGGGTTCGATCCCTGGCGTGGGAAGATCCCACATGCCGTGGAGCCACTAAGCCCGTGCACCACAGCTACTGAGTCTGCGCTCTAGGGCCCGTGAGTCACAACTACTGAGCCCATGTGCCACAACTACTGAAGCCCGTGCACCTAGAGCCTGTGCTCTGCAACAAGAGAAGCCACCGCAATGAGAAGCCCGCGCACTGCAATCAAGAGCAGCCCCCGCTCACTGCAACTAGAGAAAGCCCGGGCGCAGCAACAAAGACCCAACGTAGCCAAAAATAAAAATTAATTATTTAAAAAAAAAAGATATACCAAATCAAATAAGTGAGAGAGATGTAATTGATGCTATTACAGTGATAAGCTGAAATCTGCTCTATTTTGAAAAAAACAAGAAACCCTACAATAATTTCTTGAACACTTCATTCTACCTGTAATAGCTAATTACTTAGAAAATACTTCAAAAAATATTTGGGGGCTTCCCTGGTGGCGCAGTGGTTGAGAGTCCGCCTGCCAATGCAGGGGACACGGGTTCGTGCCCTGGTCTGGGAAGATCCCACATGCCACGCAGCGGCTGGGCCCGTGAGCCATGGCCGCGGAGCCTGCGCGTCCGAAGCCTGTGCTCCGCAACGGGAGAGGCCACAACAGTGAGAGGCCTGCGTATCGCAAAAAAAAAAAATATTTGGATGGGGGTATTATGGTTTCTTTCTGCTTATAATAACAAAGAAATATGGATGGAAATCATTTGCTGTATGTTTATTTCAAGAAATATCTAGAAAACTTAGGATAATACAGTGAATCTGCTAAAGGCAGTGAATTTCAGTATGTTATTAAAATTTACTAGAACAGTATGTGTATTTTAAAGTCATTCCATTAAATTAAGCCTACTTCTCTAACTGATTTTAAAGAAACTGGAATTATTCGAATCTGAAAAAGAGTAGTTTTAAAGACGTACATAACCCTGAAGGAAAGGATATTTGCTTATAAAACAAAATGATATACCAAGTTTTTAACTTACAAATTTGATTAAGCAGAAAATTTCAGTATACATTACCTGAAGATGCAAAGTTATGGGATTTTAAATTTCCTACTTCCTTAAGTTCAAAATTCTTATATCAATTCAGCAAGGCAATGGGGACCAAGGTTCAGTGAACACGCCACACCCCTGACACTCCATTGAAACCCAACATTCCATTTTAAAAGAGAAAAAAAAAATCAATGGGAAAATGGATTTTGACATATAAAATCTGGCTCTACAGTCAGTTCTTCTGGAACATATCTATTCCAATGTGAACAAATATCTGCATAAAAAGAATCTATGAGATGGAAAATGGTAATTTAGCTGTTCTCCATCTCCACTGAAACCTAACATGAAAACAAGAAGAAAGGGATTTATAGTCAAAGTATGATAGACATATACTTCTATTAAGAAAGGATAACCAAACTACAGTGAAATCTCAGTTAACCAGCTAAGCAGGTAGAATCCTTAATTAAGAAGAATTGCCCCCTAAAGAATAGTCATTGAAATTTAGTCATTCAAAAAGTATACTTCAAGTGAAGTTTTGGGTTAAGTATACTTAAGGACCAATTTATTTTTTTCCTTGAAATTCTATCGAAAGGCAGTATTATACACAATGGAAAGAATAAATAATTGGGAGTTGGAAACTTTGAGCTATACACTCTTGATGATACTAACAAATATTTTTGGATCTTTCAAGTCACTCAACCCTTTCTAGGTCTGTGTTTTCTCAAACGCAAAATGAGGGTTAGAGCTGTTAAGCTCTAGAACAACTTCAAACAAACAAACAAGCAAAAACATACAACCTTTTCTTAAAATAAAATATTAATTAGAAGTGTAGTAAGTTAAATAAAGGCCGAAAAACTCTGGCTAAAGTAGGTATAGGGGACTGGAGCCCTGTCCATAACAAGCTGTCCATACCACAGTCTGAGTTTAACAGAACTCTAACGTATCCAAAACATACCATTTAAAAACCTCTAAACACTAAAAATAATTTTCAGAATTATGTCACAGGCGCTGCAAGATTAAAAAACAAACAAATTTTTCACTCTTAAAAAAAAATTCAAAAAGGGGATTTTTTTTCAACTAACCAGAAACTGGCAAAGATTCAGTGAACATAAATAACTATTGCTAAGAATTCCAATTAGCTGATATTTTATTATATCCAATTATGATTATACTAAATAAATTATAGAACTGTCATAAGGAATTTATACATATATGTATATATAATATATATAAAGAAATAATGCTGCCTGACAAGAAAGGAATGGGCTAATAAACTGGAGATATTAAACCCAGTTAATTTCATAGTTTATATAAAATTCCCTACTTCACAAAAATACTTTATTTTGAAATTCCGTATTATTCTTCTAAGAATAATCCTAATAAGACAAATCAATTTCACTACCATCAGGCACAAAATGAGCCAAGTGGGATACGAATCCCTAACTTTAGCCACAGAAGTTCCACATAAAGAAGTTATACACTGAACTTCCTCACAATAGTTTGTTTAAATAAAAGGTTCTAGGGAGTTTAAAACAAACACACATCTATACATAGATATAACTACAGTTAAAAAAAAGTTTTAAGTAAGTCCAAAATAATAATTAAAACAAAATATACAAGTTTAAACATGTAACATAAAAAGCATTTACTAAGGTTTTTCATTAACCACAAAAATTACAAACATCTTAATGTCTGGACATGCATTAGAAATTTAAGCATGAATTTTATTTAAAAACTCCTAAGTTCATTTAAGAAACATTTTAAATGGCACATTTTAAAAGAAATTATATTTACCTCTAAGTATGAAAAAATCTATTATTTTTACATTGATTTAATGTATAAAATTGTGTAATTAAAATAGTCAACCCAACATGGTATAAAACTTCATTATTTTATGTATTTAACCATGAAAAGAAAATTTCCCTTTTGTTAAAAAATAAACTATCAATATGGTATTCTTAATATAGCTTCTAAAACTGGTCACTAATGTCTATAATATTCATTTGAAAATATTCTTACCTTTCTTCTGAGCTATACAACCGAGCAAGTCCAAAATCTGCAAGTTTTATCTGCCCTCTGGTGGAAGGAAGATAAAATGAACAAAAAATATTAGTCTACTCTGAATTGATCTTACATATTCATGTTCTATTCCTAGAACTAACCAAAAATTCACTGATATAACTGAAACTTCGATTATACTGCAGTACCCAAGGTTCTACAGGAAAAGGCAAATAGATAAACTCACAACAATATAAGGCAAAAATTAGTACTTTTCTTTGGATAATTTCAGCTACTATTACACTATACTGTTGTTATATTATTATGATATATATATACTATATTATTATATATAGTAATAAGAGTACTAATATAACAGTTTCTCAGTACTATTCAGTTCCTATTTAGAAAAGTACACTTCAATGAAAATAAAACAAAATGAGGTAATTCATACTACTTTAGTAATAAGACAAATTATTTGTTCAATTCCAGATAATAATGCGCAAGAAATGAATCACATCATTTTAAATTTATGTTTAACTTTCCAGTTCTTAGAGTGACATGGTGCTCTACAGAACACCTTCTACTAACTAAAATCAGGACCAGGCATGCCTCACTTAAACCAACAAATAGTACCAATTACAAGAGAATTATCAGAGTTCAGGTTATGCTGTCAGTGAAATATTTAACATAAGCTTAGAATATGTATGTATGTATGTACGTGCATATACACTTCAAAAAAAGTTCACTTTAAAACTGTGATGACTGTTTTTTTTAAAAAATTCCAAATTAAAAAAGATGCTAAAACCTATTCTTAACCTAAAACTGAAATCACATCATTAATTATTAGAAGAACCATTCACATTATTTGGAAGACTATCAAATGAGAGGGTCAACTAAGTATTTTGGTTGGGGGGGGGTGCCTATAATCTTTATTACTTCCCTCCCTCCCTGCCCCCCCCATGGAGGTATGACAGCTGTTACTGAGCAACAACAACAAAAGAAAAGGAGTGGTTAAGTAGTTTGCCCAAGGTCACTTAAACTAATATATGGTTTATGTATACTAGTATATTGATTCAAACTATTATGTGGATTCAAACTCAGGTCTTTATGACTCGAAAACCCCTATTTATATAAGGTCAAAGGGACTGTAAAGTTCTTTAGAGGTTTGATCCAATTAATCCTATTAAATTGCTTGGATTGAGGGGATGGATGGAACTTCAACAAGTCAACTAAGTATTATTTTACATACATTACAAACTATTATTGGAAGTTAATTAACTAAAGTATGTTTAACACAACTTCAGACGTAGCCCAAGCTGTAATATTGATTTTGTTAAAATAGTCTGAGCAATAAAAACCTAAATTTTAAATCTTTTTAACAGAATCAAGGTATACATTATAAAAGACTAATTTTAAATATATATATATCAAACTCATATCATACCTATTATTTAGAAGAATATTTGAACACTTAATATCTCGATGCAAAAAGTTCTTCTTATGACAATAATCCAGACCTTCCATGAGCTGTCTCATAAATGACTTTATGTGATTTTCATTAAAATGAACCAAGCCTGATTCCAGTAGTCCCATCAGATCATGGTCCATATATTCAAACACCAGATAAAATGCACCTAAGGACAACAATTAATACATTAAAGATTTTGTTCTTACAACTTTTCTATAGGTTCAGAGTTTTTAAAAAATAAAATGCTGGGGAGAAAATTAATCCTTGAAAAGAACTGCTACTTCTGTCATTTAATAATGTTGATCCCCTTCTCTCTGAATTTAATATCAATACCATCCCAAGGAACTATCTAGCCAGTTTTCTTCTCCCAAAGAAAACTGCTATGATATAAAATCAACACTGCTAATTTCCACACTGCATAGTTTCTGGGTATGATTGATGTAAAATAAATTCTTAGCTGTTTTACATATTGAACAAATTGTCTCTCAGCAGAAGCTGAATAAAATCAGTATAGTTCATCAAAGAAAATTTAAAGACGTTATAAGAATTACTTTTAATAAAAAAAAAAGAGTCTGGGCCCAGTCGGGCTTTAGATGACTTCTATTAAGTTTTCAATAAACATATAATTTAATTCTTTTATACAGCTCCAGAACATTTGAAAGCATACAAATTACAACTTTATTTTATAATACCGGCTTATTAATCCTGCTACTAAAACCTAAAATAGCACATAGCACATACACAACATACATACAATAGATTCAAAATTCCTAAATGAAACTTGCACAAATTGAATATCTACAAATATCTCAATCAGGCAGCTTAATTTATTAATTCAAGAATGGAAAAGCTAATAAAATTCAATATATCTATCTTTCAAAGTAAAAAAGTTATCAATATGCCAAAAAAAGGCATCTGAAGAAAGTTCATGATCAGTTCGTGATTAAAAACAGAGCAAAGGGAATTCCCTGGCGGTCCAGTGGTTAGGACACAGCGCTTTCACAGCGGGGCCCAGGTTTGATCCCTGGTCCAGGGGATCCTGCAAGCTGTGTGGCACGGCCAAAAAAAAAAAAAAAAAAAAAAAAAAAAACCAGAACAGAGCAAAGATTTCACAGAAAACTTGGAATAGAAAGATTTTTTCCTAAAAGTTTATAATGGTACCTCTCTGAAACCAACAACTATTGTCATATTTAATAGTAAAATGCCAGATGCTGTACACAAGACAAGAATGTTCATTATTACTAACTATTCTAGAAGTTAGTAAGTAAAATTAAAAACAAAGTATAAATACTGAAAGTGACAAAAACTTGATTATTGGTAGATGAGATGACGATTCTAAAAGATCCAAAAGAAAAAAAAAAGTAGCTGCGTTAGAAAAAAATCATACACAAAAAAGAAGACTTTATATAAGCCAGCAACAATTAGAAATTAAAATTAGAAACAATTAGAAAGTAAAATTTAAATGACTCTGCAATAGAAAAAGAAATACTACAAACAACTAGGAATAAACTTAAACAATTATACAAATTTATTAAGGATTCACCAAATTGTAAAATTCTGTATTTTAATGCAATTTCAGTAAAAGGACCAATGATTTGTTATTTCTTTTGCTGAAAGAACACTTAACTTGAGAAACTAATTCTAAAGTTCACCTTGAAGAAAACAAAACCAGAGTATCAACCAAAACGTTTCTGAAAATAAACATTTGCCCTACCAGAAATTAATATGACCTACTGTACTATTGGGACAGACAGAAAAATGCATATAATATATACCAGAAAAAAAAATCCCAAATACTTATCTACTAACTATGGAAACAGCCATTTTAAATCAGTGAAGGAAAAAAAGAGGCAGAATAGTACTGGGACAAACGTGTAACCCCAAAGGCAGATTGGGAATTATACCAAAAACAAACCTATTAAAAAACTGACAAATTTCACTAAATAAAAATTTAGAAACACATATGTAAGAAATAAATATGAAATAGAGGTAAAAGGCAAATAAATGACAAGCTGAAGAAACCTATTTGCAACATAACAGATTAATTTTCTGAACATAAAACAAAGTCTTGGGGCTTCCCTGGTGGTGCAGTGGTTGAGAGTCCGCCTGCCAATGCAGGGGACACAGGTTTGAGCCCCGGTCCGGGAGGATCCCACATGCCGCGGAGCGGCTGGGCCCGTGGGCCATGGCCACTGAGCCTGCGCATCCGGAGCCTGTGCTCCACAGTGGGAGAGGCCACAACAGTGAGAGGCCCGTGTACCGCAAAAACAAAAAACAAAGTCTTACAAATCAGTACCAAAAGGGACCAGTACTACAAGAGAAAATGAAAAACCAAAATAACTGTCAATATACGAAAAATGCCTATGTACTTAATCTCACTATTAATCAAAATATACAAATCAAACAATATACCACTTTAAACTAAAGGGAAAATATTTCAAAAGAAAAACTACACGGTATTAACAAAGGTGTGAGATAAATAGACACTATTATATAGTGCCAGTAGTAAACTGGTGTATTTATAAAATATAATTTGGCAACATGCACCCAAAGCTTTAACAATCATGTACCCCTTTTACGTAGCAAGGGCTTTTATAGATATTTAGCACAAGGAGATAAAAGATAGAAAAGATTTATCTATAGGCATGTTCACTAAAACCAATATAATAATAAAATACCTAAAAACATTAAGCAAAAAACCCAAACCAAATAAACAAACAAATGGGTTATTATGGTTCACCTATACCACACCATGCACTTTGAAAAACACTGTAGAGGTACGATATTGATATGGAAATATATTGATGATATTGAGTTTAATGTAGATTAACAAAGATTGTGTATTTGATCCATCTATCTCACTATCTTTGATGTTATTAAGTAACACAGTTACACACAGTATCTAGAGTAGCACAGCCCAATACAACTGCTACTAGCTACGTGTGGCAACTGAACACTTGAAATGTGGCTAGTCCAAATGTGCCTGAAGTGTAAAATGTACATGGGATTTCAAAAACTTACTACAACTAAAAAAAAAAAATATCTTGATAATTTGTTATATTGGTTACATATTGGAATAATCTATTGATATACTGGGTTAACTAAAAATATTATTAAAATGAACAGAGCTTTAAACAATGAGACTAACCGATTATTTTAAATTAAAATATAATGTCTTGCATTCTGTTTCTATTAGACAGTGCTGAATTAGAGTAAGAATTGAAACAGAAGAGCTGAAACTATCTCTGCATGCAGACGACCTGAATGTCTGTTCTCTGCAAGGACATATACGTCCAATTTAAAAAACTGTTAAAAACAGCGACACAATTTAGAAAAACAGCAGAAATAAAACATACAGTAGTCATTGGGCTTCCCTGGTGGCGCAGTGGTTAAGAAACCGCCTGCCAATGCGAAGGACACAGGTTCGAGCCCTGGTCCGGGAAGATCCCACATGCCATGGAGCAAGTAAGTCCATGCGTCACAACTACTAAGCCTGCGCTCTAGAACCCGTGAGCCACAACTACTGAAGCCCCCATGCCTAGAGCCTGTGCTCCGCAACAAGAGAAGCCACTGCAATGAGAATCCTGTGCACCTCTATGAAGAGTAGCACCTGCTCTCCGCAACTAGAGAAAAGCCCGCACACAGCAATGAAGACCCAACGCAGCCAAAAATAAAATAAATAATAAAATAAAATTTTTAAAAAGATCTAAAAAAATAAAACATACAGTAGTCATTAACATAACTACCAGTTAAAAGAAAAAAATGGAGGTCCCATTTATAATAAATAAAATTTTTTTAATTTAAGAAATGTGCAAAATACTTCAGAGATAAATTACAAAACACTTTTAAAAGGCAAAAAACTATAAATGAAAAAAATGGATACATTCTTAGGAAGGCTCAACATGACAAAGATTTTCCCTAAGTAATTTATAAATTAAACAAAGCTCTATTTTTAAAAATACCTTGTTTTCTTCCTACAATTAGATAAGCTGACGTTATATCCACATAGGAAAATAACTAAGTAAGAATAGCAAGGAAAATATCTGAAAGAGAAAGGCGGGGTAGGCACTAGGCTCTAGCAGCCCAGACAGTTTACGACAGAATAGTGAATTCCTATAATTAAAAAGTGTGATACTGCGAAAGGAACATGGAATAAAACAGAAATCCAGAATTATACCCAGGTATATATGGAACTTTAGTAAATGATAAAGATGGCATCATATTAATTCAGTGGGAGAAAAGATCAACTTAGTATAAATCAGCAATATTGGGACAACGTGAATAGCCAGATAGAAATAGTTAAAACTGGTCTGTTCCTCACAACATATATACCAGCATAAAAAGCAAATGAACCAGTTCTAAATATAAAAAATAAAACCATGAAAGTATTTTTTTAAACATGAATTCCTTAATAAACTCAGAGTGGGGAAAACTATCCTAACTAGGAATCAAACCAAGATGCAACAGGGGAAAAGGGGGAAAAGACTGATAATGTGACTATGTAAAAACAAAAATCTACTGAGTGGCTGAAAACACTGTAAGCAAATTTAGAAAAATATAGCAAACTGGCAAAAAATCATTAGCAACTTATTCCAGATAAATTAAAAAAGCCTCTCTAAATTGAAAAGAAGAAGATTAATAACCACACAGAAAAGTGGGCAAAAGACAGAGATAACCCAGACCACACACCCCCCCACACACACACACAAGCAGTAGCCAACTGCCCTTAAACCAATGGAAAGTCGCTTAGCCTTGCTCATAATAAAAATTTATTTCTCAAGCTAAAACTTCACCACAATAACAAACTGACAACAACTCAAATGTATGACACCAGACTCTAATGGCAAAGCTGTAAGGAACACTCTCATACACTGCTAGGAATTTGGCAATATCTAGCTAGCTTAATCATATTTAGCATTTCCATTTCTGTTTGACCTAACAAGCCCAATTCTAGGGGCCTGTCCCAACAATTCACTGACAAAAATACAAGATGGTGTAGGCAGAGAGCTATTCAAAGCAGCATTATTTCTAATAGCAAAAGACTGGAAACAATGCAAGCATCTATCAGTGGGAGACTAACGGAATAAACTATGATACATCCACACAGCAGAGTACTGTGTAGCCATATTTATCTACTGATATGGAGTAATTTTCAGTATATATAATTAAATGAAAAGAACCAGGAACAGTAGAGCAGTTATTAATATGACATCTTTTATATAAAAGGGGGAGGGTGAATATGTAGCAAAGAAAAGCTGTAAGGATGAACACTTAAAAAAAAAAAGGGTGTCCCTGGGTAAGGGAGAGAACTGGAAAAAAGGAATGAAAATGAGACTACTCTGAATGTGCCCTGCTTTACAGTTTTGAGTTTGGAACCATGTAAATGTTTCACATGATTAACTATACATCATCAAACTGAAAAGGTTAAAAAAACAATACCTGAAAAATTAGAAACAGATGAACCTACATGTGTATCAAACCGTCTATATTAACATTAACTGATTATGGTATTCTGACTATATTATCCCTAGTGGGGCTTATGCTAAGGACAAAAAGAACCAATAAGAAATCTTAAACTGCATTCAGTAGTCTTCTTAGTAATTAACATTAACATTGTTATCTTGAGATTATTCTATGTATATTGTAGGACAATGCTAATTTCTTAGGAACCAAGGTTTTTAGTATTAAAAAAAAAGACAAGTATAGGATCAAAAATTTATAAATCCTGCACTTTTAATTTTAAATTAAAATCATTTACAGTAGCCAGCCTCTAAGGTGACCCCAGTAATTTTCATCTGCTGGTATCCATGCCGTCCATTCAAGGATGGCCTGTGTGACCAACAGAATATTGAAGACGTGGTAATGTCACTGACCACCAAGGCTAGGTCATAAAGATATTGCAGCTTCCATCTTATTTTCCTGGATCATTTGCCCCGAGAGAAGCCAGCCACCAAGCTGTCAGAAAAGTCAAGCAACACTTTTGAAAGGCCCGTGCTAAGAAGAACTGAGACCTCCCCTCAACAGTGGAACTACAGTTTGCTAGCGTGAGGGAGCCACCCTGGAGTAGATTCTCCCAAGCCTAGTTACACCTTCTAGTGACTACAGCTCCAGTCAACATCTCACTGCAATCTCATGAGAGAATCCAAGCCAAAACCGCCCAGCCAAGATGCTCCCAAATTCCTGCCCAGAGAAACTGTAAGAGATAATAGCTTCCAGCATCACCTCTGAAGTACAATTGCCAAAGAAGTGAACTTATATCTAAATAATCATCTAGATCTAACTTCCATTTATAGGAAATATCAGGGTTAGAAGAACAAGCTACCCGCCACCAAAAGGAAGCATCTGTCAAATCCAAATTGTGGTCTACAACAAATAAAGGAGTAAAATTTTTAAAAGGCAAGAGTGAATACTGTAGATTACAACAGACTTAAGATAATAATTAACCACATACAATGTGCAGATTTCTTGTTTGCATCCTGATTCAAAGAAAGCCAACTATTAAAAATATTTTTGAGACAACTACATGAATTTAAATATGGACAGTTAGATAATATTATAAAATTGCCAATTTTGTTAGGTAGGCCTCTTTCTTGTCTTTTTTAACATAATAGCAATTTCATTATAGATTATAGGTAGATAATCAAGAATTTATGTTTACAATATAATGCATGGGATTCACTCAAAAATAACCCAGCAAAATAAAAAGAAGTCAGGGGAGAGAAATAAACAAGATTAGCAAAATGTGATAACTGCTAAATGTGAGGGATGGGGACACTGGGCTTCATCATGCCATCTTCTCTACTTTTAAGTATTTTTGAACATTTCAGTAATACTGAATTTTTTAAATGTCGGAAACAAAACTAAATAAATGAAAATTTTAGAAGGCATTCAAATTATGCTGAATTAAGGGATATATTTATTGTTCCCATATTTTTTATTTCTATCGAGGTTGTATATTTACGTAGTTTTAAGCAATGTTTTCAAACTGGGGGTCATGAAATCAGTTTAGTAGGTCATGATCTGCATTTCAAAAAGTTTTTTCTATTGCTTGATATTTTTTCCTACGTTGTATTTAAACATTAATAAAATCATACGTAATAATATTTTTTATATAGCATGCCAAGTAAAATTTCACTTTGGTAGGAATTTATATACATACATATGCTTAGAAAAATGTCCAATATCAAAATTGTAAGAGCAGTTTATCTCTGTGTGAGCAGATGGGTGATTTTTACTTTCTTCTTATGCTGCCATTTTCTGACTTTTCTACAAGGAGCACAACTAATAATTTCTAAATATATTAACAACTGTGCCTAATATACACATTTATAAGGAAAAAACAAATAACCCAAATGAAAGAAATGGCAATATCACAAATAAAGATGCAAATAGGAAATCAAAATTGTAAACATATGTAAGATGCTTCAGACCTCACTAGTAATCAGGAAAGTACTAATCAAAGAAACAATGAGAAACCATTTTCACCTATCAGATTGGCAATATCCAGTGATGTCCAAATGAAAGGAAACTCATACACTGCTACAATTTTTTGGCAAAGTATGCTGACAAAAGAAAGTATCCCTTGACTTGAATATCCCACTTTTGGAAGTAACCTAAGGAAATACCAGCACCAGTATGCAAGTATACATGTATAAGCACATTTCTAGCAGTATTGTTTGTAATGGAAAAAAGATGGGGAAAATTGAGTGCCCATCAAGGGATAATGGTTGAATAAGCCCAGTATATCCATACCATGGCATATTATGCAGCTAGATAAAAGAAACTTTTATCAACTAGACATGTGTTGTATTCCTTAATAAGAAAAGTAAAATACAGAATTAAAAAAAACAAAACCACAATTAGCATAGAGGATTTATGGTTTCTCGTCCAACAGTATGGAGTTTGGAAGTCATCACACCCATCCTCACAATGAGAAAACAGCAAAACAAACTAAAAATCAACAGTTCTTCTTAGATCCATCAGAGACTGAGGTCACAGAGCAAAGCACTGCCCCCAAAATTGGTAAGAGAGACAGGCAGATACAGAGAATCACCAGTTCCCCAGAGCAGAGGCCCAGAAGCAGAAACCTCCACAAGAACCATTACCTTGGTAGGAAAACCTAAACTGTAATTGACAAATTGCTAGAGGCTCAGCGTGAACAAGTTTAAGAGTTAAAAACTCCAGGGGTTCCAGTCTTAGGGAAGCCCCCACCACCACCTTTTGTGAGTTTTATCACCAGGAACCCTACCAGCTTATCACACTGAAGATCAGAGATAAATCAAGTTGTTCTTCCAGCAAGGGGAGAGGAAAAACAGTTATGATGAAATACACCCAAAGCATTCTGTTCTTTAACAAGGTCTGCCCTCAAGAGGAACTATTTTACCAGAGCCTAACCAACTGGGGTTCAGTAAGAGCCTTATCAGCCTGGCAAAGAGGAAAGATCCAACTCCAGAACACTCTAGCCTTTGACTTAGGGGAAAGAAACACTGAACTCCAGCACCTTTTAGCATTCCTGTCTCACTTCAGAGGGAAAAGAAACAAGAAAACTGATAAACATGTCTGAAAGATATAGGCTCACTAAAAAACTGAGACCAAATCACAGGACTACAGAACATTTCCCCTCCCCCCATAACTTACCATCACATATAATAACAGGGTACAACATCTGAAAGAACTGCATATCTCAGACCTTATTTAAGAAGTCTCCAGAGAAACCAAAAGACAACAGGGGAGGAAATCTTAGCCTCTGACACAGCTTCAGCAAACAATAAACACAACCTAACTGCTAGCCAGATAAACATAAAACCTTACACTAAAGGCCGATTTATCTCAGTTTATTTTATCCAATACCTCTTATCTGCCTTTCAATGAAAAATTACAAGGCATGCTAAAACATAGTCTGAAGAGAAAAAGCAAGCATTAGGGAGATTCAGATATAGAAGAGAAATTGGAATTATCAAACCAGGAATTTTTAAGTAACTATGATTAATGTTCTAAGGGCTCTAATGGAAAAAATAGACAATATGCAAGAACAGATGGGTATTGTAAGCAGAAAAATGGAAATTCTAAGAAACAACCAAAAGGAAATGACAGAAATCAAAAACACTGTAACAGAAATAAAGAATGCCTTTGATGGGCTCATCAATACACCAGACATAGGCGAGCAAAGAATCCGTGAGCTTGAAGATATGTCAAAAGGAACTTCCAAAAGCTGAAATGCAAAGGAGAATAAAAAGAGAAAAAAAGAATATCCAGAATGTGGGACAATTACAACATACATGTAAATGGGAATACTAGAATCAAAGGGGGAAGGGAGGCAGGAAGGAAGGGAAGGAGGGAGGGAGGGAGGACAGAAAAAATACTAAAAGTAATAATGACTGAAATTTCCCCAAATGATAAATATCAAACCACAGATCCAGGAAACTTAAAGAATATAAAGGCGGATAAATATTAAAATATCTACACCTAGGTATATCACATTCAAACTACTGAGAATCAAAGACAAAAAGAAAATCTTGATAGAAGCCAGAAGGAAAAAAAACAGCTTACCTTTACAATAGCAAAGATAAAATATATACTGGATTTCTCCTCGGACACCATACAAGCAAGAAGAGATTGAAATGAAATATTTAAAGTGTTGAAAGAAAAAACCTACCAACTTAAATGAAGGTAAAATAAAATCTTTATTTTTCTTATTGATTGACCAAACAGTTAACAGTCTGTTCAAAATAATAATAGCAAAAATGCATTCACTGGGGCTTCCCTGGTGGCGCAGTGGTTGAGAGTCCACCTGCCGATGCAGGGGACACGGGTTCGTGCCCCGGTCCGGGAAGATCCCACATGCCGCGGAGCAGCTAGGCCCGTAAGCCATGGCCGCTGAGCCTGCACGTCCGGAGCCTGTGCTCTGCAACGGGAGAGGCCACAACAGTGACAGGCCCGCGTACCGCAAAAAAAAAAAAAAAAAAAGAAAAAAGAAAAAAAAAATGCTTTCACTGAGTATAGCTTGTGGATAAGTAAAATGAAAACCAATGTTATAAGGGATGGGATGGAGGAAATGGGAATACTCTGTTATGAGGTACCTATACAACCTAAAGTAGCATAATGTTATTTTTTTTTAATTTATTTAATTTATTTTATTTCTGGCCACACTGGGTCTTCACTGTTGTGCGTGGGCTTTCTCTAGTTGTGGCGAGCAGGGGCTACTCTTCATTGTCGTGCGCAGGCTTCTCATTGCAGTGGCTTCTCTTGTTGTGGAGCAGGGGCTCTAGGCGTGCGGGCTTCACTAGTTGTGGTGCACGGGCTCAGTAGTTGTGGCTTGTGGGCTCTAGAGAGCAGGCTCAGTAGTTGTGGTGCATGGGCTTAGTTGCTCTGTGGCATGTGGGATCTTCCCAGACCAGGGCTCGAACCCACATCCCCTGTATTGGCAGGTGGATTCTTAACCACTGTGCCACCAGGGAAGCCCAAAAGTAGTAAAATGTTATTTTAAAGAGGACTTGGACAAATTGTAAATGTATATTGCAAACACAAGGGCAACAACTAAATAAAAATTTTAAAAGAAGAATAGTTGATATGCTCAGAAAAGAGAAGAAATAGAGTCATATAAAAAGACTAAGACAGGGTTTCCCTGGTGGCGCAGTGGTTGAAAGTCCGCCTGCCGATGCGGGGGACATGGGTTCGTGCCCCGGGCCGGGAAGATCCCACATGCCGCAGAGCGGCTGGGCCCGTGAGCCATGGCCGCTGAGCCTGCGCGTCCGGAGCCTGTGCTCTGCAACGGGAGAGGCTGCAATAGTGAGAGGCCCGCGTACCGCAAAAAAAAAAAAAAAAAAAAAAAAAGACTAAGACAAAAGAAGGCAGAAAAAGAGTAGAAGAAAAACAAGCAAGGGCAACTAACAGAAAACATAACAAATACAGTAGATAATAATCCAACTATATCAACAAGTACTTTAAATGCCAACAGTCTAAAATACACCAATTAAAACACACAGAATGTTAGAGTGAATTAAAAAAAGAAAAGAAAAAAAGACCCAATTGTACGATGCCTACAAGAAATCCACTTTAAATATAAAGACAGAGTAATAAAAGCAAAAGAAAGCAGGAGTAACTATATTAAATTTCAGACAGAGCAGACTTAAGAGCAAAAGAAGTTATCAGGAATAAAGAGGAGCAGTACATAATGATAAAGGAGTCGATCCTCCAGGAAGATATAACAAGCTTTAATGTGTATACTCCTAAAAACGGTGTCAAAACATGTTAGGAAAAAACTTATAGACCTGCACAAATAGATAAATTCACTACTACAGTTGGAGACTTCAAGACTCCTCTAACATTAATTGACAAATGCAATAGGAAGAAATCAGTAAGAATGTATTTAAACAGCACCATCAATCAACTGGATCTAATTTATAACTATATTAATATTTCAACAACAGCAGAATACATCTTCTCAACTTCCCATGAAACATTCACTAAGACAGACCACAGTCACAGGCATAAAACACACCTAAACCAATTTAAAATATCAGAAATCATACAAAGTATGCTAATGGAATTAAACTAGAAATCAGTAACAGAAAGATAGCTGGAAAACTGCAAAATACTTTTTAAATTTTTTTCTAAATAACACGTGGGTTAAACAAGATGTCTAAAAATAAATTTTTAAATATTTTGAAGTACATAAAAATAAAAACGCAATTTACCAAAGTACATGGAATACAACAAAACTATTGCTTAGGGGAAAATTACAGCACTGAATACACGTATTAGAAAAGAAGACCTGGGCCTCCCTGGTGGTGCAGTGGTTGACGGTCTGCCTGCCGATGCAGGAGATGCGGGTTCGTGCCCCGGTCTGGGAAGATCCCACATGCCACGGAGCGGCTGGGCCCGTGAGCCATGGCCGCTAAGCCTGCGCGACCGGAGCCTGTGCTCCGCAACGGGAGAGGCCACAACAGTGAGAGGCCCGCGTACCGCAAAAAAAAAAAAAAGAAAAGAAGACCTAAAATCAGTAACCTACACATCCACTTTAGGAAACCAGAAAAACAGCAAAGTAAGCAGAAGAGAATAATAAAAATTGGAACAGAAATCAAAGATATTGAAAATGGGAAATCAAGAGGAAAAAAAAAGTCAGTGAAACCGAAAACTGATTCTCTGAAAAGAACAATATAATTGGTAAGCCTCTAGCCAGGTTAACTAAGGAAAAAATTACTAATATCAGAAATGAAAGATAGGACATCACTATTGCACCCCAAAGCATTAAAAGCATAGTAAAGGAATATATGAACAACTCTATGCTAACAAATTTTATATTCTAGATGAAATGAACCAATAATTTGAAAGACACAATCTATCAAAACTCACACAATGAGAAATAGATAAGCTGAATAGGCCCAAATCTATTAAAGAAAATGAATCAATAATAGCCTTCGAAAACAGAAAGCACCAGGCCCAGATGGCTTTACTGGTGAATTCCACCAAACATTTAAGGAAGAAATTGTACCAGTTCTCTACAATCTCTTCCAGAAAATACAAAGAGACAGACCACTTCCTAACTCATTCTATAAGGCCAGCATTACTCTAATACCAAAACCAGACAACTGATCTTCAACAACAGAGCAAAGGCGCTTTGGTACGAAAGGGGAAGTCTTCAATAAATGCTGCTTAACAAGCGGACACAGACATGCCGGGAAAAACAAAAAAAATTCAAATCTAGATACAGACCTTACACACTTCACAAAAATTAACTCAAAATGGATCACAGACCTAAGGGCAAAATGCAAAACTAAAAAACTCCTGGAAGATAACAAGGAAGAAAACCCAGGTGATCTTGGGCTTGACAATGACACCAAAATCACAATCTGGAAAAAAGAAATGGTGTGCTTGTGAAAGAAGCTGGAGTTGATTAAAATTAAAAACTTCAGCTCTGCAAAAGACACCATTAAGAGAACGAAAAGACAAGCCAGACTGGAGAAAATCTTATAAAACACATATCTGATAAAGGACTGGTGTACAACATATACAAAGAAACCCTAAAACTCAACAACAAGAAAACAAAAAGCCCAATTAAAAAAATGAGCAAAAGATCTGAAAAGATACGTCACCAAAGAGAAGACACAGATGGCAAATAAGTATATGAAAAGATTATCCACATCATATTTCAACAGAGAATGGCAAATTAAGATAACCATGGGATACTATACATACTTATCAGAATGAAAAAATCCATAACAATGACAATGCCAAATGCTGGTGAGGATATGGAACAACAAACTCTCATTCATTGCTTGTGGGAATGCAAGATCATACAGCCACTTTTCAAGACAGTTTGAAGTTTCTTACAAAAGCAAACATACTCTTACCATACAATCCAGCAATCACACTCCTTGACATCTACCCAAAGAGGTTGAAAACTTATATTTACACCGAAACTTGCACATGAATGTTTATAGCTGCTTTATTCATAACTGTCAAAACTTGGAAGCAACCAAGACCTCAGCAGGTGAATGGATAAATACACCGTGGTACATCCAGACAATGGAATATTGATCAGCACTAAAAAGAAATGAGGTATGAAGCCATGAGAATCCATAGAGCAAACTTAAATGCATATTACTAAGTGAAAGAAGCAAATATGAAAAGGCTACATACTGTATGTTTCCAACTTTGATGATATTCTGGAAAAGGCAGAACTATGGAGACAGTTAAAAAATCAAGTGTTGGGCCTCCCTGGTGGCGCAGTGGTTGAGAGTCCGCCTGCCGATGCAGGGGATACGGGTTCGTGCCCCGGTCTGGGAGGATCCCATATGCCGCGGAGCGGCTGGGCCCGTGAGCCATGGCCGCTGGGCCTGCGCGTCCGGAGCCTGTGCTCCGCAACGGGAGAGGCCACAACAGTGAGAGGCCCGCATACCGCAAAAAGAAAAAAAAAAAAAAAAAAAAAAATCAAGTGTTTACTGGGGTTGGGGGTGGGAGTGGGCAAGGAATAGGTAGAACACAGGATTTTTAAGACAGTGAAAGTGTGTGTGTGTGTGTGTGTGTGTGTGTGTGTGTGTGTGTTCCTGTCAGATTCTCTGTGGGGCTTTCTATGCCTCTTGTCTTTATCTCTCTTTCTCTGTGTCCCCGTCTGTGGGTCTATCAAACTGTGTTTTTGTTAAGACTCTGTATCCCCGCTTGACTGACTGCCTGACTGACTCTCTCTCTCTCTCTCTCTCTCTCTCTGTTTATATATTTAAATGTATGTTTTTATTATTTCTATTTCCATTTTTGTGCATAGACAACGGTCTTGAAGGATATATAACAGGCTGTTAACCCTGGCTGGGCTGGGCAAAGTAGCAAGAGAAATGGGAAATTAATTTTTTTTTTTTTTTTTTGGCTGTGTTGGATCTTCGTTTGGGCTTTCTCTAGTTGCAGGGAGTGGGGGCTACTTTTTGTTGCGGTGCTCAAGGTGGTTGCTGCAGCAATAGCCCCTTCTTGCTCTTGGGCTCACACCTCGCAAGTAAGAGGACCTCACTAAATACGTGAGATCTCAGGAAAAGTCTCAGCCTCGCGACAGAAAGACTGTAAGGCTCTAACTGGCCAGACCTGAATGACATGCATCTCGGGAGCTAGAAGTGAAGTCAGTTCCACAGTTACATGGACTAAGAAGAGAAAAAAGCTGGAACCTCAAAAACAAAAACAAAAAGCTCAAGGTTATTATATGAAGAAAATAGGAAGTAGGGTAAATTGGTGGTAGCGGACACCAAAACATGTCCAATACAATATCTACCCCAAAGTAGGGCCAATATCAAGCTATATTCATGAAGCTGAGTTTTTCAAGTTATACTAAATCTAGAACATCATGTCAAATTCCAATTCCCTTTTAGAAAACTCATGTAAAGCCAGAGACAAATAACAAAGAAGCTTTCTGAAGTACAAAAATCATTCAATTCCTGTTACTACCCCAAGTATCTGTAAAAATGGACAAATCTTATGAGTGTATAACAGTTGTTAGAAAATCCCTTTATACACTAAAATGACCCCAAATCCCCAAATCGGAAGTCTGGTACCTGAAAACCTAGGAGTGAAATGAACTTAAATCCTATGAACAAGTCCAATGATGGAAGACAAGTCAGTAAATAACTATTACGTTCACTAAAATAAAACACTAAAGTCAGAACATTAAAAAAAGAGGATATCAATGCAACTTTCCACATCCTAAATTAAAAATGGTCAATAATTCCATTACCTTTATAACTCAGCATGTTTGGCTGCCAATTCCCACCTGTCCTACAGATACAGACTAACTTAAATGAAAAAAAAAAATGTGTGTAACCTTTATTTTGCTCAGCAGAGCAGGTATTTCTCAATCTTCTTACATAATACTCTAGTGTCTTCAGATTTCACGTAAAGCCAATGAATCAACCTCTGTATAACTCAGCTATCTCTTTCTCGCCAAGTAAGCTCCTGAGTTCTGAAAGTGGTAGTTTCTTTCCTTTTTATGATATTCTAATTTGGGTACATTTTATGTTAAGTAGGTTAAGTAGGTTCTTGGCAACCCTCCTGCTGGTTACTGGTTTACAGATATGCAGGCATAAGTACATCTTCAAAGAGCCATGGGAAGCCAGGATGTCTCTCACCAGATACGAACAACTGCCTCTCCAAGCCATACTACAGTGAGAATGAAACAGACAGTATGGATAGCATAACTTGGGTCTCTGGTGACATCCTTAAGCCACTGAATCAACTTACCCTAAAGCCTGCCCAATCTCTGGACCTCTTCCTACGAAAGCTAAGAGACTTCCACACAGTTTAAACCATTCCAATTGGATTTTCTGTTACTCTGCTGAAATCACTCTAGTACAAGTGAGATGGCTAATTTTATGTGTCATCTTAGCTACACTATAGTACCCAGATGATTGGTCAAAACCAATCTAGATGTTGTGTAAAGGTATTTTTAGATTTAATTAACATTTAAATCAGGAGACTTTGAGGAGAGCTTAAATGTGGGTGGGCTTCATCCAATCATTTGAAGTCTTAAGAGAAAGGACTGAGTTCACTTAAAGAAGAAGGAATTGTGCTCCAGACTGTCTTTGAACTCAAGACTGCAACATCAACTCCTGCCAGAATTTCCAGCTTGCCAGTAGGCCTTACAAATGACAGACTTGCCAGCCTCTACAATCATGTGACCCAATTCCTTAAAATCAATCTCTCTGTATATATGTATATATCCTAATGGTTTTACTTCTTGAAGCAATAAGCTCAATAGTTTTCCTTAAGTTTATTACATTTTAAAGAACAAAATTTTTTTTACAGATTTGATATATTAGTTGACAATAATAAACTGCACATATTCAGAAGGTATACTTTAAGTAGTTTTCACACAGGTATACACCTGTGAGACTGTGGCTACAATTAAGATACTGAACACATCTATCACCCCAACAGGTTTCCTAGTACTCCCAGAATATATCTATCTGTAAAACAAAAATTGGAATAAACTTTATATATTCCTTTCTAAACTTTTTTCAGTTCATAATATAGACGGTAAACAATTTTCCTTATTATCATTTAACTTTTACATAATTTTAATAGCTATATGGTATTTCACAGTAATAATATGCCATAATTCTGTTTAATAATCCTTTACTGTTAGATGATTAAGTTGTTTCCAACATTCTGCTACTTATAAGCAATGCTATGAAGAAGTCTCATAGCTACATCTATGTAAAGTCATGATTACTTCCTTATATGCTTCTAAAAATAGAATTGCTAATTTACAAGACACATTACCTTCTAAGAAATATTATAATATCAACGTCAAATATGTACAGAGCATTTAGTATGTGCCACATACTCTACCATGCCCTTAAACACTCTCTGAAAGTTATACCAATTTTCACTCTCAAGCATTACATAAATATACCCATCTATGGTCTATACACTGACCAAGATTTTTTAAAAATCCTTGCCCTTCTCCAAATAAACCTCAATGTAATTCCAGTCAAATCTCCACTGATAAGTTTTCACAGCTCATATCCATCTAAATGCATGAAAATACGCAAGATCTTCTCTTAAGGGGGGAGAGGAGAGGAGACCCTTATCTACAGAAATTAAAAGGTAATATAAGGTTGCAATAATTGAAACAAAGTGATATGGCCGCAGGACATGCAAAAGGATCAGTAAAACAGGAGAGCCCAGAACATATGGTAACTTGATTAAAGACAGCATAAGAGAATAAAATGAAAACAATTTAAATATCTAAAATTTTTGAACTAGAAGTTGAAAAAAATACAGAAAAATATTCTTGTAATTTTCCAAAAGGCTAAGCATCAGACAAACCACTTTCCCTCAAAAAGCCCCAAAACTGACAGAATGACCATATACAAGATTTAAATTAACAAAGAACAGAGAAAAAGGGCAAGCAACAAAAAGGAGAAAAATTATCTATGATATGTGAAACACATGAAGCATTAATACCCATATTTTGGATATCTCTCCAGTTGGTAAGAAAATGCCAAAGGAAGAGGCACTTCACAGAAGAAATGGAAAAAACATGAAAAAAATATTTAACCTCACAAGTAATAATTTTAAAAAGTATTAATTTCTCTTATGAGTTGGGCAAAAAATGTAAAATCAATAATGTACTGTGATTCAGTAAACTAGCCATTCACACAAAATTGTAATGAGTATGTAAACTGGTATAAGCTTTCTTATAAGTTAATTGGGCTATAATTAGTAACATAAAAAAGAATTGTATCATTTAACCTAACAACTCCACTTTTAAGAATGTATCTACAGGGCTTCCCTGGTGGCTCAGTGGTTAAGAATCCGCCTGCCAATGCAGGGGACACAGGTTCAATCCCTGGCCTGGGAAGATCCCACATACCACGGAGCAACTAAGACCGTGCGCCACAACTACTGAGCCTGCGCTCTAGACCCCACACGCCACAACTACTGAGCCCACGCGCCACAACTACTGAAACCCGTGTGCCTAGAGCCCGTTGCTCTGCAACGAGAAGCCATCACAATGAGAAGCCCGCACACTGCAACGAAGAGTAGCCCCTGCTCACCGCAACTAGAGAAAGCCTGTGTGCAGCAACGAAGACCCAACAAAGCCAAAAATAAAAACAAATAAATTAATTTTTAAAAAAAGAATGTATCTACAGAAAGACTCAAAGAAATACACACAGATTTACATTTAATGATGTTTGATAAAGCACTGATTTTAATAAAAGCTAAAAACCAATAACCTAAAGACCCATTTACGGGGAAAGTCTAGTAAAATAAAATATATCCAAATTACAAAACTACAGGGACTTCCTTGATGGTCCAGTGATTAAGAATCTGCCTTCCAATGCAGGGGACACGGGTTCGATCCCTGGTCAGGGAACTAAGACCCCACATGCCACTGGGCAACTAAGCCCATGCGCTCTAGAGCCCACACACCACAGCTAGAGAGAAGCCCCACAAGGCACAACGGAGAGCCCACACGCCACAACGAAAGATCCCGCATGCCACAACTAAGACCTGATGCAGCCAAATAAATAAATAAATAAATAATTTTAAATAAGTAAATAAATAAATTCACATTAGAATTTTTTTTTTTTTTTTTTTTTTTTTTTTGCTGTACGCGGGCCTCTCACTGTTGTGGCCTCTCCCGTTGCGGAGCACGGGCTCCGGACGCACAGGCTCAACGGCCATGGCTCACGGGCCCAGCCGCTCTGCGGCATATGGGATCCTCCCAGACCGGGGCACGAACCCGTATCCCCTGCATCGGCAGGCGGACTCTCAACCACTGCGCCACCAGGGAGGCCCCACATTAGAATTTAAAAAAAAACAAACTACAAAACACTATCTTGGTTTTTTTTAAATGGCTGCATGATACACAAAATGTCTATTTTACAGAACATTGCATATGATGTCCTCAACTCTGTAAAAATTAATGATTAAACAAGGTGTATACTTGTTTTTCACAAAAAAAATGTCTGAAAAGAAACTAAAGAAGAGGTGTCAGCTCTAAAGAGCTGGTGTCTCTTCATTGTTGGCCAAATGTCAGAGCATCTATACATATGTCTCTCGTCTACCCGTTTATGTTTTTTATTTCTACGTGTCCAGGGCTTTATTTCAACCAGATATGTTATTTTTATAATTCTAAAAAGTATCAGGTAAGAGAAGTTCTTTTAAAAACACTCCCAGTTTTTGACAGATAAAAAATATGTTGTACTTAAAATTATGTTTCCTTTAACTACAGTGAGGCTGAATATTTTTGCTAATATTTACTGGAAATTATTGGTTTTTTGTTCCTTGTTCATGTCCTTTTCTGAGCTATAAAGGAGGACTGTGCCTATGTATTAAAAAGGACATTTGTGCCACAGATATTTCTTTTTAACATGAGATATACCTCTAAAGGTATGACACATGGCATAATACCCTCCAAATTCTAACATCTGATTTTCAACAAAATTCTACACACAAACTAAAAGAAATAAGAAATCTGGAAGTCTTACGTAGTAACTGCATGAAAGATCAACTATTATATTAAGTCTCTTCTATAACATATCATATTAAGAGTGCTAGTACTCTAGAGTACTCTAGTACTCTAGTGCTAGCATATTACGACATGCTAGTATGTAGGCTGACTTTATGGTAAGCATAAAGAATGGTAAACTACTACAGAGGTGAAAATACTTCACATATTATCTCATTTAAGCTTCACAATTACTCGAAAAGTATTATTATCTCCTTGTAACACACAAGGCATAGAGACGCTAACTAATTTGCCCATTATCACACACCTACAAAATGACAAAAGTGAAACAATCCCCCAGCCTGCGTGTCCCATCCTCTTTATGCCATGAAGAAAAAGGGGTTATTCGCTTCCTCAGAGAGGGCTCAAAAACCACAGGGCGATATAACAGCTGTCTTTTATTTCAGTGCCCTACATGGTAATGATGCCCTACGTGGCGCTCCGCCACTTCCACCCCGCACCACCTGCCTTTCCCCACCACAGAATTTAGCAGAATTCTTTCTCCTTATTGATGGTCATAGCAATCTATGGCTTCTGCAACTGGCATCTGTCCTACTGTCTGATATTGAGTTTCACACTCCTGACTTCCTTTTCGCTGCCTGGGTTTGATCAACCAATGAACTCACTTTTTAACTTCTGGTGGGTTAACCAATCAATCACAGCTAGTCAGACGTGACAAGGTTTTCACCCTTCTTGACAACTTTCAGAAATAGCGACTACTTCTAAGCTTTCAGGAAAAAGTTTCTTTATTTTTAACTTCTGGGTCAGCACCATTCCTGATATATGATATCCACAAAATAAAATTTCACTGAAGAACTAAAACTGAAATATTCATTTTTCCCAAACATCCACCCTCTCTACTTAATTATTAAAAATTATTATATAACTGATCTATTTCTGCCCTCACAATCTACCACCAAGCTATAATAACAGTAAACTTTACTGTGTGCTTACTATGTGCAATATTCTAACCTAAGTGCTTCACACAGTTTATCTCATTTGATACAACAAACCTATGAGTTAGGTACTGTTATTCCGTTCTCCAGATGAGGAAAACAGAGAGTACGTAATCATGGAAGAAGCAAGCATTCCAACTATACTCTTAACCATTATACATAGTTCCCATTACTATTACCTTACAACATCTGCCCAAAAATAACATATTTCTTGTTCAGCTATTCAGGAAATAGTGGCAGGGAAAAGGAACCCCCACCCCCTTCCATCTCCACTTACCCCTTACCTACTGTCCTACAGATTCCTTTTAAACTCCTGACAATCCTTTCGTCATAGATCGTATCTCCTGACAGGCACCTACACATTCTGATCTATGTTCTTTACCTCTAAATTTCGACACATGATGCTAACTCTGTATTTCCTTGTAACCCAAAGGAGGAAGTCATTACTAGTTAAGATTTTAATTTTTTTCCTTTAAAAGCATTATTTGCTATATTTTATTGATGTAACTAAAGCACCTTCCTATAACTTTTACTGATCATGCAAAATTCACAATCATGAAAGGTTCATTTAGTTATTCTGGAACACACTACAATCTGTTTCATAAATATTTTTCTCCTCAATTCAACTCAACAAACAATTTTTGATCAGTAACCTAAGAAACACATGGAGAGCAAGAAAACCAGATGGCAGGATAGTTTTTATGTAAATCACTCAAAAGATGAACATTTGTACTAGGTTAAAAAAAAAAAAACATTAAAATCAATTAAGAAAAACACTGATACTCTAATTTAAAAATGGGCAGAGGACACAAAAGGTAATATATGGATAAAGAAATATAAATGGCCTCTACACAGAAAACTGTTCAGTCAACCTGCATAGTAATAAAAATAATTACTAAAAAGATTGAATACTATTTTTACTTATTAGATTGCCAAAGATCAAATAAAATCACTATAAACATTGGTCAAAACACACTATTTTTTTTGGAAAAAAGTGCAAGTTAATATTTTGGTTCCTCTGCATAGTATTTAAGGTCAAACATCATTTTTGGTCCTAACCTACCTTTCCAGCCTCATCTTCTATAAAAGACCCTGTCCCTCCCCACAATACTTATCCCTCTCAATTTATATAGTATTTTTATCAAAATTCTTGGGAGCTAGTTGGGGTTTTCTTGTCGTAAGTAACATCTTTAATGTACTCATAGTCATCCAACCATCACCACAACGAATTTTTGAAAATTTTCATCACCTCAAAAAAACGTCATACCCAATTAGCAGTCACTCTCCATTTCCAAGCCCCTCCCCAAGTCTCCTGCAACCACCAATCTACTTTCTATCTCTCTCGATTTGCCTATTCTGGACACCTTATATAAACAGAATCATACATCATATTTTGTAACTGGCTTCTTTCACTTGGCATAATATTTTTAAGGTTCATCCATGTTGCAGCATATATCAATCAGTATTTCCTTTCCATTTTTAAAACTAGTGGTAAAATAAAAATAAAATCTACCATCTTAACTATATTTAAATGTACAGTTTAGTGGCGTTAAGCTTATTTACACTGTTGTGCAACCATCACCACCATCTATTTCCAGAATTCTTTTCATCTTTCAAAAATGAAATTCTACAACCATTAAACAATAAATACTTCCCCATTCTCACCTCCCTCCCTGGTAACCACCATTCAACTTTCTGTCTCTATGAATCTGACTACCTCAGGTACCTCATAGAAGTGAAATCACACAATATTGGTCCTTTTGTGACTGGCTTATTTCACTTAGCATAATGTCCTCAAGGTTCATCCATGTTGTAGCATATGTCAGAATCCTCTCCTTTTCTAAGACTGAATAATACTTTATTACATATAAATATTTTGCTTATCAATACATGAATCCAAGGACACTTGGGTTGCTTTCCCCTTTCGGGTACTGTGAATGATGCTGCTGTAAGCATGGGGTACAAAATCTCTTGAAGATGCTGCTTTCAATTCTTTTGAGTATAAACCCAAAGGTGGAAATGCTGGATCATATGGTATTGTAATTCTATTTTTAATTTTTTGAGGAATCGTCGTTATCATTTTCCATAGCAGCTTTACTGTTGCAGATCCCCACTGGCAAAGAACAAGGGTTCCAATTTCTCCACATCTTGTCACTTGTTATTTTGTTGTTTTTATTTTTACTTTTGTGATGATAGCCTAAATTTTTTTTTTTTTTTGCATGGGGCTGCATTGGGTCTTCATTGTTGCACATGGGTTTTGTCTAGTTGCAGCAAGCAGGGGCTGCTCTCTGTTGCAGTGCGCAGGCTTCACTGTGGTGGCTTGTCTTGTTGCAGAGTACGGGTTTCAGTACTTGTGGCGTGCGGGCTTCAGTAGTTGTGGCTCACGAGCTCTAGAGCGCAGGCTCAGTAGTTATGGCACGCAGGCTTAGTTGCTCTGCGGCATGTGGGATCTTCCTGGACCAGAGATCGAACCCGTGTCTGCTGCATTGGCAGGCGAATTCTTAACCACTGCACCACCAGGGAAGCCCAAGATTGTAGTTTAGATCACTGTGATATGGGACTATATATAAACAAGATTGGCCGTGAGTTGATAATTGTTAAAGGTGGGCAGTGGGTACATGGAGTGTTATTTCATTATACCATTTTTAAATTTATGTATATGTTTGATATTTTACATAATACTTTTAAAATTACATAAAGCAAATAAACCTTTTTCTGCAAAAACCAATGTTGGAATTTTCATAAGAGCTGCACTGAATCTGTAAGATCACTTTGAGTAGTAGTGATACCTTAACACTATTAAGTCTTCTAATCCATAAACACAAATATCTGTAATTTATTGGTATCATCCTTAACTTCTTGTTTTGTAATTTTCAGTGTACAATACTTTCATTTCCTTGATTAACTTATTCCAAAGTATTTTATTCTTTTTGATGCTATTGTAAATGGAATTGTTTTCATTTCTTATTCAGATTTTTCACTGTTAAGAGTATAGAAACACAACTGATTTTTGCATGTTAATTTCGTTTCCTGCTACTTTGCTGAATTCATTTATTAATTCTAACTTTGTGTGTATGTGAAATCTTTAGGGTTTTACACATAAGACCATTCTGTCTATGAACAGACGTAATTTTATTTCTTCCTTTCTAATCTGGGCATCTATTCTTTGTCTTGCTTATTTGCTCTGAGTAGGACTTCCAGCACTACTGTGAACAGAAGCAACCAAAGCAGGTACAGGTATCCCCCATTTCTGGAAAGTTCGCTTTATGCCAGTTTGCTTTTATGACAGACCTACATTAGTATCTGTTTTTGTTAACCAAAAGAAATCAGAGGAATTTTGCTTTACAAAAGAAAGGTAAAAAGCAAAAATAGCATTCAGTGTTGATTTTGCAGTGAGCTGTTATAGAGGCAGCATGTACCCTAAGCAGTGAGAGTGGCACTACCAAGCCCCCTCCCTGGCAACTACGCTCAGCATCAAGCCATCATAACTTTGAACTGTGTCTGTGAGCACCTGTGCTTTATTTCAATTTATTTTGTGATTCCATTAGCAAGATGTGTCCTAAGGTAATTGCTTCTTCCCTTTATGCCATTTGAGCTAACAAAGGGTTTCACAAGAACACTCTATTTTCGGATAGCTTGGGAAAACTATATCCTTGTCTTCCACCTGACTTTAGAAAAGTTTTTAGTCTTTCACCACTAAGTATGATGTTAGCTGTGGACTTTTCATATATGGCCTTTAATATGTTGATGCAGTTTCCTTCTATTCCTAGTTTGTTGAGTGTTTTTATCATGAAAGTGCGTTAAACTTTGTCAAATGCTTTTTCTGTCTCTACTGAGATCATCATGTAGATTTTTCCCCTTCACTGTAATAAAGTAGTATATTACATTGATTGATTTTCATATATTGAATCATCTTTGCATTCCGAGAATAAATCTCACTTGGTCATAATGTATAATCCTTTTAATACACTGCTGAATTTAGTCTGCTGAATATTAATCAGAAAAGTTATTGGTCTATAGATTTCTTACCTTGTAGTCTTTGCCTAGGTTTGGTACCAGAGTAATGCTGGCCTTATAAAATGAGTTTGAAGTGTTTTGGAATAGTCTGGAGAGGACTGGTGTTAATTCTTCATTAAAAGTTTGGTAGAATTCACCAGTAAGACCATCTGGTACTGGGCTTTTTTTGTTGGAGATTTTTTATTACAGAGTCATCTCTTTACTGGTCTGTTCAGATTTTCTTTTTCTTCATGATTCTTGGTAGGTTGTGTGTTTTTACAAATGTGTCCAGTTCATGTAAGTTATCCAGTTTGTTGGTGTAAGTACTTCAGTCCTTTTAATGGCAGAATAATATTCAACTGTATGGATATACCAGATTTTGTTTATCTATTCATCAACAGATTGACATTTGGGTTGTTTACACTTTGGGACTACTGTGAATTATCCTGCTATGAACATTGGTATCAAGTTGTTGTGTGGACATGTTTTTATTTCTCTTGGATATATCCTTAAGAGTAGAAGTTCTAGGTCGCATGGTATCTACACATAACATTTTGAAGAAATGTCAGGCTGTTTTCCAAAGTAGCTGTAACATTTTACAATCTCACCAGTAATGTATGAGTCTTCCAATCTCTCCACATCTTCCCCAACACTCGTTAATACTTCTCCTTTTTATTATGGCCGTCTGACAGTGTGTATAAGACGGTATCTCATTGTGGTTTTGACCTGCATTTCCCTAATGGCTATGATACTGAACATCTTTTCATATGCTTATTGGCCATTTGCATATCTTCTTTGGAGAAATGTCTTTTGAGATCCTTTGCTTACTTCTTAAACAGGCTATCTTTTTTATTATATAGTTGTAAGAGTTCTTCATATATTATAGAGACAAGCCCCTTAGATACATGATTTATAAATATTTTCTCCCATTCTGAGTTGTCTTTTCACTTTCCCAATGGTGTCCACCAAAACACAGAAGTTTTAAATTTTGATGAAGTCCAATATATTTTTTTCCTTTAGTTTCTGCTTTTTTTGTCATAACTAAGAAGGCTTTGGAGGGACTTCCCTGGTGGTTCTGTGGTTAAGATGCCACACTCCCAATAGAGGGGGCCTGGGTTCAATCCCTGGTCAGGGGACTAGATCCCGCATGCCACAACTAAGAGCCCGCATGCCGCAACTAGAAGATCCCACATGCCGCAACTAAGACATGGCACAGCCAAATAAATAATAAAATTAATAAATAAATATTTTCAAAAAGAAGAAAAAAAGGCGGCTTTGGCTAATCCAACATCATGAAAATGTACTCCTACATTTTCTTCTAAGAGTTTTGTGATTTTAGCTCTTATATTTAGATCACTGATCCATTTTAGTTAATTACTGTGTATGATGCGAGAAAGGGATCCAATTTCATTCTTTTGCATGTGTATATCCACTTGACCCAGCATTGACTGTTGAAAAGCCTGTTCTTTTCCATTGACTTGTGCTGGTATCGTCATCAAAAATCAACTGACCATAAACATGAGGGTTGGTTTCTAAACCCTCAATTCTATTCCATTCTAGTTTTGTAGTAAGATTTGAGATCACTATGTGTGAGTCCTCCAATTTTGTTTTTCTAAATTTTTTGACAATTTACCTCTTGAATTTTCATATGAATCTTAAGATCAGCTTGTCAGTTTCTGAAAAGAAGCTAGCTGGGATTCTGAGAGAGACTGCATTGAATATGTAGATCAATTTGGGGAGTAGTATGCATCTGATCCATGAACGTGTAATGTCTTTCCATTTATTTAGGTCTTCTTTAATTTTTTTTAATGATATTTTGTAGCTTTCAAGGTACAAAGCCTTACACTTCTTTTGTCAATTTACTCCTAGATATTTTATTCTTTTTACTGCTATTATAAATTAAAGTTTTCTTCATTTCACTTTAGATTGTTCACTGCTAGTGTACAGAACTACAACAGATTTAGGTATATTGATTTTGTATCCTGCCACCTTGCTGAACTCATTTATTAGTTCTAAGAGTTTTTTAGTGGGTTACATGGAATTCTATATTGTGTGTATGTACACACATACACACACATACACACACAAATTGATTAGAGATAGTTTTACTTCTTCCTTTCCAATTGGTTACCTTTTATTTCATTTTCTTACCTTATTTCTCTGGCAATGTTGAACAGAAGTGGCAAGAGCAGACATCCTTATTTTTCATAGAGGCCCTTTAACAAGTTGAGGCAGTTCCCTTCTATTCCTAGTCTGTGTTCTATTCCTGCCCTACACTTGAGAGTGTAAACTGGCACAACCCTTCTAGAAAACAACTTGATAATATGTGTTAAGAAATTTCAAAGTTCAAATCCTCTGACCTAATAATCCCATTTCTATAATCAATTTAAGGGAATAATCAGATGTGAATAAAAGTTTTATGCAAAAGGACATTAGAATGGAAGGAAATCTGGTTCCAATGTCTATGGACTCACTGACTGCTAGGATTATATATGCTCATTATACAGGACCTTTATCATTCACTACGTCACTCACTACTTCATTTCTCACCAAACCTATAATTCAGAATTCGTTAGGACTTTTTCTAGCAGATAAAGTCCCTTGTTTGGTTAAAGGTATATGAATAGCTACAAATCACTGCTAGAATTTCCCAGTATAACACTTCAATATAGAAAACAGTAGCTGAAATGCCTTGAAAGAACCTAAATATGCAACAATGGAGGAATGAAATATGGTCCATCCAAGTGACATATTATTCCAATAAAAAAGCATGTTATTAATGAAAGAAGCAGAACCTCAGCTTGGGAATAAATAATCACAAATATGAGAGAAGACACATTAGGAAAAATATAGAAAATTTTAATAGTGATAATATCTGGGTCATTTTATTTTCCAAATTTATAACTAAACATCACTTTTATAATCAAGAAAAGAAAGTCTAACATTTTTCTTTCTCCTTCCCTGCCCCACTCAAAAAAAGTTACTAATTCTAGTACTGCTGCACAAAAAGAGGGTATAGGATCTTAAAACTATGCATCCCTGGCCTAGAGCCTTAACTGGAAACTTCACGTAAAATATTAGATACAAATAAATTGTACAACTGAGACTAAGTTTTATCTTTTACATGACAAAATGAATAACATAATATAGGCAGCCCTCATATATAAAAAATTTAAACTTACAAGTGACTTTCCATCCTGCCTCAACATGCTGCTGGAGGCCCCACCATCACAGGAAAATTTTATCTTTAATAAAATAACCTGCAAGTTCACTTCTTTTTTAAGGTAGAAAAAAAAAAAAAAAAAGAAGACACAGTACACAGTTGGTAAGTACAGACTCCTTAACAAAGTTCTCTTGCTTATTTGGTAGATCCCTCAGCCTGCATTAAATTTTTTCTCTTTTTTTGAAACTCACCACCTACAACTGAAATTCTGGCAATTACAGATTAACACAGTTAACAATAAGGGAAAACTTCTGGGCAGAAAAAAGCCTGTCATTCATATATTAGTCTGATTTAGTTCTAGCAAGTACTGATCCACCTGGTTCCCAGAAACTCGGTTGAGTCGGGGACCAGATTTTTTTTTTTTTACCTTGTATATCTTAAGCACTATTCATTAGAACTTGCTGATTTGATGAAAATGTTCTAGCTGCACTATCCAAAATGCAGTCAGTAGTAATGTATAACTACAGAGCACCTGAAATGTGGATAATGCAACTAAGGAACTGAACTTTTAATTTTATTTAATTTTAATTAATTTAAATTTAAATAAACATATTGCCTAGTGGCTACTGTATTGGCCAGCCCAAGTCTAGAACTGGCACAATAAACATGTATGGAAAGAACGAACAAATCAATCAACAATGCTCTCATCACAAAACCCACAAAATATTAGCAGTTCTATATTATGGGAATGAATTCAGATTTTTAAGAAAATGAGACAGGGAAGATAATTTTGAAGGAAGACTTTGTTTTAAGGGATATGCCAATTTTTCATTGCCTCATAAAACACGTTATGACAATTATGAATTAGAATGGCCTCCTCTCTACTTATCCAAATAGCACCCATCTTTAACTTTCTATCTACTCCACAGAACATTCTCACCTCTGTATTTCATTCATTCATTTATTCAAAATTTAATGATAACCTACTGTGTGCTGCACACTATGAACACAAAGTAGAATAAAACTCAGTCTCTGTCCTCAGGCAGGCACTTCAATAGGAATAAGATATAAAAACATAATGACTAAGTTGAAATAGAAAATATCGTTATAGAACTGTGTATAACCTGGAATGCAAGCATAGGGGAGCACCATGTGAGAATCAAGAGATTATAGAGGAAGTGACACTTAAGACTGCTTCCCTCAACCATATAATGACACTCTGCCATAAGCATTACTATAGAAAACTGTTTTATTGATTTTTAGAAAAATTCCAAATTAAAAGATTACTCAAATTCCCTCATTAAACCAACACTAGTATTGAGAGCATTACAGCTAACTTAATTTGTGCAAAGTAATTTTAATACTGGTTTTTGTTACCCAGGATATTATGTTAATTTTAAGTACCAAAATACTATTTTGTTGTAGTGATACCATTATTTCAGTGTTTGTTTCATCTGAATACTAAATATTTACATTTTGATATGGAGATCAATGACTAACGTTTTACTTTATACTGCATATAACTGCAAAACAAAAAGTGTCCTCTACCCAGAGAATTATAAACTGCATTAAAATTTTTCATTGAATATTATTACATTCATTCAGAAATTATTTTTCTGTAAATTCATAATCCTCAGTGGAAAGAAGAAAATAACAAAGCAAAGCTTCTGTTGCAAAATGATTGTGTAGTTCAAAGACCTTATGAACAGGGAAGTATGAACACAAGACTACTGAAATTAATACAAGTAACTGCATCCCACGTAGAAACTAAAGACCTAGAGGTATAGGAAATGTTTTCTTATACCTCACACTAACAATAAAAAGACTGAGAAACAGACAAAATAGTTCAAAGATTCCCTCAAAGAGAATAAAAAGAAATGGAACTGCTTGAAGATGAAAACATTAGGAATAAAATTTAGAATTAGTTTGTCTGTCTCGCCTGCATTCCCTCGATTATTTCAGAGGAAGCTCCTTCAGCATCTATAGGTTTCTGCACAAAAATATACCCATGGTGAAACCACTTAACCCTGTTTTCTTAAGGCCACTGTGGTGGAAAGTGGGAAGACTGGTCAGGCAAGACCTCACTAATGAATAAAGCAACATTCAGGCAGAGAGCTAGAGAATGAGAAATTTGCCTTTTAAATCGCGCGTGCGTGCGTGCGTGCGTGCGTGTGTGTGTGTGTGTGTGTGTGTGTGTGTGTGTTGGGGCTGGAGAGGTGTATGCCCAGTGTAAAGAAAGGCTTCAGGGCAGAGAAGTGCACTGGCATATCTGATGACTCAAACGAGGGATGTGAATGGAGTTTGGTGAGCAATGAGAAAAACTGATTGGGGTTGAGGTTGGAGAAGTAAACAGAGATGTGATCACACAGATCAGTAAAACAGAGGTCCAGGGTATGTGGAGGAAAAGCAACTATATTAATTTGGCTATAGAACAAGATTAATGAAAAACAGTATTTGCACACCACCCTCATGCATAAAATCTTAATTTAATTCTTACTACACAGTAAGAGAAATAATGTTTCCCTTTAATGGGTAAAGAAATAACAGGCTCAGAAGGGCTAAAGGCCTTGCTGAAAAGCTAAGTCTCTAATCCCAGACATTCTAACCCAAGTCAAACAGGTAACCTTTCTACTACACAATAAGAAGTAGTGAAAAATAACATGAAAAAGACAAACCCAGTTCAAAGTCAGACTAAGAAATATGGGCTTTATTATGGGAAAAAAACTAATGGAAGTTATATCAATTAAAAAGATGATTCTGATGATCTCCACAGGGCATACAGAATACTTTCAAACAGAGGTTCCTTCATAAAAAATGGTTACCATACATAACAACAATCATTTTTCTACTGTGTTCCCCAGAAGAATAAGATGGTGGATGTTTATAGCTGGGGATGGGAGGAGGCTAAGCACCATGTTCAGTCAGAACATACCTACTTTTTAATCTGTTTTATGTTAGGTTTAGTTTCAAAAAGAATTCTGCTCTTTGAAAACCACTGACTATAAGGGAGTCAACCTTAGTTCCAAAATCTTACACTAAAGATCTAAAACCTGCTGGAGGTAGAGCATTTCTTTCACCCTTCAAATACCCTATGTTAACTACTTTAAAAAGCACACTAATTTCTTTTCAGCTTTTTTTTGCTAAAAGCCAACAATATACCACTATAGATTATCAAAAGCAATTTCAGGTTGACATTTTTGCCACCATACTTTTAGAAATAATACATATGCCTACCACAAAGTTTCCTTGTATGTTGAAGCATTATAACATTAAAAATGTAAGGTAAATATATTCTAATACTACTATAAACTGCTTCTAAATCACTAAAAAATAAAGACTAAAAATTACATATTGAGGCCCCCCCAAAAAAATATTGCTAGTGAATACTTCATCTGTAATACCAATAAGTATGATGTTACCTAGGTGACTCGAAAACCAGTAAAGTAAAATATGTAAAATAATTCTTCAACTCAGCTATTTTAAAATAGTTTGACAATCCAATCAAAAAATGGGGGTTGAGGGCGGGAATGAATTGGGAGATTGGGATTGACATATATACACTAATATGTATAAAATAGATAATTAATAAGAATCTGCTGTATAAAAAAATAAAATTCAAAAACATAAATTAAAAAAATAGTTTGACAACCCAATCAAAAAATGGGCAGAAGACCTAAACAGACATTTCTCCAAAGAAGACATACAGATGGCCAACAGGCATGTGAAAAGATGCTCAACATCGCTAATTATTAGAGAAAAGCAAATCAAAACTACAGTGAGGTACCACCTCACACCAGTTCAAAATGGCCATCATTAAAGACTCTACAAATAACAAATTGCTAGAGAGGGTGTGGAGAAAAGGGAACCCTCCTACACTGTTGGTAGGAATGTATATTGGTGCAGCCACTATGGAAAACAGTACGGAGGCTCCTCAAAAAACTAAAAACTGAAGTTGCCATATGATCCTGCAATCCCACTCCTGGACATATATCCAGACAAAACTATAATTCAAAAAGATACATGCACCCCAGTGTTCACAGAAGCACTATTTACAATAGCCAAGACATGGAAACAACCTAAATGTCCACTAACAGATGAATGCATAAAGAAGATGTGGTACATACATACAATGGAATACTACTCAGCCATAAAAAAGAATGAAATAATTCCATTTGCAGTAACATGGATGGACCTAGAAACTATTATACTAAATAAGTCAGACAAATATCATATGATATCTCTGATATGTGGAATCTAAAATATGACACAAGTGAACTTACCTACAAAACAGAAACAGACTCACAGACATAAAAAATAGACTTGTGGTTGCCAAGGAGGATGGAAGGCAGAGGGAGGGATAGATCGGGAATTTGGGATTAGCAGATGCAAACTATTACAAATATAATGAATAAACAACAAGGTCCTACTTTATAGCACAGGGAACTATATTCAATATCCTGTGATAAACCATAATGGAAAAGAATATGAAAAAGAATATATATATGTAAAACTGAACCACTTCACTGTACAGAAATTAATACAACATTGTAAATCAACTATAGTTCAATAAAATAAATTTAAAAAAATTTTTAATAGAGTTTGATATTAAGGCAATATTTTTAATATACCTAATAAATACTCAAATGGTCAATATCAAAATCTATAAGTTAGCAAAATCATGAATACACAGAATTGGTTGTGTAAATATGCACACATACCTTTATCCTTCTTAAAATCCAAAGCATCTTCTTTATCGGTCACTATTTCCTTCATATTGATAATACTCTGGTGGGTAAGCTGCCGGAGAATTTTAATTTCTCGAATTGCTGTAATGGGAAAGCCTTCCTTTTCATTATCCAGGCGTACTTTTTTTAAGGCTACCATTTCTCCTATTAGAAAAGTAAATAAAATCAGGTTACCAGCTGACAAAACTAAGTAACATTTTAAATTTTTATTTTATTTTTTAATATTTTTTTTATTTTTATTTTTTCTTTTCAGCTGCACCAGGTAGTTTGCAGGAATCTTAGTTCCCCGACCACGGATCAAATCCGTGCCCCCTGCAGTAGAAGCATGGAGTACTAACCACTGGACCAGCAGGGAATTCCCTAAATTTTTATTTTAATTCATAATTTCAGTTCCTACCTCTTGAACTTACAAACCACAAAATATATCTTAGTTTCCAATATACCAAATTATAATGTTTATGGTTCAAAAAGTCTCTGGTTAAATAAATTAAGGGGTATTTATCAAACTATGGAATATTATACAACTGTTAAAAAGGATAAAGTAGGTCTATATGTACTGTTATTTTATACTAAGATATATTAAATGAAAAAAGCTAGATAACGAAGAGTAGATATATTACACTGCCATTTTTTAAAAAGTGAAGAGGGGAGGCTAAATATACCTAATATGCTTATACATGCACAAAACCTCTCTGAACAGATGAGAAAACTCTGGACATTGTGCAGATAAGAAAATATGCTCAGATATATTAACTGTCCAAAGATGCCCAGTTACCCAAGTAGTAAAACTGGGATTCAAAATCTGGTTTAGCTCTCTCAAAACTATGTGCTCTTCCCACAACACTAAATGGCCTCATAACTTACATATGAGTGAGTTTTGTATCAGATAATCTAAATATTGAAACACCCACAAATCCTATTATAAGAAAAAATTCACTGTAATAGAAGTTTGTTCATTCCACGTCTTTGTAGGGGAAAAAAAAGGAATTCTGTACTTACAAATTTTCCAAAGGAAGAACGTTTTTCCTTTTAATCATTAAAAATTACTTGATTTTTTTAATAGAAATCTAAAATGTATGATTCCTTGTTTTATAATTTAATCTCTTTTGATAATGCAGAATCATCATGATAAATATTACTTTATTGCTGCATGCTATAACTGCCTTCAGAGTTTCTATGCATAAGGTAGCCTCGCTTATACTAAGCGCCCTCAAACACCTACGCTATTTTATCTATTCGTTTACTTCAACAAGAAATTATAAATAAAGATTAAACACTGACTCTAAGCACTATTTATTAGTAAAATACATGGCGTCTAACACAGTTACTTTTTCCTCTGCCCCAAGGCCTTTTAAAACTTTCTCTCAGGGGACTTCCCTGGTGGCCCAGTGGTTAAGAATCTGCCTTCCGGGGCTTCCCTGGTGGCGCAGTGGTTAAGAATCCCCCTGCCAATGCAGGGCACATGGGTCCGAGCCCTGCTCCGGGAAGATGCCACATGCCACGGAGCAACTAAGCCCGTGCACCACAACTACTGAGCCTACGCTCTAGGACCCGTGAGCCACGACTCCTGAAGCCCGCACGCCTACAGCCCATGCTCCGCAACAAGAGAAGCGACCGCAATGAGAAGCCCACACACCGCAACGAAGGGTAGCCCCTCTCATCGCAACTAGAGAAAGCCCGCACGCAGCAATGAAGACCCAATGCAGCCAAAAATAAATAAATAAATAAATAAAATTTATTAAAAACAAAAAAAAAGAATAAGAATCCGCCTTCCAATTGGGGAACTAAGATCCCACATGCCATGGGGCAACTGAGCCCACGTGCCCCAACTACTGAGCCTGCGTGCTCTGGAGCCCACACACCACAACTAGAGACCCCGTGTGCCGCAACTACTGAGCTCACATGCTCTGGAGCCTGCGCGCCACAACCAAAGACAAGCCTGCATGCCACAACAAAGAGCCCACGCGCCACAATGAAAGATTCCACGTGCCGCAACGAAGATCCCAATGCAGCCAAAAAAAAAACAAAACAAAAAAACATATATGTATATACACCCCATTACATGTACCCATATCTTACATAAGTGCATATATAAAATGAAACAAAAAACAAGATGAAACAATAGCATGATAAATTCAAATTTAACTTTTTTTTCTGAAAATTCCTCAAGTTATACATTAGAAGAGAAACCTGAATTAAGCACATTCCATAGGCCCAAAGATCCAAAGCATTTGGCATTCTTACCAGTGTCTTTATCCCTGGCCTTGTAAACTTGTCCATAGGTACCTTCTCCAATAATTCCGATGATATCAAATTTATCCACGCAGCGTTTTCCCCAGTCAATGTCTTTTTCTTTGATTTCACCATAGCGAGGCCCACATATTCTATCAAATATAGTTCTGAAGTTTTTATATACAATCAAGCAAAGTGAATAAACTGTTTAATACTCAATATCCACCCTCCATACCCAATCTTAAATCATTTATTTCCCCTCACCCTTGCATATTTGTGATCATCCAAGACAGGCAACACTGTGAGGTGGTATTATAAATTATCATGAAAGTCAAGGTATTTCTCCATACTGACTCTCCTTCTGTAGACTAACACTTACAGTGGGAAAGAGAAGTAATAAAGTTTGTATGAAAGACTTTCAGAAATACCATATAATTTTTCAGCGAGGGGACAAAACCAACACTGGTTCAAAGATTCAAAGTTCTCTAAATAACCTCCAGAGTATTTTTTCATTCATTGACAACGTGTATATATTTATCTGCTTTCAAAAACCAAAGTTTAATAATGAACATTACCAAAAATCTAACTATAAAGCATATTGACAAATTTAGACTTATGGCTAGATGAAATTATTTTAAAAATGGAAGCACCAGAAAGATTTTCAGTCTAGGAGAGTATAAAAATATTATCAACCCTTAGGAATCTATACTTTAAGTATGTATTATATATAACAAATATTTGATATTCTTCAAAAAGATATGTAATTCTGTAGTATCTTAATATTCTGGCAGGTAAGAGAATTTAAGTAAAGGAATAAAGCTACAATACTCAAGGAGAGACTATTTTACAAGTTTTCTAGCTTTCTACTCCACACTAGAAAATCACCTCATATTCTTATACTAGACACTACCTGAAACAGCAATTCTAAAACCAGATCTAACTCAAAGTCTTACTTACACATTCCCTTGGTTAAGTAGAAGTAAAAAAAGGAATCATCATTCTCCCTCTGTCCTTAACTGATGAACAGGTTTCAAGGGAAACAGTTATCTCTAGGCACTTACTTGAAGCTAATTTAGGATACAGATTTCAAACCTTCTTCCACTCCACCTCTTGCAAAATCAAGAATGCATTTAGTTATGGGAGCAAATGGAGCTAAAAGCAAAGGAAAACATAGCAGCTTGCCCATTACTAATTTTGTCTGGGCTCACTGAATGCTGATTTCCACCTTGCCCAATTTCAATATTTGTTTTTTGAATACCTTAATTATAGAAATTTTCTTCAACATATATCTCAAGAAATTAATACATTACAAACTGAGAGAGAGAATTTAATTTGGTTTTATTAGTCATTCTGAATAAGTACTCAGGCAATTATGAAAAAAAATTTTTCAAAGCTCCAATAAAAGTTATTCATATACTTAAGTTGAAAGAATAAATACACTTTTTATTATTTTGAATCTTAATTTTGGCTTTTATGATTTTATGATGATCCGGAATCATCTCTGGCCAATTTAAGAGCAGGTAGAAAGTAAGCACATACTTAGGCCTCCTTTTACTATGTAACTGTGTTGCTGTTTTCTTTTCCTCTGGACTCTTTGAGAGATCATCTCCTCCTGGTAGCTCAGGGGGCAGTGGTAAATCAGCAAGTAAACATCGTAGTTTCTTTTCTACTTCTTTTTTAACTGCTTTTACTGAAATATTTCCTCGTAAGCTAAAAAGAAAGGGGTCAGACATATAAAACACAAAAATTTATTTCATTGAGAAATAAAAATGCATTTATATAGCACACAATGGCAAAAGACTAAACTGAGTTTCTTTACTTTCCAGCTAAAATAATATACTATATTCAACTGCAAAAATATAAAATTTGGGGGCAAAAATGATACAGAATTAGATAAACACTAAGGAAATCTGAACAAAGTATGGACTTTAGTTACTAATAATGTATGAATATTGGTTCATTAATTGTAACAAATGTATCATACTAATAATGCTAGATGTTAATAATGAAGAAACTGAATGGAGGGTATATGGGAACCCTCTGTAATATCATTATAACTTTTTTGTAAATCTAAAACTGTTCTAAAATATAGTCTATTTTTAAAAAAGATATAGAATTACTATAAAACTGTAAATTAAAACTGAAAGTCAACTAGTCATGCTTTATGGGAAAATTCATTAGTTTTATAATAGCATTTGGTTTGAGTCTGGTAGAGAGACAAAAAGCTATTTTGTTGTAAGAAATAAACCACATGCTATTATTTATCTGCTCCATTTAAATAACTACAAAGAACAAATTTAGCTTCATCTCTTTTCAGAATTAATTTTTCCTGAATTGGACAATGATTCTTTAAAATTTTTTTTAAGGCTCTAGCTTATCAGAATTACAGGTGAAAATTAAGCTCAGTTAGTTTTATACTTTTTTGAATGTATTAAGAGCTCTGATTTTTTAAACTATATCTTAACCTGGTAATTGATTATTTTAAACCTCCCAGACACTACAAAATCTGTTTAACAATATAACATGTTGAAAGAGAATATTATAATGATAATAAAATTTGGACTTCACATACTTTCATAGCAGTTATGAGTCCCAGAATTAAAAACTAGTGAAACTACACTGCTGTGGTCAGAAGCTACTAATGATGTTAACAATATAAATCATTTCATTTTAATTATAACTTCTCCTACTCATGTTGGACTTTAATATTATTGTACAATACACAGTCTTTTAATACCATCTGATAAAAACTATTTATCAATAAAATTGTGACTTTTCTTCACAACCCCGTGTTACTAGTAAGTAATCTTTAATAGGGAAAACAAGCTCAAAAGGAAATTGGATTGCAGTTTTATTTTTATAGTAATGGTGTCATATAGCCCACTTTTCAATTTTCATGTCCCTCCATTCAACAAATATTCATTATACACGTCTATGTGCTACGTATTACATAGGCACTATAGTTTAACAACAAAAACAATTCACAAATACAGTAAGATACATACAGTTCCTCTCAGAAAGGAGGTTACAGTCTTTTGGAGGACATCAGAAAGCAGCAGGATAAAGTACTGTACAGACTAATTTCCAGAGTACTATGGTACTAAAGGGTAGCTAACTCAGGACTGAAAGACAGTAAAAGCTTCTTTCTAGAAAAGGTACCACTTGAACTCTGTCTGAAAATAATTCTATTTAAAATAATTTATTTAGAGAACTGTAGTCTCTAACTTGTAATTAGAACTCAGTCCAAAATTTGCATTTGTCCAAAAATTCAAATCAATGCGGGGGGGAGACTAGAAGTCTTAATTTTACTTATAATTTAACATTTAAAAGACTGCCTATATTCAAATATATCATTATATGAACTACCAAAGTCAGCAAGGCTCCCAGACTTAAGAGAAATGAAATATTAGTTTCCAAAAATAACACTACATAATTAAAAACATTATATTTTCACTGAATACCTGCAATAACCAAATAGGGTATGTGATGAGTTTTTAAAAGTCTCCATATACTACAAAAACAAAAAACAACAAAATGCCTTAACCAGAAATGTATAAGACCAAGAGAAGAAAATTAAAACATATGGCTGATGAACATAAAACTAGACCAGAATGAATGAAAAGAAATGATGTTTTCATATGGGAAACTGTAATCTTGTAAATCTGTCAGTCTCCAAATTAATCATTGCATTTAACCAAGTCCCAAACAAAAATCAAGCAAGACAAGCCAAATGATCATAAAATCTGTCTAAGAATAAAGGCAAAAAATGCCAACACTGGGCCCAAGTTCATTTATAGCAGTGCTGAAGTTGAGGCTGAATGGCCGGGTTATTCACTAACCAGTAATTTACTCCATCCCTTTACTTTTACATTACCTGCCTACTCCTATAATAGAAATCTGACTTTGAGAGCCAACATACTATGCACCTAAAGAAGTTAAAACAAAAAGGTATTGGCAAAGAAATAATAAAACATGTTAATAGAAAATAGAGTCCAGAAACACACAGATATCTATAAGAATTTTCATATATGGCACCACAAATCAGTGAGATAGATTATTCAATAAATGACATTAGCAACAACTGATCTATCAGTCCATGGGGTGATGCGGGAGAGCACATAATCAGACCATGTCTTTCTTCTACATATAATAACCAAAAACAAATTTCTGTGAGATGTGAGTTAACTTTTAAAAATGTTTTAAACCTCTAAGTTTTAAAGGAAAAATTATAGATCCAACTACATTCAAAACGGCAAACACCCATGTAGCCAAAAACAAAAATAAGTCTCAAAGACAAGCAACAGGCTGTGAGAGGCACAGGTCAAGATCCCTAACATAAGCAGTACCTATAAATCAATTAGAAAAAGGATAATAATCTTAAGGAAAAGTCAGTATAAAACATGAACAAGCAATTCACTGAAAAAAAAAGCTAACAAGTGTTTAGACAGATGCTATATCTCAAAAACCAGAAAAATGCAAAATTAATCACATATTTTGAAGACTTTCAACATTTCAAAATTGGCAATATTTAGTGTTAGTTGAAGCAATTTCATATACTTGGGTGCATAAATTGGTACACAATCTTACTAAGATACAATTTGGCAGTTTCCATCAAATTTTTAAATGTGGGTATTTTGACCTCACAACTATCCTATAAAAATTGCTCACATGTACATAAAATATTAATGTATAAGGAGAATTTAATAGCAAACAATTATAAATCTAAGTATCCATTAACCAACAGAATAGTTAATAAGAGAGTGATGCATCCACTTCCATGTACAGGAATATTGAACCTATCTCTACCAACCTGGAAAGATCTCCAACACATTAAATTAAAAAAAAAAAAAAAAAGAAGTGAAGGAATATTATGCATGGTATGATCCTAATTTTTTTTTAAAATGATTTATTAAATGTAAACATATAGTTAACAGTCTATCTTATGATTTTCGGAGAGTAATGGATTCCAGGGCTGGGAGAGAAGCAAAGTTCAAAGTAAGCCTAAAAGATATTGTTTGGCTAGGAAGCAAGGAAGCGCTCAAAAATAAAATGAGTCATATCAAAAGGACAAAGGAGGTAGCATAAAGGAGTTCCCACTGGCCAAATTTCAGACAATCAAATTTGGAGCATCAAAAAGAAGAGTGGCTCAATGTTCATTGCAGCTCTATTTACAAGACAGGACATGGAAGCAACCTAAGTGTCCATTGACAGAGAAACGGATAAAGAAGATGTGGCACATATATGCAATGGAATATTACTCAGCCATAAAAAGAAACGAAATTGAGTTATTTGTAGTAAGGTGGATAGACTGAGAGTGTGTCATACAGAGTGAAGTAAGTCAGAAAGAGAAAAACAAATACTGTATGCCAACACATATATATGGAATCTAAAAAAGAAAAAAAAAATGGTTCTGATGAACCTAGGGGCAGGACAGGAATAGAGATGCAGATGTAGAGAATGGACTTGAGGACACAGGGAGGGGGAAGGGTAAGCTGGGAAAAAGTGAGAGTGGCATGGACATATATACACTACCAAATGTAAAATAGTTGGCTAGTGGGAAGCAGCTGCACAGCGCAGGGAGATCAGCTCGGTGCTTTGTGACCACCTAGAAGGGTGGGATAGGGAGGGTGGGAGGGTGAGGCAAGAGAGAGGGGATATGGGGATATATGTATACGTATAGCCGATTCACTTTGTTATAAAGCAGAAACTGACACACCACTGTAAAGCAATTATACTCCAATAAAGATGTTAAAATATATATATAATAAAATTATTTAAAAAAAGAAGAGTGGCTATAAGTGATGTTGAATCAATCTTTGGCCACACATGTCAGTAGTAGTACTCAGGAGTCTTAAAAATCTTCAATATGCTTGAAACACACAAACACTTTCAAAGCAAAAAGAGCAAAGACACAATAAAAGAGAAAAGACAGAAAAGAAGGTGGGTCAAAAAAATTTTTTTAATGGCCAAGTATGAAATGTGCCACCATCTTGTTAAAAACAGACGCACAAAGAATATCCTCCTTAATAAGCAGTCACCTGGGCACATCCTGAGTTCTTAAAAACATCACCACTAAAAATTTACCCCTGAAGCACATATGAAAAATAAAGTAGAGAACAACCAATCTCACTGGTCCAGAATCACTAGATTCTCAGCAACTGGCTTATTCTCACTAATGAAGTGACTCAATTCTGCATTCATGCCTCTCTGTCCTGGACAGCCCATTGAAGGACTCATCAAAATTACAAATCACTACTGTTATGACCCTTTGGTGTTCCCAGAGAGCAGTCAAACCTGCAAATATCACAATTAGAATAGTATAACTGGATAACACCTGATCAAATTGGATGGGGTCCCTCAGCAACATTTTTGATTGTAGAAAAAAGATGCCTCAGAGGGCATGAAACACAGAAATTATATTCAATACTTTATTTTCTGTTTGTTTTAAATTATAAAATGGTCATAATGCTAGCCAAAGTGAGCACTTGAAAGACCTGCCCACATGGAACTTCTATCCACTTGTTTTCAAATTCTCAGATGTCAGCTAGGAAAAGTGACCATATGGTTGCTTTTTAACAAAAAGGGGAAGGGGAGGGGAACAGCTATAATTTCTTCATAAAAATAAGAAAGAAAAAGGTTAAGTCAACTGGCAAATATCACACAACAGCATAAAGCTTCTATCCTAGCATACATTTGAGAAACATTCTTAGAACTGCATTTACATTTACTCTTACCTTCATCCTCTTAAAAATGTTTCAAAATAAAGTACAAGCCACACCCCCAACATTCACAGCAGAAATGTGTAAACAATTTAAAGGAAAGCATAAAAGCATAAACACATTTCCGTAGTATGTAATTAATCTCTAATTGCAAAAAATTAAGTCAATAAAACACTAAAAAGTGATGTATTCATAAAGCCACCTAAAGTAATAAATTTATAAGGCCAATGAAAACACTTAGAATAACCAAGAGACATGCCATTATCAACCAGGACAGACTTTCTCATAAAATGTCCTGTCTCCGGTAGTATCACCAAGGAATACTCAGCCAAAGAAAATACCAACATTTCTAATTCCCAAATTCAAGCTGAAACATACATTGTATCCCATGACAATGGCAATTTTTACCTGGAATTCTTAGCATAAGCTATAATTTTTTCATACTACAAGCCATGTGCTTCATTTTAAGTTGTACACAATAAAGAAAATTAATTCACTTACTAACAGTCATTATAAAATTTTTTTGGTGGGGGTCAAATAATTTCTCATTTCAAACTTAGATTTCTTTCCTTTAAACAGTCACTGACAAAATTGTTTGCACTTACCTATCAGCATCTTTATCTTCAGGCAGCATGGGAGGCAAAGGTAAGGGTGGTAAGGTAGAGGTCACTAAAGCCACATGTTGTTGCTCCTTCTCCTTGGCTCCTATGCTTGGTGTAAGTGGTTTGGTTTTCTCTTTAAGAGATACTGGCTCCTCCTTTGTAACAGCAGATTTACCCTCCTTTCCAACTACAACTGCTTTCTTGGTGGCTTTATCTACAATCAAATTATTATCCACCTTTGTTACCTGAAGAGGTGGCTTTGTTTTTGCCTTGTCATTTTTTAAAGTTCCACCACTTGAGGGAGAAGGTGCATGCTCAACTTTAAGTTTCTTCACATCCTTCACGTGGTTGGTTTGTGATGCACTGGCACCAGTTTCTGTGTTCCCCTTGGTAGGTGTAGAAGTGTTTGAAGCTTTGGCAGCTTTGGCAGCAGCCTCAGCAGCCTTAGCTGCTTCTGCAGCTTTCGCTGCCTCTGCAGCTCGTGCTGCCTCTGCAGCTCGTGCTTTTTTATTCTTGTTCAATTCAGCTGCCAGGCTACTCTTCAGAGTGAGTGTGCTAGGAGAAATGCTAGAATGACGACTTCTGGATCTAGACAATCTGTGCCTGCTACGAGATCTTGAATGCCTAGATGAATATGGGCTTCTGCTTCGGGATTTGGCAGACCGTCTGGTGGAAAATAATTAAGGTTTAGTCAGTACCTCAGAAAGGTTCAGTTTGAAGTGTACAAAAACTCCTAACTTGAGCCTGTGAAATGAAATAGAAATTACGTAATTTCAAAGTCTTAATATAGTTTTTGTGAGAGAATTTTTAAAAAGCAGAAAGTGCTTTTAAGTAGAATATTAACTGCTGGTTACACTTTTCCTGTCAATAGACTCAGTGCTTGATCTCAGTCTGGCCTACAAATGCTCAAAGACGAGGCTGGATGAAAGTAGATCCCTATGAACAGAAATACCGTAAGAATCAGGAGGAGACACTATGACGAGGCGCTACTATTGCTGTCTCAAGAAAACAGAAGCAGTCAACAAGGACACCACCAACGACAGAAGCAGCAGGGTGAAGTCTGACCAAACTTTTACCAGGGAGACAAGTTCTACAACTCAAAAGCCCCCCATGCAGAAGTTCACGAGTAAGTACTGTTCTGTCCACACCAAGGGTGAAAAAAACGAAACCTGTCATTAGGCAGTAAGAAAAAGTCTAAATCTTGGGAACTATCTAACAATGACTGTTCATTTCACTTCTCAAAAATCACTGGAAAACACAAAAAGTGACATATATTCAAAAGTATGGTGGCAACCAAAGTGTCTATGAAACAAATGCAGCACAGCACGAAGAGAAATGAAGCTGAGCTTTTCAAAGCCACACCTTATCAAAACTTTTAAAAAATATAAGACCACGGCATTATTAGAGTACTTTGACATATTTGATATGGCTCACTTAATGCTCACATCACCCCAGTAAAGTATCTGCAGTTTGTAGATAAAACTTGAATCTAAACTACTACCTGAAGTCAAATCCCAATCTCGTCAGTAGCTGTACTGGTTATTATCTTACTGCCACTACCCCATCCCTCCAGTACTCTTCTGCCCTACCCTGTGCCCAAAGGAGGCTGACCTCAACAGATGCATCTTCTGGGTTCCAGTGCTATCCATCACTGGCAGATCAGAAGGCAGCGAAAAGCTGGATTATTGCTTTTCAGCTCCCTCCTTCCTACTGGTCACATTTTGTGGCAGAAGCTCTGTCCCTCTACCACCTTGGCTCCTGTCAGGCACCGCCTTCTCCACAGCTCTCACCAGGCTCTAATAACACTATATTTTCCTTGCCCCTTCGAGCTTCCCTCTGTAACTAACGAAAACATCCCTTGCCAGTTTTCTCAATCCACCTCTATCTCTGTAGTCCTCCATTAAAGTTTCTTAAACCATCTGAGTTGGATTCTGTTACCTTCTAGAACCTAACTGTATGCCAGATCTTAAACCCAGATCTTTTGATTCTAAAGTAGGCAGAGTCACATTCAACACATTAACACACTACCATGGAGATAGTTCTTATTGAAATTTTGTATGGGGATTTGGTAAATGAAGCAAAGAGATTCCTAAGAACCCATAATTAAAGTGGGAAGAGAAAAGGGAGAACTAGAAATTTTTGTTTATATTTGGCATTAATATATTATGTAATATATACATATATATTATCCAATACATTTTACAATTCTAGTATGAAGAAAAACTGATGGTTAGATTTAGGATAAACTCAAATACAAATTCAACCTCTCCCCCATTCTTTCAGAAATATTTCAAAATGTACGTAGGGCCAATTAGTGTTCAGCACTGAACTAGTGTTTCAAACCCCATACTTTACATAAAGTATTTATGTAACATTATTTTAGGTTAACAGGAACACTGGTTTAGTAAACATTTTAATCTAACACTTAACATTAAATATTCATATACATCAATCATTAAAATCATCAATGAGCTTACAACTATTCATGGAAATGAGAGGAAATGTTTAGCTAAATATAAAGTAATAAGTTGGTTATAAAATATCTTGGGTAACTTTAATATAGGAACAAAAAGTGTCGTAATATGAAACACTTGGCCACACTTTTAATTTCCTTTGCCTTCAGAATCTTGGACCTCAAAATAAGTCTGCTATGTCAAGTTTCTATCCCCTGATCACATAATAATGAGAAGTAGAAAGGTACACAGCATGAGAAAGCAAAGAGACTGTAGTCTCATCAGAGGTAACAACACACAACTTTTCTTAAATTAACTTTCCCACACTAGCAAGATTCTGGTCATCAGCTTCATAAAACACAGAAATTATATTTAACTAAGAAATTCATAATCAGTAAACTTTACTTAAGAAAACAGATACAAAGATAAAAGCCCAACACAATTAACTCCTCTGGCCTATTAAATTCTTATTCTCTTCTGCACAGAATCTAGAGAAGGAAGTTATCAGTAAAGACAAAAATTTTTGACCTATAAAATACATATTTCAGAAATGACATTTTTATGGTATTTGATCCCTAAACCAACTGAAATTCTTCTAGACACACACTCCATTCTTCTCCAATTTTTCTATTTCTCTTCAGAAGTTCCTTAACTTTTCAAATTTCCTGCCCTAGTAAACTTGTATTCTCTCAGGTATTACATATTTGCTAATCAATTTCAATTACATATTTACTATTTATAACAAACATATTTTGAGGGTCTAAAATTAAATAAAAACACAAAACTCAAGTTTAGGTTATTTTTACTAATGATCTAACACTTCAGCCATACAAAGTTATGAGAGCAAGAGAGAAGTGGATCTCTAAGACTACATTATGAATTATGTCATGTCTTATAAAAAGAACTTAAATGGATAGGAGATAGCACATCCTTGTTTTATAGGTAAGATTTCTCTTCTTTTTAAAAATGTTTTTTCTAATATTTCTGTGCTGTAAAATTTACAGTGACCATATATTAGCTGTTTCTTGTTTGTTCTTAATGTTTTTAAGATGTTACAGAATCACGGGGCTTCCCTGGTGGCGCAGTGGTTAAGAATCTGCCTGCCAATGCAGGGGACACAGGTTCAAGCCCTGGCCCGGGAAGGTCCCACATGCTGTGGAGCAACTAAGCCCATGCGCCACAACTACTGAGCCTGCACTCTAGAGCCCGCGAGCCACAACTACTGCAGCTGCATGCCACAACTACTGAAGCCCACATGCCTAGAGCCCGTGTTCCGCAACAAGAGAAGCCACCACAATGAGAAGCCTGCACACCGCAATGAAGAGTAGCTCCCACTTGCCACAACTAGAGAAAGCCCGTGCACAGCAACAAAGACCCAACACAGCCATAAATAAATAAATTTTTTAATTAAAAAAAAAAAGAAGGGGCCTCCCTGGTGGCGCAGTGGTTGAGAGTCCGCCTGCTGATGCAGGGGATGCGGGTTCGTGCCCCGGTCTGGGAGGATCCCATATACCGCGGAGCGGCTGGGCCCGTGAGCCATGGCCGCTGGGCCTGTGCGTCCGGAGCCTGTGCTCCGCAACGGGAGAGGCCACAACAGTGAGAGGCCCGCGTACAGCAAAAAAAAAAAAAAAAAAAAAAAAGAAGTTACAGAATCTTTTTAGAAGCTTTCCCAAATTCATACAACTCAAATCAGAACCAGGGGGCTTCCCTGGTGGCACAGTGGTTAAGAATCCGCCTGCCAATGAAGGAGACACAGGTTCGAGCCCTGGTCCAGGAATATTCCACATGCCACAGAGCAACTAAGCCCGTGTGCCACAACTACCGAGCCTGCGTGCCACAACTACTGAGCCTGCGTGCCACAACTACTGAAGCCGGCACACCTAGAGCCCGTGCTCTACAACAAGAGAAGCCACCACAATGAGAAGGCCGCGCAGCGCAACGAAGAGTAGCCCCCGCTCGCCGCAACTAGAGAAAGCCTGCGCGCAGCAATGAAAACCCAATGCAGCCAAATATAAATAATAGATAAATTTATTTAAAAAAAAAAAAAAGCAGAACCAGGATAAAAAGCCAGTATCTAAAACCCAACTGGTTAGTGCTCACTGTTAATTCGGTTAGTGTTCCTTAGAGAGAGAGCATGGTGTACTGTTCACTCGACTATATCACACAATCTCTCCAAGAGCCCAGGTCTTCTGCAATTGTGCCTAATGAGCAAACACTGATTCTTAAAATTTTTACTATAATAATATTCAATCCCTCATTATATAAAATAATATGTAACAGCAGTATCCAATAGAACTTTCTGGGATGGTGGAAACGTTCAATACATGTGATGTCTCCTATGGTAGTCACTATTCACAATATTTTTTAGCCTAATTTTTCTACCCTGCTTATTTCACATGCTAATAGTAGCTATGTCCATTCAAAAACTTGTTGCTAAGCCCCCCATAAAGGTATGAAAGTGCTTCCCATGCAAGGATGGTTCAACATACACAAATCAATAAATGTGATATACCACATTAATAAAATGAAGGATAAAAATCATATGAGTATCTCAACAGATGCAGAAAAAGCGTTTGATAAAATTCAACATCCTTTCACTATAAAAACAAAACATACGGTTACTAGAGGGGAAAGGGGGGGAGGGATAAATTGGGAGATTGGGATTGACATATACACACTAATATATATATAAAACAGGTAACTAATAAGGACCTACTGTATAGCACAGGGAACTCTATTCAATACTCTGTAATGACCTACATGGGAAAAGAATCTAAAAAACAGTAGATATATGTGTATGTATAACTGATTCATTTTGCTGTACAGCAGAAACTAACACAACATTGTAAATCAACTATACTCCAATAAAAAAATTTTTAATAAAATAAAATAAATAAAAATAAAAACTAAACAGATTGGGCACAGAAGGAACACACCTCAACACAATAAACGCTATATATGACAAGCCCACAGCTAACATTATACTCAACAGTGAAAAACTGAAAACTTTTCTCTAAGATCAGGAATAAGATAATGATGCCCACTCTTACAACTTTTATCCAACACAGTATTGGAAGTCCTAGCCAGAGCAATTAGGCAAGAAAAAGAAATAAAAGGTATCAAAATCAGAAAGTAAAAAGGAAAATGTTCTTTGTTTGCAGATGACATGAACTTACAGACAGAAAACCTTTAAAGACTCCACCAAACACCTGTTAGAATAAACAATTTCAGTAAAGTTACAGGATACAAAATCAGTATAAAAAATCAGTTGTGTTTCTATACACTAATGACAAAGTATTGGAAAGACAAAGTAAGAAAACAATCCCATTTATAACAGTATCAAAAAGAATAAAGTACTTCAGAATAAATTTAACCAAAGAGGTGAAAGAAATTGAAAAAGAAATATACGGAAAGATATTCCATGCTCATGGACTGGAAGAATTATTAAAATGTCCATACTACCCAAAGTAATCTACAAATTCAATGGAATCCCTATCAAAATTCCAATGGCATTTTTCACAAAAATAGGAAAAAACCCTAAAATTCATATGGAACCACAAAAGACCCTGAACAGCAAGAGCAATCTTGAAAAAGAAGAACAGAGCTAGAGGCATCAACTTTCTGATTTCAAACTATATTACAAAGTTACCGTAATCAAAACAGTATGAGACATGGACTAATGGAACAAAATGGAGAGTCCATAAATAAACCCATGCACATATAGCCAATTAATTTTCTACAAAGGAGTCAAGAATATACAATGAGGAAAGGATGATCTCTTCAATAAATGGCATTGGAAAAGCTGGATAGTTATACGCAAAAGAATAAGACTGGGCCCCTATTTTATACCATATACAAAAATCAACTCAAAATGGATTAAAGACTTGAACATAAGATGTGAAACCATAAAACTCCTAGAAGAAAAAGAAGGGGGTAAACTCTTTGATACTGATCTTAGCAAAGGTTTATCAAAAGCAAAAATAAACAAGTGGGACTATATCAAACTAAAAAACTTATGCACAGCAAAGGAAACCACCAACAAAACAGAAAATCAACCTATAGAATGGGAGAAAATATTTTTGATAAGGAGTTTATATCCAAAATATACAAGGGGGATTCCCCTGGTGGTCCAGTGGTAAAGAATCCGCCTCACAATGCAGGGGATATGGGTTTGATCCCTGGCCAGGAAGCTGGGATCCCACATGAAGCGGGGCAACTAAGCTCGCGTACCTCAACTAGAGAGCCTGTGTGTCGCAAACTACAGAGCCCACGCGCTCTGGAACCCGTGCGCCACAACTACAGAGCCCACGTGCCCTGTAGCCTGTGTGCCACAACTAGAGAAGAGAAAACCCACACGCCACAACTAGTGAGAAGCCCACGCGATGCAGCAAAGATCCCGCATGCCGCAACTAAGACCCAACGCAGCCAAAAATAAATAAATAAATAAATCTCAAAATATACAAGAAACTCATACAACTCAGAGAGCAAAAAAAGCAAATAAACCAATTAAAAAGTGGGCAAAGGGGACTTCCCTGGTGGTCCGGTGGTTGAGACTCTGCACTTCCAATGCAGGGAGTGCAGGTTCAATTCCTTATCAGGGAACTAGGACCCCACATGCCATGCGGCACAGCCAAAAATTAATTAATTAGTTAATTTTAAAAAACATTTGTTTAAAAAAAAAAGTGGGCAAAGGACCTGAAGAGACTTTGCAACACATCCAAATGGCTAACAGGTACCTGAAAAGGTGCTCAATATCACTAATCATCAGGGAAATGCAATTCCACAATGAGATACCTCCACCCACCTGCTTGAATGTTTATTATCAAAAGACAAGAGATAACAAATGCTGGTGAGAATGTAGAGAAAAGGGAACCCTGGTACACTGTTGTTAGGAATGTAAATTGACACAGCCACCATAGAAAACCATGTGGAAGCGAATCTAGAAGTCAAAAATAGAACTACTGGCAATCCACCTCTGGGCATATATCCAGAGGATATGAAATCACTATCTCAAAGAAATATCTGTACCGGCATACCACCACAATAAAGCAAATTTTCAATAAAGTCACACAAACTTTTTGGTTTCCCAGCACATAAAAAGCTATGTTTACACCATACTATAGTCTATTAAGTGTGCAATAGCATTATGCCTAAAAAGCAATGTACATACCTTACTTTTAAAAATTAATGCTGTTGGGAAAATGGCACCAACAGACTTGTTCAATGCAGGGTTGCCACAAACCTTCAGTTTGTAAAAAACACAGTGTCTGAGAAGCACAATAAAACAAGATATGCCTGTACCCCCATGTTCACTGCAGTACTATTCATAAGAGCCAAGATATGGAAACAATCTAAGTGTTTATGAACAGATGAATGGATAAAGAAAATGTGGGCATGTGTTTAATATTATGCAGCCTTAAAAAAAGAAGGAAATCCTGCCATTTGTGACAACACAGATGAACCTGGAGAGTGTTATGCTACGTGAAACAAGCCAGGAAAGACAAATACTGCATGGTATCACTTATATGTGGAATCTTAAAAAAAAAAAAAAAAAGTCAAACTCAAAGGAAGAGAGAAGAGAAGGGTGATTGCCAGGGGCTAGAGGGTGGGGGAAATGGGGACAGGTTGGTAAAAAGGTACAAATTTCAGTTTTAAGATGAATAAGGTCAGGACTTCGCTGGTGGCACAGTGGGTAAGACTCCGTGCTCCCAATGCAGGGGGCCTGGCTTCAATCCCAGGGCAGCGAACTAGATCCCCACATGCATGCTGCAACTAAGAGTTTGAATGCCACAACTAAGTAGCCCACGTGCCGCAACTAAGGAGCTGGCAAGCCGCAACTAAGGAGTCCTGGAGCTGCAACTGAGGAGCTCGCCTGCCACAACTTAGACCCAGTGCAACCAACTAAATAAATATTTTTTAAAAAGATGAATAAGGTCTAAGAACCTAATGTATATAACATGGTGACTATAGCTGATAACACAGTGTTGTATAATTAGAATTAATTTTCTAAGAGAGTTGAACTTAAGTATTCTTACCTCCCCCCAAAAAAAGAGGTAAATATGTGAGGTGATGAATGTGTTAACTTGATTGTGGGAAGCCTCTCACAATGTATACATGTATCAAGTCATCACTGTGGACACCTGAAATATATTACAATTTTATTTGTCAATTATATCTCAACAAACTGGGGGGTGGGGGGGAATGATTCCCAAAGAGAAAACAAGCACTAAATAAATATAACGTGGTATTATTTTTCAAAAACCGGTCTCTCTCAATCATCCCTTTCAGTCACTCTCTCAGTCAAAACTCTAAATATTCCTGTAAAATTTGCCATGCATTAGTATTATAACAGCTCTATTAAGTTTAACAGTACTATGGCAGCCTCTTAAATTTACCCCTTGTTTCAAAACTAATCTGTATCTAATCCAGACTTACATGCAAAGTGAACACCTTCCTCTAAAATCTGCTCCCTGCCATTCTGTATTTTTAATTTCGAACACTCTCCTCTACCCATTTACCCAGCTTAGAAATCTTCCCAGTTTTCTGCTGCCCATACCACATGCCATCAACTGTCTCATTTTATTGATTCTAACTCTACATTCCCTTACATCCATTAATTCCCTGTATGTTTCCTATTCCTGCTGTAAAAAATTATCCACAGATTTAGCGGCTTAAACAACACAAATGTATTATCTTATAGTTCTGGAAGTCAGAAGTCCAAAATCAGTCTCACTGGGCTAAGATCAACACGTCACCAGGGCTTTGTTCCTTCTACAGTCTCTTGGGAAAATCTGTTTCCTTGCCCTTTCCAGCTTCTAAAGACTGTCCGTTCCTTGGTTCATGGTCCCACATCAACTGACTTTGGTTCATGGTCCTTCCATCATCACATTTCCCCTCTGCCTCTGCTTCTATCATCACATGGCCTTTTCTGACCCTGACTTTCCTGCTTCCTTTTACAAAGACCTTGTGTTTACATAGGACCTACAATCCAGGATAATCTCTCCATCTCCAAATCCCAATTTTAATCTACAAAGGTCCCTTTTGCCAAGTAAAGTAACATATCACAGGTTCACATGGACATCTCTGAGGGGGCCATTATTCACATCTTCCTCTTCTATTCTCAAGGCCACTGTTCTATTTCAGACCTCATTACCTCTCCTCTAGGTTACCTTATCATCTTAAAAATAACTGATCTCTTTAAATCAAATCTCTCCTTGCCCCAATTATTTCTACAGACACCATAACCACACTAATCCTCACTTTTCAGTGATTATTACATGTCTCAAATTCACTCACTTTCCTTCTCTTTTTAGTAACTATTCCAAACCTTCACACCTTCTTCAAGCTCACAACATTCCCAGTCTTTTCTTAAAATCACTTTTTAACAGAAAAAAACAAAGGTTATCGGGCATGTTTCCTGCCTGCAAACTTTTTTTTTTTTTTTTTTTGGCTGCGTTGGGTCTTTGTTGCCGCACGCGCTCAGGCTTTCTCTAGCTGCGGCGAGCGGGGGCTACTCTTTGTTGTGGTGCGCGGGTCTCTCACTGCAGTAGCTTCTCTTGTTGCGGAGCATGGGCTCTAGGCACGCGGGCTTCAATAGTTGTGGCACGTGGGCTCAGTAGTTGTGGCTCGCGGGCTCTAGAGCACAGGCTCAGTAGTTGTGGCATGTGGGCTTAGTTGCCCCACCCTGCCTGCAAACTTAATCCATATCTCCATCCACTTTATATTCCACCTGATCTCAGAGCAGAGATGGTCCTCTTTCTATCTAAGACTAACTCTTGTAATAATACTTTCAATCCCATATTCTTTAGATCCTTACTTCAGAGTTTGGCCCACAAACCAAAGCAGCATCAGCTTCATCCGGGAGTTTATGAGAAATTCTGTATCTCAGGCCCCAACCCAGATCTTCTGATTCAGAATCTGCATTTCAACAAAATCCCCATTATAGTTTGAGATGCTCTATGCTAGGCTCCTCTATGGCTACTCCATTACTTGTGACTTCAACCTTTTGCTGTCTGTTCACTATTTCCCCTCAGGAAATAAGTAACTCAAGACTCTAAGATCTTTAAAAACAGACAAGAAAAAACAAGCAATAAATGGTACCTTGATATTGTATCTTTATCCCTCCTTCCAATTACAGCCAAATTCTCATCCACCCCACATACTCCTCAAACCACTCTAATCTGGCTTATATGTCCTCACTGTAATTACTGAGGTGACCAATGACCTACCTCTGGAGGAAAAATAAAGGGAAAAAGAAAGAAAAATATCAATCTCTATGATGACCCCTAAAAAACACTTTCTAACCACTTCCACGACCGTTTTTCCCCTGATGGTTTTTTTACTTCTGTGGCCGTTTCTCAGACCCCCTTACGGCTCCTCTTCTTCATTACACCCATTCTCCCACATCCCCAGCATAACTGAATTCATACGTAGGTATGGCTTAAATTATCCCCTCAACATTGATTACCCCCCCCGGCCGAAGTCATCCTCTACCCCTCCCTATTATCCTAAATGCACCTTCAACACAATACAGCTGAGGCTATTAGGCTTCCTCTCCAAATCCACCCCCTTTCTCCTTAAATATACCCTATTCTCAGGCAATGGTATCCACTGAAGTAGCAGAAATCCGGAAGTCATTCTATATTCCACCTGATCCCTTTCCTCCCTTCTCCCATATCCAACTGATCTCCAACTCCTGTCAATTCTACATCTCAAGCAATGTCTCCAATTTTCGAGGCTCTTTATCCCCTTGGCTACTATTTCACATGAGGTCCTACCTCATCTTTTACTTTGCCCAGTGTAATAGTCTCCTTACCAGTTTCCCCACCTCGAGTCTCTACCTTTTCCAATTTACTGCCACCTGAATCTTTCAGTTACCCTCTATCAAAATTCTTCATAGCCTTGCACTGCACACAAAACCTTGTCCAGCCATCCCAAAGCACATGAAGTGCCAAGTCTAGAATGTTTCTCTCATGTTCCTCTCTTTCCCTATTTTATCTGCTAAGCAAAGGGATACTTCATAGCTAAGCACAAATGTCTACCACACCTCTATAAAGCCTCCCCTTATGATGCCAGGCAGCTGCAGATGTTCCTGAACTATGATCCTACAACATTTCATTCACATTTCATTAAAATAATAATCTGTCTTCCCCAACTAAACTGAGATCACTGAATTCTCATGGCCCTGACTAGCACAGACCTGGCACTGGCAGATGCTCAATAAATACTTGCTGGTAGTATTCCTACTGAATAGAATTCACCTTCCGTAGTCTAATATTAACGTGCTGCATAATCTGTCTGGTCCTAACCTACTTTTCCTTACCAAGTTCTGAATTTGCCTAATGCTCCACACCATTACTCCCACAGATTGACCCACTGAGATTATCTTCTTCTCCTCCAACTTCTACTGAAGTCCTATCCACCTTTCAAGGCCTAGTTCAAGAGTCCTTCCTTCTTCATAAAGCCGTACCACCAACTCCAAGAAAAAAGCAAGCTCTCCTTTCTTTGAATCCCTATGGCACCTTATCTGCGTCCGTCTTAAGATCTTTATCGTTCGTAACATTGCACTTTAGATATTACCACATTATCTACTAGACTATATCCTCTGTAAGGAGCAAACACCAGATCTAATTCATTTTTGTATCACTCCACAGCCCTTAAAGTAAGAACACACAGATGGTGGTCTTTTATTAAATAAACAAGCATACCACACTGAACCCCACAGTTTACAAAATACTTTTATAGGCATTTTTCATTTGACTTGCTCTTTATATCAACCAAGGCATAGAGAAAGCAGATGGAAGAACTAAGATAAAGAGGGTCAAGAAATTTACTTAGAGGCCAGAAGCTATGAAAAGGTAGAGTCAATACTCAAGAGCAAGTCTTCCAGTTCAAAGCCAGGCATTATTTATTGCTACCAAACCATACTACACCCTTCCCCTCCATTTATTTAATTCTTATCTGTCTTTATGGGCCTTCTCATTTGCTGAAATCATATAACACTTGTTACATACTGCCTTGTATTTTATGTCTTTGTTTTTTAAAAACATAAGTTGGATTATACCACACCTTCGCCTAACACTCTCCAATGGCTTCTCAATGCATTTAGAATAAAATAAAAATCTTTTTTGTGATCCACAAAACCCAAATTGCCTCTCATCTTTATTATACCCTCCTTCACTCACTAGGCTCCAGCCACACAAGCCTCTTTTCTGAGTCTTCAAAGGGTCACGCTTTGCGACCTAAATGTCCATCAACAGATGAACTGATAAAGAAGATGAGGTAGGGGCTTCCCTGGTGGCGCAGTGGTTAAGAGTCCGCCTGCCGATGCAGGGGACACGGGTTCGTGCTCCAGTCCGGGAAAATCCCACATGCCGCGGAGCAGCTGGGCCCGTGAGCCATGGCCACTGAACCTGCGTGTCAGGAGCCTGTGCTCCGCAACAGGAGAGGCCACAACAGTGAGAGGCCCGTGTACCATAAAAAAAAAAAAAAAAAAAAAAAAAAGAAGATGAGGTATATACAATAGAATATTACTCAGCCATAAAAAAGAATAAAATAAGGCCATTTGCAGCAGCATGGATGGACCTAGAGCTGATCATACTAAGTGAGGTTAAGTCAGAAAAAGAAAGACAAACATATGATATCACTTATATGCAATCTAAAAAAAAATGATACAAATGAACTTATTTACAAAACAGAAACAGACTCATAGACATTGAAAGCAAACTACCAAAGGGGAAAGGGAGGGGAGGGATAAACTGGGAGTTTGGGATTAACAGATACACGCTACTGTATATAAAACAGATAAACAATAAGGACCTACTGTATAACACAGGGAACTATATTCAGTATCTTATAATAAGCTATAATGGAAAAGAATCTGAATGAGAACAGATATATAGAGATAGAGATAGAGACAGAGATGTATAACAGAATCACTTTGCTGTACACCTGAAACTAACACAGCATTGTAAATAAATACTTCAATTTTTTAAAAAATGAGAAAAAAGAAAATGAAAGTCACACTTCTTCTTGATTTGATACCTTAAAACATTGTTTTTTATCTTCCTGGGATGCTTAGATCATCACATAGCTGACGCTTGTCATTTAGGTCTCCATTTAATTATCAACTTCATAGTGAGGTTGATAAATTAGAAAGATAAATTAGCACATATACACCCCTCTTCTCCACCAATGTCTTATTTACCACTATAACCCCAGTGCCTAAAACTATGTCTGGCATATAATAAGAGGTTAAAAGATATTTACTGAAGTGCTTAATAAAAGTAAAGAACAAGTCATCTACTTCTCTGAAAGTCTGCAAATACTAGCAGAATGCTTTGGGTAACTGATACCCAGCTAGTTAACTAATAGGCATAGGTCCACTGATAAAATTCTACTTAAACTAAGAAGATTTAGGAGACAGAATTACATTTAGTTAACTAGCTTCTTCATATAAACATTGAGATAAATTTATTATTTTTATTAACAACCAAACATTTTACAACCATTATCCCACAGGGACTCAATAAGCAAAACTAATTTTTCTAATGTAAAACTATATTTATTCCTTCTTTTTAATAACTAGAGGGTCTTCTTGATTAAAAAAATAATTCAGTCACAGAAGAAATACAAATGGCCATTTAAGAAATTTAAACGTTGTCTCCTCTCTGGTAACCAGAAAAGGCAAAATAAAATGTTGGTAATAAATTTATAACCATCACAATGGCAAAAAGAAAAATTCTGAAAACATCAAGTATTCACCAGAATTTAGAGAAACAGTCACTCATATAAATTATCAGAGGGAATATAAAATTGCTAACTAAGCCTTTTTAAAAAAGGCAATTCGGTAGTACCTATCAAATGCTTTTGATCTGCAATTTCATTTATAAGAACATATCCTACAAAAACATTTCCAAATGTGTCAAAACTTATCACTCAGATATCCCTTAAAGGACTGTTTGTAATATAAGAGAAAAACAAAAAAACAGCTTAGTGCCCAACAGTTGATGGTTAAATAAAGCCTGATAGATTTCATTATGGAATTCCATGTAGCCGTTTGGAAAGATCTTCAAATCATACTGTTAAAAAAAAAAAAGTAAAAAACAACACTTATGGCATAATAACATTCTTAATGTTTATGTGTATATATGTTTGTATGTAAGTATATATGCAGAAAAAGGATGTATACCAATCTATTTAAAAGGTTATATATTTGGAAGGAAATGGGAATGAAAAGGGCATAAAGGGTAGCTTTCACATCTTGCTACACCTCTGTACAGTTTTCAAGCATTTCATATGTTTTAAATATAAAAAGAGTATAGGTTAAAAAAAGTCACACAATTTCATTGTATAAAACTGAAAAATGCAGAAAAATTTAAGGATAAACACCAACAGAAAACTTTAAAGATGAACACTACCAGAAATCACTACAAACCAGAATGTATGGTATTTTACAATGTTACTTTCTTTAATAAAAGTGAAAAAAGTTGTATCAATTTATTTACTCCAGTACACCAACTGCTTAACTTCAAAGAATTAAATTTAGAAAATCATGTATGCTTAAGTAACACTAAAGGAAACACTATCAATATTAATGCATATATTTTCCATAATGAAACATATTTCATATGTTTCTTCCAGCATAGTCTATGAGGAAACTGATGTGGCCAATCACTACGCACATACTACAAAACAGGAGACTTCCTCTTTTCCTAGCCCATAGGACAATAGTGGATAATTACACAGGCTTGTGTATAAAGGACACCATAGGACAATAGTGGATAAGTACACAGGCTTGCGTATAAAGGACAACCAAAGCATCTGGAATTTTTCTGACACCAAAAATTAGACTCTGAGGGAAACAACTTTAATCAAAAAATAAAACAAAGGCATTTATGAAAAATTCACAACTAAAATCATTTTGTGGAGAAAGACTAAATGTTTTCCATACCTAATCAGGAACAAGGCAAGGTAGTCCAATTTCACCTCTTCTAATCAACACTGAACTTGAAATTCTAGCTGTTATAATTAGGCAAGAAAAAGAACTAGACCAGGGGAAAATAAAGAAATAAAACATTCTCTATTTGCAGATAACATATCTTGTATATAGAATATCCTAAGGAATTCACTAAAAAACTATTAGAACTAATAAGTCAGCAAGATGGCAGGATACATGATCAATATAGAAAAATCCTCTGTAGGGAATTCCCTAGCAGTCAGGTGGTTAGGACTCAGCACTTTCACTGCCAGGGCCTGGGGTTCAATCCCTGGTCGGGGAACTAAGATCCTGAAAGATGCGCGGAGCAGCCAAAAAAAAAAAAAAACACTACTGTAGTTCTACACAGTAGCAATGGACAATCAAAATTTACTTACAAAACAAGGTCCTACTGTATTGCACAGGGAACTACTAATTCAATATCCTATGATAAACCATAATAGAAAAGAATATGGAAAAGAATATATATATATCTATAACTAAGTAACTGCTGTACAGCAGAAATTAACACATTGTAAATCAACTATACTTCAATACAATTTTTTTTAATTTACCCCCAAAAATTTAACTTACAATAATAATTCCCATTGCAATAGCCTTAAATAGAATACCTAAGAATAAATTTAACAAAAGAAGTGCAAGGATTGTAGCTACAACAAAAAACACCATTGAAAATACTAAGGAAAATCTAAATAAACAGAAAGACATTCCATGTTCAGGTATTAGATGACTTAAATTATTAAGATGGTAATACTCCCAAACTGATCTCTAGATTCAATGCAATCCCTATGAAAATCCTTAACTGCCTTTTTTGCACAAATTGGCAAGCTGATCCTAAAATTTGTGTGGAAGTGCAAAGGATATCCCCACCACCCTCCCCTGCCCCCACAAAAAAAAGACAAAAAACACAAAGTCAAAGCAATCTAAAAGAGAAAATTTGGAAGGTTCATACTTCCTGATTTCAAAAATTACTGCAAAGTTAGAATAATCAAGACTGTGTCATACTGGCATAAGAATGGCCATGTAAATCAATGGAATAGAACTGAGAGTCCACAAAATTAACTGAAAATAAATCGAAGATCAAGATGTAAGAACTAAAACTATAAAACTCTTAGGAGAAAATATAAGAACAAATCTTTGTGACTTTTAATTAGGTAAAGTCTTCTTAGGTATGATACCAAAGCACAGCAACAAAAAGAAAAATTAACTAGACTTCATCAAAATTTAAAACTTTTGTGCTTAACAGACATCAACAAAGTGATACAACAGGAGAAAATATTTGCAAATCAAGTATCTGTACCATAAGTTATTTATCTGCCCCCTATTCAGAGTACTTAGGTTGTTTCCAGTTTTCGTTATTAGGTAGGAATTACTCATTCCATTTTACAAGTAGAAAGACTAGGGCTCAAAAAGGATAAGTAAATAACTTGCTTGATATTGCTCTGCTACAAAAGCACCAGAGTTAGCGCCTACATTCACATCTGTGTTATTTCTAAGTCTTTGCTTTTTCCTTTATACTGTATCTCTACCCAGACAACCCAAGGCACAAGATCTGCCAACCACATAGTTGTCTTTTGGTTGTTCTGTTGACCGCTGCCCTAGGAATTCTTTTTTCTTCTTCTTCTTTTGGGTCCATAAACAATGTCTCAAAAGCTAAGTGACTTGCCCAAAGTTATACTGCTACAATAGCCCAAGTGGTTGCCAACAAGCTACTTGTGGAAGACTCCATTTCTTTGTACTAAATTAAAGTTGACTCTCCCAAACACAAGAGTTTGTCTCTCTAGGAGAAGGAGAAATGTTTCAAGTCATATTAAGGGACTTGGATCCAGAATATATAAAGAACTCTTAAGATTCAACAATAAGAAGGCAACCAGCTTTTAAAATAGGTAAAGGATTTGAATAAACATTTCCCCCCAAAAGATATACAAATGGCCAATAAACACATGAAAAATGCTTAACATTATTAGTCATTAGGGAAATGAAATCAAAAGCACAATAAGATAGCCCTTTAAACATAAGGATGTCTATGATTAAAAAAAACAACTATTGTCAAGGATGTGGAAAAACTGGAACTCTAACATACTGCTGGTTGGAATATAAAAATTGATGCTGCCACTCTGAAAAATAGCTTGGCAGTTTCTTAAAATGTTAAACATAAGCTTACCATATGACTCAGAAATTCCACACTTAGGTGTATACTCAAGATAAATAAAAACATATCTCCATGCAAAAACTGTACACAAGTGTTCAAAGGAGCATTATTCATAACAGACCAAAGTGTAAACAACCCAAGTATCCATCAACTGATGGTAAAATATGGTATATCCATATAATGGAACACTACTTTGCTAAAAATGGAATGAAGTACTGATACATGCTACAACATATATGAACCTTAGAAACATTAAGTTTAATGAAAAAAGCCAGGCACAGAAAACCATAAACTGTATGATTCCATTTATACGAAATGTCCAGAAAAGGCAAGACCATAGAAACAAGAAAGTAGATTGGCGGTTGTCAGAGACTTGGGGAGGTGGGAATGCAGAGTGACTACCATGGAGTTTCTTTCAGGTTTGATAAAATGTTCTAAAATTAGTGGCAATGGTTGCACAACTCTGTATACACTAAAGACCACTGATTGTACTATTTAAAATAAAAGTAAATTGTATAGTTATTTCAAAAACTAGAAAAAGTAAATAACATAACACTGAAATGTTTCGTGTTTATTCTAAAAGTGTATTTCCTTTCCTTTATGTTCCTAATGGAACACTGCAAGTTAAAAAAAAAAAAAAAAAAAAAGACAGATGGCTGACTTTCTGCAGATTTGCTCCGGCAAACAAGTTCTAATCCACTGAGCATAACCCTGTCTTCATGTTTCACTGAATCATGTCTTGAGACGTGTTTTTTTGTTTTTTTTTTTTTTTGCGGTACGCAGGCCTCTCACTGCTGTGGCCTCTCCCGTTGCCGAGCACAGGCTCCGGACACGCAGGTTCAGCGGCCAAGGCTCATGGGCCTAGCTGCTCCGCGGCATGTGGGATCTTCCCGGACTGGGGCACGAACCCATGTCCCCTGCATCGGCAGGAGGACTCTCAACCACTGCGCCACCAGGGAAGCCCTTGACACGTGTTTTTGAAGAGAGAAAAAGGAAAGATGGTGAGAATAGCACAGGAAGGGCTTAATACTTGATTTGCACGAAGGCACATACTTTTGATTAGTCTAACTCCAGTCATCATGAATTTATTCATAGGCCAATATTAGACCCTGGTAATAGCAAAATTATTGCAGTTCTATACACTAGCAATGGACACTCAAAATTAAATTACAAAAATACCCATTATAATAGCCTTAAAAAATACCTAGGAATTTTAAAAAGTAGTTCAAGGATTGTACCCTGAAACACTTTTTAAAAATTGAAAAGATTAAGGAAAATCTAAATAAATGGAAAGACATTCCATTTTCATGTATAAGATGACAACATTATTAAGATAGGAATACTCTCAAATTAATCTCCAGATTCAATGCAATCCCTGTGAAATTGTTTAAATTCTGAGGTACTGATATTTTATTATCCAAATCAATTTAATATTATTTGTCAGGTATCTATCACCTATAGATACAACAGGTGGCAGGTGCTTAAGAGACACTAAGATTAAAAAAGAAACTCATGGAACTTAAAATCCAGTGGCTGGGGCTTCCCCGGTGGCACAGTGGTTAAGAATCTGCCTGCCAATTCAGGGGACACGGGTTCAAGCCCTGGTCCGGGAAGATCCCACATGCCGTGGAGCAACGAAGCCCATGCACCACATCTACTGAAGCCCGCGTGCTCTAGAGCCCGCGAACCACAACGAAGAGTAGCCTCCACTCGCCACAACTAGAGAAAGCCCACGCACAGCGACCAAGACCCAAAACAGCCAAAAATAATAAATAAATAAATAAATAAAAAAAAATGTTTTTAAAAATCCAGTGGCTGAAACAAAAACAAATTATGACAGAAACTCTCATCAAACTACGCAAGCCAGGAGTGAAATAAGTCAAAGTACCCAGGGGGAAAAATACATATATACAGAATTCCATACCTAGCAAAAATATCTTTCACAATGGAGACTTCTTCAGACAGACAAAACAGCAGACCTGCACTAAAAGAAATGTTCAAAGCCATCCCTCTGGCCAGAGAAAAATATTACATTAAAGTTTGGGGGCTTCCCTGGTGGCGCAGTGGTTGAGAGTCCGCCTGCCGATGCAGGGGACACGGGTTCGTGTCCCGGTCCGGGAGGATCCCACATGCCGCGGAGTAGCTGGGCCCATGAGCCATGGCCACTGAGCCTGCGCGTCTGGAACCTGTGCTCCGCAACGAGAGAGGCCACAACAGTGAGAGGCTCGCGTACCACAAAAAAAAAAAAAAAAAAAAAAAAAATTGGATCTACACAAAGGAAAGAGAAATGTTTGAAAAGGTATGTATAAAAGTAGGTAAATACTTTTCTCATTTTATATTTCATGTCTACACATAACATACATAAGTTATACATATGTAGAAATAAAACATATGACAAGAACAGTACAAAAGACAAGAAGAAGAAAATGGAGGTATGTTCTTGTAATGTTATATTATACATGAAGGTAGACTGTGATAAATTAAAGATGTATATTACAAAACCAAGGATGTATAAGCACAGGGAACTATTTTCAATATCTCATAATAACCTATAATGAAAAAGTATATATAAATTACTGAATCACTTCACTGTACACCAGAAACACAACACTGTAAATCAACTATACTTCAATTAAAAAAAAAAAAAAGTTAAAAAAAAACCCAAGGAGAAAAAAACCTGTGAACATGAGTTAGGCAAAGTTTGAGGGCACAGGCGATGACAAAGAACACAAATCATAAAAGAAAAAATTGCCAAATGAGATTTCATGAAAATTTAAAACTTCTGCTTTTGAAATTACTCTTAAGGAAAGGTGAGCCGGTGGCTCACCTTTGCAAAACATGTATCTGATAAAGAGTTTGTATCCAGAATATCTACAGAACTCAATGAGACAAACAACCCAATTCATAAAGAATATGGACAAAACATTTTAAGACACTTCTCAAAAGACATGAAGAGCAAATAAGCATACAGAAAGATGCTCAACATTATTAGTCATTAGGGAATTGCAAATAAAACCACAATGATATACCACTATACCTCTACTAGAACAGCTAAAGTCAAAGACTGACAAAAACTGAAGTCTCAGTGAGAATGTGAAGCAACTGGAATGCTCATACACGGCTGACTAGAACGCAAAATGGTACAGCCATTTTGGAAAACAGGCTGGCATTTTCTTATAAAGTCAAACATTCACTTAACCATACAACACAGTAGTCCCACCCCTAATTTGCTCACAAATAATAAGAGCAAAAGATCTATATTCAAATGTTCACAGCAGCTTTGTTCATAACATCTCAAAACTGGAAACAACTCAATTGTTTATCAACTGGGTAATGGGATAAGCAAATTGCAGTATATTCATAAATGGAATATGACTCCGCAATAAAAAGGAACAAACCGCTCGAACATGCAACATCATCAGTGAATCTCAAAAGTGGGCTAAGTGAAAGGCAGACAACAAAGATTACATACCATATAATTGCATTTATATGACATCAAGAAAGGTAAGACTAATGTGACAGAAAGTAAATAGGTGGTTGCCAAGGACCACAGGTAAGAGTAGGGGACGGACTGCAAAGAGGCACAGGGAACTTTTGGGGGCAATAGAAATGTTCCAATTATCATGACTGTGGTGATTCATCAAACCCATTTAATTGTACACTTAAAACTGGTGAACTGTACTATATGTAAAGTTATACCTCAATAAAACTAGTTTTTAAAATGAATGAATGAAGCATGTCCAATATACAGGGGTGGGGGTGGAGAACTCTAATTAATCCAACCCTGGATATAATAAGTATTCATAAAAGTGATCTCAGGGCAATAAGCATTAAGAGAAATCACTTTGGGATGAGATTAATGAAGACTTCATAGATAAGATGACACATGAACTACGGTTGAAAAAACGGACAAGTAGGATTGGCCAGTTGAGGGTAGGGCATAAACTAACGTACGGGGGCTTACAACTCCATGTTTTTAAAATGGTAAGGAGTCCAGTTTGCATTGTCATCAACACAAACAGCGAGAAATAAGGTTATTTTGGGTCAGTCTATGGTGGAAAATCTTAAATGCCCAGTTCAAGAATTTGACTCTGTAAAAATGTTTTACAAAAAAATGACAGAATCAAAGTGGTATTTTGAGATTAATTTGAATGCAGAAAACAGGAAGGGCTCAAAGAGGAAAAGCCCAAATGCAATCAGAATCAACAATAAGGATGTAGGCTACAGAGTTTCGAACTAAATAAGAGTTTCGAACGAAATAAAAGGGCTTCCCTGGTGGCACAGTGGTTAAGAATCCACCTGTCAATGTAGGGGACACAGGTTCAAGCCCTGGTCCAGGAAGATTCACATGCCATGGAGCAACTAAGCCCGTGCACCACAACTACTGAACCTGCACTCTAGAGCCTGTGAGCCACAACTACTGAGCCCACATGCCACAACTACTGAAGCCCACGTGCCTAGAGCCCGTGCTCTGCAATAAGAGAAGCCACCGCAATGAGAAGCCCACGCACCGCAACGAAGAGTAGCCCCTGCTCGCTGCAACTAGAGAAGGCCTGCGCACAGCAATGAAAACCCAACGCAGCCAAAAATAATTAATTTTTTTTAAAAAAGAGTAGACCAAAGACCATTACAGAAGGACAAATTAGAACAAGCAATTCAGTAGAACTCAGGAGGGAGAGGAGAGAAGGTTTTACTAAGCAGGTTTTACTAAGAGAAGGTTTTACTAAGGTAAAGGTACTAACCTTTTCCTAAGGTTACTAAGAAGGTTTTCCTAAGGTTACTAAGGTTTTGGCACTGGATGCTGCGGAGAAACTACTGCCACTTAAAACACGTGTGCACGCACACACAAATCAAAAAGTTCTTAAAACTAGACGTTACACAAACAAGGTTAAAAGACTCACAAAAATACTAATACCACAAAAAACACTTAATACCTAATACAAAGAGCTCTTACAAATTAGAAAAACATCAAATAATGAATCAAGAAATGAGAACATCCAACATACAGATGAAAAGAAAGGCAGCCTTATTAGATATTAAAGAAACACAAATGAAAAAAAATAACAGGACATCTGACAACTCCAAGTGATCGTGGGACTGAAGAAACAGGCATTCTCACACTGTTGGGAAATATAAATTAGTAAAACCCTTCTAAAAGGGCAATATGACAGTGTATCAGAACTATAAACCTGTAAACCATTTTTGACCCCAGCAATTTTATACCTAGGAAATCCAATCTAGAGGAGATAATGGGCAAATGCACACAAAAATTCTGCGACAGATGCATAAACATAGAAAAAAATAAAAAAATAAGAATCTAGCAAAATGGACTTCGCCAAAGAAGTTATGGTATATCCATACAACAGAATACTAGGAGCCAATATAAAGAATATACTATGGAGTACAGGGTACAAAATAGCATTGTAGTATGTTATGTAAAATCTTATGTCTTTATGCATATACACATAGAAGTCTAGAAGAATGTTCATCAAAATGTCACGGGGATGATCATCTCAGGTAGCTGGATTCAAAGGGACTTTTAATCTCATACTTTTCTGCACTAACAAAATTTCTATCATGAGCCTCTATTATTCTTTGTAGCTGTGTGAAAAATAATGAAGAGCAATATCAGAAAAAGAAATGACTCCAAGAGAAGTGAAATAATTAATTTAATGGTGGATAAATTAAGTTTGAAGTGTCAATAAAATACTTCAGTGAAAGTATCCCTATGCAACTGAAAATGCAAAAAACGGAAAAGAAACAGAAAATGGGCATGCAGCCCATTAACTACTTTCGTTTTCAGTTCCTCTCAGCACCTTTTTCATTTCCATTTTATGCAAATTCCAATTTTTAACCTAGACTTTAATCCTCTAACCTACATTTATTTTCCAAATATATTAAGAACACTAGATTCTACCATAATTTGCATGTGCAGAAATTCAAGGAACAAAAGCACTGCGAATAAGTAATACTTTTCATAATACTTTTGCTTCCAACACCCACTTTAAAGTTTACAGATATCTACATATGAAACAAAGCCAACCGAAAACAAAAATAACAACAAACACTTAAGTGATATTCATAGAAAACATACAGAATAAGAGAAAAGATTTAAATGACCATAAATATGAATATTAAGCAACATTAATTTTCAGCTGGTTTCTCAAAAATAGCTATTAATTTTTCAGAGTCAGGAAATAAAAGCTTGACATACAGTCTACTCAGAAAATTTTCACCAAGAAAAACAGATCATTTATCTTGATCATACAACAGAGTACAAATATAAATACTAAGTCAGAATTTATTCTTTTTTTTTTTTTTTTTTTTTTGGCAGCGCTGGGCAGGCAGCATGTGGGATCTTACTTCCCGGACCAGGGATGGAACCTGTGCCCCCTGCATTGGAAATGCAGAGTCTTAACCACTGGACTGCCAGGGAAGTCCCTGAATTTATTCTGTTCACACTAAAAATGACTCCCAGCATCCTTGACTCATTCCAGTAAAGCATGAGCTAGAAGGGGGAGGTTCTTAAATTTTCTCCTTATAAATCAAAACAATTAGTTCCCCCATCCTAGAGTATACGTAAACCAAAACAGCAACTAAATTTAGAGATACAACTGGCATTTATGCAAAAGCTGGTTTGCATTAATCTGCAGACAAAAATACTCAAATTAATTCAACCACTAATAAATACACTTTGGAATCTGTCCTCTAAGAGCTTACAATCTCGTAGGGAAAACACAAACTTTTAAAAGCTCTACAGCAAAGATAAACCAAAGTGCCACAGGAATATAAGAAAAGGAATTAACTTTTTCTGGATGAATGGAGTAAAGGTCTCAAGATGGTGGAATTTGAGCTGGGTTTTGAAGGCAAAGCTGGAGGCAGAGAAGAGGAAAAAAGGCATTTCCAGCTAAAAGAACAGCAGAAGGAAAAATGTAGAGAAATAAAAGTGCCTCTAAAAATAGAACTCTGATACAATGGGACCAGATATAAAAGGCATTACCTGACAATGCATTAGAAAATTTGAACTTAATTAATGGAAGTGATACAATCTAAACAAAATTTTCAGCAAACTCTCCTGAATGAAGAATGAATTGGGAAGAAAAGAATAACAGGAAGTCTGATTACAAATGAGGGCCTGAACTAAGGGACTGGAAATGGAATAAATATTAGTGTTAGAACAAAAATGTGATAGAGAACGAGTAGATGTACATGTCAGGCAAGGTTGGGTCAGAGAAGCAGCAAAACACAAGCCCATCTTGGGAATGAGAGGATTACAGTTGGGAGACTTAAGACAGTTCATTTAAATTCCCATTCCTTCTGAGTGTTTCTGCATTTATCCAACTATCCTGTATTTTTAACACTTTTGTAAAGCATTTTAAGAATTCAATTCATCTAGGGATATTCATGACTTATTTCCAGTAAGTACATATCAAATCAGTATTTTATGAGTAATAGCTTTTTTAAAATTCTGGAATGTCTTCATTTCATATATTTTTGAGCACTAGTTTTTAGGACAAAACACTAAATAATCCACAACAAGAGATACCGCGTATCATATGCAAGTGAATACTAATAAATTCATTTAAATTTCCATCTAGGGTATGCCCATTTTTAGATTCTCAGGGTCTCAATATTATTCCATTACAGAGGTTTCTGCTGCTTCTTGGTAGAAGAGAACTTCCACAGGTTCAGAGAGAGAAATCAATTATATATAACAATTTATTGTACTGATTGTAACTGGTCTGACTTGAGTGACTTAAGACCGACATCCCATTGCAAAACAACCCTCAATAACTATTATTAGTGTCTTCAAAAAATGTTTTTAGGGGCTTCCCTGGTGGCGCAGTGGTTGAGAGTCCGCTTGCCAATGCAGGGGACACGGGTTCGTGCCCCGGTCCAGGAAGATCCCACATGCCGCGGAGCGGCTGGGCCCGTGAGCCATGGCCGCTAAGCCTGCGCGTCCGGAGTCTGTGCTCCGCAACGGGAGAGGCCACAACAGTGAGAGGCCCGCGAACCACAAAGAAAAAAAAAAAAATGTTTTTAGCCTCCTATTCATAAAACCTACAAATTAAAAGACAAAATGAGCTAAAAGAACTTTTAGAATAATTTGTTTTTTTTCATCTTCAAAATGCTGCAAAGATGGCCAGGAAACAGAAATTAACGCATAAATATCCAAACGGGGTGAATTTTAGCAAAACAGATCATTAAGTGATGTGGTCAGCTCCCCTGAACCCCATGTGAGGTTCAATACAGCACAATATCAAGAGCTTGTACTTCAGAATCAGCCCAGGGTTTGAATCCAAGCTGACCTTGGAACAAATCACTTAACTTAAATCACTTAACTTAACTTAACAAATCACTTAACTTTTTAGAGCTTCCTTTTCCCAATCTATCAACAGGAATGTTCCAACCACAACATGGGTTTTGGAGGTGAATATATGTTAAGTATTTGTCAATGCCTGGCATTCAGTAAAACCTGAATGTCAGTACTCCTGCCTCTCGTTCTGAACAGCCCCTCTCTTCAGTCCACCTGTACATTTATTATAAGGCCAATCAGCAGAATTATATGACTTCTCACATCCCAACAGTCAAGTAGCAAAGAAAATACGGTAACCCGGTTATACAGGGGAAAAAGGAAAGCTAAGAAGGGACTTGATGAAAAGCATGAGCAGCAGAGGGCTGAAGATTCAGATGGTGGCAAAGAGCAGGTTGTGAAGTAGAAGTCAATAGAATAGAGAGGATTTATTCTAGGAACTAACACAGAGAAAATCTTCTTTCCATGGTCTCAATACCATTTTGAATGTGCATGCATTTCCTTAAAAATATCTACAGTGACAATTCATTCATATATAAGCTCCATGTGGGCTGGAAAAAGACCACTCTGCTATTTCCTATAGCAAAACACACAGTCCCTATTAAATCCTTACATATCCAGGCCCACAATATTTCACATGCTCAATAAGCGCCATCATCCCTTCCCTCACCCATTCAACAATTACTGAGTCTACTTGTGCCAGATACTACATTGAGCACTAGGAATACAACACAAATCTTCTTTTTTTCCCTTTAAAAAAAATCAGCTTTATTGAGATGTAATTTAAGTACAGCAAAATTCACCAATTTTAAGTGTACATAAAACACAAATTTTCATTTAATCTTTGGAATAATCCAAAAAAAACAAGTATTTCGCTGTTACAGTTTAGGAAACTGAGTCTCCAAGGGTGTTGCTAAGACACTGGGCAAACCAGAATACATGGAATTCTAATGGAATAAGCTGTCTCAAAGTAACATCTTCCCACCTCTAGATGTATACAGGCACACAACCAAAAGGCTGGATGTCAGGAATGTTGGCCAAAATATTCTAAAGCTTCTTCCAAATCCAACCACTTAGAAACACTGGTGGTCAATACAGATACCAGGAAAAGATTCAGTAACGAATGGTCCTCTAGAACGCAAGCCTCATGAGGGCAAGGACCTTGTCTCTCTTCATTGCTATATTCCAGTCCTTAAAACAGTATCTGGCATATAATACGTGCTCAATAAATATTTGCTAAATACAAATAATCCCAAATGCACATACCACTGCTCTGAAATAAATATAAAATACATAGCACTATCAGATAATAAGGGACCTCACTGAAGTATCCAGCAACTAAAAGGCCTGATAAACACAAAATCCATTCCTAAAATTGCATCATACACTTAAAATTGCTATCTAAAGCACTGAAACTTTGACCTACTCCATCAAAAACAAATTCATCTGCAAAAAATGCAAGCCTTTTGGCAAACTTATTTTAATTAAGTAAAATATAAACTCGTACAAGACACAGAAGCTAGATATGGTGAAATGAGTTTTCAATGTTGATAGTCTTTGCTTAAGGCATCAACTAGCATTGAAAGTGTGCTCGAACCCTGCAAGAATGGAGAGATTTATACAGCTGGTTTGGTTTAAAGACAAACACACACGGATCTCCACTCGCATCACATCTTTACACTTACTAGGCTGATGCTTCAAAGAGATCTAATTTTACTGGTACACATGTTGTATTGAGATTCAACATAACCGTGCTCAGAGGTACTCAGCAGCTGCTGGGCATTACTGAAAAGTAAAACCAATAGGAAAAAACAACGGATGCAAACAATTTGTAATACCCTAAACTATAAGGCCTAGAATTTCTAGACATCTAAAAGAATTTAAGAACCTGTAATATCCTCAGAAGTTACTTTTAATTCATTTTGCTTAACAGATAAATATATATCAATGCACACACCGTTTTTGGAGAACAGCATTATATAACAGGCAAGGCATTAACAGCTGTATTAAAGATTTACTCCAATTTCACTAGATTAAAGTATACCTTTCAAAGATATCTGAACAAAGATCCTGACACTTAAAGGTCTAGTTAACTTTAAAGTAAGTGTAAACAGTAATTTAAAGTACTAGCAGATAGTGTGATAGTTTAAGAAACGTCCAGTACTAAGCCATTCACTCGGTGGCTACACTGGATTACACCAACTAGCTTATGTTTATATTACGTTATTAGCAACTGGGTGTCACCACAAACCAACACAGAAACCACAATCTCATCATTTTTTTCTACTTTTTAAAATCATGACTTTGGAAGATCAGGTAAAAAAAAAACTATTCCACACAAGAATACCATAAAATGAGTATCTTCCTTATCTTACGAATTAAGAACCGTAAGCTTTTTCACATATTGAAAGAATGAACTTGACAGAAAGGCTGCTTTTCCCACCGCTATACTAATCATATGAAACATTTGCAACCCACATCTAACTCTGACATCAGCACCTGGCGCCGATTCTCCTTTACAAATGCTTACTCCCTAAGCTGCAATCCACTCCTAAGTCTCCAGCAACGAAACCTGTTCGGAGGGCTTTCAAAACTGTGACAAATCACCCTCCAGGCTGACCCAAAGCAACTGCGCTGGAAAAGCAAAGAGCAGTTTAGAGAAACACGTTTAAATGGATTAACGCAACGTTTAAAACGGTGAACCCTTCCCCAGAACCCTTCCCCGCCAGAGCGAGGAGAAACTCTGCCGGACCTGTTGCTTTGTCCCCTCCGAAGCCCCCACAAGGTGCTCGGGGCGCGCGAAAACGCCCCTCCCCACCGGAAGCCCCGTGCCAGGTGAGGTTTTCTCGCCTCGCCGGCCAACTGGAATGCTGCAGCGCCCTGCCTCCGGGGCTCTGGCCGGCCCAGCCCGAGACAGACGCCGGGACGCCGGACTCACCTGATCACAGGGCTGTAGGGGCTCCGGGAGCGGCGCCAGCTGCTGCTGCTGTATGGGCTGGGGGACACGTCGCCACCCCGCTCGTAGGAGCTGTGCCGGCTGTAGCTGGGGGAGCGGCGGCGGCTGTAGGGGCTCGGGGAGCGGGCAAGACGCCGCGAGTAGGGGCTGCTGCCGCCTCCCGCCGGGCTGGGGGACTTGCGGCTCCGCAGGCTCTGCGAGGCCCTGTGGGACACCGGGCTGTCGTCCCGGCCTCCCAGCGGGCTCAGGGACCGCTGCCGCCGCCTGTAGGCCTTGGGCTCGGTCTTGTCCTCCCGGTAGGCCTTGGGCGGCTCCTTGTAGGCCGACGGCGGCTCCTTGGACGACTTAGTCCGGCTCCGGTGGGCCTTCGGGTCTCGGTCCTTGCGGCTGCTACTGCTGCTGGACGTGGCCGAGGCGCTTTTCCGGCGGCCGCCGCTGCTGCTGCTGCTCCCGCTTTTGGCGGCCTCGGCCCGCTCCTCGCCGCCGTGGCCGTGGCGGCTGCGGGACTTGGAGGCCTCGCCGCCGCCGCCGCCGCCGCGCTGCCCGTCCCGCCGCCGGTGCTCGCGGTGGCGGTCCTTGCTGCGGCCGCTGCTGCTGCGGCGGTCCCGGCGGGGCCTGCGCTCCGACCCCTCCCCGCGCCGCTGGGTGCCGGAGGAGGAGGCCGGACTCCCGCCGCTGCCTCCCGTTCCCCCGGCAGCCGTCGCCGCCGTTGCCGCGCTGGCCCCCCCCAGCAGCAGCCCCTGCTCGGACTGGGAGCTTACATCCTCGTACTCCACCAGCGGGGTCACACCCCCGCCGCTACTAGCACCGCCACCGCCGTCCTGCTGCGGCTGGGGCAGCGAGAAGACCCGACGCTTCTCCGCCTCCTGCCCGGCGCGGGGCCCGCGGCGCCGCTTCTGCCGCCCTCCTGCGCGCCTCTTGCCTCTCGCCAGCCGCTTGACCTCCAGAGGGGGGCCCGGGCTGAAGCAAGAGGAGGAGGCCGCGGCGGCGGCGGCTGCGGCGGCGGCCGTGCCGGGAGCAGCCAGGAAGAGCAGAGGCGGCGGGGGCGGCGGCGGTTGCAGGAGCTGCGGCTGCAGGAGCGGCAACAGCAGCGGCGGCTGCTGAGGGGACAGGAATCGCCTCCGCTTGCGGCGTTCCTCCAACTTCTTCTCCGCCCAGCTCAAGCCCCCGCCTCCCCCCAGCGCCGTGTCCGAGCTGCTCGGCATCGCCTAGAGCCCGCCGCAGAGCGCGGCGCGGGTGCGGCCTCCTCCCGGGTCAGATCCTGGCCATCTCCCCCGCCGGAAACGGGAACGGCGGCGGCGGTGGCGGAGGGACACCGAGCACCAAGGCCGGTCGGGAGACGCGCCACGATAATCCGGGTCGGGACTCGGGTCCCTGGATTCCAGATCACAGTGGGGTACGCAGCGGCCTCCGGGCCCGAGGGAAGCAAGGAATTCGGGCGGAGGAGCTCCCGATCGTGCTCGTCTTCCTAGCCTCGGCAGCAAAAACACCAGATGCGCCGGGCGCTGACCTGCGGGGGAGTCCGGAGTCCTCCAAGTGCCCCCGGGGGTGGGGGAGAGCGACCTCGGCCGCGCTCTCGGCTCGGGCAGCGCAACGCGGAAGTACCACCTTCGTCTTCGCTTCACTCCATCGGGCCCTGACGTTGGGTGCGAGTTCAGGGGAGGGGAGTGGGCGAGACAACAACACGCCTCCGCCGCCTCCTTCTCCTCGTCGACGTTGTCCTCCTGTGGTGGCGGCGACACACGGCGGGCGCCTCAGAAGTGGCCTGGGCCTGACAACAACTCCCGGCCTAGGGCCTCGCGCACTCTGCGGCCCACAGGGACGGGCGGCGGGGCGGGGCGGGGCGAGGCGGGGGCGACCGGGCTGCGGCTCACGGTTGGGGCAGCGAGTGTGCGGGGCTGGGCGGGGGGCTGTTTCCGGGGAGATGGGGGCGGGGGGGGCGTTTCTGAGTCTGTAGGGGTGGGTATGGGCCCTGACTTTCTTCTTCCTTCGGCGCGGCGAGCAGAGGTGGCGGTGCTGCCCCTTTCCTCCGCTCCCCCCCCCTCCACGAGGAGGCTCCTGATGTGCGCGGCCGGCCCAGCTCGCTCCTCCCCTTCCCTCTCCGCTCCTCGTCAGGAGGAGGGAGGGAGATGGGACTTGCTGGTTGGGCCCTAACCTCCACAACCCCTCCTTCTAGCCTCGCTCTTTCGGCCTTTCCCCTCTTCGGCCCTGACGTAAGGGCGGGGACGCGCACGCACGTCGCGCTCCGAGAAAGCCCAAGGTGAGTGGTGTCAGGGGCAAAGGAGGCGGGAACAAAGTTGCCGCGCACGGGCGTGCTCGCTCCCGCTAAGCGACGGGCGTCTGGCCCGGAAGTGAGGGAACGTAGAGACGGCTCCATTTCCGATGGGGGTGGGACACTGTGAAGAAGAGTTAAAGAAAGGAGAGGGTTCGTGCGCCGCCCTCTGCTGTCGCTGGAGAGTCTCGGAGTGACGGCACGCCGGTCGTGCCTGTTGCTTGCGTCCAGCGCGCAGCACCGGCTCTGGATCTTCGCAGGCGCCGCACCGCCTGCCTGTTGACAGGTCACGGCGAGAGCAAGAATCTGGAGACTCAGGAATAATGCCGTTAATGGCCTTCTGGGCTGGATAATCACCCCGTCGTCTCCCCTCAAGCCAAGCCCGGACGGAGGTTGGAACAGCTGCGAGAGAGGAAGAGAGGGCACCCTGCAAAGGAGGGCGGAGATGGCGTTAGCTTAAACTATCTCTTGTACACCCAAGTTCCAGGCCCCATCTTGACCTAAAAACACAGTTGGAAATCCCAGTCTGGCGCTTCCATAACACTGAAGTTTAAAAAAAAAAAAAAAAAAAGTTAATACGAGGAATAATGAAACGTCGAGAGGAACTCCTGGAAACCCCAGAATTTTTACCGGCGGCCTTGAAGTCAAAACATCTCGCTCAAATGAGAGCTGCCCTCTTGGCACTTCACCCTCTTTCACCTTAACTATCCAAACCTGTGGGGCTGCAAAGCATAACCATTCGGTGACCTCACGTCTCATTTCTTGCATTACCAGGTTAGCCTTTCAGTTACAGAGTGGGCACTTGGGACAATTATCATAGATTAAAACTTAAATGGCTTATTGGTTTGGGTTTTTTTTTAATTGGATTATAGTTGATTTACAATGTTGTGTTTCAGGTGTACGCGAAGTGAATCAGTTATACGTACGCATATACCCACTCTTTTTTAGATTCCTTTCCCATATAGTCCATTACAGAGTATTGAGTAGAGTTCCCTGTGCTACACAGCAGGTCCTTATTAGTGGCTTATGGTGTTTTAATATGGTTGCAAAGAGAAGCTGAGCAGTGCATTCAATGGCTACATGTAGTCACCCGTTTTCAAGTTTATTTGTTCAGTGCATCAGTTGGTTCTTAGTTCTTAAACACTTGGTACCCATCCATCATTCATGCCTTCGTGTAAATAATTTTAATTGACTTGACATCCACTAACACTGTATCTCAGTCTGGACTCACCTAAGCTAAAATCAGACTTCACTGAAAGAATACAAAGGGTGTTTGCTGCAGAATAAAGGAGGAGGCAAAGGAGTAGGTAATCTTGAAGGCAGTTCATTTCCCAGGAGGATAGGCCCCGGGTGGGCCACACAGTGGGACCTACCACGCAGCCAGAAGGATATGGTAAATGCACTGGGAAACTGAATAGAAAAGTAAGGGACAAGGTGCCTAAAAACGTTTTTCCTTGGCAGTATTGCTGCCTGAAGTTCCTACAGCCTAAACCAGTTAGCGAATGGCTTTTTCCAAAAAAATACGATCAACCTGCCCCATCATCCTACTTTGAAAAGCCTGGAGTAGCAGAACTAGGAGAGCAAAATGGATTTATCTAGCAGTTCGTCACATATGACCAACTCCAGGTAAGAATATCATCTTCTGTCCTATACTTGCAAAGAAAACATGTTCCAAAGTAAATGGGTAGCTTCCAGTCCAGGTTGCAAACAGAAAACATGTACTAAAATATTTTTAGTGGGGTTCTGCCACCCCATATGTTTCTGCAAAGAGTCTGGGGGGTCAGATGGGGAAAAGAGGCAGAAGCGAAGCATTTTGAACTCCCCAAAGATACCTGCCCCCCATGCATTGAAATGCTAATGATTAACAGGGTTCAAACTCCAAAAAATGAGAAAGACCTTTAAATTAGAAGCCATCTGTTTCTATAAGCTTGTCTACTTATCTTCATGTAAAGAGATTTGAAGTTGCCACTTGGGACTGTGTTTTAGTATTTTACTGTTTGTGTGTTATGACATACTGTCTATTGGTTTAAGAGAGGGAGAGAGAGAGAAGGAGGTGGTAAGTTTTTTGCTTTTTTTGTTTATCTGATGGGTCATAACATACCTAATCAGCTGTTCTTTTTTTTTTCTTTTTTTTGCGGTACGCGGGCCTCTCACTGTTGTGGCCTCTCCCGTTGCGGAGCACAGGCTCCGGACGCGCAGGCTCAGCGGCCATGGCTCACGGGCCCAGCCGCTCTGCGGCATGTGGGATCTTCCCAGACCGGAGCACAAACCCGTGTCCCCTGCATCGGCAGGTGGACTCTCAACCACTGCACCACCAGGGAAGCCCTAATCACCGGTTTTTAAAGTGTGGCCTGAGACTAATGCTTTTTCAATGAATCATGCAATCAAAGCTATTTTCATAGTAAGACATGATTTGTCTTTATCATTCTTATTTTTTCACAAATGCACCATGGAGTTTTCCAGAGGCAACATGACATGTGATGACATCATTGTTCTGATGGCTAATGGAATGTGTGCTTGTGTGTTCGTATGTTTTCTAGAATATTCTAAGGTATTAAGTTTCTGAAATGTGTAAACATTTGGAATATCTGCCTAACTCAGTGACCCGATATTTTCCAACTGACTAATGGATGATGTTACAAAATTATGAGCAAAAGATTCATTCAAAGTGCAGGACAGACTGATGTTTTTTAATGTAACCATACAAAAAGTTCATAGATCTGACCTCAGATTCCACTTTATAACTAACCTTTAAGAAGCTAATGTGGGGACTTACCTGGTGGCGCAGTGGTTAAGAATCCTCCTGCCAATGCAGGGGACACGGGTTCGATCCCTGCTTCGGGAAGATCCTACATGCCGCGGAGCAACTAAGCCCGTGTGCCACAACTACTGAGCCTGCGCTCTAGAGCCCGCAAACCACATCTACTGAAGCCCGTGCTCCGCAACAAGAGAAGCCCCCGCAATGAGAAGCCGGCGCACCACAGCGAAGAGTAGCCCCCGCACGCCGCAGCTAGACAAAGCCGGCACGCAGCAACGGAGACCCAATGCAGCCAAAAATAAATTAATTAAATAAATAAATTAAGAATAAATAAATTAAGAAGCTACTGTGGAGTTTTGGTGTAGTATCAAAGAATAACCACAATTATCTGGAAAAGCTATTAAAATACTCCCTCGCTTTTCCAACAACATATCTTTTTCATACATTTCCACCAAAATAACATATTGCAACAAATTGCATAAAAAGGCTGATATGAGAATCAGTTTCAGTCCTACTAAACCAGTCAAAAGGAGATCTGTAGAAAGGTAACACATTAATCCTCTCATGTTTTTGTTTTGTAAAGATAGTTGCTTTCGGGCTTCCCTGGTGGCGCAGTGGTTGAGAGTCCGCCTGCCGATGCAGGGGACACGGGTTCGTGCCCCGGTCCGGGAAGATCCCACATGCCGCGGAGTGGTTAGGCCTGTGAGCCATGGCCGCTGAGCCTGCGGGTCCGGAGCCTGTGCTCCGCAACGGGAGAGGCCGCAACGGTGGGAGGCCCACGTACCGCAAAAAAAAAAAAAAAAAAAAAAAAGATAGTTTCTTTCATTTAAATGTGTTAGTTGTGTTACTATATGATGAAGTTATTGTTAATTTGAATGACTTTTTTTTTTTCTTTTTGGTGCCGCGCTGCACAGCTTGCAGGATTTTAGCTCCCAGACCAGGGATCGAACCCCAGCCCTCGGCAGTGAAAGTGCAGAGTCCTAACCACTGGACCGCCAGGGAATTCCCTAAATGAATATTTTTAAAGTGTTTCCATTTTTATTTCTAATATCAACAGATATAACTCATATAAACAAAAGCTCTTTTGTGGTCCTCAGGAATTTTTTTAAGTGTAAAAGGATCTTCAGAGCAAAACCTTTGAGAAATGCCATACAAAATCATTAAAATTCCAGTGCTTCTGTTCATGCTTCTAGTGGTACAAACAGTTCACAGATAGGTCATGCACTATCATTCCAGAATCTTCCATATAACTAGGAGTTTCTGCAGTGTCTTTCAACATTGCTTCTCCTTTAGAGAAATTGGTTGTTTGAGTTTTTATTAGGTTTTTCTCAGTCTTGAAAAAGTTTAAGCTCTCCTTACTTCAGCCCACTATTCTTTATCATAAGGAAGAATATCAAGCATATTATTGTTAAAAGAGAGAAAAGCAAAGCCAAAACAATGGAACTTTTCAATTTAATTATAAAAACAAGTAGTGAAAAAAAAAAAAACAGTAGTGGCCAGTATTTATGTGCACTTACTATGTGTCAGGCTCTGTGCTAAGTGCTTTATATTTATCTTCTCATTTAATCCTCTCTCCAGTGCCTAAAAATAGGGTGACCATAGTCCTCAGTTTGCCTGGGGTGGTCCTGGTTTATGCCATTTGTTCAAATATAATTATTAATAATATCCCCCTGCCAGCACATAAGTTTGGACATAAATTATCTGATCACCCTCCCTGTAAAAATTACTATCCACAGTTTACAAATTAGGAAACTGAGGCATAGAGAGATTGAGTGTCTTGCCCAAAGTACACTGCTAGTAAATGTGGGTGTGGGATCCTAACCCAGGTCTGTCTAGCTTTGTAGTTCAGCCTTTTAAAGAATTACAAACTGTTTGACTGATATCAATGCTCCTGAGATTTATGTTGACCCCAACTATAGTAATATATTCCAGAATAAAAGAAAGTAGAACACAGAAATTTATGATAAAATTTTAAATTCAGTTTCAGTTGTAAAACACTGATGTGATAGATGTGCTGTTCCGACACTCATCTTTTACACAGTTCAGAGGCGCACACTTGCTATCAACACTTTGCAGAAAACCAATGCTGCTTCTGTGTTGGGGCTTGCGGGGGAGTGCAGTTCTTGCTGGTTCAGTAAAGCTGAAGGATGCCTATTTATAAAACAGGAAAGGTGGACCAAACTGTTAGAGACCTTCCTAATAGGGATTCTCCCTGATGATAAGTAACAGAACGCGAGTTTCATTGGGTGTATATATGTGCCTAGCTTAAAACTACATCTCCCAGCACTCGCTGCAGATGAAGGACCTGACCATGCTATGTAGTCCTGGCCAACGAAATGTAAGTAGAAGTTGTTGGGTGAGGTGTCTGGGAATGCTTTCTTAAAATGGAAGGCCAATTTAGCTGACCTTGCCTTTTACTTTTCTTTACATCTGGAACTCAAATGCAATACTGGAGTTTGAGCAGCCATCTTGTGACTACAAAGGAACAAGCACATGTCAAGGATGGCTAGGTGAAGGTAAGAGAGAAGGACGTGGCTCTCTGAGGACATTGTGGATCTACCAAATCAACCCTGGACTGAAAAAGACATATAAAACTGGTAATATGTTTAAGCCACTGTTTTTTTCCATTTTTATTACAGATAAACTAAATTCCTAACTATTGCAGTGTGACCCCATGCTCCCATCCCACTTCAGTGGTGGATATCATTAATGAGAGCATTCTTTCCTGCTCATCCTAAATATAGCCTCAGAATCTGTCTCAACATAAGTGTCTAAAACCCACACTGCAGCAGATCAGCCACATCGTCCAGCAGCTCAGGCTTGAGAAGGACATGGTCCAGGTATGGTTCTGCAACTGTCACCAGAAGGGCAAACGATCACGCAAGTGAATATTCGTACTGAGAGGATTTTGAGGCTATTGGGCAGTCTCCTTCCTCAGGGGAACCAGTACCCTCTCCTCTGGCCCCAGGGCCCTATTTTGTCACCCCAGGCTGTAGGGACCCTCACTTCACTACGCTGTACTCCTCAGTCTCTTTCCGTGAGAGTGAAGCCTTTCCCTCTGTGTCTGTCACCACTCTGGGCTTTCCCATGCCTTCAAACCGAAGAATGGGGGCCAAAGGAAAGGGAAGAGCTAGGGGGAAACCTTGGGGTTTCTACCAGGGCTTTGGGGATTAAGTTCTTTATTCACTACGAAAAGAATTGGCAGCAGAGAAGGTGTGGGGACAGGGAGTTTGGAGGGAAGGTGAAGTTCAGGGATGCTCCTGATTATAATCCCCATGTCATTCATCACTTTGTTCTTAAGTAAAGAAGCCTGGGACATAGACACACACGCAGAGCAATATATTCCAGAATAAAAGAAAATATAACACAAAATTTGCAATGAAAACTTAAGATCAACTTCACTAGTAAAACTGAAGCGATGTGTCACTCCCGTGCTCATTTTTCACACAGTTTCAGAAGCCTACTACCTCTGAGTCAGAAATGATACCAATAATGAAATTATTTTTCAGGCTTGTCCTGGAGCAATTTTTGTCATTATTTGGGGAATTGCCTGGTCCAAAAACTCAGGGTTCACACCCTGGCACAAAACTACATGTCTTAGTTATGTTATATTGTTATGCCTTGTTATAGAGACAAATCAATACATTGAATTATGTCAAGATTGAAAGGGTACGTAATTTATTGGAATCAATATTTTGTTAATGTCTAATCTCATAAGAATATTTATGTACTCTTAGGAGATAGTTATTCAGGAATATTTGGAAGTTTGACTACAGATTACACACCATTGTAAAGCAATTATACTCCAATAAAGATGTTAAAAACAAAAACAAAAAGAAATAGACCTAAAAATGCTGAAATGATAGAATTAGTGCATCAAGACTTTAAAAACAATTATTTTTAAAAGTTTAAGGCTTAAGGGCAAGTGTGAAAATACTTAGGAGAGAAGTGGATATAAGATATAAGATAGAAATAAAAAACTTTTCAAGCTGAAAAAGAAAAGAATACTTTAAATTTCTAATTATATCAACTAACATTTGATGGAGAAAGGATAAACAAGCAAACAATTCATTTATGTTGTGTTAAAAGTTCTCATTAATAAGGTCATTATAGCCTTAAAATACACTATTGGAGATATAGGTCAAAGGAAATAATTTCTACCAGAACTTTTTAACTGACAATGTGAATCTTATTTTGTGTTCAGAGCATTGCAATAAAATTATTAGAATCGGCATTTAATAATTGATTCACCCTTATATTTATGGTCAGATGATTTTTAACAAGGGTGCCAAGACAATCTGATGGGGAAGAATTGTCTATTCAACAAATGGTTATGGTGAAGGAGATTGTTGTTGATAGGTATAAACAACAACTGCCCAGCCCCCTCCTCATTTCCATTTTCCCCATTATCACAATATAAATAATAGCAAAGAAAAAAAATGGTGCTAGGCCAACTCGACAGCCACATGCAAAAGAATGAAGTTGGACCCCAACCTCATACAATATACAAAAATTAGCTCAAGATGGATCAGAGGCCTAATATAAGAGCTAAAACTGTAAAACTCTGAGAAGTTAAACATAGGAATAAATATTTGCAACCTTGGGTTATACAAAACCTTCTCAGATGAGACACCAAAAGTACAGATGACAAAAGGAAAAATGATAAATTGGACTTATCAAAATTAAGAAGCTTGTGCTGCTTCAAATGACACCATCAAGAAAATGAAAATGACAGTGCATAAATCTTTACAAATTATTTATGTGGTAAGGGATTTGCATGTAGAATATATAAAGAACTCCTGCAACTCCACAATGGAAGGATAAATAACCCAATTTTTAAATGGTTAAAAGATCTGAATAGACATTTCTCCAAAGAAGACATACAAATGGCCAAAAAGGAAAGATGAAAAGATGCTCAGTATTATTAGCCATTAGGGAAATACAGATAAAAACCACAATGAGATACCACTTTACACACCAGGATGGCTATAGTCAATAGACAAGTTTTGTCAGAGATGCAGAGAAAATGGAACCCTCATACATTGCTGGTGGGAATGTAAACGTGATACAACCACTTTGGAAAACAGTTTGGCAGTTCCTCAAAATGTTAGACACAGAATTACACTATGACCCAGCAAATTCAATCCTAGCTATGTACCCACAAGATATGTAACCATATCTCCATGAAAAAACTTGTACACAAATGTTAACAGCATAATTCATAATAGCCCAAAAGTGGAAACAACCCAAATGTCCATTAGCAGATGAATGGATAAACAAAATGTGACACATCCTTACAATATAGTATTTTTTTTCAGCAATAAAAAGGAATGAATTTCTGATACATGCTATAGCACGGAGGACCTTTGAAAATATTATGCTAAAGGAAATAAGCCTTAGTTTCTGTCTTTTAATCATCACCTAAGGTACAAAGTATACAATATTATTCCCATTTAATAGTTGAGGAAAGTAAAGCTCAAGGGGATTGAGTTGTCTACAGTCACATAAACAGTAATGTGAAACTTGAATTTTCAACCCCAAAACATACCCAAAACACAAATAAAAACACTTTTTAAAAAGTGTTTCTTGGGCTTCCCTGGTGGCGCAGTGGTTGAGAGTCCGCCTGCCAATGCAGGGGGTACGGGTTCGTGCCTCGGTCTGGGAAGATCCCACATGCCGCGGAGCGGCTGGGCCCGTGAGCCATGGCCACTGAGCCTACGCGTCTGGAGCCTGTGCTCCGCAATGGGAGAGGCCACAACAGTGAGAGGCCCGCGTACCACACACACACACAAAAAAAACAATTTCTTGATCTATATCCACACAATCCCTTTTCCTTTATCGTGTCCTTAGTGACCACATAAATGCTATCCATCTTCCCTTTTCCCTTTCTGTATTGGTGCCTGGCCTTCTTCCTAGTGTCCTGGGCATAGCTAAAATTTTCCAATGGAAACCAAGGGGTTTTAGAGCTGGAAAGAATCTTTAAAATTTAAGTTCACCCCCCCCAACTCACTTTATTGATGGAAACTGAGATTTACACAAATCAAATGTCCTGTCTAAGGTCCCAAAGCTATTTTGTAAAAGAAGCCTTGTTTATTTTGTCTCCCATCCAGTACTCTTTACATTTGACTCATGGTTTTCAAACTCGCTGGCGGTACTCAAAGACATTCCAAGGAGTACATAGGCTGGGAAAGTTTTGAGGAAATGCGTTTTCGAATGATCAACTTCCATACTTCTAAAATTGATCTGCCTGAGAATGTTCTTGCAGTCAAGGTGTCTTGCTGGTTCTCTCTCCGACTTTATAAAACAAAGACAGAACTCTGATTCTCTAATCTTAATGGCACATTGCCCAAAAGTGTAAGAACAAAGACAAACCAAGGCACAATTGAAACATTGTGTCTGGGAAAGACTTGTTTAATCAAGACAACCTGTCTCATTGTAGCAATAAGTAATATTCCTCTCTGAACACATAGAATAGCTTTACTTTTTTTTTTTTTTGCTGTGCCCCATGTGGCTGGTGGGATCTCAGTTCCTCCACCAGGTATCGAACCCAGGCCACAGCAGTGGAACCCCAAAATCCTAACTACTAGGCCACCAGGGAACTCCTTTAACTTTACTAATATTTAAAAATGATTAATAAAAACATGAAATATATTTGCTGTTTTAATCAATTGTATATTACTGATAATTGAAATTATGACTCAATCTAGAAGAAAAATTTTAACACTTATCAGTTTTCACTTACTTTTTTTCTTATGGCAGGATGTATGATAAGGTGATGAGTAAAAGACTTTAAAGCAAAAAAAGTATGTTAGTATATTACATTAGGATAAAATTATGTGAGAGAAGTGGAATGGAAAAGAGAACAATGTAAAATTCTGGCTGTTGAAGGTTAGGTATAGTTTTTCTAAAAGAATGATAGTCGGTATCAAACAGCCATCGTTTGAGTCTTTTGGATACACACAGGAGTGATATAAGAATCTTAAATGTCAACATAAAAAGGTGCAAAAGTATATATAGGCTTTTCAAATCATTTTAGGAAGTATAAGCAAAAAAACCTGAAGACCACTGTCATAAGCAATCCTTTGTAGAATATTGATGACTCATAGTAAGTCCATTGCCATTATAGAAAAAAATTCTCAACAAACCTGTCTGCTAATTTTTAACTCAATATTATCATTTCCACACATAGAGGAAAGCACGTTATCATTGTTCTTTAAAAAAAAAAAGATTTTTAAAGGCATGAAATAGAGATTTTTGTTCCCACTCCTAAACTTTGCAACCTTTTATTTTCTTACACAATTTCTCCAGGCACCCAGGCACCAGGCTCCTGTATACTGAGGCTTCTGCTTAAAACTGCAGTTGCTCCCAACTGCTTCTAAGAGAAAGTGCTAACGCCAGCAGGGGGCTCACATCACTCTGCATGATCCGAGTCCCACTTATGGCTCCAGACTGCTCTTTTTCTCTCTCTGCTCAAACTCTGCACTTCAGTCATCTGGAACTTCTTTTCAGTTCTTTGAAGGTCCTGTTCGTCTCTCAACACTGGGCCTTCACACGGGCTGCTCCCTCTGTGTGGAATACTCAACCCACCTCCTACCGCCCAACTAGGTGTAATTTTTTTTTTTTTTTTTTGCGGTACGCGGGCCTCTCACTGTTGCAGCCTCTCCTGTCCCCTTGCGGAGCACAGGCTCCGGACGCGCAGGCTCAGCGGCCATGGCTCACGGGCCCAGCCGCTCTGCGGCATGTGGGATCCTCCCGGACCGGGGCAGGAACCCGTGTCCCCTGCATGGGCAGGCGGACTCAACCATTGCACCACCAGGGAAACCCTAGGTGTAATTTTTACATATTCGAATGTCAGGTTTAGGTACCACTTGAAGCTTTCTCCGACCGCCCCCACCACTACCATCACTAAGGTTGGATTAAATGTTCTTCTTTTGTGTTCCTGATGAATAATGTCCTTCCCCATCAAGCATGTACTGCAGTCTTCTCTTTCCTTGTCTGTTTCCTCCAATAGACTGTAGGTTGCAACACAACAGAAACAGTGTCTACTCACCATCATATTAAGCCTCCTCCAATGTACGGTACCTGGTAGTTTCTGAATGAATAATGGGAGAATTAATGAATGGATTGATTTTGCTGATTGATCAATTAAAAGACTTCTGTTGAAAGTCACAGCTACTTTAACAATCTTAAAGGAATTTGTTGGAAGGATATAAAGGGCTCATGAATTGACAGGAAGTTGTAATACCAGGCTGGAAAAATAGGTAAAGACCCAGGTAACTCGAGCAGCCAAGAAGCTGGAAAATGTTAGCAGGAATAGCCCAATCGCCTGGGAAGGACACAGTTACCTTTGTTTTAGGGCCCTGCTGCTGCCTCTTTGGGATTCCACCTCAACTGCCCTTGGAGATAATCTCCCCACTGCTGGGAATTAAATTTCATTGTCCCAAGGAAACCATAAACAAGACAAAAAGACAACCCTCAGAATGGGAGAAGATATTTGCAAATGAAGCAACTGACAGAGGATTAATCTCCAGAATTTACAAGCAGCTCAGTATCAAAAAAATGAACAACCCAATCCAAAAATGGGCAGAAGACCTAAATAGACATTTCTCCACAGAAGATATACAGAGTGCCAACAAACACCTGAAAGAATGCTCAACATCTTTACTCATTAGAGAAATGCAAATCAAAACTACAATGAGATATCATCTCACACCAGTCAGAATGGCCATCATCAAGAAATCTAGAAACAATAAATGCTGGAGAGGGTGTGGAAAAAAGGGAACACTCTTGGGGCCTCCCTGGTGGCGCAGTGGTTGAGAGTCCGCCTGCCGATGCAGGGGATACGGGTTCGTGCCCCGGTCTGGGAGGATCCCATATGCCGCGGAGCGGCTGGGCCCGTGAGCCATGGCCGCTGGGCCTGCGCGTCCGGAGCCTGTGCTCCGCAACGGGGGAGGCCACAACAGTGAGAGGCCCGCATACTGCAAAAAGAAAAAAAAAAAAAAAAAAAAAAAGGGAACACTCTTGCACTGCTGGTGGGAATGTGAATTGGTACAGCCACTATGGAGAACAGTATGGAGGTTCCTTAAAAAACTACAAATAGAACTACCATATGACCCATTCACTACTGGGCATATACCCGGAGAAAACCATAATTCAAAAAGAATCATGTACCACAATGTTCATGGCAGCTCTATTTACAATAGCCAAGATATGGAAGCAACCTGTGTCCATCGACAGATGAATGGATAAAGATGTGGCACATATATACAGTGGAATATTACTGAGCCATAAAAAGCAACGAAATTGAGTTATTTGTAGTGAGATAGATGGACCTGGAGTCTGTCATACAGAGTGAAGTAAGTCAGAAAGAGAAAAACAAATACCGTATGCCAACACCTATATATGGATTCTTAGGGGGAAAAAAAAGGTTCTGAAGAACCTAGGGGCAGGGCAGGAATAAAGACGCAGATGTAGAGAATGGACTTGAGGACATGGGGAGGGGCAAGGGTAAGCTGGGATGAAGTGAGAGACTGGCATGGACTTATATACACTACCAAATGTAAAATAGATAGCTAGTGGGAAGCAGCCGCATAGCACAGGGAGATCAACTCGGTGCTTTGTGACCACCTAGAGGGGTGGGATAGGGAGGGTGGGAGGGAGACACAAGAAGGAGGAGATAGGGGGACATATGTATATGTATAGCTGATTCACTTTCTTATGAAGCAGAAACTAACACACCACTGTAAAGCAATTATACTCCAATAAAGATGTTTAAAAAAAATTCATTGCCCCTTTGTGTCTCTTGGTCAAGATTTAAATTTCTGGAAAAGTGATCATTGGCTAAAGATCATGTGCCATGCCCAGGCTGCTAGAGCTGAGGAACATCAGGGTAGGGCCTCTCACGCTTTCAGACTGGGAAGGAGAGCATGCCTTTCACCAAGACTGTGGAGGAATTCCTCGAACAGGAAGAAGGGTTGGATACAGTGCAGCTAAGAAAGTACAGCTGTCTGCTACAGCTGTCTAGAACTAGAGCAAAATATGTGTTCCCACACAGAACAGTTTGTTTTGGTGCCATGTGTGTATTTAAGGCCTCTAGAATGGCTTAAAAAATAATAAAAACACATGAATTGAGTGTGATGTTTTTAGAGAAACATAATCTTCATTCTGTAGTCAAATGGAATATTCAGTAATTCAAATATGGCTATGCTAGAAGTTTTACTTAATGAAGTGCTCAGTTAAGGATAGAAAGAGAAATTACAAAGTAGACATTTAAAACGTCAACTGAAAAGAACTTAAAATACGTTTAGTTACATTACACAGAAGTTATGTGGGACTCCAATCTCAATTATAGCACACAATTCTACCTTCCTGTGGAAATAGCCATCAACCTAGAAATCCAAAAGACTGAAAATCACTCAACAAATTTGTAAATGTCTATATGAGTTTTGAGGAAACCTTGTGGTAATTAATGTTTATTGAAAACCCAATAGGAATTTGGAGGCATATAAACAAGATGAAGGGTTTTTCTTAGCTATGGAAGAAATGAACCATCTAAGAAAGAAAGTCCAGTGTAAACCTGAAGAACCAGGGGTGAAAAAGTATGCATCCACACAAAACCCTGCACATCAATGTTTATAGCAGCTTTATTCATAATTCTCAAAATTTGGAAGCAACCAAGATAGTCTTCAATAAGTGATTGGATAAACAAACTGGTACATTCAGACAATGGAATATTACTCAGCAATAAAAGGAAGTGAGTTACCAAGTCACAGAAAAACATGAGGAAAATTAGGTACATTTTGCGAAGTGAAAGAAGCCAGTTCGAAAAGGCTACGTACTTATGATTTCAACTATATGACATTCTGGAAAAGGCAAAACTAGAAACAGTAAAAAGATTAGGGGTTCAGGGGCAAGGGAGGGATTGATAGATGGAGCAAAAGATACTTTTAAAGAAGTGAAATTTGTTTTGCATGATATCGTAAAGGTGGATACATGTCATTATACATTTGTCAAAATCCATAGAATGTACAACACAAAGAATAAACCCTAATATAAACTTTAGTTGGATTTTAGTTAATAAAAATGTATCAGTATTGACTCATTAATTGTAACAAATGTACTGTGCTAATGCAAGACGTTAATAGAAGAAACTGGGAGTGGGGTGTATACGGGAACTTACAGCTCAATTTTTAATACAACGGCTTTTTTTTAAGTATATTAATTTTTTTAAAGAGAGAATTATGTATCAATACACTTGTAATTTTTAAGTAGTATATATTTCTTAGTTAACGTTTATCGTAGTATCCATCATACTAATAAAGAATGACTGGCATTTTCTTCACAAGTAGCAGGTAAAACGCTCGCTGAGGAATAAAATGAAGTAGATGGACATAAATACACAAGTAAGCATTTACTGACTGTATATTAGTCAGCCTCCAACATGATCCCCAGTGATCCTCATTTCCTTTTTATTGTTGTTTTAAGCCACTAAATTTTAAGGTATTTGTCATGCAGTGATAGACAACAAATACACTTTCAACTGGGATTAAATCAATGGATGCACATCAAGAAGTAAAAATCTTGAGAACAAATTAACAACTTCGGATTTGCAGAACTTTGGAGCGGTTCTGGACTTGGGTATAGGAAGTATTACAGAAGGAAGGAAAGAGAATTGGGGCAGAATCCAAATGATTTCAAGGTCTATAGGGAGCAGACCAACCGCACCCGTTCCGTGAAACAGAATTGTTGGCAGCCAGGTGGTTACACCTGGGTGGGCGGTGGTGGAGGTTAGGGAGGACAGGAGAATTCCTTTGTAAAGAACAGCCTAGAGAGAACTGGGGGTGCTAGGAAGGACTCGGTATAGCGGAGAAAATCTCTCCACTGTGGCATGAGAGAAGCTTCCTGCGTAAAGGGCAGCCCTTGACCTCTCAATAAAGGCCTATGAATTGCGAATCTCTTCTCTGCACAAGTCATCCAGTCTTGCCATCGCTTCCTTTTTAAAAACAAATGCAACTTAATTGATGTATAATTCATGTATAATATAGGGACAAATATATAAGGCATATAAACACCACACAATCAAAGTAAAACAAAAAAGTTTTTCACAAAAACAAAAAGTTTCCTCCTACCTCTATGAAATCAATCCCTACCACCACCAGTCCCAGTCAACTAACTATAGATGAATTTTCATGTTCTAGAATTTCTGATGAATTGAGTCATAGAGTATGTGGTTCTGGCTTCTCTTGCTTAGCATAAAGTTTTTGAGATTCATCAAGTTGTAGTCTGTATCAGTAATTCAGTTCGTTTTCTTGCTGAGTAGTAGTGTATGGATATACCACATGGTTTATCCATTCACCTGTGGTTGGACATTCGGGTTGTTTCCAGTTTGGGACTATTATGAATAAGACTGCTATGAAGTTCATGTATCCACCACTGGAGTATCATATAAAATACTTTCACTGCCCTAAAAATATCCCGTGTGCTTCTACTATTTAACCATTTCTCACTCCCCTCAGACCTCTGGCAATTGCTGATCTTTTGAACATCGCTACAGTTTTACTTTTCCAGAATGTAATTGTAATTGTAATTGTACAGTATTTAGTCTTTTCAGACAGGCATCTTTCACTTAACAATGTGTATTTAAGATTCATCCTCGTCTTTTTGTGGCTTGATAGCTCTTTTCTTTTTATCACTGAAAAATATTCCACTGTACAGATATACTACCGTTTGGTTATCTATTCACCTATTGAAGGATGTCTTGGTTGTTCCAAGTTTTGTGCGATTATGAACAAAGCTGACGATATAACCATTTGTGTGCAGGTTTCTGGGTAGACATAAAATTTCAAATCAGTTGGGTAAATACTTAGAAGTGCAACTGCTGAATCATATGGTAAGATTATGTTTAGACTATTTTTAACTTTGTAAGAAGCTGCCAAATTGTACCATTTTCCATTCCCATCAGTAGTGAATGAGAGTTCCTGTTCTCTACATCCTCACCAGCAACAGGTGTTGTCAACTTTTTTTGGATTTTCATAATTCTAATAGGTATGTAGTAGTATCTCATTGTTGTTTTAATTTGAAGTTCCCTAATGACAAATGCTATATATTTTTAAAATGTTATTTATTTTATTTATTTACTTTTGGCTGTGTTGGGTCTTCGTTGCTGCGCGCGGGCTTTCTCTAGTTGTGGCGAGCGGGGGCTGCTCTTCATTTTGGTGCACAGGCTTCTCACTGCTCTAGGCACGTGGGCTTCAGTAGTTGCAGCACACAGGCTCAGTAGTTGTGGCTCACGGGCTGTAGAGCGCAGGCTCAGTAGTTGTGGCGCACGGGCTTGGTTGCTCTGCGGCATGTGGGATCTTCCCAGACCAGGGCTCAAACCTGTGTCCCCTGCACTGGCAGGTGGATTCTTAATCACTGCACCACCAGAGAAGCCCCAAATGCTATATTTTTAAAATATACAGATTATCCAGATAGTTAGACTCTTCTCATATATCTTTTGACTACTAGTTTCTAACTTAATTCCATTATGGTCAAAGAACATGCTCGCTATGATTTCAGTATGTATAAATTTATCAAAACTTGTTTTATGGTTCAATATATGGCCTATTTTAGTGATTATTCTATAGTCACGTAAAAAATGTGTACTCTTCTGTTGTTGAGGGTAGTGTTCTATAAGGGTCAACAGGTTAATTTGGCTTATAGGTGTTCTATATTCTCACAGATTGCTCCTTAATCTGTCATTTACTGAGCTGAGTGAAATCTACTGCAATTGTGGATTTTTCACTTCTTTAATTCTATCAATTTTTGCTTCATGTATTTTGAAATGCTGTTATTAGGTGCATACACATTGAGAAATTATATCTGCCTGATGAATTTAACCCCCACCCCTTTTTTTCATACTGAATTTTTCTCCTGGCTAGGGATATTTTCACCTCCTTCAGTTGTCTAGCAATTTTTGACTAGAAGTTGAGCGTTATGAATGTTATATTTTTGAAAATTTGAATTTTGTTGTCTTATTTAATTAATGTTAAATTTGCTTGGCAGGCAATTTAGTCACTTGGGGATCAGCTTGATCACATCAAAGCCTACTTTTCCGCGTTGTTAGAGTAGATCTAAAGTAGCTTTATTCTAGTGCTTATTTAGCGTAACTACTAAGACATAACACTTTTGGGTTCTCTGTTGAATGCCCCAGGTTTTTCATATGTTTTCTTCACTCTAGTTAGTAGGAGATCAACTGTCTCTTAGCCCTGTGTGAGCACTAAGATTCGTTTAGCTCATAGCTCCCAGCTTTTGTTCTTTGCCCAGCCTCATGTAGTTTCATCGTACATAGGTTCAGATTGTTATCCTGGCAAATAATCAAGGGACTCCCTATGCATGTCTCCCTCCTCTTTGGTGTTCTGGCCCACAAACTGCAGCCACCTCAGCCTCCCCACGTCCTTATTTCTGGATTTCAACACAGTGATATCTCCCAGGTGATGTCTGGATTTCTCCTCCTGGCACTATGGTCCAGAAATTGCCCCCAGGGAGAAAGCTGCAACCGTCAAAAGGTGTACCTTGGGCCTCCCTGGTGGCGCAGTGGTTGAGAGTCCGCCTGCCGATGCAGGGGATATGGGTTCGTGCCCCGGTCTGGGAGGATCCCATATGCCGCGGAGCGGCTGGGCCCGTGAGCCATGGCCGCTGGGCCTGCGCATCCGGAGCCTGTGCTCCGCAACGGGAGAGGCCACAACAGTGAGAGGCCCGCATACAGCAAAAAGAAAAAAAAAAAAAAAAAAAAAGGTGTACCTTATCGGTTTCCTTTCTTTCTTCCTTCCTTTCTTCGGCCGCGCTGCACGGCTTGCGGGATCTTAGTTCCCTGACCAGGGATTGAACCCAGGTCCTCGGCAGTGAAAGCACAGAGTCCTAAACACTGGACTGGCAGGGAATTCCCTCCTTTCTTTCAGTGGCTAAAAATAAATGGCTTCGAACATTTATTTCATCCATTGTGTCCAGTTTTCTAGTTGTTTACAGCAGGTGGCCAGCCCCATACTGGTAACCTCTTCATGAGCAGAAGCAGAAAGTCTATCACCTCATTTTAAATATGAATGGATAAACCAGAATCAGCAGACATCTGAGGGCCATAGAACATAAAGTATACTTAAAATTTTAGAATGTAATATGAGTGCTCTAACGTTGAATATGTATGTATAATGAAGTTATATTAATTCATTAGGGCTGCTGTAACAAAGTGCAACAAACAGCGGACTGAAAACAATGGAAATTTTATTGTCTCACAGTTCTAGAGGCTAGAAATCCAAGAACTAAGTGCCAGCAGTGTTGGTTCCTTCTAAAGGCTGTGAAGGAGAATCTCTTGCATGCCTCACCCCTAGCTTCTGGAGGTTTGCTGGCAGTCTTTGGCATTTCTTGGCTTCTGCTGCATCACCCCAGTCTCTGCCTTTCCCTTGACATGGCATTCTCCCTGTGTGTGTATCTGTCTCCAAATTTCCCCCTCCATTTTTAAGGACATCAGTCATATTGGATTAGGGACCCACCCTACTTCGGTATGACCTCACCTTAACTACTTATATCTGCAGTCACCCTATTTCCAAATAAGGTCACAATCTGAGGTCCTAGGGATTAGAACTTCAACACATGAATTTTGGTGGGGGTGGGGGGGGACACAATTCAACCCATAACAATAATTAAAATGCTACCGACAAAAATCCGTGAGGTGGAAAGGGAGCAGAAGAGATAGAGGGAAACGGGGGAGAAAACCCTAATATCCTAGTACCACAAAACAGGAAGGTGGCCATGAGATATTGACAAAAGTTTATAAAACATGAAATAGGAGTTTTGGTATATTATTTAAAAGTTATAAAGATGACCAATAGCATGATTAGCAAACTGAAATAGTTATAGGAGAAAAGCAAGCAACATAAATGAGAAACAGGGCTCAGGTTTTGGTGCTTGTGTTTACCTGGTAGATGTGCAGAGAACTGTGGCATACGAGTCAGTGCTTGCCCCATCTGGAGAGTATAGCCATTTAACCAGCTTTGGTGAATTCATGGGAAAGGGGCCGTATTTGCCATGTATTCGGTTAGTGTCCCCCCAACATTCATGTCCGCCTGGAACGTCAGAAAGAGATCTTATTTGGAAAAAGTGTCTTTGCAAATGTAATTAGTAAAGGGAAGTTATGTTGGATTAGGGTGAGCCCTAAATCCAATGGCTGGTGTCCTTACAAGAAGGGGAGATTTGGACTAAGAGACATGACACACAGAGGGAAGAAGGCCACATGCGGAGAGAGGAAGAAATTTCAGTGATACAGCTACAAACCAAGGAATGCCAGGAATTGCTGGCAACCACCAGAAGCTCAGAAGAGGCAAGAAAGGATTCTTTCCTAGAGCTTCCAGAGGGAGCATGGTCCTGCTACCAGCCTGATTCCAGACTTTGAGCCTCCAGGACAGTGAGAGTTGTTTTAAGTTTTATGCTTCCTGGTTTGTGGTACTTTCTTACGGCAGCCCTAGGAAACTAAAACATGCAACATCTGACTTTTTAATTAATTTATTTATTTATTATTGGCTGCATTGGGTCTTTGTTGCTGCGCGCAGGCTTTCTCTAGTTGCGGTGAGTGGGGGCCACTCTTCGTTGTGGTGCGCGGGCTTCTCATTGCGGTGGCTTCTTGTTGCAGAGCAGGGGCTCTAAGCACATGGGCTTCAGTAGCTGTGGCTCGCAGGCTCAGTAGTTGTGGCTCACGGGCTTAGTTGCTTCGCAGCATGTGGGATCTTCCCAGACCAGGGCTCGAACCCGTGTCCCCTGCCTTGGCAGGCGGATTCTTAACCACTGTACCACCAGGGAAGTCCCCTGCATCTGACTTTTTTGTGGGGCTAAACATTTGGATTTTTTTTTTTTTTTTTTTTTTTTGCGGTATGCGGGCCTCTCACTGTTGCGGCCTCTCCCATTGCGGAGCACAGGCTCCGGACGCGCAGGCTCAGCGGCCATGGCTCACGGGCCCAGCTGCTCCATGGCATGTGGGATCTTCCCGGACTGGGGCACGAACCCGTGTCCTCTGCTTCGGCAGGCAGACTCTCAATCACTGCGCCACCAGGGAAGCCCTGGAATTTTTAAATGTTAAATCTTATCATTTTTTTTCATGTTGGGGTTTTTTGTTTGTTTGGGTTTTGTTTTGTTTTTGAACTCACTGCAATTCAAACAAAACACATCTACAGTCAGATCTAGCCTTCAGGCCATCCATTTGCAACCTCTGCAATAGAGAAACTAAATACAGTGTAGGAAGATGACTAACAGAAATGAGAAGGGAGTAAGTGAACTGAGCTGAGGTATAAGTGTGCTAAATACTCTCCTGTCATAGCAGGAAGTAAAAAGACAATGTCTAACTTTGATTAATAGCAAGAAAATGATTCCAAGTAGTTGCCTCTGGAAAATGGTCCAGGGGTGGGGCAGGTGACTGTTACTTTGAGTTATAAGTTCTTTTATATTCTTTGGTTTTGAAAGGTAGGTAGGTATTACTCTCAGCCTTGCCAGGAAGTTGCTCTCGAAGGTAAGGAACTAAATTTTTCTGCCAGTAATAATAGAAGAGGCCAATGGCTGAGTAAAGTTTCCAGGAGTAGCAGAAGGCACTTCCTGTCTCTGGAGAAAAATAGGTTTTAGTACCTTTCAAAGAACAGACAGAATGTACACGTTTCCACACTTTTATGTTTCCCAGAATTTATCTTTATGAAGATCATGATAGTCCTTAATCCTGAGTCTGCATTAAACTATAGAAATGAAACCATTGAGTTTCATAATGTTATGGTTTACAATGTCAAGGAACTAAAAAATTAAGAATTCATTTTTAAATCACTGGTGAATTCAATTTTAAATCATCTATGAAAAACCCTGAAAGTGCCATCTGTGTTTCATAGAGATACTTGTGCCCTTCAGAGAGGGAATATATATCCTTAATTATATAATTGTTCATAACATCTGACATGACTAATGATTTTAAATGATAAATCAAAGGAATCCAGCCACTGAGCTTGCACAAGGGGAAAATCATATCTAGAACTACATCCAGCTTGTCTTGAAATTCTTGTTTCTATAAAAATCTACCAACACATTAGCAGTATATATTTACATGAAGGTTGCAAATTGAATTTATGTATTTAGGTAGTTACTCAAGATGGTCTGGGTTGGGACTTCCCTGGTGGCACAGTGGTTAAGAATCTGCCTGCTAATGCAGGGGGCATGGGTTCGAGCCCTGGTCGAGGAAGATCCCACAAACAGTGGAGCAACTAAGCCTGTGCGCCACAACTACTGAGCGTGTGCTCTAGAGCTCACAGGCCACAACTACTGAAGCCCGCATACCACAACTACTGAAGCCTGCATGCCTAGAGTCCATGCTCTGCAACAAGAGAAGCCACCGCAATGAGAAGCCTGCACACTGCAACAAAGAGTAACCCCCGCTCGCCACAACCAGAGAAGTCCGCGCACAGCGAAGGAGACCCAATGCAGCCAAAAATAAGTTAATTAATTAATTAATTTTAAAAAAAAGATGTCTGGGTTGCTTCTAAGAGCAACACGAGGAAATTAAAATTGGATTAAACTTGAAAAACAGGTTTATTATATGTCACTTTCTTCCCTCTAAGACTTTGATATTGGCCAATATCTAGACTATCTCCCTCAATCTCTTCTTCACACTAGTCCTGAGGGATCTTACTCAAAGGCAAATCTGTTTAAAGTCTTCCCCTAACCTAAATCCCTTAATGGATCTCTATTGCCTTCATGACAGATTGAAGGTTTTTCTTTATCTAATTTCTGCTCACCTTTCTGGCCTCACCTCTCAGCATCCCAGTCAATCCAAATGTGTTGCTTGCTGGTCGTTAAACCAGAGCTCCTGGTCGTGGTTCCTTCCTTTTTCAATCCTCTTTCCCATGGCTGACTCCTGTGTTCCTCCTATGTACCCACAAAAGTTCAACTTAAGTCTCCCCTCCTCCAAGGAGGGACTTTCTTCATCTCTCCAAAGCTGAGATGTATGCTATCTTGGGTATTTCCACATGCTGTCTTGGGTATTTCCACAGCATCTTACTGGATAATTCATCCTAGATTGGCATCTTCACTCATTCTCTCCTGACCCTAATTTCCCCAGCGGACTTTTAATCTTATGACCATAAATTTGGTCTTAATGAGAAAGTTTCTCCCTTTGTTTCTAAATAATGACTTTAGTTCTCAGCTCATTTATAAACCAGACAAATTCCAAGCCAGATGAATAATCAAGCCCCTGCCTGTTCTGCCTAGCCTCACCCTCAAATCCCTTTACATTCAATCGCCCTGTTTCTACTCCCCACAAGGGGTGTCCCGGGTAAACACCAAATTACACAAAATCAAGTAGAAAAAACATAACAAACAAAATTTCTACCAAAGAAAGAGGATTGTTTTCTCATAAAATAATGCACTCACAGTCAACTCTTCTAACTGTCCTTTTGAATGACTTGAATGTTAGTTTCCTGAAAATTTGAATTATATTCCCATTGCTTAGCATATTGCATAAAATAGTAGGCAATCACTAAATATTTATTGCTGATGTTTTTTGAAAAACTTGATTTCCATTTACCTCTCTAGTTATTAGCAGTAACTTACTGTATGAGGTTTTTTGCACAAAATTTTAATTCAGAATGACAAGATTCATGCAAGTTAAATAGTTTTCCCATTTTATAAAAAAATTATAAAACATTTGATAAGAATCTATAAATTCCAGGGACTTCCCTGGTGGTTCAGTGGTTAAGAATCCGCCTGCCAATGCAGGAGACACGGGTTCGATCCCTGGTCCAGGAAGATCTCACATGCTACGGAGCAACTAAGCCTGTGTGCCACAACTACTGAGCCTGCGCTCTAGAGCCTGCAAGCCACAACTACTGAGCCCACATGCCACAACTACTGAAGCCCATGCACCTACAGCCCATGCTCCACAACAAGAGAAGCCACCGCAGTGAGAAGCCCGTGCACCACAATGAAGAGTAGCCCCCACTCGCTGCAACTAGAGAAAGCCGGCGTGCAACAACGAAGACCCAACGCAGCCAAAAATGAATAAATAAATAAATAAATTTTTAAAATCTGTAAAAATTTTTTTAAAAGAATCTAGAAATTCCAATCCAGATGAAACCAGAAATGCTGCAGGATTTTCTTTTCCTAATTCTTTGTATTTTCTCTGAAAAATCTAGATGTTTGGTGGTCTTTGATTTAAAGAAAATTCCTCAAAATCAAAAGAAAATTCAAACTGACCATATTTCAGGAAAGGTAGAATTGGCCTAAATTTGAAAAAAAAGTTTGGGCCATATGACATTGATTTTCTTCTGAAGTATTTTCCAAAATATTGACTATTTCCTGCTCCTTTCCCTTTTTCTTCTGATATTCACAGCAGATTCAAAAGAGAAATTTTAAATGTCAGCTAAGTAAAACTTCATTGTCATTTTTACATTTTTTTTTTTTAACTTTTGGCCTCACCACGCAGCATGCCGGATCTTAGTTCCCTGACCAGGGATCGAACTCTGCAGTGGAAGCTCGGAGTCCTAACCACTGGACTGCCAGGGAAGTCCCATTTTTGCATGTTTTTTAATCCAATAATCCTATGCATACCTACAGTCCACTAAACCTCCTGCTGAAGACACTCACAGATAATAACTCATTTACTGTTCAGAACACCCCTGTGAGATAGGCATTACTATCATCCCTATTAAGCAAATGTAGAAATGTAACATCAAAGAAACTAGATAATTTTCTCAACATCATATAACTAGCAGAACCTTGAATGATATCTGTATACTTAAGGAGAAAGGAGGGGGGGATAAAATGAGAATTTGTCTAAAGAAGACATAATAGTATTGAAACATTTTTATGTTCATTCACAGCTGTTCATGAAAGGACAGCTGGTTAATGCCTCACAAGATAATGTGAAGTAAAAACATATGTGTTTTCATCTCCTGACCACTGAAAGTGAAAGGTAAACAAATAATTACTCCAGAAAGCCCAGGAAAAAGAATTTTTTTTTAAATCAAGCCTTGTTACTATCAGCATTGATGACAGAGATTGTCCTGTTGTATCCATGGCAGGCACCGTTCTGGACACAAGAACACAAACATGTAAAGCAGACATGTATCTTCTCTGACAGCACCATTTCTATCTCTTCTGGTGGAAAGTTTATTTGAAATTCTACCATTCCAGACTATAACATATTTGAGACTCTCTTTCCTTATCATTAAAGGTGGCCTTGGATGGACTTCCCTGTGGCGCAGCGGTTGGGAATCCGCCTGCCAATGCAGGGGACACGGGTTCGAGCCCTGGTCCGGGAAGATCCCACATGCCACGGAGCAATGAAGCCCGTGCGCCACAACTACTGAGCCTGCGCTCTAGAGCTTGTGAGCCACAACTACTGAGCCCGCGTGCCACAACTACTGAGCCCACGTGCCACAACTACGGAGCCCACGTGCCACAACTACGGAGCCCACGTGCCTAGAGTCCATGCTCTGCAACGAGAGGCCACCGCAATGAGAAGCCCACGCACCGCAACAAAGAGTAGCCCCTGCTCGCCGCAGCTAGAGAAAGCCCGCGTGCAACAACGAAGACCCAAAGCAGCCGAAAGTAAATAAATAAATTTACTAAAAAAAAAAAAAAAAAAGTGGCCTTGGAGATAGTTCATGGAAGTGGAAGTGTTTACATCAGTAGTAGGCGACCTCTTAGCTTCCCGTGAAGGGAGCCCGTGCTGATCCTCACTGTATCTTGGCACTGCCACCATCACCTTCTGGTTTAGGACTAGGGTAGCAAGTTTGGAGACGCAGAGCCCCCATTTGCCTCTCTCTTGATGAGGAGGCCCTGGGTCTCCAGGACACCTGACTCAGTCTAACATTTGGATGACCTTCTCATCCCTTCCACCATTTGCTTCTCAGGGTAAGAACATCAGTTAATAGGTGCCAGTTTCTGTTTCCATAGCCCTATGACGTCTGTATAATTCACAGGAAATGTCTTCAGTTTTGAAAGGGCTCATCTGTGCTGTGTGCTCCCGGGAACTGCCAGGCTTCTTTAAGAGCTCTGTCTATGTCCCATACTGTCACTCCCATATCGTCTTACTCAGAGAGTTTGAAGGCTACAAGGTAATAACCCTATTTTTAAGAGAGTCTTGATTTCACTCTGTATGTACATTAAGTGCAAAAAATTAACAGTTCACATCTCATTTTCATCCTTAAGTTTTTACTCATACTGTCTGGAGGGTCTTTGCTCAATTAATCCCTCCATCTTGCGTTCTTTTCCTCGGAACTCAGATCAGAAAGAGGTTTGCTGTCAGTGAAAGCTGTGTGGCTTGGGCTCTAACAGTCTTTGACAGGCAGCTGCATCCAAGGGATTAGAGATCATGATAGCTGAGCCTGTTACTTGGCAGGGGGAAACACGAAGGTAGGTCTTGACAAGTCAGAGCATGTGTGGTCTCAATGATAGCAGCTCTCCTGCTGCGCTCGCCTGGCAAAGGAGACTGCGTCCTCTGAAAATTGTTTGGAAGAGCAGGTCTTATGTTTTATGCTTCAACAGATCACTACGATTCAACAGAAATAACTTCGTTCAAAACAAACATTTTTTTGGAGTGCTTCTAAAGCTATGCTTGTGGGAAGGAAATCCAAAAAAGAGGGAATACATGTATATGTATGGCTGATTCACTTTGCTGTACAGCAGAAACTGACACAGCAGTGTAAAGCAACTATACTCCAATTAAAAAAAAGAAAAAAATTAAAAATAAATAAAACTATGCTTGTAAACTGATTTCAAAGTATGCTTTACTTTATAAAGTCAATGTCGTTGGACACACATTTTACCCTTTATAATATCTGCCCCTGTGTATAACGTTTAACTCACTTTCACGTTTGAATCCTCTCTCTTAGGGTTTTGAAATTCAGTCCTCGGATGAAATCTCAAGGGGACATGTGACGGGGTGGAAAGAGTAAGAGGTTGAGTCAGAGGGACTCTGGCTATAGCATTTGTAAGTATTTTCATCTACTCTCTCTTAGCCTCAGTTTCCACATCTGTGAAATGGCCAGAATGATGGCTGTCTCACCTATTGTTACAAAGCTCTTGTAAATAATACTGAGTAATGTGCATGAATAATATGAACCAGCATACGAGGTAGGGCCTGTTACCATTGTACAAAAAAGGGAGCCAAGACTTGAAGCACTTAGCCGACCTGCCCAAGGTCCCTCACAGTATACCAGACTGAGGTCATACACTACTCCAGACTCATTTGGCTCCCCCTGACACTACCTCCTGACCTTGGCCTCTTGCTCAGTGGAGCTCACTTCATCTCCTAATGCCCCAGGTGACTCAGACTCCCTGGGGGTGAAAGCATGGCATTGGCCTGAGGTCCCTCATGCCCACTCAGGAAGCCGCAGCTTCAGCACCCAGGTCCACAGTGACCCACTGACTGGCTCCTCGCACAGCTTCCAGATTAGATGAAGCGCTGCTTTCCCAGCACAGCCCCAAAGTGTGGAGTCATGAACACCCTGTGGGGCACCCTTGGAGATGAGAAGAAGCCAGCAAACGAGTGTATCTTCCTTCCTCCCCTTGACGGGCTGTTCCCACAGCACTGCCACGTGGCACCTCCAGAGATATCCTGTGTGACCGGCGTGTTTTCCTGTGAGGCTGTGACCGGCTCTGTAACTCACCACGTGTATTTGCTTCTGCTCCCTTCTCTCCATCATTCTTTGCCGCCCTTAGATTGCACCTCCCAATAAAGCAGCTGACGTGATCGCACTCTAGACCTGTACTATCCAATTCAGTAGTCACTAGCCCCATTTGGCTATCAAAATTAAAATTAATTAATTACAATGAAATAAAATCTAAAATTCATTTTCTCAGTCACACTAGCCACATTTTTTTTTAATGCTTATTTATTTATTTGGCTGTGCCGGGTCTTAGTTGCGGCATACGCCATCTTCTTTGCCACAGGCAGGATCTTAGTTCCCTGACCAGGGATTGAAGCTGGGCCCCCTGCATTGGGAGCGTGGAGTCTTAGCCACTGGTCCACCAGGGATGTCCTCACACTAGCCACATTTTAAGTGCTTAATAGCCACATGTGGCGAGTGGCTACAGAACTGGACAGCACAGATATAGATCACGTCCATCATCACAGAAAGTTCCACTGGCCAGGGCTATTCTAAACCTTATCATGACCAGTATTTCACACAAGAGTTTTATTTTAAGCGGTTCCCTTCTCTGACAGACACCTTCTGTCTTCCCAACTTGCCCTAGTATTCCCACTTAAATACTCTGTAACCCCCATTGGAGCTGTAGTTATAAGATCCTGCATCTTTCTCACTGCTGTCCCCCTCTTCCCACGTCCTCATCACTCCCCCTACCCAGCTTAAATGTTATCTTTCACTTCATTTTTTTTTTTACTATTTATTTATTTATTTGGCTATGCCGGGTCTTAGTTGTGGCACACGGTATCTTCTTTGCCACAGGCAGGATCTAGTTCCCTGACCAGGGATCGAACCCAGGCCCCCTGCATTGGGAGCGTGGAGTCTTAACCACTGGACCACCGGGGAAGTCCCTCACTTCATTCTTAATTCCTTTGTGTCTCCCTTTACTGTACTCACCCGATGTGCAGGATATCTTCCGTTTGCCTCTCTAGATCCACCGTCCACCCTTCTCCACCCTGCTTTGTGCCCTGGAAGGGTGACCTATATGGTCTACAATCACCAATGAACCCCCTGTTCTCTGGATTCCATTTGGGTTCAGCCCATGACAAACCAAGGAGCTCAGAGAGAGGAAGAAGAGGGACGTTAGGATATTTATTCCTCCAGCTCCCTTCTAAGAACTCAGATGCATCCCTCAACAGAAGGACTCAGCTCCTAAAAGGCCATCAACTACTATGTACTGAAAAACAAAACAAAGCTCCTGGATAACTAGGCCCTGACAGACCCCTGTGACCCAAAGTGCCCATAAGAAACTCAGCGGCATGTGTTCTACCAAAACATCAAAATTTGGACATGCACAGCAGATTTCTTATAAAATAGAAATGGTATGCCCAGTCTCATAAGCAGGTCAGGAAGACACAAGGAAACTGCATAAAACTTCTGCTTTGTCGCCTCTTTCTCAATCCACACCAGTGTCTTGCAAGGAGTTCCATACCGCCAGTTAACAGAAAAGGGAAAAACATAGGCCAGATTTATTGATGGACCTGCCTGTTGTACCATCACCAGCCGGAAGTGAGGGCCGCCGCACTAGCACTCTGCCACAGGGCGGCCTAGAGACACAGTGGCGAAGTCCCCATGGGCAGAACTCGGGATGTTGCGTCTGGTGGTCCACTTCCTGTGGAAGAAGAGTCAGCCTGGCTACTATATATAAAATGGATAACCAACAAGGACCTACTGTATAGCACAGGGAACTCTGCTCAGTGTATAGATATACTCAATTCAGTATATATATATATATATATATATATATATAGAGAGAGAGAGAGAGAGAGAGAGAGAGAGAGAGAGAGAGGATATTTCAATATATATAGTGAGAGTATGCGTATATATTCCATTTCAGTTTCTTTTCCCTTATAGGTTATTACAAAATACTGAGTATAGTTCCCTGTGCTGTACAGTAGGTTCTTGTTGGACCTACTGTGCAGTACACCTGAAACTAACACGATATTGTAAACAACTATACTTCAATAAAGAAAAAAGAAGAGGTAGCCTGAGGTACAAAACTATAGTGACACATGGACAGTGACTCAGTTGGTCAGGAGCTTGGAAAGATCAATCTTGGAAAATCAGTGGCAAGAGCTCAGCGCTTCTGCCAGCTCCACCAGCTTCTGTTCTCTCGGAACACCTTATCCACCACCATCGTATCCCACACGGCATTGCCTGAGACGAGGGGATGCATCTTATGGCAGTAAGTGGAGCACTGCCCTCAGCATCTGTGGACTTCATTGACCTTACCACATGCTCCATTACACAGGAGTAGCTTGCTTGACAGAACAGTGGAGTGGCTTGCTGATGGCTCAGTCCAGACACCAGCTGGGAGACACCACCTTGTGAGGTTGGGCTGCCGATTTATAAATCGAGGTATGCTTTTAACCGGTGGTCAATTTCTGGTGCCTTCTTTGTCCTAGCCAGAATGCATGGGCACCAAGGGTCAAAGATCAGAGTGCCTCTTCTCCCTATTACACTGTACACGTGAAGAATTTTTGCTTTCCGTCTCTGTGACCTTAGCGTCCCTTAGAGATCCTAGTGCCCAAGGGAGGAATGCAGAGAATGAGGCTACAATGCTGGTTGGGTCATTGATCCTGATGACCAGGGAGAAATTGGGTTGCTGCTACACAAGGAAGGAAGGCAGAGAACTATGTTTGGAGCCCAGAGGATTCACTGGAGGCCTCGTAGTACTCACTTGGCCAGCTCTCCTAGTCAATGGGAAACTGTAGCGGCGCAATAAAGCAAAACCACTAAGAACTGAAACCCCACGGGAAAGAAGGTTTGAGTCACCCTACTGGGTAAAGGATCCCATCCAGCTGACATGGTATCAGAGGATAAGAAAAACATGAAGCTAATCTGGAAGAATGCAGCTATAATTACCACCTGCTTAGACCTCATGACCAGTCACAGAAGCAGGGATGGTCATAGCTATGTTTTACATATCAATTAATTATTTTTCCACATCCCTTTCCCCCTTGTCCTAGCCACCTGATATGAAATATGCTAGAGTCGGGACTTCCCTGGTGGTCCAGTGGTTAAGACTCCAACTTTCCACAGCCGGGGGCACGGGTTCGATCCCTGGTCGGGGAATTAAGATCTCGCATGTCTCAAGACATGGCCAAAAAATAAAATAAAAAGTTCTAGTATTGGCTAATATTTTAGGTTCAGCTGGGACTATGACTGAATAAACATTTCCCTATGGTAATATGGAAGCTGAAGGACTTTGAGTATCTCCCATGATGGGGAGACAAAATTTCACCTGCACAGAGATCAAGAGTTGATGCTGCAGGGCACAGGAGGTGAACCCTACTGAACAGCTTCTGGTCGCCTTTCCAGATCCAGTCTCCATTCTTCTCTCTCCTGATCTGTGCCCTGAGAGGCTGACCTTTATGGATAACATCAAAGCTTCCCTTGCCCTCTGCTTCCAATTAGCTTCAATTTATGGGGAGCACCTACAAGGAGATAAGAGGGAGAGAGAAGAGTGAGGTTGAAATGTTTATCCCCAGGCTCCCTCTCTGGGGGCGTTGCTGCCTGGTGGCCATTTTAGTTACGTCACAAACCTTAGTGACTTAGAACAAGCACCATTTTATTATTTTCCTTGGTTCTGTGAGTTGACTAAAGCTCAGCTGAATGCCTCTTCTGCTGGTCTTATGAATAGTCTCTCATAAAGCTGCAGTCACCTGCCAGCGGGGGCTGGAATGTCCAAGATGTCCTGACTCTCATGTCTGGCCCCTGGGTGAAGGCAGAGGAAGACTGGGCTCAGCTGAAGTTCTGAGAAGATGAGACTTCTCTCACCCCCCCAAGTAGTCCTAGAGCCTCGCCCTCTCCGTGTGGCCCCTCCACAGGGTCTCCCTATGTGGTCCCGCCAGAAGAGTAGCTGGACCTGGTGGCTCGAGGGATCCCCAAATTGCAAAACCAGAGGATGCCAGACTTTCTTAAGGTTCAAAGCTTGGAGCTGGCACAGGATCACTTCCATCATCTTTTATATAGTCCCTTTATTAAAGATGGCAAGATGTGTATCCAGTTCTTGCCAAAGAAATGTGAACGTAAGTGATGTGTGTCACTTCTGGATGGAGATATTTAATAGCTGGTGTGCTCTCTCCCTGTACTATATTTCCTGCCATGGTGACCTTGGGAGCCCCAGATTGAGAAGGCAGGCATTTCTTCATAGAATAAATCTGGATTCTTGAGTCGCCAGATGGAGAAGAGCTTTCGTCTAATATATGCCAAGTCACTGAGGTTTAGGGTTTGTCACTGCATCATATCCTATCCTATCCTGACTAACACAATTATGTACCATTTGATTTGTGTTGGAAAGGAGAACTGAACAATAGCTGATTCCTGAAATATCCTTTTCAAGTCATATCACCCACATGTCAGATGCTTAATGAAAAGTTGATTTTCAAACAGCAAACAAAATATGCAAAAATAACTTAGGGCTATGAGGAAAGTAATAAGTGGTTAAGTGCAAGACATCTTCCACATTTTGGAGATGTATCATGTGGATGTTTTAAGAGCAAATGTCAGAAAGTCTAAATCAAATTGACTTAAAAATAAGAAAATTCATTATCTTGCACTACGAAAGGTTTCAACTAAGATGGGGAGTGCTTCAGCATTGGTCCATTGAACAGTTCAATGTGCCATCAAGGACGTGGATTCTTTTCATCTTTCTCTTCTGAAATCCTTGGAGTTGGCTTTATTCTCAAGTTCATAATAAAATAGCAGCAGCAATTCCAGTATCGACATTCCCACAGGGAAATAAGAGGAAAAAGGATGACTTCTCTCTTAGGCATGAGGGAAGTTTTCCAGAAGCCTCCTGATAGATTTCCCCTCATGTCTCCCTGGCCAGAATTCAGTCATGGGATCACTCATAACTGATCGTTGACAAGGGGCAGAGGGATTATCCATGGAAGAATCAGGCTTTACTCTTAGAACTGGGGGTACTGTGACTATAAAGAGGATGGGTATTCTTATAAACAAAACCTGGGTGGAGTTAGGAAGGAAAAACTGTGGCTGAAGCCTGAAGAGAAACTGACAGCGTGGCCCACGGTAGGGAATAATGAAGTGAGGCTCACTCGTGGCCCCCTCTAAGATATGCTTTATTAATAATTAAGAGCCATGTGTAGAACTGATACAAAGAAAACTAATACTTAAAGAATTCCTTTTCATGTCACTCCCCCCTTTATGGTTGCTCAATTTTATTTAATTAATTAATTTGTTTCACACACACTGTATTTTATTTTTACAAGAGCTTAATATACTGACACCAAGCACTGTAAATGGATGACCACGACAAAAGCAACAATGATTGCAATTACCAAACACGAAACACACTCACACTATGTCATAATATTCACATTCAGTCCAGTAATCCTCCACAGTAACAGCTCCTTTACTTTGCAGTGAAAAGTGATTTGTATATTTTTTGCCTCTGCGTCCTTGTGGGATTTTTTTTTATTCAAACAGAAAGTCACAAAAATTATAATCATCCTCATCAGTTCACTCAGTCCCATGTAATTAATTTTTTTTCATCTTGATCTTTTGTTAGCACTTTTATGAATTCATCAGTTTTCCATTAGAGTTCTGAAAATGCTTATTCATTCAGTTCAGCAGTATAGTCAGTTACCAGAAACCTGTACTTGTCAGAGTCTTTTCCATGAATTCCTTGAAGGTGAAACCCTTTTATAGGAACATTTTTGCAAAAGCATCAGAATACACCCAGAACTGTCTGTAATGACAAAAGACTTAAAAATGACCATGGTTAAAGATTTGATGAAAGTTCAAAATAATGCAATTGACAAGGAAATTTAGTTATTTCTGAGATGTACATTTTAAAGTAATAAATAGAATTATGACTTATAACATTATACCAGAACATATAAGAGTTTTAGAAATTCCATGTAATGTCTGAAACATTTATATTAACATATTTCCATACAAATAACCCAAAGAAAAATTAGTTTTACTTGTTTTTCTGTTTGTTTGTTTTTTTATACTGCAGGTTCTTATTAGTCATCAATTTTATACACATCGGTGTATACATGTCAATCCCAATCCCCCAATCAGCACACCACCATCCCCACCCCACCACGGTTTTCCCCGCTTGGTGTCCATACGTTTGTTCTCTACATCTGTGTCTCAACTTCTGCCCTGTAAACAGGTTCATCTGTACCATTTTTCTAGGTTCCACATACATGCGTTAATATATGATATTTGTTTTTCTCTTTCTGACTTACTTCACTCTGTATGACAGTCTTTAGATCCATCAACGTCTCAACAAATGACTCAATTTCGTTCCTTTTTCTAGCTGAGTAATATTCCATTCTATATATGTACCACTACTTCTTTATCCATTCGTCTGTTGATGGGCATTTAGTTTGCTTCCATGACCAGGCTATTGTAAAAAGTGCTGCAATGAACATTGGGGTGCATGTGGTTTTCTCTGGGTATATGCCCAGTAGTGGGATTGCTAGATCATATGGTAATTCTATTTTTAGTTTTTTAAGGAACCTCCATACTGTTCTCCATAGTGGCTGTATCAATTTACATTCCCACCAGCAGTGCAAGAGTGTTCCCTTTTCTCCACACCATCGCCAGCATTTGTTGTTTGTAGATTTTCTGATGATGCCCATTCTAACTGGTGTGAGGTGATACCTCATTGTAGTTTTGATTTACATTTCTCTAATAATTAGTGATGTTGAGCAGCTTTTCATGTGCTTCTTAGCCATCTGTATATCTTCTTTGGAGAAGTGTCTATTTAGGTCTTCTGTCCATTTTTGGATTGGGTTGTTTGTTTTTTAAATATTGAGCTGCATGAGCTGTTTATATATTTTGGAGATTAATCCTTTGTCCATTGATTCATTTGCAAATATTGTCTCCCATTCTGAGGGTTGTCTTTTTGTCTTGTTTATGGTTTCCTTTGCTGTGCAAAAGCTTTGAAATTTCATTAGGTCCCATTTGTTTATTTTTGTTTTTATTTCCATTACTCTAGGAGGTGGATCAAAAAAGATCTTGCTGTGATTTATGTCAAAGACGGTTCTTCCTATGTTTTCCTCTAAGAGTTTTATAGTGTTCAATCTTACATTTAGGTCTCGAATCCATTTTGAGTTTATTTTTGTGTGTGGTGTTAGGGAGTGTTCTAATTTCATTCTTTTACATGTAGCTGTCCAATTTTTCCAGCACCACTTATTGAAGAGACTGTCTTTTCTCCATTGTATATCTTTGCCTCCTTTGTCATAGATTAGTTGACCATAGGTGCGTGGGTTTATCTCTGGGCTTTCCACCTTGTTCTATTGATCTATGTTTCTGTTTTTGTGCCAGTACCATATTGTCTTGATTACTGTAGATTTGTAGTATAGTCTGAAGTCAGGGAGTCTGATTCCTCCAGCTCCGTTTTTTTCCCTCAAGACTGCTTTGGCTATTCGGGGTGTTTTGTGTCTCCATACAAATTTGAAGACATTTTGTTCTAGTTCCGTAAAAAATACCATTGGTAATTTGATAGGGATTGCATTGAATTTGTAGATTGCTTTGGGTAGTAGAGTCATTTTCACAATATTGATTCTTCCAATCCAACAACATGGTATATCTCTCCATCTGTTGGTATCATCTTTAATTTCTTTCATCAGTGTCTTATAGTTTTCTCCATACAGGTCTTTTGTCTCCCTAGGTAGGTTTATTCCTAGGTATTTAATTCTTTTTGTTGCAATGGTAAATGGGACTGTTTCCTTAATTTCTCTTTCAGAGTTTTCATCATTAGTGTATAGGAATACAAGAGATTTCTGTGCATTAATTTTGTATCATGCTACTTTACCAAATTCATTGATTTGCTCTAGTAGTTTTCTGGTGGCATTTTTAGGATTCTCTATGTATAGTATCATGTTATCTGCAAACAGTGACAGTTTTACTTCTTCTTTTCCAATTTGTATTCCTTTTATTTCTTTTTCTTCTCTGATTGCCATGGCTAGGACTTCCAAAACTATGTTGAATAATAGTGGTGAGAGTGGACATCCTTGTCTCATTCCTGATCTTAGAGGAAATGCTTTCAGTTTTTCACCATTGAGAATGATGTTTGCTGTGGGTTTGTTGTATATGGCCTTTATTATGTTGAGGTAGTTTCCCTCTATGTCCACTTCCTGGAGAGTTTTTATCATAAATGGGTGTTGAATTTTGTCAAAAGCTTTTTCTGCATCTATTGAGATGATCATATGGTTTTTCTCCTTCAATTTGTTAATATGGCGTATCACATTGATTGATTTGCATATATTGAAGAATCCTTGCATCCCTGGGATAAATCCCACTTGGTCGTGGTGTATGACCCTTTTAATGTGCTGTTGGATTCTGTTTGCTAGTATTTTGTTGAGGATTTTTGCATCTATATTCATCAGTGATATTGGTCTGTAATTTTCTTTTTTTGTAGTGTCTTTGTCTGGTTTTGGTATCAGGGTGATGGTGGCCTCATAGAATGAGTTTGGGAGTGTTCCTTCCTCTGCAATTGTTTGGAAGAGTTTGAGAAGGATGGGTGTTAGCTCTTCTCTAAATGTTTGATAGAATTCACCTGTGAAGCTATCTGGTCCTGGTTTGTTGGAAGATTTTTAATCACAGTTTCAATTTCAGTGCTTCTGATTGGTCTGTTCATGTTTTCTGTTTCTTCCTGATTCAGTCTTGGCAGGTTGTGCATTTCTAAGAATTTGTCCATTTCTTCCAGGTTGTCCATTTTATTGGCATAGAGCTGCTTGTAGTAGTCTCTTAGGATGCTTTGTATTTCTGCGGTGTCTGTTCTAACTTCTCCTTTTTCATTTCTAATTTTGATTTGAGTCCTCTCCTTCTTTTTCTTGATGAGTCTGGCTAATGGTTTATCAATTTTGTTTATCTTCTCAAAGAAACAGCTTTTAGTTGTATTGATCTTTGCTATTGTTTTCTTTGTTTCTATTTCATTTATTTCTGCTCTGATGTTTATGATTTCTTTCCTTCTGCTAACTTTGGGTTTTGTTTGTTCTTCTTTATCTAGTTCCTTTAGACGTAAGTTTAGATTGTTTACTTGAGATTTTTCTTGTTTCTTGAGGTAGGCTTGTATAGCTATAAACTTCCCTCTTACAACTGCTTTTGCTGCATCCCATAGGTTTTGGATCATCGTGTTTTCATTGTCATTTGTCTCTAGGTATTTTTTGATTTCCTCTTTGATTTCTTCAGTGATCTCTTGGTTATTTAGTAACGTATTGTTTAGCCTTCATGTGTTTGTGTTTTTTACGATTTTCCCCCTGTAATTCATTTCTAATCTCATAGCATTGTGGTCAGAAAACATGCTTGATAAGATTTCAGTTTTCTTAAACTTACTGAGGCTTGATTTGTGACCCAAGATTTGATCTATCCTGGAGAATGTTCCATGCGCACTTGAGAAGAAAGTGTAATCTGCTGTTTTGGGATGGAATGTCCTACAAATATCAATTAAATCTATCTGGTCTATTGTGTCATTTAAAGCTTCTGTTTCCTTATTTATTTTCATTTTGGATGATCTGTCCATCGGTGTAAGTGAGGTGCTAAAGTCCCCCACTATTATTGTATTACTATTGATTTCCTCTTTTATAGCTGTTAGCAGTTGCCTTGTGTATTGAGGTGCTCCTATGTTGGGTGCATATTTATAATTCTTATATCTTCTTCTTGGATTGATCCCTTGATTATTACTTAGTGTCCTTCCTTGCCTCTTGTAACATTCTTTATTTTAAAGTCTATTTTATCTGATATGAGTATAGCTACTCCAGCTTTCTTTTGATTTCCATTTACATGGGATATCTTTTTCCATCCCCTCACTTTCAGTCTGTATGTGTCCCTAGGTCTGAAGTGGGTCTCTTGTAGACAGCATATATATGGGTCTTGTTTTTGTATCCATTCAGCAAGCCTGTGTCTTTTGGTTGGAGCATTTAATCCATTCACGTTTAAGGTAATTATTGATATGTATATTCCTGTGACCATTTTCTTAATTGTTTTGGGTTTGTCTTTGTAGGTCCCTTTCTGCTCTTGTATTTCCCACTTAGAGAAGTTCCTTTAGCATTTGTTGTAGAGCTGGTTTGGTGGTGCTGAACTCTCTTAGCTTTTGCTTGTCTGTAAAGCTTTTGATTTCTCCATCGAATCTGAATGAGATCCTTGCCAGGTAGAGTAATCTTGGTTGTAGTTTCTTCCCTTTCATCACTTTAAGTATATCATGCCACTCCCTTCTGACTTGTGGAGTTTCTGCTGAGAAATCAGCTGTTAACCTTATGGGAGTTCCCTTGTATGTTATTTGTCATTTTTCCCTTGCTGCGTTCAATAATTTTTCTTTGTCTTATTTTTTGCCAATTTGATTACTATGTGTCTCGGCGTGTTTCTCCTTGGGTTTATCTTGTATGGGACTCGCTGTGCTTCCTGGACTTGCGTGGCTATTTCCTTTCCCATGTTAGGGAAGTTTTCGAATATAATCTCTTCAAATATTTTCTCTGGTCCTTTCTCTCTCTCTTCTCCTTCTGGGACCCCTATAATGTGAATGTTGTTGTGTTTAATGTTGTCCCAGAGGTCTCTTAGGCTGTCTTCATTTCTTTTCATTCTTTTTTCTTTATTCTGTTCCGCAGCAGTGAATTCCACCATTCTGTCTTCCAGGTCACTTATCCATTCTTCTGCCTCAGTGATTCTGCTATTGATTCCTTCTAGTGTAGTTTTCATTTCAGTTATTGTATTGTTCATCTCTGTTTGTTTGTTCTTTGGTTCTCCTAGGCCTTTGTTAAACATTTCTTGCATCTTCTTGATCTTTGCCTGCATTCTTTTTCCGAGGTCCTGGATCATCTTCACTATCATTAATTTGGATTCTTTTTCTGGAAGGTTGACTATCTCCACTTCATTTAGTTGTTTTTCTGGGGTTTTATCTTGTTCCTTCATCTGGTACATAGCCCTCTGCCTTTTCATCTTGTCTATCTTTCTGTGAATGTGGTTTTTGTTCCACAGGCTGCAGGATTGTAGTTCTTCTTGCTTCTGCTGTCTGTCCTTTGGTGGATGAGGCTATCTAAGAGGCTTGATGGGAGAGACTGGTGGTGGGTAGAGCTGACTGTTTCTCTGGTGGGCAGAGCTCAGTAAAACTTTAATTCACTTGACTGCTGATGGGTGGGGCTGAGTTCCCTCCCTGTTGGTTGTTTGGCCTGAGGCAACCCAACACTGGAGCCTACCTGGGCTCTTTGGTGGGGCTAATGGCGGACTCTGGGAGGGCTCACACCAAGGAATACTTCCCAGAACTTCTGCTGCCAGTGTCCTCATCCCCACGGTGAGCCACAGCCACCCCCCACCTCTGCAGGAGACCCTCCAACACTAGCAGGTAGGTCTGGTTCTGTCTCCCCTGGGGTCACTGCTCCTTCCCCTGGGTCCCGATGCGCACGCTATTTTGTGTGTGCCCTCCGAGAGTGGAGCCTCTGTTTCCCTCAGTCCTGTTGAAGTCCTGCAATCAATTCCCACTAGACTTCAAAGCCTGATTCTCTAGGAATTCCTCCTCCCATTGTCGGACCCCCAGGTTGGGAAGCCTGACGTGGGGCTCAGAACTTTCACTCCAGTGGATGGACTTCTGTGGTATAAGTGTTCTCCAGTCTGTGAGTCACCCACCCAGCAGTTATGGGATTTGATTTTACTGTGATTGTGCCCCTCCTACCGTCTCACTGTGGCTTCTCCTTTGTCTTTGGATGTGGGGTATCTTTTCTGGTGAGTTCCAGTGTCTTCCTGTCGATGATTGTCCAGCAGCTAGTTGTGATTCTGGTGTTCTCGCAAGAGGGAGTGGAAGCACATCCTTCTACTCCGCCATCTTGGTTCCTCCTCGGTGCTCAATTTTAGATCATCCAAAGCTTATCTAATACGCTATTCACAGACTAAAAAAGGGATTAGAAAGTTGAGGATTATATGTAGTTATTTTAGGAATGATAGTGGGAATTGAAGAACTACATCAGGTAACATGCTTTGGTTCCAAATTATAAAAACAAGACTTAAACTGGCTTAACAGGAAGGAAGTTTATTATCTAAAGTAGCAATTAACAGTATACCCTCAGGGACTTCCCTTGTGGTGCAGTGGTTAAGAATCCACCTGCCAATGCAGGGAACACTGGTTCAAGCCCTGGCCCAGGAAGATCCCACGTGCCACGGAGTAACTAAGCCTGTGAGCCACAACTGCTGAGCCTGCGCTCTAGAGCCTTTGAGCCACAATTACTTAGCCCGTGTGCCACAACTACTGAAGCCCGCACACCTAGAGCCCATGCTCTGCAAGAAGAGAAGCCACTGCAATGAGAAGCCCACACACCGCAATGAAGAGTAGCCCCCACTCGCTGCAACTAGAGAAAGCCCGCGCATAGCAACGAAGACCCAACGCAGCCAAAAATAAATAACTACATAAATAAATAAAATAAACCCAATATACCCTCATTCGGTAATAAGAATCAGGGTTGGTTAATTCATTTGTTCAGTAATACCTTCATTCCAGATTTTTCCCATCTTTCTGTCATCCTTGATATTGGCATCATTTTCAGGCTTGTGGCAAGATATTTTTAGCACTTCTATACATCAAATTCTGAAATGACAATGTCCAGATGATAAAGGGAGGAGACATCTGTTCTCATGGCTTTTCTTTAGGATGGCAGACAATGTCTCAGAGCTGTCTTCCATCCAGCAGGATTCTCCTCACGTCTCACTGGCCAGGTTTTGGCCACAAACCATTTATGAACCCACTAGCAAGGAGTATAGAATTTCCATGATTGGCTTGTGTTAATTATTTGGAGTCAAATGGATGTTTGGGAGTCTTTTTTTTTTTTTTTTTTTTTTTTTGCGGTACGCGGGCCTCTCACTGTTGTGACCTCTCCCGTTGTGGAGCACAGGCTCCGGACACGCAGGCTCAGCAGCCATGGCTCATGGGCCCAGCCGTTCTGTGGCATGTGGGATCTTCCCGGACCGGGGCACGAACCCGTGTCCCCTGCATCAGCAGGTAGACTCTCAACCACTGTACCACCAGGGAAGCCCTGGGAGTCAATTTTTTAAGTGAGAAGCTGAAGCCAAGATGAGTTATACAATATGCATAGAAGAAAGAGGAGGAATAAAATCAACAAACACTGAAGACTAAGGTTCCTGAGACAGTCTGGTAATATGGGAAGAGTGAAGCTTGTCCCTACACTCTCTTCTGTTTGCAAAGGACTCCTGGTCATAACCCTACAGGAAATCAGGGGAAGACCATAGTGTCTCACAGCTATGTCACTAACAAAGTCACCTGGAGCAAGGCTGTCATTCATTCATTCAACATTTATTGAGCACTGGGATAAATAATGAAGATAAAAATGAATGATTTATGGTTCCTTTCCTCAAGGAGCACATAGTCTAGTGGGGAAGTCATAATAACTATTCCAGGAGCTATAAAGAGGACTCTGAACTGTGTCCCACGGCAGAGACGATGAAGTGAGGGTGGAAGGATTCACCGGGGAGAATCACAGGTGCCTGTGCTACGTACTGAATATGAATAAATTGTCAGACACATCAACAGATAGGGAGCAGCCTTCTAGGAAAAGGGAACAGCGGATATGGAGACCCTGAGGCACAAGAGGACATGGCAGAGTAGAGGAACATGAAGGTACCTGGTGTGGCCGGTGAGTCAGAGTTGTCTGAGTTAAAGTTGGCAAAGCAGGCTTTCCACTGAAAGGTCTCATAACCCCTGATAAGAAGATTGGGATCTTTAGGTCTAGTAGAGCCACCAAAGGATTTTAAGCAGGGGTGTGACCTAGCCAAATTTGTATTTTCCAGAGCTTACTCTAGAAGTAGGTGGGAGATAGTGCAGGGATGAGGCTAAAGTCAAGCCAACTGTTGAGGGAGGTAAATCCAGTGGGGCTTCAGTTTCCTTATCTTCATTGGCATTGGACTAGGTTAGACATCACAAGTGCAACCTCTGCCAGGGCCGGACAAGTCCTGTGTGTGTGTCAGGTGCACTGTGTGCAGCTGGGGGCTCTGTCCATGAAGAGAACACATCCCATCTAAAATAGGGCAGCAGTGACTCAGCCCAGGTGGTTGTGTGCAGCTACGGACCTAGCAGTGCCAGACTTTCCAGTTTAAAACACTTTTTATGAAGTCTTCCAGTATTTATATGTTGGTAACTGATTCAAAGGTGAAAACCAACATCAGCAGCAAGACTATACAAGCTAAATAAATACATCTGCCAGCTAAATTCTGATGGTATTCATCAGTTGGGAACCTTGGGACATGAAAAGCTCAAGGGCCCCTTCCAGCTCTAACAATATATGATTTTGTGATATCCCAATGGTGTTTGTGCTACCCTATCACTGGTCATTCATGGTAAGTCATTCACACAGATGAAAATCTTTGGTGTTGCTTTAACAAGCCTAACCAGATATTTCCAGGGTTAGCATTCACCCATTGATATTTACATTTATTAATTCATTCATTCAACAAGTATTTATATAGTGCCAGTTATATGTAAAGCATTGTTAAACTGAGATAAAGAGATAAAAGAAAGGAATGAACCTGGGGGGTTGAGGAGGAGAGGCTGGGACTTCTTACAAGAAGAAGAATTCAGTCATTTCTTACCTGTTGCCTCCACCAGCAGGTCTTAGTGGAGAGATTCTGCAGCCTGGCCCAGGGCCTTCATATCCACTGTTTCCAGCTCACAAGATGCAGGGGTGAGCAAACTTGTCCACTGGGGGTTCCGGGACACTCAGGATCTGACTGCTTACTCTTCCATCTGAAGAAAAGACAAGTAGAAATAAAGGAAAGAAGGGTGAAATGAAAAAAAAAAAAAGGAAACTAACTTACTGCTTAAAGTGGATTCCTGTGTTTATTACAAGACTAAGGTAATCAGTGACATTTGTGAAGGAGGGCTTTTTACAAAGTCAGCCTAGGGACTTCCCTGGTGATCCAGTGGTTAAGACTCTACAGTCCCAATGCAGGGGCCCCGGGTTTGATCCCTCGTCGGGGAACTGGATCCCCAGGCCCTTGAAGATCTTGCACATGGCAACAAAGATCCCTCACGCACAACTAAGACCCAGTGCAGCCAACTAAGTATTTTTAAAAAGCCAGCCTAGGATTTTCTTTTTTAAAAACAGAATAAATATGAAAATGAATGAGATATCATCTCACACCAGTCAGAATGGCCATCATCAAAAAATCTAGAAACAATAAATGCTGGAGAGGGTGTGGAGAAAAGGGAACACTCTTGCACTGCTGGTGGGAATGGGAATTGGTACAGCCACTATGGAGAACAGTGTGGAGGTTCCTTAAAAAATTACAAATAGAACTACGATATGACCCAGCAATCCCTCTACTGGGCATATACCCTGAGAAAACCATAATTCAAAAAGAGATATGAACCAAAATGTTCATTGCAGCTCTATTTACAATAGCCCGGAGGTGGAAACAACCTAAGTGTCCATCATCGGATGAATGGATAAAGAAGATGTGGCACATATATACAATGGAATATTACTCAGCCATAAAAAGAAACGAAATTGAGCTATTTGTAATGAGATGGATAGACCTAGAGTCTGTCATACAGAGTGAAGTAAGTCAGAAAGAGAAAGACAAATACCGTATGCTAACACATATATATGGAATTTAAGAAAAAAAAATGTCATGAAGAACCTAGGGGTAAAACAGAAATAAAGACACAGACCTACTTGAGAATGGACTTGAGGATATGGGGAGGGGGAAGGGTAAGCTGTGACAAAGCGAGAGAGAGGCATGGACATATATACACTACCAAACGTAAGGAAGATAGCTAGTGGGAAGCAGCCGCATAGCACAGGGAGATCAGCTCGGTGTTTTGTGACCATCTAGAGGGGTGGGATAGGGAGGGTGGGAGGGAGGGAGACGCAAGAGGGAAGAGATATGGGAACATATGTATATGTATAACTGATTCACTTTGTTATAAAGCAGAAACTAACACACCATTGTAAAGCAATTATACACCAATAAAGATGTTAAAAAATATGAAAATGAAAGGCATAGAAAAACGTGTATTGTATGGTACATTTGTGTAGAAAATGCATAGATCACCTCTAGAAGAAAACACGCACATAGGAACTAGCATTTGAATTCTGTTTAATTTCTACCATCAACAGAAAGGGAGCTTGAGATGAAATTAAGTTCTAAATAAACAACGAAAGTTAAAATATACTAACACTAAAGCAAAAGAAAACAATAAGTTACCATTTTAAACTTATTTTAAACCATTTTAATGTAAAATTTTTAACATTTACCATTTTATAAGAATTACAGAGATCTTAAAAATTATAATACCCAATGTTGTTCATGTAATACAGAACAGTGTCAAACGCTTAAAAAATTATATTAGTAAGAATTTATCCAAAAGAAATTATTTAATATGTGTATAAAGATTTAAACATAAGGGTGATTATCATAATACACATTTTAGAAACCTGAAAACAAACTAAATAGGGAATCAACTAAATAAATGGCATAAATGTGTTGCTATCAGGTTATTAACCATGGCTCATTTATTCTCATAGAAAGCTGTCTCAGGGAAGCCTATTTTGGTTTATGTATAAGAAAGAATCTTCTAACAGCTAGAGTCATGTAGCAATGGAGTGGGCAACTTGGGGCCCTCCAGCAGGACTTTTTAGCAAGAGCTGGCATGTGTTGCACAGCTCCATGGGCAATAGAATAGGGCTGTTCAGGAGGGAAAGAACTAGGAGAAACCAGAAGGGTCATGTTAGGGAAGTGGTGAAGTTCCAAAAGGTTAGAAACAGTGGAAACCATCAGATAAATACCATGGGTCCAGACCAGTAGCGTCCGAGCCATGTTGTATAATTTTAAATTGCCTTGTAGCCAAATTTGAAAATGACAAGTAAGTAAAACTAATTTTAATAATATATTTTGTTTAACCCAATATATCCAGAATATTATCATTTCAGCATGCCATCTATCTATCTATCTATCTATCTATCTATCTATCTATAACTGTCAAGGAGATATTTTATATTCTTACTGTGTGTCCAGAGTCTGGTTTATGTTTTCATACTTGCAGCACATTCTGCATGAGCCACATTTCAAGTGCTCAGTGACCACATGTGGCTTGTGCTACCATGTTGGACAGCACTGCTCAGAGTCTGAGATGAGTGTCCGCACTTATAACACTAGTGACCAGTGTTAGTGACCTCCTAGGCTATCTTGTTCACCACCTCTTTTCTGAGCCTTGCTGGGTGAGGAAGGACTTGGGTACTCAGGTGAAAATTATACCTGAAAATAGGTCCAAGGGCAGGCAGCTGCAGAAGTTGGCATCTCAGACAATGTCCCTTCAGCGAGCGTGAGGGGATGGGATTCCTGCCCTGGCCAACAAATTGGACTTCACTGTCCTTCCCACCACGGAGTCCCTGAACCCTAGGGTGGGTTTCAGGCCCCGGACCTCATAGTTTCTGTCTAACAGAAACAGCAGGTGCTCAATTTCATGTTATTCCTGTTAATGTCAAGTGCACAATGGCATGCCCTGCCCTCCATAGACAGAAAGACAGACAGATACAGATAGACAAAAGGTGCCTCGGCAAAGCTACCAAAATACCACACAACTGTTTTGGTAGGTAGTTTTTACTTATTTTTATTTATTTTAAACTTTATTTTATTGAAGTACAGTTGATTTACAATGTTGTGTTAATTTCTGCTGTACAGCAAAGTGATTCAGTTATATATATATATAACTGAATATATATGTATCTTTTTCATATTCTTTTCCATTAGGGTTCACTACAGGATATTGAATAGAGTTCCCTGTGCTGTACAGTAGGACCTTGTTGTTTATCCATTCTAAATGTAATAGTTTGCACCTACTAACCCCAAATTCCCAGTCCATCCCGCTTCCTCTCCCCCTCCCCCTTGGCAACCACAAGTCTGTTCTCTATGTCTGAGAGTCTGTTTTTGTTTCATAGATAGGTTCATTTGTGCCATATTTTAGATTTCACATATAAGTGACATCATATGGTAGTTGCCTTTCTCTTTCTGACTTACTTCACTTAGTATGATAATCTGTAGTTGCAACCATGTTGCTGCAAATGGCATTATTTTGTTCTTTTTATGGCTGAGTAGTATTCCATTGTACATATGTACCACATAGAAGATCAGCTTCTTAATCCTTGACATTTTAAGTTTAATGTTAGGGGTATAATTAAAGGTTGCTCAGCAAAGAGTCTTGGTCAGAAACACTAACCTGATTGATGAAAAAAGGGGTTCAGGAAAGAGATAGAAAACTTACTCTATGATGTGCTTCCTGGGACAGAAGCCAGGAGGTTCATGCTTGTGCACCCTGGCTGATGCTCAGATCTAAGAAGATGCACAATCATATTGGCGGTGGGGTGGGGAAGTGGTAGCGGAAATGCAGACACTTGTTATGTGGACAGAGGGTATTGTGATCATCATCATGTCTGTGAAGTCACATGTCTATGAATCAATTTCTAAACCTTGGCTTCCCTAACAATCACCCAGGGATCTTGTTTAAAATGCATAATTCTCACCTCTACTTTCAGAGATTCTAATGCAGCAAGTCCGGGGCTGGACTCAAGGACTCTGGATGTAAGCAGCATCCCAGGAGATCCTGATGCAGTTGGTCCCTGGAGAAATACGGTATTTCTAGCAACACTTCCAGGCACAAGGATCAGGATCTGGCCCCTCACTAGCCAGGAGCGTTAGGATAGAGTCAGGGTCCCAAGAGGGGCCAGCCTGCGAGGAACTGGGTGGCCACCAAGTCATACCGCATGAACCAAGGAAATGGAAGGTAGAGGAAAGGGCAGGGGGATTCCAGAGAGCCAGCTACCTGGACCGTAAGCACAGAAAATATGAGGCTCGTCACAGACACTCCCTCTCCCCGCTGGGACTGACAACCATCTCTCCTAAGGCATGTTCTTTTCCTGTGAAATGAACCAACGTCAAAGACTTGGTACTCCTGCCAGGTTAGTTTATTCGTGCTTCCGCTCTAAGCTCGCCTGGAGTCTATATTTCCAACACGGAATCTCATAACCATACTTGGCGGGGGTGTGGTTCATAGAGTTAGCAGTAAAAGTAATAATCCAGAAGCAGGCTAACATAGGACTCAGAAAGCAAAAACTGGATTATTTGGTGTAAGAAGTTGAAAGCAAGGCGTTTTAAGGCGAGTGGTGCATTACTTGGGATAAGCCACCAGAGGGCGCCGGAGCATCCTTCTCCAAAAGAAGTTTCAGTTCAACAAAACCCTTTAGGCGTCAATTAAACAAAAGCATTTGCTCAAAGCGACAGGCTCCACCGAGGTAACCCTAAAGGCAGAAGAGAGTGGACAGGTGGTCCCTGAAAAAGTCTTCTGAGGCATGTAATCTCATTGAAGTAATCCGTTTTACGTTAAAAATTGACACGACTTTCCACGGAATCTCCTGATACATCCTGGTTTGCTTTAATATAGCACACAACGTTTTACATTTCTTAGGCCCTAAACAGGATGCTCCGGAGGGCGTCGTACTGGTCTCTGGCACACAGTGGCGGGTCCTGGATTCCTGCAGCCAGAAATCGCCGGGGACTGTGAACCCACTTGCCTGCTGTGGACACCTCCTACAAGCCTGATTCGGAACGTGGGACCCTGGGCTGATGACCGCGGAGAGCCCCTCTTCCACTGTCTTAGTTTACACCGGGGGAACTGAGGCTCAGAGTCGCACAGGGAGCTGTTCCGAATTACAAATCTGGTTAGTCTTGCAGTGAAACTCTGTTTTTCTAACCCGTGAATTGACCCTCGAGTCCCCAACAGGAATGGGGCTCGGTCCACGGATGGTCTAAAGCCTAAACAAGGATAAGAAAGGGACTGAGATCCAGGAAGTGAAGTTCAGAGTCCAAGAGGGCAGCCTCGTGCAGGGGGTATGCGGGAGGCGACTTTGAGCAATACTACTCTTCTGCAAAATCCCGTGTAGTGCTGCCACCCTGTGGTCAACTAGGAAATTGAACTCAAACTTTGCCGTAATGCTACCTTTTCCCTTAAATGATAACGTTTTGTAAAAGAACTGGCATTTGCTATATTTCTCTTTTTTCCTAATGCATTTGCTGGGTATTTCCAAGCTCCGTGATCATTAGAGAAATACTAAAGGACAAATAGGAAGAGACATGACAATTTCACAACTGATTACTTTTTCTTTTTTTAAAATATCTTTTGGCCCCGTGGCATGTGGGATCTTAGTTCCCCTGACCAGGGATCGAGCCCGAGCCCCCTGCATTGGCAGCACGGAGTCTTAACCACTGGACTGCCAGGGAAGTCCACAACCGATTACTTAGAAATTAAATTTAAAACTTCCATTTTTTTCTAGACTCAGCCTTTGTGATCTGTGGATCTGGAATATTTTATAATATGCATTTGCTATGTAATCACTGACTCACAAAACATTCTGAATTAAAATCATGGCAAACATTTGATATTTACCGTGTGCTGTATCCATATTTTATGTGGATAAAAGTATTTTATAGATGCATAAAGTATCCATATGGACTTCCCTGGTGGCACAGTGGTTAAGAATCTGCCTGCCAATGCAGGGGACACGGGTTCAAGCCCTGGTCCGGGAAGATCCCACATGCCGTGGAGCAACTAAGCCTGCATGCCGCAACTACTGAGCCTGCACTCTAGAGCCAGCGAGCCACAACTACTGAGCCCACGTGTCACAACTGCTGAAGCCCGCTTGCCTAGAGCCCGTGCTCCGCAACAAGAGAAGCCACTGCAATAAGTCCACGCACTGCAACAAAGAGTGGCCCCCACTCGCCTCAACTAGTGAAAGCCCGCACGCAGCAATGAAGACCCAACACACCCAATAAATAAATTACAAAATAAAAATATAAAGTATCCATATGTTATGTGGATTAATTTATTTAAACCTCACAATAACCCCCAAAGGTAAGTGTCATTATTATCCTCATTTCACAGATAAAGAAACTGAGGCATGGAGATATTGAGTAATTTGCTCAAGGTCACACAGCAAACAGATGGTGAATTGGGAGTCCAACCCATGATGTCTGGCCTAGAAGCCTGTGATCTTAACCACAAGACCAGTGGTTCTCAAAGTGTGGCCCCTAGACCAGCAGCACCATCATTACCTGGAAACTCAATAGAACTGCAAGTTCCTGGGCCCTACCCCAGACCTTTTTTTTGGTGGGGGGGCTGCGTTGAGTCTTTGTTGCTGCGCGCGGGCTTTCTCTAGCTGCAGTGAGCGGGGGCTACTCTTTGTTGCAGTGTGAGGGCTTCTCATTGCAGTGGCTTCTCTTGTTGCAGAGCACGGGCTCTAGGTGTGTGGGCTTCAGTAGTTGTGGCATACAGGCTCAGTAGTTGTGGCTCGTGGGCTCTAGAGCGCAGGCCCAGTAGTTGTGGCCCACGAGCTTCGTTGCTCCGCGGCATGTGGGATCTTCCTGGACCAGGGCTCGAACCCGTGTCCCCTGCATTGGCAGACGGATTCTTAACCACTGGGCCACCAGGGAAGCCAACCCCAGACCTTTTGAACCAGAAATTCTGGCAGTGGGAACCGGCAGAGTTTTAACCAGCCCTCCAGAGGATTCTGCCACAGGCCAAAGTGTGACAACCACTCACCTAGGCTATGCTACCTCTAATTGTTAGTATATTTAAATAAAAGCAACTCTGTGCCTACACCTACCCTGGAGATCAGTATGGTAGATCATATTACACTGTCATTTATGTTACTTCATATAATTATGGCATATTCAAAAGACACTTTCCGAGACTTAAAAAATATATTTTTTTTCTTTTTTGGAACATAGCAATTATATAATTAAGACCCTAAAAAAATTAGCTTCATTTCCCAAACTCATCAAACCACTGGTGACTGTTTTGATTAGGATAACAACCTACTTCTGGAGAGAAGAGGCCCAAGGGCAGAGGGTGTCGGTGGTTCTGAAGAGAGGCAGAGGACAGACCCAGGGGTCCAGAGCAGAGGCTGGCAGCAGGGAATAATTCCACTTTTGCTCTAAAACAAAACATAAAGTAAATGTTAAAAAGAGGAAATTGCCTGGGCAGGAGGTATTTTTTTTCCCCTCAGCTTGACAGCCAGAGAAAGAATGATGGGGCTTCCCCGGCAAAAGTAGGGTGACCCTCATTGTAGCAATTTAGTTAAGCTGGAACTACGCTTCCCCAAATTCCCTTCCCTGCACAGTTCCAGGATGGCATGGGCCGCAAGAGACATTCTGGGGTGGAATTTGGAGGGCAGAAGTGAAACAGTAGCCATATTCCTTCTCCAGAGACTGGTTTGGGGTGTGAGGCACCGTCGCAGTCCAAGCTCCTGGCTCAACTCGGTGGTGTGGGCAGCCACTGAGCTCACTGCCCCTCCAATCCCCGTGGGAGCCTCCTTCAGCTTCTGACTCCTGAGCCAGGTGTGTGGTTAATTCCACAGTGGAGGGCTCTGGCTTTTCCTACAGGACACCCACTCCCTTGAACTTGGAGGCTTTTTGAAAGACATATGTGAGTTCCAGTCCGTCCTTTGGTTCCAGCTTCATGCTTGTGCGTTCCAGTTTGTCCTTGATCTCCCCCACTTCATAGCCATCTTCATCTTCACTTCTGGAATACCTGCTCGGGAGACTTCAGGCCCCAGTACATAGGCTGTTTAGCTCACAACATTATTTCGTGCTTATAATGTTATATATCACTCCTAGTGGTGGTGTTTTTTTCTCTAATTGAACCCTGACTGCTCTACGGGAATGGCGAGGACATCCCATCTGAGAACAGACAATGGACAAGCCAAGGGGAAAAGAAAGAAAAAAGATGCTGGAGACTGAAAGTGCCCTGGTTGAGTAAACCAGGGACTGTTAGGGTGACCCAATTTTCAGGGGAAGAAAGATCAACCAAGATGTGGTAACCCTGACTTTTTGTGACATCCTAACACAGGGGCGCACAATCACAATCAGTTTCATGGTTTTGTGGAAGGACATTAAAATAAGCCTACCTGGTGTGACCCGGCCCCACCACTTACCAGCTGGGGGACCTTAAGCAAGTTACTTAACTGCTCTTTGTCTCAGTTCATGCACATGTAAAATGGAGGTGATAATAGTACATACCTCAGAGGTTGCTGAGAGGTTTGCGTGAATTAACATACATAAAGCACCTTGAATAATCATCGGCATATAATAAGCACTATCTAACTTTCTTCTCTATTTATAGGAGATATTCACATTCACAGGTAATGCCAGTTCTCCGTGTGTTCCTTGGAGCAGACCTCTGCGCTCCTTTCCCTCACTATTTGCTCCAGGAATTCCCCTTGCCTCTCTTGCAAGCATTCTCCTTCTCATCTCCCTCACCTAAAACCCCACCATCAGCCCTTATGGAGGGTATCTTTTGAGCAGCCTACCAACCCTTCCCTGGGTCTTCTCTGCCCTGACCTCACCTTACAGAAACCAGTTATCAGCATCTAGAATCCAAGGTGCAAAAAATCCTGTGAGGTCTGAGTGGTCATGGTGGCGGATCAGCCATGAGAGGTTTTTCCTGCCTGTATCACTAACTTATGGAGCATCTGCTGTATACAGTGCAGACCGCCAGACCCATTACCCACAGTGCTTCAGTCTTCCCAACAGCACGTTGGGTGATACCATCTCTGTTTCACGGGAGAAGCAGTTGATGTTAAGAGAGGTTAAGTCATTGCCCTAAATCACACAGCTTAAGGGTCATGGGGTCAGGATAGGAAAGCAGGTCCTTGTGGGCTGTGTCCAGAGGCGTGTGCCCACAACCATTGCTTCCAATGCTTCCTCTTCCCTCATCCCCTGTTTTGGCCTTGGGCAGAAGCCACCATGTTCAGACAGTGCATAATCAATTGTCCAGGACAACAAGAAGGACAGGCAGTTCATCTCAACCACTTATAAGGTGGGTGTTATTATCCCCAGTTCACATGTGCATGAGCTGAGGCAAAGAAAGGTTAGGTAAGCCCTGACTGTGCCTTCCTGTTTCCTCACGGGGCACCCCCTCTGGATTAGGGGTTTTACTTCTCTCTAGAATGTTCTCAGTCGTTGAGGAGGAACCACAGGGACCACGCAGAAATGCTTTGATCTGGTTACGTAGCAGCAAAGTTAATTCATTACATACGCATGCCTTAGCACAGGAAGATGGTTTCTCTCAGGAAAGAGGCTGTTTACCTTTTGTTACATACAGGGACATAGGAAGACTAGCAGAGTCTGTGCTGTAACAAACCCCTGAATACAAACCACTCACCTTCAGCAATTAGCAACGATTTGTGAATTTTGTTTCATCTATTGCTTGAGACATCCTGAAATTTCACTCATAAATTCTTCAGCATACATCTCTCACTGGAAAGGACCTTTTACATCGCTAATAAATCACTGTGCCACGATTGCACCTAGCAAAAGTCATAGTAAATTAGTAGCATCTAAAAATATATAAACTAATATTAATAAGATTTTCAATAAATTAATAACATGCAATACTCAAACCCTATTCAAATGTCCTTGATTATCTCAAAAATGGCTTTTTGTAGGTTTTTTTTTTTTTTTTTTTTTTTTTTTTTTGCGGTATGCGGGCCTCTCACTGTTGTGGCCTCTCCCGTTGCGGAGCACAGGCTCCGGACGCGCAGGCCCAGCGGCCATGGCTCACGGGCCCAGCCGCTCCGCGGCATATGGGATCCTCCCAGACCGGGGCACGAACCCGTATCCCCTGCATCGGCAGGCGGACTCTCAACCACTGCGCCACCAGGGAGGTCCTGTAGGTTTTTTTTATATGGCTTGCTAAGCCACAAATACACGCAAAGGATCTGGTCATGACAAACATAATTTCCCTCCCTCCCTGCCTCCCTCCCTCCCTCCCTTCCTTCCTTCCTAAGTATCTGTTGACTGCCTACTATGCCAGACCCTGCTCCAGGCCCTGGTGAAAGGGCTTTTAAAAGCCACAGCTTCTGTCCTCAAGGACTAATATGTTACCTGCTCCCTTCTCTACCCCCCACCTGTACCCCCACGCACAGTCCTCATTTTTTTTCCCCCTAAGAACTTTCTTTAGGAATTAATTGAGCCCAAATCAGAAACTCCAGTTACCACATTGTTAAATCTCAGGGTCTTTAGACAATTTCTAATACAATGTTTCTCAAACTGGTTTCTCCAACTATGAGCTTGGGTTACAAATATAGTGAATATGTTCACTATTAAGAATATAGCTGTGTGGGGACTTCCCTGGCGGTCCAGTGGTTAAGGCTCTATGCTTCCACTGCAGGGGGCACGGGTTCAATATCTGGTCGCAGACCTGAGATCCCACATGCCACACAGCTTGCCCAGCTATATATACAGCTGTACAGAATAAAGCTAAGAGTGTTAGGCTGGAAAACATACAGGTTTAGCTCTATAACTGAATAAAATAATCCTGCCAAAATAAAATCACAAATGCAGGGTGATTAGGTGCAATATTTCTTTTTTTTTTTTTTTTAGCGTACGCGGGCCTCTCACTGTTGTGGCCTCTCCCGTTGCGGAGCACAGGCTCCCGATGCGCAGGCTCAGCGGCCATGGCTCACGGGCCCAGTCGCTCCGCAGCATGTGGGATCTTCCCAGACTGGGGCACGAACCCGTGTACCCTGCATTGGCAGGCGGACTCTCAACCACTGCGCCACCAGGGAAGCCCAGGTGCAATATTTCTTAAAATAAGGTCTGTGGATCCCAGGATGAGGGATGCAATCTATGGACATATTTGGGGGAGATCATGGTTTCTCCAGTTTGAGAAACCAACATAGGGTAGTGGATGCCAAAGCTGGCTTTGTGTTGGAGTCTTCTGAGGATTTCTGTAAAAATATATGAGCCAGGGCTCCATCTCAAACCTGCTAAATTAGAATTTCTATGAGTGAGGCCAAGGAATCTGAACTGTAACATGCTCTTCAAGTGATTCTGATGACTGGCTAGGTTGAGAAACCATTGATCAAGGAGTTGCTTTACTTTTCTCCACTAATGTATATTTAAGTCGGTCCTACAATTTCCTAACAAATACTTATCCCCCACCCCACGCCCAGCTTACTTTCCTCTGATTCTGCCCATTCTGTTGTAGACACTATTGTTGTTGTTTCGGGGTTTTTTGTATTTTATTATTTTATTTTATTTTATTTTTTGGCCGCACCGTGCGGCTTGCAGGATCTCAGTTCCCTGACCAGGGATTGAACCTGGGTCACGGCAGTGAAAGCCCAGAATCCTAACCGCTAGGCCACCAGGGAACTCCTGACACTATTGTTGTTGATGTCTTTCTTATACTGAGCTGAGACTCCCTTTCCCTCAAGTTTTACCTAAGGATCCCGTGATACAGAGAGCACATTTAAATCAGAACCTGTAAAATTATTATTAAACAATAATCTTTGTATTATAACCTCTTAAGACACCCTGGACTCTAAAAGCCTGGTAATTCTTGGAGAACATTTTTTGATAAAAAATCTCAGGCTCAATACGTTATATATTCAGATTGATTCTTACAGGCTTTCTTTAATTACAGTGATTCATAGACTAGCATCTGACTAGACTGCTAGGAAGTATCCATGACTATCTTTTGAAAATTTGGGGGAAAAGTGTGAAATATATGTGTACAAGGATTGTGTTTGAGGAATGGAATTTGTTAAGCAAGGTAGCTTTTATATTTTTCTCGTGATGCATCCTTTTATTTTATTTTCAAGTTATTGAAAATTTTCCAGTATTGTTTCCCTCCCTCTCTTCCTCGGTTTCCCTCCCTCTCTTCCTCTGTTTCTCTTCCTCTCTTCCTTTCTTCCTTCTGTCTTGCTTTCCTGCTGCTGTAGGCTGTGTTTAGTCTTCCTACTATGGGACAGGCAGAGGCTGAGCCCATTTGGATTCTGTTACAGCAATCTAGGAATGAGGAGACAAAGGGTAGTGACAATGGGGATGAACAGAAGAGATGGAAATGGCAGGGAAGGGACATGCCAGGACTAGACTGCCAAGTGCCTGTTAGGGCAAGGGAGGTGGAGGGAAAATTACTGCGGGATTTGGAGGGAAAAGGGGAGCGACTGGCAGAACTGGTAAGGTCTGAAGGAGCGAATTCTGAGGAGAATAAGGTAATACTTTTGGATATGTTGGTTTGAAGACCTGGTGGAAAATGTTGACTAGGCTTTTGTACTGTAGTTCTGAACTTAGGATCATGGTTAGGCCAGAGGGAAAGGCTTTAAGCCAAAGTTATAAACCTCCAAGACTGACATTTAAGGCATCAGTGAGAAGGTTGGAAGGGTATGTCAGGGGAAGGTAATCTTTCTCAGAATTTCTAGAATAGCAGAGAGGGCCCATGTCTAGGGATGCATATTTAGTAATACTTTTTTTTGTTTTTGTTTTTATTGAAGTATAGTTGATTTACAGTGCTGTGTTAGTTTCAGGTGTACAGCTGATTCAGATATATATATATATATATATATATATTCCATTTCAGATTCTTTTCCCTTACAGGTTATTACAAAATACTGAGTATAGTTCCCTGTGCTGTACAGTAGGTCCTTGTTGTTTATTTTATAAATAGTAATGTGTATATGTTAATCCCAAACTCCTAATTTATCCTTTCCCTCCCCTCCCCACCACAATACTTTGTTTTCCTGATTTTCTGCTATATTTTCTGTTTTTTTTTTTTTTTTTTTTTTTTGCGTGGGCCTCTCACCGACGTGGCCTCTCCCGCTGTGGAGCACAAGCACCAGAAGCACAGGCTCAGCAGCCGTGACTCACGGGCCCAGCCGCTCCGCGGCATGTGGGATCTTCCCGGACCGGGGCATGAACCCGCGTCCCATGCATTGGCAGGCGGACTCTCAACCACTGCACCACCAGGGAAGCCCTCTGCTACATTTTCTACATAAATTTACCTTAGAGTTTTACAATAAATTTTATTTTTCCTCAGGATTTATAAATTTTTACTTCCTTTGGGTGATCTATTTTTTTACTCTAGCTGTTCTCTGGCCTAACTATGTAAGTTGTTCAGTCTGTCTGGCAGCAAGTTCTTTGTCCTTGTAACTATTTTTTTTAATGGTAAAATACACATGATATGACGTTCACCACCTTAACCATTTTTAGATGTACAGTTCAGTGTCATTAAGTTTACTGACTTTGGGACTTCCCTGGTGGTGCAGTGGTTAAGAATCCGCCTGCCAATGCAGGGGACACGGGTTCAATCCCTGGTCTGGGAAGATCCCACCTGCCGTGGAGCAACTAAGCCCGTGCGCCGCAACTACTGAGCCTGCGCTCTGGAGCCCGAGAGCCACAACTACTGAGCCCACGTGCCACAACTACTGAAGCCTGCGCGCCTAGAGCCCGTGCTCTGCAACAAGAGAAGCCACTACAATGAGAAGCCCACGCACCACAACAAAGAGTAGCCCCCGCTGGCCGCAACTAGAGAAAGCCCACGCACGGCAACGAAGACCCAACTCAGCCAAAAATAGATAAATAAATGTATTAAAAAGAAAAGTTGACTGACTTTGCTGTGCTACCACTACTACCATCCATCCTTAGAACACTTTTCATCCTGCAAAACTGAAACCTGTACCTATTAAGCACTAACTCCCCACCCTCCCCTCCCCTCCAGCCCCTGGCACCCACCATTTAACTTTCTGTATTTCACCTTCTGTGAATTAGACTCCTCTAGGAACCTCATGTAAGTGGAATCACACAGTGTTTGTCCTTTTGTGATGGGTTTATTTCACTCAGCATAAGTCCTCGAGGTTCATCCATGTTGTAGCAGGTGTCAGAATTTCCTCTTTTTTTTTCTTAATTTTTATGTATTTAGTTACTTATTTTGGGCTGTGTTGGGTCTTCGTTGCTGCGCGTGGGCTTTCTCTAGTTGCAGCGAGCGGGGGCTGCTCTTCATTGCGGTGTGTGGGCTTTTCATTGCGGTGGCTTCTCTTGTTGCGGAGCACGGGCTCTAGGCACACAGGCTTCAGTAGTTGTAGCATGCGGGCTCTAGAGCGCAGGCTCAGTACTTGTGGCGAACGGGCTTAGTTGCTCTGCGGCATGTGGCATCTTCCCGGACCAGGGCTCGAACCCGTGTCCCCTGCATTGGCAGGCGGATTCTTAACCAGTGCGCCACCAGGGAAGCCCCAGAATTTCCTTCCTTTTTAAGGCTGAATAATATTTCATTGTATGTATATACGACATTTTCTTTTTCCATTCATCCATCAATGGACACTTGGGTTACTTTCATCTTTTAGCTATTGCAAATAATGCTTCTGTGAACGTGAGTGTATAAATATCTCTTTGAGATGCTGGTTCATTTATTTTGGGTGTATACTGGATCATACGGTAACTCTATGTTTAACTTTTTGAGGAACTGCCATACTATTTTCCACAGTGGCTGCACCATTTTACATTCTCACCACCAGGGCACAAGAATGCCAATTTCTCCAGATGCTCACCAGTACTTGTTATTTTCTGTTGTTGTTGTTGTCGTTTTAATAGTAGCCATCCTAAAAGGTGTGAGGTGATACCTCATTGTGGTTTTATGTGCATTTCACTAATCATTAGCGATGTTGAGCATCTTTTCATATACCTGTTGGCCACTTGTATGTCTTTTTTGGATAAATACCTATTCAAGTCCTTTATTCATTTTTAAATCAGGTTGTTTTTTGTTGTTGAGTTGTCCATATAATTCTTCTTTTTTTTTTTCAGCTGCACTGCATGGCATGTGGAACATCCCCAACAAGGGGCACCAGGGATTGAACCTGTGCCCCCTGCAGTGGAAGCGCGGAGTTTTAACCACTGGACAACCAGGGAAGTTCTGTGCATGTAATTCTTGATGGTTCTGTTTCAGTAAGTAATTTTTGTCCTTGTCCTCCTTTTCTTCTTTTTTTTTTCAGCAAAGTGTGTAGCTTCTTAGAACTCTGGTGTGTAGTTTCAGTGTTCATTTAGGAATGAAAACACACAACTGAAAAAAAAAGAATTAAAGAAAGCAAAAGAAACGTGGTAGCTTCTGGAATCTGGTGAATTATATATTTCACAAGCAAGTCTTGTGAAAAGGAATCATTTGACTCATGCAAGCTGAAAAGGACAGAGGTACAGCAGATTCACTCATTTAAGTCTTAGCACAGGGTTCCCAAAAAGTCACCCCAATCCACTTCTTGCTCTGCTGCTTCTGGGTCTGTTCCATTCTGAGACCGCCTTTCCCCGCGTGCTTTTAAATGGCTGCCAACAGCCACCTTCTTCTTTTTCCTCCTCCCTCTCCTGCTCTTCCTCAAGTAACCTTTATTTTGACATAATTACAGATTTATAGAAGTGTTACGAGAATAGCATAAAGGATTTCTGTGTGCCCGTCTGTAAAGGAAAACTCACTTCCTTTGTGTGTCCTTCACCCTTCCACTTGCACACTCCACCTCTGACACCAAGTGTGTGGTAGTTTTCTCCACACGTTAAGCAATTCCGCAACACCAGCTGGGTGTCCTATCATTTAACTCAGTTCTGACACTGCCTGAAGATACCGCCAGATCCCACAGGTTAAGGGCTCAGTCCTATAAGACTGCGCCCCCTTCCTCCCCACCCTCGCCTTTTCAGATGCCAGTAGAAATTCCAGGTTGTCACCTGTGCTTCTGACCAACTGGCTATAAATTGGAGGTTCTCACAACCCCTTCCCCAAGTTCAATTACCTTGCTAGAGTGACTCACAGAACTCAGAGAAATATTTATTTCCATTGACCAGTTTATTATAAAGAATACAAATTTACAGCCAGATGAAGAGGTATAATAGGGCAAGGTCTGGAAGGGTCCTGAAGAGAGGAGTTTCTGTCCCCATGGAACTGGGGTGCACCACCTCCCAGTGTGTGGAAGCTTTCACCAACTAGGAAGCTGATCAAATCTTGTTCAGGAGTTTTTATGGAGCTTAATCTCCATCCTCCCCACCTTCCCAGAGGTTGGTGAGTATGGCTGAAATTTCCAGCCTTCTAACCAGTTTGCCTTTCTGGTGACCAGCTCCATCCAGAGGTTATCTCGGGGCCCACCCTAAGTCACCTCATTAGCATAAACTCGGGTGTACATGAGGGGGTCTCCTTATGAGAGATCAGACCCTCCTGTCACTCAGGGAACGGCAAGGGCTTTAGGAGCTCAGAGCCAGGAGCTATGACAAAGACCAAATATATTTCTCATTATACCACACCAGGTTAACCAGGTTCCCTCGTTAACTTTTTACCCCATTTGTTTTATCCTTCTTCTTCTTGTCCCTTACTTGACACATATACTATCTGCGTGTGTATGTGTGTAATGTAATTTTTTGGAGCCATGGGTAACGAGTTGCAGATGTGATGACTATCTCTCAATACGTCAGTGTGTATTATCTAAAAATAAGACTCTCAACCACAGTATAGTTATCAAAACACAGTGATAAAAAACAAGATATTGGGCTTCCCTGGTGGCGCAGTGGTTGAGAGTCCGCCTGCCGATGCAGGGGACACGGGTTCGTGCCCCGGTCCGGGAAGATCCCACATGCCACGGAGCGGCTGGGCCCGTGAGCCATGACTGCTGAGCCTGCACGCCCAGAGCCTGTGCTCCGCAACGGGAGAGGCCACAACAGTGAGAGGCCCGCGTACCGCAAAAAAAACAAAACAAAACAAAACAAAACAAAACAAAAAAACCAAGATATTAAATTTGATATAATAACTCAGATTTCACTAATTGCCCCAATAACACCTTTTATAGGGGGAAAAGTATCACAGGTTTTGAGTTGCGTTCTATTGTCAGTCTCCTTAAATATTGCTGACTTCTCCTCCATAAGGCTGTAACATTTTGCATTCCCCCCCAGAATGTATTACAGGAGTAGCTCTATTCTTATTCACATCCAATGAGAAAAAATAGGTCCAGGTCACCCACCAATAAACTCAGTTTCTTGGAACTGAATCTTTTATGCCCTGATTGGTCTGATTTGATTCATGTGTTCTTCTCTGAACCAATTACTGTTGTCAGGAGACATAGGCTTGCTGATCAGCTTACCCTGGGTCACATACTTCTTCCCAGGAGCCCCAGTGGATTCAGGTTCACCTGAAGCATGTGGGCTCAGAGTGTGGAGTAGGGGGTGGTTCCCCAAAGCAAAATCAGGGAACTATTACTACAGAGTAGAGCTGGGTAAACACAACAGCAACAGCAACAAATATCCAATACACTCTCCCCTTAACGGATATCCAACCTACACATATGCACCAAAACAACAAACGTCTACTGAGCTTGGCAAAACAAAGACAGATATATCAAAACTAGAGCATAGGTAGACTCCAACCTCATTTTTCATTTTCATGCAGTAAATATTTTAATGTTTCTTCTTTTGTTCATAACACAGAGATATTTTGATCTAGGTACAGCCTCTGTTTAATTTTATTATGTTTTTCAATTTAATTAATCACAACAGCTCTAGGTAGCAGCAGGAAACGGCATATCGTATGGTCAGGCCAGTCAAGGGGGCTGTCCTCTTGCTCTCTGTACACCCCCTGCCTGACCAGGGCCTGCTTCACCTACACCTACTCGTATGACTGACCTTCCTACTTGCCCCGGCTCCAGCTGGTGATTGTTCTCATCAAAGGGGCGGTGAGGGGCGTGCCTCTCTGCTGGTTTCCCTGGTAACCAGTGAGCCCATCTGATGTCAATCCCCCTATAACTGGGAAGCTCCCCTTCCCCAGGGAGTAAAGCCTGCCGCCGAGTCCTGCCCGCTGGGTACATGGTGGGGTGTCACTCCAGGACCTTGCTTCAGACATGTAAGTTCCCCATCCATTAAAACCATTGATGTCTCTGTTGCTGACTTGGGGCTCTTTCTTTGGTCTTTTTTTTTTTTTTGGCCACTATGGGGTGGCTTGCTGGATCTTAGTTCCCCGACCAGGGATTAAACCCGGACCCCCAGCAGTGGAAGTGTGGAGTTCTAACCACTGGACTACCAGGGAAGTCCCTCTTCCTTCAGTCTTAACGCTGGGCAAGTGCAGGCCTTGCAGGCCTGCGGGGTGCAGCCCAATACATATTCATCCTACTTTTGAAAAGTATGTCCTAAAAAAATAAAAGTATGTACTTGAAATCATTTTACAAAGTGTTAACTCAAGCAAAAACTTAAACCCAGGGTTTTTTTGTTCCAAGCCACAGGACTTCTGAAATTGTGATCTTTTTAAAATAACTTAGGTGCTACTTTCCTCTCAGTTTATCACAAAAAGAAAATCTTAAGAAGTTTCATTGTTAGAATGTTTATTTTTTTGTTTTTTTTCTTCTTTTTTTTCTAGAATGTTTATTTTTTCCTGCCTTTTCAAATGTCAGAATTTTCATCTTTCATAGAAATCGGAGGGCTCGCCGTGTAGGGTGATGATTTGTTGCTGTCCCATGTTTCTTCTCAAGCTCATTTTTCTTCGGATTGTAAAGCCTCTGAATGGTCAGTTGCTGTCACAACAGATCTTCAGTCTTGTTTCCGTGCTCTCAGTCCTGTCTCTGGGCAGTTTCTTTTTTTAAAATTTATTTATCCATTTATTTATTTATTTTTGGCTCCATTGGGTCTTCTTATTGCTGCACGCGGGCTTTCTCTAGTTGTGGCCAGCGGGGGCTACTCTTCATTGTGGTGTGTGGGCTTCTCTCATCGCGGTGGCTTCTCTTGTTGTGGAGCACGGGCTCTAGGCGCGCAGGCTTCAATAGTTGTAGCTCATGGGCTCTAGAGCTCAGGCTCAGTAGTTGTGGCGCGTGGGCTTAGTTGCTCTGTGGCGTGTGGGATCTTCCTGGACCAGGGCTCGAACCCATGTCCCCTGCATTAGCGGGTGGATTTTTAACCACTGCGCCACCAGGGAAGTCCTAGTGGGCAGTTTCTTGAAGCCCAGTAACATTAGCTCTGTCAGAGTGTCTGTACCAGGACAAACTGATTTCTTGTTTTAGATCCAAAGAGTATTTGGAAAAGTATTTTCTGAACCTAATTGTTTAGTGTACTTTCAAGCACACACATTTTATTCCCCTAGTCACTGAACCTCAAAAAGTCCTACTATTCCTTGATATAGGAATGTACTCCTTTTTATTTTCTGTAGTAAACTTTTTACATTCCACTAAGCAGAGACCAGATATGCCTTAAAAAAAAAAAAGAATTGCATTGAAATGTCTCTCTCCATTTTTAATCAACAACTAGACTAATAATAAACAAAGGAAACCCTGCCTGCATCGTCATGTAGGTTTAAAGGAGGAAAATGCAGGAAAGTGTTTCTGGAAAGCATTGAAGGATGCAGGGAAGAGGAAAGAGCCCTCAGAGATGGAGGCAGGACATCCGGATCCTAATCTAGCTGTGTGACCACAGCCAACTTGCTTATACTTTCTGGGAGTTAGACTATGATATCCAAGAAAAAACTTTCAGAATTTAATACAAAAGTCATAATTCTCCCCAAAGTGACAGTGGCAGTCTTCCTGAGAGAACCACCCTAAGTCTGTAATCTCACAATTCAGATTTTCCAGATAGAAGTCATTTGTGTAAATTTCCCTAATGTAATGATAAAACCTGTCCTTTCATATGGATACTTCTATCTATTTATTTATTTTTTGTTTGTTTTCCTATACTTCTATTTATTTGAGTGGGGAAGGGAAGAGGGCATATTCCTAGTGAACATCCTGTCTTCACCCAGCACAAGGTAAACATGAGGCAATCTGTTTAAAAGACAAACTACAGGGGCTTCCCTGGTGGCACCGTGGTTAAAAATCCGCCTGCCAATGCAGGGGACATGGGTTCAAGCCCTGGTCCGGGAAGATCCCACATGCCGCGGACCAACTAAGCCTGTGCGCCACAACTACTGAGCCCGCATGCCTAGAGCCTGTGCTCTGCAACAAGAGAAACCACTGCACTGAGAAGCCTGTGCACCACAACGAAGAGTAGCCCCGCTCACCGCAACTAGAGAAAAGCCCGTGCATCAGCGAAGACCCAATGCAGCTAAAAATAAAAAAAAAAATAAATAAATAAATAAACTACAGAAGACACCACGCCTTTACAAAAGGAGGAAAAGGCAGATGAATTATTCCTTTACAAACTCTGTTCTGACTTCTAATTGGGAGAGCATGGGAAGATCACTTGAGGCTCTTGAGTGATGCTGGCTACTTCTCCAGAAAATTCCTTACCCTAAAGCAAACAGCAATTATGTCTTGAAACCCATTTTTTTTGCCTACATTCTACATCTGTAAAATTGGTTTAAAATGTGGAAGAATTTTGAAATAGAAACGGAATGGGACAAAGTAGTCTCTAAAACCTCTTTAAAAAGACAAGTGGTCAAAATTAATTTCTAGAATTCCAGTCAGCAACTCTGGATGTTCTTATTACAAACTAGAGGAGTTGTTTTGATAAATGGCCTCCATGTCTGAAAGCTTTTCCTCCAGTTCTTCTAATTAAAAAAAATTCTACAATGTATGTTCATTATTATTAAGGCAAACAATATCTCCAGTTTCCTCTGTTACTATCACTTAGTCTAGAGACTACACTTAGTTACACATGACCCCATGTCCCTTCAAATATAAAAGTAAAATCATTTAACTACCAGGAAATGTCTTAGGAGGAATTCTTATTAGAGAATATTTATTTAATTCATTTAAATGTTAATTAAGAGCATTCTGGGCATGTAGTAATGAACCAAAACAAAGACTCTGATCTCATGAAGCTGGATTCTGATGAAGAGAGACCCATAATTTAAAAATACATAACAACTAGGAAAGATAAGGGCTACAAAGAAAAACAAATCATCTTAAGGATGGACAGGACAGGTCGAGAGGCATCTGTTTCATTTAGGTAGGGTGGTCCAGGAAGACCTCTCTGATGAGGTGAGATCTGAGCAGAGACTTAAATAAAGTGAAAGCATGAAACATGAGGTTACCTAGAGCAGGAGTTTGCAAACTTTTTCTGTAAGGGGCCAGACAGTAATGATTTTTGGCTTTGCAGGCCATGCAGTTTCTGTTGCAACTATTTCAGCTTTGCCCTTGGGGCAAGAAAGCAGCCATAGACAATATAAATGAATGGGTGAGGCTGTGTTCCACCAATCCCTTATCTATGGACAGTGAAATTTGCATTTCATGTACTTTTCATGTGTCACAAAACATTATTTTTCTTTTGATTTTTTTCTAACCCTTTTAAAATGTAAAAAACGCTCTTAGCTCAGAGGCTGTACAAATATAGGCTGTGAGCTATGTTTGTTGACCTCTGATCTCTGATTCCTGCTCTCAAGTAAACACATTCCAGGAGAGGGAACAGTTAGACCCTGAGGCAGGAGCAGCAGCATGACTTGCTGATAGAAAGCAAAGGAAATGTGTCAGCTTCTAACTTTTCTTCCTGACCAAAATTTGTTCTATTTTGAACTCCCTATAGAAGACAGACACCACATTTCAGAGGAGTGAATGAGTCTGGAAAAATTTCTTAGAGGAAGTAGCTTTTGAATTGGTTTGGCTTTGAAAAACAAACAAGGTTCCAACAGATGGGCCTGGACATGGAGAGAGAAAGTATTCTAGTTAGAGGAGTAACCTAAATAAAGGCCTGAAAGTGTAATAGGGAAGAACCTTTATATTCTATTACAAGTTAATCACCAAAGGGATGTTGCCTATAAGCTTAAATTACACATAATGACCCATCTCTGGGACCCCTGCCTCCCAGGTAATGAGCATGAAGCTGAAATACCTTTGTTTAGCTACAGGAAACATCCTGACCATGCAAACCTATGAATGATTGCAGGAAGGAAGAAATTAACATATCCCTTCTGGAGGCTGACTGGAACCAGGAAGTGTTTGACTTTACTCCCTCCCCTCTTAGTATAAAAGAAGAATGAATTCTAACTCGGACAAGATGGTTCTTTGGGACACAAGTCCACCGTCTTCTCTGTCTGCTGGCTTTCCTAATAAAGTTGCTATTCCTGCCCCAACACCTCGTCTCTCAATTTATTGGCCTATTTGTGCTGAGAGAAGTGTGAGCTTGGACTCAGTGAGGAAAGTAGCAAAGTAACATGTGAGTTATAGGCCCTTGTGATCCTACTCCAAGTTCTGTTTGTTTGTGTTGCATATCCTTATATCCTGACATGTAAGCCTGTAAATCAGGGGTCCCCAACCCCTGGGCCGTGGACTGGTACTGGTCCATAGTAGTACTTCCATGTTAGGAGCCAGGCTGCACAGCGGGAGGTGAGTGGTGAACGAGTAGGTGAAGCTTCATCTGCCACTCCCCATCACTCCCCATCGCTCACATTACCTCCTGAACCATCCCCACCCCCCACCCTCCAGCTGTCTGTGGAAAAATTGTCTTCTAAGAAACCAGTCCCTGGTGCCAAAAATGTTGGGGACCGCTGCTGTAAATGGTGGTTCTCAAATTCTAGCCTGCATCAGAAACCTGGGGGAGCTTGTTAAAACCAAGTGTCAGATCCCACCCCCAGGGTTTCTGATTAGGTAGGTCTAGGGCAGAGGCTGGAGATGTGCTTTCCTAGTAAGTTCCCAGGTGATGCTGATGCTGCTGGTCCTAGGACCCCACTTGGAAAATCACGGCCCTACAGGGGTGTGTGCTACAGAGGAAGGATGGGGTCTAGCAGTCTTCTACTGAGCTGACCTTCAGAAGGGTAATACCTGAGAATTTTACCTGAGACCAGCTATTAAATAAAAAAATAGTGCCAAGCCCATAGTAGGCTTTCTTGTGCATGAATTCCCTTTCTCTCCTGCCTTCTTTCCTGCAACTATCCAGAAGGGCTTAAAATTTGTAAAAATGCTTCATGTGGTACTTCTGCTTCCAGATTTTAAAAAAAGTCATAGACACGTTTTGCCATCAACAACAAACAAAGCAATAACATGGAATGGCATGCAGCCCACAACACACTCAGGGAATCCTAGGGTGTCACCGAAGAGAGACAAAGGAAATTGGAGACCTTTTGGAACTGATCTCACAGTGAGTTTGTGTGTCTTTCCCACAAATTAAATTCTCCAGCAGCTAAGAATATCGTAATGAAACTCCTATTTACACATACTATTGATTCTTTTGTCTTAACCACCTTTTTAGAGTGACATCTAGGTGAAACTGAGAAGCACATACTTCTCTGAAATAATTCACTTGCATCAACTTTCCAATGATTAGCAAAAAATCTGGGAGGAATACAATTGGAACATCAGTATGCTCTGAAAGAAACATGTTTTTTTTTTTTTTTTTTTTACGAAACATGTTTTTAAAAATAGAAAATACCAAAAATAAAAATTCTCCTTTGTACTCCAAAATTAAACAGTGAAAAGTGAGGTCAACACAAACCCACACATACACATACATTTGGAAGCAGCACTGAAAAAACGTTCAAGTTAAAATTGAATTAAAATCTAATGAAGAATATAAAGCAAAAACTCAAAGCTTGAATGACCAGAATAACTTCTGTCTGCTGACCAGCCCTTCTAAGGGATGAGGCCCTGTCTACAGATTCTGTGGCCTAACTGGCTAAGGTTGTATCACCTGGCCCTGTGCCCACCCCCACCCCCCTGCACTGCGCTGTGGTTTACTGGGCACTTGGTCCAAGGATGGCCTATCTCAGGCTCCTCAGCAACCTAGGACATGGCCAGGCTTGGAATCCTGAGCCGAGCCAATCACATTGCTCATCCAGGGGTTGGCGATTTGTAAATCAAGGAAGTAAACCAAAGCAGGCTGGGTCAATGGAGGATGAGAACTAAGTAAGGGCTCACTGTGGACCATGGAGTTGAGGGTCTTGAAGAAGCCTGGTTGTAAAGAGAGGTGGACAGACTCACAAGAAAGAAGCAGAGAGTCCATGGGGCTGCTAAGGGGAAAAAGGGACGGACTTGTTCTGGATGGTTCTCAAGTCCCAGTGCACATGTATACTTAGAATCAACTCCCTTTTTCTTGAAATAAGTAACTCATGTGGGTTTCTTTAAAGGGACCTGATGCAAACAGCAGCTGTGTTTCTAATTGCTACCATTGTTTTTGGTTAGGAAAGCAAAGCATTTATTTTAAAACAATCCAGCTTATATACTGGGGGAAAAATGGTTTAGAAGCAGGCATGGATCTAGGTTTGGTGAGGCCTGAAGCTTATACAGATTGGGTGGCCATCTTTAAAGAAAAAGGAATGCCAAATTACCTGTAAAAAATAGGTACAGGACCCTAGAAGGGCTGTGCGCATGAGGAGACATAAAGCCAAGCTTCATTAACTTCACGGTATATTTAACTCTGTTTAGAAGTGAGAACCTGATTCTCAGGGGCAATGTGACCTTAGACACTTCTTTCTCCAACAATAACCAAGTTTAATTTAAGTAAAAAGTGCCCCACAAAGACATTATACTATCTTCATGCTTTACTTGTGAATTTCAAGCTGTAGCTAATGAACCATTCGTGGGCATGAACAGCATTTGTTATAGGATGAAATAGAAAAGAATAGAGGAGAAAACCGGGTGTATCACATGATAGATGAGTGACTGTTGCCTTGTGAGACTTTTGCTTCAGTTTTACAAATAGATATGCCAATGGGTCTCATACTGATCTCTTCACACCCTTAAAATATAGAGAGGGCGTCAAAAAGTTATTGTTTATGTGGGGATATTTCTATTGATGTTTACTGTATTAGAAATTAAAACTGAGAATTCAAAAATTTATTTTAAAATTAATGATTGATTTGTTTGTTTATTTATTTCTGTGTAAATAAATGTTGTGATCACCCCAAGGAGGCAGAGTGAACCCAACCATTGAGTATCTAGGTGGTGACCACTACCAAGGGTCTCTCTTCTCCTGCTTTGATTTGCTAACTGGTTCTGTTACCTGCTGGCAGGCATGCATTCTGAGCTGCTGCCTGCTGGCTGGCCAGTGTGTTCTTTGAGCAGTGTTGCTGCCTGCTAGGGAGCTTACACCCTGAGTTGGCTGCTTCATGCTGCATCTGCTGAGTCCACCCAAGCCTCTGTTACACATGTAATCAACCTAATTTGAAAGTTTTGATAATTGATGTTTAAGGCCTGGAGAATGTCATTGAGACCCTCTTTCAAGTAGCCCTGGGTCATTTGTCTCACAGCCTTTGCCAGATGCTACCATGCTGGAAGATGTCACCTGTCTCCAGACCTCATGGCTATTTGGGGAGCCCTGGGGTCGATACAGTGAATAGCAATGGGAGTTTGAATGGTTTACAGACATCACTGCCATCACTATACGTGATGGAGCTCTCTGGAGAGCTACTGCTTTTTATCCCTTTATGGGGTCATCCCTAACTAAGGACAGGACACAGTGTCAGCACAATTAGCTGGACTTCAGGCAGTCATCTTAGCCCTGATCCCTAGCCAACAATCAGCTTCAGCTGCACATGTTTACAGATGTGTGGGTTGTTCATTGCCAATAGTCAGCCATCTGGTCCAGCCAAGTGGCAGCAACAATTCCTTATCCAAGGTTGCATCTTTATGGGTCAAAAACTCTAGGAATCTCTTGCTTCACAGATACCCAAAATATAAACGAAGGTCACACATATCTCTGCACCTTCGAAAGCCACAATATGAGGGCTCACCAGGACCCTTCTTATCTCCTTTGCAGTTCTAAATATTATTGATAGCGACCAATGCACACATTTCACTTTGCAAAATACAGAACACTGGGCTCTTAAGGCATTCAGCAGAACTTTCACCCCCTAACCAGCCTACAGGCTTCATAGAACACCATAATGGTTTGTTTCTTACAAGTTCAAATTCAATTAAATGAAACATGGCCACATTTCAGTCATCAGTCCAATATCAAGGGTGAATTTTAATAAGGAGTCCGACCCCATTGTTGCTATTTGAGTGTTGACACCTTCCAGCCTCTGTGCCTAACCTGGCCCTCTCGCCCCACAGCTGAAGCCAGTGACAAAGCTCAAGGAGCTGCCTCCCTTTGTGCCAAGGAAAAGTTCAGCCCACGCACGATCTGGTCCATGTGAGGGAGCCCTCACTCCAGCCCCACCCCTAACCACCAGAAGACTCCAGTCGCCTCTCCCTGCTTTCTTCAGCTGTTTTTGGACCTCTTTTGGAGCCTGCCCTCCTCTTCCCAGAAAGCCTGATTATGTGAGTAATAGCATTCTTCATACCCTCTTAGTGTGTGTGGTGTGTCAGTCTCAAAACCGTAGTAAAATTTTGCTTGTGGGATCCATATACTTCCATGGGATGACCAGAACAATACCAATAATAAACCCATTTCATGTTAGGTAAAACAATAACACTTAAAAAAATAATATATATATTTATTTATTTTTGGCTGCATTGGGTTTTCGTTGCTGCACGCGGGCTTTCTCTAGTTGTAGTGAGCAGGGCTACTCTGTTGCAGTGCACAGGCTTCTCATTGCAGTGGCTTCTCTTGTTGTGGAGCACGGGCTCTAGGCACGTGGGCTTCAGTAGTTGTGGCGCACGGGCTTAGTTGCTCTGTGGCATGTGGGATCTTTCCGGACCAGGGCTCGAACCTGTGTCCCCTGCATTGGCAGGCGGATTCTTAACCACTGTGCCACCAGAGAAGTCCCAACACATTTTTAAAAATAAAAAATAATGATCTTCTTCAAAATAGGGAAGGATTTAGTGAGAAGAATGTTGTTTTTTTACATTAAAAATGTTTTATTAAGGCCTCGCCTAATAGAAGACAGTTTGATTCTCATCTACTTTTTCATTAGTCTGTTGCAATGTGTTGTTCTGGTTAAACTGTTTGAAGAAAATTCATCCTCACTGGTATGTAGTTAGAAAGGGGAAGAAGATTTTGTTTTTAGATGATTATTAGATAATTGTGACTATTGTGTGACACTACCCCCAATGCTTGACAAGTGGTGGTTTCCTAAGTTGCAGTGTGTAATCTAAAACCATATCAATGAACTTTTCCTACTCTGCTACATTAAAATCCATCTTGCACTTTTTTTTTTATCTTGCACTTTGTTTTTGTTTTTTTTTTTCTTGTTACGCGGGCCTCTCACTGTTGTGGCCTCTCCCCTTGTGGAGCACAGGCTCCGGACGCACAGGCTCAATGGCCATGGCTCACGGGCCCAGCCGCTCCGCGGCATGTGGGATCTTCCCAGACCGAGGCACGAACCCGTGTCCCCTGCATCGGCAGGCAGACTCTCAACCACTGCGCCACCAGGGAAGCTCTATCTTGCACTTTGAATAGATATTTTACCCATGCTTGGTTTTTAACATCATGGATTGATAATTTGGGAAATATTGATTAACTGAGTTATGCAAGTCTTATAAAAGTTAACACACTTCATTATATAATATAGAAAAAATTACCTTTGGCATATGACTATAGATCTTAGTAGAAAAGTCTTTAAACATTGGGAACCTGTCAAGCTCATGGTGGTAGGCACAAGTTTTCCAAAATTTCACTTGTTACTTGAAGGCTCAAATCTTATCATGGGCAACAAATGCTGTCAATTGTCTTCACTTTATTCATTTTTGAGGAAATGCCTGCCAAATACTCAAATGTGAATAGCTCTAGTTTGGGCAGGTGTTCTTTGAAGTATAAATGGTATTTCATGAAGAATGCAACTCGTTCAGTTTGCAACTCAAGGGCTTTTCGTGGACAACTTCAGGATGCAACAAAAGTGCTTTATGGCTGTTTATTTCGTACACAGGCTATTAAGACGTGTATGCAAGGATCAAGATTTGATAAAATTAATGACTTTTTACTGCTTGATCAAGAACATTCTTAAGTGATACTGGCTTTTTAAAAAAAGTACATGGAGGTAAAGAATGCCGTAGCTGCTGGTGGTTTGGTGCCGCTCCCTTGATTGGTGTTGAGGCACCAGCAATTTTAAGAGACTAGGAACCTGGAGTCAAGTGTTCTGTTTTGGCCCCTACGCTACCCAGCATAGAAATTTACATGTAGCAGAGGGTCAGTAAGTATTTTTCAGGTGATTGACGAACTGTGTGACCTTGGGAAATCACTTAGCTTCTCTGGGTTTCCATTGACTATAAACTGAGGTGAACCTGGTGGTCCTTAAGACTGAGAAACAGTGATGATTCCTTGTTGTTTCGCTTACAATAAAAATTCGCCGATTAGGTCTGCCCGTCACTCTCTCATTCCTTTGCTAACTTAAAAAGAGAGCTTTCATTCCTTTCTAGATTCAAGTAAAGAGTAGGGGTTTTATTTATTTTTTCCCAACCTTCCTAGAAATAGAAAATCCTTTGTAGGTATACTGTCTCCTACATTTGGAAACATACAAGTGGATACAGGTGGTCAAACCCTCAAGGCTGCTTCCCTATAAATGTGCGTTTCTGTAAGGGATCAGAGCACATTGATAATCTGCTGTGTTAGTTCACCTGTGGAGAATAGTATCTTCTCATCTTTTAAACTGGTGCTAGATGATGGGCAACATCCATTAAAATCCTTATAAAAGACTCTCGCTTATTTGGAGGTAAGTGAAGAGAATGAATCCAAATCAAATGAAAAACCAAGAGGCGAACAATTTAAAAAAAAATTTATTCGGGAGTTCCCTGACAGTCCAGTGGTTAGAGCTTGGCGCTATCGCTGCCGTGGCCTGGGTTCAATCCCTGGTCGTGGAACTAAGATCCCACAAGCTGCGTGGCATAGCTCCCTCCAAAAATTTTTTTTTATTGAAGTATAGTTGATTTATAATGTTGTGTTACTTTCTGCTGTATAGCAAAGTGATTCAGTTATATACATATATATATATGTATATATATATTTTTTTTTTCATATTCTTTTCCATTATGGTTTATCACAGGAGATTGAATATAGTTCCCTATGCTATACAGTAGGACCTTGTTGTTTATCCATCCTCTATATAATAATAGTATATATAATAATATATATATAATCGTTAGCATCTGCTAATTCCAAACTCCCAATCCTTCCCTCTCCTACCCCCCCTCCCCGTTGGCAACCACAAGTCTGTTCTCTATGTCTGTGAGTCTGTTTCTGTTTTGTAGGAAAGTTCATCTGCGTCATATTTTAGATTCCATATATGTGATATATGATATTTGAAAAACATGGAACCCTTCACGGATTTGCATGTCATCCTTGTGCAGGGGCCATGCCAATCTTCTCTGTACCATTCCAATTTTAGTATATGTGCTGCCAAAGCGAGCACAAAGACTGGGTTGAAGTGTGTCCCCCTCCTCCTCCCTTCCAATTCATGTCTATCCATGACCTATGAATGTGACCTTGTTTGGAAATAGGATCTTTGCAGATATAATCAAGTTAAGATGAGGACATGTTGGATTGGGATAGGCCATCTTATAACAAGAGAGAGACAGAGACACAGACACAGAGAGAAGAAGGTCATGAGACCGTGGGGGCAGAGACTGGAGTAATGGAACTTCAAGCTGAGGAATCCCCAGGATGGCCAGTAACCCCTGGAAGCTAGAAGAAGCAAGGAGATATTCTCCCCTACAGGTTTCAGAGGGAGCATGGTCCTGCCAACACCTTGATTTCAGGCTTCTGGCCTCCAGAACTGGGTGAGAATAGTTACTCTAAGCTACCTCATTTATGGTGCTTTGTTACAGCAACACTAGGAAACTAATACAGCATGTTAAAAATCATCCATTTGAGAAAAGTCAATGTCATTAATTCTAATTAGTTCTTAGACATCTCTAGGTCTGAGATTTAGGTGGAAATATTGCCTTATGCCTGTGACCTTTAAAGATATGAGTTTTTAAAAGATAACAGTGAAAACTCATCGAGTTGCCATGTCAGGAGACCTTATAGGTATAACCTGGGTTTTTCTGACCCTGGTCACTGGTTCCAGCTCACTGGAAAGACCCATTTTCCTCCACACATTTTTAGAAGCCCCCAGTGCAGGGCCCTGACTGGGTGATGCAAGGGGTACAGGGCAAGTGCTTCCCTAAATGCTGTGCCCCAGGGTTTGCCCTTACTGTACTTCTAGCCCCTCCCCAGAGTGCTCACAAGTGTGCATGAACAAAAAGACATTGTCGAGGGCTTCCCTGGTGGCGCAGTAGTTGAGAGTCTGCCTGCTGATGCAGGGGACACGGGTTCGTGCCCCGGTCCGGGAAGATCCCACATGCCGCGGAGCGGCTGGGCCCGTGAGCCATGGCCGCTGAGCCTGCACGTCCGGAGCCCGTGCTCCGCAACGGGAGAGGCCACAGCAGTGAGAGGCCCGCGTACCGCAAAAAAAAAAAAAAAGAAAAAAGACATTGTCGAAACCATACCAAAGACACCCTGGATGAGACTTCCCCGGTGGGCAGTTAGAATCTGCATTTCATGAAACTTTCCAGGTGACTCTGAGGCTGACCCAAGTTCCCTGGCTCTATTTGTTCCAAGTATTAGGCCTCTTTTTTTTTTTTTTGGCCATACCAAGGGGCTTGTGGGATCTTAGTTCCCTCACCAGGGATTGAATCCACGGCCTCAGCAGTGAAAGCACAGAGTCCTAACCACTGGATCTCCAGGGTCACAGTGAGGCCCAGAAATATGATTCAAATATCTTTTTGCCTTATACTTGCCATATTCACATGGGTTTAAAGTGCAAATATTCCAAGGAAAGATAACACAGTGTCGTGCAGCAGGGGAGCCTGGGGGACCTAGGGAAAAGGAGAGGTTGGAAATGAAGAACAAATGAAATAAAGACTGTATAAGCTCAATAGCAAAAAAAACAAACAACCCAATCCAAAAATGGGCAGAAGACCTAAATAGACATTTCTCCAAAGAAGATATGCAGATTGCCAACAAACACATGAAACAATGCTCAACATCATTAATCATTAGAGAAATGCAAATCAAAACTACAATGAGATATCATCTCACACCGGTCAGAATGGCCATCATCAAAAAATCTAGAAACAATAAATGCTGGAGAGGGTGTGGAGAAAAGGGAACACTCTTGCACTCTTGGTGGGAATGTAAATTAATACAGCCACTACGGAGAACAGTATGGAGGTTCCTTAAAAAACTACAAATAGAGCTACCATACGACCCAGCAATCCCACTACTGGGCATATACCCTGAGAAAACCATAATTCAAAAAGAGTCATGTATCAAAAAATGTTCATTGCAGCTCTATTTACAATAGCCAGGACATGGAAGCAACCTAAGTGTCCATCAACAGATGAATGGATAAAGAAGATGTGGCATATATATACAATGGAATATTACTGAGCCATAAAAAGAAACGAAATTGAGTTATTTGTAGTGAGGTGGATGGACCTAGAGTCTGTCATACAGAGTGAAGTAAGTCAGAAAGAGAAAAACAAATACCGTATGCTAACACACATATATGGAATCTAAGAAAAAAAAAAGGTCATGAAGAACCTAGGGGTAAGACAGGAATAAAGACACAGACCTACTGGAGAATGGACTTGAGGATATGGGGAGGGGGAAGGGTAAGCTGGGACAAAGTGAGAGAGTGGCATGGACTTATATATACTACCAAATGTAAAATAGATAGCTAGTGGGAAGCAGCCGCATAGCACAGGGAGATCAGCTCGGTGGTTTGTGACCACCTAGAGGGGTGGGATAGGGAGGGTGGGAAGGAGGGAGACGCAAGAGGGAAGAGATATGGGAACATATGTTTATGTATAACTGATTCACTTTGTTATAAAGCAGAAACTAACACACCATTGTAAAGCAATTATACTCCAATAAAGATGTTAAAAAAAAAGACTGTATAGTAAGGAAGGTACAAAGAATTAATGAGATTTCATTTGCACGAAATATCCAGAATAGGCAAATCCATAGAGACTAAAAGTAAATTAGTAGTTGCCAGGGCTTGGGGAGGCCAGGGAATGCGGAGTAAGTGTGTAATGCGTACAGAGCTTCCTCTTGGGGAGATGAAAAAGTTCTGGAATCTTCAGTAGATGAGTGGGTAAGTACAGTGCAGTACATCAGACAATGGAATATTATTCAGCACGGAAAGGAAATGAGGTATGAAGCCATGAAAAGACATGGAGGAAACTTAAGTGCATATTACTAAGTGAAATAAACCAATCTGAGAAGGCTATGTACTATATGATTCCAACTATAAGACATTCTGGAAAAGGCAAAACTGTGGAGACAATAAAAAGATCAATGGTTGTTAGTGAGAAGGGAGAGATTGACTACGTGGGAGCACAGAGGGTTTTTAGGGCCGTGAGAATACTCTGTATGATACTCTAATGATGGATGCACGTCATTACACATTTGTCCAAACCCATAGAATGTACAACACCAAGGGTGGCCCCTAATGTATATATGGACTAAGGTGACTCAAATGCCTTGGTAGCCTATCTAAGTAAACCAAAACCTAGCCACTCAAATCCCAGAAAATACAATTTAAGAACAAACAGTCAGGACTTCCCCGGCAATCCAGTGGTTGACTCCACGCTTCCAATGCAGGGGGTGTGGGTTTGATCCCTGGTCGGGGAGCTAAGATCCCACATGCCACATGCCAAAAAGCAAAAAAAAAAAAAAAAAAAAAACCAAAAAAACACAAGAACAGTCAGCTAGTTTTCCCCCCAAAAAGCAACTGCTCAAGCTAGAGCCAATCAAATAATTTCTTTGCTTTCTTTCCAAGTCTCCTCCTATAAAAGCCTTTCTATTAGCTCCTGTAGGTGGAGTGCTCCTAACAGCTTTTGGTTTGGTACTGCCCGATTCAAACTGATGTTTGCTCAAATAAACTCTTCAAAGGTGTAATGTGCCTTAGTTTATCAGTTTATCTTCTAACAGTCACTATGTGCTGGGTGTGCACACAGTTGGGAAGAACAGCTCTAGGACACCCTCCAGCTCCAGGATGCTGTGATGAAAGTGACCAGACAGTCAACAGAAGACTCAGAGGAAGTCTCATGTTGTTAATTAGATTTTCTGAATCCACGAACACTTTCTCTGCCAGCCTACCGAAATGTGGCATTTTTTTTTTTTTTTGCACCTTGGTTTTATTCACTCTACAATCTATTTCAGAGGTATTTTCATATCAGCACATTCTTAATGATGCATTACAGTCAGATTTGCTATAAAAGAGCACGAATTTGTGCCAGTACAATTGATACATTAGGGAATATCTGAGGATAATGGGAATTTTACATTGCTTATGCATGATTTCTTCTGCAAGAAACGCTAACTGAACACAGAAAACCACATACTGCTGAAATAAAGCCACGGAAGGAAACTGCACACAGGTACACACCTCCAACATCCTCCACGGACCAAGTTTACTTCTGAGTTATGAGCTACACCCTGGCAGATGTGGCCCTTTTAAAGGAAAGACCCCACCTACGGAAGGTGGAGTCCACCCCGCCCGCACCCCCCCTCCCCGATCTGATTTCACTTCTGCAAACTAAATGCCTGAACCTCTTTTTTCTGGAGAGCTCATTCCAGAACACTGGAACAGTAAAATCACAAGTAGCTGAGACATTTGAAGAGGCATTCAAACTTCTTAAATGCAAGAGAATCATATTTCCTTCTGACATTAAAAGGATTCTGAACTCATACGTGGGAGGATCAGATTAGCACCATCGGAGGATAAGTGACAAAACTATGTGGCCAGGAGGGGGCGCCTGGCGTGCGTGCAGCTAGGAGCCTGGCAACGGAGAAGCAGCTTTCTGGAAAAGTGAATCCGGTGAGCCATGACCTTCCAGAGAAGTGAGGTTCCTCCAGCATTGCTGACAGCAAGGAGACGGAGTGCGGGGTTTGCGGTGGGAGGGACCTTACTGGCCCAACGGCAAACCAGAAAAATGAAGAATGACTTTTTTTTTTTCATCTCCCACTCACTCCTCAAATAAGTTGGTGGTTCTTAAACTCCTTGGGGTGTCCAAGAATCACCCAAGACGTTTTGAAAATGTAAATGTAATGATGGGCCCCAACCCAAGATTCAGATCTATGAAGTTCACATTAAAAGAAGCATCCCAGGGGATCCTGATGTAGGTGTGGTCCTTAGGTCACAGCCATAATTATTTTAGGAGAAACAAGCACATTTCACAACTTCAGGTTTGTGATACGCATAGAATAGGATAGTTATACAGGTAGTTGTAGAAGTCCCAGTAGGGGATTATAGATAGACAGGGAAACCTAGAAAACTCTGGGAGACCACCGTAAGTTAATGATCGCTCAAGAAAGCTATTGGAACGAAGCAGGCTTGCTTAACTATAAAGCCATAAATAAAAGTACGAGATATGCCCCAGGCCATTAGGTGGAAGAAAAATGTCACCACCTTTCTACTGATTTGAATAAGCGCTGTGATAATCCTAGTTTGACTTCATAGGGTCAGACACTCTCCTGCCTGATATGAAGGAGGAGCTAGTGATGTAAGCCTCATGTCTACTGGAAGAAGGCTGTCTTTTCCCCTCCCCCTTTCCTTTGACCATAAAATTGTAGCCCACTTAATCCTCAGGGCAGAGCTCCCTCGCCTGCCCGCCTGCATCTCTTACAAGCGTCCTAAGTTAAGAAATCTACTTCTTTCCTATCACTTTGCCTCTCGCTGAATTCCTTCTGTGCCGAGACACAAAGAACCTGAGCCTCAGTAAGTCCAGACATCAGGTGAGTGATTCTAATTAAAAGACGGTGGGTTAGAGTCTCAAGCAGGGTTTTGGCCAGGTTCAAATCCTGGCCACGTAGGTTGAAGTCCCAATCTGGGTTTTGGCCGGGTTTGAGCCCCGGCTGCGTGGGTTCGAGTCCCAATCTGAGTTTTACACGGTTTCAGCTTGGGCGTGATAACTGACATTGAATTTCACCTCTCAGTTTACAAAGGGCTTTTGTATCACAGGTCTTGTTTGGGACTCAAAATGACCCTTTTCTCTTTTTTTCGGTCATGCTGCGCAGCTTGTGGGATTTATTAGTTCCCCAAGCCCTCGGCAGTGAAAGCACGGAGTTCTAACCACTGGGCCGCCAGGATATTCCCCAGAATGACCGTTTTGTTGAGGTAGAAACTGAGGAGTCTTACAAGCCAGCCCACAAGCCCAGTTCCTGCTTCCGAATCCCACGTCCTCAGCCCCAGGCAGCCTCACTGGGGGCCCCATCAAAGAGAGACCATGCCTGGGTTACCTCAGTGCTTCTCAAAACATGAGAATATAATCAATAAGCTCCAAGGATATACTATACACTGGGAATATAGCCAATATTTTCTAATAACTATAAATGGAATATAACCTTTAAAAATTGTGAATCACTATGTTGTACACCTGAAATTTGTATACTATTGTATAATTATACCTCAATGAAAAGCAAATAAACCAAAAAACGCCATGAGAACCAGAGCACCTGGGAACTTGTATACAGTACAGTTCTGGGGTCTCTACCCCAGACCTATGGACTCTGGAGTGGGCCCCAGGCATCTGTGTTTTAACAGGCCTCCCCAGGTGATGCTAAAACTTGAGAACCACTGGGTTACCTCAACCAGACCCTAAAACCTAATGGCATCCTCAGTGGTAGAAATTGCAGAGGGTGGAGGGGTGGGAAGGGTGAGCTGGGGCCAGCCTGTTTCTCAACCTTGCCCTCTAGTCAAGGGGAAACCAGTGCCTTGGGGCCTGCCTATTCTTTCTGCTTCTCGGAATGGCCACACTCAGAGATTTCCACCCTTCTTCCCAGGAAGTTTATCTGATAGCGGATCAGCTCTTTCAGAGCCTGCCTGATTCTACACCCACTCTCACCTCCCGCAGACCATCTGGATGCTCTGAACTTCAGCCCCAGACCCGGCTTGGGGCCTGGCACAAGCTGCCCCTAAGGGGAAGGTCTGAAAGGAACACCAGCCCCACCCTCCCGGGACTGCATCATCCATGGCTTCATCTGCCTGCCTGGGTCCTCCTGCTGGCTCACACATACTTGCAATTCTGGTTGTTTGGCTCTTTTTTTTTTTTAATCTTATTTTATGTATTTTTTTATAAAGCAGATTCTTATTAGTTATCCATTTTATACATATTAGTGTATATATGTCAATCCCCATTTCCCAATTCATCACACTGGTTGTTTGGCTCTTGAAAGCTGAGAACTCCCTGCCCCCACAGGGAGATATCTGGTACCTTGTCTTGTCTGCAGAGCCTGGCTCCAAGAGCTCCTTTGTGACAGCTTTCCTGGTAACCGCACCACCCCCTGCCCCCCGCCGGCTTTCCAGGAAAAGTGAGCCAGCTCTTCCTCTGGGCTCCCATGACCCCTTGGGCTTACCTCATAGTGTTTACCTCACTGCACTATAAGTCCAGTGACTTGCCTGAAACCCTTTTTGGATTCCCAGTATCTATGTCTGTTCCTGGACCAAAGTAGCGTGTCAGTAAATGTGTAACAGGGAAGAGCAAAATCTGACTCCATGTTGGGTCTATTTCTTTGGCTTTAACCTTTGCTTTTCGTTGCTTTTGTTATTATAATCATCCATAATGGCTTGCCTCAGGGATCCCTGCCCCTCTGCCTGAATGTTAAAGTAAAGTGCCTTTGTTCAGCTCACAGGGAGACAATCTGACCCTGCCCACCGGTGGATGGCTGCAGAAAAGAAGAAATGAACACATCCCCTCCCTGATGCTGGCCAAGCCAGGCAAAACTAATGGCCCTTTTTACTTTAGTTCCTCACTACCTCCCCCTCTCTGTTCTATAAAAGAAACTGGCATCCAGACCCTGATAAGATGGTTTTTGGGGGACACTAGTCCACCATCTTCTTGGTCTGCTGCCTTTCTGAATAAAGTCGCTATTCCTTGCCTCAACACCTCGTTTCCAGACTCATTGGCCTGTTGTGTGGTACGCAAAGCGAGCTTGGACTCAGTTTTGTGAGATGGAATGACTGTCTGATTGCCTTTGATCATGTACCGTGCTTTACGCATCTAGATTCCTAGTGCGCGAGGCAACAGTACTGGTGCTCAAACAGATGAGGACGCCTGGGATGGGGAGGTGACCCAGAGCATTATCACTGCCTTCTGGGTCTTTCTTACGTTAGGCTGAACAACTTAGACCCTCCTCTGCTGTCCATTCCTTTTACCTTTTGGGAACAAGTGCCGTATCCCTGAACCCTTGCTCTCCAAACCTAGGCTTCCAAGTCTTGCTGACTGTTGAGGTAACAGACCGTAGTTGGGTTCTCAATAAGGAGAACATATAATTTATCACCTATATTGGAGCACTGCGGAGAATGAAAGGGGGAGTATTAGTAATGGCACCAGGACAACAGGCACAAATGCGGAGGGTCACAGGAAAACCAGATGTGTTCACCCCATCTCTGAGCCACATGGCTGCTTGTGAGACAGGAAGGGGGCAGGACACAACCTTTAAAAGAATGACGGCCATTGAGGACACAACATAAATTGGTTAGAACGAACTAGATCCAAGATGGCTGATGAGTTGACTTCCACTAGACCTTGAGCCTCAGTATATGCTCATTGTAACACGTCAGCATGCTAAATGACACACTCACAGGTGCCATGACAGTTCCAAGCCGACCATACAAAGTCAAAAAGTGGGCGGTGGTCCAATTCCTGGAAATCCCCACCACTTCCCCAAAATAGCTGGAATATTCCTCCCACTCATTAGCCTATAAAATTACCCACTATAAAAACCCACCCCTATAAAAACTGGCAACCCTATACCTTGGGGCCACTCTCATCTTCTGAGATGGCCCACATTCTGTCTATGGAATATGTATCTCCCTGAATAAACCTTCTTTCACTTTACTATGGCTTGCTGTTTAATTCTTTCCTGTGCGAAGCTAAGAACCCACACTTGGCGGCCGTCCCAGGGACTCGCCTGAGACGTGGGACGTGACCATCCTCGCTGGCCCCACGCATTTTCCTGCAACACTTGGGCCCACATGCATTCAGGAGCTGGGTTTGGCTAGGCTGAGCCCAGGTCGAAGCTGGACAAGGTGAGGGTGAAAGGGCAGTGAAAGGTCTCATGGTTGACGCAACCAGCATTCTTCCATGGGAACTAGTGCCGAATTTTGAACTGTGGGCAGGCCAGCTTAGAAAAAAAATTAAAAGTTAAAGGTCTTATTTGATCTCCAGCTGCCTCAGTTATCTCAGTTTTGGCATTTCCTCTGCTTTCTCAGTGGGTTACCTGTCAGGGCCCCTATCACCCGTTTCCCCAGATGCTCAGGGACCCCAGGAAGTCATCCAACCTAATTATAACCCCCAACCTGTCTAGCTCTTCTGTTAAAAAGCCTTTTCACACGCTTTATCTCTTTGGTGCCACACAATGGCTTTCTGGGAGGGGAATGACTGGATGTCTGTCATAGAAACACAGGACACAGCAGAGTGTGAATCAAAGGAATCCTGTGTGTATAAACATACCCTCTTCCTCACTAGGCTGTCTTCTGCATGATCAAACCGTTTACTCTCTTACTGCATCCAATTAGAGGGTGATGTTATTCCCATGAGAAAATGCTTGCCCATATTTCAAAAGGGCCCCTTGAAGAAGCAGCTTCTCATGTGTACACTTACAGATGGTTACATGCTTAACAGAGGGAGGAACCCAAAGCTTAAATGTTCCAACTTGCTGCTTATTAAATGTAGTTTAAAAATAAGATAAAGTTAATCTGCAAGGATGATGCTAAAAAATATTTTTTTATTTCTTTTTAGGTCATGCCACAGGATGCAGGATCTTAGTTCCCTGACCAGGGATTGAACCCGTACCACCTGCAGTGGAAGTGTGGAGTCCTAACCACTGGACCGCCAGGGAAGTCCCAAAAGTATTTTTATATGTTGATCTTTAAATGTTAATTTCATTAGTAATTCTTTTTAATTGAAGTATAGTTGATTTACAATGTTGTGTTAATTTCTGCTCTACAGCAAAATGACTCAGTTATACATATATGTACATTCTCTTTTATATTCTTTTCCATTATGGCTTATCCTAGGACATTGAATATAGTTCCCTGTGCTATACAGTAGGACCTTGTTGTCCATCCATTCTCTATGTAATGTAGCTACAATTAAGCTACAGTGCCAGATGTCCAGTTCAGTATGGGACCCAGGGAGAGTTAGGCCACTGGCCCTCATTCCCACAGCTAGAAGGAGGCAACCCTGGGGCTGAGACTCAGTCTCCCTGGGCCCACACCACCTTGCAGCCAGGGCCGCCTGACTGCCAGCCCCCAGCCCATCGCATTTGCTTGGGTCCCCATCAGCCAGAGTGGGAAGAGCATCATCTCAGCAGATAATCCTGCCTGTACTTCCCCAATCATGACTCATCTCAGGACACACCCCTCACTCAGCACATCCCGGCCCTGCATTCTTTTCCCTTCTCTGAATGTGCTAAATCCCTCCCACCTCAGGGCCTTTCCCCATGCAGGTCCCCTGCTGGAAAGTACTTCAGCCTTACAGGCTGAATCTCTCTCCATAGAAAACTGAAAGCTCTATACATGTTTCTGAGGATCATCCATCTGTTTTCTCCACACTCAGTAGTAACTGGTACAGAATAAGTACCTAGAAATGGCCCAGGCTTTAGGTGTTCTTTCCCGTCAGCCTGAGTAGAAACTTGTGCAGGGACTCATGAGCTGGGAAAGCTTCCAACACCGCCATGCAATTTCGGATTTCTCCAGAAATCCATGTTATCTTTGTACCACCACAGAATGAAAAGCCAAGGGGACACGTTACTAAGCAACTATGAAAGTTCTAAATAGTTGTTTACAAACAAAAGAGACAAGCAGAATTTCTGTAACATACTGAATTTCTAAACAGCACTCATTTATTTCTTTCATACAGTGTCATTGAAAGACCTCCCTGGAAGAAGGTCCTATTCACAAAAGTAACCAAAGGTATAAACTACTGAGGAATAAACTTAAAAATAAATGCTTGAAAATGATATGAAGAAAACTGTAAAACTTTGTCAAGAGACATAGGATTTTAATAAACACAGAATGAGAATCAGCAAAATTAAAATATTAAGTTAACCTGTGTGTTTTGCACTATCCAAATCAAAATGCTAACATTAACTTTTCTAAGATTTTTACCAAATGATACTAAAGTACATCTCTATGAAGAATAATATGCAAAGATAGCCCAAAAATTCTGAAAAAGAAAAATAATGAAAGGGGGAACATGCCCCCCTCCAAACATTAAAGACATGCACAAGAATGTTCGTAGTAGCATTATTGATAATAGCCAAAAATCATATAAAATCCAAATGCCTATCAACAGTCGAATGGATAAATTACTGCATGTTCATAAACTGATCTACTATACAATAAAGGATGAACGCCTGCTACACCCAAAAATGTGGGTGAATCCAATAGGTAAAAATATGAGTGAAAAGCCGGTCATCAAAGAGTACTTACTGTATGATCTACTTATATATAAGATTTAAAGAAAGGTAAAACAAATCGAGTGTTATAGAAATCGGAAGAGAGGTCACCTTTTAGGAAAGCAATGACTGGTAGAAGGCACAAGAGATGCTTCTGGTATGATGTTGCCCGTGAGTATTCACTTTCTAAAAATTCAATATTAGAATAAAAAAAAATACATCAATGAAAATGAGCTCCCACTAAACTCATCAACATAAGTTCACCAAGATAACACTGAGTAAGAGAAATCAGACACAAATGAGTACACACTGGATGATAATGTTTATATGTTAAGAGATAGTCAGAATCAATCTGTGATGTTAAACGTCAGAAGAGTTGTTATGTCTGGAAAGGTGAGAGCAGGAAAGGTTGGGGGGAGGCCTGAGAGGGGTTGAGGGGGATCATAGCTTTCTATTTCTTGATCTGGGTGGTATTTACACAGGTGTGCTCCCTTTGTGATACTTGATCAAACTGTCCACTTATAACTTATGCACTTTCTGTATACATGACATACTTGAATCTAAAAGTTTGTTTTTGGAGTTCTTTCCTTTTGCCTCCTTGCATTCGAGAAAGCAAGATGGGTAGCCAGTAGCTCTTCTGGAGCCATTCGAGAAAATTCAGCCAGGGTTCTTGCTCTTGCTGCCTCTGCTCAAACCAGCACAGTATGATCTGTCAGTACACAAAGGATATTGGCTTCATTAAACTGGACCAAGTAAACTTCCTTGAATGGGTCATCCAGGACATCCTTACAGCAGAAACAATGCTAGCTGTTTGTACATAAAATTAAAAAAAAAAAGTTCAGAGACTTCCCTGGTGGCACAGTGGTTAAGACTCCACACTCCCAATGCAGGGGGCCCAGGTTCAATCCCTGGTCAGGGAACTAGATCCCACATGCATGCTGCATCTAAGAGTTTGCATGTCACAACTAAGGAGACTGCCTGCTGCAACTAAGACCCAGCACACCAAAATAAACAAACAAATAAATAAATATTTTTAAAAAGCCTTTCAAAAACAAAATAAAACAAAAGTTTGTATTTTAAGAAAGTTACGTGCATTCCCTTTGACTTGGCAATTTCACATTTAGGATTTTTTTCCCCTAAAGAAACAAAAGCACCCAAAGATGTACAAAGATATGTATTGAACACTGTTTATAATAAATAAAAATTAGAAACAACCTAGATGTCTAATGATAGAGGAACCAGGTGAATAATTTAGGGCACATGTACACTGAGATACTACCCAGCCAACTGTAGATGGTATAGATCTACATTTATTTTTATTTATTTATTTATTACATTTATTTTTGGCTGCGTTGGGTCTTCATTGCTGTGTGCGGGCTTTTCTCTTGTTGCAGTGAGTGGGAGCTACTCTTCGTTGAGGTGCGCGGGCTTCTCATTGCAGTGGCTTCTCTTGTTGCCGAGCACGGGCTCTAGGCATGTGGGCTTCAGTAGTTGTGGCATGCGGGCTTAGTTGCTCTGCACCATGTAGGATCTTCCCAGACCAGGGCTCGAACCTGTATCCCTTGCATTGGCATGCAGATTCTTAACCACTGTGCCACCAGGGAAGCCCCTATATCTACATTTATTGACCTAGAAAAAAAACCTCATTCTAAAGGCTCAGATGACAAAAGCAGGTAAACATATTAACGTTTTCAAATATAACCCCAAAATGTTTTCTGCAGTAACTTGGATGGGAGATGATGAATGATTATTTTTCCATTTGCTTCTGTATATTTTCTGACTTTTCCATAAAACTCATATCTTTGAAAAGACATTTCATCGTTTTATTCATGTTAAGACAGCCCAACTGTCTTAGGTAAACAGATGAATTTCCTCCCTGAGAAGCCAGAGTCTATGGACAGATCTGGAATGGTGTTCTGGCCCCAACCCCATATTAGATGTGCTACTTTGGAGGTGTTACCTCAATTTAAGAGCTTCCTTTTCCAGACCAATAAAAATGAAGATAATTATGTTAAGAGGATTTTAAATGAGTCAACATATGTAAAGTATTTATCCTTGACTGAGACACCAGTGAATGTCACTGCCCTGCTTTTGGTAGGTACCAGGAACTGAATTTCAGAATTTGGATTTCAGATACAACAAATCCTTTCAAAAGATGCTTACTTTTCCAGGGGATTAGAAAATAGTCTACAGTCTCTCTTGTTCTGATAAAGTATTTTTTTCCCTTGTGTCGATTGCTTTTGATCAAAATTGTTGACACTTCTTGGGCCTTTCTCCTTCAGCTGGGCAAGAGAAATGGGATTGCCCTGTGAGGACAGAATATTCTAGTTTAATCCTGTCAGCAGGTGGAGTTGCTGTGCCTGTGCTCCATGTTTGATACCTGAATAGCCAACACCTCAGGGAAATAGGAGGCGCTCTGGTGGTAACACAGACCTGACCAGCATAGGTCAGCATCCCTGGAGAATAGCAGGTGGGTGCCTTCATCATTCTATCTCCCTACTCAGGTAGATAACCTAGTGACTTTGCACAGACAGGGCCTTCCACTCCCAACCGTCCTGGCCCCAAAGTTTCAGCCTCTTAAGTGTCTTTTCTCCGATAAGCTAAACCAGGGGTTCAGGCCACAGATATAAGCACAGCATTTGGTTGGTAGAGAAACCTGGGGTCCCTTCCAAACCCACTCCACAGCCCCAGCGGGTAAGAGCTGCCTTCTCCAACACAGCAAGTCCTAGTATCAACCCCAGTGTCTTGCTGATGCTCCAAAGGAGGAAATTGCAATGATCACAAGCTTGCCAGAACATGAAGCCTGTTGGTATCAATACATGAAAACTACATGACTTATGAAGCCAAAGTTCATTTACACTGAGACAGTATGAACATTACAATGTTTTTCATTATGATAGGAACTAAAAACAATGTAAACTGTGAACACCTTCATATGAGGAGACCATACTGGTCGGGGAGGAGATGTATGTAAAAAATCTTATTTTATCCACTGAAACAGTGCCCAATTTCCTCAGCTCTCCAAACCACAACAGCAGCTACGACTTACAAACCACTTAGCAACACTTCATATATGTTAACTTGTTTATTCCCTATAACTACTTATGAAGCAGTTAGTATTTTTTTTCTTTTCCATTATGGTTTATTACAGGATATTAAGTATAGTTCCCTGTGCTATACAGTAGGACCTGTTGTTTATCCATTCTATATATAATAGTTTGTATCTGCTAATCCCAAGCTCCCAATCCATCCCTCCCCACAACCCCTTGGCAACCACAAGACTGTCCTCTGTGTCTGTGAGTCTGCTTCTGTTTTGTAGGTAAGTTCATTTGTGTCATATCTTAGATTCCACATATCAGTGATACCATATGGTATTTGTCTTTCTCTTTCTAACTTACTTTGCCTAGTATGATAATCTCTAGGTCCATCCATGTTGCTGCAAATGGCATTATTTCATTCCTTTTTATGGCTGAGTAGTATTCCATTGTATGTATGTACCACATCTTCTTTATCCATTCAACTGTCAGTGGACATTTCAGTTGCTTCCATGACTGGGCTATTGTAAATAGTGCTGCTATGAACATTGGGGTGCATGTATCTTTTTGAATTATAGTTTTTTCTGTATATATGCCCAGGAGTGGGATTGCTGGATCATATGGCCCAATTTTTAGTTTATTGAGGGACCTCCATACTGGAGGTTTTCCATAATGGCTGCACCAATTTACATTCCACCAACAGTGTAGGAGGGTTCCCTTTTCCCCACACCCTCTCCAGGGTTTATTATTTGTAGACTTTTTAGTGATTGCCATTCTGACCAGTGTGAGGTGGTACCTCATTGTAGTTTTGATTTGCATTTCTCTAATAATTAGCAATGTTGAACATCTTTTCATGTGCCTATTGGCCATCTGTATGTCTTCTTTGGAGAAATGTCTATTTAGATCTTCTGCCCATTTTTGGATTGGGTTGTTTGTTTTTCTGTTATTGAGTTGTGTAAGCTGTTTGCGACCTTGTTGGTCACATCATTGGCAAAAATTTTCTCCCTGTCCGTAAGTTGTCTTTTCATTTTGTTTATGGTTTCCTTTGCTGTGCCAAAGCTTTTAAGTTTGATTAGGTCCAATTTGTTTGTTTTTGCTTTTAATTCTATTGCCTTGGGAGCCTGACCTAAGTAAACATTGGTATGATTTATGTCAGAGAATATTTTGCGTATGTTCTCTTCTAGGAGTTTTTTGGTGTTATGTCTTACATTTAAGCCTTTAAGTCATTTTGAGTTTATTTTTGTGTATGGTGTGAGGGTGTGTTCTAACTTCATTGATTTGCTTGCGGCTGTCCAACTTTCCCAACACCACTTGCTGAAGAAACTGTCATTTCTCCATTGTATATTCTTGCCTCCTTTGTCAAAGATTAATTGACCATAGGTGTGTGGGTTTACTTCTGGGCTCTCTATTCTGTTCCATTGATCCATACGTCTGTTTTTGTTCCAGTACCATGCTGTTTGGATTACTATAGTTTTGTAGTATTGTCTGAAGTCTGAGAGGGTTATGAGGCAGGTAGTATTTTTATCACCATTTTACAGATGAGGAAACAGATTGACAACTGCACAGACCTGGATAGCACAAGCCTCCCTACTCCACTTGGTCCTCATCCAGCTCCTTCAGCTGCTTTTGTTGTCTGGCTGAAGATCAGTTTCCCTGTCTGGGCCTCTTGGTGATGAGATCAGAGCTGGCTTCCTGCCACCAGTCGAGATTGGTGATGCTGGGTTATCTGTAGTTGTCTAGCACTGTCTTCACTGAGATTGCTGGCATCACTGCCAGTCAGATTGTCAGTCCCAGTGATGTGCCATCCAAGTGTGCCATCCATTGTCCCACCAAGGATGCTCCCACCCGTCTGCCAGGAGGGAACACTGATGATGCTGTGCTTCGATCTAACAGTGATTCTCAATTTTGGCTGCATGCTGGAATCACTTGAGGAACTTTCAAGAATCTGTTGCCCAGGCCACACACTGGATCAACTGCATCCGAACTTCTGGGGCTGGGGCCCAGGCATCAGTATTTTTTAAGACTCCCAGGTGAGCTAAGATTGAGAACCACTGTTAGCTGTCTGTCACTGGAAAAGGGGAGGCTAGATCTCTATGGAAACAGTCTTCAAACTGAACTGTCAGCAAACCCAACACAAGGCTGTGATCTGGCCATCCTTTTTTTCAATTTGTTTATTAAAAGTATAAAATTTCTAAATGGGCTGGGTTCCATTTTCTTGTTACAGAGAACAGAAAGATAAGCCTTCTGCAATAATCATTTGGTATGCATTATTCCTTCAAACTAGGAGGGCCAGAATAAAATATTACGCTGTCTGGTAGATAGTCATTACCAGAAAGAACAGTCACAGATTGACCATTTTAAAATTAATGTAATTAATTAATTAATTTTATTTATTTTTGGCCATGCTGCATGGCTTTTGAGATCTTAGTTCCCCAAACCAAGGATCAAATCCGGGCCCACAGCAGTGAAAGTGCTGAGTCCTTCCTTCACTGGACATCGAAGGAATTCCCCATTTTTATCATGCTGGATACTGGGGAAGACAGACAAGCAGTTACAGTTCAGCATGACATGTATGATGGAGAAGAATTCTATGGAAACCATAGAAGGGACTCCTGTCAAAGACAATGTGGACAAATAAGGAGATTGATTTTATTCAGTCCATTTCCTCAGGGAGAGCCCCACAGATACAAAGATCAGAGTGTCTAGGCAGAGTGGTTTTGATTCAGACTTTTATAGGGAGGAATAGATAGGTTACAGGTGTGAGGAATTTACAGTTGGGATGGTTTTGCATCAGGGGAAGTCTCAGTCAGCTAAACGGAAAATGTTTATCTCTGTGTCTAGCTAGTTTCAAGGGGATGAGAGTTCTCATCTTAGTTAATCACTCATGAGACAAAGAACAGGACATTGGCCAGAGACACAAAAGTCGAAGGGTCTGTGTCTGGCCTTGTCACTTCTAATCAAGATTTTGTGTATGTGTATATGTGCTTTTCCTCTTTTTTCTTTCTTTTTTTAAAGAATGTTTTTATTTTATTTTATTTTATTTATTTATTTTTTTGGCTGTGCTGCACGGCATGTGAGATCTTAGTTCCCAGACCAGGGATCAAACCCATGCCCCCTGAAGTGGAAGTGTGGAGTCTCAACCACTGGACCACCAAGGAAGTCCCTCCTTTTCTTTTTTTTAACTGGTAAAATTTCAAATATATGCAAAGGTAGAGAGAATAGTATAATGAATCCTCATATAACAGTTCTCCAACTTCAATAAGTATAAAAATTTGCCCACCCTTGATAACCAACCTTCCTTCCTTTCTCTCTCTTTCTTTCTTCTTTCCTTCCTTCCCTCCTTCCTTCTTTCCTAACTCTCTCTTTCTCTTTCGTTCTTGTATTTTAAACAAATCCTACACATTGTGTCACTGAATTCCTATATCCTTTGATATGCACCTGTGAATAATATTCAACCAATTTTTGAGGTTCAGGAAGCCTTCCTAGAGGACGTGACGTCTAAGCTGAGGTCAGAAAGATGGGTAGCAGCAAATAGCCTGGTGAAATGCAGGTGGCAGGGCTGGAACAAGGAGCAGGGCAAGTTCTAGGCAGGAGGAAGCTCTCATGCAAAGACTTCAAGGTACATTTTGAGGAGAAAGGGATCCATGAGAGATGAGTGTGATGACATAAACTGTGGCCCTTTCATGAAAAGTTTTGTGAGCCTTGGGTTCCAGAAGGCCTAAATTAACTAGAGGAGTGAGAAAGGAGAAAACAGCATATGGAAAGATTTCTGTGTTCCACATGGACCACTCTTGGACCAAGGCTTCACTGCTCTGGGGTCTACTTTCAGTTCTTCCCTGGGGCGGGGAACAGAGTCTAGTGGGTCTCGATTCATCATCAGAACAAGCAAAATGGGGCTTCACTGGTGGCGCAGTGGTTGAGGATCCACCTGCCAATGCAGAAGGGTTCGAGCCCTGGTCCGGGAAGATCCCACATGCCACGGAGAAACCAAGCCCGTGCACCACAACTACTGAGCCTGCACTCTAGAACCCGCAAGCCACAACTACTGAAGCCTGTGCACCTAGAGCCCGTGCTCCGCAACAAGAGAAGCCAACTCAACGAGAAGCCCATGCACCGCAATGAAGAGTAGCCCCCGCTCGCTGCAACTAGAGAAGGCCCGCGTGCAGCCATGAAGACCCAACGCAGCCAAAAATAAATATATTAAAAAAAAAAAGAACAAGCAAAATGTGTATTTCAGGGGACTTGGTTCTCTCACAGGGCATGGCCTCATTCCTGTTGGCAGAGGTAGGCTGGTTCCTGTCTGGTCCATCCCTCTGCAGGCCGTTAGATCAGAAGTGGGGAATGGTCTTTCACTGGCCTATTCCTCTGGAGACCTACCCAGAGAAGTGGAGAGATCCATGTTCTTGAATGAAAGAATGAGGACCTTATACAATACACAGCTCAGTCCATAGGTCAGGAGAGGTCTGAGCTGGCAACAGAGATTTGGGGACTATCTGTAGAGATGGCACTTGAGGTGAGAAGTGAGCTTGGGTCAGTACCCAGAGGGATGCTACTATTTAAGTACCTGGTAGAGGAGTCATGTTACATCTTGGTATCATTTCCCTGAGCTTCATAATTGCCCCTGGTTCCTTACTTTTCCTGTCCCCAACTGTGTTCCTATGGTAAAAACTACATAACCCCTAATCATAGCAAAGTTGTGTGCCCTTGCCTTTGGGTATAGTGAGGACAGGAAGAGATAGGGTTTTATTCGACTCTACAGCAGGTTGGAGTACAGATCTCAAGGAGGGGATTGTAAAGTGACCAGCATGAGAGAGAAGCAAGCTGAGTCCCTGGGAATTACAGAAATGGGGGCGGGGGTGGGGGAGACGAGCAGGAGAAACCAGACCAGCCAAAGGGGAAAAGAGATTTAACAGAATAAGCGTGGGAACACAACAGTGAATACATATTCAATGAGACTGCATTTTCGTTATTAAAAATTAATTAAATCCATTATAATGAGCTTTTATTAAGTACCTTGTGCTTGGCACTTACTCTACGTATTTTTCACATAATTATAGGGACACCCCAGGGAAGAGGGGTTCACAGTCCTCAGTCTACAAATGAGGAAACTGAGGCTCTAAAAGATCACTCAGTGTCTTGCTGTTTAGAAGAGCTGGAAATGACTCAGTCACTTCATAACTGTGGGACCTGGGGCAGGTGCCTTCATCTTGAACCCCTCCAAGACACCTGGCCATTGAGAGAGATCCCAGGCTTACAGCCACAGGCCTGAAAGGGCTCTAGTACCCCTCCAGCCCCTCTCCCATATTCCAAATCGCAACATTCATATTTTACAGGTGAGGAAACTGAGGCCAGAGGCAAGGCCGGGTTAGGAATGCAAGCTCCTGGTTAAGAACCTCTCATTCTGACGCGGAAGCTGCTCGCGGATCAGGGCGGACAGTCCCTTTTCTCCGATTAGACATAAGAAACACATGCCCAGAGGAGAGACTAATCCAAGGCCATGATGCGAAAAACAAATCTAGAGGCCACCAGACTCTAGTTCTGCTGAAGGCTGGGCGCTCGCCTCCCTCGACGCGTTGTGCTAGGTGTCCCGTCGGGAGGAGGGCGAATCCGGTTTCCGGTTTCCAGGCACAGCGGATGTAGCAGCCTCTGCCCTGGGGGAATCTCGTCCAGTAGAGCGCACTGGGGGAGGCCCACGTGGGCGCTTCGGGTGCAGCCAGTTTGCAATCAGCACGGAAACCCCCTTCCCTGACCCCCAGGGACCATCGCTCGCCCTCCTTCCCACGCACGGGCTGGGAGAGGAAATGTCGACCAATGAGATAGCGGGAATCCCGTGACGTCGACGGTATCTGGGCGGGAGTGGAGGAGTTGCAGGTGAGCGGAGCCGGACGCCGGGGTAGCTAGTCAGGCGTTGCGAAGAATGGTGCTGGGCGAGGAGTGAGATAGCTTTTGAGAGAGGCAGCTTGCTCTCCTCCTGGGTGTCCCACAGGCACCTCCTCTCGCGTGGTCCCCCAATTCACCTCTTCTTTACCCCCAGATGCTCCGCCTTCTGAATTCAGTTTTCAGTGCCGGCACTGCCGTCTGTTCCAGGAGTGGTGGCCGTGGGTGGGGCAGGGTGGAGGAGAAGGCCTCGCTGAGGAATCCATCGCTGACTTTTGATTCTACCTGGGAAGGCTGAGGGGGGTTCAGGCAGCGATGGGAGGAATTTTCCTGAACGGGGAGGGCGGAGGCGGGAAATACCACCCTGGGAATCAAAAGTCAGCTCCACAAACTGAGGTGTACATGGGGGTGGGGGAGTTGGCTAGAGCCAAGTTGTAGGGGGCCGGGATGCCAGCTGTGTCCCCTTCATCCTGCTCCACGTGTTCAGCAGATAGTGAAAAATGTGGGTCTGTAGCCACAGAGGCCAGGCTGGACATTCCTACAGTGCAGGCATCTACTCGCTGGTATTTGCATGTGTGGGTGGGGTGAGGGATGGTATCTTTTGGACCCAAAAGGCCAGGGGGCTATTCCTTACATGGCCATAGAACCTGGTTCAGCCCAGCTTGGGGAGTGTCCCTGGAAGGAGGTCAGTCCTCCTCCTTTCCTTTGTTCAGTGTGTATTAAGGGCCATCTTTGAGCGAAGCCCTGTTCCAAGGACTGGGGATACAGTAATGAATAAGACAAGGTTCCAGCCCTCCAGGAGTTTGGATTGTCAGATGCGTTAGAACCTCAGTTCTAGACTCTATACCTCAGCCTCTGCTCTGAAGGTGGTCATTTGTGCTGAACTCAGTGAATGTCCAGATGTAGCCCTATACCTCAGTTTTATTGAGGTATAATTGACAAAGTTGTAAGCTTTTTAAAAGTGTACATCATGGTGATTTGCTACATGTGAAATTATGTTTGCATTGTGAAATGATTTCCCCCCATTGGGTTAATTAAAACATCCATCACTTTAAACATGTCTTTTTTTGGTGAGAACATTTCAGTTCTATTCTCTTAGCAAATTTCAGTTATACAATAGTGTTTTCAACTATAGTAACCAAGTTTTAAGTTAGACCCTCAGACTGTAATAGGGAAGAACCTTTGTATTCTATGTATTACAAGTTAATCACTAAAAGGATGTTGCCTATAAGCTTAAAGTATACATAATGGCCTACCTCTGGGACCCCTGCCTCCCAGGTAATGAGCATTAAGCTAAAATAACTTTGATTAGCTCGCAGTAAACATCCTGATCACGCCCACCTGAGAATGGCTGCAGGCTGGAAGAAATTAACACAGCCCCTACGGAGGCTGACGGGAACCAGGAAGTGTTGGACTTTACTCCCTCCCCTTTTAGTATAAGAGAAGCCTGCATTCTGACTTGGAACGTGAGTTCACCATCTTCTCCATCTGCTGGCTCTCCAAATAAGGTTACTGTTCTTTGTCCCAACAACTTGCCTCTCAATTTATTGGCCTGTTGTGCGGCAAGCAATATGAGCTTGAACTAGGTAACAAATTTTGGGGATCCAGCCAAGAGCCTTGATGCTCGTGGCTAGCTAGTCCAGTTGGAGAATTTTCAGTTAAGGCCCTAGCAGCTGCTGGGACCACTTGTTCTGAGGATCTTCCCTTCAAAATTCCCCGAAGTGGCACTTGCTGCCCCAGCGCTTGGCAGTTGGAGCAAGAAACGTTTGGAAGCTGGTGGGCTCCATGTAATAGGGTAAGTCACTTTGCTGTGTACAGCAAGTAACTTTATTTCCTCTCTGTTTGGGGCTTTTTCTCTGGAGTAAGCCAATTTGTTTGGGGTAGCCTGTTGGAGAGGGGAAATAGTTGTTGATCTTTTATCCGATTTGGGAACCAGTTAGTTTGTTTCTTTGGATGCTAGCATTTGTGTGTGAAGTTTGTGTTTTGTTTGTCTTGAATTTCTGTCTTTAAAAGTGGGAAATGTTTCAACTATCCCTAAAGAAAATCCTCTGAGGTGCAGTTTGGATATGGGATCTGATTACAGCTATGAACCCATGGATGAGGGGAAGATGATATTTTATTGTAACAATGTGTGGCCACAGTACCTGTTAGGATCTCCACAAGGGCTTTTTTTTTTTTGTGGTACGCGGGCCTCTCACCGCTGTGGCCTCTCCCGTTGCGGAGCACAGGCTCCGGACGCGCAGGCTCAGCGGCCATGGCTCACGGGCCCAGCCGCTCCGCAGCGTGTGGGATCTTCCCGGGCCGGGGCACGAACCCGCGTCCCCTGCATCGGCAGGCAGACTCTCAACCACTGCGCCACCAGGGAAGCCCCCCATTTTGTTTCTTTTTTTGTTTTGTTTTGTTTTTGCGGTACGCGGGCCTCTCACTGCTGTGGCCCCTCCCGCTGCGGAGCACAGGCTCCGGACGCGCAGGCTCAGCGGCCATGGCTCACGGGCCCAGGCGCTCCGCAGCGTGTGGGATCTTCCCGGAGCGGGGCACGAACCTGTGTGCCCTGCATCGTCAGGCGGATTCTCAACCAGTGCGCCACTAGGGAAGCCCTCCACAAGGGCTTTAGGCAGGGTTATCTTGGGATCCTGTGCACCACGGACTGCTACCCTTACTGTGTTAATTATGCAATTTATGGTCTCCTGTGTCGTTGGTATATGTAAAACCCCAAGACCAAACTTGAGCGTTTATTTAGGATTTTTTGTTTGTCCTTTGGGTTTTTCATTTCATTTTGTTTGGTACTGTTTGTCCATTTACAGCCAAAATCAGTTTTGTGATTTTAAAACTTTTACTTAAGTCAAATGGAGGAGAGGAACAGGGAAACAAACAAAAACAAGAAATGCGTCTGTTCTTGTCTAAGAGCGGGATATTCTCAGGAAGAAGAGGTTCCACTTTGTTCCTTAAAATCACCAAAAGCTACAAATAGAAGTGTCTTTTCCATACATGTTAGTAAAAAGTGTTTAGTCATCCAGACAGGTGATCTTGATTTGTCCTATCTGCCAGAAACCCAATTTGAATCCAATCTCTTTTGTAACTAATGGGTTTTACCTTGTTGCACCTGATTCATGGCTGAAATTTTGGAATGGGAACTGTGAGGTCCCTGTGTTTGTATCGGTATGTGTGTTATAGATGTGTGGCATTGCCAGAATGAATTTGTAGAAGAGCTCTATTTAACTGGCTTAAAAGAAATTAGGTGCTTATATAAATACTTAAATATAAAAAAAACTGGCCAGAATGGATTTCGGGTTCAGGAAATATTCAGTATTGAATTAATATCTGGTATTAAAGTTACATTAAGCTTGTTGGTTTGATTAATACTTTAAAGTGATCAACATTAAGTATAATACTTGTACCTAGGTTTACTAGAAATCAAATAAGACCTTATTATTCCTGTTAATAAAGTTTGTCAGCAAGAAAAATAACAATATGACAAAGCTTTTAATTAAATAAAATAGAGGCAAATGAGGTAACAGTTTTAGGTGAACTCTATAGGAATAATTATGTTTTGGGAACATCTGTCTAAAATAACCTCTAGGTTTTCGTAACTTGAAATGAAGCTAAGTTAAAGGAAGAGAATTCATTAACTATCTGAGTCATTTCAAATAGGATAAAATATTAGAATATTAATTGCTGAGCAGGTCTAAGTTTACTTACCTTTGCCTTCTTAGGAGAGGCAGACTAAAGCATAAGTTTGTCAATCAAAAAATGCTAGTATGCCAGTGAATTACTTGCTTCTTGGTTTTCACTAGAGGTTAAGGTTTTTCTCTTCTTTTTTTTTTTTTTTTTTTTTTTTCCTTTTTCGGTACGCGGGCCTCTCACTGTTGTGGCCTCTCCCGTTGCAGAGCGCAGGCTCAGCGGCCATGGCTCACAGGCCCAGGCGCTCCGCGGCATGTGGGATCTTCCCGGACCGGGGTACGAACCCGCGTCCCCTGCATCGGCAGGCAGACTCTCAACCACTGCGCCCCCAGGGAAGCCAGAGATTAAGGTTTTAAGTTTAAAAATTATAAGTGAAAGATTTCAGTATGCAAACATGTAAGATGTGTGTTTTCAGCAAAGAAGGTATGAGAAATGAAAATGCATTTTGTTAAAGGGAAAAAGGTGGTTTTGTCCTAGAGCTGATTGTGTCTGAATGGAAAAGAAAGTGAGAGATTGATTAATATGGATACAAAAAGTTGTGGAAGGTTTGTGGAGGAGGAACGCTGAAAGAGTTTTGTGCATGGTCAGGATTGGCTAAGATAAGATTGAACTTAATTAAGCAAATGAATGTTAAAGGTAAAAGGGTACAAAACCTGAATTCGATTCTCTAAGAGGGCAAAGTTTTCTTCAAGTATTGACCTGCTTTTGGTAATTGTGATTTTCTTTGTTTAAGTGATCTGTATTTGCCATTGAGATCTTTTATTATCACTGATTAAAACTTTTTGATATGTTTGACAAAATACCAAAGATCAAATTCTAAATGAATTCATTTCACCTCTAGCTAACTTTGAGGTTTTCTAAAGGGTCCCTGGAACACCTCAAATTATTTGTTTTCTCTCCATCTCAGAGGAATATTAAACTAATGAGGTTTATTTGGTATGTTAAATTACATGGGAAACATTGTCAAATAAGTGGCGATAAAACTCCTTAGATTGTATCATATGAGTAAATGTTACTAATACATGTTCTAGAAATTATATGCAACTCCTAAAACTCTGGTACATTCTGGTAAATGATATCAGTCATAATCTCAAATTGTATGTCACAGCAGTAACCAAGTTTCTTTTCAATTGCATTGTAATCCCGATTGGTTGACACTAAAGCAAAAAGGCAACCTTAATGGTTAGAGATGATCAATTGCTATTTATGATTTTACAGTGGCTTTTTTTTTTTTTTTTTTCTTTTTTTGTGCGGTACGCGGGCCTCTCACTGCTGTGGCCTCTCCCGCTGCGGAGCACAGGCTCCGGACGCGCAGGCCCAGCGGCCATGGCTCACGGGCCCAGCCGCTCCGCGGCATGTGGGATCTTCCCGGACCGGGGCACGAACCCTTGTCCCCTGCATCGGCAGGCGGACCCTCAACCACTGCGCCACCAGGGAGGCCCTTACAGTGGCTTTTGAATGAGTCTGTAGCTATTGTGTGAAGAAGTGGGAAAGACTGATGAAATCCTTTACGTGCAAGCATTTCTGTTATTACATCAGGGAAAATAAAAGGAAGGGAATCAGAATGAGGATATGTTGCTTCAAACCTGAACTCCTCCAGCTGAGCTAGCTGTCCCAGCCACTCTGGCTGATAGGCCAATATATCCACCCCTTCCACCACCTTCCTTTCCTTTCCAACCCCAATTCCTGACACTGGGGCTCAGGACTTCCCCTCCTTCTAGGGATCAATTAGAAAATCCCGTGTTAGTTTCTGGGGCACAGGGACTTGGTCTGGTATCACCATCTAAGGCCCAACTGGGCAGCCAATTTGGGCCAAGAGCCGCTCCCAGGGCGGGGCAATTGCCACTGCTGTTATTGTGTATAGGGGGCTAAATGCAAATGACCAGCCAGCTGGGGTTCTCAGACTTGTTTAATTGCAACGATCGATCACAACCCTCCTTTATAGCAAGGATACTCTACACCTGAAGCCCACTTGGCAGGACCCACAGCTGGACCAAATTGGGACCCCAGAGAGGGAGGAATGCCCCTGTTAGAGCAGAACTTATTAGTGCATCTTGGCAGGGCTTTGAAAAGGGGAACCAAAGTAGCAAAAACAAAACAAAACAAGAACAAATGAAGACCTCTCTGAATTTTTGGGAAGGATTTATCAGGCCTACAGACATCATCTTAATGCAGATCTTGAGGCCCCTGAGAATATGAGAATGGTAAATTTGACCTTTTTGAGGGGGCAAAGTGCCTCAGATATCAGGAGAAAGTTGCAAAAATTAGATGGTACATTTGGAATAAACCCTTCTTGATTGGTAGGTGTTGCTTTTAAAGTGTTCGACAGGGACCAACAACAGAAGAAAGAAACTGCAAAAATGAAATGAAATGCCACTTGTTGGCAGTGGCATTGGATCCCCAGAAGGTGAATAAGCCAAAGAGAGGTAAGCCACCATTGGGGAAGAAAAATGTGCTTAGTGTAATGGGGAAGAACGCTGGAAAACAGGTGGCCCTAGGCGAGAACAGAAGAAGAAAAACAAGATGAGAGCCTCTCATATGGCAGAAAGGAACACTGATGACAGAGTAGGCCCAGGGGCTCCCTTGGATGTTGGGTGCTTAATTCCCCACAAGAGCCCCAGGTAAAATTCATAGTGGGGAATGAGCTGATTAATTTTCTGATAGAGCTCACCCTGAAGATTTTCACCAGGACAGCTTGACATCAGAGTCGCTCCAGAACATGCTTTAAGCCTACAGATGGTGCTCATGAAAAGCCCAGGAAAGGAAACAGAGTTCTTCCCCACCCACACTCCTATCCCCCTCCCCCTCCAAGCCAGCCCTATGAAAAAGTAAGACCAGAAATGTGTGCCAGTGGCACCCCAGGGAAGGCCAAAAACACATGGCCAATACAAATCCCATTAAAAAGGGATGATGGAGGGCTTCCCTGGTGGCGCAGTGGTTGAGAGTCCACCTGCTGAGGCAGGGGACGCCGGTTCGTGCCCCGGTCCAGGAAGATCCCACATGCTGCAGAGCGGCTGGGCCCGTGAGCAATGGCCGCTGAGCCTGCGCGTCCGGAGCCTGTGCTCTGCAACGAGAGAGGCCACAACAGTGAGAGGCCCGTGTACCGCAAAAAAATAAATAAATAAATAAATAAAAAAATGGGATGATGGGACACCTAATCTAAAACAATATCTTCTGAGGCAAGAGCATCACTTCTCCCACAGACAGACCTGTCAAAATACCAGCCAGTGTATTCAGAAAAGGACAAAGAGTGGGGTTTCACTTGGATCACACCTAACCTGGCTGGAAATGCAGTGCACAGTTGTTTTCGATCCCTGAGGTACTCTGGACCCTGTGCTGCAGCACGTTCATGATAGCACCCATTACAGGAGATTTGCCACCTTACAAGGGACTCAAAAATATATATAGGGGGGCCTAACCTACAAAAAGCCGTCCAGCAAGTTGCTCAGAATTGCATGATTTGTGCTAAAAATAACTCAAAGACTGCTGTCAGACCTCCCCAGATGGGGACTCAACACAGAGGAACCTACCCCACTGAGGACAGGAAAACAGACTTTACTCAAATGCCTTGAGCTGCAAGAAATTTCAGATAACCTGCTAGTGTCTGGACACTTTTTCAGGATGGGTGGAAGCATATCCCACCTGCACAGAAAGTCTCTGATGGTTAAAGCCCTCCTTAGGGAAATGATCCCCTGATTTGGATTAAGGCATTGAAACTACATTCCTCCTGGAGACCACAATCAACAGGGTAAACCAAGAAAATGAGTCGTACATTAAAAAACATTGCTTTTGTCAAGAGGTTAATTTAACTTGGGATAAGGCCTTGCCAGTTGCCCTGCTACCGATCGATGGCTCCCAGAAGCAGGCTCAAATTTAGCCCCATTGAGATATGGTATGGTACGCCATTCCAGGTGTCTGCTCAGGCAGGAGAATCTGTAAATGCTCTAAAAGACCTAGCATTTGCCAATGATGCTAAAACTTGGGGCTCTGTACTAACCTCTGTTCATGACTTTGCCTCCAACAAGTCTGCCTATGCAACTGAAGGAGATGGGAATTCCGTTGCAGCTGGAGAAGGTTCAGCCAATTTGTTTCCAAGTAAATAGCACAGGAATTGAGTATATGTATTGGGACCTGGAACCAAAACCCCAAGTTCAATTACAAATTGGACCACACGGTGCTAAGGGGTTCCATCAGGTTCAAGTAGTTGTAGGTAAAACAGGAGTGACTAAAGGTTTTAAGGATACTTGTCTCCAGAAGTAGCCAGAGCGGTCTTCCTCCCTTTTCCCATAAGACTGTGGAATGGACATTGACAGTGGGGAACTGTAATAGGGAAGAACCTTTGTATTCTATTACAAATTAGTCACTGAAGGGATGTTGCCTATAAGCTTAAATTACACATAATGGCCTGTCTCTGGGAACCTTGCCTCCCAGGTAATGAGCATTAAGCTAAACTACCTTCATTTAGCTCACAGAAAACATCCTAAGCAAGCCCACCTATGAATGCCTGCAGGAAGGAAGAAATGAACAGTCCCCTCTGGGGGCTGACTGGAACCAGGAAATGTCTGGCTTTCCTCCCTCCCGTTTTAGTATAAAAGAAGCCTGAGTTCTAACTTGGGACATGAGTCCACCATCTTCTCTCTCTGCTGGCTTTCCAAATGAAGTAGCTACTCCTTGCCCCAACACCTCCTCTCTCGATTTATTGGCCTGTCACGCAGCGAGCGGTACGAGCTTGGACTTGGTAACAAGACTTTATTCACCTTACAGCTGGAAGTTTGTTCTGTTTACCCACCCCACCCTATTTCCCCCACACCCCAGCCCCTAGCAACCACTTGTCTACTCTGTTTCTATGAGTTTGACATTTTTAAAGATTCCACATGAAAGTGATTCCTTGTTTCCACGTGGTATTACTCTTTCTCTGTCTGGCTTATTTCATGAAGAAGGTATCCTTTCTTGATGCATCCTGACTGCATCCTGAAAACAGCCCCTCGGGGCGGTGCAGGGGCTGCCTCTCCAGGCCCCTGGATGGTATCCATCCCCCACCCTCCCCTCAGTATGTTCTGTTCCCTCTGGTCTCAGACCAAAGGATTCACCCAGGAAGACTGGGTTCAAGGAGCCCTCCTGAGCTGCCGTCCCTGGAAGCAGTCAGTGGGGCAAGGCCCTGGGACACGATGATGAGATTCAAGGGACTTGGGGGCTGATCAAGGGAAAAAAATATGACGATGAGGGAAGCAGTTGTGCTGGAACAAGTGTGCACATGCAGAGAAGTTCATCACAGTATAGACCATGAGAGGCTTTTGGTGAGTGGGCCACCCTCCAGAAGTGGAGGAGAACAAGGGAAGTCCAGGGATTTGGGACTGAGAGAGAGGGGTCGTACACGGCTCAGAGCATGGTGAGGAGTGTCCGGGTCAGAGAACGCCAAAGGTCACTTGGGGGCTTATAACTACCGGGCTCTATCTTATCTATAGCTGGCAGACGTGAAGGAGCCACGTCTCGCGGGGTATGCAAACTAGGAAGCCTCTAAATGGCTAGAAATGTGCTGGTTTGGGCTCTATTTAAAATAACTGGACGTGTAAAATTTTGAGTTTCTCACTGGCAGGCTTTGGGCAGGTCTTAGTCCGCAGTGAAGAAATACACCTGGCAACCACCACACAGGCTGTCTTTGGCCCATTTATGTAACACATGAACTGAAGGAGGAGAGAAAGGGTTTTCCTGATGGCCTTGCCTTCAGGCACAACCTTGACACAGGCTCCTCTCAGATAGGAAATGAGGGCATCTGATTATGGGTAATTTCCACCCTCGGAGGACTACCAAGCCTGCTGTTCAAGGTCCTTCAAGGTCTGGTCTCTGCTGGCTCTTAAAGTGGCTGCTAAGTGTTTAATGGCTCACTGGGTAGATAGTCTCCTTAAAATACAAATTTCCTCCTGCTGTTATCCCACTTGAAAACCTTAATGCCCCCTATTGTCCACTTTGTCCTACAAACTGGGTGGCTTAAAACAACAGAAACGTATTGTCTTACAGTTCTGGAGGCTGGAAGTCCAAAGTCAAGGTGTCACAAGACTGCTCTCTCTCTCTGGACTGGAACGGAGGAATGCTTCCTTGCCTCTGCTGCCTTCTGATTTTTGCCGACAACCCTTGGGTTCCTTGGCTTGTGCAGGCATCCCTTCAGTCTCTGCCGCTCTCACCACATGGCTGACCTCTCCCTGTGTGTGTCTGTGTCTCTTCCCTTCGTACAGGGCACTGGTCATATCAGATCAGGGTCCACCCTTACTGACCTCATCTTAACCTGATTACATCCGCAAAGGAAGTCCCATGCACAGGTACGGGGGTTAGGACTTCAACCTATAGTTGAGGAACTCAACTCAACCCATAATACCAAGCGGCTAACTTCTGGTTAAACATATGTGGTGGAAATATACAGGAGCTTCTGTAGACCTTTCTTAGGAAAGAGCATGTGGGTTCCTTTGCTCTTTCTCTGTCCCCTCCTCCGTCCTGCTGCCCAGGACTTGGACTCAGACGTTGAGGCCACACGAGGCGACACGACAACACAGAGGGGCTTGGGTTCTTTGTGGTGTGGAGCATGTTTCCGGCCCCGGACAGTCAACCCGGACTTTAAAGAGAAATCCGGGATTTCCCTGGCGGTCCAGTGGTTAGGACTCCGAGCTTCCACTGCTGGGGGCCCAGGTTCGGTCCCTGGTTGGGGAACTAAGATTGCATAAGCCATGGGTCATGGCCGAAAAAAAAGAGAGAGAGAGAGAAATCAATGCCTCAGTCTATTGAGGGTTTCTATCCCTTGCGGCGAACACAGTTCTGATCAACACACTTGGTGCTATCCTGGACTTGTGGCTTCTCCATGAGGTTTGGATTCCCCTTGGAGTTACCAAGGGGAAGTGAGCACGGGTCCTTCTGCTTTTACATCTTCAAACTAACTTGGGGATTCTATCACATGATCTCTTTCTCAGGGACACTCACCTGCGCCTGATCTCTCTCCTCTTTTTTTTCTCCTTTCCTCAATCAGAGGGTCTTAATCTCTCCTAGGTCAGGAAAAAAGTATTCTCTTACATTCATCCAAATCTATGATTTCTGCCATAAAGTGCCTGCTCTGAGTCCCCTGGGGCTTTGACTTTTGAGATTCAAAACCGTTATTTCATTATGTTGTCTCAAAGACGTAGCTTAAAAGTCAGAAATCTAAAAGACACTTTTGTGTTGCTGTAGCCCTCTGTTTCTGGGGCTGTGAGCCCAGAATGCTGTAGCTGAGGCCCCAGTAGGGGAAGGATCACAAGGGACCAGGGATGTCCAGGAATGAAGACACGTTTTTGAATTTATCAGCTGTGACCCAGCCGTGTGAGCATTTACCTAGACAAGGTGCCCGAAAATGCCAGTACTGGAAAAAGTCTTAAAGGAATCTCCCCCCAAAGAAGAGTTCTATGTTCAAAAAGTTTGAGAAACACTCAGAACTTTTTTTTCAATTGAAGTATAGTTAATTTACAATGTTGTGTTAGTTTCAGGTGTACAGCAGTGATCCAGCTGTGTGTGTGTGTGTATATATATATTCGTATATTTTCCCTTACAGGTTATTACAAGAGATCGAGTATAGTTCCCTGTGCTGTACAGTAGGTCCTTGTTGTTTATCTATTTTACATATAGTAGTGTGTATATGTTAATCCCAAACTCCTAATTTATCCCTCCCCCTTTCCCCTTTGATAACCATAAGTTTGTTTTCTATGTCTGTGAGTCTGTTTCTGTTTTGTAAGTAAGTTCATTTGTATTATTTTTTTAGATTCCACATATAAATGATGTCATATGGTATTTGCCTTTCTCCGTTTGACTTACTTCACCTAGGATGATAATCTCTAGGTCCATCCATGTTGCTGCAAATATCATTTTTCATTCTTTTATGGCTGAGTAATATGCCACTGTGTGTATGTATATACCACGTCTTCTTTATCCATCCATCTGTTGATGGACATTTAGGATGCTTCCATGTTTTGGCTAATGTAAACAGTGCTGCTATGAACATTGGGGTACATATATCTTTTCAAATTAGGGTTTTCATCTTTTCTGGATATGTGCCTAGGAGTGGGATTGCTGGGTCATACGACAACTCTAGTTTTAGTTTTTTAAGGAACCTCCATACTCTTCTCCACAGTGGCTGTACCAATTTACAGTCCTACCAACAGTGTAGGAGGGGTCCCTTTTCTCCACACCCTCTCCAGCATTTGTTGTTTGTAGAGTTTTTGATGATGGCCATTCTGACCAGTGTGAGGTGATACCTCACTATAGTTTTGATTTGCATTTCTCTAATGATTAGTGATGTTGAGCATCTTTTCATGTGCCTCTTGGCCATCTGTATGTCTTCTTTGGAGAAATGTCTATTTAGATCTTCTGCCCATTTTTTTGAGTGGGTTGTTTGGTTTTTTGATATTGAGCTGCATGAGCTGTTTGTATACTTAGGAGATTAATCGTTGTGGGTTGCTCCGTTTGCAAATATTGTCTCCCATTCTGAGGGTTGTCTTTTGGTCTTGTTTATGGTTTCCTTTGCTGTGCATAAACTTTTAAGTTTCATTAGGTCCCATTTGTTTATTTTTGTTTTTATTTCCATTACTCAAGGAGGTGGGTCAAAAAGGACCTTGCTGTGATTTATGTCATAGAGTGTTCTGCCTATGTTTTCCTCTAAGAGTTTGATAGTGTCCAGTCTTACATTTAGGTCTTTAATCCATTTTGAGTTTATTTTTGTGTATGGTGCTTTTACATGTAGCTGTCCAGTTTTCCAAGCACCACTTATTGTTGGCCATTCTGACCAGTGTGGGGTGGTACCTCATTGTAGTATTGATTTACATTTCTCTAATAATTAGTGATATTGAGCATCTTTTCATGTGCCTCTTGGCCCTCTGTATGTCTTCTTTGGAGAGATGTCTATTTAGGTCTTCTGCCCATTTTTTGATTGGGTTATTTGGTTTTTTGTTTCTTGATTTTTTTTGCGGTATGTGGGCCTCTCACGGTTGTGGCCTCTCTGTTGCGGAGCACAGGCTCCGGACACGCAGGCTCAGCGGCCATGGCTCACAGGCCCGGCCACTCCGTGGCATGTGGGATCTTCCCGGACTGGGGCACGAACACGTGTCCCCTGCATCAGCAGGCAGACTCTCAACCACTGAGCCACCAGGGAAGCCCGAGATTAAGGTTTTAAATTTAAAAATTATAAGTGAAAGATTTCAGTATGCAAACATGTAAGATGTGTGTTTTCAGCAAAGAAGGTATGAGAAATGAAAATGCATTTTGTTAAAGGGAAAAAGGTGGTTTTGTCCTAGAGCTGATTGTGTCTGAATGGAAAAGAAAGTGAGAGACTGATTAATATGGATACAAAAAGTTGTGGAAGGTTTGTGGAGGAGGAACGCTGAAAGAGTTTTGTGCATGGTCAGGATTGGCTAAGATAAGATTGAACTTAATTAAGCAAATGAATGTTAAAGGTAAAAGGGTACAAAACCTGAATTCGATTCTCTAAGAGGGCAAAGTTTTCTTCAAGTATTGACCTGCTTTTGGTAATTGTGATTTTCTTTGTTTAAGTGATCTGTATTTGCCATTGAGATCTTTTATTATCACTGATTAAAACTTTTTGATATGTTTGACAAAATACCAAAGATCAAATTCTAAATGAATTCATTTCACCTCTAGCTAACTTTGAGGTTTTCTAAAGGGTCCCTGGAACACCTCAAATTATTTGTTTTCTCTCCATCTCAGAGGAATATTAAACTAATGAGGTTTATTTGGTATGTTAAATTACATGGGAAACATTGTCAAATAAGTGGCGATAAAACTCCTTAGATTGTATCATATGAGTAAATGTTACTAATACATGTTCTAGAAATTATATGCAACTCCTAAAACTCTGGTACATTCTGGTAAATGATATCAGTCATAATCTCAAATTGTATGTCACAGCAGTAACCAAGTTTCTTTTCAATTGCATTGTAATCCCGATTGGTTGACACTAAAGCAAAAAGGCAACCTTAATGGTTAGAGATGATCAATTGCTATTTATGATTTTACAGTGTTTTGTTTTGTTTTTTTTCTTTTTTTGTGCGGTACGCAGGCCTCTCACTGCTGTGGCCTCTCCCGCTGCGGAGCACAGGCTCCGGACGCGCAGGCTCAGCGGCCATGGCTCACGGGCCCAGCCGCTCCGCGGCATGTGGGATCTTCCCGGACCGGGGCACGAACCCTTGTCCCCTGCATCGGCAGGGGGATCCTCAACCACTGCGCCACCAGGGAGGCCCTTACAGTGGCTTTTGAATGAGTCTGTAGCTATTGTGTGAAGAAGTGGGAAAGACTGATGAAATCCTTTACGTGCAAGCATTTCTGTTATTACATCAGGGAAAATAAAAGGAAGGGAATCAGAATGAGGATATGTTGCTTCAAACCTGAACTCCTCCAGCTGAGCTAGCTGTCCCAGCCACTCTGGCTGATAGGCCAATATATCCACCCCTTCCACCACCTTCCTTTCCTTTCCAACCCCAATTCCTGACACTGGGGCTCAGGACTTCCCCTCCTTCTAGGGATCAATTAGAAAATCCCGTGTTAGTTTCTGGGGCACAGGGACTTGGTCTGGTATCACCATCTAAGGCCCAACTGGGCAGCCAATTTGGGCCAAGAGCCGCTCCCAGGGCGGGGCAATTGCCACTGCTGTTATTGTGTATAGGGGGCTAAATGCAAATGACCAGCCAGCTGGGGTTCTCAGACTTGTTTAATTGCAACGATCGATCACAACCCTCCTTTATAGCAAGGATACTCTACACCTGAAGCCCACTTGGCAGGACCCACAGCTGGACCAAATTGGGACCCCAGAGAGGGAGGAATGCCCCTGTTAGAGCAGAACTTATTAGTGCATCTTGGCAGGGCTTTGAAAAGGGGAACCAAAGTAGCAAAAACAAAACAAAACAAGAACAAATGAAGACCTCTCTGAATTTTTGGGAAGGATTTATCAGGCCTACAGACATCATCTTAATGCAGATCTTGAGGCCCCTGAGAATATGAGAATGGTAAATTTGACCTTTTTGAGGGGGCAAAGTGCCTCAGATATCAGGAGAAAGTTGCAAAAATTAGATGGTACATTTGGAATAAACCCTTCTTGATTGGTAGGTGTTGCTTTTAAAGTGTTCGACAGGGACCAACAACAGAAGAAAGAAACTGCAAAAATGAAATGAAATGCCACTTGTTGGCAGTGGCATTGGATCCCCAGAAGGTGAATAAGCCAAAGAGAGGTAAGCCACCATTGGGGAAGAAAAATGTGCTTAGTGTAATGGGGAAGAACGCTGGAAAACAGGTGGCCCTAGGCGAGAACAGAAGAAGAAAAACAAGATGAGAGCCTCTCATATGGCAGAAAGGAACACTGATGACAGAGTAGGCCCAGGGGCTCCCTTGGATGTTGGGTGCTTAATTCCCCACAAGAGCCCCAGGTAAAATTCATAGTGGGGAATGAGCTGATTAATTTTCTGATAGAGCTCACCCTGAAGATTTTCACCAGGACAGCTTGACATCAGAGTCGCTCCAGAACATGCTTTAAGCCTACAGATGGTGCTCATGAAAAGCCCAGGAAAGGAAACAGAGTTCTTCCCCACCCACACTCCTATCCCCCTCCCCCTCCAAGCCAGCCCTATGAAAAAGTAAGACCAGAAATGTGTGCCAGTGGCACCCCAGGGAAGGCCAAAAACACATGGCCAATACAAATCCCATTAAAAAGGGATGATGGAGGGCTTCCCTGGTGGCGCAGTGGTTGAGAGTCCACCTGCTGAGGCAGGGGACGCCGGTTCGTGCCCCGGTCCAGGAAGATCCCACATGCTGCAGAGCGGCTGGGCCCGTGAGCAATGGCCGCTGAGCCTGCGCGTCCGGAGCCTGTGCTCTGCAACGAGAGAGGCCACAACAGTGAGAGGCCCGTGTACCGCAAAAAAATAAATAAATAAATAAATAAAAAAATGGGATGATGGGACACCTAATCTAAAACAATATCTTCTGAGGCAAGAGCATCACTTCTCCCACAGACAGACCTGTCAAAATACCAGCCAGTGTATTCAGAAAAGGACAAAGAGTGGGGTTTCACTTGGATCACACCTAACCTGGCTGGAAATGCAGTGCACAGTTGTTTTCGATCCCTGAGGTACTCTGGACCCTGTGCTGCAGCACGTTCATGATAGCACCCATTACAGGAGATTTGCCACCTTACAAGGGACTCAAAAATATATATAGGGGGGCCTAACCTACAAAAAGCCGTCCAGCAAGTTGCTCAGAATTGCATGATTTGTGCTAAAAATAACTCAAAGACTGCTGTCAGACCTCCCCAGATGGGGACTCAACACAGAGGAACCTACCCCACTGAGGACAGGAAAACAGACTTTACTCAAATGCCTTGAGCTGCAAGAAATTTCAGATAACCTGCTAGTGTCTGGACACTTTTTCAGGATGGGTGGAAGCATATCCCACCTGCACAGAAAGTCTCTGATGGTTAAAGCCCTCCTTAGGGAAATGATCCCCTGATTTGGATTAAGGCATTGAAACTACATTCCTCCTGGAGACCACAATCAACAGGGTAAACCAAGAAAATGAGTCGTACATTAAAAAACATTGCTTTTGTCAAGAGGTTAATTTAACTTGGGATAAGGCCTTGCCAGTTGCCCTGCTACCGATCGATGGCTCCCAGAAGCAGGCTCAAATTTAGCCCCATTGAGATATGGTATGGTACGCCATTCCAGGTGTCTGCTCAGGCAGGAGAATCTGTAAATGCTCTAAAAGACCTAGCATTTGCCAATGATGCTAAAACTTGGGGCTCTGTACTAACCTCTGTTCATGACTTTGCCTCCAACAAGTCTGCCTATGCAACTGAAGGAGATGGGAATTCCGTTGCAGCTGGAGAAGGTTCAGCCAATTTGTTTCCAAGTAAATAGCACAGGAATTGAGTATATGTATTGGGACCTGGAACCAAAACCCCAAGTTCAATTACAAATTGGACCACACGGTGCTAAGGGGTTCCATCAGGTTCAAGTAGTTGTAGGTAAAACAGGAGTGACTAAAGGTTTTAAGGATACTTGTCTCCAGAAGTAGCCAGAGCGGTCTTCCTCCCTTTTCCCATAAGACTGTGGAATGGACATTGACAGTGGGGAACTGTAATAGGGAAGAACCTTTGTATTCTATTACAAATTAGTCACTGAAGGGATGTTGCCTATAAGCTTAAATTACACATAATGGCCTGTCTCTGGGAACCTTGCCTCCCAGGTAATGAGCATTAAGCTAAACTACCTTCATTTAGCTCACAGAAAACATCCTAAGCAAGCCCACCTATGAATGCCTGCAGGAAGGAAGAAATGAACAGTCCCCTCTGGGGGCTGACTGGAACCAGGAAATGTCTGGCTTTCCTCCCTCCCGTTTTAGTATAAAAGAAGCCTGAGTTCTAACTTGGGACATGAGTCCACCATCTTCTCTCTCTGCTGGCTTTCCAAATGAAGTAGCTACTCCTTGCCCCAACACCTCCTCTCTCGATTTATTGGCCTGTCACGCAGCGAGCGGTACGAGCTTGGACTTGGTAACAAGACTTTATTCACCTTACAGCTGGAAGTTTGTTCTGTTTACCCACCCCACCCTATTTCCCCCACACCCCAGCCCCTAGCAACCACTTGTCTACTCTGTTTCTATGAGTTTGACATTTTTAAAGATTCCACATGAAAGTGATTCCTTGTTTCCACGTGGTATTACTCTTTCTCTGTCTGGCTTATTTCATGAAGAAGGTATCCTTTCTTGATGCATCCTGACTGCATCCTGAAAACAGCCCCTCGGGGCGGTGCAGGGGCTGCCTCTCCAGGCCCCTGGATGGTATCCATCCCCCACCCTCCCCTCAGTATGTTCTGTTCCCTCTGGTCTCAGACCAAAGGATTCACCCAGGAAGACTGGGTTCAAGGAGCCCTCCTGAGCTGCCGTCCCTGGAAGCAGTCAGTGGGGCAAGGCCCTGGGACACGATGATGAGATTCAAGGGACTTGGGGGCTGATCAAGGGAAAAAAATATGACGATGAGGGAAGCAGTTGTGCTGGAACAAGTGTGCACATGCAGAGAAGTTCATCACAGTATAGACCATGAGAGGCTTTTGGTGAGTGGGCCACCCTCCAGAAGTGGAGGAGAACAAGGGAAGTCCAGGGATTTGGGACTGAGAGAGAGGGGTCGTACACGGCTCAGAGCATGGTGAGGAGTGTCCGGGTCAGAGAACGCCAAAGGTCACTTGGGGGCTTATAACTACCGGGCTCTATCTTATCTATAGCTGGCAGACGTGAAGGAGCCACGTCTCGCGGGGTATGCAAACTAGGAAGCCTCTAAATGGCTAGAAATGTGCTGGTTTGGGCTCTATTTAAAATAACTGGACGTGTAAAATTTTGAGTTTCTCACTGGCAGGCTTTGGGCAGGTCTTAGTCCGCAGTGAAGAAATACACCTGGCAACCACCACACAGGCTGTCTTTGGCCCATTTATGTAACACATGAACTGAAGGAGGAGAGAAAGGGTTTTCCTGATGGCCTTGCCTTCAGGCACAACCTTGACACAGGCTCCTCTCAGATAGGAAATGAGGGCATCTGATTATGGGTAATTTCCACCCTCGGAGGACTACCAAGCCTGCTGTTCAAGGTCCTTCAAGGTCTGGTCTCTGCTGGCTCTTAAAGTGGCTGCTAAGTGTTTAATGGCTCACTGGGTAGATAGTCTCCTTAAAATACAAATTTCCTCCTGCTGTTATCCCACTTGAAAACCTTAATGCCCCCTATTGTCCACTTTGTCCTACAAACTGGGTGGCTTAAAACAACAGAAACGTATTGTCTTACAGTTCTGGAGGCTGGAAGTCCAAAGTCAAGGTGTCACAAGACTGCTCTCTCTCTCTGGACTGGAACGGAGGAATGCTTCCTTGCCTCTGCTGCCTTCTGATTTTTGCCGACAACCCTTGGGTTCCTTGGCTTGTGCAGGCATCCCTTCAGTCTCTGCCGCTCTCACCACATGGCTGACCTCTCCCTGTGTGTGTCTGTGTCTCTTCCCTTCGTACAGGGCACTGGTCATATCAGATCAGGGTCCACCCTTACTGACCTCATCTTAACCTGATTACATCCGCAAAGGAAGTCCCATGCACAGGTACGGGGGTTAGGACTTCAACCTATAGTTGAGGAACTCAACTCAACCCATAATACCAAGCGGCTAACTTCTGGTTAAACATATGTGGTGGAAATATACAGGAGCTTCTGTAGACCTTTCTTAGGAAAGAGCATGTGGGTTCCTTTGCTCTTTCTCTGTCCCCTCCTCCGTCCTGCTGCCCAGGACTTGGACTCAGACGTTGAGGCCACACGAGGCGACACGACAACACAGAGGGGCTTGGGTTCTTTGTGGTGTGGAGCATGTTTCCGGCCCCGGACAGTCAACCCGGACTTTAAAGAGAAATCCGGGATTTCCCTGGCGGTCCAGTGGTTAGGACTCCGAGCTTCCACTGCTGGGGGCCCAGGTTCGGTCCCTGGTTGGGGAACTAAGATTGCATAAGCCATGGGTCATGGCCGAAAAAAAAGAGAGAGAGAGAGAAATCAATGCCTCAGTCTATTGAGGGTTTCTATCCCTTGCGGCGAACACAGTTCTGATCAACACACTTGGTGCTATCCTGGACTTGTGGCTTCTCCATGAGGTTTGGATTCCCCTTGGAGTTACCAAGGGGAAGTGAGCACGGGTCCTTCTGCTTTTACATCTTCAAACTAACTTGGGGATTCTATCACATGATCTCTTTCTCAGGGACACTCACCTGCGCCTGATCTCTCTCCTCTTTTTTTTCTCCTTTCCTCAATCAGAGGGTCTTAATCTCTCCTAGGTCAGGAAAAAAGTATTCTCTTACATTCATCCAAATCTATGATTTCTGCCATAAAGTGCCTGCTCTGAGTCCCCTGGGGCTTTGACTTTTGAGATTCAAAACCGTTATTTCATTATGTTGTCTCAAAGACGTAGCTTAAAAGTCAGAAATCTAAAAGACACTTTTGTGTTGCTGTAGCCCTCTGTTTCTGGGGCTGTGAGCCCAGAATGCTGTAGCTGAGGCCCCAGTAGGGGAAGGATCACAAGGGACCAGGGATGTCCAGGAATGAAGACACGTTTTTGAATTTATCAGCTGTGACCCAGCCGTGTGAGCATTTACCTAGACAAGGTGCCCGAAAATGCCAGTACTGGAAAAAGTCTTAAAGGAATCTCCCCCCAAAGAAGAGTTCTATGTTCAAAAAGTTTGAGAAACACTCAGAACTTTTTTTTCAATTGAAGTATAGTTAATTTACAATGTTGTGTTAGTTTCAGGTGTACAGCAGTGATCCAGCTGTGTGTGTGTGTGTATATATATATTCGTATATTTTCCCTTACAGGTTATTACAAGAGATCGAGTATAGTTCCCTGTGCTGTACAGTAGGTCCTTGTTGTTTATCTATTTTACATATAGTAGTGTGTATATGTTAATCCCAAACTCCTAATTTATCCCTCCCCCTTTCCCCTTTGATAACCATAAGTTTGTTTTCTATGTCTGTGAGTCTGTTTCTGTTTTGTAAGTAAGTTCATTTGTATTATTTTTTTAGATTCCACATATAAATGATGTCATATGGTATTTGCCTTTCTCCGTTTGACTTACTTCACCTAGGATGATAATCTCTAGGTCCATCCATGTTGCTGCAAATATCATTTTTCATTCTTTTATGGCTGAGTAATATGCCACTGTGTGTATGTATATACCACGTCTTCTTTATCCATCCATCTGTTGATGGACATTTAGGATGCTTCCATGTTTTGGCTAATGTAAACAGTGCTGCTATGAACATTGGGGTACATATATCTTTTCAAATTAGGGTTTTCATCTTTTCTGGATATGTGCCTAGGAGTGGGATTGCTGGGTCATACGACAACTCTAGTTTTAGTTTTTTAAGGAACCTCCATACTCTTCTCCACAGTGGCTGTACCAATTTACAGTCCTACCAACAGTGTAGGAGGGGTCCCTTTTCTCCACACCCTCTCCAGCATTTGTTGTTTGTAGAGTTTTTGATGATGGCCATTCTGACCAGTGTGAGGTGATACCTCACTATAGTTTTGATTTGCATTTCTCTAATGATTAGTGATGTTGAGCATCTTTTCATGTGCCTCTTGGCCATCTGTATGTCTTCTTTGGAGAAATGTCTATTTAGATCTTCTGCCCATTTTTTTGAGTGGGTTGTTTGGTTTTTTGATATTGAGCTGCATGAGCTGTTTGTATACTTAGGAGATTAATCGTTGTGGGTTGCTCCGTTTGCAAATATTGTCTCCCATTCTGAGGGTTGTCTTTTGGTCTTGTTTATGGTTTCCTTTGCTGTGCATAAACTTTTAAGTTTCATTAGGTCCCATTTGTTTATTTTTGTTTTTATTTCCATTACTCAAGGAGGTGGGTCAAAAAGGACCTTGCTGTGATTTATGTCATAGAGTGTTCTGCCTATGTTTTCCTCTAAGAGTTTGATAGTGTCCAGTCTTACATTTAGGTCTTTAATCCATTTTGAGTTTATTTTTGTGTATGGTGCTTTTACATGTAGCTGTCCAGTTTTCCAAGCACCACTTATTGTTGGCCATTCTGACCAGTGTGGGGTGGTACCTCATTGTAGTATTGATTTACATTTCTCTAATAATTAGTGATATTGAGCATCTTTTCATGTGCCTCTTGGCCCTCTGTATGTCTTCTTTGGAGAGATGTCTATTTAGGTCTTCTGCCCATTTTTTGATTGGGTTATTTGGTTTTTTGTTTCTTGATTTTTTTTGCGGTATGTGGGCCTCTCACGGTTGTGGCCTCTCTGTTGCGGAGCACAGGCTCCGGACACGCAGGCTCAGCGGCCATGGCTCACAGGCCCGGCCACTCCGTGGCATGTGGGATCTTCCCGGACTGGGGCACGAACACGTGTCCCCTGCATCAGCAGGCAGACTCTCAACCACTGAGCCACCAGGGAAGCCCGAGATTAAGGTTTTAAATTTAAAAATTATAAGTGAAAGATTTCAGTATGCAAACATGTAAGATGTGTGTTTTCAGCAAAGAAGGTATGAGAAATGAAAATGCATTTTGTTAAAGGGAAAAAGGTGGTTTTGTCCTAGAGCTGATTGTGTCTGAATGGAAAAGAAAGTGAGAGACTGATTAATATGGATACAAAAAGTTGTGGAAGGTTTGTGGAGGAGGAACGCTGAAAGAGTTTTGTGCATGGTCAGGATTGGCTAAGATAAGATTGAACTTAATTAAGCAAATGAATGTTAAAGGTAAAAGGGTACAAAACCTGAATTCGATTCTCTAAGAGGGCAAAGTTTTCTTCAAGTATTGACCTGCTTTTGGTAATTGTGATTTTCTTTGTTTAAGTGATCTGTATTTGCCATTGAGATCTTTTATTATCACTGATTAAAACTTTTTGATATGTTTGACAAAATACCAAAGATCAAATTCTAAATGAATTCATTTCACCTCTAGCTAACTTTGAGGTTTTCTAAAGGGTCCCTGGAACACCTCAAATTATTTGTTTTCTCTCCATCTCAGAGGAATATTAAACTAATGAGGTTTATTTGGTATGTTAAATTACATGGGAAACATTGTCAAATAAGTGGCGATAAAACTCCTTAGATTGTATCATATGAGTAAATGTTACTAATACATGTTCTAGAAATTATATGCAACTCCTAAAACTCTGGTACATTCTGGTAAATGATATCAGTCATAATCTCAAATTGTATGTCACAGCAGTAACCAAGTTTCTTTTCAATTGCATTGTAATCCCGATTGGTTGACACTAAAGCAAAAAGGCAACCTTAATGGTTAGAGATGATCAATTGCTATTTATGATTTTACAGTGTTTTGTTTTGTTTTTTTTCTTTTTTTGTGCGGTACGCAGGCCTCTCACTGCTGTGGCCTCTCCCGCTGCGGAGCACAGGCTCCGGACGCGCAGGCTCAGCGGCCATGGCTCACGGGCCCAGCCGCTCCGCGGCATGTGGGATCTTCCCGGACCGGGGCACGAACCCTTGTCCCCTGCATCGGCAGGGGGATCCTCAACCACTGCGCCACCAGGGAGGCCCTTACAGTGGCTTTTGAATGAGTCTGTAGCTATTGTGTGAAGAAGTGGGAAAGACTGATGAAATCCTTTACGTGCAAGCATTTCTGTTATTACATCAGGGAAAATAAAAGGAAGGGAATCAGAATGAGGATATGTTGCTTCAAACCTGAACTCCTCCAGCTGAGCTAGCTGTCCCAGCCACTCTGGCTGATAGGCCAATATATCCACCCCTTCCACCACCTTCCTTTCCTTTCCAACCCCAATTCCTGACACTGGGGCTCAGGACTTCCCCTCCTTCTAGGGATCAATTAGAAAATCCCGTGTTAGTTTCTGGGGCACAGGGACTTGGTCTGGTATCACCATCTAAGGCCCAACTGGGCAGCCAATTTGGGCCAAGAGCCGCTCCCAGGGCGGGGCAATTGCCACTGCTGTTATTGTGTATAGGGGGCTAAATGCAAATGACCAGCCAGCTGGGGTTCTCAGACTTGTTTAATTGCAACGATCGATCACAACCCTTCTTTATAGCAAGGATACTCTACACCTGAAGCCCACTTGGCAGGACCCACAGCTGGACCAAATTGGGACCCCAGAGAGGGAGGAATGCCCCTGTTAGAGTAGAACTTATTAGTGCATCTTGGCAGGGCTTTGAAAAGGGGAACCAAAGTAGCAAAAACAAAACAAAACAAGAACAAATGAAGACCTCTCTGAATTTTTGGGAAGGATTTATCAGGCCTACAGACATCATCTTAATGCAGATCTTGAGGCCCCTGAGAATATGAGAATGGTAAATTTGACCTTTTTGAGGGGGCAAAGTGCCTCAGATATCAGGAGAAAGTTGCAAAAATTAGATGGTACATTTGGAATAAACCCTTCTTGATTGGTAGGTGTTGCTTTTAAAGTGTTCGACAGGGACCAACAACAGAAGAAAGAAGCTGCAAAAATGAAATGAAACGCCACTTGTTGGCAGTGGCATTGGATCCCCAGAAGGTGAATAACCCAAAGAGAGGTGAGCCACCACTGGGGAAGAACAATGTGCTTGCTGTAATGGGGAAGAACGCTGGAAAACAGGTGGCCCTAGGCGAGAACAGAAGAAGAAAAATAAGATGAGAGCCTCTCATGTGCAGAAAGAGAGGAACACTCTGATGACTGAGGAGGCCCAGGGGATCCCTTGGACTTGAGGTGCTTAATTCCCCACAAGAGCCCCAGGTAAAACTGATAGTGGGGAACGCATCTCTACATGAGTATATGCGTGTGTGTTGCTGCAGAGTGTTCAGGAGGAAACACCAGCTGATACAAATGGTGGCCTCTGGGGAGCCAGGGTGGGAATTAGACTTTCTTTTCACGGGACAGCTTTTGGTGTTCTAGGCTTATGTTTACTATGTGCATGTGTTAAGATAGATACAATAAATTTGTGGAAGCTTAGATGAGCCCAAAGCTGGATGTGCAATTGACATCATATTTAACTGAATCTTTCTTAGGAATGACAGCTGCCACCCTCCCCTTGAGAGCCAGAGTAAGAAATAGCCCTCAGAAACTCATCATCCAGCCTGACATAAGAGTAACATTGAGGACGCTATAAAATAGAAAAGCAAAAGCAAAAATGAACACCCAAAACTAATTTAACTGCTTTAGTGTGGAACTGGATCTGCCACATTTTTAAAAGCTCTGATGTGCAGCCAGACTTGAGACCCACGGGGACTGAGTGATATTTAAGACATGCTCCTTTGCGAACCATTCCCGTGTTGGGCAAGGCACTTGGCACGGGGAATCCAAAAGTGAGTGAGACTCAGTCTCTAACTTCCAATGGCTCCTGGAGCTGTAAGTTGCTTTTGATCTTAGAAAAGAATTTTCCAGAAAGAGCCTTCTCCCAATCCCCTTAGCTTCACTGCTTGTACCGGGGCTGGGTTTGCCCAGAGAGAGCTGAGCTGAGTGTATCAAGTCAGCCTCGGAAGATAAAGAGCTTTGGGTCACCTGGAACCCTAAGGGCAGCCTGGCCCGTCCAGGCACTTCTGAGAGCCTCTGCATTCTAGATCCCATTCTCAGGCCTAAGAACTAAAGAACTATACAAGCCCTGGTTTGTATAACAGCCAGATCCAGATTTGGCTGTAGAAAAAAGCTTTCCAGTTGCCAGCCTGCTACAATTTTTAGCATCCCAGATGCAGGTTCACCCAGTCCTTTTTAATTTTTTAAATTAATTTAATGTAATTTAATTTTTTATTGAAGTATAGTTGATTTACAATGTTGTGTTAGTTTCTGATGTACAGCAAAGAATCTATGTATTTTTTGTATTCTTCATTATGGTTTATTACAGGGTATTGAATATAGTTCCCTGTGCTATACAGTAGGACCTTGTTTTTATCTATTTTATATGTAGTGGTCTGTATCTGTGAATCCCAAATTCCTAATTTATCCCTCCCCCAGCCCCTTTCCCATTTGGTAACCATAAGTTTCTTTTCTATGTCTATAAGTCTGTTTTTCTTTTGTAAATAACTTCATTTGTATCATATTTTAGATTCTGCATTATAAGTGGTATCACATGCTGTTTATTTTTCTCTGACTTACTTCACTTAGTATGATAATCTCTAGGTCCATCCATGTTGCTACAAATGGCATTATTTCATTCTTTTTATTTTTTTTTACTTCTTTATTGGAGTATAATCGCCCCACAATGGTGTGTTAGTTTCTGCTCTACAACAAAGCCAATCAGCCATAAACATACACATGTTCCCACATCTCCTCCCTCCCGCGTCTCCCTCCCTCCCACCCTCTCCATCCCACCCCTCCAGGTGGCCACAAAGCAACGAGCCGACCTCCCTGCGCCACGCGGTCGCCTCCCACCAGCTATCCACTTCACGCCTGGTAGTGTATATATGTCCATGCCACCCTCCCAGCCCGTCACAGCCTACCCCTCCCCCTCCCCACATCTCCAAGTCCATCCTCTAGTAGGTCTGCGTCCCTATTCCTGTCTTACCCCTAGGTTCTTCATGACATTTTTTCCCCTTAAATTCCATATATGTGTGTTAGCATATGGTATTTGTTTTTCTCTTTCTGACTTACTTCACTCTGTATGACAGACTCTAGGTCCATCCACCTCACTACAGATAGCTCAATTTCATTCTTTTTTATGACGGAGTAGTATTCCATTGTAGCAATATACCACATCTTCTTTATCCATTCATCTGTCAATGGATAATTTAGGTTGTTTCCATGTCTTGGCTATTGTAAATAGTGCTTCTGTGAACATTAGGGTGCATGTATCTTTTTGAATTATGGTTTTGTCCAGATATATGCCCAAGAGTGGGATTGCTAGATCATATGACAACTCTATTTTTTGTTTTTTAGGGAATCTTCATACTGTTCTCCATAGTGGCTGTACCAATTCTCATACCCACCAACAGTGTAGGAGGGGTTCCCTTTTCTCCATACCCTCTCTAGCATATTTTAATTGTGAATTTTTAAATAATACCCAGTCTTTTTTTAAACTCTGGCAATGGAAAAATCATTTCATGGGTGAAAGCATTCCAGTTTTGGACAACTCTAATTCTATCTTAAAATGTTTATCTTGAAATAATTGCAGGCTTGTAGGAAACTGCAAAACTAGTCCAAAGAGCCTCCTGTACCCTTCACCTATCTTCCCCCAGTAGTGACATCTTACATGGGTGTGGTACAGTATCAAAGCCAGGTTACCATGCTGGACTACAGGTCTTAATCAGTTTTTATCACTTAAAGACAAAACCAAACCAAACACTGCATTCATTTTTGTGTGTGTATATTCTATGCAGCTTGATCACCTGTAGAAACTCCCATCACCACAATTAAGATACAAAACTGTTCCATTGCTGAAAAAAACTCCCTCCTCCTGCCTTTTTGTATTCACGCCCACCCCTTCCTGGAAACCACTAATCCATTCTCCATCTCTAGATGGAGAATGTTATATAAATGGAATCATACAGTATGCAATCTTTATTTTAAAGATAGCACCTTTATTGACATATATTCACATACCATGCAACTCATCCATTTACAGTGTTCAGTTCAGTGGTTTTTAATACATTAAAAGAGTTGCACAGCCATCACCACAGTCAATTTTAGAAACTTTTCATCACACCCAAAAGAAACCTTATACCCATTAGCAGTCACTCCCTATTTTTCCCAAACCCCCAGCCCCCCAACCACTAATTGACTTTCTGTCTATAGATTTGCTTATTTGGGACATTTCATATAAATGGAATCACATAATGTGTGGCCTTTTGCAACTGACTTCTTAGCATAATAGTTTCAAGGTTCATCCATGTTGTAGCAACTGCAGGACAAGCTTAAACTGGTCTCACTCTGTCAGTAACAAGATACTGAGTTGTTTTTCAGACAACAGAGCAAAACCATAAATCATGCAAAGCATGCACAGAAGAGAAAATTTTGACCTCAACACCTGGAACCAAAGTCCCCCCCCAGAACTAAACTGTGGGGACATGACTGGAACTTGAACACTGGAACCCTTTCAGAAATGAAGCGTCCATTGCCCAAGAAGATCCAGTGCCAAAGTCTCCTACCATATCTTCCCATAAATGCCAAGTTCCAAAGCCCTCCAGTCGAAACGTGCCCTGCCAGCGTTTCTGCTTACCAATCCCTCCTCCTCTAACTTATAAAAGTTTGACTGAATCCCAGATTGAGGAGACAAATTTGAACCATGGCTCCTGTCTCCTTGCAGGTTGATGTTGCAATAAAGCCTTTTCTCTCCTCAAAAGCCTCTGCCACACTCTTGGCCTCTATGCACATAGACGGCAAGCCTTTTGCTCAGTAACATTGTAGCATGTACTTCATTCCTTTTAATTGCTGAATAATATTCCCTGTATGGATATAGCACTTTGTTTATCTATCCATCACTTGATGGACATTGGGTTGTTTCCACTTGCTGGCTGTGATGAATAATGCTGCTGTGAACATTTATGTACAAGTTTTTTCATGGATGTATGTTTCCAGTACTCTTAGGTATACACCTAAGAGTGAAATTGTTGGATCATAGGATCACTGTATGTTGGACCTTTTCAAGAACTGCCAAACTGTTTTCCAAAGTAGCTATACTATTTTACATTTTCACTAGCAGTGTGTGAAGATTCTAATTTTTCCACATCCTCACCAATACTTATTATCTGTCGTTTGGATTATAGCCATCCTAGTGGGTGTGAAGTAGAATCTCACTGTGGTTTTGATTTGAATTTCCCTAATGACTAAAGACATGGAGCATTGTTTTTTGGGTTTTTTGGCTTTTATAAAGTCTTTAATTTTATTTCCATCAGAAGTATATGAGACTTCTAGATTCGATATAACCTTGCCAAGCCTGCATATTATATATGCATATATATGTATATATGTATATGTGTATATATATATATTTAGTATAGTTGATTTACAGTGTTGTGTTAGTTTCTGGTGTACAGCAAAGTGATCCAGTTATATAATACAGGATATTGAATAGTTCCCTGTGCTATACAATAGGACCCTGTTGTTTATCCATTCTATATATAATAGTTTGCATCTGCTAATCCCAAGCTCCCAATCCATCCCTCTCCCACCCGACCCCTTGGCAACCACAAGTCCGTTCTCTATGTCTGTGAGTCTGTTTCATAGTTGTTTATTTGTTTGTTTGTTTGTTTGCTTTCTTGCTTGCTGCACTGGTGGCTTGTAGGATCTTAGTTCCCTGACCAGGGATCAAACCTCAGCCCATGGCAGAGGAAGCGTGGAGTCTTAACCACTGGACCACCAGGGAGCTTTGTGTCATATTTTAGTTTTTAATTTAATTTATTTTTTAAATGATTATTTATTTATTTTCTTGTTAGTCATCCATTTTATGCACATCAGTGTATACATGTCAGTCCCAATCTCCCAATTCATCCCACCCCCACCCCCCGCCGCTTTCCCCCCTTGGTGTCCATACATTTGTTCTCTACATCTTTGTCTCTATTTCTGCCTTGCAAACTTGTTTATCTGTACCATTTTCTAGGTTCTACATATATGCGTTAATATACGATATTTGTTTTTCTCTTTCTGCCTTACTTCATGCTGTATGACAGTCTCTAGATCCATCCATGTCTCTACAAATGACTCATTTTCGTTCCTTTTTATGGCTGAGTAATATTCCATTGTATATTTGTACCACACCGTCTTTATCCATTCATCTGTCAATGGGCATTTATGTTGCTTCCATGACCTGGCTATTGTAAATAGTGCTGCAATGAACATTGGGGTGCATGTGTCTTTTTGAATTATGGTTTTCTCAGGGTATATGCCCGGTAGTGGGATTGCTGGGTCATATGGTAGCTCTATTTGTAGTTTTTTAAGGAACCTCCATACTGTTCTCCATAGTAGCTGTATCAATTTACATTCCCACCAACAGTGCAAGAGGGCTTCCTTTTCTCCACACCCTCTCCAGCATTTGTTGTTTGTAGATTTTCTGATGATGCCCATTCTAACTGGTCTGCGGTGATACCTCATTGTAGATTTGATTTGCATTTCTCTAATAATTAGTGATGTTGAGCAGCTTTTCATGTGCCTCTTGGCCCCTCTGTATGTCTTCTTTGGAGAAATGTTTATTTAGATCTTCTGCCAATTTTTGGATTGGGTTGTTTTTTTTTTTTTTTTTTTTTTTTTTGCGGTACGCGGGCCTCTTACTGTTGTGGCCTCTCCCGTAGCGGAGCACAGGCTCTGGACGTGCAGGCTCAGCGGCCATGGCTCACGGGCCCAGCCGCTCGGCGGCATGTGGGATCTTCCCAGACCGGGGCACGAACCCGTGTCCCCTGCATCGGCAGGCGGACTCTCAACCACTGTGCCACCAGGGAAGCCCTGTTTGTTTTTTTTTAATATTGAGCAGCATAAGCTGTTTATATATTTTGGAGATTAATCCTTTGTCCAATGATTCATTTGCAAATATTTTCTCCCATTCCGAGGGTTGTCTTTTCTTCTTGTTTATGGTTTCCTTTGCTGTGCAAAAGCTTTGAAGTTTCATTAGGTCCCATTTGTTTTTTTGTTTTGTTTTTTATTTCCATTACTCTAGGAGGTGGATCAAAAATTATCTTGATGTGATTTATGTCAAAGAGTGTTCTTCCTACATTTTCCTCTAAGAGTTTTATAGTGCCTGGTCTTACATTTAGTTCTCTAATACATTTTGAGTTTATTTTTGTGTATGGTGTTAGGGAGTGTTCTAATTTCATTCTTTTACATGTAGCTGTCCAGTTTTCCCAACACCATTTATTGAAGACTGTCTTTTCTCCTTTGTATATCCTTGCCTCCTTTGTCACAGATTAGTTAACCATAGGTGTGTGGGTTTATCTCTGGACTTTCTATCCTGTTACATTCATCTATATTTCTGTTTTTGTGCCAGTACCATATTGTCTTGATTGCTGTAACTTTGTAGTATAGTCTGAAGTCAGGGAGTCTGATTTCTCCAGGTCCTTTTTTTTCCCTCAAGACTGCTTTGGCTATTCGGGGTCTTTTGTGTCTCCATACAAATTTTAAGTTTTTTTGTTCCAGTTCTGTAAAAAATGCTATTGGTAATTTGATAGGGATTGCACTGAATTTGTAGATTGCTTTGGGTAGTATAGTTATTTTCACAATATTGATTCTTCAAATCCAAGAACATGGTATACCTCTCCATTTGTTGGTATCATCTTTAATTTCTTTCATCAGTGTCTTATAGTTTTCTGCATACAGGTCTTTTGTGTCCCTAAGTAGGTTTATTCCTAGGTATTTTATTCTTTTTGTTGCAATGGTAAATGGGAGTGTTTCCTTAATTTCTCTTTCAGATTTTTCGTCATTAGTGTATAGGAATGCAAGAGATTTCTGTGCATTAATTTTGTATCGTGCAACTTTACCAAATTCATTGATTAGCTCTAGTAGTTTTCTGGTGGCATCTTTAGGATTCTCTATGTATAGTATCGTGTCATCTGCAAACAGTGGCAGTTTTACTTCTTCTTTTCCAATTTGTATTCCTTTTATATCTTTTTCTTCTCTGATTGCCGTGGCTAGGACTTCCAAAAGTATGTTGAATAGTAGTGGTGAGAGTGGACATCCTTGCCTTGTTCCTGATCTTAGAGGAAATGCTTTCAGTTTTTCACCATTGAGAATGACATTTGCTGTGTGTTTATAGTATATGGCCTTTATTATGTTGAAGTAGGTTCCCTCTATGCCCACTTTCTGGGGAGTTTTTATCAGAAATTGGTATTGAATTTTGTCAGAAGCTTTTTCTGCATCTACTGAGATGATCATATGGTTTTTATTCTTCAGTTTGTTAATATGGTGTATCACATTGATTGATTTGCATATATTGAAGAATCCTTGTATCTCTGGGATAAGTCCCACTTGATCATGGTGTATGATCCTTTTAATATGCTGTTAGATTCTGTTTGCTAGTATTTTGTTGAGGATTTTTGCATCTATATTCATCAGTCATATTGGTCTGTAATTTTCTTTTTTTGTAGTATCTTTGTATGGTTTTGGTATCAGGGTGATGGTGGCCTCATAGAATGAGTTTGGGAGTGTTCCTTCTTCTGCAATTTTTTGGAAGAGTTTGAGGAGGATGGGTGTTATCTTTTCTCTAAATATTTGATAGAATTCACCTGTGAAGCCACCTGGTCCTGGACTTCTGTTTGTTGGAAGATTTTTAATCACAGTTTCAATTTCATTACTTGTCATTGGTCTGTTCATATTTTCTATTTCTTCCTGGTTCAGTCTTGGAAGGTTATGCCTTTCTAAGAATTTGTCCATTTCTTCCAGGTTTTCCATTTTATGGCATAGAGTTGCTTGTAGTAGTCTCTTAGGATGCTTTGTATTTCTGTGGTGTCTGTTGTAAATTCTCCTTTTTCGTTTTTAATTTTATTGATTTGAGTCCTCTCCCTCTTTTTCTTGATGAGTCTGGCTAAAGGTTTATCAATTTTGTTTATCTTCTCAAAGAACCAGCTTTTAGTTTTATTGATCTTTGCTGTTGTTTTCTTTGTTTCTATTTCATTTATTTCTGCTCTGATCTTTATCATTTCTTTCCTTCTGCTAACTTTGGGTTTTGTTTGTTCTTCTTTCTCTAGTTCCGTTAGGTGTACGTTTAGACTGTTTATTTGAGATTTTTCTTGTTTCTTGAGGTAGGCATGTATAGCTATAAACTTCCCTCTTAGAACTGCTTTTGCTGTATCCCATAGGCTTTAGATCATCGTGTTTTCATTGTCATTTGTCTCTAGGTATTTTTTGATTTCCTCTTTGATTTCTTTAGTGATCTCTTGGTTATTTAGTAATGTATTGTTTAGCCTCCACGTGTTTGTGTTTTTTTACATTTCTTTCCCTGTAATTGATTTCTAATCTCATAGCATTGTGCTCAGAAAAGATGTTTGATATAACTTCAATTTTCTTAAATTTACTGAGGCTTGATTTGTGACCCAAGATTTGATCTATCCTGGAGAATGTTCCATGCGCACTTGAGAAGAAAGTGTAAACTGCTTTTTTTTGGATAGAATGTCCTATAAATATCAATTAAATCTATCTGGTCTATTGTGTCAATTAAAGCTTGTGTTTCCTTATTAATTTTCTGTTTGGATGATCTGTACACTGGTGTAAGTAAGGTGTTAATGTCCCCCACCATTATTTTGTTACTGTCAATTTCCTCTTTTAGAGCTGTTAGCAGTTGCCTTATGTATTGAGGTGCTCCTATGTTGGGTGCATATGTATTTAAAATTGTTATATGTTCTTCTTGGATTGATCCCTTGATCATTACTTAGTGTCCTTCCTTGTCTCTTGTAACATTCTTTATTTTAAAGTGTATTTTATCTGAGTATTGCTACTCCAGCTTTCTTTTGATTTCCATTTGCATGGAATATCTTTTTCCATCCCCTCACTTTCAGTCTGTATGTGTCCCTAGGTCTGAAGTGGGTCTCTTGTAGACAGCGTATATATGGGTCTTGTTTTTGTATCCATTCAGCAAGCCTGTGTCTTTTGGTTGGAGCATTTAATCCATTTACATTTAAGGTAATTATTGATATGTATGTTCCTATTACCATTTTGTTAATTGTTTTGGGTTTGTTTTTGTAGGTCCTTTTCTTCTCTTGTGTTTCTTAGAGAAGTGCCTTTAGCATTTGTTGTAGAGCTGGTTTGGTGGTGCTGAATTCTCTTAGCTTTTGCTTGTCTGTAAAGCTTTTGATTTCTACATCGAATCTGAATGAGATCCTTGCTGGGTAGAGTAATCTTGGTTGTAGGTTCTTCCCTTCCATCACTTTAAGTATATCATGCCACTCCCTTCTGGCTAGTAGAGTTTCTGCTGAGAAATGAGCTGTTAACCTTATGGGAGTTCCCTTGTATGTTATTTGTCATTTTTCCCTTGCTGCTTTTAGTAATTTTTCTTTGTCTTTAATTTTTGCCAATTTTATTACTATGTGTCTCGGTGTGTTTCACCTTGGGTTTATCCTGAATGGGACTCGCTGTGCCTCCTGGACTTGGGTCGCTATTTCCTTTCCCATGTTGGGGAAGTTTTTGACTATAATCTCTTCAAATATTTTCTCTGGTCCTTTCTCTCTCTCTTCTCCTTCTGGGACCCCTATAATGCGAATGTTGTTGCATTTAATGTTGTCCCAGAGGTCTCTTAGGCTGTCTTCATTTTTTAAAATTCTTTTTTCTGTTCTGTGGCAGTGAATTCCTCCATTCTGTCGTCCAGGTCACTTATCCGTTCTTCTGCCTCAGTTATTCTGCTATTGATTCCTTCTAGGGTATTTTTCATTTCAGTTATTGTATTGTTCATCTGTTTGTTTCTTCTTTAATTCTTCTACGTCTTTGTTAAACATTTCTTGCATCTTCTCGATCTTTGCCTGCATTCTTTTTTCGAGGTCCTGGATCATCTTCACTATCACTATTCTGAATTCTTTTTCTGGAAGGTTGCCTATCTCCATTTCATTTAGTTGTTTTTCTGGAGTTTTATCTTGTTCCTTCATCTGGTACATAGTCCTCTGCCTTTTCATCTTGTCTGTCTTTCTGTGAATGTGTGTTTTGTTCCACAGGCTGCAGGACTGTAGTTCTTCTTGCTTCTGCTGTCTGCCCTCTGGTGGATGAGGCTATCTAAGAGGCTTCTGGAAGCTTCTTGATAGGAGGGGCTGGTGGAGGGTAGAGCTGGCTGTTTCTCTGGTGGGCATAGCTCAGTAAAACTTTAATCCACTTGTCTGCTGATGGGTGGGGCTTGGTTCCCTCCTTATTGGTTGTTTGGCCTGAGGCAACCCAACACTGGAGCCTACCTGGGCTCTTTGGTGGGGCTAATGGTGGACTCTGGGAGGGCTCACGACCAAGAGTACTTGCCAGAACTTCTGCTGCCAGCGTCCTTGTTCCTTGGTGAGCCACAGCTTCCCCCTGTCTCTGCAGGAGACCCTCCAACACTAGCAGGTAGGTCTGGTTCATTCTCCCGTGGGGTCACTTCTGCTTCCCCTGGGTCCCGATGCACACACTACTTTGTGTGGGCCTCTAAGAGTGGAGTCTGTTTCCCCCAAGCGCTGCCGAAGTCCTGCAATCAAATCCCGCTAGACTTCAAAGTCTGATTATCTAGGAATTCCTCCTCCCGTTGCCAGGCCCTGAGGTTGAGTGGCTCAGAACCTTCACTCCAGTGGATGGAGTTCTGTGGTATAAGTGTTCTCCAGTTTGTGAGTCACCCACCCAGCAGTTATGGGATTTAATTTTATTGTGATAGTGCCCCTCCTACCATTTCACTGTGGCTTCTCCTTTGTTTTTGCATGTGGGGTATCTTTTTTGGTGAGTTCCAGTGTCTTCCTGCCAATGATTGTTCAGCAGTTAGTTGTGATTCCGTTGTTCTCGAAAGAGGGAGTGAGAGCATGTCCTTCTACTCTGGTATCTTGAACCAATCTCTCTGGGTGTCATATTTTAGATTGCACCTATGAGTAATATCATATGTCATATGTATTTGTCTTTCTCTTTCTGACTTCACTTAGTATATGACAGTCTTCAGGTCCATCCATGTTGCTGCAAATGGCATTATTTCATTCTTTTTTATAGCTGAGTAATACTCCATTGTATATACATATACCACATCTTCTTTACCATTCATCTGTCCAGGGACATTTAGGTTGTTTCCATGTCTTGGATATTGTAAATAGTGCTGCTATGAACGTTGGGGGGCATGTATCTTCTTGAATTATAGTTTTGTCTGGAGATATGCTCAGGAGTGGGATTGCGGGATCATATGGCAACTCTATTTTTAGTTTTCCTGAGGACACTCCGTACTGTTTTCCACAGTGGCTGCACCAATTTACATTCCCACCAACAGTGTAGGAGGGTTCCCTTTTTTCCACACCCTCTCCAGCATTTGATGTTTGTAGACTTTTTTTTTTCTTTTTACTTCTTTATTGGAGTATAATTGCTTTACAATGGTGTGTCAGTTTCTGATTTATAACAAAGTGAATCAGTTATACCTATACATATGTTGCATTATCTCTTCCCTCTTGCATCTCCCTCCCTCCCACCCTCCCTATCCCACCCCTCCAGGCGGTCACAAACCACCGAGCTGATCTCCCTGTGCTATGTGGCTGCTTCCCACTAGCTATCTACCTTACGTTTGGTAGGGTATATATGTCCATGCCTCTCTCGCTTTGTCAAAGCTTACCCTTCCCCCTCCCCATATCCTCAAGTCCATTCTCTAGTAGGTCTGTGTGTGTCTTTATTCCTGTCTTACCCCAAGGCTCTTCATGACATTTTTTTCCCTTAAATTCCATATATATGTGTCAGCATATGGTATTTGTTTTTCTCTTTCGGACTTACTTCACTCTGTAGGACAGACTCTAGGTCCATCCACCTCACTACAAATAACTCAATTTCATTTCCTTTTATGACTGAGTAATATTCCATTGTATATATGTGCCACATCTTCTTTACCCATTCATCTGTCGATGGACACTTAGGTTGCTTCCATGTCCTGGCTATTGTAAATAGAGCTGCAATGAACATTTTGGTACATGACTCTTTTTGAATTATGGTTTTCTCAGGGTATATGCCCAGTAGTGGGATTGCTGGGTCATATGGTAGTTCTATTTGTAGTTTTTTAAGGAAACCCCATACTGTTCTCCATAGTGGCTGTGCCAACTCACATTCCCACCAACAGTGCAAGACTGTTCCCTTTTCTCCACACCCTCTCCAGCATTTATTGTTTGTAGATTTTTTGGTGATGGCCATTCTGACTGGTGTGAGATGATAGCTCATTGTAGTTTTGATTTGCATTTCTCTAATGATTAATGATGTTGAGCATTCTTTCATGTGTTTGTTGGCTATCTGTATATCTTCTTTGGAGAAATGTCTATTTAGGACTTCTGCCCATTTTTGGATTGGGTTGTTTGTTTTTTTGCTATTGAGCTGCATGAGCTGCTTATAAATTTTGGAGATTAATCCTTTGTCAGTTGCTTCATTTGCAAATATTTTCTCCCATTCTGAGGGTTGTCTTTTGGTCTTGTTTATGGTTTCCTTTGCTGTGCAAAAGCTTTGAAGTTTCATTAGGTCCCATGTGTTTATCTTTGTTTTTATTTCCATTTCTCTAGGAGGTGGGTCCAAAAGGATCTTGCTGTGATTTATGTCATAGAGTGTTCTGCCTATGTTTTCCTCTAGAGTTTGATAGTTTCTGGCCTTACATTTAGGTCTTTAATCCATTTTGAGCTTATTTTTGTGTATGGTGTTAGGGAGTGATCTAATCTCATACTTTTACATGTCCCTTTTACATGTCCAGTTTTCCCAGCACCACTTATTGAAGAGGCTGTCCTTTCTCCACTGTACGTTACTGCCTCCTTTATCAAAGATAAGGTGACCATATGTGCATGGGGTTATCTCTGAGCTTTCTATCCTGTCCCATTGATGTATATTTCTGTTTTTGTGCCAGTACCATACTGTCTTGATTACTGTAGCTTTGTAGTATAGTCTGAAGTCAGGGAGCCTGATTCCTCCAGCTCCATTTTTCGTTCTCAAGATTGCTTTGGCTATTTGGGGTCTTTTGTGTTTCCATACAAATTGTGAAATTTTTTGTTCTAGCTCTTTGAAAAATGCCAGTGGTAGTTTGATACGGATTGCATTGAATCTGTAGATTGATTTGGGTAGTAGGGTCATTTTCACAATGTTGATTCTTCCAATCCAAGAACATGGTATATCTCTCTGTCTATTTGTATCATCTTTAATTTTTTTCATCAGTGTCTTATAATTTTCTGCATAGAGGTCTTTTGTTTCCTTAGGTAGGTTTATTCCTAGATATTTTATTCTTTGTGTTGCAGTGGTAAATGGGAGTGTTTTCTTGATTTCACTTTCAGATTTTTCATCATTAGTGTATAGGAATGCAAGAGATTTCTGTGCATTAATTTTGTATCCTGCAACTTTACCAGATTCATTGATTAGCTCCAGTAGTTTTCTGGTAGCATCTTTAGGATTCTTTATGTATAGTATCATGTCATCTGCAAACAGTGACAGCTTTACTTCTTTTCCGATTTGGATTCCTTTTATTTCATTTTCTTCTCTGGTTGTTGTGGCTAAAACTTCCAAAACTATGTTGAATAAGAGTGGTGACAGTGGGCAACCTTGTCTTGTTCCTGATCTTAGAAGAAATGCTTTCAGTTTTTCACCATTGAGGAAAATGTTGTCTGTGGGTTTCATATATGACATTTATTATGTTGAATAAAGTTCCCTCTATGCCTGCTTTCTGGAGGGTTTTTATCATAAATGGGTGTTGAATTTTGTCGAAAGCTTTCTCTGCATCTATTGAGATGATCATATGGTTTTTTTCCTTCAGTTTGTTAATATGGTGTATCATGTTGATTGATTTGCGCATACTGAAGAATTCTTGCATTCCTGAAATAAACCCCACTTGATCATGGTGTATGATCCTTTTAATGTGCTGTTGGATTCTGTTTACTAGTATTTTGTTGACGATTTTTGCATCTATGTTCATCAGTGATATTGGCCTGTAGTTTTCTTTCTTTGTGACATCCTTGTCTGGTTTTGGTATCAAGGTGATGGTGGCCTCGTAGAATGAGTTTGGGAGTGTTCCTCCCTCTGCTATATTTTGGAAGCGTTTGAGAAGGACAGGTGTTAGCTCTTCTCTAAATGTTTGATAGAATTCGCCTGTGAAGCCATCTGGTCCTGGGCTTTTGTTTGTTGGAAGATTTTTAATCACAGTTTCAATTTCAGTGCTTCTGATTGGTCTATTCATATTTTCTATTTCTTCCTGATTCAGTCTTGGCAGGTTGTCCATTTCTAAGAATTTGTCCATTTCTTCCAAGTTGTCCATTTTATTGGCATAGAGTTGCTTGTAGTAATCTATCTTGATCTTTTGTATTTCTGCAGTGTCAGTTGTTACTTCTTTTTCATTTTTAATTCTATTGATTTGAGTCTTCTCCCTTTTTTTCTTGATGAGTCTGGCTAATGGTTTATCAATTTTGTTTATCTTCTCAAAGAACCAGCATTTAGTTTTATTGATCTTTGCTATCGTTTCCTTCATTTCTTTTTCATTTATTTCTGATCTGCTTTTTATGATTTCTTTCCTTCTGCTAACTTTGGGGTTTTTTTGTTCCTCTTTCTCTAATTGCTTTAGGTGCAAGGTTATGTTGTTTATTCTGAGATGTTTCGTGTTTCTTAAGGTGGGATTGTATTGCTATAAACTTCCCTCTTAGAACTGCTTTTGCTGCATCCCATAGGTTTTGGGTCGTCGTGTCTCCATTGTCATTTGTTTCTAGGTATTTTTTAGATTTCCTCTTTGATTTCTTCAGTGATCACTTCGTTATTAAGTAGTGTATTGTTTAACCTCCATGTGTTTGTATTTTTTACAGATCTTTTCCCATAATTGATATCTAGTCTCATAGCATTGTGCTCGGAAAAGATACTTGATACAATTTCAATTTTCTTAAATTTACCAAGGCTTGATTTGTGACCCAAGATATGATCTATCCTGGAGAATGTTCCATGAGCACTTGAGAAAAATGTGTGTTCTGTCTTTTTTGGATGGAATGTCCTATAAATACCAATTAAGTCCATCTTGTTTAATGTATCATTTAAAGCTTGTGTTTCCTTATTTATTTTCATTTTGGCTGATCTGTCCATTGGTGAAAGTGGGGTGTTAAAGTCCCCTACTATGAATGTGTTACTGTCGATTTTCCCTTTTATGGCTGTTAGTATTTGCCTATGTATTGAGGTGCTCCTATGTTGGGTGCATAAATATTTACAATTGTTATATCTTCTTCTTGGATTGATCCCTTGATCATTATGTAGTGTCCTTCTTTGTCTCTTCTAATAGTCTTTATTTTAAAGTCTGTTTTGTCTGATATGAGAATTGCTACTCCAGCTTTCTTTTGATTTCCATTTGCATGGAATATCTTTTTCCGTCCCCTCACTTTGAGTCTGTATGTGTCTCTAGGTCTGAAGTGGGTCTCTTGTAGACAGCATATATCTGGGTCTTGTTTTTGTATCCATTCAGCCAGTCTGTGTCTTTTGGTGGGAGCATTTAGTCCATTTACATTTAAGGTAATTATCGATATGTATGTTCCTATTCCCATTTTCTTAATTGTTTTCGGTTTGTTATTATAGGTCTTTTCCTTCTCTTGTGTTTCTTGCCTAGAGAAGTTCCTTTAGCATTTGTTGTAAAGCTGGTTTGGTGGTGCTGAACTCTCTCAGCTTTTGCTTGTCTGTAAACGTTTTAATTTCTCCATCAAATCTGAATGAGATCCTTGCTGGGTAGAGTAATCTTGGTTGCAGGTTTTTCTCCTTCATCACTTTAAATATGTCCTGCCAGTCCCTTCTGGCTTGCAGAGTTTCTGCTGAGAGATCAGCTTTTAACCGTATGGGGATTCCCTTGTGTGTTATTTGTTGTTTTTCCCTTTCTGCTTTTAATATGTTTTCTTTGTATTTAATTTTTGACAGTTTGATCAATATGTGTCATGGCGTATTTCTCCTTGGATTTCTCCTGTATGGGAGTCTCTGTGCTTCCTGGACTTGATTAACTATTTCCTTTCCCATATTAGGGAAGGTTTCAACTATAATCTCTTCAAATATTTTCTCAGTCCCTTTCTTTTTCTCTTCTTCTTCTGGAACCCCTATAATTCGAATGTTGGTGTGTTTAATGTCGGCCCTGAAGTGTCTGAGACTGTCCTCAATTCTTTTCATTCTTTTCTCTTTATTCTGCTCTGCAGTAGTTATTTCCACTATTTTATCTTCCACGTCACTTATCCGTTCTTCTGCCCCAGTTATTCTGCTATTGATGACATCTAGAGTATTTTTAATTTCATTTATTGTGTTCTTCATCGTTGCTTCTTTCATCTTTAGTTCTTTTAGGTCCTTGTTAAATGTTTCTTGCATTTTGTCTATTCTGTTTCCAAGATTTTGGATCATCTTTACTATCATTATTCTGAATTCTTTTTCAGGTAGACTGCGTATTTCCTCTTCATTTGTTAGGTCTGGTGGGTTTTTATCTTGCTCCTTCACCTGCTGTGTGTTTTTCTGTCTTCTCATTTTGCTTATCTTACTGTGTTTGGGGTCTCCTTTTTGCAGGCTGCAGGTTCGTAGTTCCCGTTGTTTTTGGTGTCTGTCCCCAGTGGCTAATGTTGGTTTAGTGGGTTGTGTAGGCTTTCTGGTGGAGGGGACTAGTGCCTGTGTTCTGGTGGGTGAGGCTGGATCTTGTCTTTCTGGTGGGCAGGTCCACGTCTGGTGGTGTGTTTTGGGGTGTCTGCGGACTTTTTATGATTTTAGGCCACCTCTCTGCTAATGGGTGGCGTTGTGTTCCTGTCTTGCTAGTTGTTTGGCATAGGATGTCCAGCACTGTAGCTTGCTGGTCGTTGAGTGAAGCTGGGTGCTGGTGTTGAGATGGAGATCTCTGGAAGATTTTTGCCATTTAATATTATGTGGAGCTGGGAGGTCTCTTGTGGACCAGTGTCCTGAAGTTGACTCTCCCACCTCAGAGGCACAGCACTGACTCCTGGCTCCTCAATTTGGGATGATTCGTTGTCTATTCATGTATTCTACAGATGCAGGGTGCATCAAGTTGATTGTGGAGCTTTAATCCGCTTCTCCTGAGGCTGCTAGGAGAGATTTCCCTTTCCCTTCTTTGTTCTCACAGCTCCTGTGTCTCAGCTTTGGATTTGGCCCCGCCTCTGCGTGTAGGTCGCTGGAGGGCATCTGCTCTTCCCTCAGACAGGACGGGGTTAAAGGAGCCGCTGATTCGGGGGCTCTGGCTCACTCAGGCCGGGGGGAGCGAGGGGTACAGAGCGGGGCGAGCCTGCGGCGGCAGAGGCCGGCGTGACATTGCATCAGCCTGAGGCACGCTGTGCGCTCTCCCGGTGAAGCCGTCCCTGGATCCCGGCACCCGGGCAGTGGCACGCTGCACAGGCTTCCCGGAAAGGGGGCGTGGACAATGACCTGTGCTCGCTCACAGGCCTCTTGGCGGCGGCAGCAGCAGCCCCAGTGTCCCACGCCCGTCTCTGGGGTCCGCGCTTTTAGCCGCGGCTCACGCCTGTCTCTGGAGCTCCTTTAAGCGGTGCTCTTAATCCCCTCTCCTCGCGCACCAGGAAACAAAGAGGGAAGAAAAAGTCTCTTGCCTCTGCCGCAGGTGCAGACTTTCCCCCGGACTCCTACCTGGCTAGCCGTGGCGCACTAATCCCTTCAGGCTGTGTTCACGCCGCCACCCCCAGTGCTCTCCCTGCGCTCTGACCGAAGCCGGAGCCTCAGCTCCCAGCCCCGCCCACCCCGGCTGGTAAGCAGACAAGCCTCTCCGGCTGGTGAGTGCCGGTCGGCACTGATTCTCTCTGTGGGAATCTCTCTGCTCTGCCCTCCGCACCTTTGTTCCCGCGCTCTCCACCGCGGCTCCGAAGCTCCCTGCCCCGCCACCCACAGTCTCCACCCACGAAGGGGCTTCTAGTGTGTGGAAACCTTTCCTCCTTCACAGCTCCTTCCCACTGGTGCAGGTCTGGTCCCTATTCTTTTGTCTCTGTTTTTTGTTTTTCCTTTTGCCCTACCCAGGTACGTGGTGAGTTTCTTGGTTTTTGGGAGGTGTGAGGTCTCTGCCAGCATTCAGTAGGTGTTCTGTAGGAGTTGTTCCACGTGTAGATGTATTTCTGGTGTATCTGTGGGGAGGAAGGTGATCTCCGTGTCTTACTCTTCCGCCATCTTTCCCCCGATCTGGAACTATGATTTAAACCTTGTGGAATTTGGCTTCCCTGCTGCCTTGCAAACTTCATGTTGTGTGTGAAGAAGGACGTTTGTAGACTTTTTAATGATGGCCATTCTGACTGTTGTGAAGCGGTACCTCATTGTAGTTTTCATTTGCATTTCTCTGTTAATTTGTGATGTTGAGCATCTTTTCATGTTACTATTAGGCCATCTGTTGTCTTCTTCGGAGAAATTTCTATTTAGGTCTTCTGCCCTTTTTTTTTGATTGGGTTAGTTGTTTTTTTTTTTTTTGGTATTGAGCTGCATGAGCTATTTGTATATTTTGGAGATTAATCCCTTGTTGGTTGCTTCATTTGCAAATATTTTCTCCCTGTCTGTACGTTGTCTTTTCACTTTATGGTTTCCTTTCCTGTGCAAAAGCTTATAAGTTTAAGTCCCATTTGTTTATTTTTGCTTTTAAAAAAAAATCTTTATTTTATATTGGAGTATAGTTGATTTATAATGTTGTGTTAGTTTCAGATGCACAGCAAATTGATTCAGCCATACATATACATATGTATGGTTAAAGGACACATAGATGGAAAGAGAGGAGATGGAAAAAGGTATTTCATGCAGATGGAGATGACGAAGTGGGGGTAGCAGTACTCATATCAGACAAAATAGACTTTAAAACAAAGACCACAAAGAAAGATAAAGAAGGACAATGAAACAGAGAAGGAGTCCCTTATAGGCAGCTTACTGTAGGCTCTTGGTTTTCATCCCATCTGCCACTCTGTCTTTTGACTGGAGCATGTAGTCCATTGACATTTAAGGTAATTATTGATAGATACGTATTTGTTGCCCTTTTAAACCTGTTTTCCAGTTGATTTTGTATTTCTTCTTCCTTTCTTTTTCATTTTGTTTCTCCTGTTGTGGCTTGATAGTTTTCTTTTGTATTATGCTTGTGTTCTTTTTGATTTTTGTGAATCTATTGTATGTTTTTGATTTGTGGTTACCGTGTTTCTCAAGTATGTTCATCCCTTCCTATGGCTACTTGCTTTAGACTGATAGTCATGTAGGCTCAAACACATTCTAAAAAAAACAAAATCTACATTTTCTTACTCTCCTCCCCAATGTTTTATGATTTTGATGTCCTCTTTTACATCTTCATGTTTATCCTTTTGCTGTTCATTGTGGTTATCGTTGCTGTCACAAAAATATTTTTATTTTTTTTTAATTTGTGTACTGTCTTAATTGAGTGATTTAGTTTCCAATTGTGATTTTCTCTTTCCCATAGATTCTTGCTGCTTTTCTATTTAGAGAAGACCTTTCAATATTTATTTTAGGGTAGGTTTAGTACTGCTGTATTTCTTTAGTTTTTGCTTGTCTGAGAAATTCTCTTTCTCTCTCCTATTCTAAATTATATTCTTGCTGTGTAGAGTATCCTAGGTTGCATATTTTTCCCTTTTAGGACTCTGAATATGTCTTACCACTCCCTTCTGGCCTGCAACGTTTCTGTAAAGAAATCAACTGATGTCCTTATGAGGGTTCCCTTGTAATTAACTCTTCTTCCCTTGCTGCCTTTAGAATCCCCTCTTTAACTTTGCCATTTTAATTACAGCATGCCTTGGTGTAGGTCTGTTTGGGTCCATCTTGTTTGGGACTCTCTGTCCTTCCTGTGCTTGGGCATCTGTTTCTTTCTTTAGGTTAGGGAAGTTTTCAGCCATAATTTCTTCAAATACATTTTTGATCCCCTTTTCTCTTCTCCTTCTGGGCCCCCTATTATACATAGATTGACATGCTTTATATTATCCCATAGGACTCTTATATTGCTTTCATTTTTATTCAGTTGTCTTTCTTTCAGCTGTTCTGATTGGTTTATTTCCATTATTTTATCTTCCAGATCACTTATTTGTTCTGCATTATTCAATCTTCTATTCATTGCCTTTAGCATAGCTTTTGTCTTGACAAATGAGTTTTCTAATTTTTCTTGGCTGTTCTTTATATTTTCTAGCTCCTACAGTAATCTGCATTTCTACTGGTAACCTTTCTTAATTACTTCAGTATTTTCATTATCTCCTTTTTGAACTCGGTATGTATTAGACTGAATAGTTCTGTTTCATTATTCTTTCAGGAGAATTTTCTTGATCTTTTAGTTGGGAGTGGTTTCTCTGCCTCTTCATTTTACTTACATTTTTCTTACTCTATGAATTTGGGAGAAACAGTGATCTACTGTGGTCTTAAAGTGCTGCTTATATGTGGGAGTGTCCCTATGTGGCCTCCGTGAGTCTAATATTTTTGTTGTGAAGGCTGTTTTTAGTAGGGGTGTCTGCTGCATCTTTCCTCAGTGTGTGCTGGCCATTATCCCATTGATGGGGGTTTGACTGGTGTTTTGATGACCACAGCCTGCATTGGCTATTGAGCAAGGCCTCCTCTTTGCTCTGTGGTTGTCACAGCCCTGTCAGGGGCAGGATCTGCTTCCCAGCTGTTGGAGTAGAAGCCTCCACATCTGTTTCTGGGCTTCAGTTTGAGGCAGGAAGGATTGGAGTGCTCCTGCTGGGACAGGAGCCCCAAGGATTCCTCCGCTGGAGATTTCCACCCAGGAGTATTTTCTGTGCTGTCACCTGACACCTGTTGTGTGGACTTACACAGGACACTGTTGTTCGCACTGCCCTCGGCCACACCTCTACTGTGGGGATACGGGCAGTTGGCCTGGGTGTCCCTCAGGTGCTGTGGTCCCAAAGCCACCAGCGCTGATCTGTAGGCACAGACCCACTGAAGTCAGGTATCAGGACCACAGGAGTCACGCACCTGGATTTGCTGTGGGAGCTGTGGAAACAGCCCAGCACCCAGCCCACCCTCCAAGTGTGTGTGCCCACAGTGCCCACAGCTGCTAAGGCCAGACCCGTCCCAGCCAAGGGAGCACCCATAGTCCACTTGAATGCCCACAGGCACTGAGCTTACAAAGCTGCTGGTGGTGGCATAAATCCATGGATGGCATGCTGTGGGGAGAGGGCTCAGATTTCAGCCCCGCTTCCTAAGTCATGCGGCCCCTCAGCTCTGATTTCAGCCCCGCCTCCACGTGTGGGCCAGCCCCTGGTGCTTGAGTGATCCCAAAGCTCGTAGAGGTGGCACCATGCCAGCTGAGAGCACGCTGAGACATAGGCTGCTATGGAGGGCCCCGCCCCTCCCTTCATGTGCCCCTTAACAATGGTGCTTCGCTTCTGTGGTGGGCCTGGTCTTCTTCCACCTAAGCCACCAGTTGTGGCCTGTGCCATGCTCTAGCCCCTTCAGGCTGTCTCCATGCAGTCAACCCTGTCCTCTCCCTGGGTCTGTCCTCTGAAGCCAGAGTTTCAGCATCCCGCCCCTGTATGTACCAGCTGATGTGAGTCTCAGGCTGGGGAGTGCAGAGAGGTGGCCGGGCCCTCTGTGCAGGTCTCGCTCTCCTGTGCCTGCCTCAAACCGGCTGTTGCACTCTCCTCCCAGCCTCAGAAGCTCCCTTTCTGTCCTGGCTGATTTCCCTTCCAGTGAAGGGCCTTCCCAGGGTGCAGGAACATTTCCTCTTTCACACCTCCCTCCCAGGGGTGCAGATCCTGTCCTGATTCTTTTCCTTTTCTTTCATCCCACCCCTTATGTGGAGATCGCTTGCACTTTTGGGTGTCTGAGATATGTTGCCAGTGTTAAATAGCTATTCTGTGAGAATTGTTCCACATGTAGATGTGTTGGTTTTTTTCTAATTTTAAAAAAAATTTTTAAAATATTTTTTATTTATTTCTGGCTGCATTGGGTCTTCATTGCTGTGCACGGGCTTTTCTGTAGTTTCAGTGAGCAGGGGCTACTCTTCATAGCCCTTCTCATTGCAGTGGCTTCTCTGGTTGTGGAGCACAGGCTGTAGGTGGGCAGGCTTCAGTAGTTGTGGCTCGTGGGCTCTAGAGGGCAGGCTCAGTAGTTGTGGTGCACGGGCTTAGTTGCTCCATGGCATGTGGGGTTATCCCGGACCAGGGCTCGAACCTGTGTCCCCTGCACTGGCAGCTGGATTCTTAACCACTGCACCATCTACAGGGAAGTCCCTGTAGATGTGTTTTTGATGTATTTGTGGGAGGAGGTGAGCTCCACGTCCTTCTAGTCCACCATCTTGATTCTGTCTCTGAGTATCTTTTCATGTGCTTATTGGCTATTTGCATTTTTTTCTTTTAGGAAAAAATGTTTTTGGATCTTTTATCCATTTTAAATTAGGTTGTCTTTTATTGTTGAATTTTTAAAAATATAGCCTAGATGCAAGTTCCTTATCAGGTATATTATTTGCAAATATTTTCTTCCATTCTGTGGGTTGTATTTATGTTTTCTTGATGGTATTCTTTGAAGCACAAAAGTTTTAAATTTTGATGAAGTTCAATTTTGTTTTGTTTTCTTTTTTTTTTGGTGTGTGTGTTATAGTGTAGAAGGCTTTGCCTAATCTAAGGTTATAAAGATTTACTTCTCTTTTCTTCTAAGAATTTTGTAGTTTAGTTTTCACATTTTAGGTCAGTGATCCATTGTGAGTTAATTTTTGTGTATGGTATGAAGAAGGAATACAATTTCATTCTCTTATTTGTGGCTATCCAGTTGTCCCAGAACCATTTTTTGAAAAACTATTCTTTCCCATTGAATTGTCTTGGCACCCTTGTTCAAGAGGGATTGACTATAAATGTGAGGATTTGTTTTTTGGACTCTCAATTCTATTCTGTTATCTATTTGTCTGTTCTTATGCCAGTACCACAGACTTGATTACTCTAGCTTTGTAGCAAGTTTTGAAATCAGGACTTTTTTTTTTCAAGACTGTTTTGGCTATTCTGAATCCCTTGAATTTATATATAAATTTAAAATTTTCTCTTTATTTTATTTTTTTGGCTGCATCAGGTCTTCGTTGCTGTGCACAACCTTCTCTCTATTGGTGGCGTGCGGGCTCTCTCTCTAGTTGTGGTGCACGGGCTCCAGGGCACATGGGTTCTGTAGTTGCAGCGCACGGGCTCCAGGGCACGTGGGCTCTGTGGTTGCAGCACACAGGCTCCAGGGCACGTGGGCTCTGTAGTTGCAGCACACGGGCTCCAGGGCACGTGGGCTCTGTAGTTGCGGCACACGGGCTCCAGGGCACGTGGGCTCTGTAGTTGTGGCGCATGGGCAAGTGGGCTCTGTAGTTGTGGCGCATGGGCTCCAGGGCAACTGGGCTCTGTAGTTGTGGTGCACGGGCTCCAGGGCACGTGGGCTCTGTAGTTTGCGGCACATGGGCTCTCTCATTGAGGCATGCAAGTTCAGTAGTTGTGGCGTGCTGGCTTAGTTGACCCGCGGCATGTGGGATCTTATTTCTCCGACCAGGGATCGAACCTGCATCACCTGCATTGGTGGACCAATGGTGGTGGTCTTTACTACTGGACCACCAGGGAAGTCCCTGTCATCTGTTAATCTTCTTTGGTGAAGTGTCTGTTAGGGTCTTTGGCTCATTTTAAAAATTGGCTTATTTTCTTTTTGTTGAGATTGCAGAGTTCTTTGCATATTTTGGATAACAGTCCTCTAACAGGTGTGTCTTTTGCAAATATTTTCTCTTGGTGGGCGATTTGTCTTCTAACTCTCTTGATAGTGTATTTAATTTGCATTTCCCTAATGGCTAATGATGATGAACATCTTTTCATGTGTTTATTTGCCATTTAGTGAAATATCTGTTTATGTCTTTTGTCCATTTTCTAATTTTTTTTTGTTTAATGTTGAGTTTTGAGAGTTCTCTATATATTCTAGTTATACGGCCTTTTTTGGCTACATGTAATCATATATTTAAGAAAGTTAATTTCAATTATATGCATAATACATGATTGCATTCTTCATTTAAAAATGAAGATAAAGTTTAAACCCTCAAATCCTTTCCCTTTTCACCAACCTCTCATGGGTAAGTAACCATTATTACGTATTTCAGGTACATCCATCCAGATTAAAAATAGCTTTCTCAAGATAAACTCAGAGCATGTATATGGTGTTGTTTGTATATGGGTTTTGCCAAAAAGTTGTAATGTTTGTATCGTGGTGCAAGATGCATTTTTGACCCAAGAATACTGTAGAGATCTCTCTGTGCTGATAAATATCTCTAGTCTGTTCCTTTGAATTGCTGTATAGCATTGATTGTCTGACTATGTTAGGTTTATTCAGCCATTCCTCAGTTCCTAGACATTTAGGTAGTTCTCAGTGTTCCTTAGTAAATAATGCTACAGTAAACCACCTTGTGCATGACTCTGGGCACACGTGCAATTGTTTTCTCAGAGAGAGAGAGAAAAAAAGGGAATTTTGTGAATATTGAGGTATGTGCTTTTTATATTTGAGTAGATCCTGCCATATTGCCCCCCCAGAATGTGTTTTTCCCCCCACCTTGGCCAACAACCACATATCTTTTGACTATAAGACCCACCCACTACTTTGTATCCCAACTGTCTACCAACTGCAAAGAGGAGGGATATCTGAGGTGGGCCTTGAACAGGAGTGGGATTTAGACATGTTGCTGGTGAGAGTCACACTTACTGAGTGCCTTCTATGTCACAGGGTGTGTACCCAACATGCTTTCGGTCCATCTCTACTTATTAGGAACTGTCATTGACTGGAGGACACTAAGGAGGCATGGAGAGTAAGTTCAAAGTGAATTCTAAGGTCTGACTTCTAGGGTCCAGGAAAACCATCTAAGTAGCTTTCCACTGAATTGGCGTCCTTCACAAAGATCAGTCCATAAACAACAAACAGATTTGGCATGTGATGGTGCAACACTCAGGGCGACAGCCTGCAATTCCTTGCGCTTCCTCTGTAGAGAAGCCCTCTCCCAGCAAAGGCCCAGAAGTTAGCTCTCATACCTGCTCCTTTCTCTTCCAATTCAACAAGGCTTGACTCCTACTTCTTTGGCTGTTGCGAACATTTTGCCCTTAGGAGCATTTCCTAACTGCTAGGAGCTTGTGAGCACCTAAACGCTTCAGCTGTTTGCTTTCCTTGGGGCTTTTGATAAAAGTGATCTTGTTTTTCTATCAGATTAGTTGTGCAAGTTATCACAGGTCTCAGGGCCTCTCTTCAACAGATTTTTTTTGGCCGCGTGGCTGGAGGGATCTTAGTTCCCTGACCAGGGATCGAACCCATGCCCTCAGCAGTGAAGTGTGGAGTCCTAACCACTGGACTGTCATGGCTTCTCTTAAACAGACGTTAGATGCTCTCTGGGCCCCTCTCTCTCCCCATAAATGGTGCTTCTGTAAGGACTGAGAATACAGACGGCTGAATTTCCCTCCCTGCCCACCTCCTGTCTATAGGCAGTTGTCCACAACAGCTGCACTCAGGGCTGCTTGAGCAAAGGACTGGGAAATTATTTTGCTGTTAAAGACATACGGGATGAAGGTTTCTGGCCTGCCAAAGAATGCTGCCTCTTTACTGATGTTATGGAAAAAGCACTGTAAGGCTGACTCCAGAGCTGAGCTCTCCACAGGGTTTTCCTTCCCACACTTGATCTTTCTCTTAGCAACCAGGCTGTAAGCGCAAGAGGCCTCTTCTGTTCATAGCAACCTCTGCAAACTCTCTGAAGGCAATCATTGACTAGGTGGCTGCAGCCTTGGGGGAATCCTGGATGTTTCCCACAATAGTACGGGCCACTGAAAAATTAATTCTAGTCTCCACTCGACTCCTCTGTGCGGTGATTCAGAGCATGGACTCGGGAGCCAGACTTCTTTGCTTCCAATCCCAGTTAATAATTTTACCAGTTTTGTGGCCCTGGGCAGGTTATTCAACAGCTCTATGCCTCAGTTTTTCCATCTGCAAAATGGGGGCTAAGGACAGCACCTACCTCACAGGGTTAATATTAGGTTAAAAAATACAGGGAATTCCCTGGCAGTCCAGTGGTTAGGGCTGTGTGCTTCCACTACAGGGGGCCCAGGTTTGATCCCTGGTCAGGGAACTAAGATCCTGCAGGCCGTGCACGGCGCATACAGAATACACTGTGTTTGCTATTATATGAATTTACAAACCTAACAAATAGGGGGTCTAGCCCCGTGGAAGGAGACCTAGACATCTCTTAATTCTTTAAAAACTTCTTTTCCTTTCCTTATGCATGGCACACACAGGTACTTTCTTCAGTGTGAATGTCTGTACTTGTCCCAAACTCATGTCTGTCCTTCCATCTGTTGCATTCCTAGCAGTGCCCACAGTTAGGTGGTCCATAAAAACCTATCAAACACTAAGGGCATGAAGGAAGACCTCCACTGACCTGCCACTCTTCACTTCCAAAGTAATTTGCTAAAGGGGACTTTGGTTCTCCATTAGCTTCAGGTGCAATTCAGACTCCTTAGCCCATGCCAACCCTTAGGACTTCATGAGCTATCTTCCCCTCCTGTGTGGGCAGCCAGGTGAATCTACTCTAACACTGGATTAAATAAAAAGGATTACTCTGAAAACTTTAGAGGACGTTTTGGTAGATAGTTTTACTCTCAGGGCAGTTAGAGGAGGTTGCTGAATTTTTTTACATCCTTGTCACAGAATTTTGAAAATGACATTACGATTCACTTGAGACAACTTAATCTAAGCTTTGCTTGGTACCTAACATCTAACATCATGCCCATTATTGGTGTTAAAAATGGGTCCATGGGCTTCCCTGGTGGCACAGTGGTTGAGAGTCCGCCTGCCAATGCAGGGGACATTGGTTTGTGCCCCGGTCGGGGAAGATCCCACATGCCGCGGAGCGGCTGGGCCCGTGAGCCATGGCCGCTGAGCCTGCGCGTCCGGAGCCTGTGCTCTGCAGTGGGAGGGGCCACAACAGTGAGAGGCCCGCGTACCGCAAAAAAAAAAAAAAAAAAAAAAGGTCCACACAGTGAGATTAAAATGATGCCATTTATAACTTAAATGTGTTCATTCTGGCACTGCTTATGAGTTAAGTAGGAACTTAAAATGAATTGGATTTTGAGGGGTTGTGTTCAGTATTGGGCCAGATCGTTTCTAACCCACAGGCTATGTGATGCTTAATAGGCCACAATTGCCCAGCAGACATCAAATGAGAGAGAATGGCCTGAAGTGTGATGAAATGGTAAGGGGGTGGTTTCTCCTGCCACAATTTGGAAATTCAAGCATCCCTGGAGCTCATTCTGATTTAGAAAATGACTATAAAGCTGCCACCTACCCACTCCAGAGTGGAGTAGCATTCTAACAGCAGTGTAGACATTTGTGACGTTTGTGACAGAAGAGTGTCCTCCATGCAGTTCTGCACATGGGGCTCCTCCATTTCTGAGCCTCGATTAAACCTGAGGACTGATGATCCTGACTGAGGAAATCTGGCACAGAATTCTTCTCACACAGAAGTCCCTAAACTAATGGCTCAAAAGATTTAGTTGTAGTCGTCTCTGGTAAGGATGCCCAGGTTGATAAATCTGAATTTTACCTGTTATATTGTAAACATCAAGTAACACCACAAACATTTAAAAAAAGAAAGTTTATTGGTCTTTAAATGGCTCAAATTGCAAATAAACCGATCGGGTAGTGGCATCAGCCTAAGACATGTGATGCATCTTTGTCATTTGGCTTCATAGCACCTCAGTACCCAGGAGAGGAAAGGTCTCAAAGCAAAGTCACAATGTTAGTGGTTAGGACCCCTGGTTAAATGAGACTGCAACAAGTACACACAGAGATGGCTGGGCCCATGGGGCCGCGCTTACATTGGTAACTTTAATTCTGCACATGGCACAGCCTATGAAAAATATGAAAGATGTACATCTCAAACCCTTTAAGGACAAATATTTAATATGACAAGCCGGATGTAATATCTAAAGAGTTCAGTTCCTAAATAGCCTATTTTGTTAACTTTACGTACATATCTGTCACCTGGAATGCCTGAACACATCTTTGACTTGCTGAAATTAGGACTGAGCAAAAAGAAACAAAAACTTTGTTGAATCAAACTGTCCTAGTCCCATTACAAAGAAAAGAAAAATCTGACAGTGGTAAATTTCCTGTTGAAATTATGGCCCTCCAGCGGGCACCCCATACAGTGGGGACACAGCCTACTGTTTGGTGCCAGACACGTTTTCTGCACTGTCCTCGGGTTTGGTTGTTCGATGTTAACTTTAGGAAAACGTAGAACCAGTGCTCTTCATTACGAACACAGCCTACAAATAATCCCAGTAACTCCCGGACAAGCTGTAACCTCGGGAATACAAATTTAGAAGTTAACAGATGGCGAGCACGACTTTTCCGAAGTGTTCTAGTGCAAAACGCATTAGCACTGTCCACGCTTTTCCTGTGCCCTGCTCCAAGGAGATCAGAATCTTAACACACGCTCACCACTTGCAGAAAGGGACTTCCAGGGACCAGCATCTTAAAGAAAGAGGGTTCACTGAGACATAACTGGTACTAAATGCTCATAGTCTAAACTTATTTTACAAGTAGACGCTGGTCCTTCATTTTAAACTACCTTACACTTAATTAAAAGCAATCAAGAAGCTCTGGAACCTTACTTTCAAGAACCAGAGTATGGCACACAGTTTAAATTTGGACAGACTCCTACCAGTAATTTCTCGAGAATCTTCTATACAAACGTTGTCCTCCATCCTGACATCTATTCTCTCACCAGGACACATGGGCAGTGGGCCCAGAGCACAGCGAGGACACACCCAGAATAATGTAAGTGGGTATCTTTAGGTTTCTAAATTAAGGCATATTAAAAAATTTCCATGTACAAGTTTACGCCACTTTTCTAAGTTAATCACCGGGTAATTAATGCAGGTTCACAGATGAATTACTCTCAATTGAACTATATGCAACAATCATGCCAGTAACTTTTTCTTCTATATTTTGCATAACAATGGTTAAAAAAAGTGGTACAGTTTAACTATCATGTTCACAATTGTCATTTGTCAAGGCAGTAGAATACCAAGACATTTTAAAATGATATAAAATTTAAGCTTTATAATAAACCAGAGGAAGTAGCCTTTCCTCCCATTGCCCACCCCCATCTCACCTCTTGAATAGTTCAAGAAAGACTGCCATCAAAACACAAGTGCCCACGCTCATTCAGGACTGTGATACATGTAGGCAATTATGAAATAAGTTGAACTTTGCTTCTTGGTGAAGCCACACTAATTTCTTTTTTAAGTGAATTTGACTTTCAGTGCAGTTCCAATTCATGCTTTTAGAGATACATAACAATTTCCAAAATGTTAAAGTAATTTCAGTCAATTGAGCCTTCAGTGGCAAAGCTTATAAATTATATTTCTTAGTATGGTCAAGATAAGAAAGGAGTTTGGGCTTTGATTATAAAATGCAGCATCTTTCTCTTATTCTCTTGGCTAAACTTTTCCTCTTCTTTTTCCCATTCTTTTCTTTGCTGTCTTCCATCTTTCTGGCTCGAATTTCCCTCATTAAATCAAAAAATACCTAGAAAGAAGAAAATAGGATAAATAAACCAAGTAGATCATATGTGCCTGGAATTTCTCTGAATCACAACAGTAAACCTTGGGAATATTATATGAATATTTAGGAGCTCTTGTTTGGAGAGTACAGAGAGAGGAAAGCACCCAACTAAAGGCTGCTTCTCCAAGTATATTGAGAAAATGGGAAAAATGAATTTGGTAAAATGTGTTTACATAATATAACCTAATCTTTCCGTCTGAATTTTCAAGGTAAAAATGAAAAAAGCACTACAAGTGAGGCTAGCTCCAAAGATATAAAACTCAATGGATTACATTTGAGTAATTTATAATTAGTAAATGTATCTTATCAATTAAATTTTAAAGTAATTTGTGTTTAATAAAATTTACATTTAATAACCTGGTTTTCTTCAGCCCTGTTTTAAAAAACAGCTGTGGGAAATGACTGCTTCCTTTATCGTTCTGATACCAGACACTAGAAAACAGTTTTGTTTGTTGTACTATATTTGAGGATTTATCAATTCTTCTTTGATGTCTAGAAATTGGCAAATAATGGGAGATATTAGCATAATAATTTAAAAATTACTACTGTAACAATTCAGAAGTTCAATATCAATAACAAATGTCTGAGTACACACTGAAGGGCCTAGAAGGATGTGGACTCACCCTGTACACAAATAGTGATGAGTGGATGAATAACTTTTATGTGTCACACTTTTGCATTCTGGATTTAAAAAATGATTACTTCTAGAATAAAACTTGATAAGACTAAAAACAAATGCAAGAAAACTGAAATCATATCAAGCATCTTTTCTGACCACAATGCTTAGAAATCAAGTACAAGAAAAAAACTGTAAAATAACAGAAACATGTGGAGGCTAAACAATATGCTACTAAAACAACCAATGGATCACTGAAGAAATCAAAGAGGAAAGCAAAAAATGCCTAAAGACAAATAAAACAAAAGCATGACAATCCAAAATATATGGGACACAGCAAAAGCAGTTCTAAGAGGGAAGTTTATAGCAATACAAAATATATCTTGTATACAAAATATAGAAAAATCTCAAACAACCTAATCTTACACTTAAAGCAACTAGAGAAAGAAAAACAAAACCCAGTTAGTAGAAGGAAAGAAAAAAAGATCAGAGCAGAAATAAATGAAATAGAAACAAAAAAAACAACAGAAAAGATCAATGAAACTAAAAGTTGGTTCTTTGAAAAGATAAACAAAATTGATAAACCTTTAGCCAGACTCATCAAGAAAAAGAGGGTTCAAATCAATAAAATTAGAGATGAAAAAGGAGAGGTTACAACTGATACCACAGAAATACAAAGGATTGTAAGAGACTACTACAAGCAACTATATGCCGGTAAAATGGACAACCTAGAAAAAATGGACAAATGCCTAGAAAGGTACAATCTCCCAAGACTGAACCAGGAAAAAGCAGAAAATATGAACAGACCAATCACAAGTACTGAAATGGAAACTGATGAAAAAACTCCCAACAAAAAAGTACAGGACCAGATGGCTTCACAGGCAAATTCTATCAAACATTTAGAGAAGAGTTAACTCCTATCCTTCTGAAAGCACTCCAAAAAATTGCAGAGGAAGGAACACTCCCAAACTCACTCTATGAGGCCACCATCACCCTGATATCAAAACCAGACAAAGATATCACCAAAAAAATTACAGGCCAATATCACTGATGAACATAGATGAAAAAAATCCTCAACAAAATACTCAGAAAACTAAATCCAACAATACCTTAAAAAGTATCATATACCATAATCAAGGGGGATTTATCCCAGGGATGCAACGATTCTACAGTATCTGCAAATCAAAACAGAAATACAAATGAATGGAACAGGATAGAAAGCCCAGAAATAAACCCACACACCTGTGGTCAATCTATGACAAAGGAGGCAAGACTATACAATAGAGAAGACAGTCTCTTCAATAAATGGTGAAACTGCACAGCTACATGTAAAAGAAAAATTAAAACATTCTTTATCACCATACACAAAAATAAACTCAAAATGGATTAAAGACCTAAATGCAAGACCGGATACTATACAACTCCTAGAGGAAAACCTAGACAGAACACTCTGACATAAATCACAGCATTATCTTTTTCCATCCATCTCCTAGAGTAATGGAAATAAAAACAAAAATAAACAAATGGGGCCAGATTAAACTTAAAAGCTTTTGCACAGGGAAAGAAACCATAAACAAAATGAAAAGACAACCCACAGAATGGGAGAAAATAATTGCAAACCATGTGACCAACAGGGGATTAATCTCTAAAATTTAAAAACAGCTCATGTGACTCAATATCAAAAAAAAAAACAACCCAATGAAAAAATGGGCAGAAGACCTAAATAGACATTTCTCCAAAGAAGACATACAGATGGCTAAAAAGCACATGAAAAGATGCTCAACACTGCTAATTATTAGAGAAATGGAAATCAAAACTACACTGAGGTATCACCTCACACCAGTCAGAATGGCCATCATCAAATAATCCACAAACAACAAACGCTAGAGAGGGTGTGGAGATAGGGAACTCTCCTACACTGTTGGTGGGAATGTAAATTGGTGCAGCCACTATGGAGAACAGTATGGTGGTTCCTTAAGAAACTACAAATAGAACTACCATATGACCCAGCAATCCCACCCCTGGGCATATATCCAGAGAAAAACATGGTTTGAAAGGATACATGCACCCCAGTGTTCATTGCAGTGCTGTTTACAATACCCAAGACATGGAAGCAACCTAAATGTCCATCGACAGAGGAATGGATAAAGATTTGGTACATATATACAATGGAATATTACTCAGCCATTAAGAAGAATGAAATAGTGCCATCTGCAGCAACATGCATGGACCTGGAGATTATTATACTAAGTCAGACAGAGAAAGACAAATATCACATGATATTGCTTAATGTGGAATCTAAAAAAATGATACAAATGAACTTGTTTGCAAAAGAAACAGACTCACAGACTTAGAGATGAACTTATGGTTTACCAGTGGGGGAGGGATAGATTGGGAGTTTGGGATTGACATGTACACACTGCTACATTTAAAACAGATAAACAACAAGGACCTCTTTATAGCACAGGGAACTCTGCTCAATACTCTATGATAAGCTAAATGGGAAAGGAATTGGAAAAATAGATGCATGCATATATATAACTAAAGCACTTTGCTGTACACCTGACACTAACACAACATAGTTAATCAACTATACTCCAATATAAAATAAAAGTTAAAAGAAAAAAAACAGGACTATCAGACTAATGGGTTGAGTTAAAAGGCCGCAGGACCAACAGAAAAGGACACGGATAATTAAAGAAGGGGAAGGCTGAGCATAAAAGCTCAGAAAGAAGGCGATGTGGGCTTCCCTGGTGGCGCAGTGGTTGAGAGTCCGCCTGCCGATGCAGGGGACACGGGTTCGTGCCCCGGTCTGGGAAGATCTCACATGCCGCGGAGCAGCTGGGCCCGTGAGCCATGGCCGCTGAGTCTGTGCGTCCGGAGCCTGTGCTCCGCAACGGGAGAGGCCACAACAGTGAGAGGCCTGCGTACCGCCAAAAAAAAAAAAAAAGAAAAAGAAAAAGAATGCAATGTACTGAAACACGTGGGTGACAGTTCAAACCCCATGAATTCTTGCCCCACTTGCTGCAGCTTGACGGCCTGGAGCCTGGGGATTTTGGAACACCTCTGATTCAAGTCCACAGCTGACCAGCTGGGGCAGGAAGCCTCCAAACTAACTACGTGTGATTAGCAGAAAACTCCCAGTACTGCTTTCTGATGTGAATACATCACTGCAGAATGGATATTAGAAGATGTGATTTCTAATTTTAGATGAGTATCTGCAATAAACTGCAAACGAATCCCTATTGGAAACCACAAAGGTCATCTTAACTAGCAAACCCAATGGAAAACTTTTAAACTTTACATCAGCTAACTTAATGAATTAAGGTAAAGGAGGCCTTGTTTCAACTGCCAAGTGGAAGGAAATAAGTAATTTGGAGTAAGAATGAAGAATTGGTTTTGATAAACTCAGACAAATGATAATCCCAAAAGTACAGAGCTTCTTCCAACTTTTTAAAAATACACTTTCAAAATTTCTTCTCGCCCTCACTTCCTCCCACCCTCTTTCCTCCTGTCCCCTTCTTTCTCTTCCCCCCTGTCCCCTTCTTTCTCTTCCCCCCATTTTCCCCCCTAGCACGTACAGAATTTGACTCTTCTAATTCCAGAGTAGAGATCACAGAAAATCCCCGTTCTCACGTAAATGAAAGTGAAACGAAACTAGACAGACACAGACTCAAAATGCTTAGCTCAGAATACTTACAGTTGAAAAAATATAAAAATTATTAGAAATGACAAACATCTCTCTTAAAGCATCACAGGCCGTTAGCTTTAATTGTAAACCTTTGCCTTCACCAGTTTCTTCATTTTAAGTACTTAACAGCCCCTAGTTCACAACACAGACAATACTAAATTTTCAAAAGGATTAAAGATCTACTATAAAGGCCAACACAAAAAGGAAGCAAAAATTATACATTAAGTGTTTGTTTGTTTTTTTAAATTTAGTTATTTTTTACTTTTATTTTTGGCTGCGTTGGGTCTTCGTTGCTGTGCACCGGTTTTCTCTAGTTGCAGTGAGCAGGGGCTACTCTTTGTTGCAGAGCACAGGCTTCTCATTGCGGTGGCTTCTCGTTGTGGAGCACGGGCTCTAGGTGTGCGAGCTTCAATAGTTGTGGCACACGGGCTCAGTAGTTGTGGCGCACAGGCTTAGCTGCTCTGCAGCATGTGGGATCTTCCCGGTCCAGGGCTTGAACCTGTGTCCCCTGCATTGGCAGGTGGATTCTTAACCACTGCATCACCAGGGAAGCCCTAGGTAAGTGTTTTTTTAAGTTTAGGATGGGAGAGCTTTTCTAATGAAGCCACAGAACCCAGAAGTCTCAAAGGAAAAACACTGACAAATTTGACAACATAATCTGACAACATAATCTTTAATGTTTTTTCCGTGGCAAAAGGTAAAAATCAGCAAAGTTAAAGACATGGTATGGGGACTTGCCTGGTGGCACAGTGGTTAAGAATCTGCCTGACAATGCAGGGGACACGGGTTCGAGCCCTGGTCCAGGAAGGTCCCACATGCCGCAGGGCAACTAAGTCTATGTGCCACAAATACTGAGCCTGCGCTCTAGAGCCTGCAAGCCACAACTACTGAGCCCGCGTGCCACAACTACTGAGCCCATACTCCGCAACAAGAGAAGCCACCGCAGTGAGAAGCCTGCGTACCAAAACGAACAGTGGCCCCCGCTCGCTGCAACTAGAGAAAGCCCAGGTGCAGCAACAAAGACCCAATGCAGCCTAAAGAAATAAATAAGACATGGTATGGAGCAAATCAATCAGTGTGCTATATACCACATCAACAAATGGAAGAATAAGAACCATATGACCAACTCAATAGATGCAGAAAAAACTTTTGATAAAATTCAGCACCCATGATAAAAACTCTCCAGGAACTGGGCACAGAGGGAACATAATAAAGGCTGTATATGACAAACCCACAGCTAACATCATACTCAACGGTGAAAAGCTGAAAGCATTTTCTCTAAGATCAGGAAAAAGACAAGGATGTCCCCTCTCACCACTTTTATTCAACATAGTTTTGGAAGACCTAGCCACGGCAATCAGACAAGAAAGAGAAAAGGGATCCAAATAGGAAAAGAAGAATTAAAACAACTGTCAGTCATTGTTTGCAGATGACATGATACTATACATAGAAAATCCTGAAGATGTTACCAGAAAACTACAAGAGCTCATCAATGAATTCGGTAAAGTTGCAGGATACAAAATTAATACACAGAAATCTGTTGCATTTCTATACACTAACAAACAATGAAAGATCAGAAAGAGAAATTAAAGAAACAATCCCATTTACCATCGCATCAAAAAGAATAAAATACCCAGGAATACAACTACCTAAGGAGGCAAAAGACCTGTACTCCAAAAACTATAAGATGCTGATAAAAGAAAACTGAAGACAACACAGATGTAAAGATCTAACGTGTTTTGGGCTCAGAAGAATCAGTATTGTCAAAATGACTACACTACCCAAGGCAATCTACAGATTCAGTGCAATCTCTATCAAATTACCAATGGCATTTTTCACAGAACTAGAACAAAAACATTTTTAATTTGTATGGAAACACAAAAGACCCTGATAGTCAAAGCAATCTTGAGGAAGAAAAATGGAACTGGAGGAATCAGGCTTCCTGACTTCAGACTATACTACAAAACTTCAGTAATCAAAACAGAAATATAGATCAATGAAACAGGATAGAAAGCCCAGAGATAAATCGACCATAGGTACGTGGGTTTATCTACAACAAAGGAGGCAAGGATATACAATGGAGAAAAGACAGTCTCTTCAATAAGTGGTGCTGGGAAAACTGGACAGCTACATGTAAAAGAATACAATTAGAACATTCTTTATCACCATACACAAAAATAAACTCAAAACTGATTAAAGATCTAAATGTAAGACTGGATACTATACAACTCCTAGAGGAAAACCTAGACAGAACACTCTTTGACATAAATTGCAGCAATATCTTTTTGGATCTGTCTCCTAGAGTAGTGGAAATACAAAAATAAACAAATGGGACCTAATGAAACTCAAAAACTTTTGCACAGCAAAAGAAACCATAAGCAAGATGAAAAGACAACCCACAGAATGGGAGAAAATAACTGCAAACCATGTACCGACAGGGGATTAATCTCTAAAATTTACAAACAGCTCATGTGACTCAGTATCAAAAACAAACCCAATGAATAAATGGGCAGAAGATCTAAATACACATTTCTCCAAAGACATACAGATGGCCAACAGGCACATAAAAAGATGCTCAACACTGCTAATTATTAGAGAAATGCAAATCAAAACTACAATGAGGTATCACCTCACACCAGTCAGAATGGCCATCATCAAAAAGTCTACAAACAATAAATGCTGGAGAGGAGCATGTGGAGAAAAGGGAACCCTCCTACATTGTTGGTGGGAATGTAAATTGGTGCAGCTACTATGGAGAACAGTATGGAGGTTCCTTAAACTAAAAACAGTCACCATATGATCCTGTAATCCTACTCCTGGGTATATATCTGGAGAAAACCATAATTCAAAAAGATATGTGCACCCCAATGTTCATCACAGCACTATTTACAATAGCCAAGTCATGGAAGCAACCTAAATGTTCATTGACAGAGGAGTGGATAAAGAAGATGTGATATATATGTGTACACACACACACACACAGACACGTTACTCAGCCTTAAAAAGAATGAAGGAATGCCATGTGCAGCAACAGGGATGGAACTAGAGATTATCATACTAAGTGAATAAGCCAGACAGAGAAACATAAATATCATGTAATATCACTTATATATGGAATCTAAAAAAAAAAAAGATACAAATGAACTTATTTCCAAAAAAGAAGAAGACTCACAGACATAGAAAACAAACTTATGGTTACCAAAGGGGAAGGGGTGAGAGACAGATAAATTAGGAGATTGGGATTAACATATACACATTACTATATATAAAATAGATAACCAGGAACAGTGCTTAGAGCTTTCTGAGATGCTCTACGCAGTTAAAATCCTCAAATTTGGCTCGAATAAAAATTTCTATTTCTTTTGTAGGGGGAAAAAAAGACAACTAACAAGCACCTGCTGTATAGCACAGGGAACTATACTCAATATTTTGTAATAACCTTAAGGGAGAAGAATCTGGAAAAGAATATACATGTGTATAACTGAATCATTCTGCTGTACATCTGAAACTAACATGATATTGTACAACTATACATTCAAAAAAAAAGATAAAAACAGATATGGTATGCATTAGGAGACACTGTCCACAACGGATATAGTGGACAAAGGGTTAATGTCCTTAATATAAAGCAGGCTTATGAATCTAAAAGATAAACCCCCCATTAAATCAATGGGCAGAAGAAAGTAATTTCAGCCTTCACAGAAGATCTACAAACGGCCAATGAATCAACTACAAGATGCCCAGCCTCAGTAGTAATCAGGAAACACAAAAGAAATGATTTCCCCGTCTCGTTGGCGACATTTAAAGGCTCCTTTAATTGGTACTGGCAAGTAGTGGGGAAAGGGTTTCCTCACACTCTTGGTGGGAGTGTAAGGCGGCCTCTCTGGAGGGTGACGTCATTAAAATTTAAAATGCACCCTTGCTTTTAGTCTTGTGTGGATGCACGTTCACACAGTTCACTGTATTATGTTTGTAATAGCCCTGCAGACGATCTAAATGTCACTGTGATAGACTTTTTTCATAATTCAGCCATTTTCCTAACTATGGAACATTTTGTAGATTTTAAAAAGAATGTGGTACATCTATATGCAACAACATGGAAAGAACTACGAGATCTATTTACTGTGAAATTTAAAAAGCAAACCACAGAAATACACTATACACACACACACACACACACAAATCCTATTTATACAGATGGAAAACAAGCAAATACAACCCTTCCCTTAGGTTCTTTTTTTTTTTTTTCCCCTTAGATTCTGTATGCCTGTCTTTAAATGCAGGTAAATGTCTGGAAAGATACACACGTGTTAGCAGTGGTTACCTACAGGTAAAGGAGGTGAGTGGAATCTGGGTGGAGTGACAGACTCACTTTTCCTCCTTATACTTTTTCCTCTGCATCACGAATTTTTCTTTATACAATGAGCATACGTTCATGTATTACTTGTATAAAGAAAAAAATTGAAAACATTTTCAAAAACAAGACACTACATTTCTAACAAAATTCTTTCCCCAACCTAAAACTGGCTCTCTTGACATTATAAATCATACTTTCATTTTGACATCTACTTGCCTCATTTCTTTCCATTTCCCCCAAGATGTTCCTTAAAATTAAGAGCAACCTTGGAGTTGCGATTTAAAGAGCCAGAGCATTTAGCTAGAAGGGTACTGCAAGGTCATCAGGTGACCTGGCACCCAGTGAGGACCCAAGCAGGTTTCCCAGATGGTCCTCTAGCCTCTGAGTGATTCCTCTGAGACAGGCCAGGCCTCAGCTCAACAGTTCTGATGGTCATGAAGCTTTTTCACAGGGTAGTTTTAAAATCTGCTTCTTTGAAACTTCTACCCAGTGGTCTATTTGGAATCCTGATAAGGATAAGGCATGGGCGTTTAAAGTCTTGTGGGAGCTAGTATTTGTTTTCTGTGACAACACAAGATACCTCTCAATTTAATAGAAGGAGACAGTGTTAACACTTAATCCTGGAAAATCTGATCAGACTTCTGGTAGTGGATGGCACACAACATGGGAGATGCCACAGGTATTCCAACCATTGTTTTAAGTAAAATAGAGAGGGAAGAACACTGGCTCCAGAGCTGGCCACACCCAGAGCCAGCAGGTGCCACTACGACATGGTGACCTTGAGCCAGGTATGTAATCTCTCCACACCTCAGTTTCCTCATCTAAAAAGGCGTCATGAGAGGAGTATCTATGCTTCATAGGGTTAAAGGTGAAACAGTGACTGCTCACCACAGCACCTGGCTGTCGCAAGCACTCAAGAGTATTAGCTCTTATAACTATGTCATCATTGCCTCAGCAAACAAACCCAAAAAACAAAAAAATATAATCCAAACGTAACCAAATTTAAGAAACTGAAGAGTTGCTGCAAGTTACTTTTCCTTAGCCACTGAGGTACTTTATCTGGTAGCCACTCTTCAGGACACAGCAGTGGAAAATGCACCTGTCTGTGACTTAGTTCTCTGGTGGCAACCACAGGTACTAGAATCTTACATACTCCCCTGATATATACATACATGTGCGCTTGTGTGTGTGTGTGTTTCAAACACAGATGGCAGCAAACTAGACGCTGTTCTGTACTTTGCTTTTTCATTTACTGATGTTGAAGATCATTCCATATCAGCACATTTAGCTCTACCTTCATTTCTTTTCAGCAGTTGTACAGTATTCCATTATATGGACGCACCATAATTTAAAGCAGTCTGTTATTGGACACTTGGATATTTCCTGTCTTTTGCTTCTACAAATAATGCTTCAATGACTACTGCTGAACATACACTTGTGCATGGATGTATAATTTTATCTGTATAATAAATTTTTAGAACTTGAATTGTTGGGGTCCTAACTTTGATAGATAATTGCCAAACTGCCCTCCATGAACATATGAGAGTTCCTTTTTTTCCCATACTCCTGTCAACAGTATTATCAACCTTCTTGCCCTTTTCCAATTGACAGGTAAAAAAAATATGTCATTATATTTTAAAATTGCACTTCCCTTTTTATAAGTAAGACTCATAAGCCTCTTTGCAAGTTTAAACGTGATTTGCATTTCTTTTCTGTGACAGGGCTATCTGTTTTTCGACCATTTTCCCATTGGGTTGTTGGTCTTTTTCTTACTGTCTAGTGATATCTCTAATAATGCACACTACCGTATTTTCCCAGGGCCTCTGATGCCAGCAGGTGACACTACAGGACTGCTTCAAGCCTCAGAGCTTGGACAGTTATTGCTCCCCACTCCCCTTAGATCACGAAGGTTTGTTCTATAACCTGCTCAAGACATCAAACAAAGTATACATATGCTGTGACAGTCTTCACTGGTGCCTTTCAAAACCCCAAACATGCTGAACCTTAAACTGTATTTCATCAGTACTTTAAAAAACATTTGCCATAACTTTAGAGGAAACTGGTCTACTCAGTAGAAATCTTACAGCAATTTGTACAGATGTCTTGGACTTACAGGAATCTGACCGTGTGACTAAAAAAAAAAATTAATCAGTTTAAGACAGTAATAACACTGTCTTAAAACCTACAGTAAACAGGCAGACACAATCTCTAAATTTTTAACATCATGATTTCTGGACCAGGGCTGCAAATCTACAGGCACAGCAGACGAGCTCACAAGCACCTGCGGCCACCTAGGGCAGTTACTCCAAGTGTGCCGCGGCACCGCCCGTTTGCACATCCGGGAGCTCGCTAGACAGGCAAATTCTCAGGTCCCACCCCAGACCAAGCGAATCAAAATCTCTGGGGAAGACCCAGGAATCTGTGTTTATCAGGCTCTATAGGCAATCCTCATCAGGCTCTATAGGCAATCCTCCTGCACGTTAGTTTTTGAGAGGCACTCAGTACAGCCTAGATACTTGGGGGCTGAAAAGGCCCGCCTGGAGGGCTCTCAGAACCTGTGCTGCCCCAGCGCAACCGGCAGGCTTCCTAAATACTGATGATGGCGTCCCGCAGCAGGATGAAAGGAACCTGGGAAGGCTTCTAGAAACGAGGTAAGGGTGTTCTTCACCTGGTCTCCAGGAAGGGCCAATCTGAACACAGTGTGAAGATGAGGGGAGAGGGCACAGGAGGGGGAGAACAGAGGCTGAGGGTAGGGGAGGCAGCTGTGGTGACAGATCTCAAAATCCTCTCCCCTGGGTCTGGGAGAACGTAAGTGAGGCTGGGCAGGTGTCAGCTCAGAGGACTTACATAGTTCCCTCTAGATTCTCCAGCCAATCAGGATAAGGAGGAAAAAAAAAAAAAAGCAGGGATTCAGGTCAGGAATCTATCAGTGCTTTAAAAAAAAAAAAAGGTACATCTAGCTGCAGTGTCTCATGTTTTAACACCTCTCGGGAACCTATAAGGACAAAGTGAAGTAAGAAATTCCTAACACATTGTACTTGAGCATTCAGGGCCGATAAAAAATCAACACGTATTAAACCTCAATTTGAAAGTCTCACAGAATCTCTAGACTAACAGAGCCAAGTTAAAGCACATCAACCTGTTTTTAACATGACGTAGCAGTAGAGCCATCTCTTACCTTGTCAACATTAGCGCGCGTCTTAGCAGATGTTTCCACATAGTTAACATTCCACTGATCAGCTCTGGTTTTTGCCTCTTCTACAGAAACCTGCCTTTTATCTTCCAAATCTGATTTGTTTCCAACAAGCAGAAATGGAACATTCTCATCTTCTTTTACTCTTAAAATCTGCTCCCTGGATAAGAGAAAATGAGCAAGAAATATTAATGTTACCTCTACATGTTAAAATAACAAAACATGCAATTAGCAGTTATTTATGTTTCTATATAATAACAATTAGCTCACTTATTACACAGTAGGAAACAAGCAGCACTTCTTCCTTTTTCTACCATCAATGAGTTGAGCTCCACATCCACTTCATTCGGAAAAATACACCAAAGAAGAGTATAAATATGGCAGTAGACGTACGAAGTGAATATAAATGCAACTTCCTCCGAAATGCTTTTTTTAAAATAAACTTTTTATATTAGAATGATTTCAGATTTACAGAGAAGTTGTGAAGATAGGACAGAGAGTTCCCATATACCCCACATCCAGTTTCCCCTACTGTTAACATTAACATGGTACATTTATCACAATGTGTAAAACCACTGTTGATACAAGTATACCTTGTTTACTGCAATCTGCTTTACTGTGCTTTGTAGATACTACTTTTTTTTTTTTTTTAACAGACTGAAGGTTTGTAGTCACCCTGCATCAAGCAAGTCTATCAGCGCTATTTTTCCAACAGCATTTGCTCACTTTATGTCACATTCTGGCAATTCTCGCAACATTTCAAACTTTTCCTTTATTATTATATTTGTTATGGTGATCAGTGGTTTCTGATGTGACGATTGTAATCATTATTGGCATTTTTGCTTAAAGTGATGCTCCCTTTAAACAGAGTTTGAGAGGCTACTACAGAATTTTAGAATAGGAAAGCACCTTTACAAACTGGTCCAACTTCATTCTTATCAGAAGGAAAGTGAGAATGAAAAAACGTTAACAAAGCTTTCTAATATTTCTATCAAACACTTACTAAGCACGACAAGTTATATGCCAGCAACTGTGCCAAATAGGGGTACTAGGGACACTGAAATGGATAAGAAGAGTTTTTACCATATCAGGAAAAACACACATAAATCAATCTCATGTAAGAGTGGGGCGAGTGTGCCGTTGCAGCTGTGGTAAGCATACCGCACACACACACGAGGAAACAACGGATCCTGCCTGGGTGGCAGGAGGCCCAGGAAGGCTAAAGGGAGGAGCTGACAATCGCAGAAATGCAAATCAAAACTGCAGTGAGGTACCACCTCTCGCTGCTTAGAATGGCCATCATTAAAAAACGTCTATAACAAACGCTGGAGAAGGCACCAACTTACACTCCCACTGTTGGTGGGAGTGTAAGTTGGTGCAGCCACTGTGGAGAACAGTACGGAGGCTCCTTAGAAAACTAAAAAGAGAACTACCCTATGATCCAGCAATCCCACTCCTGGGCATGTATCTGGACAAAACTCTAATTCAAAAAGTTACATGCACTCCTACGTTCACAGCAGCACTATTCACAATAGCCAAGACGCGGAAGCAACCTAAGTGTCCATCGACAGATGAATGGATGAAGATGTGGTATATATAGAGACATATATAGATATATATACACACAACAGAATACTACTCAGCCATAAAAAAGAATGAAATAATGCCATTTGCAGCAACACGGATGCAACCAGAGATTATCATACTAAGTCAGAAACAGAAAGATAAATACCATATGATATCGCTTATATGTGGAATCTAAAATATGACACAAATGAACTTATCTACGAAACAGACCCACAGACAGAGAACAGACTTGTGGTTGCCAAGGGGGAGGGGGTTGGGATTGGCAGATGTAAGCTTTTATATATAGAACAGATAAACAACAAGGTCCCACTGAATAGCACAGAGATCTATACTCAATAAACCATAATGGAAAAGAATAGGAAAAAATAATGTATATATATGTATAACTGAATCACTTCACTGTACAGCAGAAATTAACACTGTAAATCAACTATACTTCAATAAAAAAAATTAAAAAGAGAGGAGCTGACATTGTGCTATACTTTGTAGGTCAGACCGTGGGGAGGGCCTACTGTAACCATTCAGACGATCTCAAAAATGGCTTTCCCATTGCTGGTCAGTTAGTAGGAACACTTTTTATTTATGGTAGGGGTAACACACTGGAGGTACAACAGACGAGTAATGAATGGTTCACTTATTTTCTGTAACAGCAACAGCCCAAGATTCTTTCTCTTGGCATAAAAATACCTCACTCCCTTGAGATACCACTTTGGCTTTGGTGACTATGGTGACAAAATGTATTCCATTACTTAGTACAGAACCTGCTACATAATAAGCACTCAAAATATTTTTTGAATGAATGAATAATCACTGACATTTACGTAACTTTCAACAGGTCTCCCAGGATTACAAAACTCCCTTTGCACTTTATCACATACAAAACTCCTTCCTTATAGAAGCCAACAAACTTAATGTTACAAATAAATTTATATTTTTAAGTTTCTCAATGACATACTTTTTTTTTGCAAAGGAGGTGCTTTTAGAATCTTTTAAGTTCTTGAGAGTTTCACGTATACATAAAAAGGAATGCTTTGTGTAACCCTTGCTTCAGTTTCTTGCTCAACCACCAGCAATGACCTCTTTCCTCATCTGTGGAAATCCTTCTTATCCTTCAGGGTTATCTGTCTCTTGAAGGCCTCCCAGCTCCTCTCCTCTCCTCTCCTGGATCCTCTGTAACCATCACTGGCCACATCTCCTACTTTGTCACTAACTTGCACTTGGTTTCATGACTTATGCAACTCAGCTGCATGAATCTTGAGAACAGAGGATATATCACATGCTACCTTGGTGTGCCCCACGCCAAAGCAGACAACGCAGAAATAAAAATATATAAGTAAAGAATGCTTGTGATTAAGCATGCCGTCTTTTTTTTTTTTTTAGCGGTACGTGGGCCTCTCACTGTTGTGGCCTCTCCCGTTGCGGAGCACACGCTCCGGACGCGCAGGCTCAGCGGCCATGGCTCAAGGGCCCAGCCGCTCCACAGCATGTGGGATCCTCCCGGACCGGGGCACGAACCCGCGTCCCCTGCATCGGCAGGCGGACTCTCAACCACTGCGCCACCAGGGAAGCCCTAAGCGTGCCATCTTTACGAGACGACTCAAGAACTTATTCATGCTATATTTCTCTCAAGTATGGAGAGAACCCCTCTCCCCTTTACCAGCCCCCCGACCCCCCTGCCCAAAGCCAAATGGAGGACAGATTTTGATGACACAAACAGTAAATAAGATGTAAACAAAATACTGTATAACAAAATCTAGTGTGCCAGTCTATGGTGGTATCATTTCTACTAAAAGTTCAGTCCGTGCTATCAGTGAGGTGGGCGGCAGTGTGCCTCCTGGGCATGACACAGGTGCTGAGACACCAGTGACTGACACAGAGATCCGTCACGCAACGCAAGCGTCTACCCTTACGGGAGCAGCAGTGCTGCACTGCAGAGGGAACTACTTCGGAAGCGCGTGAGGGGAGCCTGGGAGCAGACGCTGCTACAGACCCAGGCTCCGGCGCAGCTGGCACTAGCAGAGCCGGCCGTGAGACACGCAGGGCACGCCGAGGGTGTGAGCACGAGCACGCGGCGGACAGCGTCACACCGATGTCAGAGGGAGTAAACACGACTAGACGCCGAGGGGAAGGCGATCGGGTAAGAGCCTCTAGGCGTCTGTTCGTTTCTGGGGAGCAAGCTGTCCCGCGGGGTGACGGCACGACTGACGTACCTGAAGTCGGCCGTGGCCGCGAAGGACTCCATTTCCGTAATGGAGAAGACACAGAGAAAGCCCTCGCCACTCCGGAAGTAGTTGTCCCTGATGGCGGCGTAGTCCTCCTGCCCGGCTGTGTCCAAGATGTCGATCTGCACTTCCTCCCCGTCCAGCACCACCTTCTTCCGGTAGCTGTCGGCCTTGGTAGGCTCGTAGTCCTCTACGAACTGCAAGAGGTGAAAAGCACATCCCCTTGAGGATTATCCTTCCTTTTCAGAGCTTCTTGTTATGAAATATAGATCCACGTGAAGTTGCCAAAAGAGTGCTGAGAGGTCACATGTAGCCGTCATTCAGTTTTCCCCAATGGTAAACACTACATTCATTTAAATTTCCATTTCAGGCAATTCGGTGGCTTCCTCTTTTCCAAAAAGTGGGGACTGAACGGGTCGAAAACCGTGCCTTTTTTCTTACTTAGAACACTACACCTGCAAAAACTACTACACAGATATTTTATCAAATGTTTAAGAACCCTTTCTGACTCTAAATATAAATTTTCAGGTCAGAATTGTAGAAATAACTTGAAAGTAAGTTAATATTTAGGTAAGCATTGGAAGCACAGTTAAATCTTTTCTTTCTCCAAAATGAACCGTGTCAAGAAAGTGGCTTATACTACCCTGTAAAGTGCCAAATCTTGAACTTTGAAATTTCTCCCCAAACTTCCAATTTCTTAAAATAGTACAATTAAACAACTTTACAGTTGTACTTCTATCTTTTACCCCCTAAATCTCACCTCAATATTTTTGATCAGTGTATCATTGTTGGCATATGGGTATGTATACACACATACTTCAGTGGGTTTTTTATTAGTTCCTATAAATGTTTTCATTATCTGATATTTTCTTATTTATATGCTCAATGTCTAAATCCCCCTATTAGAATTTAACCCCTGGGGGCAGGGACCTTCATTAGTCTACTCATCACTATATCTCCAAAGCCTGGAATATGCCTGGTACATGGAAGACACTCAACAAATAATTATTAAAAAATCAAGCACAGTGTATTTGTAACTGTAAAAGCTATAGAACATTCTATGGCAATTACATGCTAATATTTTACAAATATTAAATATTTATAAATATTTATGAATGTTAATAGAAATATTCAGATAGCATATCTGATAATATTATGAATATTAAATATTTATAAATATTAAATGAAAGCGTAACCATTCCTCAAATGTCAGACATGAACATTCTTACTTTTGACCTCCTATTGTCAAGAAGGGGACTGATTTAAGGATTAGTTTAAAGAAAAGCAGCTATTAAGGTGAATAGCATGAAAAACAGAACTGAACAGATAAATTAGCAATTTCATTTAAAGTACCATTTCAATTTCCCCCTCTCTAAATTGTTTATCATAAGCAACACAACTGATGGATTTAAGAGTTCTGTGTGTGTGAAAGAAATGCTGATGAGCAGGCAATGGAAAGAGACCTTAGGTGGTAAAAGTCTGCAGGATTTTTTTCTTAGAAGACTAGGTTTAATACTTAGTTACTCATCAGAGATCACTCTTCTTGGGCAGGTTGGGAAACCTCTCTGAGGTTCTGTTTCCTCATCTGTAAGATGGGGAAACCACTGCCTACCACACAGGATTTTTTTGAGGATTAAGAAAGAGTAACCATAAATCTTTGCTTCTATTTGGGAGGAAGAAGAATTGAGGATCAATGCTTAACTTTGATGACCAACTCTTAAATCATTTAGCCTTATTAATAGTCCTCTAGGGAAAGAACGTATTGCTGTATATAGGCTGAGACCTTCCCTCTGGGACAATAAAGTCCGATACAAATACATGCACAGAAACCTGTAACCTGTCTAGTAATCTTACTTTAGGGACAAAGCCTTTTCCTGCTTAATGCTGAGTGTGGTGCCATGCCAGTACACAATAACTGACTGTTTCACCAAAGTTATTAAAGGACAACTTATGTATATCAACGTCAAGTTTCAATTAGGTACTATATCCACCAGTTCTATTAATTCAAGGTGGGACTCACCATTAAAACACTAAAAATAAAAAAGCCAGTTAGATTGCTCAAAAATAGGTACTGTTTCCAGGTTTTTTTAAAAAAATTAATTAAATTTTGGCTGCATTGGGTCTTCGCTGCTGCACGCGGACTTTCTCTAGTTGCGGTGAGTGAGGGCTACTCTTCATTGTGATGCACGGGCTTCTCACTGCAGTGGCTTCTCTTGTTGCAGAGCACGGGCTCTGGGTGCGTGGGCTTCAGTACTTGTGGCACATGGGTCAGTAGTTGTGGCTCGCGGGCTCTAGAGCGCAGGCTCAGTAGTTGTGGCACGCGGGCCCAGTTGCTCCGCGGCATGTGGGATCCTCCTGGACCAGGGCTCAAACCTGCGTCCCCTGCACTGGCGGGCAGATTCTTAACCACTGCGCCACCAGGGAAGTCCCTGTTTTGTTTTTTAAAAGCATAAGGATTTTAAGGACCTTGAGTTCGTGACTTGTTAAATCAAGTTGTATACAAATGTTGACTCTGAACAGAAAAAAAATGATCAGTAGCTTTCAAGAATTCAAGGAATCCATCCAAAACAGCACCAAAACTAAGCTAGAGAAATATTCTCTGAAAGCCCAAACTTTGATATCCACGATAAGATCAGCACTTACCTCATCATACATGAACTGCAGGGTCAGAGCAGACTTGCCCACACCACCACTGCCCACCATGATGACTTTGTGTAAGGCCAAAGAATTCTGACCCTTCGGCTTATTTGCAGCCATGTTGTGTCCCAGAGTTTTCACCAAAGGATTAAGAAGAATCTGAAAAGAATGAAAGAACAAGTAATGCTCAATACATTCTTCTGCAGAATTCCAGTGTAGGAAAGAGAGATGATGTCCTTAGGCGTCAAGGCATTAGTTTTCATTCTGCAGTGATTTTAAACAGATGGCAAATGAAGTATGCTTATTTGGGGGAAGAGCCACTTATCAGAGAACACCGTGGCAGTAAGACAAGTATATGACTCAAGGGCATTTCTCTTACAGTAGTTTTCAGTAATGAGCTTGCTGACCGAAAGTGAAAATTTCCCAGTGCAACCACACGCTGACAATAATGGAGTATTAGTTGTATTAAAATATGGTCACACAGATTGCAAAGCAGGCTGAACGATCACTTTGTTTTCATATTAACCTCTATTGGCAACAATTAAAGAGATGTTTCTTCTAATTTCAGTAAGAAACAACTGATGAAAGAAAGAAGGGGAGAGAGGAGAGAAGAGACGAGAAGAGAGGAGGGAGGGAAGAAGAAAAGGAAGGAAAGAAAGAAGGAAAGGAAGGAAGGCAGGAAGGAAGGAAAAACCCATCCCGACTACTTGCTGGTAGAAATATAAACAGAACCGAATACCGTATACCCCACCTCCCAAGTATCGCAGTACTGGAGCATCTGTATATTTTGGGGTGGGCGGCTAATCTAACGTAAACGCCTGAATCTAGTGTGCCCTCACTTTCGTTCACTACATTTATATGCTCAGCGTGGAAAGACCAGGTTCCCCCAGAGTTCGTAGGGGTGATGCGTGCTAATGGCACCCGGTTACCTTTGGCCGTGGTACCAGGCCTTAGAAAAAGAGGCGGGAGGTCACAGCAAACACTGCGTCTGTGTGGAGGCCCAGGAGAGGAGACTTGTTTTTCGAGGCTCAAGGGGGCTGCACCTTCCTTCTCAGCATCTCTGACCCGTCTCAGTCGCTGCACACCTTTCTCAAGCTGCAACTTACAGAACACCCCCGCCCTGCCTACTTCTGTATCTCAGGCCATCTCTCCCAGCCTGCCGCATCAGCCCACACTGGGCTCCTTTGATTTTTCATACGCTCTTCTCTGCCTCTTGGCCTTTACCATGCAGTTTCCTCCATTTGGCATGTTCTTAATTTGGCTAACTCCTCTCAGTGTTGGGGTTTCAGCCTTACCTGAAACACTCAACCTAAATTAGGCTCTCCCCTGCCCTGTGCTCACACAGTACGGGATACTTTTCTTTCATAACCATTATCACAAGTCGGAATTGCCTGAGAGCGTTAGTTGTTTAATACAGGTCTTCTTCCTAATATACCAGAAGCAACTTGAGTACAGGCGCCATGTCTATTGGTTTACTTCATGCTTAATGTAACTAATACGCCTTGGCAAAAATCAGCCATTCAGTATGTGTGTGTGGAATGAACAAATAAATGTTCGAGTCTGACTTAACCTTGGGAGTGCTTTAGAGTGTACCGGTGTAAGGCAGCTATTGCTACTAGAGGCTCCATCACAAGCTTATTAGGCAAGGACAGTCTGCTGTGGGCTTGTGCACCACACACTGGCTGTGCAGGGCACCCAACAGCTGGGCACTGCTCAGGCCGCCCCAGAAGTCATGCCCATAAGCCTATTTGCCCAATACAGAAAAGTCGTAAGAAAAAAAAAATCCCATAATCTTGCTATCCATTTAACAACACGAATACATTATATTTTGTTTGAGACAGCTTCAATCTGCACGGAGCATAACTGAGATCACACCATATATGTGACTTTTGATCCTGTTATTCTTACATCATATCAAACATTGCAGTAGAGGCAGCTTAAACTGTGCAGCATATGGTAAAGAATCCACATTTGGAGGCTAGATGTTCAATTTAGTTCAATAAACAAGGATTGAGCCCCTCTTTTTCCTGGATACCAAGGAGATGATCATTGGATTCTGATGATTACCACTGCTGAGAAACAGCGAAAAGTAATATTGTACTTCAGATAAGTAACTAAAAGTCGAAAAGATACCTCGTCTACGCGTTTATGGAGCATGCTGTTGCTGGCGTCCCTAAGTAAGGCAGGAAATGACTTCTTTCTCACCATTATGACCCTTACTTGTTGGCAGCGGTAATCACTTCACGGCTACGCAACTACTGTTATATTTTTAAAACAGTTAATACCACAGGAGCTCAGGGTGTTAACATATCAATTAATACTCTAAGAGTTCAGTGTGTGCGTTTTTAAAGCAAAACATTTAGCAGTTACACCAACTGGGTTAAAACACTTTCCCTTCCAGAACAATTTACAATATAGTCTGTGACTTAGAAAAGGCAGAGATTCCCAGAGACGTTTTTCCAAAGTGCAGCCTTTCTTCAGTAACTGTTAGCTGCTCATCCCATACTTTCAAGAGGCTATCCAGGAAAAGAAGCCCCCGCCAAGGAGACACCCTCTGCCCCATTGCAAAAACTTGGCTTCCCATAACTTAGGTCCCGATTCCTAGTCTAGATGTTGGAACTTAAGACCACATACATGTAAATAAGAAAATTCCATCAGTGCTAAGTGCAATGAAGAAACTAAGGGGCACTGGGATAAAAAGGGGGGAGGGGCTACTTCAACCAGATGGTCAAGGGCGACTCCTTTGAAGAGGCAGCATTTGAGCTGAGACCTGAACTTTATAAAGGAACCAGCCAGCTCTGAGGGAAGAACATTCTAGACACAGGGAAGAGCAAGTGCAGAGGCCTAAGATGGGAGACGGTTTGCCACGTTCTAGGGGCCAGAGTGGACGGAGCCTACGAGTATCAGGGAGCATTAACAGGAGGTGAGGTTGAGAAGCAGGAGAGGCCAAATCAGAAAAAGCCTTGAAGGCCGTGTAAAGGTGTTCGAGTTTTATTATCATTGTAATGGGAAGCCTCTGGAGAGTGTGTAAGCAGGACTGTGACATAATTTCATTTATGTTTTTAAAAAGATTACCATGGCCAGTGTGTGCAGAATGAATGGCAGAGGTGCAAGAGCTGAAAGCAAAGGAGTCCATCCCATAGTCCATGACTAGGTTTGGCAGATGGAGGCTGCCAGTGACCTTGGGAAGAGTCACCTCACCAACGAGGTAGGAACCATAGCCTGAATGGGGTGGGTTGAGGAGAAAACAGAAGGTGTAGAAATGGACTTGACTCAGAAGACGAACGGAAAAATGGGGTCATAGATGGACACGGTTTTTTGTTTGGGTCGCTTTTTAATTATTCTTAAGGGATGTTTATATGATAATCATCTAAAAGAGGCAGAAATTAATGATGAAGAGGAGAAGGTGCCTCTAGGAGTAGACCAGGGAAGTAGAGACCCAGGGCACACAGGAGGAGGGACAGCTCTTTCTTTGTAAAGCAAAGAACAAGGTACAGGCGCAGGCTGCAGACAGATCTGGCTGTTTCTTTATTTAACTGCATCTATTATTTCCTCCATGAAATATGATTCACACAGCAGTTTAGTGAGGAGTTGGAATTCAAAAGCACGCCTGTCTAGATAGATCAGTGGAACAGGATATACAGAAATAGATCCAAATACACACTATAGTTTAGTGTGTAATAAACGTGGCATTTCAAATGGAGGGTCGGGGAGGGAAGCATAGAGGATAATTCAGTAAATGGTTCTGGGACAACTGGTGAGCTATCTGGGAAAAAATTAAGTTGGACCCATTCTCCTCACACCAATACAAATTGTAAATTTATAAAATAAATTTATATAAATCTTTGAAAGTGGTTCAAAGATTTAAATGATAAAATGAAATCACAAAAGCACCAGAAAAAAAAAAACCCACAAAATTTTTGTTTTATAATCTTAGAATGGGAAAGGCATAAAGTACTATCTAAAACTCAAGTCATAAAATAACTTTGATAAATTTTACTACTCAAAACAATTTCTACATGGCAAAATCTTCTACAAGCAAAATAAAAAGATAAACTGAGGAAAATATTTGTGATTTATTTCAAAGAGAAGAGGTAATTTCCCTATATAAAAAGTTACTATAAATAAAATCAACAACTCTAAGAAAATGGGCAAAAAATACCAACAGTCACAGAAAAGGAAATACAAAGGGCTCTAATATGCTCAACCTTGCTGATAAGAGAAATACAAATAATATTAGATTGGATCTCAACTGTTTTACCCATCAGATTGTTATCAGTATGTTTGCAAGGACCAGCAAACTATAGCCCCCTTGGCCTGCTTTTTGTATGGCCTGTGGCTAGGAACCGTTTTGTGTTTTTGAAGGGTTGTAAACAAAACAAAACAAAATAAAACCAAGAATAATATGAAACAGAGAATGTATGCGGCCCACAAGTCTAAATAATGTTTTCTTTCCACCCTCTACAGAAAAAGCTTGTCCCTCCCTGGTAGACAAACAGGCACATTCCTTCACTGCAGTGGAAGTGTAAATTGGAAACATGGACTAATTAGCGACCATAAAAAAACAGATGCTCTTTTACCCATTGATATGGAGGGAACTAAAACATACTGTTTTTTCAAATTAATTAATTAATTGGCTGCATTGGGTCTTCGTTGCTGCATGCGGGCTTTGTCTACTTGTGGTGAGCGGGGGCTACTCTTCGTTGAGGTGCAAGAGCTTCTCATTGCGGTGGCTTCTCTTGCTGCAGAGCACGGGCTCTAGGTGCGCAGGCTTCAGTAGTTGTGGCTCACGGGCTCTAGAGCACAGGCTCAGTAGTTGTGGTGCACGGGCTTAGTTGCTCCGTGGCATGTGGGATCTTCCCAGACCAGGGCTCGAACCCGTGTCCCCTGCACTGGCAGACGGATTCCTAACCACTGCGCCACCACATATTGTTAAAGTGGAAAAAGTAAGATATAGAGCAATGTAACTTGTATGTTATGAACTGCATAAAAAGATGAGAAAAAAGGGATTTAGAGGTTTATTTGTTTATATACCGGAAACGATATAAAAAATGGTAACACAGGGTTGCCTGTGAGGATGGAAACTAAGTCACTGGTGGACAGAAGCGGGATAATGGCTTTTTGCTAACTACCAGTTTGATTTTTGTATAATGTGGACATATAACTTGTTTTTAAAATTAAAATTAGTCATAAAATAAATAACATTACCCTGTGTATTTCCTGCGCTCACTTGGTAAAAATACAATTAACTACTTTCCTGGCACCTTATACAAACTAGAAATTGGAGGACTGAACCTGAATTTTAATTGAAATACTTCTCCATGTATGTGTATGCAATTGTGTTTCCCTCCTTCAAGTAACGAGATAGGGATCCTTGAACTTCAAATTGTTTGGTTTGTAGGGTTCCTCGATTCTCTTCTATCTTCTGCTGTTCAAACAAATATTTTTTAATTACACCATGGCCTCCTCCCCCCTCCCCCCACCTTTTGGGTGACATGACATCCCTGTGACTGACGTATTTTATAGCTGGAAGTGTGTGTGCACCTTCTGACCCCCTTCACCCATTCTGCTGCTTCACCCCCATCCTGGCAACCACCAGTCTGTTCTCTGTATCTATAAGCTTGGTTTTCTTTCCTTTTTTTTTTAGATTCCACATATAAGTGAAATCATACGGTATTTATCTTTCTCTGTCTGACTTATTTCTCTTACGATAATGCCCTCAAGGTCCATCCATGTCACAAGGGGCAAGATTTCATTTTTTAATGGCTGAGTAATATTCCACTGTACATATATGCCATTAACATGCTGATGGACACTTAGGTTGTCTCCATGTCTTGGCCACTATAAATAATGCTACAATGACATGGGGGTACATATATCTTTTTGAGTTAGTGTGGATCATATGGGAGTTCTATTTTTAAAAAGCGATGTCCTAGAACAATACTATAAAATCTGTTTGGTTATGGGTGGGCTTCAAGTTTTCAACCTTACTGTTTTCCTCTGCTTCACCCAGAAGCTAGACACCTACACCATGCTCACCATGTGGATTTAAGTTATGAATTACCTGATTTTTCCTCCCTCTCTCCCTCCCATCCTCCATTAACAAATATACTGTGCCTTATTATGTAAGGCACAGTTCTAGGCACTGGGGATATGGAGTTGAATTCCATAGGCCTAGGTCCCTGCTCTCATATGTTTAGTTAACAGGTACCCATACTGTATTGTTTCCTGTTGCCGCTATAAGAAACACTATAAATTTATAGGGGCTTAAAACAACACAAAATTTATCATCCTGTTGTCAGAAGTCCAAAATGAATCTTAAGAGGCTAAAATCAAGGTGTCAGCAGGATGGGTTCCTTCTGGACACTCCAGAGGGGAATCTGTTCCCTACTTCTCCCACTTCTAGAGACTGGCTTTCCTTGGCCCCTGGCTGCATCACTACCATCTCTGCTTCCGTAGTCAAACCTCTCTCTGCCTCCCTCTTATAAGGAGACTTGTGATGAGGAGAGTTGTGATTACATTTAAGGCCCACAAGGATAATCCTGAAAATCATCCTCACACCTGCAAAGCCCCTTTTGCCATAGGAAGTAACATTCAAACATGCAGGGGACATGGGTTCGTGCCCCGGTCTGGGAGGACCCCCCTTGCCGGGGAGCGGCTGGGCCCGTGAGCCATGGCCGCTGAGCCTGCGCGTCCAGAGCCTGTGCTCCGCAACGGGAGAGGCCACAACAGTGAGAGGCCCACGTACCGCAAAAAAAAAAAAAAAAAAAAAAGATTATGGGGATGAGGACATGGATATCTTGTCGTCGGGTCATTAATCAGCCTACCACACACGGGAGGAAGTGGGTCAAGGAGCTTCAGACCACAAATCTCCAACCCAAACTCAAGGCTCTCTATTTTAAATTTTATGAAAATTTCTAAGAAGTGCTCAATCTAGTTCTCCAATACTTAATAAGGAAAACTCTACCAAGTAAGATCTCAAACACTCCCTGTCCACTAAAAACAATAAACCCAATGATCTTTGTATTTCCAAAGTTCATTATTACCTTTTTTAGACTTTCATAATAAAGACACTTACTATTAGGCTTTAGTTTAATAAAACTATTAGCTGGCAGAAGTTCCTACTGAGAGATTCCTTGTTAATAAAGAGATTAAATGGAGCATGCCTCTCCCCTCCAATCTGAATAGCACATTAAAGGCTATCGTCACTAAAGTTCAGTTCCTATCAAAGCATTATAAACCACTACTAAGCACAAGCAGGTAGAGGCCACAGTAGTGACTCATCCTTCAAAATGAAAAATAGTTCATATGGACAACTCACAAATGACACTCCCTTATCTGCATTAAGGATACCTGCTCAATAAAGGAATTTAGTATAAAATGAACAATTTTAGAAGAGTTAGAATATACCTGACCAAGAAAGCAAGATACACATTCTATTCTGAAAGGGATTTGAGACTATTTCAGTTTATTACTAGGCACAGATACAGATAATATCACTGGCGTATTTTTCCAACCATTTAAAGAACAGGTATTATTAATACTATTTAATGTTTTGCAACATAGATATTATTAATACTATTTAATGTTTTGCAACATAGAGAAAGCCTCCAAATTCCTTTTTGAGAGCTAGCTTAACATTGATGCAAAGTTCCTAACAAAGAGAGACTAAAGGAAAAACAGACTGACTGACCTATCATATAAATATGGTACAAAAATTCTAAATAAAAAATGTTAGAATCCAGCACATTAAAAGAATAAACCAAAGTGACCAGGTGGGATTCAACCAGATATGCAAGAATGTCTTTATATTTTAGGAAGTCAATGTAATTCTTCATATTAATAGAAGAGAAAAATCATAGATTATCTCTACATGATCTGGAATGATATTTGATAAAATTCAAAGTCCACTGCTTATACCAATAATGATTTCATACTTAGCCCAAAGGAATCAACTGAAAAATTATTATAAACAAGAGATTTCAAAGATAATGGTTATATAATCAATATATTATATAAAAAATAAATTTCTTTTCAAATAACCAGTTAGAATGTATAATGGAAGGAAGGACTCAATTTACAACAAGACTCACAAAGAATACATAATTAAGAATAAAATTAACACAAACTGTAATATATTCATGAAGACAATTCAATCATGATATTTAGGTAACAGAAAGGGTGACTTTATGAAGATAAATGAAGGTAGATCCTGTTCTTGGGACAAGAAGATTGTATACTGGTAAAGGCACAAAACTCTGATAATAAGAAAGACTATTAATTTCTAATATATAAAAATCTCTTCACATAAAAAAATTTTTGACCACTGAGTCAAAAGACAAAGGACTTGACTTTGGAGTCATCTGATCTATCGCCTAGTCTTCTTTACCCTTAAATTTGTGAAGATAATTTCTGATGTTGAAAACTGGCTTTAACTTTTTCTTTAAAGGCAGGTTGATTTATATACAATAAAATCACCCTTTTAATGAGTTTTGATAAATGTATACAGTCATATAACACCACCACAATCAAGACACAGAATAGTTCCATCACCTCCAAAGGTTTCCCCTTACCTCTTTGCAGTCAGTCTCCTCCCATCACCCCATCCCATGGCAGCCACTGATCTGATTTCAGTTCCTATTGTTTTGCCTTTTCCAGAATGTTATATAAATGGATCATATTGTACATAGCCTTTGTGCCTGTTTCTTTTCACCTAGCTAAGGCTTTTGAGATATATTCATATAGTTACATGTATCTGTGGCATGTGCTTTTTTTTTTTTTTCCACTGTTTGATAGTATTCCGTTGTCTGGAAGTAGCATAATTTGTTTATCCATTCACATTTATTTGGGGTGTTTCCATTTTTACAATTTTATAAATAAAGAAGCTATAAAGAGTCGTGTACCGGTCTTTGTATATATATACATATATATATATATATATATATATATATATATATATATATGTTTTCATTTCTCTTGGATAAATACCTAGGGTGAGACTGCTAAACTGTATGATAAGTGTGTGTTGAAATGTTTTTCGAAGTGGCTATACCTTTCTGTATTCCCACAATGAATGAGATTACCAGTCGCTCCACATCCTGGTACAGTCACAGCCAGTCTTTTCATGCTAAGTGGTCTATTGGATGTCTACTGGTATTATGCTGTGGTTTTAATTTGCATTTTCCTAATGACTAATCATGTTGGGCATCTTTTAGTGTGGTTATTTACCATCTATGTGTCTTGGAGTTCAAATCTTTTACCCATTTTTAAAAATCGGGTTTTTAAAAGTGAGTTTTAAGAGTTCTTTAGGTATTCTGGAATCAAATCCTTTATCAGAGACATACCTTGAAAATATTTTCCCCCAGTCTGTGGCTTATCTGTCCATTTTCTTAACAAGTTTTTTGAAGAGTAGAAGCTTTTGATTTTGATGAAGTGCAATTTATCATTTTTTTCTTTATGTTTCAATGCTTTTGGGGTCCTAATCTTTGACAAATTTTAAATGATGAAGAAGCTACTGTAATTTGAATATTTATGAACAAAACCTTACTATTTAGTTATTAATTATTAAAAATAGAAAATGGAAGGAAGTCCAGGTGAAACATAACTTGTAACTGACACCCTGAACTCTTAGAAGGGCCTCCTTTATTTCAAGATACGCAATCAGCTCAAAAGGAGCAACAAAGCCAGAAGGTCCCTGAGGCAATGTTTTACTTCTAAAATGTAATAACTTAATATTTTCAAAGTACCGAGACTTCACTGAATAAGGACAACATAAAATTATAACAAAGACTGAGCTAAAGAAAATAATGTTCTGTTTTAAGGGTACAATAGTTGAAAGCTGCTTAAAGATGGCTTAACAATTTGCCTGGTCTGCATAATAAAATTTATTTATATGACTTGCCAGACATGTTGTCAGACATCAAAGCACAGACTCTTAAAATCATGGGAAGGCTCAAATTACTTTACCTCTTTGGGTCTCGACTTGTTTGTAAAACTAAGTTTAAGACGAATAATTTAGCACATGGAAGATGTCTAAATACACATAGTAAGTTCGGGTAATGTAAACATTCAGGCATCTTTTTAGAAGACCCTACCTTTATATGCAGCGTATATGCAGTCCCCAGTCAGTACAAAATTATTGATATTACCAGCAGCACAAAAGTAAAGCCCTCACCACAGTTAAAACTAACAAAACATTTCTAGAACTCAGGAGGAAGTCATGACTAAGCTGAGACTTGAAAGACAAAGCATTTTAGCAGACCAGGTGAACCTGGGGGTGTTGGTGAGAGATGAAGGTGTAAGAAGTAAAAAGGGCCAGAAACAGACGTTTACATGACAGCAATTGAGATTTTTTTTTTTTTTTTTTATCCTTAGAGCAAAGAGAATTACCAGGAGTTTTTAAGTGAGAGATTATGACTCAGAAGGCAGGAAGAGCAGCCGCAGGCTACAGGGCAGTGGTGACTAGGGAGAAGATGGGGATGGATTTGAGACATTAAGAAAAAAGCATCAACCAAAGCTGGGGACAGATTAGATATGAGGGGTGAAGGGACAATTCAAGCCAAAGCACCCAACGTCCTGGCTTGAGTGGATATGGGTTAGGAAAGGAAGAGGAACAAGCAGCATTTTTAGGAGGGGTGGTGGTGAAAAGAGTTGGTGCAAGGAAATGATGGAAATCTACACCGATTTTTTAATGGATCAAAATATTTTAAAAGAAGAATCTAAGTATAGCCTAAGTATAAGCAGTTTTCTTACCCCAGTCACAGAGGTTCTGCTACCACGCTATGACTTGATTTCAGCAATGTTGAGAAATAAGCAACGGGGCGGAACCTAAAAGGTGGAAGATAAAAAGACCGATAAACTACTATTTATAGCTATTTTAACATTTTTCTTTGAACCACTAAATGTGCTTTTAAAATAAGATTACCAGTAGAAAAATATTTAAGTTATTAATTATAAAGAATATACATTTTGCTTCTGTATTCCTGTGCTAACTATGGCAAGACACATAACAATAATCTTTTGAATTTTGAAACATGTCTTTTACCTATTTGAAAATTCAATACATGTTATTTACTGAACATACCAGCTACAAAATTGGATGAAGAAGTAATATTCAAGCCTGAATTTAACAGAACTACTAAAAAAGTGATTTATGTAATTTATACCTGCTTTAGAGTCTACTGCATCCAAGCTATAAATTGGGTGTATAAATACTGTTATTTTGAGTTTCTCTTATTGATATATTATAAATCTGATATTGCCTGTGAAAACTCTGCTGATTTAAGAAGCAGAACCAGAAAAACATAATTGAATTAACCATGCCTGGGGCTTCCTTGGTGGCGCAGTGGTTAAGAATCCGCCTGCCAATGCAGGGGACACGGGTTCGGGCCCTGGTCCGGGAAGATCCCACGTGCCGCGGAGGAACTAAGCCCGTGCGCCACTACTGAGCCTGCGCTCTAGAGCCCATGAGCCACAACTACTGAGCCCACGTGCCTAGAGCCCATGCTCTGCAACAAGAGAAGCCACTGCAACGAAAAGCCCACGCACCGCAAAGAAGACCCAACACAGCTAAAAATAAATAAATAAAATAAATAAAAATGAAAAAAAACCCATGCCTGAATGATCCAACTTAAAAATGAACAGGGCATTTGATTAACTGAATAAGACATATCAAACTAATATTAGAAGAAATACTGACAAAAAGTTTAACAGAAATGAAATATTGTAAAAGAATCTAAGTATGGCCTCTGGTTTACATGAAGACATCTGTTAAATCCCACTTTGGGAGGGACTTCCAGGAAAGATGGCAGGAAGAGTAAGACGCAGAGATCACCTTCCTCCCCAAAGATACATCAGAAATACATCTACACGTGGAACAACTCCTACAGAACACCTACTGAACGCTGGCAGAAGACCTCAGACCTCCCAAAAGGCAAGAAACTCCCCACGTACCTGGGTAGGGCAAAAGAAAAAAAGAATAAACAGAGACAAAAGAATAGGGACGGGACCTGCACCAGTGGGAGGGAGCCGTGAAGGAGGAAAGGTTTCCACACACTAGGAGCCCCTTTGCGGGCTGAGACTGTGGGTGGCCGAGGGCGGGAGCTTCAGAGCCAAGGAGGAGAGCACAGCAACAGGGGTGCGGAGGGCAAAGCGGAGAGATTCCCGCACGGAGGACCGGTGCCGACCGGCACTCACCAGCCCGAGAGGCTTGTCTGCTCACCCGCCGGGGCGGGCGGGGCTGGGAGCTGAGGCTCGGGCTTCGGTCGGAGCGCAGGGAGAGGACTGGGGTTGGCGGCGTGAACACAACCTGGAGGGGGCCAGTGCGTCACGGCTAGCCAGGAGGGAGTCCGGGAAAAAGTCTGGGCCTGCCGAAGAGGCAAAAGACTTTTTCTTCCCTCTTTGTTTCCTGGTGAGCGAGGAGAGGGGATTCAGAGCGCTGCTTAAAGGAGCTCCAGAGATGGGCGCGAGCCGCGGCGAAAAGCGCGGACCCCAGAGACAGGCGTGGGACGCTGGGGCTGCTGCTGCCGCCGCCAAGAGGCCTGTGTGCGAGCGCAGGTCACTGTCCACGCCCCCCTTGCGGGGAGCCGGTGCAGCCCGCCACTGCCAGGGTCCCGGGATCCAGGGACGGCTTCCCCGGGAGAACGCACGGCGCGCCTCGGGCTGGTGCAACGTCATGTTGGCCTCTGCTGCCACAGGCTCGCCCCGCACTCCGTACCCCTCCCTCCCCCCGGCCTGAGTGAGCCAGAGCCCCCAAAGCGGCTGCTCCTTTAACTCCATCCTGCCTGAGCGAAGAACAGACGCCCTCAGGCAACCTACACGCAGAGGCAGGGCCAAATCCAAAGCTGAGACCCAGGAGCTGTGAGAACAAAGAAGAGAAAGGGAAACCTCTCCCAGCAGCCTCAGAAGCAGCGGATTAAAGCTCCACAATCAACTTGATGTACCCTGCATCTGTGGAATACATGAATAGACAACGAATCATCCCAAATTGAGGAGGTGGACTTTGAGAGCAAGATTTGATTTTTTCCCCTTTTCCTCTTTTTGTGAGTGTGTATGTGTATGCTTCTGTGTGAGATTCTGTCTGTACAGCTTTTCTTCCACCATTTGTCCTAGGGTTCTATCCGTCCGTTTTTAAAATTTATTTTCTTACTAATTATTTATTTTAACAACTTTATTTTATTTTATCTTACTTTATTTTATTTTACTTTATCTTCTTTCCTCCTTCCCTCCCTCCCTCCTTTAGACAACGAATCATCCCAAATTGAGGTGGACTTTGAGAGCAAGATTTATGATTTTTTCCCCTTTCCCTCTTTTTGTGAGTGTGTATGTGTATGCTTCTGTGTGACATTTTGTCTGTATAGCTTTGCTTCCACCATATGTCCCAGGGTTCTACCCATCTGTTTTTTTTTCTTAATAATTTTTATTTTAATAACTTCATTATACTTTATCATACCTTACTTTATTGTACTTTATCATCTTTCTTTCTTTTTTCTTCCTTCCCTCCTCCCTCCTTTCTTTTCTTTCTTTCATTCATTCTTTCTTTCTTTTCTTCTACTAATTCCTTCTTTCTACTTTTTCTCCTTTTTATTCTGAGCCGTGTGGATGAAAGGCTATTGGTGTTGCAGCCAGGAGTCAGTGCTGTGCCTCTGAGGTGGGAGAGCCAACTTCAGGACGCTGTCCACAAGAGACCTCCCAGCTCCACGTAATATCAAACAGCGAATATCTCCCAGAGATCTCCATCTCAACACCAACACCCAGCTTCACTCAATGACCAGCAAGCTACAGTGCTGGACACCCAATGCCAAACAACTAGCAAGACAGGAACACAACCCCACCCATTAGCAGAGAGGCTGCCTAAAATCATAATAAGTCCACAGACACCCAAAACACACCACCAGACGTGGACCTGCCCACCAGAAAGACAAGATCCAGCCTCATCCACCAGAACACAGGCCCCTCCACCAGGAAGCCTACACAACCCACTGAACCAATTTTAGCCAATGGGGACAGACACCAAAAACAATGGGAACTACGAACCTGCAGCCTGCAAAAAGGAGACCCCAAACACAGTAAGATAAGCAAAATGAGAAGACAGAAAAACACACAGCAGTTGAAGGAGCAAGATAAAAACCCACCAGACCTAACAAATGAAGAGGAAATAGGCAGTCTACCTGAAAAAGAATTCAGAATAATGATAGTAAAGATGATCCAAAATCTTGGAAATAGAATAGACAAAATGCAAGAAACATTTAACAAGGACCTAGAAGAACTAAAGATGAAACAATCAACGATGAACAACACAATAAATGAAATTAAAAATACTCTAGATGGGATCAATAGCAGAATAACTGAGGCAAAAGAATGGATAAGTGACGTGGAAGATAAAATAGTGGAAATAACTATTGCAGAGAAGAAGAAAGAAAAAAGAATGAAAAGAACTGAGGACAGTCTCAGAGACCTCTGGGACAACATTAAACGCACCAACATTCGAATCATAGGGGTTCCAGAAGAAAGAAAAAGAAAGGGACTGAGAAAATATTTGAAGAGATTATAATTGAAAACTTCCCTAAATTGGGAAAGGAAATAGTTAATCAAGTCCAGGAGGCACAGAGAGTCCCATACAGAATAAATCCAAGGAGAAATACCCCAAGACACATACTAATTAAACTGTCAAAAATTAAATACAAAGATAACATATTAAAAGCAGCAAGGGAAAAACAACAAATAACACACAAGCGAATCCCCATAAGGTTAACAGCTGATCTTGCAGCAGAAACTCTGCAAGCCAGAAGGGACTGGCAAGACATATTTAAAGTGATGAAGGAGAAAAACCTGCAACCAAGATTACTCTACCCAGCAGGGATCTCATTCAGATTTGATGGAGAAATTAAAACCTTTACAGACAAGCAAAAGCTGAGAGAGTTCAGCACCACCAAACCAGCTTTACAACAAATGCTAAAGGAACTTCTCTAGGCAAGAAACACAAGAGAAGGAAAAGACCTATAATAACAAACCCAAAACAATTAAGAAAATGGGAATAGGAACATACATATTGATAATTACCTTAAATGTAAGTGGACTAAATGCTCCCACCAAAAGACACAGATTGGCTGAATGGATACAAAAACAAGACCCAGATATATGCTGTCTACAAGAGACCCACTTCAGACCTAGAGACACATACAGACTCAAAGTGAGGGGACGGAAAAAGATATTCCATGCAAATGGAAATCAAAAGAAAGCTGGAGTAGCAGTTCTCATATCAGACAAAATAGACTTTAAAATAAAGACTATTAGAAGAGACAAAGAAGGACACTACATAATGATCAAGGGATCGATCCAAGAAGAAGATATAACAATTGTAAATATTTATGCACCCAACATAGGAGCACCTCAATACATAAGGCAAATACTAACAGCCATAAAAGGGGAAATCAACAGTAACACAATCATAGTAGGGGACTTTAACACCCCACTTTCACCAATGGACAGATCAGCCAAAATGAAAATAAATAAGGAAACACAAGCTTTAAATGATACATTAAACAAGATGGACTTAACTGATATTTATAGGACATTCCATCCAAAAAAGACAGAATACACATTTTTCTCAAGTGCTCATGGAACATTCTCCAGGACAGATCATATCTTGGGTCACAAATCAAGCCTGGGTAAATTTAAGAAAATTGAAATTGTATCAAGTATCTTTTCCGATCACAACGCTATGAGACTAGATATCAATTATGGGAAAAGATCTGTAAAAAATACAAACACATGGAGGCTAAACAATACACTACTTAATAACGAAGTGATCACTGAAGAAATCAAAGAGGAAATAAAAAAATACGTAGAAACAAATGACAATGGAGACACGACGCAAAACCTATGGGATGCAGCAAAAGCAGTTCTAAGAGGGAAGTTTATAGCAATACAATCCCACCTTAAGAAACAGGAAACATCTCGAATAAACAACCTAACCTTGCACCTAAAGCAATTAGAGAAAGAAGAACAAAAACATCCCAAAGTTAGCAGAAGGAAAGAAATCATAAAAATCAGATCAGAAATAAATGAAAAAGAAATGAAGGAAACGATAGCAAAGATCAATAAAACTAAAAGCTGGTTCTTTGAGAAGATAAACAAAATTGATAAACCATTAGCCAGACTCATCAAGAAAAAAAGGGAGAAGACTCAAATCAATAGAATTAGAAATGAAAAAGGAGAAGTAACAACTGACACTACAGAAATACAAAAGATCATGAGAGATTACTATAAGCAACTCTATGCCAATAAAATGGACAACCTGGAAGAAATGGACAAATTCTTAGAAATGCACAACCTGCCAAGACTGAATCAGGAAGAAATAGAAAATATGAACAGACCAATCACAAGCACTGAAATTGAAACTGTGATAAAAAATCTTCCAACAAACAAAAGCCCAGGACCAGATGGCTTCACAGGCGAATTCTATCAAGCATTTAGAGAAGAGCTAACACCTATCCTTCTGAAACTCTTCCAAAATATAGCAGAGGGAGGAACACTCCCAAACTCATTCTACGAGGCCACCATCACCTTGATACCAAAACCAGGCAAGGATGTCACAAAGAAAGAAAACTACAGGCCAATATCACTGATGAACATAGATGCAAAAATCCTCAACAAACTACTAGCAAACAGAATCCAACAGCACATTAAAAGGATCATACACCATGATCAAGTGGGGTTTATTCCAGGAATGCAAGGATTCTTCAATATACGCAAATCAATCAACGTGATACACCATATTAACAAACTGAAGGAGAAAAACCATATGATCATCTCAATAGATGCAGAGAAAGCTTTCGACAAAATTCAACACCCATTTATGATAAAAACCCTGCAGAAAGTAGGCATAGAGGGAACTTTCCTCAACATAATAAAGGCCATATATGACAAACCCACAGCCAGCATCGTCCTCAATGGTGAAAAACTGAAACCATTTCCACTAAGATCAGGAACTAGACAAGGTTGCCCACTTTCACCACTCTTATTCAACCTAGTTTTGGAAGTTTTAGCCACAGCAATCAGAGAAGAAAAGGAAATAAAAGGAATCCAAATTGGAAAAGAAGAAGTAAAGCTGTCACTGTTTGCAGATGACATGATACTATACGTAGAGAATCCTAAAGATGCTACCAGAAAACTACTAGAGTTAATCAATGAATTTGGTAAAGTTGCAGGATACAAAATTAATGCACAGAAATCTCTGGCATTCCTATATACTGATGATGAAAAATCTGAAAGTGAAATCAAGGAAACACTCCCATTTACCATTGCAACAAAAAGAATAAAATATCTAGGAATAAACCTACCTAAGGAGACAAAAGACCTGTATGCAGAAAATTATAAGACACTGATGAAAGAAATTAAAGATGATACAAATAGATGGAGAGATATACCATGTTCTTGGATTGGAAGAATCAACATTGTGAAAATGACTCTACTACCCAAAGCAATCTACAGGTTCAATGCAATCCCTATCAAACTACCACTGGAATTTTTCACAGAACTAGAACAAAAAATTTCACAATTTGTATGGAAACACAAAAGACCCCGAATAGCCAAAGCAATCTTGAGAACGAAAAATGGAGCTGGAGGAATCAGGCTCCCTGACTTCAGACTATACTACAAAGCTACAGTAATCAAGACAGTATGGTACTGGCACAAAAACAGAAAGATAGATCAATGGAACAGGATAGAAAGCCCAGAGTTAAACCCACGGACATATGGTCACCTTATCTTTTTTTTTTTTTTTTTTTTCTTTTTGCGGTATGCGGGCCTCTCACTGTTGTGGCCTCCCCCATTGCGGAGCACAGGCTCCGGACGCGCAGGCCCAGCGGCCATGGCTCACGGGCCCAGCCGCTCCGCGGCACATGGGATCCTCCCAGACCGGGGCACGAACCCGTATCCCCTGCATCGGCAGGCGGACTCTCAACCACTTGCGCCACCAGGGAGGCCCTGTCACCTTATCTTTGATAAAGGAGCCAGGAATATACAGTGGAGATAGGACAGTCTCTTCAATAAGTGGTGCTGGGAAAACTGGATAGGGACATGTAAAAGTATGAGATTAGATCATTCCCTAACACCATACACAAAAATAAGCTCAAAATGGATTAAAGACCTAAATGTAAGGCCAGACACTATCAAACTCTTAGAGGAAAACATAGGCAGAACACTCTATGACATAAATCACAGCAAGATCCTTTTTGACCCACCTCCTAGAGAAATGGAAATAAAGACAAAAATAAACACATGGGACCTAATGAAACTTAAAAGCTTTTGCACAGCAAAGGAAACCATAAACAAGACCAAAAGACAACCCTCAGAATGGGAGAAAATATTTGCAAATGAAGCAACCGACAAAGGATTAATCTCCAAAATTTATAAGCAGCTCATGCAGCTCAATAACAAAAAAACAAACAACCCAATCCAAAAATGGGCAGAAGACCTAAATAGACATTTCTCCACAGAAGATATACAGACTGCCAACAAACACATGAAAGGATGCTCAACATCTTTACTCATTAGAGAAATGCAAATCAAAACTACAATGAGATATCATCTCACACCAGTCAGAATGGCCATCATCAAAAAATCTAGAAACAATAAATGCTGGAGAGGGTGTGGAAAAAAGGGAACACTCTTGCACTGCTGGTGGGAATGTGAATTGGTACAGCCGCTATGGAGAACGGTATGGAGGTTCCTTAAAAAACTACAAATAGACCTACCATATGACCCAGCAATCCCACTACTGGGCATATACCCTGAGAAAACCATAATTCAAAAAGAGACATGTACCAAAATGTTCATAGCAGCCCTATTTACAATAGCCCGGAGATGGAAACAACCTAAGTGTCCATCATCGGATGAATGGATAAAGAAGATGTGGCACATATATACAATGGAATATTACTCAGCCATAAAAAGAAATGAAATTGAGCTATTTGTAATGAGGTGGATAGACCTAGAGTCTGTCATACAGAGTGAAGTAAGTCAGAAAGAGAAAGACAAATACTGTATGCTAACACATATATATGGAATTTAAGAAAAAAAAATGTCATGAAGAACATAGGGGTAAGACAGGAATAAAGACACAGACCTACTAGAGAATGGACTTGAGGATATGGGGAGGGGGAAGGGTAAGCTGTGACAAAGTGAAAGAGCGGCATGGACATATATACACTACCAAACGTGAGGTAGATAGCTAGTGGGAAGCAGCCGCATCGCACAGGGAGGTCAGCTCGGTACTTTGTGACCGCCTGGAGGGGTGGGATAGGGAGGGTGGGAGGGAGACGCAAAAGGGAGGGGATATGGAAACATATGTATATGTATAACTGATTATATTTGTTATAAAGCAAAAAAATAAAATTAAATTAAAAAAAAAAAAAAAAAGAATCCTAAAGGTGCTACCAGAAAACTACTAGAGCTAATCAATGAATTTGGTAAAGTAGCAGGATACAAAATTAATGCACAGAAATCTCTGGAATTCCTATACACTAATGATGAAAAATCTGAAAGTGAAATCAAGAAAACACTCCTATTTACCACTGCAACACAAAGAATAAAATATCTAGGAATAAACCTACCTAAGGAGACAAAAGACCAGTATGCAGGAAATTATAAGACACTGATGAAAGAAATTAAAGATGATACAAACAGATGGAGAGATATACCATGTTCTTGGATTGAAAGAATCAACATTGTGAAAATGACTCTACTATCCAAAGCAATCTACAGATTCAATGCAATCCCTATCAAACTACCACTGGCATTTTTCACAGTTTGTATGGAAACACAAAAGACCCCTAATAGCCAAAGCAATCTTGAGAACGAAAAACGGAGCTGGAGGAATCAGGCTCCCTGACTTCAGAAATATACTACAAAGCTACAGTAATCAAGACAGTATGGTACTGGCACAAAAACAGAAATATAGATCAATGGAACAATATAGAAAGTCCAGAGATAAACCCACACACTTATAGTCACCTTATCTTTAACAAAGGAGGCAGGAATGTACAGTGGAGAAAGGACAGCCTCTTCAATAAGTGGTGCTGGGAAAACTGGACAGGTACATGTAAAAGTATGAGATTAGATCACTCCCTAACACCATACACAAAAATAAGCTCAAAATGGATTAAAGACCTAAATGTAAAGCCAGAAACTATCAAAGTCTTAGAGGAAAACATAGGCAGAACACTCTGTGACATAAATCACAGCAAGATCCTTTTTGACCCACCTCTTAGAGAAATGGAAATAAAAACAAAAATAGGGCTTCCCTGGTGGCGCAGTGGTTGGGAGTCCACCTGCCGATGCAGGGGACACGGGTTCGTGCCCCGGTCCGGGAAGATCCCACATGCCGTGGAGCGGCTGGGCCCGTGAGCCGTGGCCGCTGGGCCTGCGCGTCCGGAGCCTGTGCTCTGCAGCGGGGGAGGCCACAGCAGTGAGAGGCCCGCGTACCACAAAAAAAAAAAAAAAAAAAAAAAAAAAAAAAAAAAATAAACAAATGGGACCTAATGAAACTTCAAAGCTTCTGCACAGCAAAGGAAACCATAAACAAGACCAAAAGACCCTCAGAATGGGAGAAAATTTTTGCAAATGAAGCAAGTGACAAAGGATTAATCTCCTAAATTTACAAGCAGCTCATGCAGCTCAATAACAAAAAAACAAACAACCCAATCCAAAAATGGGCAGAAGACCTAAATAGACATTTCTCCAAAGAAGATATACAGATAGCCAACAAACACATGAAAGAATGCTCAACATCATTAATCATTAGAGAAATGCAAATCAAAACTACAATGAGATATCATCTCACACCAGTCAGAATGGCCATCATCAAAAAATCTAGAATCCATAAATGCAGGAGAGGGTGTGGAGAAAAGGGAACACTCTTCCACGGCTGCTGGGAATGGGAATTGGTGCAGCCACTATGGAGAACGGTACGGAGGTTCCTTAAAAAACTACAAATAGAACTACCATATGACCCAGCAATCCCACTACTGGGCATATACCCTGAGAAAACCATAATTCAAAAAGAGTCATGTACCAAAATGTTCTTTGCGGGTCTATTTACAATAGCCCGGAGGTGGAAACAACCTAAGTGTCCATCATCGGATGAATGGATAAAGAAGATGTGGCACATATATACAATGGAATATTACTCAGCCATAAAAAGAAACAAAATTGCGTTATTTGTAGTGAGGTGGATGGACCTAGAGTCTGTCATACAGAGTGAAGTAAGTCAGAAAGAGAAAGACAAATACCATATGCTAACACATATATATGGAATTTAAGAAAAAAAATGTCATGAAGAACCTAGGGGTAAAACAGGAATAAAGACACAGACCTACTAGAGAATGGACTTGAGGATATGGGGAGGGGGAAGGGTAAGCTGGGACAAAGCGAGAGAGAGGCATGGACATATATACACTACCAAACGTAAGGAAGATAGCTAGTGGGAAGCAGCCGCATAGCACAGGGAGATCAGCTCGGTGGTTTGTGACCGCCTGGAGGGGTGGGATAGGGAGGGTGGGAGGGAGGGAGAGGCAAGAGCAAAGGGATATGGAAACAGATGTATATGTATAACTGATTCACTTTGTTATAAAGCAGAAACTAACACACCATTGTGAAGCAATTATACTCCAATAGAGTTGTAAAAAAAAAAAATCCCACTTTGGGATGCACGTTTCATTTAACTTAGCTCTCTCTTTGTATAGTGGCTTCCCTGATCTTTTGGTTTGCTTTTGGATTTCCTTTCTGTTTCTGTTTCTTACGCCCATATTCTGAGTCAACATATATTTATTAAGAGTCAGATACTGTGGTAGGCATTGAGGGGTAGGGGGGAGGGGTAGGGGAAGGGGGTTCAGAGATGAGCAAGTCAGAATCCCTGACTTTGAGATCTTACAACAAAGTAACAGAGATGTGGGGGAGGATGGTATTGAGTTGTAACAGGCAAGTCTGCCTCCTGCATCCCTTTCCACTTAAGTCACACTTGCTTTTTCTATGTTGCTTTTTGACTTCATAGCTTCAATTTTTATTTTTTAATTTAATTTTAATTTAATCATCCTGTAGATGTAGAGCAGTCTATTTACCAGCTCTTGTAATAGAAGACATCATAGCTGTTTGGAGTTCTTCTAAATTCTAAATGGATAACCATCTGTTTCTATATTTAAAATGCTTTTCATGAGGTAGGTTTTAAGGAATTGTAATGAATGAACGGATTGTTTAAGGTTTATTAGACATATTGTCCAATGCTTTTCAAAAGTGCTATACAGCTGTTCACGACATTCCTGTTAGCAATGGGCATTCTTTTAAAAAATCTGCTAATTATATACTGGGGAAAAGATCTCATTTTTTCTAATTACGTCCTTGATTACATGATGAGGGTGACCATTTTTTCCATGTATTTATTTATTTTGTGAATTGTTAATTCGCATCCTTTACTAATCTGGCAATAGTATCTCATATTATACTTTTTATACTTTCATGTCACCATTGGCTAGGCTTTTTTTCCTCTTGCTTTCCCAGTCCACTGTAGCAGGTTTCTTCTGTTGCTGGGTAGATCTACTTCCCATGACAGATGAGGAGAGGTAACAGACTATGTTCACTGGCATTTTAGTGGATGGGCTTTACTTCAGGGTTCATGGGCAAGGAACAGGTTGACAGGGTAGGATCTTTCTCCAAATATCAAAATAAGGAGAGTATTCCCTGGAACACTAACTCTTGCATTAGAACGCCTAGTCCTCCTCAGGCTGAGAGTTTAAAAACAAGGTTTTTTTGAAAGTAGATTTCCAACATTAGCATGGTAACCACTGTTGTGTAATCTCTGTATGGGCTGAGTGAGTGGGTAGCATATCCAATTAGCTCTTGATATACCCTCCTTTAATTACTACCATGTCCTGTCATCTCTTCTGCTCTGTTGCTACTGACTCAAGCTTAGAGTCTCTTCAGGACTCTAAGGGGAAAAATAGATTCCACGTGCAGTTTCTCTCATGGGTATGCTGGGCTGGGGCTTCCTCCACCCTGGTTCAGCCATCAACGCCATCTGTCTTCTGTCTTCTGGAACCTGGAAGTGTCTGCTTTGCCGATGGCCACTCCATCTGTTCCCATTCTCAGTTATGGATTTACAAATTTCCGCCTCTAACTTTTTTTCCTCTCTGTCATTTCACAGGGAGTCGGGGCTACAGAGGAGTAGGACACATTAATTTAGTCTATTGGCTTTCCCTGCAGATGAGTTAAAATCCAGAGCTGACTTGATTTGGAATGCCAAAATATTTCAGATTTAGAAACTATGAAAATCTCTATTAAAGAGATCTAATTTTAAAATTAGCCTCAGCTTTTTTGCACAGCAAAGGAAACCACTGACAAAATTAAAAGACAACCTACTGAATAGGAGAAAATATTTGCAAATGATATGACCGATAAGGGATTAATATCCAATATATATAAATAGCTCATACAACTCAATATAAACAGCTCATACAACTCAACATCAAAAAAAGCAAACAACCCAATTTAAAAAATTAGAAGAACTGAATAGACATTTTCCCAAAGACGAAATGCATATGGCCAACAGGCACATGAAAAGATGCTTGACATTGCTAATCATCAAGGAAATGCAAATCAAAACCATAATGACATCACCTCACACCTGTTAGAATGGCCATCATCAAAAAGACAAAAAATAAATGTTAGTGAGGATGTGGAGAAAAGGAAACCCTTGTACCTTGTTGGTGAGGATGTAAACTGGTGCAGCTACTATGGAAAACAATACAAAGGTTTCTCAAAAAACTAAAAATAGAACTACCATATGACCAAACAATTCCACTCCTGGGTATATATCCAAATAAAAACAAAAACACTAATTTGAAAAGATACATGCACCCCAAGGTTCATAGCAACATTATTTACAATTGCCAAGATACAGAAGCAACCTACATACACACTGGAATATTACTCAGCCATAAAAAAGAACAAAACCTTGCCATTGCAGCAACATGGATGGACGTGGGGAGCATTATGCTAAGTGAAGTCAGACAGAGAAAGATAAATACTGTAAAAAAAAAAAAAAAAAAAAAAAAGCTAGTGAATATAACAAAAAGAAGCAGACTCACAGATATAGAGAACAAACTAGTGGTTACCAGGGGGGAGAGGGAAGGGGGAGGGGTAATATACGGGTAGGGGAATAAGAGATAAAACTATTAGGTATAAAGTAAGCTATACGGACATATTGTACAACACGGGGAATATAGTCAGTATTTTAGAATAACTATAAATGGAGTATGACCTTTAAAAATTGTGAATCACTACATTGTATACTTGTAACTTATTTAATACTGTACAGCAACTATACTTCAATTAAAAAAACAGCCTGAGTTTTAAAGAATACAATTTATTCAGTACCAGTTATGAGAATAAATCCTTTTCCTGATGTCAACTGAAGGAAAATGCACAACCTTAAAGTTGCATGTGATGTTTTATTTGGGGACCTTCCTGAGGATGACAGCCCAGGAGACAGCCTCTTAGATAGATAGCTCTGACAAACTGTTCCAAAGAGGCAAGGGAGGATATCTAGGAGTTTTTGCTGGGGGGGAAAAACAGCAACAACTGCTAATCACAAAAACCAGACATCTCAAGTTACTGATTTTAGTGCTTTTCTATGTATGGGAAGATGCAAGAGTCTGGGCTCACTGAAATTATTCCTTAGATATGCACCTTAGCTATCTAGGGCCAGTATCGTGTTTTTCTACGCCCTGAATTCCTCTCAGGGTGCACCGTCGGGGTGGCCGCAGCGGCTGACAGCTTGATGGCGGGCAACAGTCACTGTCTACCAGGATGGCAATCTTTGTTTACTGAAATGACAGGCAACTTTTTTCTGTCCCCACCAATACGGGTGACCAAAGAATCACAAATAAGGAAGCAGCTAGAACTAGGCAATATCTGGCATAAAAAGGAGTTAAGGGTGAGACACAAGTGGGAGAGAAGAGAAAGGAGAGCCAGTAATGTCTGTTGCTGTAGAGAAGGGTTGAAATGATTTATCTTTAATGTTTTCTTTACAGCATTGGGACTGGTTAGCTAAAACTCAGTTTATAAGGGAACATATTGATCAGTCGTGGCCCTGCAAATTAAGCACTGAAACCATTTTAACAAACCAGGAATTTAAGGCTAAAGTTTAACTCCACAGCAACAAAGAGAAATTCCCTTTGTACCAATTAAGCTTTACTACAGCTCTTTCATAGACAACCTGCTGAGTTTCTACTTTGTGGAACTGTGGCTGAACAGCCAATTCTTTTTAAAGGAATAACAAGGAACCGCTAAAAAACCAGAAAGAAAGAAAATATAAACTAGTAACCTTTCAAATTCTGACTTGCTATGCATGGCACCCCGTACCACTCCAGTCAGGTTAACCTCTTGTTATGTACTGTAAGATGCTCACTGTTAAATAATATGGCATAGCAAATATACAGAAAATATCATTTTAAACTAAAAACCTCCTCTGATAATGAATATATTATCTGAACTTACATTTAATGACAACTTGAATATTATCAATTAAATTCTCCATTGCAAACCTGTTTACCACGGGTTCACTTCCAAGGGCTACGCTGAGTGCTGTTGAATAGTCCTAATCTTACAGTTAGTATTGATCACCACGCCATGCACGCATGCAGCATACATGCATGCATGCATGGGACTTGAGCTCCCTCCCCACTCAACAATTTTTCATGATCCTAAAAGTAACATGTGCTCATCGTATATAATGTGGAGAGTAAAGAGAAGAGGGGAAAAGTCACCTGTGTCGTCCTATCATCCACTGTTAATATTTTTGAATTTTTATCTTCTTCTAGGACTATCTTATACAAAGCATTCAACCAGTCATATGGTTCAAGAAACTGGAGAAAAATTCTGAGGAGAGCAGAAGAGAAAAAAGGAGATTTAAAAAATCACAGGGCGGGCCTCCCTGGTGGCGCAAGTGGTTGAGAGTCCGCCTGCCGATGCAGGGGATACGGGTTCGTGCCCCGGTCTGGGAGGATCCCATGTGCCGCGGAGCGGCTGGGCCCGTGAGCCATGGCCGCTGGGCCTGCGCGTCCAGAGCCTGTGCTCCGCAGCGGGGGAGGCCACGGCAGTGAGAGGCCCGCATACCGCAAAAAGAAAAAAAAAAAAAAAATCACAGGGCTTCCCTGGTGGCGCAGTGGTTGAGAGTCCGCCTGCCAATGCAGGGGACGCGAGTTCGTGCCCCGGTCCGGGAAGATCCCACATGCCGCGAAGCGGCTGGGCCCGTGAGCCATGGCCGCTGGGCCTGCGCGTCCGGAGCCTGTGCTCCGCAACAGGAGAGGCCACAACAGTGAGAGGCCCGCGTACTGCCAAAAAAAAAAAAAAAATCATAATACCTGGAGATGGGACAACAACATTGGAGGAAAATAAATATTTTCATTTATTGAGATACTTTTTCAACTACTGATTATCTCATGAAACTCTCAAGGCTTCTTTATAACTATTATCCGCATTTTACAGGTGAAAAAATTGAGCCACACAGAGCTTTTTAAAAGGTGCCCCAAGGGCTTCCCTGGTGGCACAGTGGTTGAGAGTCCGCCTGCCGATGCAGGGGACACGGGTTCGTGCCCTGGTCCCCGAAGATCCCACATGCAGCGGAGCTGTTGGGCTCGTGAGCCATGGCTGCTGAGCCTGCGCGTCCGGAGCCTGTGCTCCGCAATGGGAGAGGCCACAACAGTGAGAGGCCCGCCTACCACAAAAAACAAACAAACAAAGAAACAAAAAAGGTGCCCCAAATCACACTGCTGATGTGGAGCCAGGGTTTTTAAAAATCCAGATCCTAAGTGTTTCCCACCTAAATTTTACTACCACTATGGAAGAAAATAGTTAAGAATGAGCTTTTTTACAAGGCTTAGGGCACAGATGGCTTTAGACACAATTTCTTTTAAACATAAAAAGATAATTCTCAAGGGTGGCACAGAAAGGCTACACAAATCATTTTATTTGGGTAATAACAACCTAAATGGGAAAAGAATTTGAAAAAAGAATAGATACATGTATATGTATAACTGAATCACTCTGCTGTACACCTGAAACTAACACAACATTGTTAATCAACAATACTCCAATATAAAATAAAAGTTAAAAAAAGTCAGTGGTACTGAAAGAGCAATAGCCATACCAAAAGAAGCCATATTATAACTGCATTTATGAAGACAGAAATTTCATAAAATACAAACACCTGAATTTTACTTTTTAATAAAAGAATAATTCATTAGAGTTACATGTGTTTTATCCCAGGAATACAGTAATAACTTAATATTAAGAATGCTATAAAATAATATAATCACATGACTAGGCCCAATGAGAAAAGCCATATAATCAACAAAAGAGAAAAGAAAAAGGCATCAGAAAAATTCAATACTCCCTCCTGATAAAAATCTTTCTAAGTTAGACACCAGAGGCTGCCCGCTGTTCGTGTATATACGTACTTCTAATGAAATGCTTCACACACAGATTTGAGAGCCATTCTTGTACAGGAGCCACACTAAACTTCTCTGTGTTTTAAAAAAGTATATATGCGGGCTTCCCTGGTGGGGCAGTGGTTGAGAGTCTGCCTGCCGATGCAGGGGACACGGGTTCGTGCCCCGGTCCAGGAGGATCCCACATGCCACGGAGCGGCTGGGCCCGTGAGCCATGGCCACTGAGCCTGCGCGTCCGGAGCCTGTGCTCCGCAATGGGAGAGGCCACAACAGTGAGAGCCGCGTACCAAAAAAAAAAAAAAGAAAAGAAAAAAGTATATATGCCACTAAAGCAAGCACATTTCATGTGTAGGGAATGCAAATTAGAGAGACAGTGATAGCGGGAGGAAGAAAAATAGCTCTGAATTCTCTTTTCTGGGTTTTAATATTCTTGTCTATGGCTGCCGATGAATGAAGCAAAAAATTCTCATAATTTTGGGCTTATCTAGCACCTACTTACCCAGAGATTTCAAAACACTGGTTAATAATAAAAGCACAACACACAAGTTAACAACAGCAAAGGGAGATAGCTAGTGTTCAAAGAAACTGCTCCCATCTTCTCTCGGCTACATTAAAATCATGAATCATGTAGGTAAGCTGCATTGTGAGTCATGTGAGTCAGGTAAGTTAATACTGAACTGTAGCCAGCTTACTACTGTTCATTCTCTTCTTCATGAAAAGGCAAAAGTGTATTTAAAAAGTACAGAATTCTAAGTTTAAGTTATGTGAAAGATAATGTGAAGTTACAAACTAGGAGAGGAAAAAAAAGACTCTGGAATTCCCTAAAAATCATGAAAACATCTTGTAGCACCTAGATTTTTCTTCCCAAGATTGAGTACTGATAAATCTTAATTTGAGATTTGATCATATCTTAAAGTTAAAAATGACAGTAATTTGTAGAGTCATAAAACTAAAGTTTCAGTTCATGACCAGACAACGGACTATATAGAAAACATAAAACTTCTACAGTAAAAGAAAAATGACCTGAAGGGAAGATCCTCTCTACAGGTGGTTTTAAGCAGGAATTCTGATTCACTGGTCTAAGACGGGGACAGCGTCTATGTATTTTGTAAAAAGCTGCCTAGATAATCCTAATTGCATCTTGGTTAGGAATCATCACTCTGTATGTATATCTATAAAGTTGAACCATATCAAACTGCCAACATGAGATTTCCTTTTTTACATACCAAAAAAAAAGCAATTTCATATGATTCACCTAATAGAAAGTGGCCAAGGATTAAAAACAGCGAACACTTACTGAATGCTGTATGACTTCGTACCGACACTAAGTTCTTTATACCTGTTGTTGAAAGTCTGACAACACCAGGCAACAGGTGGGCAGAAATTAACCTAGACCCTGTATGGGGAGGTGAGCAGGGCAGAGAGGCAGCTGAGAAAGAGGAGGAGCTGAATCAGGGGTGATGCCATAGGGCAAATTATTGTTATGTTTGGGATAAAGACCACTGGGGGTTACAGATGGATTGATGGTGTCAGGAGAAGAGACTGGAGAACATTAACTTAAAACAAGTTCCGCATTTAGCAATTTATGTGGTCAAGGAAGGGACCACCCTTCTGAGTAATTTCCAACAAGTCTTTAACTGCAGGAAAACGGACTAGAACGCAAGTCCTGTTCCTCTGAAGGGGGGAGGTGTTGGGGGTGGGGTAGAGAGAAAGGGAGTGCGCTCTCTCTTTAAGGAGTTTTTTGAGTACAGTCATGGCTCGTCAGGAATGGTCAGGAATAGTAGGCTGGGCAGCAGCCCCATGCACAAGGAAACCCCTAATCTTTTCAAACTGTATCACTAAACACCCAATCATACATTTAAAATTAAAACATTAAACATGCGCACCTAAATTCAAACCAGTGGTTAGAAGCACAATTGTAATATCTCAATATCATTTAAGGTTACCGGCTTCAGCTAATATAGAGGACAACTTCATGATCAAAGAGAGAACATTTGGAAGGTCCAGGACCCAGAGAAAGTGAGATTTTCCTGGAGACCTCATCCAAAACAATATCCTTTGGTATACTAGTCTATTTCTTCCAATTTTACATGTGATATGATTTTAACAAGTTACTTTCATTTTTACCTAAAAGTTTTACTGCAAGATATTTTTTAAAGTCAGGTAAATATAATGCAACTTAAGAACCACAGAAGAAGTCTTAATAATAACCCAGCCCTCTTATTTTTCAGATGAGGAAACAAGGGCTTGAGAAGAGTTAAGTCATTTGCCAGAAATTCAACAGAAACTTGTGGTAGAGTTAAAACTGGAACTGACCCAGGACGGTATGATCCAGCAGATTCTACGTATCTGTGCCAGTGTAGTTAGACCAGATGTGAAATCACTGTGTACTCGCAAATGACTTTTGAAGCAAATACCCCTAACCCGCTCTCACTGTTTTGCTCTATCCCCAAATCCGGGGTTCAGTTCAAGGGATGGGCTGAGCATGTTTGCTCTCCTTAGTAACCCGTACCCACTTGTCGGTCTCCACACCCACCAACCCACCATACTGGAGGGCCGTTCAACTAATGGGGTCAGTTTAACTAACCTCCTGAGGGACTGGCTTCAATGTGATCTAGGAGTTTTATGTTACGCCAGGTGTTCAAAAATGTGGTCTTGGTTACGCAGTGACAGGTGCTGAATGAAGACAAAGAGACCTGTTACAACAGACTCTCTGTAACAACAAAGCATTCATAAATCACCTTTTTTCCTTTTTGGGTTCTTGCTGTCATCAAGAATCAGTAGTGGCCTCACACAGGTTATACAGTTATGGTTATAACTAACCAAATTAGTGAACCTTAACTCTAAAGGTTTGAAAGGAAAAAAAAAAAATTAAAGCTCTTACATGCTATTTTATAAGATTTCTTATTGAGAAGCAGCCAGCATGAAGAGATGAGGCCTGTATTTGTTTAATTCCAACAGACTAAATTCTCAGGCCTAAATATAGTTGTCATTCTCATAAAGCCAAGAAATAGAGGCAAGAAAATTCAAGTAGTTCTGAACTATGAATTGCTAGTTATACTTTGGTTGACAGGATGCAACTATAATGTACAAAGCATGAGAACAAATTTAAGATATCAGAATAGAGGTTTTGATCTTGCCATGTCCCCCAAAAGCTATATGCATACGAACTAAAATACCAAAGGGACTGACACAAATCCCCTTATTATTAACACTGCCTGCCTTTTATATAAGCACCACCTATCACAATAAAAAGGAAAATCAGTTTGACATGGCTTACTTAAAATTCTTCAGACTCCATATTGCTCTTGGGTTAAAATTTAAATTCCTTAATACTGTCTACCTGTGTTATTTACCCCTTTACTACGCTTGTCCCTTAAACCTTTATATAGCGCAATCCTGATGCATTTTTCAAATTCTACTAACGAAATATGTGTAGACAATTTGGGGAAGTTTGGATTAAATGGTAACAGGTAAAGTGGATTTGTAGGTAGTTGAACAACGTGGTACCAAGGAAGGTTAATAGACTCTATAGGGACTGGCATGACATATTAATGACTTGAATATAGAAATAAAAGGTATGGTTGAAATGAGTTTACAGTCATCACAACATTTTCTGGATGCTACGTTCAGACCCACACATCTTTTTTCAAATAGGAATAATAAACTGCAATTACAGCATGAAGAAAAGATTAAGGAATGGGAAAAGAAAAACTCTGGCTATCAAAAGTTTATCTAACTACTGTGTTAGTCTATATACTTTTTAGAATTTTATTTGTAACAGCTTTGAGGTATAACATAATAAACCGCACGTATTCAAGTTTGCCCCATTATAATCCCCTCTTCCACTGCCCCGCCAATACATCAATCTGCTTTCTGTAACTATAAATAAGTTAGCATTTACTAGAGTTTCTAGAATTATGTAATATGTACTCTATCTGGCTTCTTTCTCAGCATAATTTTGAGATGCATCCCTGTTGCTGCTGTATCAATAGCTCATTTCTTGCATTGTTGCACAGTATTCCATTGTATGGATACACTACACTCTGTTTATCCATTCACCTGCTGATGGACGTGAATTTAGTTTTTGACACCTGTTGACGAAGGTGCAAAAGGCAATGCAGAAAAGAAAGAATAGTCTGTCAACAATGATACTGGGACAACTAGATATCCATATGCCAAAAAAAATGAAGTTAGATCCATATCTTCCACCATATACAAAAATTAAGTCAAAATGGACCATTCCTATATATAAAACCTAAAACTTCAAGAAGAAAAGCATAGAGTTAGGCATATGATCTTGAGTTAGACAATTTTCTTAGATATAATACCAGAAGTAAAATCCAGAAGAACTGGTACTAAATTGAACTACATCAAGTACTAGTTTTTTTGTTTTTTTTCTGTCTGGGTAATTTGGATCAGTACCAGTTTAGTTCTGTTGTTTAAATTTTTTTTTCTTGTGTGTTTAAAAGCAAGGCATGCTTGTGATGACTGTAACAGACTAACTTGGATTGCTGAAGCTGGTTCTACTCTGGAGAGTAGTGGGGTTTCTCCTCCTTTTCTTGTTTTTGGGGGGAGGGAGGAGTATGGGGTTTGTTTTTAGCCTTTTTTTTTTTTTTTTTTTAACGATTGGACAGCCTTTAAGGGGAGGACAGATAGATTCCACATTCCACATCCTAGGTCTAGTTTAGAAAATGTGTTCTCCACCTGGTGCTCTTAGGAAGAAGTATAGAAACGTTGTATGTAACACTGTCCTTTTTGAAAGTTGCCTCTTCTCTCCACCCTCGAGTAGGTCCAATATTTGATGAAACTCATGAAAATTGGTGGAACTTGACTAGCCTCTTTTCTAGGATGCATTCTCTATGTGACTTTCAAGAAAATCTGTCTGCCATTTGATGACTTTTTTAAAGTTAATTTCTAACTTCTTCCACCAATAAATGAAGAAAAGTATTGCCCCTTTTGAAATACATCAAACGGATTAAGTTAATTATTTTAAAATTTTTCCCTGTCAGAAAGAAAATGGAAGGTAAGCCACAGACTGGGAGAAAATTTTTAGAATTTAAGACTAAAATTACTGAGGAAAAGAGAAAGAAAGACGATTTTGGCTCACTGGCAGGATCTCAAAAATGAACTGAACTGTCTGCAAGCTCCCATCAAAGAACTGAAACAGAGAAAGAAAGGGAGGTGGTAGAGACTGCGCTGATTAAATTTAAATTCCTTCTTAATCTATAAATACACATTTTAGCTACTTCTAGGATGACCGATTTAATCATATTTGATATCATATTAAATCAATGGTGAAAGAAGTTCTTGATCCATACAACTCAATAAAAACGTCTTCAGTTAAAGGTGATGTAAATGTGTAAGGAAAGAATGCTACCTAAGCAGAACCTTTCTTTGTTTTTTTTTGGGGGGGGGCCACGCCACTCTGCATGTTCCACTGGCCAGGGATCAAACCCGCGTCCCCTGCATTGGAAGCGCAGAGTCTTAACCACTGGACCGCCAGGGAAGTCCTTAAACAGAACCTCTTCTGTGTAGCATTCCCAGCCTTCCGACTGCTATCCAGGCCTGGGTGGGTAACTCCTCATTGGTTCCAGAGCATTTTGGACAAAACTTCTTCCGGGGCTTCCCTGGTGGCACAGTGGTTGAGTGCTGATGCAGGGGACGCAGGTTTGTGCCCCGGTCCGGGAGGATCCCACATGCCATGGAGCAGCTGGGCCCGTGAGCCATGGCCGCTGAGCCTGAGCATCCAGAGCCTGTGCTCCGCAACGGGAGAGGCCCGCGTACTGCAAAAAAAAAAAAAAAAAAAAAAAAAAAAACCTTCTTCCAGTGCTTCTCATCACATTAATTACTGGGAGCTTTTCAGTAGCGAAGAGCTTCGCCCCTCCCCCAATTCTATAATGCCACCATTTAGCACAGGATCTAGCAGATAACTAGTATATACATACACATTTGAAAAAGAAATTAAACTCTTGAAAATGACTTTGGAGAACAGGTAATCAGTACTGATAAAATTCTGAGGCATTCCTGGAGGAAGAACAGGAACCCCAGTTAAGAATTGTTGATTGAGGGGATGGGCAGGGAAAGGAGAGACAGCAAAGGAGACAGGCAGACTGCTCCCATATCTGATAACGCTTTGTTGTATTACCTGGAATTACAATGTATTATGCATTATGGACAAATTGAGCACTGGTCTCAGAGGCTAAGTTAACTTTCACGAGACTAATGTTGAAAAAGAAACCCTGAAAAAAAATAAAATGGAGTTGTCAGAGATAATTCTGCTGAGCTGAGCTGATACTTCATGCAATTTTCTTAATAAATTAATACGACCATGTCAATGTTATATAACATCTGACTACAAAGAAATTTAATCTTCTGATAATAAGGTCATTTACTAAAATCACTATAGCAAGTTGCAAATCTCTACAAAACTTTTTGCTTCTTACCGTATGTATGTATTAAAAGGTTATATATGTATTAGACGTGCTCTGTTCTTATACCCAGCCCAGTAGGTTTATTTATGTAAGCTATGTTTATAGTGACTGAATTATTTTCACAAATTAACCAAGGACATAAATATCCCAGTCCACTTTGAGAACCCGATAAAGTCCATGGACCCTCAGTACAGAAGCCCCACCATGGTTCTAGTTAAAAACTAATATAAATGCTATAAAGCTATACCTACAGTTATTGCTTTTGCTGGGTTTTTTTTTGTGAATTATTAGTAAAAACCGATATTTGTTTTAAAAAATGGTTAACATAACCATGGTTGTCACAGAGAATTAATGACAAGGATATTTACTGTCACATCCATAATAATAAAAAATGAAGGATTAAATTATGAATAACCATATAATGGAATTACAAAGCAATCATTAAAAAGTGACACTGAGTACTGAATGACACTGAAAAATATTCACAAAATATGCGAAGTAGCTTACACATAGTATTTATGTATGAACTTTTTAAACAGATATGTATTAGTACAATCAGGAAAAACATTAGATAGCAAAATAATTGAATAAGAGTAATGTAAAGAGGGGAACATGAAAAATTAATTTCCAGGGCTTTTCATTTATCTCTATTCATAGTATTTTACTATGAAGATTACTCTTGTAATCAGAAATGAAAAGCTTAGTAAAAAAGAAAAAATATTTAAAACAGTGTGGATGGGCTTTAATAGAATCAAACTGTTGAAAATTGCTGTGGGCAATCGTGAAGACATTGGTCACACACAGCCAAGCTGGAAGTACACAGCGTAATGCACAGGATTCTGTAGACACTCAAGTGGGTCTGCGGTAGTCAGCCTCCAGGCTGAGTCCCAACAGCCCCCTCCCCCCATATTCACACCCCTGTGTTGTCCTCCTGTATTGTACCAGCCTTGATCTGTGTGATCAATGTAGTCAGCAGAAATGAAGGCCTGTCCCTTCCTAGAAAGGTAAGAAAAGACTGAGAACTGCATCCTGGACAGACACTCTCATTACTGTCTAAATGGGAAACCATGCCGTGAGCAGTCCTGTGTGAGAAGCCCACGTGGCAAGGAACTGAAGCCGCCTACCAACAACCATGTAAGCAGGATAGGAAGCTGACCCTCTAGACCTAGACAAGCCTCAGGTGCCCGCAGTCCTGGCTGACACCTTGATGACAGCCTCATGACAGACTCTGAGTCAGAACCATACAGCTGAGCTACTTCTGATTCCTGTCCCACAGAAACTGTGAGATAATAAATGTTTGTTGTTTTCAGGTTGCAGTCATTTGTAACGCAGCAATAGCTGACTAGATACAGCTTACAGCTTTGGAGACTAGAGCCCTTTTAAGAACCTACCTTAGAGAAAAAGCACCTAGGCTATAACTCATTTTGCTCAAATTCAAGATTCTGATTTCCTTCTTGGTCTGACCCAAATGAGAAAAGATATTTGAATACCTTTGCAAAATGTTCAGTTCCTTAGATGTGCCTTCTACTTCTTTCCCCCTCCCACTCATATTTCATCCCATCTTCTCTTTCAGTTATTGTAAAGCTAGGGTCGGCAAACTCCTGTAAAGAGCCAGATAGTAAATATTCTAGGCTTCTCTGGAGCAACTACTCAACCCTGCTGCTGTAGTTTGAAAGCAGCCACAGACAATATCTAAATAATTGGGCGTGGCTGTGTTCCAATAAAACTTTATTTCAAAAACAGACAGTAGACTGAATTTGGCTCCAGAACTGTGGCTTGCCAAGCCCTGCTATAAATGAAACTGATCAAGACCCTAGGAAGCTCGTGCAGTATATCCCATTCCCTCTAGCTGACTCAACAGATACTGTTCCAGAAATTCCCCACCCTTCCATGTATCAATTTGTCCCTCTCTACTGGATGCAAACATGTTATTCTCCTGTCTTAAAAAACAAAACAAAAATTCTCAACCCTGCTTCCATTTCTTGAGCTCTCTGTATCGAATTCTGCTTCTTTCCTCTCCTAAGCCTGCTCTTATCAGGCTTTTGTTAAGGTCACCAATGATCTTCAAATCACTAAATTCAACCATCAATTCTCAATCTTCATTATACTTCACTTAGCAGCAGCAGTTGACCCAGATGATCACTCCCTCTTTCTTAAAATAAATTTTTTTTTTGACTTCCAAGATACCTTGATCACTTTTGGGTTTTTTTTTTCTCTTTATCAGTAAATGGCAACCCATTCTTTGAGTTGCTCAGCCCAAAACCATTGGAATCATTCGACTCGTCTTTCACAGGCCACATCTGATCTGTTGGCAAATTTGTAGGCTCTACCCTCAAAATATATCCACTCCTGAGAATACTCCCCATGTTACTCAGAATAAAATTCTTACAATGGTCGATAAGGTCCTAAATTATCTTGCCATTCCTTCTACTAGAAGATAAGCACATGGTCACTCCCTCATATCCATTAGGACTCCCCTCTGTAGAATATAAGATCCATGAGGACAGGGAATTTTTCTTTGTTTACTGTTACATCTCCATTAACTTAGTACCTGACACATAGTAAGTCCTTAAGAAATATTTGTTGAATGAATGAGTTAACTGTGAAAAGAGACCAAAAACAAAAACAAACCCCCCAAAACAAACAAAAAAAAACCCCAAAGCAAGAAACAAACCATTTTCAAGGTTGATGGGAAACTTATTAGCAAAACAAATTGTGTATATTAACTTTCTTCTCAATTTCCATTTTCATAGTGTTTGTAAGGCATAATCAAAGCCCCCAATAACTTACAGCAGAAAGACTGGAATACGAGTCAATGCACCTGGATTTTGCAGCATACTAGCCTCTAAAGACTTTAGTTTTTCTGACACTTACTAACCTCTGACAACCATGGTTTTCAGATCTGTAAAATGACGACTGAACCAGGAGTCCTGGACCCCTTTAAAATCTACAAACTTCCAAAATTTTACATATAACTTCAGAGGCTTATGAGATGACAGATGCTCCCCAAACCCACAGGGATCTGACCACAGCTTCCATAAAGGTGTGTTGATAGGGAAGTGCAAGTTTGACTTCCTGGAAAAAATCACGCTTTATAGAAGTGTCATACCAGCTGATAAGCTGGTGACACAGAAGTGAAACAAACACTTATTTAAGGGCTTAAAATGTCCAAGGTGTTATGTTAGATATGGAAAAAGTTATTTTCTGGTCTCCAACAATAACAATGGAAAGTAAATAGGAATTTTCATCTTTTCAGATTTTTGTAGAAGACCATTTAAATGAGTCCCTAAAAGTTATGTAACATGTATAAGGTCACACAGCTAATAAATGGCTGAGCAAGAATTCAAATATAGGTCTATGAAACCCCAAACCTACACTATTTCCAATGTACCATACATATACCACACGTTTTAGTTCAAGGACACAACATCTGAGATTGCCACAGAAACTGAAGGAATCTTGATTAGACAGACAACTAGCTGTACTCTACCTCTAGTATAGTTATAAAAAATCATCTTTATAGCTGAGTCACAGGTCATTATGAAGGATATTTCCAGAATTCACAGGTAAGTCCCATAAGGGCAGAGGCTATGTAGATTTCCTACTAGAAAGAATCTGCTCATAAGCTAATAGGAATACTCAGTTATATTTCTGAATATAAACTAATAGCTATTCCTGCATATTTTTAAAGGAAAAGATGCTAAAATTTGTGGATGAATGCCGACTGTATTCTAATATTTTATGGTATTTACCAAAATGAGTCTATAAGGCAGGTGTCAGATAGATTAAAAAAAAACAAGACTCAAGACTGAGCAAGGCATTATGCATCTTGAATATTAACCAGCTGAGTAGAGATGTGAATAGAGCCCATCTGCTTCCAACTGCTGCTGCTCATATCTACTTGGATATTCAAAGAGAACCCAAACTCAAAATGATTAAAATAACCTGTTCTTTCTCCTATGTTCCTCATTTCAGTGAATGGCATCATCATCCACTTGGGCTCAAGAATAACTGAATAAATTCATACTTATTAGGATGGCTGCTACTACAATCCCCCCTCCCCCAAAACAAAAACAGAAAATAACAAGTGTTGGTGAGGATGTGGAGAGACTGAAACCCTGTGCACTCTTCTTGGGAATGTAAAATGGCACAGCTACTATGGAAAACAGTATGGTGGTTCCTAAAAGAATTAAAAATAGAATTAGCATATGATCCAGCAATTCTACTTGTGGGTATATATACCCCAAAGAATTGAAAGCAGGGTCTTACTCCCTGCCATCTCTGCCAAAAAAAAGAAAAAAAGAAAAAAAGAAAGCAGGGTCTCAAAGAGGTATCTGTACACCCATGTCCATAGCAGCATTGTTCGTAATAGCTAAAGCATGGAAGGAACCCAAGCGTTCATCAACGGATGAACGGATAAGCAAAATGTGGTATATACATACAATGGAATAATATTCAACATGAAAAGCAAGGAAATTCTGCAGTTTGTTACAACATGGATGAACCTTGAGGACACTGGGCTAAGTGAAATAAGCTAGTCACAAAAGACAATACTGTATGATTCCATTTGTATGAGATACTTAGAATAGTCAAAATCATGAAGACAGAAGGTAGAATGGTGGTTACCAGGGGCTAGGGGGAGGGGAGAATGGAGAGTTATTGTTTAAGGAATACACACTTTCAGTTTTACAAGATGAAAAGAGTTATAAGGATGGATAGTTCGTGGTGATGGCTGCACAACAATGTGAATGTATTTAATACTACTGAACTGTACACTTAAAAATGGTCAAGGGCTTCCCTGGTGGCGCAGTGGTTGAGAGTCCGCCTGCCGACGCAGGGGACACGGGTTCGTGCCCCGGTCCGGGAAGATCCCACCTGCCGCGGAGTGGCTGGGCCCTCAGGGCCGCTGAGCCTGCCCGTCCAGAGCCTGTGCTCCGCAGCGGGAGAGGCCACAACAGTGAGAGGCCCAAGTACCGCAAAAAAAACAAAAACAAACAAACAAACAAAAAACAAATATAAAACAAACTCAACCCTAAAACGAGGCCTTTGAATCCCCATATCACAAAGTGTTGTTAACCTTTGCTAGAAAGAAGACTCCATGTGTGCAGGGATTTTTGTATATATTATGGTCTGGCAGCATCTGGAAGAGGGCCTAGATAATTTATTCTTTACTTAATTTTTCCAGCTTTATTGAAGTATAATTGTATGTATTAAATAGAAATTGTATGTATTTAAATATTGTATGTATGTATTTAAATATTGTATGTATTTAAAATATTATATATATGATGATTTAATATACTAATTATTTGTTTTATTGAATGAACCAAGAAAAGCTGTAACGAAGCATATTCAACTACACTGCTCTCACTAAACAATATTTTGGTGCAAAGTACATTTTTACTAGTAAAAATAAAAATTTTTAATTTAAAAAAGCTTATACAATCTCTTTGTATCTTTGTATTTATTTACAGTGTACAGTGCATATAATATAACTGCACAGTAGTACATTATATGATTTAAAAGTAAATACACACACGGGAGTTTGTAGAATTCTGTACTGATGGGGTACATGATCAAACATAGATTACTCCTCTGCAGGAGAGGCGCTCAAAGCGTAACTAGTTCATGAATAGGAAAGAAAAAATTTGAGAGTATACATTTAGAAACTTATAGAGGAACTTGACAGAGTAATTTTATGTTTGTTCAATTTAGTTTTTAAAATGGACTTGTTTTCTGTCTTTTTTAAATTTCATTTTTCTAGTAATTTATTTATTTATTTATTTTTGCAGTACGCGGGCCTCCCACTGTTGTGGCCTCTCCCGTTGTGGAGCACAGGCTCCAGACACACAGGCTCAGCGGCCATGGTTCACGGGCCCAGCCGCTCCGCGGCATGTGAGATCTTCCCAGACCAGGGCACGAACCCGTGTCCCCTGCATCGGCAGGCGGACTCTCAACCACTGCGCCACCAGGGAAGCCCTAGTAATTTATTTTTTATTGTAATTTATAAAAGTATCAGTCTGCTATGTATAGAAAATTTTAAAAATGGTCCTTCATCAGAGATAATCTCAGAAGCACTGCTGCAGAGAACAGTCAAAAGGCAAATCTCATCATGATGCATCTTATATGTTTTCAATGGCTCCCCAGGGGCCTGAGATGAGGGGCTTTAACCTTCTCCCCTCGGGCCCTTTTTGCTTCCCTTCCTCACCCCTCAGGAATACCTCACTCACTCTAAAGGCACAGGATGAATTTTATTCCCTGGTCTGAACACTCAATGTCCAACTCAACCTGACATATCTCTTTTACCAAACTGCTACTCATCCTCTTTGCGGTCACTTCTGGAAAGCGCTCCCCGTTCCTTAAGCCTAGGTTAAGTGCCTGTCCTTGTACATGTCTAGCACAGTGCCTGGTTATTCATTCAATAAACATTTTTTTAAACTTGATTGTGGCAATCTTTTTTAAAGAAATAAATTTATTTATTTTTGGCTGCACCTAGTTGCGGCGAGCAGGGGCTACTCTTCATTGTGGTGCATAGGCTTCTCATCGTGGTGGCTTCTCTTGTTGCAGAGCACAGGCTCTAGGCACAAGGGCTCAGTAGCTGTGGCTCACGGACTCTAGAGCGCAGGCTCAGCAGTTGTGGCTCAGGGGCTTAGTTGCTCTGCGGCATGTGGGATCTTCCTGGACCAGGGCTCAAACCCGTGTCCCCTGCATTGGCAGGCAGATTCTTAACCACTGAGCCACCAGGGAAGTCCCCATTCAATAAACATTTTATCAAACAAAATCTATGTTCCTATCACTATACCTACTGTCTTCCCCAAAATGTTCTATACTTTTATTCAAAACTTTAAACTCTACTGAGAATAAATGGATGTCTATCAGCTCCAAATATTAAAGAAAAAACAAGCAAAACAAACGATAATTTCTAAAGGAAAAAAACCTCTCAATTACTATCTTTCCTCCCTTTCTCACTTCATTTATGAGACCATTATTGCCATCATGTCCCAATTTCGGAATGAAGAAAACACGTACTAGTAACAACTTTCATCTCAAAATACTTTCATATGACTGCCTTAAAAGGGAATGCTTCTTTCTGAACCCATCTGCCCGACCTCCCACACTGTGACACAGATTTAAAACATAGGTTTATTGACTGATATAACAAAAATAAGCTACAAAAAGGAAATCTGCTGCTGTTTATCCTTGGCCCAAGCATTTTATTGTAACTGATAACATTTTATACTGACATTAAGTTAAAAAAAGAGTTCTGAACCCAAATGATGTTAAAATTATAATCAGTATTTCAAACCAAAGAGCACTTCACATTCTTAAGATTTAAGGGAGCCTGGTAATATCACACTTCTTGATTTATCAATAAAGAAACAGCAAAAAGTAATTTATAAGCAGAAATTGGGTTTCCTACATTTTGCACAAATCTGTCAGGTGATGATATACACTCTATACTGCACGACAAAACTGTTCTTCAGGGGGACGACACTGGTGGCGCAGTGGTTGAGAATCCGCTTGCCAATGCAGGGGACAAGGGTTCGGGCCCTGCTCCAGGAAGATCCCACATGCCGCAGAGCAGCTAAGCCTATGCGCCACAACTACTGAACCTCTGCTCTAGAGCCCACGAGCCACAACGAAGACCGTGCGCCACAACTACTGAAGCTCGCACGCCTACAGCCTGTGCTCCGCAACAAGAGAAGCCACCGCAATGAGAAGCCCACGCACCGCAACGAAGTGTAGCCCCCGCTCGCCGCAACTAGAGAAAGCCCGTGTGCAGCAACAAAGACCCAACGCGGCCAAAACATTAATAAATAAATAAAAATAAATTTATTAAAAAAACTGTTCTTCATATGAAGTTACTAAAATTTCACTAAGATAAGCTTACGGTCTTACAGTTCTCTGTGGTAGTAATGCTCTGACAAGGATTACTACTAGGTTTTAAACAACCAAAAAAAGACCCCATAAATATTCTAGACTGTGCAGTTTAACTCATCTTTTTGGATTGAAGAACAAATTGTCAATATTTGTATCAAAGCTTTAAAGATGTAATAGAATTAGATACAGTTTAAACTCATGAGAATAACGGACAGTAGTTATGTCACTACTTATACCCAAAGAGCAACCAAGTGAACAGCTGGGATTTGGAGGAAAATCAGATGAAGGCTGAAACCTAAACTACTTCTGGAGTAATACAATCTTCTTCTTTTACTTCCTAATTTAAGAGGAAGCAAGCAACTGTTAACTAGATAATCTTAAAAGTATTCACATACATTTTTATATGAAAATTTAAACTATGTTTCACTTAGCCTAATAACAACATTCTTTAAATACTTAACAACTGGTGGCAAGGGAAGTGAACCAGAATGTGCTAGTCAAGTTGTGATAAAACAACACATCCGAGATAGGAAAACCCTGGTAATTCAGCTAAAGTTATAAGAGATAAGTTCTAACTGCATAGATTACCTCCCAAGATCATCAGTGAGTGATACCTACTACTTACCAAGTAAGTACCTTATTATACTTACTGCTCAATATACACACATCAAAAAAAAATAATAACCACGGGAATTACTCAACAAGACAATAATCAATGAGAAATAAGCAACTCAGCCACCAGAAGCAGTATTAGAATAGGATGGTATTTTAATTTTTGAGTTGTATTCGACAAAGTTTTTTTTTTTAAATTTTATCAGCAGAATGAGTTTGTCGACGAAGATTTTGAGTTCCGAATTTTATGTCTCACAAAAAATTGTTTTTTCTTGATAACGCAGCATCACAATGATCAACTATTATCCTGTCCTCAGAGGCTATTATGAATTCAGGGCAGTTTTCCCTGGATTCAATAGCCCTAGAAGGTGGCACTCTGAACTCTCCTACTATCATTTGATCGTCTTTCTGCCTCTTCCCTTCCTTTCATAGTTGTCCCTCACTGATCACTACGGCCTGTGTGCCTTCAGAGCACCCCTTCAGCCCCAAACACTGTTTGGAAGCAAACTACCAGGCTTATTGTAATTAGATAAAAAGTAAGAATTAAGTAGGTTCTGAAAGATTTATGACTCTCTTGAGCACTGGATGGACAGTAGTCTTTAGTGCTAAGACCTTACATTTCTACTTTGGATGTTCAAAGGTATGATGTTGTTGTTGGGGTTTTTTTCGATTTGTTTGTTTTTAAACTTTACTTCCTTATTCTTAATGGGTAGCCTTAAGGTTCCTCATCTTCTTCCTCATAGGGTTGTGTTTGGATGATTAAATGGAAATAATGAATCAAATTGCTTGGGTCAGGGCCTGGCCATGGAAGGAAATCTACAGATTCTAGTCGTTTCCTCCTCCCTCTTTCAGTGCATTTCATATTTCAAGCTGTAAAATTTGACCTCCAAATAAGTGAATGTTACTGTATTATTTTTAGAAGCTTGTGACCAAGATGGTTAGGGAACTAACTAAAGACATGAAGGATGTGTCTGAACAGGCAGACACTGGGGAAGCTGGCAAGGGAGTTGTCTGACTGCCACCTTCAATTATTTGAAGAAAGGTATATGTAAAAATGACTATTCTTAATTCTGTCAGCAGATGCACTGTTTAACAAGGGCTCAAAAGCATATTTGTGCTTGCATAAGTGCTTCTCCAGAGAAAACAGGAATAAAGAGAAGTCACAGGATAATAGACTTCAGTTCAAAAGAAGGATGGAATTTTAATTTAAAACATCCAAAAATAACACAGATTTCCACACTATCACTACAAGTTTTTAAGCAACAGCTAGTGGCCAGGTAGTTTTGAGGGGATTTTTGTGAAAGATGGAAGAATATATCAGGTGCCCTTTGAAGGCCCGTTCTAATTCTATAAGAGATGATACATTTTATACAGATAGTCCAAAACCAGACGTTCTTGTTTCTGCATTTAATTTTCACACTAAAAAATAAATCCTGAAGAATACTGGAAGAGTATGGAAGCAACCCAAGAGCCACACAGTATCCAAAGTTCTTTGTTCAACTTAATTATACAATAGTACTTACGTATCAGTTGTATCTGTCTACAAAGAGTTTAGATTAGAAACACTCCAGGTGATTAAAAGTAGTTTCTTTTTTGAGCAGGAAAATCACAACTACATCAACAGCATCGTCACCATCGCCATACACACTCGATGTCATGAAAAGGAACTGGGAACCAGCCTTACTTTTTAAAAAATCACTTCAAAGATGAATCACATAACATATGGACACTGACAGAGCTTGAGAATCCAAGTAAATGAACGAAGAGAGGAAGGAAACTCATTATAAACATGGGTCTCAGCAATCTGCAGGGATGCAGGAACTCCAAGACAGTTGGCTATAACCCCAGTCACAGAGCTAAAGAAAGCTGCATAAAAGCAAGCTCAAGAGGAGTACAGAAAAATCGACCAGATTACCGAGTGGTTATCATTGTTAATGTAGGTCCTCCCCTCACTTGCATGGGAGGTAGGAAGAGGTACGCGGAACGTTTTAGCTTAAACCAAATATCACCTGAGTTTGTTTAGGTAAGAAAAGTGCTACTAGTAAAGGCTAGAGTTAAAATTAATCATAAAAAAAATGTGATTCCCCCCCCAAAACTCCAGATATTAATCTCCTATTACTTTTGGTTTAATTTCATAAAAGTGGGCAAAAAATGACCCAGTGCCCCTAAAGAGGCATACATATGATTTGTCTGCCAAACTTCTTCTTCTAGTGGGAACCACCCTCTCCTGCTGCATTACAACAGGACTGTAAATCAGGGCCCGACTAGAAAGCAGGACAAGAGACCCAGGCTGGCCAGAGTCTCTATTCCTTAAACTAGTGAGGAAGATTGGCTCTTTGATGAATCTGGAGATGAAAGTGGCCACCACACAGTCTGCCAGTTTAAAACAAGAAGCAGAGCTGGGGAAGGAGAGAAAGCCAGCACGTTTCTGTTTCACTTAAGGTAGCCTCAACTGGATTTCTGACTCTTACAATTGAAAGAACCCTAATACCTATAGGTTCTCTATTTGCTTGTTGTGGTTCAGAAAGGAAGAGGTTCTCACTGCTTAACTGAAGAATGAAGATGAAGGTGACTACACGGTCTTTAATTAATTAGTCTTTAATCTAGTACTGCAGTATTAGACATGCAAAAGAATTATGAACAGAAGATTTAGCGTTTATTCCAACCCTCCAAAAAAGCCCCACATGAAAAATGAGAGAAATTAAGCAAAGCTCATGGTTAACATCACTACAAAAAAACAGCACTGAGAGAAAATCTCCGCAAATCACACATCTCATTGACTTGTATCCAGAACACACAAAGAACTCTTAGGACTCAATGAGAAGAAAAATAACCCAATTTTTAAAAGATGGGCAAAAGATTTCAGGAGACATTTCACCAGAGAAAACAAGTCAAAGACTTATTAATAAGCACATGAAAAGGTGCTCAACACTATTATTCATTAGAGAAATACAAATTAAAACCACGAGATACTTATTTATATCCACCAGAATGGATATAAATTTTATTTAAAAAGACTCTAACAACTGCTAGTAAAGATGCAGAGAAATGAGAATCTCCAAACATCGCCATTGGGAATGCAAAATAATGTATAGCCACTCTGGAAAACAGTTTGGCAGTTTCTTAAAAGATTACACATAAATCTACCATATAACCTGGAGATTTCACTCCATGATACTCATGAGAAATGAAAACATACATCCATGCAAAGACTTGCACATGAATGTTCATAACAGGATTATTCATAATAACCAAAAAGGGGAAGCAATCCAAATGTCCATCAATTGTAAAAGGAGAAGCAAAATGTGGTATATCCATAGAATGGAATACAGGGCTACTACTGACACATGCCACAACGTGATAACCAAAAAATATGCTAAGTAAAAGAAACTCAAAAGGAATACATATTGTATATTTCTATTTATACATAATGTCCAGAAAAGGGAAATCTATAGAGACAGAATATAAACTAACGGCTGCCTGGGAATGGGAATGGGAATTAACTAAAAAGGGGAATAAGAGATTTTATACTGAAGTGATGAAAATGTTTTAAAACTGGATTATGGTAATGATTTACACAAGTCAGTAAAGTTACTAAAAATCACTGTAAACCTAAAATGGGTGAATTTTATGATATGCAAATTATGCCTCAAAAAAGTTACTTAGAAAAAGTGAAATAAAAGAGACTAGAGAAGACATAATAAGCAAGCAGAAATTATGAACCTTGATTGGATCCTGGATTGGGGGAAATAACAGCTATTAAAGACAATAGGCAACAACTAACGAAATCTGAATTTGGACTAGACATTAAATGATATTATGAAACTATTGCTGATTTTCTTAGGCGTTACAATACTATTATGGTTATACAGGAGAATGTCTTCATTCTCAGAAGATGTCAGCTCAAGTACACAGAGGTGAAGTTTCATGTCTCCAACCTTCTTTCAAATAACTCAGAGAAATAAAAGCATCTGTACTTAGAAAGTTAAAGCAGGGACTTCCCTGGTGGTCCAGTGGTTAAGAATCCACCTTCCAATGCTGGGGAGGTGGGTTTCATCCCTGGTCTGGGAACTAAGATCCCACATGCTGCAGTGAGCCCCGCGCGCTGCAACTGGAGAGCCCGCACGCCGCAACGAAGACCTGACACAGCCAAAAATAAGTAATAAACAATTTAAAAAAATAAGATAAAGCAAACGTGGCAAAACAATAATTGGTAATTGGTGAATTTAGGGTGATTAGTAACTACCGGCATTCAATATAATACCTTTTTTTTTTGTAGGTTTGAAACATTTCAAGGCAACAAGGACCTACTGTATAGCACAGGAAACTATAGTCAATGTCCTGGGATAAACCATAATGGAAAAATGTATATATAAAAGAATATAGAGAGGGGGAAGATGGCGGGAGAGCAAGACCCGGAGATCACCTTCCTCCCAACAAATACATCAGAAATTCATCTACACGTGGAACAACTCCTACAGAACACCTATTGAACGCTGACAGAAGACCTCAAACTTCCCCAAAGACAAGAAATTCCCCACGTACCTGCGTAGGACAAAAGAAAAAAGGAAAAACAGAGATAAAAGAATAGGGACGGGGCGGGAGGCGGCGCGCGGGGCGCGGGTCCGGAAGCGGGCGCGCAGCGCTCCGGGGCGCCGCACCATGCTCCCCAGCGCCGTGGCGGCCCATGCCGGCGCCTACTGGGACGTGGTGGCTTCCTCCGCGCTGCTGAACTTCCCCGCCGCGCCGGGCTTCGGCAACCTGGGCAAGAGTTTCCTGATCGAGAACTTGCTGCGGGCTGGGGGCGCCCCGCCGCACAGGCTACTACCGCCCCCGCCCCACGGCCCGGCAGCAGCTCTCGCCGCGGGCGCTCAGGTCCGGCCCTTGCCCGCCAGCCCGGTTCCGCTCAAGCTGTGCCCCGCGGCAGAACCAGTCAGCCCCAGCGGAGCGCTCTACAGCACACGGTGGGCGTTTCAAGTGCTCAGCCCCTCGGCGGACGGCGCCAGGCTGCCGGGCCGGGCTCCGGGGGACCGAGACTGTGCCTTCCAGCCATCAACCCCAGCGCCTTCCAAGCCTTTTTTTCTGAGCGCCCCGCCATTCTACTCGTCGTGCTGCGGTGGGTCCTGTCGGCGCCCTGTCTCCCCCACTGCTTTTCCAAGAGAAGAGAGTGTGCTGCCTCTTCTGACACAGGAATCTAATTCCAAAGCTCGGAGGGGTATTTTAAGAAGAGCTGTCTTTTCTGAGGACCAGAGAAAGGCTCTGGAGAAAATGTTTCAGAAGCAGAAATATATCAGCAAAACAGACCGAAAGAAACTTGCCGTCAACTTGGGACTAAAGGAATCACAGGTGAAAATCTGGTTTCAGAACAGAAGGATGAAATGGCGGAATTCCAAAGAAAAGGAAGTGCTTTCCAACAGGTGTATCCAAGAAGTAGTCCTTCAAGAGGACCCCCTCTCACGATCTGCTCTGGGTTTCCCTTCTCCATGTCCTTCACTCTGGGAAATCTCCCAACAGCACTCGAGTCCAAGATGGAGGGAGAATTCACCAGAACCCTCAGAGAGACTAATCCTGGAGAGTCCAGGGGCATTGGCCCCAGAAGCAAAGTCACTGCAAGGTGCCTTGTATTTGTGTTCCGAAGAGGATGCCAGAGACAAGGGTGTACTTACTGGCTCAGTGTGAATGGAAGCATTCTGCCACGTTAACGTAAAGAACAGTTAACTATTAATGTTTGGACTCTTAAGCCTGCTAGCTTGTGTCTCATCAGTGCCTAAAACCTAACACCTTTGGAGTGAAGCATGGACTAATGTTTTAGGAAACCCTCTCCAGTGTTCTCTTATTTGGGTCCTAGACTCAGACTTAATTTGTAAGTGGAACAGAATCTCCTAGAAAGTACGATGGAACTGAAAAGAACGAGAATAATGGTCAGCTCAGTCCTTGCTCTGAATATGTGTATATATGCGTGTGTCTCTATGTGTATATATATAAATATTCATTAAAATACATCAGTAGAAATTAAAAAAAAAAAAAAAAAAAAAAAGAATAGGGACGGGACCTGCACCAGTGGGAGGGAGCCGTGAAGGAGGAAAGGTTTCCACACACTAGAAGCCCCTTCGCGAGTGGAGACTGCGGGTGGCGGAGGGGGGAAGCTTCGGAGCCACGGAGGAGAGCGCAGCCACAGGGGTGCGGAGAGCAAAGCGGAGAGATTCCCACACAGAGGATCGGTGCCGACCAGCACTCACCAGCCCCAGAGGCTTGTCTGCTCACCCGCAGGGGCGGGCGGGGCTGGGAGCTGAGGCTGGGGTTGGCGGCGTGAACACAGCCTGAAGGGGTTACTGCACCACGCTAGCGGAAGGGAGTCGGGGAAAAGGCTGGTGCTGCCGAAGAGGCAAGAGACTTTTTCTTCCCTCTTTGTTTCCTGGTGCTCGAGGAGAGGGGATTAAGAGCGCCGCTTAAAGGAGCTCCAGAGACAGGCGTGAGCCACGGCTAGGCTATAAGCACGGATCCCAGAGATGGGCGTGGGACGCTGGGGCTGCTGCTGCTGCCGCCGCCAAGAGGCCTGTGTGCCAGCACAGGTCACTCTCCACACCTCCCTTCCGGGGAGCCTGTGCAGCCCGCCACTGCCAGGGTCCCGGGATCCAGGGACAACTTTCCCGGGAGAACGCACGGCGCGCCTCAGGCGCATGCAACGTCACGCCGGCCTCTGCTGCCGCAGGCTCGCCCCGTATCCGTACCCCTCCCTCCCCCAGGCCTGAGTGAGCCAGAGCCCACGAAGCAGCTGCTCCTTTAACCCCGTCCTGTCTGAGCGAAGAACAGACGCCCTCAGGTGACCTACATGCAGAGGCGGGGCCAAATCCAAAGCTGAACCCCGGGAGCTGTGCGAACAAAGAAGAGAAAGGGAAATCTCTCCCAGCAGCCTCACGAGCACTGGATTAAATCTCCACAATCAACTCGATATACCCTGCATCTGTGGAATACTTGAATAGACAACGAATCATCCCAAATTGAGGCAGTGGACTTTGGGAGGAAGATTTATTATTTTTTCCCCTTTTCCTCTTTTTGTGAGTGTGTATGTGTATGCTTCTGTGTGAGATTTTGTCTGTATAGCTTTGCTTTCACATTTGTCCTAGGGTTCTATCCGTCCGTTTTTTTTTTTAATTTTTTTCTTAATAATTATTTTTTTATTTTAATAACTTTATTTTATTTTACCTTACTTTATTTTATTTTCTTTTATCTTTCTTTCTTCCTCCCTCCCTCCCTCTCTCTCTCTCTCTTTCTTTTCTTCTTTTTCTCCCTTTTATTCTGAGCCATGTGGATGAAAGGTTCTTGGTGCTGCAGCCAAGACTCAGTGCTGTGCCTCTGAGGTGGGAGAGCCAACTTCAGGACACTGGTCCACAAGAGACCTCCCAGCTCCACATAATATCAAACGGCGAAAATCTCCCAGAGATCTCCATCTCAACACCAGCACCCAGCTTCACTCAACGACCAGGAAGCTACAGTGCTAGACACCCTATGCCAAACAACTAGCAAGACAGGAACACAACCCCACCCATTTGCAGAGAGGCTGCCTAAAATCATAATAAGTCCACAGACACCCCAAAACACACCACCAGACGTGGACCTGCCCACCAGAAAGACAAGATCCAGCCTCACCCACCAGAACACAGGCACTAGTCCCCTCCACCAGGAAGCCTACACAACCCACTGAACCAATTTTAGCCAATGGGGACAGACACCAAAAACAATGGGAACTACGAACCTGCAGCCTGCAAAAAGGAGACCCCAAACACAGTAAGATAAGCAAAACGAGAAGACAGAAAAACACACAGCAGTTGAAGGAGCAAGATAAAAACCCACCAGACCTAACAAATGAAGAGGAAATAGGCAGTCTACCTGAAAAAGAATTCAGGATAATGATAGTAAAGATGATCTAAAATCTTGGAAATAGAATAGACAAAATGCAAGAAATATTTAACAAGGACCTAGAAGAACTAAAGATGAAACAAGCAACGATGAAGAACACAATAAATGAAATTAAAAATACTCTAGATGGCATCAATAGCAGAATAACTGAGGCAGAAGAACAGATAAGTGACGTGGAAGATAACATAGTGGAAGTAATACTGCAGAGCAGAATAAAGAAAAAAGAATGAAAAGAACTGAGGACAGTCTCAGAGACCTCTGGGACAACATTAAACACACCAACATTTGAATCATAGGGGTTCCAGAGGAAGAAGAGAAAAAGAAAGGGACTGAGAAAATATTTGAAGAGATTATAGTTGAAAACTTCCCTAATATGGGAAAGGAAATAGTTAATCAAGTCCAGGAAGTACAGAGAGTGCCATACAGGATAAATCCTAGGAGAAACATGCCAAGACACATATTAATCAAACTGTCAAAAATTAAATACAAAGAAAACATTAAAAGCAGCAAGGGAAAAACAACAAATAACACACAAGGGAATCCCCATAAGGTTAACAGCTGATCTTGCAGCAGAAACTCTGCAAGCCAGAAGGGACTGGCAGGACATATTTAAAGTGATGAAGGAGAAAAACCTACAACCAAGATTACTCTACCCAGCAAGGATCTCATTCAGATTTGATGGAGAAATTAAAACCTTTACAGACAAGCAAAAGCTGAGAGAGTTCAGCACCACCAAACCAGCTTTACAACAAATGCTAAAGGAAATTCTCTAGGCAAGAAACACAAGAGAAGGAAAAGACCTATAATAACAAACCCAAAACAATTAAGAAAATGGGAATAGGAACATACATATTGATAATTACCTTAAATGTAAATGGACTAAATGCTCCCACCAAAAGACACAGACTGGCTGAATGGATACAAAAACAAGACCCAGATATATGCTGTCTACAAGAGACCCACTTCAGACCTAGAGATACATACAGACTCAAAGTGAGGGGACGGAAAAAGATATTCCATGCAAATGGAAATCAAAAGAAAGCTGGAGTAGCAATTCTCATATCAGACAAAATAGACTTTAAAATAAAGACTATCAGAAGAGACAAAGAAGGACACTACATAATGATCAAGGGATCGATCCAAGAAGAAGATATAACAATTGTAAATATTTATGTACCCAACATAGGAGCACCTCAATACATAGGCAAATACTAACAGCCAGAAAAGGGGAAATCGACAGTAACACATTCATAGTAGGGGACTTTAACACCCCACTTTCACCAATGGACAGATCAGCCAAAATGAAAATAAATAAGGAAACACAAGCTTTAAATGATACATTAAACAAGATGGACTTAATTGGTATTTATAGGACATTCCATCCAAAAAAGACAGAATACACATTTTTCTCAAGTGCTCATGGAACATTCTCCAGGATAGATAATATCTTGGGTCACAAATCAAGCCTGGGTAAATTTAAGAAAATTGAAATTGTATCAAGTATCTTTTCCGATCACAATGGTATACGATTAGACATCAATTACGGGAAAAGATCTGTAAAAAATACAAACACATGGAGGCTTAAACAATACACTACTAAATAACGAAGTGATCACTGAAGAAATCAAAGAGGAAATAAAAAAATACGTAGAAACAAATGACAATGGAGACACGACGCAAAACCTATGGGATGCAGCAAAAGCAGTTCTAAGAGGGAAGTTTATAGCAATACAATCCTACCTTAAGAAACAGGAAACATCTCGAATAAACAACATAACCTTGCACCCAAAGCAATTAGAGAAAGAGGAACAAAAAAAACCCAAAGTTAGCAGAAGGAAAGAAATCATAAAAATCAGATCAGAAATAAATGAAAAAGAAATGAAGGAAACAATAGCAAAGATCAATCAAACTAAAAGCTGGTTCTTTGAGAAGATAAACAAAATTGATAAACCATTAGCCAGACTCATCAAGAAAAAAAGGGAGAATAGAATTAAAAATGAAAAAGGAGAAGTAACAACTGACACTGCAGAAATACAAAAGAGCATGAGAGATTACTACAAGGAACTCTATACCAATAAAATGGACAACCTGGAAGAAATGGACAACTTAGAAATGCACAACCTGCCAAGACTGAATCAGGAAGAAAGAGAAAATATGAACAGACCAATCACAAGCACTGATATTGAAACTGTGATAAAAAATCTTCCAGCAAACAAGCCCAGGACCAGATGGCTTCACAGGCGAATTCTATCAAACATTTAGAGAAGAGCTAACACCTATCCTTCTGAAACTCTTCTAAATTATAGCAGAGGGAGGAACACTCCCAAACTCATTCTACAAGGCCACCATCACCCTGATAACAAAACCAGACAAGGATGTCACAAAAAAGAAAACTACAGGCCAATATCACTGATGAACATAGATGCAAAAATCCTCAACAAAATACTAGCAAACAGAATCCAACAGCACATTAAGAGGATCATACACCATGATCAAGTGGGGTTTATTCCAGGAATGCAAGGATTCTTCAATATATGCAAATCAATCAATGTCATACACCATATTAACAAATTGAAGGAGAAAAACCATATGATCATCTCAATAGATGCAGAGAAAGCTATCGACAAAATTCAACACCCATCTATGATAAAAACCCTGCAGAAAGTAGGCATAGAGGGAACTTTCCTCAACATAATAAAGGCCATATATGACAAACCCACAGCCAACATCGTCCTCAATGGTGAAAAACTGAAACCATTTCCACTAAGATCAGGAACAAGACAAGGTTGCCCACTCTCACCACTCTTATTCAACATAGTCTTGGAAACTTTAGCCACAGCAATCAGAGAAAAGGAAATAAAAGGAATCCAATTTGGAAAAGAAGAAGTAAAGCTGTCACTGTCTGCAGATGACATGATACTATACATAGAGAATCCTAAAGGTGCTACCAGAAAACTACTAGAGCTAATCAATGAATTTGGTAAAGTAGCAGGATACAAAATTAATGCACAGAAATCTCTGGAATTCCTATATACTAATGATGAAAAATCTGAAAGTGAAATCAAGAAAACACTCCTATTTACCACTGCAACACAAAGAATAAAATATCTAGGAATAAACCTACCTAAGGAGACAAAAGACCAGTATGCAGGAAATTATAAGACACTGATGAAAGAAATTAAAGATGATACAAACAGATGGAGAGATATACCATGTTCTTGGATTGAAAGAATCAACATTGTGAAAATGACTCTACTACCCAAAGCAATCTACAGATTCAATGCAATCCCTATCAAACTACCACTGGCATTTTTCACAGAACTAGAACAAAAAATTTCACAATTTGTATGGAAACACAAAAGATCCCTAATAGCCAAAGCAATCTTGAGAACGAAAAACGGAGCTGGAGGAATCAGGCTCCCTGACTTCAGAATATACTACAAAGCTACAGTAATCAAGACAGTATGGTATTGGCACAAAAACAGAAATATAGATCAATGGAACAATATAGAAAGTCCAGAGATAAACCCACACACATATAGTCACCTTATCTTTAACAAAGGAGGCAGGAATGTACAGTGGATAAAGGACAGCCTCTTCAATAAGTGGTGCTGGGAAAACTGGACAGGTACATGTAAAAGTATGAGATTAGATCACTCCCTAACACCATACACAAAAATAAGCTCAAAATGGATTAAAGACCTAAATGTAAAGCCAGAAACTATCAAAGTCTTAGAGGAAAACATAGGCAGAACACTCTGTGACATAAATCACAGCAAGATCCTTTTTGACCCACCTCCTAGAGAAATGGAAATAAAAACAAAAATAAACAAATGGGACCTAATGAAACTTCAAAGCTTCTGCACAGCAAAGGAAACCATAAAAAGACCAAAAGACAGCCCTCAGAATGGGAGAAAATATTTGCAAATGAAGCAGCTGACAAAGGATTAATCTCCTAAATTTACAAGCAGCTCATGCAGCTCAATAACAAAAAAACAAACAACCCAATCCAAAAATGGGCAGAAGACCTAAATAGACATTTCTCCAAAGAAGATATACAGACTGCCAACAAATACATGAAAGAATGCTCAACATCATTAATCATTAGAGAAATGAAAATCAAAACTACAATGAGATATCATCTCACACCAGTCAGAATGGCCATCATCAAAAAATCTAGAAACCATAAATGCTGGAGAGGGTGTGGAGAAAAGGGAACACTCTTGCACTGCTGGTGGGAATGGGAATTGGTACAGCCGCTATGGAGAACGGTATGGAGGTTCCTTAAAAAACTACAAATAGAACTACCATATGACCCAGCAATCCCACTGCTGGGCATATACCCTGAGAAAACCATAATTCAAAGAGTCATGTACCAAAATGTTCACTGCAGCTCTATTTACAATAGCCAGGAGATGGAAACAACCTAAGTGTTCATCATTGGATGAATGGATAAAGAAGATGTGTCACATATATACAATGGAATATTACTCAGCCATAAAAAGAAATGAAATTGAGCTATTTGTAATGAGGTGGATGGACCTATAGTCTGTCATACAGAGTGAAGTAAGTCAGAAAGAGAAAGACAAATACCGTATGCTAACACATATATATGGAATTTAAGAAAAAAAATGTCATGAAGAACCTAGGAGTAAGGCAGGAATAAAGACACAGACCTACTAGAGAATGGACTTGAGGATATGGGGAGGGGGAAGGGTAAGCTGTGACAAAGTGCGAGAGTGGCATATATAAAAAATACCAAACGTAAAATAGATAGCTAGTGCGAAGCAGCCTCATAGCACAGGGAGATCAGCTCGGTGCTTTGTGACCACCTAGAGGGGTGGGATAGGGAGGGTGGGAGGGAGGGAGACACAAGAGGGAAGAGATATGGAAATATATGTATATGTATAACTGATTCACTTTGTTATAAAGCAGAAACTAACACACCATTGTAAAGCAATTATAGTCCAATAAAGATGGAAAATAAAATTTAAATTACAGTTATAGAAGAGAAAAAAAAGTATATATGTATAACTGAGTCACTTTGCTGTACAGCAGAAATTAAAACAACATTGTAAATCAAGTATACTTCAATTTTTAAAAAAATGTTTCAAAACACAAAGTTAGGGGGAAAAGAGCACTCCTATTTTCTCAAAACATTTTTAATTGAGGTAGATATTGGTTTACAACCTAAGTTTCATGTGTACAACTTTATATTCCTACTTCTGTACCTACAACGGGCTCACCAAAAATTTACTTTGTATCTGTCACCATACAGTTGATCCCCTTTATCCATCTTGCCCTCCCCTCTGCCCCTTGCCCTCTGATATCCACTACTCTGTTCTCTGTATCTATGTATTTGTTTTTGTTTGGTTTCTTCATTTTTTCTTTTTATATTCCACATGTGAGTAAAATCAAAAGGTATTTATCTTTCTCTGACTTAATTTCACTGAGCATTAATACCCTCAAGGTCCATGTTGTCACAGATGGGAAGACTTCATCTTTTTTATGGCTGAGTAGTATTCTGTCGTGTGTGTGTGTGTGTATGTATGTATGTATGTACACCACATCTTCTTTACCCATTCATCCGCTGATGGGCACTAAGGCTGTTTCCAAATCTTGACTCTCATAAATAAGGCTGTGATGAACACAGGGGTGCGTATGTGTTTTCAAATCAGTGTTTTCACTTTCTTTGGATAAATACCCTGAAATGCAATGGCTAGATCATAGGGTAGTTGTATTCTAGACTTTTTAAGGAGCCTCCATACCGTTTCTCCACAGTGGCTGCACCAACTTACATTCCCACCTACAGTGCAGGAGGGCCCCTTTCTCCACACCTCGACACTTGTTTTTTCTTTGCCTTTTTGATAACAGCCATTCTAATGGGTGTGTGAGGTGATACCTAATTGCGGTTTTGATTTGCATTTCCCTAAAAATTGGTGACATTGAACATCTTTACATGGAGCGCTCTCATTTTAAAGTGTAACCAAATGTAAAAGGGCTCACCAATGTAGTTCTCTGGACATTTCAGAAAGAGGCACACAGTTGAGGTTTAAAGACTGTCATGTCTCTGGTCTATGACTGTTAATATACAGCAAATAATGGAGGGAAGAAATGAGAACTCAAAGTATGAAATAATTATGCACAGACTCAGCAAATTAGAGCTTTCTAGAAATGCTACTGCCAACTAATACTTTTTGAAGTAGTCATTTAAGACAAAGCAACATAGTTATTAGTTGGTGCAGAAATCTTCAGTTATATAGCGGTGCCTGAGAAAGCATTTTTGAATGAAGGTTAATAAATTTTCCCACCTGAAAAAGCACCCATTCCCACCTATATCTCTTGGCTGATATAAAGATCAAATGAAATCATATACACAAAAGTGCTAAATTTTGATTTTAAAAAATTTATTCATTTATACTTTGTACCTTCCTAGTAAGAATAGGAATAAAACATAGATTAAACCTAGCATCATATTTGGTTACTCTTGTCTATAATTGGATTTCCTCAATTTTGTAGTCAACGCTGCACTAACAATTCTTCAAAGCATTGACAGTGTTCATTATGAATAATTCTCTTTCACTACTCTAACCTGGGCGTTTTGTCTTACTACTTAACTATGCCAAATTTGTTAACAGTGTACTTTTGCTGTTGGTGGTGGGTTTTTTTGTTTTTGTTTTTGTTTTTACATATACATGTATCTATTCTTTTTCAAATTCTTTTCCCATTTAGGTTGTTACATAATATTGAGCAGAGTTCCCTGTGCTATACAGTAGGTTCTCGTCGGTTATGCATTTTAAATATAGCAGTGTGTACATGTCAATCCCAAACTGCCCAACTATCCCTTTCCCCCAGCTAACTCTAACAGTGTACTTTTGTTGTTGTTTTTGGCTGTGATCCTAGTTCCCCAACCAGGGATCGAACCCGTGCCCCCTGCAGTGGGAGTGTGGAGTCAACCACTGGACTACCAGGGAAATCCCTTTAATAGTGTACTTTTTTTTAAAAATAAATTTATTTATTTATTTTTGGCTGCGTTGGGTCTTCACTGCTGCGCGCAGGCCTTCTCTAGTTGCGTCAAACGGGGGCTACTCTTCATTTCAGTGCGCAGGCTTCTCATTGCGGTGGCTTCTCTTGTTGCAGAGCATGGGCTCGAGGCACGCGGGCTTCAGTAGTTGTGGCGTGTGGGCTCAGTAGTTGTGGCTCGCAGGTTCTAGAGCTCAGGCTCAGTAGTTGTGGCACACGGGCTTAAGTTGCTCCACTGTATGTGGGATCTTCCCGGACCAGGGCTCAAACCCATGTCCCCTTCATTGGCAAGTGGATTCTTAACCACTGCGCCACCAGAGAAGCCCAACAAGTGTACTTTTAACAGTTTATAGTTTTAACAGCTTAAACTCATCAGACACACTAATGTAAAACAGGAATCTTGTTATGAATCAAAAGGAATGTTCACCTGGAAGTTCAAACAAAAAGTCACATTTATAGTTTTTACAATAAAGAAAACATTCTTGGAACTGGACCTTGAAATAAAATATCTAAGAAGAAAAAAAGATATGCTAAGATGTACATAGGACAGCTTAGACAAAGTACTCTAGCAGATGGCAAAAGACAGAAATTGTACCCACTATGATAGCTATAATCAAAAAGAGGGACAATAACATACACTGGTGAGGATGTGGAGAACCTGTAAAATGATCGTGGGGATGTAAAATGGCACAAGTACCTCAGAAAACAGTTTGGCAGTTACTCAAAATGTTAAACATGGAGTTATCATGTGACCTAGTAATTTCACTCCTAGATATATACCCAAGAGGAGTGAAAACACATGTCCATGCAAAAACATGTACATCAAGATTTATGGCAGCATTATCCAACATAAGCCAAAAAGTAGAAATATCCAAATGTCCATCAACTGACGAAAGGATAAACAACATGTGATACAGCCATTGAAGGGAACATTACTCAGCCATGAGAAGGAATGAAGAACTGATACATGCTAGAACATGGATGAACCTTGAAGCATTATGTTAAATGAAAGAAGCCAGAAACAAAAGACCACATATTGTATGATCCGTTTATGGTATCCAGGAACAACCAGAATGGGCAAATCTCCACAGATGGGAAGTAGATTTGTAGCTGTCTGGGGCTGGGGGGTGGAGGGGATCAGGAGTGATGGTTAATGAGCATGGGGCTTCTTTTGGGGGTAATGAAAACGTTCTCAAACTAGATAGAGGTGATGGTTGCACAACTCTGCGACTATACTAAGAACCACTGAATTAATACACTTTAAAAGTAAATTTTATCGTATGTGAATTATATCTCAACAAATCCGTCATTTAAAAAAAATCCAGCCTCCTCACCACCCCCCAAATAAGCAAAGGACATAAAAAGACAACTCACAGAGCAAAAAATATTAATGACTAATGAATCTACAAAAAGTTCAAATAGTTGTAACCAAAAAAACATAAACTTTAACAAAACAAAACACAAAAACGAGAATGGGTTAATGATCCGGGCCAAAGCAAGGACAAGAAGAGACAGGCAGAGCAAATGATCAAGTTTTATTTTATGCTGAGGGACCAAGAAAGCTACTAAAAGCCACAATCAGCAAATAAGAATCAACGAAGTCACACACATAGAGACTTACCTTAGGTGTAGTGTACAGCCACATGAAATAGGGAGATCTTAGAGATTAAGAGGGTAGTGGGAAAGTTACTGATAATCCAAGCACTAAGAGACTATGGTTGGTGTCCAGAAACTTAAGACCTCGGGGGATACGGATTTTCTGTCACAGACGAAATGTCTTAGGGATAAAGAGGAAGGAAGACAAAATGTCCTCAGACTAAAAAGGTGGGGGTAGGAGAAGTAAGGCAAACATGAGGCAACAGAAAAGATCAGCCTCCTGCAAGCCCAGACATCAGGGTGGAAGCAGGTAGCAGAGGGTGAGACCTGAGGATCTTCAAGGCAGGAGAGTCCCCAACCACCACCCGCCAAAGACTGAACTGTGGGCCAAGACCCAGATAGAAAAAGGCAACATGGGTCCCAGGAGAAGTGGAGATGAACAACTGGCCACAGACCAAGAGTACTACCTGGTGAGTGAGAGCTCCTCAACCTAGACACCTACCAGCATTTATGGGACAGTGAAGATGGACTATAGTTATAGACTGGGAGTTGTAGGGACTTCTAGGGAGGAGCTCCTTGGCGTAAGGGACAAGAAATTAATACACATCATACCACCCAGCACTCCTGGGAAAGGAAATATTTGGAATGGCTCAGACAGAAAACGGGATGTGGGCTGGGAATTCACAAAATGGACCTAGATAACCTTGAAATTATAAGAATCTACAGAAAATATGCTACTTGAACTTTCTGGGTGAATTAGATGGCAGTGAAATGAAAATACTCTGCAGAACATGGGAGACTGAGCACTGGTGTGTGTCTGTAATTGCCATGTGGAGGGAATGTGTGTAGGATGCTGGTCTACACCTGATTCCACACCAACATATACCACCAGCCAGAGGACTAGATCTTTATAAATGAATTCTAGAGAAAGAACTGCCTCAAGGCCAGATGGACCCAGGCCCTACAAACTTGTCTAGAACTACCCCATATCTGGGTACCACGGGCCACCCCATCGATAAACTCATCTAATTACAAGCCTGACTTGCTATGTGACCTACAGACACAAGGACTCAAGCCATAATCGCATCAATACAAGGTGAGCCTAATTCATCTGTAAAGCACAGAAACCACTTAAAGACTATGAAAGCCTAGAAGGAAATAGATTTTCATAGACCTATGGCTGCTTTAGCCTAGAGGAGAAATGGAGGTCACCCCGTGGCACCCACGACTGGCTGAGTAAAGATTACAATGAAGTTCGGGAGAGGTAGGAACAAAATTCAGGAATGGTTGTATGAACTGGGAAAGTACGGATCAATACCTTATCTTGATTATCATTATATCAATCCTTTGCTGCTGCCCACTAGGAAATTCAACCTTCCTGCCTCTTACCATATCTATCTCTTACAGAAATAGTGAAGGACTTCAGTCTTTGAAAGGTATTTCCCCAGTTAAATTAATATCTAGTACAATGTATATCCACAGAGAAGATAATACAATAAAACAATCAGCATCTCTATTAAAGATACTGTTATATCACTATTTAGCATTGTTCTGGAGATAGTAATCCATGCACTTAGATAAAACAGATGCAAAAACACTGGAAAAGGAGAGGATAAAATCTCTATTTACAGGTGACATAACTGTGTATCTGGGCCACAGAGAAGCAATGATAAAAGTACTGAAATAATAAAAGTACTTAAACAATAACAATAATTCAGCAAGGGGGACATCCCTGGTGGCGCAGTGGTTAAGAGTCCGCCTGCCAATGCAGGGGACACGGGTTTGAACCCTGGTCCAGGAAGATTTCACATGCCGCAGGGCAACTAAGCCCATGCACCACAACTACTGAGCCTGCACTCTAGAGCCCACAAGCCACAACTACTGAGCTCACGCGCCACAACTACTGAAGCCCGCGTGCCTAGAGCTCTGCAACAAGAGAAGCCACCTCAGTGAGAAACCAGCGCACCGCAATGAAGAGTAGCCCGTGCTCAACACCACCACTAGAGAAAGCCCGTGCGCAGCAAAGACTCAACGCAGCCAAAAATAAATAAATAAATAAATAAAAATTTTTAAAAAAAGTAACCAAAAAACATGCAGAAATTAGCAATATTCATATACATGAATAATAATCAGTTGGTAAATATAACTAATAAGAAAATTCTATTTATAATAGTAACAACAAAATTACGGTAAAACACAAAATACATAGGAATAAACAATAAATGTTCAAAACTTATACGAAGTAAATATAAACCATTCCGCAGAGACAGAAAAGTAGACTTAAGAAAATGAAAAGACATCGCTTGTTCTAGATTAAGATGTTCCAACACCATCAAGAGATCAGTTCTAAGTTATACAGTAAGTTTAATGCGACCTCAATAAAAATAATAGTGCGCTTTCTTTTTTTTTTTTTTTTTTTGCGGTACACGGGCCTCTCACCGTTGTGGCCTCTCCCGTTGTGAAGCACAGGCTCCGGATGCGCAGGCCCAGCGGCCATGGCTCACGGGCCCAGCCGCTCCGCGGCATGTGGGATCCTCCCGGACCAGGGCACGAACCCATGTCCCCTGCATCGGCAGGCGGACTCTCAACCACTACGCCACCAGGGAAGCCCAATAGTGCGCTTTCTAAAGGACTTGGACGAACTGATGCTAGAGTTCATACAGAAAAATGAAACACGCAAGACTAGTACGGAAGACACTGAAGGAGAGGAGCGATAATGGGGAACTAGCCCTACCAGATACTAAATCATATACAAAGCCTCTATGATTAAAAGAGTGTAGTACTGGTGCATGAATAGTCAGACCATCCAAGAGTATAAAACATACCCGACTACATACGGAAATCGAGTATATGATAAAGGGGGCCAAGATTGTTTTTTAATTAAATGGTATCGGGACAACTGGACAGCCATGTGGAAAATATAAAATTAGACCCATTCACACCATTTATAGAAATGTACTCCAAATGGATCAGAGGACTAAATGTGCTCTATATTATAAATGAAACTGTATTAGTACTAGAAGAAAGCATGGCTGAATTCCTCTATAACCTGTGGGAATTGAAAGGCTCTCTATGACGAAAAATCCAGATGCCATAAATTTAAGATTAATATACTTGGCTACACAGAAACAAACTTCTGCAAGTCAAAAAAACACATACCACAAGCAATGCCAAAAGATAACTGGGCGAAGTATTTGCAATATATATCAAAGTTAAATGACTCATATACTTAAATACAAAGAACTTTTAAACTCTGAGGGGAAAAGACCAAAATTTATTGAGAAAGTGAGCAAATAACATGAACACTGTAAAAAATGTAAAAAATGGCCGGGAAACATATGAAAAAAAGTGTTCAATTCACTTGTGATAAGAGAAATACAAATTAAAACTAGGCTGAGATACACTTTCTCACCTATTAGATTAGTAGAACTTCAGCGGCTTGACAACATGCTCTGCTGCTGAAGCTGCAGCAGTCATATACCACTGGTGGGAACTCAAAATAGTACAACCCCACAGGAAGAAAAATCGGGCACATCTAACAAATCTTATATATACACGTGTATCCTGAAGGTATACTTCCAACAATACAAAGAAACAAAGATGTGCATGACAACACCACTCGTAATTGGAAAACAGTGGGTATTACTTAAGTGTCCAAATACAGGAGAAATGGTTGAGCAAACCGTGGAGTACCAAGTAGTTAAAAACTAAAGTTACTCAATGTGTGTATGCCTTTTTTCAAATAGTTACTAAATTGTCAGTACATACATACTTATTAAGTTGTTTGGACCTGAATTAATAAATTAAACCATTAGGTGTTTCTCCTGACCTAGGGATGCTGTGAAAAAATTACTGATATAATAAGGATGTCAGGAACTGAGACAGTTTGGGAACTTCTGATAAAGTCCTGTGAAGACTTTTAAGAGGGCATGTGTACCTGGAGATATGCGGTTACTACAGACTGTGGTCAACAAAATTTACAATAGGCCAATGAAGGAACTGTCCACAGTAGTAAGTGCTATCGTAGGTTTTAGGGCAGCTCGCGAGGGGAGTAACTAGCTCAGTCTTTTTTTTAAATTTATTTTATTTATTTATGTTTGGCTGCGTTGGGTCTTCGTTGCTGCACACGGGCTTTCTTTAGCTGCGGTGAGCAGGGACTACTCTTCATGGGGGCGCACGGGCTTCTCACTGCGGTGGCTTCTCTTGTTGCGGAGCACGGGCTCTAGGCGTGTGGGCTCAGTAGTTGTGGCACACGGGCTCAGTAGTTGTGGCTCACGGGCTCAGCAGTTGTGGCTTGGGGGCTCTAGACCGCAGGCTCCGTAGTTGTGGCGCACAGGCTTAGCTGCTCCACGGCATGTGGGATCTTCCTGGACTAGGGCTCGAACCCGTGTCCCCTGCACTGGCAGGCGGATTCTTAACCACTACGCCACCAGGGAAGCCCTAGCACAGTCTTGAAAGTTGTTTTTTGTTGTTGTTGTTTTGTTTTGTTTGTTTGGAAGGATGGAGTTGAGAGAAAAAATCAAATCAAGATACAATTTTTGGAGAGGTATAAGCTAAACTGAGTTCTGAAAAGCAAGTAGGGGTATATTTAGGCTGGGGGAAGGAGGAGTGGTTAAAAATCACAGGAAGAGGAAATGAGGGACTGAAAAAACGCTAGCATTCCAGAAGCCTGGATTGCTGGAACTGAAGGCCCTGGAAAACAAGAAATGAGGCTACAGAGTTAGTTAGGTACGGAGCAGACCTTAAAAGTTTTATATATGAAATTAAGAATAAAAGGAATTTGGATTGTATTAATTAGCAAGAAGGAGCTGTGAAAGGGTTTTAAGCAGGGGAGTATCGTGAATACTCTAACCAAGTGTGGAAAAAAGATTGGGTGGGGGGGATCCAACCAGAGGCTAAAAGGCTGCTACAATAATCCAGAATAGATCCAGACAGGGCCGCTGAACTAAAGCGTCTGCAATCACTCAGTAGTGGGGCAACCTCATTTTCAATGGATTACTATGCTAGCTCCTCAACTGCGAAAGAAAGCAACAGATCCTGTGGCTTCGAAGACTACAGTCATGATCTTTGTGGAAACTGGGCATCTTTGCCCCACCTTCACAATGTGTCTGGGAGTAGAAGTCGTTTCATAATCTTGCTGTGTTTTATTCTCCAAGATGACACTGACAAACCCTGATATTTAGTTTCAATAAGGGACTTCTGCGATGAAATTAGATCCCAGACTTCAAAGAGATTATGTGTGTCAAGCGTTATGTCTGTCTACTGAACCTAATACAGGCCTCTAGCTGTGAGGGCCTCTAAGAATACTAACATGTTCTCTGGAAGCTTGCTTCTTGGCTTGTACAGAATGCCCTCTTGATGTCGAGGAATACGTTTTCACCATCAGGTATAATTAAATCAAAGATGCAAATTCTCTTCTAAAATTTACTCAAACATCTTTTAAGAACACACAGAGCTTTAACTGAATTTTTTCTATATTGTAACCAAATCCTTATGAGTGCAATAGGGTAGTAAGAAAGGTGTTTTAGAGCTAAAAAACAAACAAACAGAAAAACACAAAGAATAACTGTTACTAATGGGGGCTGGAGAATAAGCTATTTTTAACTTGAGCTCTACACTTCTTTTTTAAACCAAGAGCTGAACACATCCTTAGAATTAGGCCCAGTGAAAAGGGCATTTTTTTTTAAAAAAGTGCACAGCCTTGGGAAGAGTGAAGAGAATTCTACTGGCACCGAAGAGCAGTTAGACCCTTACAAGAATTCTGCCACCTTTAAGCCTCCATACTAAACCCAGAGAGAAAATAATGTATGGTCTGAAATGGTAAAAACAGACCCATGTCTACACCTCTGCTTTTTTACCATTCTTTCCACTCTCCCACAACCTCTCCCCCATGTCCTTCGGTCCAAGAAAGAACTAAAAAAACAACAAGATTGCAGGAAAGGTCACTACAAACAGGTCTCCAACAGTCCTCTCAAATAGGGACTGTTCGGGTACTTGAAAGGTAAAAAGTAATAATCAAACACCGAAGTTGAGTTCCTTATACTCTGCTCTCCTGGGACACTTACATGAACAATGCCCATTCATTTTTTCATCGTGGCACACGCAGAAGGTGATAACATGTGGAAGGTCATAAACAGAAGACTGGCTGCTATCTGTGGCCACCTGGCCAGGGTCACTGGTTACCCCAGGCCCCATGTGACGGCCAAGAGTACTGAGGAGATCAGTACCTTTGCTTTCTTAAAGCTCAGCTCAATCAGAATCGAATTCTTTTCTCAGTCTTTTAGGATTAATTGCAATAGCCAATGTTCTCAGAAATTGTCACTTCAAAATCCAGACCCTATTACGTACTAGCGGCCCAGCTTCCAGCAAATAACTACCCTTAGCCTTAGTAAAGTATGGAAAAACTACCTATCTTGCAGAAGTAGTGTGGAGATTAAAAATTATAAGCTCTTATCACAGTGCTTGGCAGGAAATCAATGTAGGAGGACTGTTATTACCAAGAGAGTTGTTGAAATAAGGGAAATATGACCTCTGTATAGTGGTTACGTCACTGAGATAAGAAATTACAGGCTTCACTCTCCCTAGTGTCTAAAATTAAAACATTTTATAAAACAGTGAAAACCACGAACTGTCTCCCTACTTCCTCAAAATCATAATCTTTTTCCCCATTAATATTCGCAGCCTCTTATTCCAGTATTTTAAAAGTGATGGTCTTCGCAACCCATGTACAAATGCATATTACACTGACACACACATATACAAGAAGTGATATTGGTACATTTACCTATGTTCTGTAGAAGCTGAGCTTGGAAAACCAGTGTAGGACCAGACATTCAGAGAGGAAAGAAGATATCGGCACTTTTTTATTTGAACCTCACTACAGTGAAAATAACCCAACCATCTATAGACAAAAATTATCTCCGCACACAAATGGTAGACAAGTTTCTTTCCTGTAATTAGCCCCTTTTCCCTGAAAAGAGTTGTATGAAGAATTAACTGCAAAGAAAGTGTTGTATGAAGAATTACCTCAAAATAATTTATACAGATGACTGCATACTCAGCAGCCACACTGGAGAACAGCATCTGGATCTCTGGAAAAAAGTGTTAAAGTGGCTACTGGTAAATCACGTCAAGGTCATAAGAGGATGTCAGAGGACTTCATGTACCCGTGGAAAAAAATGAGCCACTATAAGCAATTCTGCGATGTACCACGTTATCTCAACAGTGGTAACTCCCAATTTCCTCTATTTGATTAAGACAGGGTATGGTTATCAACTCCAAACATAAACTTCCTATCACCAGGAAATCTCTTCTTGATAACCCTGGGCAAAAAGGCTCAAGTAGTAAACATATAACACTGAAATGTAAGTTATTATAATGCCCAATCACAATACCCCAAATATAATTTTAATCTTTCAGGGGAGGATAGTTTTGGAAGGATGGCAAAGGATTCTTCTTGATTTGTCCTTTGACCATGTTAAAGAACAGAAAGACAAAGCAAAATCTGCATCCAAACTGAAACAAAAACACAAACAAAAAAACCTTAGCCCCCCCCCCCCCCCCCGCCAAATAAATGACTCTGGAAGGCAACTGTGAGATCACCTTCACATTCATTCATTCACTGAAAAGCTGTGTGAATAACTTCTATGTTCTGGCCACATCGCATGGAAACACAGGGATGAGTAAGACATGGCTCCTGCCCTGAAGAAATTCATAATCTAAAAATAATGTTTTAAGAGTCACAGGAGTCATTTTATAATAATATTGCATTAACAGAGACAGAAACATAAGCGCATAAGACATATTTAAATACATTAGTAAACATAAGCTAAAAGGAATACCTTTGGTGAAAACTGAGTTCACTAACGACATTTAGTATATACTTTTTGGAGCATAATTAAAGTTGTAATTTACTTCCAGGACAAGAATTAACTCATGACACATATTTTATAATGATCTCCCCCCCCGCCCCCCTCCCCGCGGCCCCCAAACACAATTCGTAAATTAGGTGCTTTTCAGCTTGACAGGCAGGGCGTGGCCCTGGAGTTCTCATACAACCTCAATGACACTTGGATGTGCTCTCGCAAGTCTGGACATTCAGGTTTCCGAGAAAAGGCCAGTCAACTCCCTAATTCTCCCTAAACCTTGAAACAACACTGCCACCTCTCTGCGCCGTCACCCCCGCCCACTTACACACATATCCCCAGCCTAAAGCACACAAATCACATCTTCCACTTCTGGAAAACCTTCAGGAACGAACCACGGAAGAAACACCTCCCTCACTCAAAATATCCATATTCTCGTCCTCGTTTCAGAGGCTTGATTCCCGATTATTGGCTAAACCTGTGCAAGAGCCCAGGACCGGCTATTCAGTTAAGTGCGGACCATCTAATGACTTCAACCTGAAACAGCTATTCCTTTAACTGGCACAAAACCCTACCGGAGACGCTTAAAAAGCAACTGCTCGCACACAGACAAGGAGTGAAAGAAAGGGAAGGAGGGGAGAGGGGCGCAGTGAGGCGCGGGGACTGCGGCGACCGGTCCCCCCAGGTTGCGGGCACCGCCCAGGCGGGGACCTCGGCGCGGCGGGCCAGAGATGTGGGGTGACCTTCCGACGAGGCCAGCTCGAGGGGGTGCCGGGGTCGGGAGACCTCGCCGCAACTGTCCGCTCTCGGGAGTGCACTCGCCCGCACAGCGGCGAACCCGGCGCCCCGGATTCCAGCCCGGGCTAGTCCCGCAGCTGGTTCCCGGGCAGAACGCGGGAGGTGCAATTTCGGCGTCCGGGCCCGGCGCCTGGGCCTCGGCCCGCCGCCGCCCAGACACACCCCCGCCGCCACCCCGGCGGCCCCAGCCCCTCCCCAGGCGGCCCGGGCGGGCATCGCTCACCTGCACCGCAAGCCGGTCCACCGCCCCGCGGGCTCCGGAAGTCGCGGCTGAGCTGGCTCCAGCTGGAGAGTGCTCGGCCCTTGTCGTCCAGGAGGCTCCGCGCCGGGAGCGGCCGAAGGAGGAGTCCGACAGGAGGCGGTGGAGTCTGGGCGGCAGCAGGAGGCGGAGGAGGGCTCGGGGCGCCCTGCTCTCGGGAGATCCACCCTCCTGCTGGCCGCTCTGCAGCAGCAGCCGCAGATCACTTCCGGGGCGCTGGGAGCGGGGCGGAGCCTGAGGGGAAGTAACTTCCGGTCCGCGGGCTGAGAGGAGGATGTGGGGGCCGGAGCTGGAGAACAATGGCCGGAGGGAGCGGGCCAGCTGGCGTCCACCCTCCGGGCGCTGAGGGCGGGCTGCACTGTCTCTCGGGCGACCCCACCCCCGGCTCTCTGCGCCCGGCGAGGTGAAGTCACCTCCCCGGGGCCCGGGAGGGGCCGCGGGCCTCGCAGAGTTTCCTGGATCTCGGCGCCGGCGCCACGACGTCCTTGTCTCTTCTGGGGACCAGGAGGGGGTTCTTGGGGAAGGAGGGGGAGAGCGGAGGCCGCCATCTTGCTTCCAGGGGGCGGCCTCTTCTCCCGGGGCGTCCTAGGCCACTCCGTCCCGTGGCCGGGATTTTCCCGAGTGGAACCGGCGACGTGGCTCGTCGCGGGCTGAATCCCTGGAGACGGATCAGTCGCCTGCCCTGGCTGGAGGGTCTCCTGTCTAACAGCTGATCCCGGGAGAACTCGCATCCGCGGATAGTCGGGGATCCTTTTCTGAGGATTCTCGAACCCCCTACGACACTGCGGGTCTGATGTCTGGTATGGCACTGAGATCATCCCGCGGCCCCATCCTGTGATTTGGGAACCTAAATTGGAAGTAGTTCCACTAAATCGTTTGCTTTATTTAATCCCTCCACAAGTTCGAAATCGATCGTTAGACTAACATGCGTTAGCAGCTCCCCTCTTAACTGTAGATATTTATTCCCTTATCCTCCTCCCTCCCCACCTCGCACCTGAGTAGCAACACTCATTGCTTGACACAGTCCATTCAAGGGATGCCCAGACTAACGGAAGCAAATAATTACGGTTGGAAGTATGGCATATCAAGGTATACAGAGAAAGGAATGGATGAGTTTCCTAAAACTGTGTCAGATTTTCAAGATAAACAGGGATTTTACAGCACCAAAAAGGGATTTTGCAGCACATCCAGATCCTGACAAAAAGGACATGAAACAAAGGAACAAAGAGTATTGAGAAGTCTTAGTAATTACAGGACTTAAAAGTTCAAGCCTGGGCTGCTGAAAAAGATGAAGCTGAAGAAGCAGTCAGGAGTCAAACATGAACTGTCTTTCATGCTGTGGTGAGGCAATGAATAGAGGAATGACCCTGGACAGACAAGCTGTTGGTGGAGGACAGGTTAGTTGATGGGAGGAGCAGGTTAAGCAGAGAGCTTGTAGACAAGGAGCCATTACAGAAATCAAGAGAAAGGATAACCATAATGTGAGTGGCAGTGAGCATCCGAAGAAGATGGACTCCTAAAATGTTCAGGATGCCAAATCAACTAGTTATGATGATAGATTCTTGGGAAGCAGGTGCTTGCTGGATAAAAGAATGGAAGTGACAATACTGATGTTCTGCTTTTGGGGGAGGATAAAAGTGTACTTTACCAAATGAAATAAGGAAGGATTGGGATGGGGTTGGGGCAGAAAATGAGTGCCATTTTGGACCTGGCGTGTTTTAAGTACCGATGGTGGTGTCTAATGGCAGTTGCTGTGTGGGTCTACAGCTCTGGGTAGGATGGGGTATGAAGTTACAAACACCACAGGCTTGTATTACCACACCCGAGCCAACTGCAGTCTCACTTTATTGAGCACAGATTCAAAGCCACTTCTCCTTTCTCCCTAATTTTTCTTGGGAAAAATGCTGAAATATTACATTGAAAAAAATCCCCATGTGCTGATATATGCATAATGGTCTTCTAAGGACCATATTTCTTCTAAGGGCCATAAAGTTTAGGCTTACAAGAAACTGAATATGACAAAAGTATAAGTAGTATAGCATCATAAAATAATATCATTGTTACCTTAATTAAAAATTTTAAAATTTAATCATTGACAAGACAGGTTAGTTAAAATGGCCACAGATGGAGGATTGAGGATGGTAGGTTACACAAATACCTGTTGAATGGAGAACTAGGAGGAGGATCGCTTTAACAAGAGTGAGCAAGGGGAACGCAATGAAAGACAACCTCAAGTTCATTAGTCAGGCTGTCTCAGCCGATTCTTGTTTGTTCACAGCTATGCTAACCTAGCTTAAAGCAGTCAGAAATAGAACGGATCATTTTTGAGCAGAAGCTTCAGAAAGCCACATATAGCAAAAGCCCTATAAATAATAGGTACACTGGCAAACCAAAGACTAATTATTAGTTGTTATTCTATATTCCTGTATAACAGAATTTTTTGAACACAAAAAATAAGGAACTCTCACCTTTAGTTCTTAGATTATTCAAATACATTTATTCTCAATTCTCCTAGAATAGAATTACAGTTAGGTGTATTGACCAACCATGTAATGGATAACATACTGAACTAGAAATGAGAGCAATGATCTTGAGTCCCAAAGTTCTTTTCACCATATGACCCAAGCAAAGTCATTTAACCTCTCTAAGTCCTAGTTTCTTTGACTATAAAATAGAGATTATAATAACTTTCTACCAGCCTGCCTCTCAGAGATAAGAAATAACAAATTAATGCTTTAAAAGCTCTTTGAGGTACTTGGATGAAAGGGCATAATTGTAAGTATAATTAATAATTAACACTAGTGTCCAGTAGAACTCATGAGCATTTCAAAATTTCCTGCCTGGGCACCTCAAAGAACATGAAAATTTCTGTTTTTAAATATACTTAGATTTGGGAATTCACTGACAGTCCAGTGGTTAAAACGCACTTTCACTGCTATGGACCCAGGTTAGATTGCTTGTCGGGGCACTAAGATCCCACAAGCTGTGTGTTGTTGCCAAAAAAAATTTTTTTAATAATAATAAATACACACACACACACTCTTAAGTTTCTTATTGATGTTAATTTTTATTATTTATAAACCAACCTTATGTACTAACATATGGTATGAGTAAAAAGTAAGAGGAGAAGAGTTTTAGTAACTACAATTATTATGTTTGCTGCTACTTATAGCTAATATATACATTGGGGAGGCGTATGAGATAGGTATGCTTTTGTCAGAATCATGTTTTAGAATTAAAGATTAGTCTACTACAGTCATTTAACTGGAATTTTGCATTAAAGCATTACTCACGTCCCCACAGAATAATAAGACTTAGCATGCAGTTACATGTTTGTCTGTAGCATGAAGGTGAGCATTCCTGTAAATCTTCTGTCATTCTCATCATTGTTTAATCAGAAATACAAAATAAAATACATAGTCCTCTGAGGTTTTGTCCAGTGTCTATCCCTAAAGTAGATGAAATTTTGCCTCTTAGATTGGTTTCTTCAGTATTTCTCTTTTGAAAGGTGTATGCATATATAAACACATACATTTAAATATATTCATGGCTATATAATGTACATATTTATTTTTATATACGTGCTTATCGTATACCAACTTATAAACATATCAATGTACAAAAGCTATACATATAGTAGTAACTGGTAACAACAAAAGCCTCCCAGATGTATTGGGGGTCAGATGACCCATGCTTCGAGTTTTGAATTTTGAACTTTTCCTGGGCTAGCCATATGGGCATGATTCTCTCTCTCTCTCTCTCTCTCTCTCTCTCTCTCTCTCTTTGAGTTTAAATGCATTTTATTTTTAGACAACCTACATGACATGTTGTCTTTTTCCTCCAAAACAATGCCTCTGCTCCAAACAAATCAACATCAAAACGAAGAGCTCAAGATGACATCAGTCCCATTCGTCTAAGTCCTGGTGTTGTGTGGATGAAAAGCAGCAGCCAGCCAGTTATGACGAGCAGGTGATAGATCCAAACAACCAAATTTGTTAACATTTTTCCATTTCTAGACCATCCTTAAAGAAAATCATATATATGGGGTCACACCTTCCTCACGGTAATCCAGCAGAGCAACCGTGCCATCTGGATTCATGTTTTCACCAATAAAGGACTGATAGTTTTTGAAATTAGCAAGGATATGTTTGATTTGTTCTGCAGCGCCTGTTATAAAAGGTTTTCCTCTCTCTGGTCTCTGTTCTTCAAACTTCCCTTTGATTGACTTCATGTAATCTTTGATGTACTTCTTGTAGGCTTCTTTTGTGAAGCTGGTTTCCTGCAAGTGGTGGTTCATGACAATATCCACACCAGTGATTACTGTGCTTTCGGTACTTTAGCCCTCGGGGCCTTCAGCAGAGGCATTTCCACCAATGAGCGAGTCATCAGTGTTACCCTCTGTCCTACTGACCATCTTCCCCTCCACCTCCAGACACAGCCCGTCCGTGACCTCCCAGATCTTGTAGATGTCGGAGAACATCTCATCATGGCTGATTAGGTCCCGGTAGATGATCATGATGGCGACTGGAGGGAAACAATGGTAGCACTAGCTTAGGAGCACGGAGCTCAGAGTGAGCGCGGTGCAGCCGGAGCAGCGCTCAGGGGAGGGGGAGCGGGCGGAAAAGGCCGAATCTGCCGCTCCCCAACCTCATATAGAGGGCACCTCTCTTTCTCTCTTGATGAAATGCCGGCTCCCAGTCCAATACACTTCCAACCACGCTGCACCCAGACAACCATTCACTTGTGCATTTGTAGAGCAGTATTCACTAAATTACATGAGATAGTCAACACTTTATTACAAAGCAGTTTTTTGTGTTAGATGATTTTGTCCATCTGTAGGCTAGTGCAAGTGTTCTGAGCACATTTAAAGTAGGCTCGGCTCGGCTATGATGTTCAGTAGGTTAGGTGTATTAAATGCATTTCTAACTTACAATATTTTCAATTTATGATGGATTTATTGAGACATAACCCCATCATAAGTTGAGGAAGATCTGTAAAGCTTTAAAGGAAATATAGATTCTTGAGTCCCACTCTAAACAAAGTCAATTAGAAAGTCTTGGGTGAAGCCTTACATGTATATAAATTTAAAAATATAACAAATATAAATAGTTATATTTGTAGCTATAACACCCTCCTTCAAATTCTGATCATCAGTTTAGGTTTGGGAGGTTCTGGTTTCAGTAACTTATCCAATGTCACAAAGAACCCTAAATACAGCCAGAAATGAACTCAAATCTTATAAGTCCAAGTTAAATGCTTTTCACTGGACTTTTGCTGTCCTTTTACTGATTACATACAATGCGGTAGGATGGAAAAGTGCAGAAAAAACAGCAATTTCAATTAAAATTTTTTACCATATTCTGTTACATGGTTTTAAGATTAAAAGAGCTAATATCGGGCTTCCCCGGTGGTGCAGTGGTTGAGAGTCCGCCTGCCGATGCAGGGGACAAAGGTTCGTGCCCCAGTCCGGGAGGATCCCACATGCCGCGGAGCGGCTGGACCCGTGAGCCATGGCCGCTAAGCCTGCGCATCCAGAGCCTGTGCTCCACAACGGGAGAGGCCACAACAGTGAGAGGCCCGCGTACCGCAAAAATAAATAAATAAATAAATAAATAAAAAGAGCTAATATCTTAGTGAACTTAGAACAATATCTGGCACATGGCAAGAACATGTAAGTGATAAATGTTAAATGAGTAGGTTAAATGTTAAGTGAATGCTGTTGTCTAATTACAGCATTCACTTTGCCCAGGGTTAAAGTGAAATTGAATTAGATATAAACATTTTCTATGTAGAAAAAAATGTATGTAAATAACAGTGGCATCCTCAGTAATTTTTTTTTGTCTTGGAAGCCCTGAATTTGTATAGCTGAAAATATTTCTATGTTGTTTCTTTTCATCTTTTTGACATTAAGAGAAATGTTAATAATACACTTATTAAATGAAGTTTTGGATTTGCAGCTGTGTAGTATTCTTATATTATTTTATTTAAGATATAGTTATAGTTAAGGTGCATGGGATGATGTATTTTACATTGTCCTTCTATCACTGAACTAGCTCCAAAATTGATTTTTACTGCTATGAAATCAAGTATTCATTTTTCAGAAGCCATTGTCTGACTGGGTTGATCATCCAAATGAAATATTTCCCTTGAATGAGGTAATAGATATGCTTGGTTCTATCTAATTTCCCTACCTCTCTACAGGTTTCTTCAGAGTCTTTCAACCTTGAATAAGTTTTTATACTTATTAACTATAAATAAAATTGTACATTTTCATCACCAGTAAATGAAGAAGCCACTTTGATATTTTAAAGGGCTCTTTGATACATTTTGACAAAGTCTGTGAAAATATGCCTTTGGTCAGAATCTATCATTGTGAAAATTGATACCCATTTCAGTTTTGTTCATTTTATAAGTTGTATTATTTTTCAGAGGAATCACCACATACCCAGCATCGATTTCTAGTGGCTCCTGATTTTTGCGTGTGTGTGTACACATACACAGAATACCTTCATATCTTCATATAGAATACAAATTTAGTCTTTAATATACTTCATTAAAATGAATTATTCTATCATAAATGAATTGATTTGTCCTCGAAAAGTGTAGAGGTAGAGATAAACTAGAACAGAAGGTATTTATAAAGTCAGGAGGACTCTGGTAAGTAGTGAGGATTAGATCAGAAAGTACCAGATCTGAGAAACCAGAAGGAAGAATTAGATGCCATCAGTAGGGAAGCAGCTGACTATTTGAGTCCAGAGTCAGCCAAGGAAAGGGAATTAAATTAGCATTTATCAAATATTTACTATATTTCAAATGTTGTCCCAGGTACCTTACAAAAGAAGGAATGTCTGGCTAGGTCCCATAAATCTAGATGTTTTGAGTCTTGGGGAGTCAGAGAAAATAGTATTAATGAGTAAGATACTTGAACAAATTATATTATTGTCTGCATTTTATTTTTTATTTATTTATTTTAGGTTATAAATCACATCTTTTTTTTTTTTTTTTTTTTTTTTTTGCAGTACGGGGGCCTCTCACTGTTGTGGCCTCTCCCGTTGTGGAGCACAGGCTCCGGACGTGCGGGCTCAGCGGCCATGGCTCACGGGCCCAGCTGCTCCACGGCATGAGGGATCTTCCCAGACTGGGGCACAAACCCATGTCCCCTGCATCGGCAGGTGGACTCTCAACCACTGCACCACCAGGGAAGCCCTAAATCACATCTTTTTATTAAATAATATTAGTACTTAAACTTAGGCTTTTAATTAATTGATTTTAATAGCAATACTTAGATAGTCCCCAATTATTCTCACTACCTTTGAAAAATTTTATTGTCTGCATTTTAAAATACTTATACTGTGTTGTAATAATTAAAAATTACATGAGAACTATATATTAGCTATTATAATCAAACCTATAACTTTTGAACCATGACCATCCCTTCCTTCATTCTTTTCACAATAGAAAGCCATCGTTCCGTCTGGATTCTGGATCTCAGCTCCTCCTGTCTACTTGAGGACCTTGCTCCATCAATTACTCTCTTTTTGTTGTGTCTTCAACCTCTCACTCTACTGGTTCCTTGCCATTAGCATTCTCATTTGTTTAAAGTGTCTCCCTCATACATATCCTCTCTCCCTCCGGCTTCTACCCAAATTCTCCTTCCTTTCACTAGAGAAAAATTTTCAAAGAATTTTCTGTGCTTGCTATCTCCACTTCCTCACCTCCAAGTTACTCCTCAAACGTAGGTAGTCAGCCTTTCATTCCCAACACTGCTGTGAAACGACGCAATAAAGTCACCAATATCATCCCTATTATAAGATATCCCCTAGTTCTTAATGTTTCAACAGCATTTGAAGTTGTTGACCGTTCGTTCCTTTTTGAAACAATCTCTTCTCTCAGCTTCTGGAAAACCACACTTCATGTTTGTTTCCTTTCTGGCCACTCATCATTGTCCTTTGGACACTGCTGTCTTTGCTTAAATACTGCCATTTCAAGGAGCTCTAAGGCTCTATCACTCTAGTCTACACATTCCTCTTGGATTATCTCATCTATGCCATGGTTTTATTTCTATAGGTTGATGACTTCTAGACATGAACTCACTCCTAAGCTTGAAACCTATGTATTCAATTTCCTAGTTGATACCTCTTGGATGTTTTATAGGAAACTAACTCAAACACAGCATGTCCGAACTGAGCTGATGCAATCACCCACCCAAATGAGGGGAGCCAGAAATCTACATGTTTACTTTGAATTTTCTCTTTTCCTCAACATCCACTCCATCACCAGGCTCTGTTAAAACTTCCTCCTTAGCACATCTCAAATCATCCATTCCACTCCATTTCTTCTTCTTCTTTTTTATTTTGAAGTTGCCTTTAGAAAAATTTTTTTTATTGAAGTATAATTGATTTACAATGTTGTGTTAGTTTCTGCTGTACAGCAAAGTGAATCAGTTATGCATATACATATATCCACTCTTTTTAAGATTCCTTCCCCATATAGGTCATTACAGAGTATTGAGTAGAGTTCCCTGTGCTATACAGTAGGTCCTTATTAGTTATCTGTTTTATATATAGTAGTGTGTATGTGTCAATCCCAATCTCCCAATTTATCCTTTCTCCCCTGGTAACCATAACTTATTTAAAAACAGAAATAGAGTCACAGATGTAAAATAGTCTTTGAAGCCATTACATTTTGGGGTTTTGTTAGCAGCAGAACACCAGTATTCTTTGTTGTTAGTTATAACATGATTCCTATCCTCTCAATATCAGTTGAACAGGTGGCGGTATTGACACAACTGTGAAAATTTGCAAAAAAGAATTCTGTCTGGAGAAATGAACAGTTTTCTCACTTCTGTATAAAGGTAATGTGCCGTGGGGAACTAGGGCCAGCTCACACTGGCTTATGAGGTACCCATTCCCAATGTGTACATCTCTTCCCAACCAGCCAAGGTGGAAGTAATTACACCATGGAAATTGGCAAGCATTATAAATCAGGGCTATCCACACCCCCTCCACCCCCGCCCCAGAGAGCTGGCTTACCAGCCCACCTCCGGGAATCCACTCCATTTCTACTGCCACTTCCCTAATCCAAGGCATTATTACCTGCTTACCATAATTGCAGTACAGATCAAACAGGTTCAGTCTCCACCCCACCCCACCCAAATCCACTCTTCCCATTGCAACCATCATGATCTTCTGAAGGCGAATACATCATATAATTCCTCTGCCTAAACTCCTTCAACACTTCCATTAATCTCAGGATAGTCTGAATTCCTTTATGTGTTTTATGCAGCTTTACACAATCTAATGTCTGCTTATCTCTGTAGTCTCATCTCTGATCACTTACTGTTTTCCCGCTCACCACACACACACACACACTCATGCACAGCTCTAGCTCCAAGAATATAAGTAGCTGCCTGCTTTGCAAAAAGAAGTATGAATGTTAAATAAGCAAAAGTTAAGACATATTATACCAGATTTTTAAGATTATAATATAGTATAAAATTCCCAATATAAATTTTAGTTTTATAATATATAGATTTAGTATATAGATTACTATATATAGATGATATATAGTATACTATAGTAAATCCAGTATATAGGTTTAGTTTTTAGTATATAGATTTTAGTTTTTAAACACCTGTCATATGTATATGTATATACTTAAAACATAGATTAAACATTAAATATGATTAATTTAACTCACATTCTAATTCTCTCACTCATTTGTGGTGACATTTGGTAGACAAAAGTTGGTTATGTATATTTGCAAGGTATTGATCATTTTTGCTAATGTCACAATGTTTGGAAAATTACTGAGAGAAATTTGAATTCTAGCTTTTCCTGATAACAGATTCTTTAGTAAGTTGCATTTGTATTCCCATTTATACCATGTTCTTTCTGTGTTTGGATCACTGGAATACTTATGGATGGTAATTATCAATTCATAATTTTAACAGTCTCTCCATTTCCTTTGTCATTGTGGTTTTTTTTGTTGTTGTTGTTGTTGTTTTGTTTTTTTTTAATTTTTTTTATTTTTTGCTTTATAACAAATTTAATCAGTTATACATATACATATGTTTCCATATCCCCTCCCTTTTGCGTCTCCCTCCCACCCTCCCTATCCCACCCCTCCAGGCGGTCTGTCATTGTGGTTTATAATATGTTTTAGATACAGTGGTCGAGGATAAATTTCTAGTATTTCCTAAATGTGCTTTAATATAGTTATTTTCCTTCACATTTGAACTCACAGGCAGTCAACTTCAAGTCCAATGAACATCTGAACTGGGATAAAGGTTCACAACTTTAGGCAAATCTGATTTTTTTTGTCTTTGTCTAAATTATACTGTTGTTAATAGCAGCACTCATTTTTTCATTAATTTGTATAAAATATTAAGTTCAAATGAAGTAAAATATTCAAATAATTGCATAAACACTTGTACAAAGATGGCATTGCTCTGAAGTTAAGCTGCTAGTTGGCAATTAATGCCGTTATGTGATAACAGTTTCACATTTTTATCAGTGGATATACTGCAATCCCAGTTCAGCCTAGAAAAAGTGGATGATGGGGTGGGAGGGGATTAATGTGTAACATCCAATATCACCTCTCTCTGTGTTCTTATCCCTGTGTTTCTTCTGCCTGGGGAAAATCTCTCCATGCCTCCCCCTCAACCTCCAACTTCCCCTTTGTTCATCTCTCACATCACATCAGACTTTCACATAGCAACTGCTCATCACTAATTCTTACTCCTTTTTCACATCATAACTTTGATGTCCCTTCATCCAGCAAGCCTTTGCACACCTTCCCTGACTACTGTAGGTGACTCTTTTTCCAAATCTGGTCTCTGTTTCTGTAGGTTGGTTTCACGCTCTTCCAGTACAGAATGACTGACTGTTCATATGGCCACTGATGTCTTCCAATCCTCACATCTCATGGCTCTCATCACACCAGAGAGGGCCAAATGTGGTTTTTTTTTCCAGTTTCCTTAGTAAGTCTTAGGCAAGGCCTCTGAATGGTCTAGTGGGAATGGTGTGTCCACCCTTGAACCAGCCATCTGTAAGTAAGAGTCAGAACAAACATGGTGCCTGCTACCCACCTCTTAAGAGTTGGGGGCTCTGATGGTTCATTTTATGTGTTAACCTGGCTACACTATAGTATTTAATTATTTAATTAAACTCTATTCTAGGTGTCCCTGTGAAGGCATTTTGTAGATGTACTTAACATCTGCAATCAGTTGATTTTAAGTAAAAGAGACTAGTCTTGATAATGTGGGTGGGCTTCAACCAATCAGTTGAAGGCCTTAAGAGCAAACCAGGTTTCCTGGCAAAGAGGAAATTCTGTCTCAAGTCTGCAATGTTACCTCCTGCTGAGTTTACAGCCTGCCCGATGGATCTGTGGATTTGGGGCTTGCCAGCCCCACAATCATGTGAGCCAATTCATTAAAATAAATCTCTCTATATATGATTGGTTCTGTTTCTCTGGAGAATGCTGACTGATACAGGGACCTTCTAGGATATGACAGAATCACTGGACTGGGAGCCAGGCAGCTATCCCAACAGTGCATCAGTAACAGGAAGAAAAGATACACAGAGAAATGGGGGAAAAAAGGGGGGGGGGGCAGGAAGGGGAATGAAAAGTACACAGGGTAAAGAGTATTAGAATATGGCTAAGCACTGACTCATGTATAGCTATCCTTAAGTTACCTAACCCTGTCCTAATGATAATAAGGAGACATAAGTTCATGAAATTATCATCCCTTTCTAATTCAGATTGATTTATTCGTTCATTTTGAACTACCTTTGTCAATAGACGGTAAGTTTTCTATAATTCATGTCTTACCATGTTTTACTTTTTCTTATTTAACATTCTTAGACCTTATTTTCTAAGTAACTGTATTCGTTTCCTATTGCTGCCGTAACAAATTACTACAAATTTAGCAGCTTAAACCAAAAGTAAATATATTATTTTACAGTTCTGGAGGTCAGAAGTCTAACATGGTTTGGCAGCACTGTGTTCCTTCTGGAGGCTTTAGGGGAGAATCCTATTCTTCGCCTTTTCCAGCTTCTAGAGGCTGCTCACACACCTGGGCTCATGGCCCTCTTGTCTTCAGTCAGCAATTGCAGCACTTCAGCCTCTGCTTCATATCTCCTCTCTGACTCTGCCCCTCCTGCCTCCTCCCTCTTATAAGGACCAGTATCACTTCCTGATCTTAAGAACCCTGAATTAATCATATCTGTCAGTCTTTTTTCTTTTTTCTTTTTTTGCTATGTGAAGTAACATATTCAAAGGTTCCAAGGATTTAGGACATGAGCATCTTTGGGTTGAGGCATTATTCAGCCTACCAGAATAAATAATTATCAAACTGAAACGCATAAATAAAAATCAGATAATATTGAAAGTCTCCATCGTCTCTGCTATAGGTGTGGGCAGTGTGTGCACATCTGTGTATTTGTATATATCACCCAGCAGCGTGACTGCTGCCGTCCGGGGCAAAGCGACAGTACAATAAAAGTGGGCTCCAAAACAAAACAAAACAAAACAAAATATTCAAAGACTCTCTCTCCCAGGCTAGAATTTTTAGCTTTTATATCTGTTTCTTCTAGTATTTATCTTTATCTTTCTCAATAATGGGCCTTCACTGACATTTCTTACTTTTTCAATTGTAGGCGTTAACTGTTGACTTACAATTTAATAGATAAAGATTTGGCTCTATTGTAAACACCCCTTCAACTTTCTCAATCCTCGCAATGGGGTAACATCATTATTTTTGATAAACCAATAATGAATGTTGATATCATTATGATGTTATAAATATTATTTACTATAGATCCAAATAGAGAAGTATGATTGCATTTTCTTTTCTAAACGCTTATTTGTCTTTGGGTATTTGCCTGGTTGTTTCACTTATATAATTTGCTATCCAAATATTCTCAATGCTTTCAAAATGTTTCATCGTATTATCTACCAGGTTTCCTTTTTCCTGGAGTCCTTCCTCCTGGGCCTTCTGTCCTCTTGATCTCTGGCCTGGCTATTCTCTAGGTCTATGGCAGAGCTCTCATCCTGTGATTTCTATTCATTGCCTTCTTGGATAACTTGCATTGAAAAAACAGTGGAGAGGGAGCAAAAAAGGTGACAACTTTTCTGAAAGTTCTATTTCTGATATGTTGGACTATTTTCTATATGTTCTACTGCGATGGGAAGAATTTTTAAATCAGACTTAATCACTAGGATCATACATCAGGCTCGACTTGGGTATAAAATGAATCCTGACTCAGTATTTCTGACAACCAAGTAATACTCAGAATGAGTACTGGTTGTTTCTGTCCCAGCTTTATTGAAATATAATTGTTATGTAACATTGTGTAAGTTTAAGGTAGACACCTAGTGATTTGATATATGTATGACAGTATTACAAAATGATTACTACAATAAGATTAGTTAACACATTCATCACCTCACATAGTTAATAGTTTTTTGTATGTGTGGTGAGAACTTCTAAGGTCTACTGTTAGCAACTTTCAAATATACGACACAGTATTGTTAACTAAGGTCGCACCATGTTGCACATTACATCCCCAGAACTTATTCATCTTATAACTGAAAGGTTGTACCCTTTGATTGCTTCACCCATCACCCTCCTTCCCCCACCAGCAACCACCAACGTGCCTTCTGTTTCTGAGTTTGTTTTAGATTTCCCATATGTGAGATCATAAAGTACTTGTCTCTGACGTATTTCGCTCAGCATAATGCCCTCAAGGTTCATCCACGTTGTGACAAATGGTAGGATTTACTTCTTTTTCAATGGCTGAATAATTTTCCTGTGTGTGTGTGTGTGTGTGTGTGTGTGTATCACATTTTCTTCACCCATTCATCCTTAGATGGACATTTAGGTTGTTGCCATGTTTGGTTATTTTAGATAATGCTGCAATGAATATGTGGGCACAGATCTCTCTTCAAGATAATGATTTCATTTCCTTTAGATATATACCCACAAGTGAAATTGCTGGATCATATGGTGATTCTATTTTTTCTTCAGTTCCAAGCCCCAAGTCTTTTATACAATGAATGAAAGAATTGTTGAAAAACATTTGTTTACATTTGAAATCTGATTGCTTTCTGAAGAGTAGATAGATCCCTTATCAGTAATACTGAGAATTATTGCACAGTTATTAAAATCCTGTAATGTAGAATGAAATACCAGAAAATGTAAAATTTTAATTAGACCTCACTCATGTCTAATATGTATGCTAAATAACATAAGCCTCTTTCCTGGCTTTCTGCTGAGAAGGAATCACAGCACACAAGTCAGTCCTGTAAAGTTTTGTTGGGTACTTAATACAGTCAAGATCCAAGTGTCCTGAGAGTTCTTATTTTTGCCACATTCTCCTCTCTCAGTCTTCTTTCTCTTTTTCTCCATTCTAAAAATCACCCGTCGAATTTCCTCTACCTCCCATTCCATCTACCTTTCACTTCCTGTCTCTCCATCTCTACCTCTTCTCTCAGCTGTCATTTGCTCAACACAGGTGCCTTCTATGTATTCCCAGGGACTTTGCCATATGTATCATCCCTATTTTTAACTTATCTAGAGTGCTGTGCTGAATATTTTATAGGCATTCAAGATAATATTGGCTATTGAAAGATTTTAGAACTATAGGCAAATGGTATTTCACTTATATCCTTGCATCTAAGTCAACTTTAAAAAACTGCATATCTTTATACCCTTATAACAATAGGCATCTTCGTTGACTTCAGGATTATTCCATAGTTTCATTAATTTTCTGACAGAAAGAGAAATCAGGGAGGATGAATAGATACTGTGATCTTTGGATTTGGCCTGAAGGTTATTAAGGATGTCAATGGAGATGGAATCCGTGCAGAGGAAAGGCCAAAAACAAAACAAAACAGATGTATTAGTTTTCTAATGCTGCTGTGACAAGTTATCATAAACTTAATCTCTTAACACAACACAAATTTATTTCTTTTTTCTTTTTTGGCTGCGTTGCACCCCATGTGGGATCTTAGTTCCCCGACCAGGGATCGACCCGCACCCGCTGCAGTGGAAGCGCAGAGTCTTCACCACTGGACCCCTGGGGAAGTCCCAAAACAACACAGACTTATTATCTTACAGTTCTGCAGATCAGAAGTCCTACCCAGCTTTCAGTGAACTAAGGTCAAATTGTCAGCCAGGTGCATTCCAGAGGCTGCCTGGTTTCCATGACTAGTGGCCTCCTTCCTTCACCTTCAAAGCCAGCAGCATAATGCTGTCTGCCATCTCTATGCTTCTCACAATTCTCTCTTCCACTTCTAAGGACTCTGGTGATTACACATTGAGCCCATGTGGATAATTAAGGGTAGCTTCCCTATCTTAAAATCAGCTGACTAGCTGATTAATTCCTTCTGCAACCTTAATTTCCATTTGCTATGTAACCTAACACATTCAGAGGTTCCAGAGATTAGGATATAGACATCTTTGGGGAGATGGGTATTATTATTTTTTATGTATGTATATATTTATTTTAACTGAAGTATAGTTGACTTACAGAGAGGGGTATTATTCTATCTGCCACAATGAACAAACAAAGGAGAGGACTCAGGCAGTCCTAAAAAAGGGACAAATTATGGCACTAAGTAAACACCATAATTTGGAGGAGTAGATGGTAACAAAGAAGCGCTGAAGACAGGATAGTTCATGATGTTGGGAATACTTAACATTTTCATAGGCTGGAGAGAACTTGGATATGTCATGTAATTGTTGACAGAAAATAAAACACCAAAGTCAATTTGAACTGGCAAAAAAAAAAATTAAAATTTCAGAAAAGAATAAAAAGTGTACCACTTATCTCTTGAAAGACTCAAACTTAAAATAATGACAGTAGGCAACTTAATGCAAAACACTCTGAAACAAGAAAGCCTATTTCTCTCAAGTTCAATAAAAATACAAAAGGCTTATACTCCACAATTGCACAATTTGATGAATTTTGGATTGTAAATTGCTAAACAATTTTATATGACTTCTCATGACTGCTATATAATTCTTTCCTGGAGTTTGATTTTTTTAGTAGTGTTTTGGTATTATGTCTGGGATCTTCTAATTTGCTTCTAAACCTAGAGAGAAAATCCTGGGCATATCTTCATGTATGCACAAACACAGCAGCTGGGGTGTTCTCTGTTTCCCACCATTTACCCCATTCTACCTCCATGCTCAGGAAAAAACCACAAGGGTGGAGTAGGTTTATGCAGCACGGAATAACAGTTTCACTTTTTCCTGCTGTTCTCACTGTGAGCCACAAACTAATCACTGTCAAAGAGAGTGAGATTAAAAGTCTCTGTTCCTTTTCAATTTGCCTCAGGTTTTCTAATGTTAAAAAAAAAAAAGCTTCACTACAGGTGGAATTTAATACACTAGCATTCTCTTAGTTGCTAAAATTTTATTAAATGAAAAACAAAGTCTAAAACCTAAATTTCTGTGTATTTTTGAAATGGCTATTTTAAAAATACAATCTATAGCTCTCTTCTCTCTCTTCTGCTTCTGAGTCATTGTGCTTACATTTTCTCTTTTCTGAGCACAAGAAAGCAAATCTAGACATCCCAAAGAAATAAATATGGAAGCAATAGATTAATATAATAATGGAATTTTAAAGTTGTAGAAGACTTTGGAAGTAGTCTAGACCAGAGAATTTCTCAAAAATTCTTTTACTATGATCCCTGAAGGGCAAAAGATCCTGAAGCCCACGTATTTCCATTTTCTAATGAAAATAGATAGTGATGGTGAATGGATCCATAGAAGTTGAAGTAGAACCAGAATTCTAGTCATCCTCAAACCAGCAATATGTAAAAAGGATAATCTACAGAATATGAATCACTCACCTGTAAGAACTGAAGAAAGGACTTGCTTTCTGGGGACCCAAAGGAGCTAATGGTGTAGTTCCAGTCCAAGTCCAAAGGCCTGAGTACCAGCAGAGCTAATGATGCAAGTTCAGTCTGAAAGCCAGCAGAGTAAATACTCAAGAAGAGCCAACCTTTCAGTTTGACTCTGAAGGCAGGAAAAAAGCTGATGTCCCAGTTCAAAGGCAGTCAGGCAGGAGGAGTTCCCTCTTACTCTTACTTGCAGGAGGGTCAGCCTTTTTATTCTATTCAGGTCTTCATCTGATTGGATGAGGGCCACCCACATTAGGGAGGGCAATCTGCTTTACTCAGTCTATTGATTGAAAGGTTAATCTCATTCAAAAACACTCTCACAGACACGCTCAGAATACTGTTTGACCAAGTATCTGGGGACCTTGTGGTCCATTCAAGGTGACACATAAAATTAACGATCACAGCCCATAAGGTAGGGTGACATCTCACAATAGGTTGCAGACTATGCCTATAAAGTTACTTTCACCTGGTCTGGTTTCCCACCAAAGCAATCTCTCAACAAAATTGCGGCTGCAGGGCCATGTTACATTGACCTGAAGAGTGTCTCACTGTAAATTTCAATTTGTCCTACTTCTAACCTGTGGAACTACTCAGAATAAATCTATACTTTATTCCACATACTAGCCTTTCAAATAAATTAAGACCCCTGTTATATTCTCCCTAGTGTTTTTTTCCCCAAGTTAAATATTCCCAGTCTATTCCTTTAATCCTCACAGAATATGATTTCTTTGATGCACTGCAGTTTTGTCAGTTTTCATAAAATATGATGCCTTAAACTGAACACATTCTAAATGCGTTCTCTTTTATACTGAAAAATAACAACTTTGAGTCTCCATTTATGTTCTTCCCATAAAACAAAAGGAACTTTTATTGAGAGAACTGCTGAAACCATTATTTGTGACTATAATACCAATAATGAAACTAGCCTTAATATAAGTTGTCCAAGTACTTTACATAAATGATCCTCATATATATATATATATATATATATATATGAGTCTATTGATTGAAATATATATAATCTCACATTTCCTGCAATGTATCATTTTCCTTGAGACTCGAAGTAAGTGGAGGTCACACTGAATACCTAACCCCACCCTGATTTTCTTAGGTATCTACCCATCCCTCTTGTGACTCAGGTGAAGGTGACTCATCCCCAGCCCAGGAGTAAATCCTGATTGGTCTAAGCCAATTAGGGTGTTTCCAAATGGGAGCAATCCCCCTTTCAATATTGGTTTAATGGCAGGCATGTGATACATTTCTGGCCAATTAGACATGTAGAAAAGTCTGCTGGAGTTGCTTCTTGGAAAGATTTCCTCATACATAAACAGGAGTTCCCAAGAAATGGCCTCTTTCGTGCCTCTGGATGTTATAACTGGATGTATTGCCTGGAACTGCTATAGTCATTTTGCTATCAGCTGAAAATGTCAGAGTGAAGATATCAAAAGAACCTGAGACCTTGATACTACCCAGCCCCTTCTCCAAGTTTTCTGCCCTTCCTCTGTAACTTCCTATTATACAAGATAACGAAGTCCCTTATTGTTTAAGTCAAACTGAACCAGGGTTTTCTGGTACTTGCAGCCAAAGTCATCTTAGTTGACAAATTCTGCCCCTGAACATTTCAAAGACTGAGTTAACCTTCAACTCACAATTGGTGGGAAATCCAATATCCTCCCAATATTTCTTTGAATTTCCTTGGGTTGACATTCTCCAAATCCAACTTCTTGATTCTACGGAACTCTTGCTCTCTCATCTCATACCCTTTGGCGAAGTGTTTCCTTACGCAGCCATGAAGCATGACTTCTTTTCCTCAATATAAAAAAAAAATCCACTCGCATAAAACACAGAGTTGTGAGTATGTGTAGTGTGTGTGTGTGTGTGTGTGCGTGTCAAACTTTATTGAAGGCTTAGGGTAAGGGAATAGAGTTTACATCACTCCAGTAAAACGTCTTAAAGCAGATTATTAGACATTCTTGTTTTTAAACATCCTCAGCAATTCTATCTATTGGAATTTTTCACTGGTCGCCTTCCATAGTCACTAGTCTCTGGTTTCATTCTTCAGGCTAATCTCTTCAGGAAGAAGCACTTCATCACAATCCTCAGACCTTGTTTTCAAATCAGTTTAGTTTTCCACCTACTTAGGGGCTCCAGTTTACTTTTGCATATCAAAACTCAGTACATGCACTGCTAAGTTAAGAGCCATCTATCTACTCTGGATCTTACTTTTGAGGGGCATGGAAAAACTGGCAGATACTTAAAATTTTCAGTCTCTCCGTTCTTCCTCTTCTACCAGACTTTGCAAAAGGAAGGAAACAACATAGTGAGTAATTTCCCCACTGATATGGATTCTGCCACCCCACCTTAGACGAAAGAAGCAGCTATAGTCACTCTGAGTTTTAAATAACATTTTCTTTCCTGTGACACACAAGAATGCTAATATAAGAGTAATTGTGCCAGAATATTTTCAAAGTGAACCCCCTTAGAAACTTTGGATTTTTTGTGTGTTGCCAAAGAGCTCTGCAACTTGGAAATTCCTCATTTCACTGGTTTTTACTCGTGGTAAAACTTTGAATAAAATCAAATTCTACTTTTAAAACATCTCAGAAATTTATTGTCTAATGAGCTATGGCAAGTCTCTTAGGTATCAAAGAAGCCGAACTGTGTCACTGTTTTTGCTTCAGTGGTCCATTGGCTGTATTGGGCTGGAGGGTGATGTCTTTCTGGCATCAGCAAATTGATGAATTTTCAGGGAGAGACTATAAAGGCTTAGTCAGTGCTAAATTTAATTGTGCATCTTTAACCAGATATTCTTTTGGTTTTCTTATGTCTTTTCTGACTGGCTGTCTCTTTGAGTCCCTCTAGTCTGCTCCCCAAAAGGATGGAGGTGGCAAACATGATCCCAGGACAATTACTACTCCATAAAAATTCCTGTTAATTACTCCTCTGTGGTTCAGTTTTCAAAGGAAATCTGTTCTCTTAATCCATTCATTTTTCCTTCATTCCTTCATTTAATATTTATTGAGTGTCTTCTACGTGTAGCTAGTTACTGGGTACTCTTCATCATTACTCTCCTTGAAGCTAGAATATTCATGAAAATACTTCAAACTCTTCTCATTTCATATCAATGTCAAATATAATGCTCCACCTAAGTGCCTGCTTAATTTAAATGAGATTCAATGCTGCAAAGACCAGCTAAGTCAAGGAGTTGGACTGTTCTTTATAGTTTATTATTACACTTATTGTCAGTTATACTTGAGAATTCAAAAGAAATACTACTATAAGCAGAAGATTTGTTTACCAGTGTTCTTGGCCCTATAAACCTTTTATAGTGTTTTTGTAAAAATGTTAAAGGTGATTACAGAACTTCAACTTAAGTAATACTAGACAATGAGAATTATTCTGTTGCTGATCTCAGCCTGCTTACTGCACTACCAACTTAGTCAGCTGTGATGTCAGAAATTAAACATGCTTCTGGCTTAGAGTTTAGTAATATGATGCTCTTTCCAAAAAACTGACTTAGATAACTTTTCAGAACTATGCCTACCCAAAAAGCTATTTCGTTTTGCCCTTGATTATGTTTGGTTTGAATAGTGTTTGCTTATACAAAGTAATACTAACTAAAGTCTCTCGTTCAGAATGGATTCAAACCATGAAAAACTCTACTTATAGTATTAGTATATACGGTTATTTTCAAGATGATGATGCAACTAACTTATTGAATTGGTTTCCTGATGCTACTGTAACAAAATACCATAAACTGAGAGGCTTAAACAATGTAAATTTGTTGTCTCATACTTCTGGAGGCTACAAGTCCAAGTTCAAGGTGCTGGCAGGGTTGGTTTTTCTGAGGGTCTGTGAGAAAGAATCTGTTCTAGGCCTCTCCCCTAGCTTCTGGTGGTTTGCTGGCAATCTTTGGCCTTCTTTGGCTTACAGATATATCACTCCAATATCTGCCTTCATCTTCACATGGTGTTCTCCCTGGTGTATGTCTGTCCCAACGTTTCCCTTTTTAATGAGGACACCAGTAATACTGGATTAGGGTCCTACCCTTCTCTGGTGTGACCTCATCTTTAAACAATTTATTTTTATTTTTATTTTTTATTGAGGTACAGTTGATTTACAATGTTATGTTAGTTTCTGGTGTACAGCAAAATGATTTGGTTATCAATCTATCTATCTGTCTGTTATCTATCTATCTATAGAGATAGATAGTTAGATATTCTTTTTCAAATTCTTTTCCATTATGGCTTATTACAGGATACTGAATATAGTTTCCCATGCTATACAGTAGGACCTTGTTGTTTATTTTATATATAGTAGTTTGTATCTGCTAATCCCAAACTCCTAATTTATCCCTCCCCCCTTTCCCCTTTGGTAACCATGAGTCTGTTTTCTATGTCTGTGAGTCTGTTTCTGTTTTGTGAATAAGTTCATTTGTGTCGTATTTTAGATTCCACAAATAAGTGACATCATATGGTATTTGTCTTTCTCTTTCTGACTTACTTCACTTAGCATGATATTCTCTAGGTCCATCCATGTTGCTTCAATGCATTATTTCATTCTTTTTTGTGGCTGAGTAGTATTCCATTGTATATATGTACCACATCTTCTTTATCCATTCATCTGTTGATGGACATTTAGGTTGTTTCCATGTGGTATGACCTCATCTTAACTACATCTGCACCAATCTTATTTCCAAACAATGTCACATTCTGAAGTACAGAGGGTTAGGACTTCAACACATGCACTTGGGATGTACACAAGTCAACTTGTAACACTTGTAATTAAAATTATGTTTTGTAATAAATATTCTTCCATTCCTTCAACAAATGTTTATAGTCTATGTGCCAAACACTATGCTAGGTACTGTGAATATGATAATAAGGAAGACACAGTTGTTATCCTCAAGAAAGTTCAGTTCATGGATTCATGTCTCTTCATCTATAGCTTTTTCACTTTCAAGGAAATGAAATAAAAGGTACTATAAATAATTAAACACCACTCTACAAAACATCATCATGCAAATTATCTCATTTAATCCTTAAAACAACACTACAAGGTAGGAACTATTATTATCACTTCTATTTACCGATGAGGAAACTCAAGCTCTGAGAAGCCTATCAAATGGCAGAGTGAGGATTTAAACCTAAATGGTCTGGCACCTGAGCTGGGTTCCTCATCTATATAATTTCTACATTATACATCTTTTTTTTTTTTTTTTAATTTTTGGCCATGCCACGGGGCATGTGGGATCTTAGCTCCCCCACCAGGGATTGAACCTGTTCCCCCTGCAGTGGAAGTGTGGAGTCTTAACCATTGGACCACCAGGGAAGTCCCTATACATCTTCTAATGGTGGGAAGAATTGAAAGAATGTCCTTCCTTTGTTTTTGAACAGTGATGTAAAGTAATACCTGTGGTCAATCCCAGGGTAGAGTTATAATTCCTTTCTCTTTGCTGCTTTCTTTTTTACTGGCCAACATTCACAAGCCCGCTTGTTTCTTCTGTCAGCATTGCTTCCTCTGTATCTCACATCTCCTTTCCTTCTCCTTTCCTTAGAGGGCTTTCCCTTCTATCCAGAAACTGAATTTCCACCAGAGAATATGCTAATTCCAGGTTCTTTACTGGGAAATTGAGTGGAAAGGGAGCTGGTCTACTATTCTAGGACAAAGAACAGAAAACATTTCACCTTTCACAGATTAACCTTTTGGAAAGTGGAGGGGTGGGGTTAAGTTTTTTCCAGAAGAGAAAACAATCCTATTTTCCAACCATATCTATTAACCCACCCATCCCCCAATCACAACCCCAGCATCCATGCTGCTGATGACACTGGTTTCCCATTGACATGTGACGGTAGATAAGGGTTCGCTGGCTGTTCAGAGGTACATTTTTTCAAAGGGTATCTAGACTAAATTTTAAAAATATATATTTCTAAAGACTTTAATAGGATCCTTTCTACTGTGAAGAAGCCACAGTTCAAAAGTGACTCTATTTTAGTGACAAGCCTAGCGTTTCCCATCTGTTAAATAATGGCAAATGGCACAGTTCCCATGAGTTATCCCAGAAATATCTTTTAAGAGTCTATGTACAAATTGTCATTGGAAGCACAAACTGAAAGAAGGTAAATGCCATTGATGTAGAAGCAGATTTGTTACTAAAACCTTTCTCGTGAAATTTTTGTAGACATGGCCTGTTTAACACAATGTTAATATTCCTGCACGAGCTGTGTCTTGGGTACCATCATTCATTTATTCAACAAACATGTATTGAGTATCTATTTTATTTCAAGTGCTGACCTAAGTAAGGGCCAAGGATACAAAGTAAAATGAGAGATAGGGCATGTCTCCAGGAGCAGACTGTCTGAAGGGGGAGACAGTAAGTAAGTGGGCCATTTCAATGCAATGTGGTAAATTATAGGGTCCAAGTGTGCACAGGGAGCATATAAGTCACAACCTAAGCCAAGTTGTGAGGTCAGGAAAGCGGTCCAGGAGATGGAAACATTGAAGCTACTGCATGAGTAATAACAGTTGTTAGGAATGACTTACGGATTGCTGCAGCTGGTAAGATTTTGTTTTGTCAGCTCCTAAATATTCTGAGTAAAAAGTGCCTCTCTTTTGCAAACTCTAAAAGAAATATCATTTTGGTGATGGAGAATTTAGCCATGTGTGACTGCCTTTGTCTTTTCTAGCTCAACTATTAAGGCCAGACATCAAGAAAAAGATGTAATCAATGGAGAAAATTAACAACTGGGCAGGAACATAGCTGCTTGAGTTAGAGAAAGAAATATGCCGTATATAGACTTGACCAGAAAAAAACAGGTGATTCCTTGTTATCTCAGGGGGCCTTGATGCAAGGCAGTTTCCAAATGAGTTCCTTGAGTACTGAATTTCTGCTCTTTCCATCTTTAAAACCTATCATTCCAGGCTTGAATTCTTCCGTGTATCTGTTTATTGCTACCACAGAACAGCTTTCAGTAGGTCTGAGGATGTCTCCAAAAATTGTACTTGGGAGGAGGAGGTGAGGGCACCATTTCCCTCTTCATCTGTAACATAGTAGTAGTTACTGAGAAAGTTGTTTAGGAACTAGTTATTTATTCACATATTATTCATTCTTAAATATTTATAATACGGTATATAAATTATATATTAATAAAGCTGTTTTTAAAAAGACATTTATAGTGTGCTCCAATGTCTTTTCCCCACCAAGACCAGCATAGTTTGGCACATAAAGGTTTCTTGCATTGAGTTGACAGTGTGGCCTGGCTGTGCCCCTCTGTGGTGTTCTCCATCTCCTCTGGAACATGGCCCAGGGTGATAATCCTTCCTCCTTTCATGGTTGTGCCACTGGATGTGAACTTAAATCCCCTTTATTCAGAAATTTCCTGTGCAACCCTCCAGAAACATTCTATATAAATAGCCTCGTCAATAAAAAGAAAATAATTGAATGGAATGCTTGGAAATGTTCCAAGGTATTTCCTCAACCTTAGGAAAAAATCCCCAGTCTATAATGTTTCTACTCACTCATCCCCAGGAATAGAATTGGAAGGGTAAGTCAGGACACATAGCAGTCCTATTAGCAGGGAGATTCCAGAGAAAAAGTAACTTGACAGCTTCTTTTCAACAGAGAAATGAGATAGGAGCACCAGAAGAGAAGGGAGACAGTCCTTTTTCTTTCTTTCTTAAAAAAATTTATTTATTTATTATTTATTTTGGCTGCACCGGGTCTTAGTTGCAGCACACAGGATCTTAGTTGTGGCATGTGTGTGGGATCTAGTTCCCCGACCACAGATCGAACCTGGGCCCCCTACATTGGGAGCATGGAGTCTTACCCACTGGACCACCAGGGAAGTCCCAAGGCAGTCCACTTTCTAAAAAGTTTAACTCTAAAAGATAAAAAACATTCAAAACATGTTTTGATGGGGAGCAACAGGGATGGTATAAATAAATACAATACAGATGTCTAGATATGGAGCAGATTTTTCTTGGTTAAAGAAAAAATATGGTTCCACTTCCATTAATGGTGAGTAGCTTATATCAGACCAACCATCCCATAGGTAACACTTATAAAGTCTGGGCAAAATATAAGAAAACAACTATAGGAAGGCATTGAAAAGTGACCAAAGCAGGCAGAAATTGGAGGGTAATCAACACTTGGAAGAAAGGAAGGACATTGGGTGAGTTTTCCATTTTTTTATAACTCTTTACAAGAGGGCAGGCTCCAGGCAGCTTCATATAGGAAGCTAAGGCTTTAGCTTAGCTAAAATTTTGTAACCTTACAAATAAGTATTCAGAGTGAATACTTAGAGCAACCACAGCTGAAAATGTGAAGGAGAATATTACAGAAAAGAGAGAGCCATAAAGAGACCCCCAATTTAGGAGTATAAACTCTGCCTGAAAATCTGGCTCAACCTTGTACTATGTATGTGCAGGGCAGAATCCAAGCAACCTATATACAGCTAAAAGAACTGAACAGATTTTTCAGCTGCTGCCCAACATGGAGAGACAGAGTTTGGAGGTTGAGTTCTACCAAATTAATTGTCAACTAAAACAAAAATCAATATTCTTGAGAAGAACAAAACAGAGTTTAGAGTCTCTGCAATGTATTTAATTCACCATGTCCAGGATACAGTCCAAAATTACTATACAAAAGAAGAACCAGGAAAATGTGACCAGTGCTCAAAGGAAAAGACAATCAAGAGGTCAACCCCAGGATACCTCACATGTTGTAATTAGCCGACAGGGATTTTAAGGCAATTATTATGATTATACTTAAGGATGTAAAAGAAAATTTAATTTTAATGGGTGAATATATAGGACATACCAGCAGAGAATCAGAAATTAAAAAGAAATAACCAAGTGAAAATTCTAGACCTAGATATTAAAATATCTGATATAAAAAATTTGACTGGATGGACTTAACTGCAGATGGAGATGGCAGAAGAAAGAATTAGTACCCTTAAAGATAGGTCAGTTGAAGTTGTCCAACCTGTAACAACAGTAGAAAGCCTGGGGAAAAAAATGAGCAGAGCTGCAATGCCTTTTTGCACAATATTAAGACGTCTAACATTATAACTGGAGTCCCATAAAGGGAGAGAGAGAGAGAGAGAGAGAGACAGTAAGTGACCAAAAATTTGAAGAATCAACGGCCAAAGTGTTTCCAAATTTGGTGAAATATCTAAGATACTCAGCAAACACCAAGAAGGGTAAGTACAAAGAGAACCACATGTAGGCACATCATACTCAAACTACTGAAATTCAAAATTAAAGACAACGTATTTAAAGCAGCCAGAGAAAAACAGTACATTGTGAATGGGGTAGCAATGATACATAATTGACAGCTGACTTCTTATCAGAAGCCAGAAGGCAACTGAATGGCATATTTAAAGGGCTGAAAGAAAGAAAACACTAGAATTTTATACCTATTTTATACCTAGGAAAAGTACCTAAAATTTTACATCGAGCAAAAATACCCTTCAAGAATGAAAGTGAAATAAAGGTATTTTAATATAAATGAAAACTAAGAGAATTCATTGCCAGCAGACCAACTCTATAAAAAATGCTAAAGAAATATTTAGTACTATGTAGCAAACAGTAGCCTTCAGTAGTATGCAGTAGTTTGTGTTTGCCAAAAAGCTGAACTTGGAAAGAAGTTTCAGTTGAAGTAGTTTATTTGGTAATGTTCTGTGCTGAATTGTATGTCCCCTGCCAAATTTGTATGTTGAAGTCCTAATCCCCAGCACCTCAGAATGTAACCTGCATGGAGATAAGGGCTTTAAAGTGTTGGTTAAGTTAAAATGAGGTCTTTATGGTGGGCTCTAATCCAGTATGATAAATGTCTTTATAAGAAGAGAAAATTTGGACATGTGGAGAGATAGCAGGAATGTGTGTGCATAGAGAGATGACCATGTGAGGACACAGCAAGAAGGTGGCTGTCTACAAGCCAAGGAGAGAGGCCTCAGAAGGAACTAAATCTGCTGACACCTTGATCTCAGATTTCTAATCTCCAGAAAGTGAAAAATAAATTTCTGTTGTTTAAGCTATCCAGATTGTTGTATTTTATTATGGCAGCCCTAGCAAACAAATACATTTAGGTGATACCAGGGAACATGGTAGAGAAGTTGGGATGGAAGAGAGGGAAGGAAAGGCAGCCAATAAAAGGTGTATTATTAAGCTCTGTGGGCACTCCCTTGTAAAGGCCTGAGGGAATGGTGCTAAAGATCATAGTAATTAAGGGGACAGGGAGTCCAGCAGATATGGATTCAATCTTCCTAGCTCTTTATTTATCTATAAAATAGGGATAATATCTCACTTAATGAGAATAAAATAACACAGTCCATGTAAAACCCTTAGCCAGTATTTGACATTGTTTTAAGTGTTCAATTAGTATCATTATTTTATCATCTGATTCCATGACAATGCTATGAGATTAGTGTACATGATGATAATTTCTTTTCAAGTATTTCCAGTAAGGAAAATAATTAAAATTTAAGTTATGTTGGAAATCTTAACAGTATTCTTGTGATTTATAGTGTTTGGTACAGCATGTTAGTAAATACTTAATATATTAAATACTTAAATATATAGTATATATTCAATAATAATTCCTTTATATACACATGATTTTCATGTTGGTGGAGCTCAACCTGTACTGAAATTATATTACTTTGTGTTCTGAGTTTCCTGCTTCTACAATCACATTCTGTAAAGTATAATACATACATATTTTATTAGTGAGGCATGTCAGGTGTTTTCTTCCTCTAAGACCCAAGATTTGGAAGGGGACTTTTGGTGAGTCATCATCTTGGTGTCTTGTGGTGATGTGTGACCTTATTGTCTACTTACTGCCTCTGAGCATGGCTTCCTGAAATAAGGCTGCAGTTCCCTAAATGCTGACTGGTTGCAGCGGTTTTGTCATTGCTGTAGACACTGCCATGGCATTCCTGGAATTACGCTTGATAGGTCTCCTGGGGCCTCCTGGCAAACAGGAGAGTATTTTGTAACAAAGATGTCAGGTACTTAAGTAAATTACCTTTAATTATGAAAAACACAAAGGCTCATAACAGAATTAGTGATCAAAATAGAGTATTTTTTATTAGCAGTAGTTAAGAAATAAAAATTTAAAGACAGAGTTCTATCTTCACATTAAAAAAAATTTCAGATCATGTAACTGAGACTGAAGGAGCCAATCTACTTCAAAATTTTATTTTTTAAGAGACTGTTGAGAACACATTTTTAATAGTTTTATTTTTATTAAAAGCATGATAAGCATTTTATTGATTTCAGTAAAAAAAAAAATCAGTTTATGTGTGTATTACAACCGGTACTAGGAACTGGGAGATTAAAAAAAAAAGAAAAGGATTTGATTTAAAATGTTCACTTATTCATTGAACAGATATTTATTAAGCACTAAACATTACCAAACACTAGTCTAGGTACTATGGTCATAGGTATGAATAAAATACACTAAAACAAAGATAGAAAAAATTACTACCTTTACATTTGAAAGAAATACTTAAACAAAACATCTAGAAAAATTATGAAAGAATAATGACCAAAAACAGTTCCTTACATGAGGAAATGTCAAAGAAACAATCATTTAAACCCCAGATGATGAGTCAGCAATAGCTAAATTGTTTCCAATTTGGAAAATGATTTATCAAAAAAAAGATAAAAATAGAAAAATCACACACTACAAATAACTAAGGAAACAGCTAAGGCAATAATTGAACAGAATAGTCAAAGAATGGCGGCCACTTAAAACCATGCACTGGGGCTTCCCTGGGGGCACAGTGGTTAAGAATCCTCCTGCCAATGCAGGGGACCCGGGTTGGAGCCCTGGTCTGGGAAGACCCCACATGCTGTGGAGCAACTAAGCCCGTGCGCCACAACTACTGAGCCTGCGCTCTAGAGCCCATGAGCCACAACTACTGAGCCCATGTGTCTCAACTAGTGAGCCCACGAGCCACAACTACTGAGCCCACGTGCCATAACTACTAAAGCCCACGCGCCTAGAGCTCCTGCTCTGCAACGAGAAGCCACTGCAATGAGAAGCCCACGCTCCGCAACAAAGAGTAGCCCCCGCTCGCCACAACTAGAGAAAGCCCATAAACAGCAACAAAGACCCAACACGGCCAAAAATAAATAAATAAAATAAATACATTTATTAAAAAAATAAAAATAAAACCATGTACCAATAAGCAATCCCAGATGTATCTATATATCTATCAATTCCAAACAGATAAGATTCCAGGGATAGAATAAAATGAAAGTTAAGGTAAGAGAAAAATATAACCGTCATGCGAATGTTCCCACAAGGCCTATGTCTTTGTGGGTTCCCTTGGGTACTTGTTAGGCCCCTACTGTGTGTTCAGGAATTCTCTTCCTTCTGTTTAATCAGAGTAACCAGGTTCTGGCAAACTGAGTCATATAAACTAAATTCAAGAGACCTAAATAAACCAGACTGATTGTGTCACTTTATTTATTAATACATTTACGGAGGATAAAATCCTCATAGACATTCAAGACACCCTTCCCCAGAAAAAAAGGCACTTGGATGAATTTAAGGAAGTCTCATTTAGAATGTGGGAGAACTAAAAGAATTATCCTGTGGAATGCTGTTCATTCAACACATGTCTATTGAGCATTTACTATGTGTCCAGCACTGTACTAAATGCTGTGGAGCCAGATTTTAATAAAATCTTTCAATCCTTCGAAGAGCTCACAAGCTAATGGGGCAACACTGAGGAATAACTGTAACACAATCTGTGGTAGGTAGGAGGTACTAGGGAAACACAGAGGAAAAAGTTATTACCTTAGCCTTGGGAGAATGAGTAATGGTTTCCGGGAGATGATACTTCAGTTGAATTTAAAGGAGGAGACAGTGGAAAAACTTCATCCCAGCCACAGCAACAAACACTTACAAGGACATGGAGTATTTAGGAAACAGCATATGTTACTATCACTGATGTGTGAGGTCATCTGATGGATGATGACATTGGAAATGAAGGCTGGGACCGTTGTTTCAGTCGTGAGTAGACATGGAAGAGAACAATGAGATCAAACTTGTGTTTTAGAAAGATCCTTCTGGCAATGTTGTGGAGGACAGGGGAGCTATGGGAAGTAAGGAGGGAAGTTAAGAGGGTACTCCAATAGCCCAGGCAAAAGTTTTAAGGCAGTGGAAGTTAAAATCCATGGATTTTACAGCTTTCTCTGAGCATGACTGAGGGTTCAGCTAAAGGAAAATTTTCCCCCCACTAGGACAGTGTTGGATACACACCAGCAAATATATCTGCACTGCTTCTTTTAGAAAATCCATCCAAACAATAAGCAAATGATTAACTCCATATGTTTATCTTTTATTAGACATTAGATTTCTGTCTCTCCATGGAGCTCAGGAAATAACCTAAATCACTGACAAGATTTTAAGAGAGAGTAGGCCATAATACTACTACTACCTATTATGTATTTAAGTCTAACAGTCACCTTACTGGATAGGTAGGGAACAGACCTTTTGTTACACCAGCATTCCTCAGGAGTCTGGGAGTCACAGAGATTACTCCAGGGCTGGGGGTGGAGTAGGGGGTGTGGGATGGGTTGGGGAGGAGTGGGGCATTTGAACCAAGGTGGTTAACAGCTACGGAGGGGAAAATAGGATTTCTCATACAGCTAAGGACTGGGTTTGAGCTATATACCCTGACGGATATGGGGATTTTTTTTACTAAGACCCAATACGATTTGGGATCCCCAATTACATAAAAAAGATAATTTATCTGTAAGTACTTTTATATACATCAATAAGTTAGAATACTGCTGATTCTAATTAAGCAACCCAGGTACTGCAAAACTGATGTCACAGCTGGAGGACACATTTCAGATTTGGAACACCAGCACTCCTTTGTTTGTTTAAGAATGTTCAATCAACAATCAATAAGCAGGGCTTCCCTGGTGGCACAGTGGTTAAGAATCCGCTTGCCAATGAAGGCGACACGGGTTCAAGCCCTGCTTCGGGATGATCCCACATGCCACAGAGCAACTAAGCCCGTGCGCCACAACTACTGAGCCTGCACTCTAGAGCCCGTGAGCCACAACTACTGAGCCCATGAGCCACAACTACTGAGCCTGCGTGCCACAACTACTGAGCCTGCACTCTAGAGCCCGTGAGCCACAACTACTGAGCCCATGAGCCACAACTACTGAGCCTGCGTGCCACAACTACTGAGCCTGCACTCTAGAGCCCGTGAGCAACAACTACTGAGCCCATGAGCCACAACTACTGAGCCTGCGTGCCACAACTACTGAGTCTGCGTGCCACAACTACTGAAGACCACGCGCCTAGAGCCTGTGCTCCACAACAAGAGAAGCCACTGCAATGAGAAGCCTGTGCATCGCAACAAAGAGCAGCCGCCGCGCGCCACAACTAGAGAAAGCCCACGTGTGGCAACAAAGACCAAACGCAGCCAAAAATAAATAAATAAATTTATATTAAAAAAACAAAACCAACAATCAATAAGCAGCTTCAGTTTTAGATTTCAGATTCTAAACTACATGTGCTCTTGGTTACTGAGCTAGCTATATAGAAAGCTACATAGGAACTCATCTACTGCTCTTTTCAGTGTTCATCAATTTAAAAGGTAAATTTGTTTCTATTGCTTCTAAAATTACAAGTGACTTATTTTTGTAATAAAAGCCCTTTATTTTAAACTAAAGCTAAAATTGTGTACTGTTTAAATTTTTAAAGTAAATTCTAGAAACAGAGTGTGATTTCTTTAAATGTCAGAAGCTGGCAAGGGAACAGATAGGAAGCCTTGTTTAATCTGTTAATAAGATCAAGTAAATGGATGTAATAAGCGAACAACTTCTAACCAAATAGCCACATACTTGATATAAGTGGGGAAGCTTTCTCCTTTCAGAGGAGACTATTATTATCAGAAAAGAAACGCTGTGGAAATTCCTGCCACTGCTGTATAGTAGGTGGGGTAGTTATAATTTTTCCTTCTTCCAAGCTTTGCCAAGCTTACGACTTCCTTACATGTACAAAGGACTAAGAGACACCAGCTTTTCAAAACCAAGAAGTCCATAGTAATGTGTTAATTAAATCTAGGCTGGAGTAAAAGAAAGGTTGGAGAAATTTTAACATCTCTAAGGAACAAGTATAGCGGTTTGGAGCTTTTAAAAGTCTTGGAAACCAGCAGAGACTGAGATAAATTGGAGCCAATTAGCCAAGAAAATGAAATAACGAAACTAACAGTGATTAAAAAAAAATAGTGAGGAAGATATATACAGAAGTTAGTGTTTTAAAATTTTTATTCTAAGTTTTTATCCTGAAAGCAGTGTGTTTTAGACACAACAGCCTTTTCCAGAACTAATATATTGTAATACTTCCTTTATTACCTTGAACTGAAATTTATAGATAACTTACCTACTCACGTAATTTTAAAAATTATGATAGGGCCCTAATTATAATATAAAGGAGAAATAAAAAGAAGAATATTAACAGCAAAAGAATCTGTATTTTGCTATGTAAATGCTTGGGCACAACTCCACTAAGGCATAACAGAGGAGTCTGACGCAAGCAAGGGGCAGCCTGGCAGGTGAGTTACATTGGTGACTTGATACCAGGAACAGTGTTATCAATTGGCAGAGTTCCAAACACAACATAGTACAACATTCCCTCTATAAGACAGCAGTCGTATCCCCAGATCAGTGTGTATTAAACTGTACACCTCCCTGGCCCCAAATACAGATATTTCATGTTTTTAAAGAAACCAGGGTACAAGGAAGGTAAAGAAAAGGGTTGTAGAAAAAAGACTGAACTAAAAGGACAGCTGACTTCAAGTCCTGAATTCTCCCCTCTGGAGTGGATACTGGCCCTTTGGGTGCCTAGCACTTGAGTCTCCTTCCTTGATTTGGGGGTCCCCCCGAAGTGAGGCTTGCTGGGAGACATGACTCTGCCTCCTAGTGTAAGGTACCAGATATTCCCTCTCCCTGTCCCTGGCAGAACAATTAATTGGACACTCTTGCCTGGGACTTAGAAGGGACTAGACAAAACCTTGGAGTAGTTATAGATTATCGGCAGCTGCAGCCGTGTTGCCGAGAGTCCAAGTGGGCAGTAGTAGCTGAGGGAGCCGCTGCCCCGACCTTAACTTTCCAAGTTTGGTTCTCCCTTGGCTCCCCAAGATCCTGCAAGAAATTATTCTTTTGGCTTCTGCTGTCCAGAGTCAATTTGTTGATCACAGCCAAGAGCCCTGACAGGTGCCATTTTCACTGGGCCTCAGTTTCCTCACATGCACAGTGATTAGAATTCCTGGCTTTTTTTTTTTTTTTTTTTTTGTGGTACGCGGGCCTCTCACTGCTGTGGCCTCTTCCGTTGCGGAGCACAGGCTCCGGACGCGCAGGCCCAGCGGCCATGGCTCACGGGCCATGGCTCACGCGGCACGTGGGGTCTTCCCGGACCGGGGCACGAACCCGCATCCCCTGCATCGGCAGGCGGACTCTCAACCACTGCGCCACCAGGGAAGCCCAGAATCCCTGGCTTATTAAGGTTCTTTCCAGGCTTGATGGCTACTAGTCAGTGAATCTCTGAAGGCAGCAGATGTGGGTAAATCCTTTATATGTAGCTTGAGCTTCAGAATTTCCAAGGGGCTTTCAAGTCTATCATCTCATTTGGCTTGGAGGGACAGGGTGTACTCTAACACGTGGTGAGCAAAGTGTTTACCCCAGTGCCTGGAGATTACAAAGCACTTAATAAATTACAGTTATCATTACTGACACAGATGTAATTTAATTGAAAAAATAAAGCTGCTTTTAGTATATTTGGTATGATCTCATTTCAGTAGGGATTTGTTTTGCACACCAGTGAATCCTCTCTGAATACAGTAGGTACTCAATAAAGATCTGTTGAAACAATGAACTTCTATAAAATAAAATTGTGCCATTTGCTAGGATGTGCATAGAAAGAATCTGGAAGAATCTGGAGGGGTGGTTTATCAGTTTGCTAGGGCTGCCATAACAAGATACCACAGACTAAATGTTAAAGAATAGAAATTTATTTTCTCATAGTTCTGGAGATTAGATATCTGATGTCAGCAGGTGTGGTTCCTTCTGAGGCCTCATTCCTTGGCTTGCAGATGGGCTGCCTTCTTGCTGTGTATTCACATGGTCTTTCCTCTGTGCATGCACTCATATGTCTGATGTCTCTGTGTGTCCAAATTTCTTCTTCTTGTAAGGGTACTGGTCAGATTGGATTAGGGCCCATCTTAACAGCCTCATTTTAACTTCATCATCTCTTAAAAGACCCTGTCTCCAAATACAGTCACATTCTGAGGTACTTGGGGCTCAGGTTTCAACATGAATTTTTGGGGGACACAATTCAGTCCATAACTGGTGGCAATATGGAAGATTTACTTTTCTTAAATAATATGTTCTACAATGTTTCTGTAATGTTTAAATATTTTACAAGGAGCCTAATTATTTTATAATTTGGAAAAACAATAATTTTAGAACAAAAAAATACTTTGTGTTTATAGTTAAAATATAGATTTTAGGCTTAGATCATTACAAACAGAGCCTTCATTTACATGAATGTCTCCTGGGGCATTTGAAAGTTGAGGGATGAAGGACTTTCTTAAAATTAATTAACTAATTTTAATTTTTGGCTGCATTGTGTCTTCATTGCTGCACGCGGGCTTCCTCTAGTTGTGGCGAGTGGGGGCTACTCTTCGTTGCAGTGCGCGGGCCTCTCATTGAGGTGGCTTTTCTTGTTGCAGAGCAAGGGCTCTAGGCGCATGGGCTTCAGTAGTTGCGGCACGCGGGCTCAGTAGTTGTGGCTCTCAGGCTCTAGAGCGCAGGCTCAGTAGTTGTGGCACATGGGCTCGGCTGCTCTGTGGCATGTGGGATCTTCCCAGACCAGGGATTGAACCCGTGTCCCCTGCACTGGCAGGTGGATTCTTAACCACTGCGCCACCAGGGAAGTCCCTGAAGGACAATTCTTTATTGCAGGACTGACCTGGGCAGTGCAGGATGTACAGCATCTCCTCCCCATAACTATTGCCAGGAGCGCCCTTCCTTCATCACTCTGGCAATGAAAGAAGTGCTCCACCCATCCCCCAATTTCCAAAAACTTCATTGATCATCACCACTATAAAGTATAATTTTATACTAATATTTGCAAATGTTTAGAGGTGCTTTCTTCTTTCTGTGTCCCTTTTGCTTTTAAAATAACATAGGGAGAAATCATGCTAATGACCTCTAGCTATGTCAGTGGGAAGCTTGGCTGTGTCTGAGTCATGGCGGAGTATCATGATAACTAAAGTTGCCCAAAGACAGTTGAACCTCTTGCTGCAGTTGATGTAAATTGCAGGCATGATGCTCAGGAGAAAATATAATAATAGCTAATGTGTCGTGAGCACTGAATATGTGCCAGGCACTGTCCTAAATGCTTTACATGTACAAATTCATTTATTCTTCACAATAATCCTATGACAGGCACTAATATTTGATAGATGAAGAAACAGGCACAGTAAGGGCCAGTGACTTGCAAATGATGGAGCTGTGCTTCAAAGCAGACAATCTGGCTTCAGGCTGCCATGCTTAGCCACCATAGGGTACTAGCTCTCCTTTATCGAGTGCCTACCAGGTGCTCAAAACCTAGTAAGCACTGTACTTTCATACATTATGGCATGTGATCCTTACAGAAACAATCTACCTCCATTTTACAGACTTGGAAACTAAGAGGCTCAAATCTCTTTTGGAAAGTAGACAGCTTATATGCATACAGTTTATTAACATGTACAAAATAATGGCAAACGTATCCAAAGTTATTGCCACAAATCAATATTGAGAAACAAAGAAATTATATGAATATATATTCTCTTTCAAATCTATTTAATTTAGCAGTCACTTCTCATTGAATTTTCTGAGGCTCTGAGGGTCTTATTATTGGATATTGTATATTGTGTAGAAGTGATTTATATGTATGGTATTGGTTTCCCCTAGGAGTGAGTGCAAAATAACTCAATTGGGCTAACAGTAGTCCCAATTTTATGAACTGATTGATAGAAGCAATACTGTAACAAATTCAATAGACTTTACTTTTATTTATTTTGTTTTGTTAAAAGAAGGCAGTCCCAGAGATTTTTAAGGAAGCCAGTTTACTCATGCTACCAAGAATGTACTCACATTTTGGGGCACCACTCCAATTACAGTTGGTGTGATTGTTAGTATCAGCTGAAGTAAAACCTTACAAAGGCTGTCAGAAAATGCACTAAAGGCAAATAGGAATGGCTTTTTTGATATACTTGGAAAAATTATAAACTTAATAAACTTTTCCTGATTTGTTGTTGTATTCCCCCTTACCTGATAGTAGTCTGGGGATCTTTTTCTGATCTACTGTTTTGAATTAAGTGTATTTGCCTTTTTTCCAGATTTTGATTTTCAGGATAAAGTACACGTTGCTCTTTTTCTTAAAAGCTAATACTTCTCCAAATATTTTACTTTTCTTATTCTAAAACAGCACAATGACATAAAAGAAAGTTCTGAAAAAGAAAAAAACCCTCTAATCCTACTACATTAATACATTACCATATCTGAGAATAATCTTCTAGTTTTTATCTGCAAAAACACTTTTTACATAATTTGTACACATATGTATGTAACATTTTACAGTTACTTTCACTTAAAAAATACCATAATTATTTTCTGTTTCTATAGATCTCACAATGATAATCTGTAACGGGTATGCAACATTTCTCTGAGTGGATGTATCAAAATTTGCTTAGCAATTCTTTTACTGTTGGTCATTTAGGTTGTTTCTCATTATTCTCTACTCTACAGAGGCAATAAGTTTCTTTGTGCTGAAGGTTCTCATCACCTGTTTAATTATTTTCTTAGATCAAATTCCTAGACGTGGAGTATTGTTGATTTGATTCATACTCTGCTCTATCACACCAGAAGCTATACTGATCTTCAGCATGCTTGTCTGCCTCTCTGCTCATTCTTTCCATTAACTAAACAACATCTGTCAATGGCCACTTACTCTGTTTGACTTTCTCAAGTTGTCCCTTGGTTACTTCCTTGGCGATAGCAGTATCCTGTGATGAGGTCAGAAGTCTCATGTTTACCAAAGAGGTGGGGCTTGTGAGCAGCTGAGTGAACATGGATCACATCCCAGACCCCAGTGCTGCTGCTACCTTCATGAAGGCAGTCCTTTATTCTAGCACAGGAACAGAAATAAAAATGGTCTCTGAGCTGACAAATGGGGTCCCAATGAATACTATGCCAGATTCTAGACATCATACGAAACTCATACAGGCCTATAAGATTAAAGTACAGACTAACAATATGTTATTTGGCATCCTGAATAGCAAAACAACGTGATTTCAAATGAAAATAGTTTAATTGGCTCCCACCTGGGATTTAAATGTCTAAATGCAATAAATGAGTTTTGGTTCATAATCAACTCCATGGCAGTAATCTCTAGCACAGCTGATAGATTAAAAATTTATGGTTAGTTTTTTAACAAGCAATGACTTCATCATTGAAGGTTCTCAAAGTACTATTTGATGTTTCACTGTAGTTTATCATCACAAATTAGAATCTTGGGCTATGTTAGGATCTGATATTTGAAGAAACGTGTTTTGCAATGTCTCCAAATAAGAAAAAGAAAGATGTTATTTTCAGGTTATTTACATTATATCCTCATTCCAGTTCAGCTTTACTTTATTGGCAAGGGCCGTCAGTACTATTATTGTCAAATCCCTCATATTAGTATTACAGGGACTTGGCAAATTACTTATCCTTTATGTTAAAAATTCTTTATAAAACCTTATATTTTATAAATAACAAAGCAATATTACATTATGGTGATTCTGAAATTCATAAGGAAATAGGCTTAAATATTAGCTGGAATGAGTTGTAGAGGAAAACTTACCTAGTTGTATATTTGTTGACTAAAAAAAGAAGGGTTGTGAAATACTTGATAGGTTAACAAAGTAAGTTGTTGAGTATGTGTGTGAGATTGATGTTTGAAACAGTTTAGGCACAGTACTCTGACAAAGTAGAAATGCTTCGTGCATGTAAAGTTATAATTTTATATCATTTCTGATTGCAGGCTGTATGCTTTGGGCTCTGGGTGTTTATTTTTAGGCCTCAGGAATTTGGAGAGTAAATGGTGCTTTTTTCTGTGAACAGGTTTCCTTATGATTGGTTATTTTGATTTAGAAAAATTCTCAGCCTAGAATTTTAAAAAAGGGAGTGCACCCTACGTTTTTTAGGGTTTTTTTGACATACCCCAGAAACCTCTCCCCATCCTCCCAATCTTATAAATGACTCAATCTCAATCTGTTTGGCATAGATAGCTTTAAGGATAATCATTGGCTTCCTGTTCTTGTGAGCACAATACGTATCAGGATGCACCAGCACCACCCAGTGGCCTTGAACTAATTCAACAGTTCCTTGGAAATAAATCAGATCTCTCAATTGTGAATTGTATACACATGCATGAAAGCATCAGGATTCAACTTCCCACAGAATTGAACCTGTTGTTAAGTAGTTCTGATTATACTTTGTTAACCTTCTTTATGAAAGATCAGGCTATTTATAGGGCAAGAAAATGGAGTTTGGAATGTTAAGGACCCTTGGCTCTTTTTGGCAAATCTGTAGCAATACATATACTTGTCAGTAGTGAACTAACACCCTGTTTTTGAAGGTTAAGTAGGAATTTATAAAAGCTAAAGAAACGTTATTGCAATGAGTGACACAAATTATTCTAAGAGGCGTGTAGAGAGTCTAAGGAGTCCACGCAGAATTTAGTTTCTGTATATGCTAAACACACTTTTCTATACTACTTCCTGGATGATAAAGATTCTCTCCTCCCAGTAGGGAATGGAATTTCCCTTTTTCTAGATGTATAGCAAACAAATTTTTTGTACCTTGTAGTTGCTGATTATTATACACATTATAGAAATAATACTTGCTGACTGGGGAAGATTGGAAAAATGCAGAAAAATAGAAATTAACAGCAAGGGGAAAATATAGTTCATAGTCCCTTCACTAAACACAATCACTGCTACCATGTTATTTCATACACATCTACCCTTAGCACCAACTCTGGAGGTAGATTTGCCTTGCTTTAAATCTCAACTGGGCCATTTAGTAGCTGTGATTTGGACAAGTTTCTTAGTCTCCTTGGTGCCCTGGTTTCCTCATCTCTAGGATGGGGATAATGAATAGTTCGGCTGCATAGGTCTGTTATGAGGATTAAGCAACTAATTCCGGTGAAGCTTTCAGAATAGTGCCTGTATATCTTAAACACCGTGTTAGCTGTTACTTTCCCATTCCTCTATTTCCTCCAACTCCTTCTTACTGTTATTATTTTCTTTTGTAGTTTGTCTTTAATAGATAAAACTGTACAAATAAAATTTTATACCATTAAAAATTATATGGTAGTATTATTCATTCATAAGTGTGATTTTTAATGACTGGTAAATACTATTGTCTTAGTGTTACTATTTAGCCTAGTACAATGAAGACAGAATATGTATATGTGGATTTTTATTAACATGCAAAATTAAAAGGAAAAAAATTTTAAAGGCAAACATAAAGGTTTTCTCTTCTAAAAATAAAAGTATATAACATGATGTATTTTTTTAAATTTATTTATTTTTGGCCGTGTTGGGTCTTCATTGCTGCGTGTGGGCTTTCTCTAGTTGCAGTGAGCGGGGGCCACTCTTCGTTGCAGTGCATGGGCTTCTCATTGTGGTGGCTTCTCTTGTTGCAGAGCACGTGCTCTAGGTGCCTGGGCTTCAGTAGTTGCAGCACGTGGGCTCAGTAGTTGTGGCTCGTGGGCTCTAGAGCACAGGCTTAGTAGTTGTGGCGCATGGGCTTAGCTGCTCCACGGCATGTGGGATCTTCCCGGACCAGGGCTCGAACCCATGTCCCCTGCACTGGCAGGCGGATTCTTAACCACTGCGCCACCAGGGAAACTCCTAACATGATGTATTTTGGAATCCTAAATTTCTGATTTCATTTTCATTTTGGCTAGTAAATATAGTTATTTTTTCTCTCATCAAGCACCACATACGCATCTATATACAGGGTGTGGTAAGTGCTGGGGATATATAATGATGAATAAGGTACTTTCCTGAATAAATTTGAAGTTTGAGGTACTCAAAGTGATGCAGAGGGAACACTGGGAAGGGCAACTACCTCTGCCTGAGAAAGTTGAAATTTGAGCTCGTATTGACAGATAAATAGGAATTTCCTGGGAAGGAAGGATATGGAATAAAAGTATTCCGGACAGAAGAGTCAGAGTGAATGACTTTAGCAGGAGTTGTGGATTGTCCACAAAGCACTGGAGTAGTGTCTATAAAGAAGTGTAGTGTGTGTGTGTGTGTGGGGGGTGGGTGTGAAGGAGGCAGGATGGGAAATCAGACTGACAGTGCTGCTCAGGCCTGGAAATGAAACTCAAGTTTATCGTTTACCCAGTAGAAGTAAGTAGTAATGAGCAGAACAAGAAAAAGTGCCGCTGCAGAGGCAGGCAGGATTGTAAAAGTAGATGGTTCCTCGTGTCCAGTGATGGAGGACAGGTGAGAGGACTGAAAACCAGACAAGTGAGAGGACAAGTGTATGACTGAAAATCATACAACCAGGGCAGTCGTGTGATTTAGCAGCCACCAGTGACCTTAGAGAAAAGCAGTTTGAAGTTCAGGAGTGAATGGGGAGAAAGCAATTTGAGACAGTGACTGCAGACTCTTCTTCCAGTAGGTTGGGAAAAGGCAGTAAGTGAGAGCAAAAGCAAGAAAAGCAACTATGGGGCGTGAAGTATCTTCATGATGGGAGATTTGAGAATTTCTATAGAGCAAGAAGTCTGATTGGTAGTTTAAGATGGCATATGATATTTACTTCACCTACTGGTCTGAAATTAAGAATCTCTAAAATACAAATCAAAACTCACACTGGTCAGAATGGCCATCATTAAAATGTCTACAAATAACAAATGCTGGAGAGGGTGTGGCGAAAAGGGAACCCTCCTACAGGGGGAATGTAAATTAGTGCAGCCACTATGGAAAACAGATGAAGGTTCCTCAAAAAACTAAAAATAGAGTTGCCATATGATCCAACAATCCCACTCCTGGGCATGTATCTGGACAAAACTATAATTCAAAAAGATACATGCACCCCTATGTTCAGAGCAGCACTATTTACAATAGCCAAGACATGGAAACAACCTAAATGTCCATTGACAGATGAATGGATAAAGAAGATGTGGCCTATATATATATATATATATATAAAATGGAATACTACTCAGCCATAATAAAAAAGAATGAAATAATGCCATTTGCAGCAACATGGATGGACCTAGAGATTATCATACTAAGTGAAGTAACTCAGAAAGATAAAGACGAACACCATCTGATATCACTTACATGTGGAATCTAAAATATGATGATACAAACGAACTTATCTATGAAACAGAAACAGTCTCAAAGACATAAGAGAACAGACGTGTGGTTGCCAAGGGGGATGGAGTGGGAGTTTGGGATTAGCAGATGCAAACTATTATATATAGAATGGATAAACAACAAGGCCCTACCGTATAGCCCAGGGAACTCTATTCAATATCCTGTGATAAACTGTAAAGGAAAAGAATATAAAAAAAAGAATAAAAAAAACAATGTCTTTCTATATTTATTTCTCTGTGTCTTAGACTGGAACACAAAACTTTAGTTTGAAGATAGATGAAAAGCACATCTTGGACTTGGTTCAAGGCTTTTATTTTGGTGTACCACAAAAGCAGTTAATAAGCAGTGCTAAGGATATAAATGAGGTAAGGATGCGGGTAGGTGAATTCAGCTGCCCACTTCTGCTTGTTCATGTATCACAAAAATTTTGGTGGCCTCAATACCTCTAGCAACTGAAATGCCAGAAAAGCATAGTATAGTGGGCTTAAAAAACAACAACAAATTTAAAAAAACCCACATATGTCAGTATCTAGAAGTAACTTATTCAAGGTGAAAATTCTGTTTTTAAGGAAGCCACATCATCTAAGCCTAATGTCTAGGTCCCGGGTCTTGAAAGTCTGCTGTGTCTGCTCCGGGGCAGTCTTGCTTTACATTTATCTTCATCTAGGGTCTTTTCATGGCAACACTTGGCAGGCCTAGAACACACAAGGCAAGGTAAAAGACACAAGGCAAGGTTTCTTTCCTTTGCTCTTGTTGGTTCTAATACAGGGGCTCATGAAACACAGGTATAATGAGCATTCCATTAATTTTCCTCTGCAGTTCAGGAACTTCTATGTTTTATTTATTTATTTTTTTTTTTCTTTTTGCGGTATGCGGGCCTCTCACCGTTGTGGCCTCTCCCGTTGCGGAGCACAGGCTCCGGATGCGCAGGCCCAGCGGCCATGGCTCACGAGCCCAGCCGCTCCGCGGCATATGGGATCCTCCCAGACCGGGGCACGAACCCGTATCCCCTGCATCGGCAGGCGGACTCTCAACCACTGCGCCACCAGGGAGGCCCAGGAACTTCTATGTTTTTTTAAAAGGCAATGTAAGCTTAAGAGATGTTTTCAACCCAACAGCTTCATTCAACTCAGCTAATTCTCTGGAGTTCCTTTTCTACGGACATCTACACAAAAACAACCTATTCTCAATGGTGGCAAAGGGTGTTATCTTCAGGAAATTCTGTCAGGGTGAGCCCAGATAAAATCTCCAGATTTGCTGCACTCATGAAATTTTTACTCAGGGTGACTTCCTTGAGATGTATTATTAAAGATGCGCATATTTCATATCTAATATGCAGGGCAGAGCAACATGAAGACTTCAGAGACTGCTTATAATATTCCATGTGGATTTGAGATTTTTGCTGCATTCATAAGTATGGAAAAAAGTATCTACATAACAAGAAAAATCAGTAAATCTCTGAAATAGTGTTTACATCTAGAGAGATACAATCACTTTTTTTTAAAAAAACCATCTGTCAAATGTCACTTGATATCTTCAGCATGTTTTAGTAAATCCTGACATACTTTATGGTCTTCTGATTTCAAATTTGTTGCTTCAATTTCATAATGTCCTGTGAACTCTGTGGAGGTTATAAGATCACAGCAGCACATTTTCTTAATCTCTTGGAACACCTCTTTTATCAGATAAGATTTTCTCAGGGTATGTCTTTTACAGTAGATCATATATATAAATTATGGCTATCAATGAGAGGCAATTATTTGGGTGCCTCTGAAGTCAGGCATGTTACATAAATTTGTGTTTCAGGCAAAAAAGTGATGAAAAATCCTTTCCTGATTTTATATGTTTAGGTCCTGGAGCATAAGTTTGAATCTCATTTTGTCTATGCTAGACTAAGAATATTGCTACAAGATAATACAGAAGTCAGTGGCTTCAATGTTTTATTCCTAAATAAATATGAAGCAAAACTGCAGTTTAGGAATAATCTGGCACACTGTCAGGTAACACTACTAATTCAAAATTTGGATAAGCTAAGTAAGTACTTTAGCATGAAATGTATTTTCTGTATTTTTCACGGAATTGTATCCTTACTTTTAATAAACACAAAACTGAAACAAACTTTAACAAATATGGTATGATATCACTTATATGTGGCATCTAAAAAAATGATACAGATGAACTTATTTACAAAACAGAAATAGACTCACAGACATAGAAAATAAACTTATGGTTACCAAAAGGGAAAGGAGGTGGGGATAAATTAGAAGTCTGGGATTAACATATACACATTACTATATATAAAATAAACAAAAAGGACCTACTATATAGCACAGAGAACTATATTCAGTATTTTGTAATAACCTATAATGGAAAAAAATCTGAAAAAAATGTATAACTGAATCACTTTGCTGTATACCTGAAACATTATAAATCAATTATACCTCAATAAAAAACTAAAACAAACTTTAGTATTTTAATTATCAGTATAAACATTTTTTCCAGCTTTACACTTATTAGCCTCTTAATTTCAATATATATATGTCTACATATCTATATATATCTATGTGTGTCTATTTACAACTTTAGCCATTAGGTAATTTTTTGTAACTTTGGTCTGATTATAAGGTGAGGTCCTAATCACAAGACAATGTGATAAGAAGGTAGGGCTAAGACCTTACAAAATAACATTTGATGCCTGAACCGCAAGTTTGAACTCTGAGGGCCCACTTTACTTGGATTTTTTTTCAGTAGCAAATACTACAGTACCGTACGATCTGAGATTGGTTGAATCTGAGACTCACAACTGCAGGTATGGAGGGCCAGCTATAAGTAATATGCGGATTTTTTTTTTTTTTTTTTTTTTTGCGGTATGCGGGCCTCTCACTGTTGTGGCCTCTCCCGTTGCGGAGCACAGGCTCTGGATGCGCAGGCCCAGCGGCCATGGCTCACGGGCCCAGCCGCTCCGCGGCATATGGGATCCTCCCAGACCGGGGCACGAACCCGTATCCCCTGCATCGGCAGGCGGACTCTCAACCACTGCGCCACCAGGGAGGCCCTATATGCGGATTTTTAACCGCATGGTGGGTGGGTACCCCTAACACCTGTGTTGTTCAAGGGTTAACTGTCGTCTGATTCTTGTTCATTTCTGCTAATAATGAGTTCAAAAATGCTTGATTTTGATCAGAAATTTGAAAATGATGACAACTGGAATTTCCGAGCATATCTTAAACCACATAAAAATTACCAGTGACAAAGAAAATAGGCTTATATTAAATAGTGTTAATTTTGAAGACATTTCAAACTTCCATGAAGGATAACCTTATAAGTGAAGTGTTCAATGTAGAAACCAGTACAAATTTTGGTTAGCTTGTTCAGAAACAAAATATTCTAAGAATGTTCTGAATATTATTTCCAATATTAAAGTGAAGATAATTTTTATAGTTGTTTGAGGTGCTGTAATATGTCTGTTGATACTCCCAGCTGTTTTACCAAACTGGCTGTCTGTTCTAAAATCCAAGTGAGGCTTGGGTTTTCAGAATGTGCACGTTCCTGTGTTCTACAACATTTTAAAGATGAACAATCTACCCCACTAAGATTCTTGCTACAGTTTTTGTTAAACTCAGCATTATTTTCATAGAGTCTTTCATCTTTAGCTTCATCAATCTTTTCCTCAGCTGGAGCTATATGACAAAGGTCCATATCCTGAATGGAGTCCAATAAATCTACAACATGGGGCTGTGGAGTGATTGATTTCAGATGTCTGAGCACATACTCTTCACACTGGCCAACTGCATCCAGAAGATTATTTATTTTACTGATCAAAGCCGAACTATTATTATGAAGGTGACACCAGGAGAGCAAAGCACTGAACAAAAATATAAGCAAGAGTTAAATAGAAAAAAAATTAAACAAAGGCTTTTAGAATTTTTGATGCTAAGGCTTACATGTTTCTTTTCCAGATAACACCATGCAAAAATTATTAACAGTAATGCAAGTCAAAATCAGGAAAGTAATGACGGTAAAATAGGATTAAAAATATAAGGACAATATATTTCAATAGGAAGTAAACAATTGGACTTAATCATATAAACTGTTTATAATTCATAACGCCTCCTTCACAGCTCTACATCCACTCTTCCTGATTTTAGATTTTTCCCCTTATGACTGTGTAGCTTCTGTTGAAGGAGGATACAACTAACAGAAAGATCTGAAAAATCAGTTTCTCCTTTAAGGACATCAACCACCTTCTAAACTAGTGACTCTCCATCTTGGATGCACGTTAGAATCACCTGGGAAACTTTTAAACTTAACAAGACTCAGGTCACACTTGAGATCAATTACATCAGAATCTCTGGGGCTATTATTTTTTTAAAGCTTCCCAGCTGTAACAAGGTGCAACCAAGGTTGAAAACCACTGTTCTAACCATATAGCTGCTTGCCATCAAAACCGAAGGTTGGGGGGAAAAAAAAGTTTTGAGACAACTTCACCTTTCCAACTTTGTTACAGAGTAGACACTTTGCTGAGCTAACTAACAATTTTATTGAAGGAGGTTAGAATTCTTCTAGTCCTAATAATTATTTTTCTTTAATTTTTTTAGTATAGACAGTTTTATTTTTTGACATTTCAGATCATTCACGTCACGAAGTAATGGTTGTTGTGAAAAGTAATGTTTTAAAAAATGCGTAAGATTTAGCAGTAAGCTTTCTAAGCTTATAAAAGATTAACTTGATGCGACGATAAACGTGATCATTTTCCTACTTTGGTATAGTATAAATGCTGATTCCCGACAGCTGAATTTTAGAAAACCTCAATGTAATGAATTTTTCCTTTGTTTTGACAACTTTTGTTTTATACCTTTTAAAAATCAATGATTCCTTGAAGCATTTCGTTTTTCTTTATAGAGGGCAGTTTAAAAGGTATAAAGCATCAAAGAGGACAAGCCTGCCATGCTCCTAGCTCCATGTGCCATTTGATCACTTGGTTCTGATACATGCCATTATTGCTATGGAATCTTGGCAGGTGTTCAAAATTTAGGACTAAAGTAAATGGAATCATTTTTCTGTTACCAGCTATAATTTTCATCATGTACTTCTAGTCTAGACGTCTGTTTAACTGTGTTCTGCTACCTGTGGAAGACTAAAAGCTTTATTCAAAACCTGAAGTTCGGGCTTCCCTGGTGGCGCCGTGGTTGAGAGTCCGCCTGCCGATGCAGGGGACACGGGTTCGTGCCCCGGCCTGGGAAGATCCCACATGCCGCAGAGCGGCTGGGCCCGTGAGCCATGGCCGCTGAGCCTGCGCGTCCGGAGCCCGTGCTCCGCAACGGGAGGGGCCACAACAGTGAGAGGCCCGCGTACCGCAAAAAAAAAGAAGGAAAACCTGAAGTTCTTTTTAATTACTCTGAGATACAGATTGGTGGTAGTTCAGGTAGCAAAAACCAGACACTTCCTATCACTTCTTTGCAGTAAAAGACAACACCTGGCTCACATATTAAAGTGGATGGACTTTTGACTTTTTGAAGGCGATTTTATTCTATGCTCTGCAGCACTCTTTTGTGGATTTAACAATAGGAAAAGCACTTCACTTTAAACACTTTATTTTTACATATTAATTTAATAAACATCCTCCAGTAGTGCTGAGGTTAAAATAATTCAGCATTTAAGTTTTAAAACTTACCTCAATGTTCCTCTGAGTTGTCCATAGTTTTTAATGACTGCTGCACCTTCTTTATAACCTTGATTGAAACCTTGTTGAAGAGTAACTGCTTTGCCGGCATCTACTCCATCTCTATAGCCTTCCTAAAAATAAGAAAGTAATGAAGGATTACAGTTGTAACCAACACCAAGTAAACCACTGTAGGTTTTTCCAGAAAGTCAAAGAACCAATTTGGAAGACTGATGAAACAGGCCTCTACTGGGTTATTTCACAACACAGTTCTACAACATATGGCATAACCACACAACCAAAGTAGACTACGCTTCTCATAAAAGTTTATTATTGGTTTATCCCATTTTTGAAGTCTAGACTTATTGGGCACATTTCTAAAAAATTTTTATTTATTTTTGGCTGCGTTGGGTCTTCGTTGCTGCGCGCGGGCTTTTCTAGTTGCGGCGAGCGGGGGCTACTCTTCGTTGCGATGCGCGGGCTTCTCACTGCGGTGGCTTCTCTTGTTGCGGAGCACGGGCTCTAGGCACGCGGGCTTCAGTAGTTGTGGCACACGGGCTTGCGCGCTCCGCGGCGTGTGGGATCTTCCCGGGACCAGGGACGGAACCCGTGTCCCCTGCGTTGGCAGGCGGATTCTCAACCACTGCGTTGGGCACATTTTAAAATACTGACTCTATACAGTTTTACAAAACCCTGTGTTAGCAGTAGCTCCACAGAGAGGAAACATGGGGAATTACGTGTTTGGTCCCCTTAGCAACTGGACTGGTGTGGGTGGGTGATGCCGGGCAGTAAGGTCTTGGAACGGAAGCAGGGAAAGAGGAAACTGGTTTAGCAAAAGGACCATGAGAGGTCTGGTTTGAGAAATTTTGCTTGATACCTAAATTCAAGTAAACTGCAAATCCTCTGTGGGCAGGGATTTTTTTGTCCCGCCCCAGCACTCAAAAGATGCTCGGCATTGACTGGCCTCGCCTCAGCCTTATGTCTGACACTGACATGGTTGTTAAGCTAAACAAGTACTATTTTACTGAAGCATTAAACAAGCGCAGATTTAGTGGCAACTTAATGGTTGCCAAGGATACTAGTTGGAATGGACCTCACTCTTCGGTCCTCCCCCTGAACTAGGCGCTGACGGCTCCACCTGGAAACTGGGGGTGTGGTATTAAGCCGAGTCTCAATAGTGAGACAACTGAGAGATGGATAACTGACACCCGACAAATTAAAAAAACAAAACAAAACCCAACATGAATAGTCCCTTACCTAGCCATCAGAATTCCACGTTAGCTTTGTCTTACTGCCCTTCGACAACATTCTTTTTTGTTTTGTTTTGTTTTTTGCAGTACGCGGGCCTCTCACTGCTGTGGCCTCTCCCGTTGCGGAGCACAGGCTCCGGACGCGCAGGCTCAGCGGCCATAGCTCACGGGTCCAGCCGCTCCGCGGCATGTGGGATCTTCCCAGATCGGGGCACGAACCCGCGTCCCCTGCATCGGCAGGCGGACTCTCAACCACTGCGCCACCAGGGAAGCCCTCGACAACATTCTTAAGTGCACTTTTTCCAGCTGTCCTGATTACCACCACTCCTAACTTTAGGCTCCCGAGCCCTTCAAGCAACTCATGTCAAGTGCGTACATGTCCTCTGACAGCCATAATTAGACACATACAGTAAGTATATACGTTTCTCCCCCATCCCCTTCCCTCTGATCCTCATCAAACTGAAATCTCATCAAAGCCTAAGACAAAGTTCATTTTGTTCGCCGCCCCCCAGTGTCCAACGCGCCCCGCGGGCGCTCTAGGAACGCGTCCTGAGGTGTCGCGCGCTTTCAAGTAACCCATTGGGAAACCCTAGCAGGACGCGGGCAGGACTGCATGATGAGGGCGTAGGGAGGGCAGCGCCGGGCCGGGCCCGGACCACTCGGCCCTCTCCTCTCGGGTCCCCGCCTCTTCACAACGCCGTGCGCCTCTCCTCACAACCCGGTACAGCAAGGGACGCCCACCCCCTCCACGCAGCTTTACTTTGATTCGTCTCTGCATGTGGCTCCGCCATTCCCGCTGCACCAGGACCGACTCGTCAGCTTCCTCGTCAAAAACGTCCCTCTCCTCTCCAGGACCCTGGACCAAAGAAGCTGCTCGAATCCACGACATCACTGAGGAAACCTCAGAGGCGCCGGAAACGCCGGCAACTCCTTCCGGTCCGAGGGGCGGGGCGAAGACTGAGGAGCGGGGAGTTGCCTCGCGTGCGCGTGCGCGCTGAAGTGCGCGTGTGCGTGCGCGGTGTTTCGGTGTTGGGAGGGCGTCCCGGGAGGGTTCTGAATAATCCCGGGAGGGTGTTGCCTCCCGCCCGAGCCTTTTTGCTACCTGGTGTTGTGGGAGCTCCCTCACTTGCCTCGAAGTGTGGGCGTGCACTTATTATGGGCGAGGCGGATTCCTCCCAAGTGGGGCCTGTCCGACCTTGACCTCTGCAGAAGGCGGCGCCTACCCTCAGTGAAACCCTGTCCCTTCCCACCAAGGTCTATCTATACAGGGGTCGGGTTTTGGAGACCGGCGCATTGGCAAAACCTTTCAAGGTAGTTCTTTTGAGGGATTCTGTCTTAAAGTCCCCCTCAGGGCTTCCCTGGTGGCTCAGTGGTTAAGAATCCGCCTACCAATGCAGGGGAAACGGGCTCGAGACCTGGTCCGGGAAGATCCCACATGCCTCGGCGCAACTAAGCCCACGTGTCACAACTACTAAGCCTGCGCTCTAGAGCCCGTGAGCCACAACTACTGAGCCTGCGCGCTGCAACTATTGAAGCCTGTGCGCCTAGAGCCAGTGCTCCGCAACAAAAGAAGCCACCGCAATGAGAAGCCCACGCACAGCAACGAAGAGCCGCAACTAGAGAAAGCCTGCGTGCAGCAACAAAGACCCAACTCAGCCAAAAATAAATAAATAAATTTATTTTTTAAAAATAAAAATAAAAATAAAATCCCCCTCAGTACATTTAAAGGGTTGGACAGCCCAACTTTTTTTTTTTTTTTTTTCGGTACTAGGGCCTCTCACTGTTGTGAGTGGACTTGATATTCATGTAGAGTTGACAGAGGATAAACAATAAGCACTATATACGTAAGTTATACAGTTTTTTACAAGATCATAATAATGCTATGAAAAAACTTTTAAAGCAAGCAAAGTAAAGAGAGCTATATGAGTATGTGTGAGTAAGAGCGGTCGGGGGGTACAGGTTATAATTTTAAGTATTCAGAGAGAACACTGTTGTATATATACTTTTTATATATGAAAAAATATATAATACATTTGGTAGGTTCATGGAATATGTATAGAAACATTGTATACTTTGCCACAAAAAAATACCTTAATAAACTAAAAAGAATAAAGATTTTTACAGGTCATATGCTCTGATCATAATACAACAAAACTGGTAATGAATAATAAAAATGACCCCAATAATTTTAACTATAATTTAAATATAATATTGGACATTATAACCACCTTCCTAAATAAAATTTGGATCAAAAAGGAAATAAAAATTAAAACAACATATTCAGTAAACAATTGAAATCAGATACTTCCTACCAAAAAAACTTGGGAACAAATGAAAGCTATCCTATGAGGCAATTCTGTAGGCTTTAATGTCTTTATTATTAAAGAAGAAAAAAAAAAAGACAAAATTATTATACATCTTTTTTTTTTTTCTTCTTTTTACGGTACACGGGCCTCTCACTGCTGTGGCCTCTCCCGTTGCAGAGCACAGGCTCTGGATGCGCAGGCTCAGCGGCCATGGCTCACAGGCCCAGCCGCTCTGCGGCATGTGGGATCTTCCCAGATCGGGGTACGAACCCGTGTGCCCCGCATCGGCAGGCGGACTCTCAATCACTGCGCCACCAGGGAAGCCCTATACATCTTAATTAGAAGCAAAATGGTAGTAAGGGAAGCAATAAAGGAAGTAATCGAAATTAATAAAATAGAAAAAAACCTCAAACCTCATAAGTAAATCCAAAAGCTGGTTCTTTGGAAATACCAATAAAACAGACAATCCTTTTTTGACCCTGATTAAAGAAAAAGACAACAAAATTATACAAGATAGAAATGAGAAAGAAGGTAATGATAGAGAAGAAAATTCAAATATTATAAATCACTAACTAAAACTCAAGAGTAACACATTTGAAAACTTAGCTGATATGAGTAACTTCCTAATAAAACTGGTCCAACAAGTAGAAAACCTGAAGAAACTAATTACCATAGAAAAATTGGAGATTAAATATCTACTATAAAAAATAGCATGGAGACTTGACAATTTCACAGTTAAATGCTTGAAATCCTTTTTAATCTTTAAAGAATGATGGATAATTAAATGTAATTTTTTACTCTTCTAGGGCACAGAAAAAGATAGAAATTCACTAAATCATTTCATGAAACCAGCTTTACTGTTACCTGCTAAAGCTAATATGAAAAAAAACCCAAAGTTCAAGTTAGCTTATGAATATGTATTCAAAAGAGAATCCAGTACCTTATCAAAGGAATAATTCAAGAGGTTTTATTTCATGAAAGCAAACTGTGCAATATTAGGAAATCTGTAAGTATATTTCATTGCATCAACAATTTGAAGGAGAAAATCCATATGTTGTACTAATAAAAGTGGAAAATCATTTGAAAAATAGAAAAAATCAATCTTAGCAAAACAAAATAGAAAGAATAGAAAGAAATTACAAATTGATAAGGACTTTATAAAAAAGTCCAACAGCAAGTACTATTCTGAACACTGAGATATTAAGCTATTTCCTTTAAAGTGGGAAAAGAGAAGACATCTGGTGATCACCATGATTATTCAAGATTCTTTTGGAGACTAGTGAATGCAAGAGAGAAGTAATCTGTATAAATGTTGGATAATAAAAGATGAATTTATTTATTTATTTGCTGTTGATGTGATTGTATGCCTAGAAAATCCAAAGGATTTTGGTTAAAAACAACTGAATAAGGGAATTTGATAAGGTCTCTGGACATAAGAAATATAAACAGACCAATAGCCTCTTTATTTTCTAACAGTAACCATCTAGAAATGTAGATGAGATAAATATTCCACTTGCAATACCAACGAATACTATTAGATATAGTCTTTATATATTCACTATTTGGTATTTATTTAGTATAGTATTTATAAATGCTGGGAATACATTTTAAAAACTTAATTTTATTGAGGTATAATTTACATCTGGTAATATGCATACATTTTGAGTGTGCAGTTTGATGAGTTTTGACAAACATATATACCTGTGTAACCATCACCCAATCAAGATATAGAAATTTCCATCACCCTAGAAAATTCCCTCATACTTCTTTGCAGTCAATCATCAATGCCTCACAGAGGCAACCCCATTCTAATTTCTGTCACTCACGATTAGCTTTGCCAGTTTTAGAACTTCATAAAAATGGGATCACATATGCCTTTTATGTACTTGGCTTCTTTGACTCAACATAACGTTTCTGAGGTTCATTCATGTGATTGCATGTAGCAGTAGATTTGTTCTTCGTTATTGCTAAGTGCTCTTTTCATTGTATGGATATAGCATGGTTTGTCTGTTCACTTGTTGTTGGACATTTGGACTGGCTGTCGTGAATAAAGCTGCTATGAACATTCTTGTACAGGTCATTTTGTGTACACATATTTTCTCTAGGGTAAATATCTAGAAGTGGAATTGTTGAGCCAGGTGGTAAGTATAAATTTAACTTTATAAGAAACTGCCAACTGTTTTCCAAAGTGATTGTACTGCTTTACACCTCCACCAGCCTCGTATACGAGTGTCAGTTGCCCCACATCCTGTTGCTCCTCACTTAGAAAGAATTGTCAGTCTTTTATTTTTTTAATCTTTTAAAAAATTAAACTAAAAAAAACTGTAAAATTAAAAAAATTAAAGTATAGTTGATTTACAATGTTGTGTTAGTTTTAGGTGTACAGCAAAGTGATTCTGTTATATATATGTATATGTATGTATGTATATATATATATTGTTTTTTAGATTCTTTTCTGTTATAGTTTATTATAAGTGTGTCCATAAAGCTCATAACTTAAAGCCCCATCCTGACAACAGATGGGCACCAAGGCAATTGCTACAGCTTATTCTTTTATCCTTACTTTCATTTAATAGGTATTTGTTGAGTGCCCAGTGAGACGGGGCCACAATACCCAGCAGTGTAAACAACAGATTTGCTTTCACCAAGCATTCATCCTTAAGTTACCTGAATGGCGTTTGCATTCTGTGAAAGGCCTCTCCACATTGCCTACGTCATCCTTGGCACATAACTTTTTTCACAGAAGGCAGCTCGATGCCCCAACAGCAACTATCCTCATAATCGGCAGGTTAATCAGCAGGTGAGCTCAGGTGTTCGCTGACTTGTGGAATCTCGCCGTGGGGACAATGTGCCAGTATTGCTCTGGACTCATCACTGAAGAATGGCACTCTACTTGCGTCCATGACCAGACTTGCGGCTTATACCTCAGCAATTTATTTAAATTATAAACCCCTCCAGTGCCCTTCAGTGGCCTCATCTGTGTTGTGCTGGCCCCCAGTGGGCATGATGGGCATGAGATGGGTAGCCAAGGATGCTGTGTCTGCACGGCTGCTGGAGGCACTGAGTGAGTCTGGGGCCAGCCTCCTGAGGTCTGCTGGGGCTGAGGCAGGAGGTACCATGGTTCAGCAGTGACCTAATTCTCTCCGCAGGCAGCCTGAATGAGCAGGCGGAGCCTGTGTCAGTCCCTGGCCCAGCAGGCCTGGGCAGCTGCTATCTGATCCCAAGAAAGGGAGGAGCATGGGCCCTGCCCTAGGCGTGACACAGCCTCCCAGCTGGGGCAGGGCCCACAGCACCTCCGGGCAGCTCAGGTTTGGCTAAGTTGTGGTGAGGGAGCTTCCTTTCCCCCTCCCAGTCTGGGGTTTAACCTGGCCCCAGGGTTGTTCTCTCACACACACACACACACACACACACACACACACACACACACACCCTCTCCTCCTCCCACACACACACCCTCTCCTCCTCCCACAGCTTGGCATGAATCTTTGCTTCTTATTTTCTTGATTTGTCTTTGTTGATGTTTTTATTTGGGGGCTGGCTGAGCCAAAGGGTCAGAAATATGCCTTTGCCCACACCACTTGGCATTCTGCTTTTGGTGTATGCGTAGCTTTGAGGTTTTCTATATTAAACCCCTGGTTGGTGTACAAACTTGCTCAGTGCTTTACTGAACCAAGACCTTAGCAGATGACTCATCAGGGCCTTCAAGAAGCCCTGCCCATTTCCTGAGATTCAGAATCCAGACGTGGCTGGCCTTGGTTTAACTGCTTCCATGACATTTCCTTTTGAATATCTCCAAACCTTAAAGTGTAAAGATTTTGTCCACACAGACAGACACACATACACTCCTGCTGCAGGTTGTCATGCTCACTGAGACACCTTCAACTCAGCTGTCTGTGGACAAGGCATTGTGCATCCATGGCCATCCATCCATCCATCCACTCTTTCATTCGTCCATCTGTCCATCCATGACAAGACAGCAGCAAGTTCTGACATGGTTCAGGCCCCAGGGTTCACAGCAGTGAGGGCTGGGCTTCCAGTGGGCTCAGGATGCAGACCTTAGCCCTCGCCCAAGGGCCTCCGCAGATAATAACATCCTTTTCTGAGGCAACAGAAGCCAGGGCCAAGTGGGTTATGAAAGTTTGAGTCTTTAACCCCAACTGAATGGGGGAACCTAAACCTTAGCCTGTGACTATCCTGAGATGGGCCAAAAAAAAAAAAAAAAAAAAAGACAAATCAAGCATACAGATAACACTGAAACAGTAAAGAGTTAAGAGTTCATGTCTGTGCTGGAGGCGTTCATATGGAGGGACAGGAAAGAGGGAAAGAGAAAGGGGAACATGGCGCACACGCTCAGGAGTGCTGTCGAGGGCCTGGGGCACAGTGCTGACTCCTAGGGCAGGGAGGAGGACGGCTGTGGCCCATCCTAGGGGGCTGTAGCTTTCTCTCAGCCTCATACATACAAACAAAGCCCCTAGAAAAAAGGGGGCTTTTCTGGATACAGGAAGACAAGGGGTTAACCCAAACAATAAAGAAAAAAACCCCAAAAAGGCTCCTGCTAGACACTCTACTGAGTAGAGTTCCCTGTGCTATACAGTAGGTCCTTGTTGTTTACCTCTTGTACGTATAGTAGTGTGTATATGTTAATCCCAAACTCCTAATTTATCCCTCTCTCCATTTTCCCCTTTGGTAACCATTAGTTTGTTTTCTATGTGGGTCTATTTCTGTTTTGTATATAAGTTCTTTTGTATCTTTTTTTTTATTCCACATATAAGCGATATCATATGATACTTGTCTTTCTCTGTCTGGCTTACTTCACTTAGTATGATAATCTCGATATCCATGCATGTTGCTGCAAATGGCATTCTTTCATTCTTTTTCATGGCTGAGTAGTATTCCATTGTGTATATGTGTGTGTGTGTGTGTGTATGTGTGTATGTATATACATACATATACCATGTCAGTCTTTTTAATATTAGCTATTCTGATACTTGTGTGGTGATATCTTACTGTGGTTTTTTTTTTTTTTTTTTTTTTTTTTTTTTTTTTCTTTTTGCGGTATGCGGGCCTCTCACTGTTGTGGCCTCTCCCGTTGCGGAGCACAGGCTCCGGACGCGCAGGCCCAGCGGCCATGGCTCACGGGCCCAGCCGCTCCGCGGCATATGGGATCCTCCCAGACCGGGGCACGAACCCGCATCCCCTGCATCGGCAGGCGGACTCTCAACCACTGCGCCACCAGGGAGGCCCTTACTGTGGTTTTAATGTTCATTTTACAGATGATTTATGATATTGAAAATCTTTTCATGTGCTTATTTGTCATTTGCATATTTTAAAAAATGAAGTTTTTGCCCATTTAAAAAAATTGGGTTGGGACTTTCGTGGTGGTCGAGGGGTTAAGACTCTGCACTTCTACTGCAGGGATACGGGTTTAACCCTTGGTTGGGGAATTAAGATCTCACATACCATGTGGTGCAGTCAAAATAAATAAACAAATAAATAAAATAAAATAAAATTGGGTTGTCTTATGTTTGGATTTTAAATTTTCTTTATATTTTCTGGGTATAGGTCTTTTGTCAGATACATGAATTACACATAAGTTCTTTGCATTAGTTGTATTCATCAGACAGTTGTGGAGATAGGGTAAGGAGTTCATGAAGTTTTTGGGTAGAGAGGGAGCATAATGCCTGCAGAAGATAAAAAGAGGAAAGAGCATGATTAGGCACAGAAAGCCTATGTAAAGGGTGCTGATCTGATCCCTGTGATAGGGTAGGAAGGGAGAATGGAGAGGGGTAGGGCAGAGGGGGCTTCAGATTGGTGTGTAGATCTGGCAAAGTCTTGGCCAACATAAAAGGGGGCTCTGAAACAAAGGGCAAAGAGGTGTCCTGCGTTAGGCACACATGGCCATGCTCAAGGGATGCCCTGAAAGAGTGTGGCCTTGGCTAGAAGTCTGAGGGGCATCCTGTAGGTGCTTACAGACGGAGGCTGACAGCTATATTTCTTTGTCAAGAGCCTGATGATCTTTCAAGGTCCTTCTGAGTTTGTGATTCTAGTTTTTCCAAAAGAGCTTTCCTTTTTTTTTTTTTTAAACGAGCTGTAAATAATAATGACATCTCCTGCATACATTTTGGTGTCACAGTGTGAACTTATTCAAAGTATTTAGTAAACTTATCTTGCAGTTCAATATCTCATATAAATACTCTATGATGAGGTCAACCTTTGATTCACTCTGTTCTTTTCCTGTTCTTCTGCTTATCGATCATCCTTGTCTTTTCTTTCAAAGCCTCAACATTCTTTTTTATGTCCTTCTATTTCCCATCTCCTGCTACGTTTCATCCTTTATCTCAGTCTTCCACACTTTACTTGTGTCTTTTGCAAACTGCTATTTTGTAGTTGGTATAGTAAACTCTTAAGAGGGCACAGACCTTTTCTCGATTCCTCTTCAGTTTCTAGCTTACTGGCTTTAATCATTAAGTCTGTAGCAACCAGCCAACAGAACTCCGGATTTCTGTATGTCAAGGGAAGGGACTTTTCCTTGTCCCTTCTAAACTTTCATATGTTCTCTGAACATCTGTGGTATCCAGTGACTAAGTCTTTGGGCTCTGTCTTTTAATTGCTTATATCAGATTTTCTCTAAGACTGTAAGATATGTATTGGAATAATAAAATTGTTGTTATTGGTGAAAATGATAGAAGAGTATTAAAAATATGGCTTCTAAAGAGAGGGCCTTAGAATAAAGGCAGTAGATAATAGGTAGATCTTGGGCAGTTTTGCCTCCTTTATTCTAAAGTATTGTGTCTATAGAAGGTCCTAGTTATAATATAGCTGTCAAAGCTAAGAGGAAAAGTATTAGTCCAATATAGAATGTTTCTAATGAAAGGATGAGGTAGCCATTTCAGACAGGAGCCTGATTGATCTTTCTAATGGCCTACTGATGGACGGCTGTGCCTAATAGCATTTAAGCATGTTCAAGTCTGTCTAATCTTAAAAAAAAATCCTTCCTCAACCCCAAGCTCTCCTCTAGCTATTGCTCTCTGCCTCTCTTTCTCTTTGCAGCTGAACTACTCAGAAGAGTCAGTGTCTCCACTTCTCCACCCCTCACTTTTCAACCCACTGCAATCTGACTTCCAACTCCACTATCCCATTTGAAATGGGAGTGAGGGGGAGGGAAAGTTCCACAAGATTTTCGCCCATGACTCTCAAATCTCTCCCTCCAGCCCAGGTCTTCTCTGCACATCAGACTCATGTATCCAACTGTCTACAGGATGTCACCGCTTAGATTTACCATATGGATTTTAATGCATCGCATCTGAATTTGTCTTTTTACTTTCAGTGCTCTTCCTCCTCTTATGTTCTCTAGCTCCTCGATGCTCAAACTGTGGGGCAGGCACTTGTAGCGTCAGCATCACGTGGGAGCTTGTTAGAAATGCAGAGTTCCTGGTCCCATCCCAGACCTACTGAATCGGAATCCGCATCCTCAGGTAACTCATAGGCATAGTCAAGTTTGAGAAGCATTGCATCTCATTGAATGGTCACCACATCAGCTCATTCTCCGTGTTCTAAGTATTTCTCACATTTTCCAGTATTTTCTCCATTCCCACTGCCTCTTCCCTGGTTCAGGCTACCATCCTGCTTTACCTGGATGTTATAACAGCTTCCTAACTGGTCTCCCTGCCTCACGTCCGGTCTCCCTTCCAGCCCATTTCCCATACTCAGCTGGAACATGATTCCTAAAGCAAAATCTGATAGGGCCTTCCCTTGCTTAATTTTCTTCAATATTTTCTGATGGTTCTCAAGATAAATTCCAAATTCCTTTACATGGCCCAATCAGCTCCTCATCAGCTTTTTTTTTTTTTTTTTTTTTGCAGTACGCGGGCCTCTCACTGTTGTGGCCTCTCCCGTTGCAGAGCACAGGCTCTGGATGCGCAGGGTCAGCAGCCATGGCTCACGGGCCCAGCCACTCCGCGGCATGTGGGATCTTCCCGGACCGGAGCATGAACCCGCGTCCCCTGCATTGGCAGGCGGACTCTCAACCACTGCGCCACCAGGGAAGCCCCTCATCAGCTTTCTGATCAGCTTTCTGGCCTCGCTTCTTGCTACCTTTTACTTGCTATGTCCATTTTCAGGCCTTTGCCGCATAATTTTTCTTCTGCCTAGTAATGTAGCCTCTCCCTCTACCAAAGGCTACTTATATGTCAGGTCTTAACTTAGATGTCACTTTCATTTGGAAGCTTTCTCTGATCTCCCAAGTCTGAATGAGTTGTCCTTTTTATGTGTGTTATAGTCTTTACCACCTTACATTATACATACCTAATTGGGCTTCCCTGGTGGCACAGTGGTTGAGAATCTGCCTGCCAATGCAGGGGACATGGGTTCAAGCCCTGGTCTGGGAGGATCCCACATGCCGCGGAGCAACTGGGCCCGTGAGCCACAACTACTGAGCCTGCGCGTCTGGAGCCTGTGCTCCGCAACAAGAGAGGCCTCGATAGTCAGAGGCCTGCACACCGCGATGAAGAGTGGCCCATGCTTGCCACAACTAGAGAAAGCCCTCACACAGAAACGAAGACCCAACACAGCAAAAATAAATAAATAAATTACTAAACTCCTACCCCCAACATCTTCTTTAAAAAAAAAAAAAAAAAACCTAATTGTCTTCATTCCCTGCTAGACTAGAAGATCTTTGAGGCAGGAACTGTGTGTCCTAGTTAACTACTTTATCCTTATTGCTTAGTATAATCCTCAATAAATATTTATTAAATAAGTGAATGAATTTCATTAAAACTTCTTTGAACACTGTATCCTAAGCAATTCCATGTTCCAGTTATAATTATGTAGTAATAAACTGTGTCTATAAATCCAGATTAAATTAAGTAAGAATTTACTAACATTAGGATGTTACAGGGGAAGGTAAGGTACTCTAGGCAAGACACAGAAAGTTATAATTAAAAAATCACATTTCAGGGATTTTAAAAAACTTTTCCTTTCAATTTTGTATCTATGTTTTCAGTAGTTATTTATTCCAAGGTATAAATATTTAATTGATCTTCGCATGTACAGTGAATCTTATGCTTCTTGGTCTTTCCCACTGTCCATCCCGCCCCCCCCCTTTTTTTTAGAAATGTATTTATTCATTTATTTATTTTTGGCTGCATTGGGTCTCTGTTGCTGCGCACAGGCTTTCTCTAGTTGTGGCGAGCGGGGGCTACTCTTTGTTGAGGTGTGCGGGCTTCTTGTTGCGGTGGCTTCTCTTGTTGTGGAACATGGGCTCGAGGCACGCAGGCTCAGTAGTTGTGGCGCACGGGCTTAGTTGCTCCACAGCATGTGGGATCTTCCCAGACCAGGGCTCGAACCCATGTCCCCGGCATTGGCAGGCGGATTCTTAACCACTGCGCCACCAGGGAAGTTCTCCATCCCCTTTGATGTTAGTGGAAAGACTGCATTTGGAATGAGAGTTGGAGACTGCTACCCATTGGAAATGTGGTAGACATTGCTAGTACTCACCATGACCTGGTCCTTTTCCTGTTTCCGGTTACCCACAGTACTAGGTTTTCTAACCTGTTGGTGCATAGGTGGGTCCAAACATGGCTTATTCTGGCCAGTGGCTAGTAGGTGGCACTGATACCCTTCACTCCCCAGCTTAGTCACTTAAAACTCCTGCTTGAGCTCCAGCTCTCTCTTCCCACTTCCCAGCAATCTTAGTGGTCATGAATTGGGATGGTAGGGCCCCAAGACGTTGCCAGCCTGGATTTCTGAGTTACCACTTGGAGGAAATTTCCCTGGGGGGCCAAAGCCTAAGGTAGAAGTGAACTTTTAATTTGTTAACCTCGTAGAGTAAATGTGTTATCTAGCAGAGCCCTACAAATATAAAGACTGTATGTGCTCTGTCTGATCTTTCTGGGTGTTTGCTTATACTCGCATGGTTTCAGACTAGAACCCAGGTAATTCAGGTCTCCCTCTCCTCATCAGTATCTTCACGCCAGACCTTACCTCTGCTTTAGGCTTGCATATTTAGCTATAAATTGGACATCTGCACAAAGGGCTACCATAGGAACCTCAGACTTAATATGTGTAAAACTGAACTCATTCTCTTTCTGCCCCAAACCTGGTCTTCTTCCGTATTTTCAATATCAGACAATAGAATGACTGTGCCCTCTGTGTTTTGACAGGTAGTATAGTGGAGAAGTTGATCGAGTATGGGTTGTATACCCATATACTCAAACAAAATAGGTTGTATACATCTCTACAATGGAATATCATTCAGCCATGGAAAGAATGAAGACTGACACCTGCTACAACATGGGTGAACCTCGAAAACATTATGCTAAGTGAAAGAAGCCAGTCACAAAAGGCTACATATTGTGTGATTCCATTATATGAAATGTCCACAATAGGCAGATCCACAGAGCAGAAAATACATTACTTGTCGAGGGTGAGGAGGGGGTCAAGTGGAGAGTGACTGACTGCTAAATGGGTACAAGGTTCTTTTTATGGAATATTGAAAAGATTCTGGGATTAGATAATGTTGATAGTCACACAACTTTGTGAATATCCTAAAACCCGCTGAATTATATACTTTAAAAGGTAAGTTTTATGGCATGAGAATTATATCTCAGTTTTTAAAAATTACCAGTAGAGAAGAATGAAATTTTTAAAAATCAATAGCTTATACTTCTGGACAGAACAGAAGACTGAAGACTAATTTTGAAGACAGTCTGTTATTTTACTGCACAGATTTCATTTAAAGAATACAATGCAGGGGCCTCCCTGGTGGCGCAGTGGTTGAGAGTCCGCCTGCCGATGCAGGGGACGCGGGTTTGTGCCCCGGTCCGGGAAGATCCCACATGCCGCGGAGCGGCTGGGCCCGTGAGCCATGGCCGCTGAGCCTGCGCATCCGGAGCCTGTGCTCCGCAACGGGAGAGGCCACAACAGTGAGAGGCCCGCGTACCGCAAAAAAAAAAAAAAAGAAAAAAGAAAAAGCTTAAAGAATACAATGCACCATCAGTGTTTGGAGAACATGGTGTCTCTATGAATGATATAACATCAATTTTACACTGTAAAGCCAAACTCAGTGGTACAATTTACACTAAACAATGTTACTTCAAGATGGCTAGCAGAATGACAATGGAGAAAGAGGAAAAAGTGTTAAAAATGTGTTAAGTTGAAGCATATGCAAGTGTAAGATTAAAAACTACATCATGGGGCCTCCCTGGTGGCGCAGTGGTTGAGAGTCCGCCTGCCGATGCAGGGGATACGGGTTCGTGCCCCGGTCTGGGAGGATCCCATATGCCGCGGAGCGGCTGGGCCCGTGAGCCATGGCCGCTGGGCCTGCGCATCCGGAGCCTGTGCTCCGCAACGGGAGAGGCCACAACAGTGAGAGGCCCGCATACAGCAAAAAGAAAAAAAAAAAAAAAAAAAAAAAAAAAAACTACATCATACAAATCTGGAAATCATAATTGTTTTGTGGAATGTCAGTTAAAGTTATATTCACTTGCGTAGTTATTTATCATGTAATTAAAGTCTAGTTGGTCAAAAAACAAAAACAAGTATAGGCACCGGTGTTAGACTGGATTCAGTCAAACTTTAGCCCTTCCACTTTCTAGCTACATGGCCTTGGACTTAATTTTCCTATACTTTGGTTTTCTCACCTATAAAATGGAGATCACACCGTAAATTGTAAGATGTACCATTATATTATGTACCTTTAAAAACAAATGCTGCAATCAGAACCACAGTGAGACACCACTTCATACTCACTAGATGTCTTTAAACAAAAAGTAACTGAGAGACTTTGATTTTTGGACTGGCTCATTGGAGTTTAGAAGTTGCCACTCTATCCCAATAACAATTAAAACACTGAACAAATGGAAAAATCAACAATTCTTCTTAGATCCATTAGAGAATTGAAGTCACAGGTCGAGCTGCTATCTCCCAAACTGGAGAGACAGAAAGTTGATACAGAGAATCACAACTTACTAGAGCACAAAATCAAAAGCAGAAACCTCTGTGGATACCAGTGCCAGGGTAGGAAGACCTGAACTGCAATTGACAAATTCCTGGAGGCCCAGGGGGACCCGGTAATAAGAGGACCCCCACTTAGAAGCAACCAAGATGTCCTTCAGTAGGTGAATTGGTAAATAAACAAACAATGCATCCAAACAATGGAATAATATACAGCAACAAAAAGAAATGAGTTATCAAGCCATGAAAGGACATGGAGGGAACTTAAATGCATATTATTAAGTGAAAGAAGCCAGTCTGAAAAGCTACATTACTGAATGATTTCAGTTATATGACATTCTAGGAAGGCAAAATGAGGAGACAGTAAAAAGATCAGTGGTTTAGCGGGAGGAGAGGTAAGAATAAGTGAAACAGAGAGGATTTTTAGGGCAGTGAAACTACCCTGTATGATATTTTGTCATGGTGATTACACAACAGGGATAAATTTGTCCAAACCACAGAATGTACAACACCAAGAGCGAACCCTAAAGTAAACTACGGACTCTGATAATGATGTGTCCATGAGGCTCATCAGTTGTAAGAAATGTACTACTGTAGATCAGGGAGGCCAGGGGAGGGGCAGGAGGTATATGGGAAATATCTACCTTCTGCTCGATTTTGGTGGGAACCTAAAGCTGCTCTAAAAAGTAAAGTATTGGTCTTCCCTGGTGACGCAGTGGTTGAGAGGGAGAGGCCACGGCAGTGAGAGGCCTGTGTACCGCAAAAATAAAATTTTAAAAAAATTAAAAAAAATAAAAAGTAAAGTATTATTTTAAAAAATGCTGAGCAACTTCTTATAAAAAGGTTGAATTTTGTAAGAGAGTGGGAAGGGAGGCCGCAGGGAGAAAAAAAGCGGTAAAAAGGTTTGCTCCTGATATGATCCTATGCCTCAACTTTTGCTGGCCCTTATAAAAACACGTGGTGCAGAAGATTAGAACAGACATTTCATCAAAGAAGATATACAGGTGAAAAGAAATTCAACACCATTAGTCATTAGGGAAATGCAAATCAAAACCACAAGAAGACACCCCTACACACCTATTGGAAAGACCAGTATTAAAAACGCTGACCATCTCCGCAATGGGAGAGGCCACAACAGTGAGAGGCCCGCGTACAGAAAAAAAAAAAAAAAAAAAAAAAACGCTGACCATAACAATTGCTCCTGAGGATATGAAGGAACTGGGACTCTCAAATACTGCCCTCATGATATTACATGCTAAAAAAGGTTACAGCCACCTAGTAAAACAGTCTGGCAGTTTCTTAAAAAACTACCATGCAACCCGGCTATTCCATTCTTAGAGATTTGCCCAAGAGAAATTAAAGCCCATGTCCATACAAAAACTTGTACATGAATGGTCATAGCAGGGTTTTTTGTTCTGTTGTTGTTGCTTTTTTGTAGTAGTTAAATTGTAGTTCATCTATCCCATGGACACCACTACTCAGCGATAAAAAAGAATGGCTATTGATACATCCAACGACATAGATAAATTTCAAGATAATTATGTGGAGTGAAAGAAGCCATACAAAAAAGAATATATACTCAATGAATCAATTTGTATAAAACTCTAGGAAATGAAAACTAACCTCTATGACAGCAAGCAGATCAATGGTTGCCTAGGGATGGGCAGGTGGAGGGGTGAGGAGAGGCCGGATGAAAGGGTTATATGGCTATGTTCATTATCTCGATTGTGGTGATGGCTTCACCGGCATATAGGTCAAAGTTTATCCAATTGTACACTTCAAAAGTGTGCATATCTAGTAACAAATAGAAAAAATAAAATAAAAAATATTGATGATAGGATCAAATAATCAAATATTTAGGACTAAGTCCAATACTGTGTTGAATAAGAGTGGTCATAGAGGGCACCCATGTTTTGTTCCTGATCTGAGAGGAAAAGCTTTCAACCTTTCATCATTGAGTGTGATGTTAGTTGTGAGTTTGTTGTACACAGTCTCTATTATGTTGAGGTATGTCGCTTCTATACACACTGTGTTGAGGATTTTTATTATGAAAGAATGTTGTATTTTGTCAAGCTTTTTTGCATCTATTTAGATGCTCATACAATTTTTATCTTTTATTCTATTAATGTGGTGTATCATATTTGTTGATTTCATATGTTGATCTATGCTTGCATCCCAGAGATAAATCCCTCTTGATCATGGCGTATGATCCTTTTTTTTAATATAAATTTAAAAAAAATTTAAATGCATTGGGTCTTCATTGCTACGTGTGGGTTTTCTCTAGTTGTGGCGAGCGGGGGCTGTTCTTTGTTGCATGCATGGGTTTCTCATTGTGGTGGCTTCTCTTGTTGCGGAGCACGGGCTCTGGGTGCGTGGGCTTCAGTAGTTGTGTCACACGGGCTCAGTAGTTGTAGCTTGAGGGCTTTAGAGCGCAGGCTCAGTAGTTGTGGTGCACGGGCTTAGTTGCTCCACGGCACGTGGGATCGTCCCAGACCAGGGCTCGAACCCATGTCCCCTGCATTGGCAGGTGGATTCTTAACCACTGCGCCACAAGGGGAGTCTGGCGTATGATCCTTTTAGTGTGCTGTTGCATCTGGTTTGCTAGTATCTTGTTGAGAATATTTTGTATCTATATTCATCAGGGATATTCGTCTATGATTCTCTTTTCTTGTAGTGTCCTTATCTAGCTTTGGTATCAGGTAATACTGGCTTTGTAAAATGAGTTTGGAGTGTTTCCTCCTTTTCAATTTTTTTGGGAAAGTTTGAGACGGATTGACATTAGTTCTTTTTAAAATGTTTGGTTGAATTTGCCAGTGAACGCATGTGGTTCTGGACTTTTCTGTGTTGGGAGGTTTTTAAAAAATTTTTTTTAATTTAATTTAATTTTAAAAATGTATTTATTTATTTACATCTGTTGGGAAGTTTTTGATTGCTGATTCAACCTCCTTACTCATCACTGTTTAGATTTTCTACTTCTTTATGATTCAGTCTTGATAAGTTCATGTGTTTCTGGGAATTTATCCATTTCTTCTAGGTTATCCAATTGGTTGGCATATAATTGCTCATAGTAGACTCTTATGATTCTATGTATTTCTATAGTATCAGTTATAATGTCTCCTCTTTCATCTGATTTTACTTATTTGAGTATTCTCTTCTTTTCTTAGTTACTTTAGGCAAAGATTTGTCAATTTTTTAATCTTTGCAAAAAAAACAACTCAGGTTTTTTCTGTTGTTTTTCTGTCTCTATTTCACTTATTTCTACTTTGATTTTTATTATTTCCTTTTTCTGGTTACCTTGGGCTTAGTTCTTCTTTTTCTAGTTCCTTGAGGTGTAAAGCTAGGTTGTTTTTGAATTGTCTTTTTTCTTAAGATGTGCATTTATTGCTATAAACTTCCCTCTAAGAATTACTTTTGCAGCATCCCATAGGTTTTGGTACGTTGTATTTCTATCTTCATCAGTTTTGAGATATTTTAAAATTTCCCTTTTGATTTATTCTTTAACCTTTTGGTTGTTAAGGAGTATGTTGTTTAGTTTCCACGTGTTTATAAATTTACTTGTTTTGCATGACCTTGACAGCCCTGTGGAGTACTGGCAAGCTCTCCTGTAGAATGTCCCCAATATGAGTTTGCCTGCAATTTTTCCTGTAATTAGACTGGAGTTATGTTTTTTTAGAAAGAATATCAGAGAGGTGAAGTACCCTTTTTATCACATCATTTCAGGGGGTAAATGACATCCACACGACATACTGGTAATGTTAACCATCATCAGTTGTTTAACGTAGTGTTTTGCAGGTTTCACCATGGTAAATATATTATTTAGTACGATTAAAATGTAAGATCTATGAGACTAGAGATGCTGTATGTTTTGTTTACTGCTATATCCTCAATGTCTAGACTCAATGTGAGTGACTCATAGGCACTCAATAAATGTTTGTTGAATGAATAAATGAACAAATGGAAGGATGAATTAGAGATCCTTAGCTTCCCACTCTACTCAACTCTTTTAAAAAATTTGTTCTGACCATACTTGTGATCACTAGCAGCAATTATATGAGAGCAGATAGTCTATATGCACGAATACATATTGGCAGTAGCACACATTAGTTGACCAGTGACTTACTTATTAAGACTATATTTAATTTTGGTTTGAAAAGCCAGGGCAAGATTATCTAGGCCACCTTTGTCCAGGTTAGGAGTTAGCATGCAGCATTTGAATGAGGTTAGGTTTTGGCAAGACCTAGCTTTTCAAATCTCATTTCTACCACTTCTGAGCATTGTGTTTCTGTGCAAATGTTTTAGCTTCTTTGACCATCTCATGTCTGGTACGGGGGTAGTTTTTCTTTCCTTGTAAGTTGATACTAGGATTTAGTGAAATCACATAGTAAGTGCCTCAGTGTCTGGCATTTTGCTCAATAAATGTTGGTTTTTACTTCACTTTCCACAACCTTCTGAAGCATGTGGATGAATTAATTCTTCTATTCTGGGACAGTCCTTTTCTACAAAAGAGCATTTTTTATCTGGAAGATCAGTGCAGACAATTCCATTTCATTAAAGAGCTGGTGATTTAATAATTTACTTAGAAACAGGCTGTGGTTTCCATTATAAAACTCATCTGGCATAAGTGCATAGAACCACTATGATTTTCCTACAGGCAGGAGAGCTGACGGAATAGAAATACTTTACAAATGTGCACAGAACGGTTTATCCTCATGCAATGTCTGCACCTGAAGAAATATCATATAGTGCCCGGCAGTGGATGTGGCTCAACATAAAATTTGTCACTTCCCAAGCACTTGAAATATTGCCCCATTTCTTATACCCCTGCACTGCACGTGCTTACTTGGTAATGCTGGCTTTGCCTCCTTATTTCAGCAGTTGAAGTGACAAAGCCCTGTTTTATAACTTACCAAGTGATTGAAGGTGCCAGGCAGATCTGTATTACCACAGTAATGTCACTGATTCCTAGTTCTTAAAGAAGAAGAAAGGACAGTGAGCATTTAGCTTGAGGGTGATGTGTTCTGTGGGAATTATATTCTCTGCAAGTTGTTTATGATTTTTTTCTTCTGTACAGCCAGAGGAGTGGAGGGACATATTTCAAATTCCCATTGGCAAGGGCTCCTGCTTCTTTTATAAAGATTTGTAAAATTCCAACCCTTTGAGTCTTTGTCAGTGGTCTGTGGACATCCTCCAGGCTTTCCTATCATAAAGCTTTCAACACACAGAGCTGAGTGGGCTGGGCAGGAAACGTGTATGTGAGAGTGTGTGCTTGCATGTGTGTGCGTGTGTAAGTGTGTGTCTATATGAAGCTGCCTTGATTGAAATGCCAATATTCTGTCACTTCCTGGTCGGAATTTATCATAGCAATAAAATGGAAGCATCCCCCTACATCATGAAGTGTAGCAGTTGAGTCTTGCTATTTATTTCGTTGAGTCAGCTTAATGTAGATCAGTGTTCAGGTCTTCCTTTTGGTTCCTTTCTTGTTTCTCTTCTCTAGGGCTTTGCAAAGCTGTTGAGTTCAGGCGAAAATCGTTGCCCTGGAGCTGTGACAGTTCTCCACGTGGAGAGGGGCAGGCATCACGTTCAATCTTCAGGGATGATCAGTGTGAGTGGAATTTGCCAAGTTCTATGGTTTGAAAATGTCTACATTTTCTATTTTCAACTCCTCTTGGAAAGCATAAATCACCAAATATTGGCAAAGTTTTCACTTCTTCCCAAATCATCAGATGATCCATAGTGGAGGTTGCCTAGCCACAGAAGTTGGTTTGTGGTCTGCAGGTTCAAAAAAGCACTTCAAAACTGCTCTCAGAAGCTTTTGAGGTTTGGGAGTAAATGACAGAAAAGCAGAATTAAGCAATAGTCATCTTTTTAGGAGGACAGACTTCAGCTCTTTCTTTTTTCTTTGTAGGTTGATTCAGGTTCAAAAGTTTCTATGGTTCCGTAAACCAGGATGCTGTACAAAAAATAAACTGAGTCATAAACACCGCCAAACAGGTTTGATTTCCCCATGAACACTGTGACGGTTAATTTTATGTGTTGACTTGACTGGGCTTAAGGGATGATGTCCAGATAGCTGGTGAAACATTGTTTTCGGGTGTGCCTGTGAGGGTGTCTCAGGAGAAGATTAGCATTTGAATCAGTAGACTGAGTAAAGAAGATCATCCTCCCCAATCTGGGTGGGTGGGCATCCTTCAATCTGTTGAGGGCCTGAGTAGACAAAAAGGTGGAGGAATTCTCTCTCTGCTTGAGCTGGTACATCCATCTTCTCCTGTCCTTGGACATTGGTGCTCCTGGTTCTCGGTCTTTCTGACTTAGATTGGACCAACCACATCAGCCCCATGATTCTCAGGCTATCTGACTGGGGCCACCAGGGAAGCCCCTGGAGAAGGGGCATTTTTGATGAGGCATCGCGGTAAGAGGTCTGAAGGCGAGTGGGATTAACAGGGCTTGTATGTGCCGGAGATGTCGTGTGAACGGGAGGCAAAGGGAGACTCACTTGACTGAGGGAGGTGGTTCAACAGCCATTTTAAATTACTGGTGTTTTTCTGGATTGTGAAATACAATTCTAAATGCAGGGAGAAAGCAGCCAAGTCCCCCACATTGATCAGAATGAAAACAAGGCTAATGTCCACTTGGGCAGCCCCCTCTTAGAGCCCACTTGGACTCCTCTACTTAAAGGAAGGTAGCTGAGAAGCTCTTAACTCTCAAAACTTTGTATAGTGAGAGTTTATGTACCAGGCACCTGTTTCTGCACGATAGTACAGTAAGATAAAAAGTATAACCAGTGGGGTGAATGCAATTAAAGATACATATGGAAAGATAAATTTGGTGTTTCATAAAATCATTTTGGGGGAGGTAGAACTCATTAGGTTGTGAAAATGAATCACGGTGAGAACAAGGTCCCATTGGCAGAGGATCACTCACCACAGAGCAATTCTGCTGTTGTCTTGGGGCTCTGCGTGGAGTGTGGATTGATGATGATCCCTTCTTTATTGAGACTCTGGGCTCACATCTCGTTTATGCTTATGCCTGCCAGATGGAAGAGACTTTATTTGTTATTGCATTTCTCAGCCGTTTCTTGATCTCTGAGGCTCGAGTGCAGAGATGCTGAAGTGATACAGTAAGTACGCCTGGGAAATGCATCGGTAAGCACTAAAAGAGAAGACAGTGCCGAGGGCAGGAGCTTATTCCACAGGATAACAGGGATGAAGTTAAGAAAAGGAAAGATCAATGTTCAATATCAGGAAAAATACCCTGGCCGTTCAATTTTAAAAATAACTTCCCCGGGGCCTCCCTGGTGGCGCAGTGGTTGAGAGTCCGCCTGCCGATGCAGGGGATACGGGTTCGTGCCCCGGTCTGGGAGGATCCCATATGCCGCGGAGCGGCTGGGCCCGTGAGCCATGGCCGCTGGGCCTGCGCATCCGGAGCCTGTGCTCCGCAACGGGAGAGGTCACAACAGTGAGAGGCCCGCGTACCGCAAAAAAAAAAAAAAAAAAAAAAAAAAAAAAAAACTTCCCAAGGGAAGCTGTGAAAAATCCCACTACCTGAAACATTTGAGAATAGATGGCGTGATGTACTGGAGATTATCCTGCAGGGAGTCAAATGTCCTCTGGTCCAGGGAGTGAACTAAAATAGCCACAAACCCCACAAAATCATCTTTTGGGGTTAAGATTCTGGGAGTCCAGTCAAGTCTTGCTTTATTGAATCCTTTGCTACAACCAGTATGAATTTCCCCAGGCTGAATTGAAGAATTGAAGCATCTTAGAACTTGAGCCTTGGCGGGCACTTGTGCCCATGGCAGTTAAGAGCCTATTCCGTGTGGCATCTGTCTTACATGTTGCACTGATTGGTGGTGTGGTTCCCACCCCCTTCCCTCCCTTCCCTTCCTCTCTTCTCCTCAATAAAGGAAACAGATGTGGGGTGGCAAAAGCTTGGAAACCACTCCTCTGCGATGAGTCATCCTGGTATGCCTGTTGGATGCCTGCTCTCTGCTGCACATTGCACTGTGGTTTGGCATTTGGAGGAGAATGTGGGTCTCACCAGAGCCAACATGAGACACGGGAACTGCTGAGGTCTGCTGGCCATTCCGCAGTGGACAAGGCCTGCAAAGCCTGTAGAGTTGCCATTAAAATCTTCTCCCTGCTCCTGCCCCAGAGATCTGCTCGGGGTTCTGGGTGTTTTCTGTTTTACAGCTATTATTAATGATTTGATGCGGCGGGGTGGGGTAGGGGGGCGGAGGGAGAGGAGGAAAGTTTTAATTCCCTGAGGATAGACCAAACCTGTAGTCAAGTTCAGCTCTAAGAGACTCCAGAGTGAAAATGTTGAAGGCCAGCTGCTCATTCTTCTTTCCTCTCCTAATTAATTGCAATTGATCCCAAAATACTTATATTTGGGGGCAGTCTCTGAAGCTGGAGCTGGATCAAGTTGCTGATATGGTCACAGAACTGGATCTGAGGCAAGCACAGGAGCCTAGGCAAGTCAAAAGGCTGAGAAGGCATTTTTCACAAAGGTAGAACAATCTTAAAATTTGTATGGAACCATGAAAGACCTTGAATAGCCAAAGCACTCTAGAGAAAGAAGAACAAAAGTGGAGACATTATGGTCCCTGATTTCAGACTATATTACAAAAAACTATATTATAGTAATCAAAGCAGTATGGAATTGTCATAAAAACAGACACATAGATCAACTGAAACAGAGTAGACAGCCCATGCACATATCATCAATTAATTTACAACAAAGAGGTCAAGAATACACAGTGAGAAAAGATAGTCTCTTCAATAAACGATGTTGAGAAAACAGGACAGCCACATGTAAAAGAATGAAACTGGACCACTATCTTACACCACACACAAAAGTTAACTCAGAATGGATCAACGACTTGAACGTAAGACCTGAAATCATAAAACTCCTAGAAGAAAACATAGGCTGTAAACTTCCTTGACACTGGTCTTGGCAATGATTATTGAATTTGACACCATACACAAAGGCAACAAAAGCAAAAATCAAGTGAGACTACATAAAACTCAAAAGCTTCTGCACAGCAAAGGAAACCATCAACAAAATGAAAAGGCAACCTACTGAATGGAAGAAAACATTTGTAAATCATATATCTGACTAACATACAAAATATATAAATAACTCATACAACTCAGTAGAAAAAACAAACAATCTGATTAAAAAATGGACAAAAGATTTGAATAGATATTTTTCCAAAGAAGACATATAGATGGCCAACAGGTACCTGAAAAGGTGCTCAACATCACTAATCATCAGGGAAATGCAAATCGAAACCACAATGAGATATTACCTCACACCTGTCAGAATGGCTGTTATCAACAAGACTCAAAATAACAAGTGTTGGCAAGAATGTGGAGAAAAGCAAACCCTTGTTCACTCTTATTGGGAATGTAAATTAGTGCAGCCAGTACGGAAAACAGTACAAGGTTCCCCCCAAAATTAAAAGTAGAGCTACCGTGTGAAATAACCAGGAATTCCATTTCTGGGTATTTATCTGAAGAAAGTGAAAACACTAATTCAAAAAGATATATGCAACTCTATGTTCAGTGCAGCATTATTTACAATAGCCAAGATATGGAAACAACCTAAGTGTCCATGGATGGATGAATGGATAAAGAAAATGTGATATGTATATATTATACATATATATGATATATATGAAGTATGATACACATATACACAATGGAATATTACTCAGCCATGAAAAAGAATGAAATCTTGCCATTTGCAACAACATAGATGGACCTTGAGGACATTATGCTGAGTGAAAAAAGTCAGATAAAGACAAATATTTTATGATCTTGCTTATTTGTGAAATCTTAAAAAAAAAAACAACCCCACAAAAACCCAACCAACCAGCCAACCAACCAACCAAACAAAAACCCTAAGCTTATGGATACAGAGAACAGGCTGGTGGTTGCCAGAGTTCGGGGGGTGGGCACATGGGTGAAGGGGGCTAAAAAGTACAAACTTCCAGCATGGAGACTATAGTTAATACTGTATTGTATATTGGAAAGTTGCTAAGTTTAGATATTAGAATTTTCATCACAAGGAAAGAAATTTGTAACTGTGTAGTGATGGGTAACTAAATTACTGTCATGATCATTTTACACTATATACAAATATCAAATCATTATGTTGTATACCTGAAACTAGTATAATGTTATATGTCAATTATATCTAAATTAAAAAAAAGAGAGACTGAGAAGGACTTGTAAGTCAGTTCCTGGGGTGTTTTCCAACTCAGTTTATTCCACACTTTCTCAGTTGATTGGAATGTGTAGCAATTTTTTCCACACAGTAGACTCTGGCCATTTATGGGTGTAACACTTACAGTTTAAGCCACTTCAGTGTGATCCAGAAGTCCATTCTATAAGGCGGAGTGCAAAGTTTTGCTGAGGCATGAATTTCAGTCACTGAACTGCAAAGTAGTTGTGGCTGAGAGTCAGTTATCTAGTGACTGGGAACAGCTCATTGCCCCGTCTCTACCTCTTACAGCAGCCCTTTCCATTTTCTTCGTTGTTCTGTGTGAGAAGGTTTGGAGACATCCTTGGTGAATGCTGTGAATCTTAAATGCCTTGTGACTACAAGCCATAGCCCAGCCTGGCCCAGCCCAGCCTTCCTCAACAGGTACAATCGTAAAGAAGACCCAAGGAGCTGTAAACAGAACAAATTTGAACCTGTTCAACATTACTTATTCATCTTTTGTTGTGGGCCAGGCCCTGTGTTAGGTGTCATAAGAGTTACAAAGATGAATATGACCTAGGTTGTGCCCTCAAAGAAAATACAACCAATAGGAGGAAAAAAACAGCACAAATGACCGTAATATAACGCAGTGCCAGATAACCACTCTGGGGTGTTTTTCACACCAACAACCAGTTCTCTGATTCTTCAGACATCATCTTGGTGTTCAATGATTCAATTCAATTCTGACACTACTTGGAGTTCGCGCAGGCCTCCCAGTTTAAGGGTTCAGTCTCACAAGACTATCCCCTGCTTCAGATGCCCGTCACAAATCCTGGGCCTCCCATACTTCTGACCTACCTGCTATAAATTGGGTGTTCCCATGACTTCCCCTTTAGGTTTGGTAATTTGCTAGAATGGCTCACAGAACTCAGGAACCCACTTCACTTATATTTACCAGTTTATTATGAAGGATATTATGAAGGATACAAATGAATACCAGCGGAAGAGGTACACATGATGAGGTCTGGAGAGGTCTCAAGCACAGGAGCTTCTGTCCCGTTGAGTTGGGGATCACCACCCTCCCAGCACATGGATACATTCATCAACCCAGAAGATCTCTGAACCCTGTTGTTTAAGGATTTCATCATACGTGAATGATTGATTAAATCTTTAGCCCTTGGTGATTGGACTCTGTCTCCAGCCCCTGTCCTCTTCCAAGACGTTGGAGGGGGGGACTGAAAGTTCCAAGGCCTGGTTTTTCTAGAGACCAGCCACCATCCAGAGGTGGTCTAGAGTGGGGTGGGGGTGGGGGTGCATCTCACTATCATACAAAAGACACTCTAATCACTCTGGAGATTCCAAGAGTTTTAGGAAATGTATGCCCAGGAACTGGGAACAAAACCAGATATTTATTTTTTATTACATCACAACCACTATAAGGAAATTACAAGTAAAGTGTTTCATGACTTACAATAATGATCAGCTCTACTTTTGAGACCTCGTGTTGTGATATCAGGATATCACGTAACATGAAAGAACTTGGATTCTGGAGCCTGCCAGGCCTGGGTTTGACTTGTGGGGCAAATCTCATAGCTACTCTTCTATCTCTTCATCACAAAATTGAGCAATGTCAATTCCCCTGGCAAGAGTGTGAGTAACCTCAGATCTCTTACGGGACGGGGACTTCTTGCCTGGAGTGTTATGTTGTCTGCTTGTCTGTTCAGTCCTCTACAGAGCTGTGCTGCTTTCTCCCAAGAACCCACAGTAAGACGGGGAGATGACTGCCTGAAACTTGCAATCCTATCACCTGCCAGCCTATGAAAGGCAAAGAGTGCTACCAGTGTATCCAGAAAGTCATTTGCCAGTAGCCATAGGTGACAAGAATCACATTTACGTACCAGGACATCTTGGTGTGCCATATACATATTCAGGTTCTGTAGACTTCAAAAAAGATATAATATCTCCTTTTTTGTGTAACACTAGCTTCAAGGTCAGGTTTGGGAGGACTCAAAAATAGGAGCTAGGAATTCTTATACAGGAGAGAAAAGGAGCAGTTGGGGAGTAGGCTGAAGGGGATTGAGGAAGTAGAAGCTGAAAAGTGAAGTAGGGGTTGGCGTAGGGGTTTGGAAATCATATGGCTGCGTGTTATTACCCTTAGGCCCAGGCAGATGGGCCTCTGCTCTGGTCCCATGCTTACCAGCTCTGGCCCTCCTCCAGCTGTGACTTTCCTATGGGACGAGATGGAGGCTAAGGGATGTGCCCACCCAGAGCCCATGCCCCCCTACTTCTAGACCATCCTCTGAATACCAGGGACACTGGAATTCCCTGCCTGAACGCCAAGGCTTGTGTGAGTTTCTTTCTCAGGTCTGTCCTCTTGAGGCCTAATGGTGCCTGCCATCTATGTACCCAAAGAGTGGCCAAGGAGTGGCTGTTTGGCAGGGGTGGGGGAGATTGAAGTTGGCTGGGTGAGCTGGGGGGCTTGTGTGCACATGGAAAAGGTCTTTCATGAGCTGGGCAGAACCAAAGGAGGAATGAGGGAAAGGAGCAGGCTGTGGGCCGGGGGCCTCCATTCGTATTATTACGCTAGGTCTGCAAATGTTGGTGGCAGGCCTGCAGTGCAGTCCAGGTTTATACCTTCTCAAGCAAACACACGGAATTTGCAAACAGTTCCTGATAGAATTAAACTGGCTTGTCCTAGATTCATCCCTGTTTATATCTCGATCTGCCATGTCACTTATTTGGCAAATAGTGCATGGTCATAGCATTAGGACCTCCTAAGCCATAGCTATGGTCCTTGTGATACTGGAGTAACTTAAAAAGGAGAAGACTGTCCTAGAGTTTACGGGAACGTCATGATGTCCACGCTATGAGAGGAGGGAGGCAGTGTTCCTTCTGGGCCTGACTCAGAGAGGGAAATTTTCACAGAGGCTTTGGAATCAAATGCAGACCTGTCTGAGACCTGGACAGACGGGACCTTTGGCTCAGCCCTGCCCCTCAGGGGACTCTGCTTTTTGGAGTGCCTGCCTTGAACTTTTCTCATTTCCACCCTGGCACTGGGGACAGGCCAGAGTTAGCCGTGCCATCCAGATGGGACTCCTTGGCCCTGTACCAGGACCCATGTTGGCCCTGGTGCTCCTTCCTCCCTTTTAGGGCATTCTCCCACCCTCTACTGCTCTGTGGGGTTGACCAGATTACCCAGAAGACCTGAGACTCATGCCTGTGGTGTCATCCCGGAACTGGGACCCTGGTTCCAGGAGGGCTGCCTGGGGAGAGGATAGCTCCTGTTGACTGATTGGTATTTCTTTCATGGGATCATAAGAAATTGGGCAACTAGCTGTGCTAATACAGAGATTTTGGTGACTCAAATGGTTTATACAGACAGAGGCCCTGCAAAAAAATATTTATCTGGGCTCCACACACCCTAGGAACAGTGCTATTTAAGTGCTTGTGCAAATGTCAATCTCTTCCCTCAGTTTTCCTCCTAATTCTGCTGTCTCCTAAATCCCATAACAAAGACCCCAATTCTTTAAAGAGCAGAAACAGAGAGGTGGAGGGGAAGTCCTAAGTGTTTAATTCCTCTGTCTTCTTTGACTTAGATAGTGTGGCTTCCTGACTTCCTAGTTGCATGGAGCCTTGCCTTCAGTTTCCATGTGGGATGCTGGCTTGGGTGAATCCTACAGACAGGAGGATGGGGGAGACATCAACAGTATTGGAGGGCAACTGGTAGGGGCTTTAAGGAAGATAATGTCAGATCCCTAGCAGGGGCTAAAGGACGAGGGACTTGAAAAGGTTTTCTGTCAATAAAATGGAGTTCCCAATGCATTCTGCCAGGTGCAACATGAACCCCTTCACCACCCAAAACTTCTGTTGTGTCAGCCCTAAGAAAGGGCACATGGGAAAAAGGATGAACACCCATTGGAGGGGTGGTGCCACAGCTGCTGCTAATTATGTTGAGAGTAGCAACTCATATTCATGGGCCACATTATATCCAGTATCTGGTTTAATCCTAATGACAAAGCTTGAGGTGGGTACTGTTATTATTTGCATTTCATAACAAGGAAATAGAGGCCAGAGAGGTGAAATAATTTGCCAGTGATCCCAGAGCTAGTTAGTGGTGAGGGCAGGGTTTGAACCCAGGTCTGTCTGACTGCTTGGGCCTGTTTGTGACCTGAGGGCCTTGCTGCTATTGTGGGGTGAGGAAGATCCATCCCGTACAAGAAAATCTGGGGCATCACTGGGGCTGAGTGAGTTCTTGCATGGGCTCCTTTCACTGTTTTAAAAAAAGCCTTCAAGTACTTTCAGTGACCACTTCAGTTGTCTTTTAAAAGGTAACTGAACATTCTTTCATGTGTTTGTTGGCAATCTGTATACCAAAATGTTCATTGCACCTCTATTTACAATAGCCAGGACATGGAAGCAACCTAAGTGTCCATCAACAGATGAATGGATAAAGAAGATGTGGCACATATATACAATGGAATAGTACTCGGCCATAAAAAGAAACGAAATTGAGTTATGTGTAGTGAGGTGGATGGACCTGGAGTCTGTCATACAGAGTGAAGTAAGTCAGAAAGAGAAAAGCAAATACCGTATGCTAACACATATATATGGAATCTAAGAAAAAAAAATGTCATGAAGAGCCTAGGGGTAGGACGGGAATAAAGACACAGACCTACTAGAGCATGGACTTGAGGATATGGGGAGGGGGAAGGGTAAGCTGGGACGAAGTGAGAGAGTGGCATGGACATGTATACACTACCAAATGTAAAATAGATAGCTAGTGGGAAGCAGCCGCATAGCACAGGGAGATCAGCTCGGTGGTTTGTGACCACCTAGAGGGGTGGGATAGGGAGGGTGGAGGGAGGGAGACGCAAGAGGGAAGAGATATGGGAACATATGTATATGTATATGTATAACTGATTCACTTTGTTGTAAAGCAGAAACTAACACACCATTGTAAAGCAATTATACTCCAATAAAGATGTTTAAAAAAAAAAAGGGTAACTGAATAGTAGGTGTGAGGTATTGACATTCAAGAAAAAGAGAGAGAGAGAGAGAGAGACTGTATTATGATTCTTTTCACCCAAGCACTTCAAAACCTTTCTAAAACCCTTCGTGGGAAATCCTGTTATCACACGTTGCAGAGTAACAACTGACCAGACTCGTTCAGGAAACCAAGGGCAGGGCAAGTCTGATTTGGAGAAAAGGAGCCCGGCTTAGGCTCCTCCCACAGCCCAGCCCCAAACCAGTCCTCCATCAATGTCAGCGCCATTGGGCCACCGTGGTCTTAGGGGATTTGGAATCTATGCTGTCTGCACATTTTTTAAAAATTAATTGGTTTATATATTGTTTGTTTCTTTAAGAGTTTTTTTTTTAACAGATTTACAGAGACTTCAAAGAATACTCAAAATATGACTGGATAGCTTAGGAGCATAAGAAAGAAGTGAAACAAGAGTAGGGAACAAAAGGAGTCTGCAGTGAGGCAAAACCAAACTCGGGTGAAGTGGGGAGATGCCGGAGTGACCCCCCACTCCTCTACCTGTGCTCAAGCAACCTCTGCATTTATGACCCACTCCCTTCCCTCTCCCCGTAACACACACAGATTTCTCAATTCCATACTCAGAGCCAGGCAGGTAGGGTTCAAATCTGGTTTGGAGTTAACTGTGTGCCTTTGGACAAGTGATCTAACATTTCCGAGCCTCTGTTTCCTTATCTTCAAAACAGGATAATAAATCCACCTCCTTAAATTGCCTTGAGAAATATATGAGAGGATACATGTAGAACACAGTGCAGTGGACTGAATGTTCGTGTTCCCCCACAATTCATAGACTGCATCCCTAACCCCCAAGGTGATGGCATTAAGAAGCAGGGGCCTTTGGGAGGTGATAGGTCACGAGGGTGGAGCGCTTACTAATGGGCTTAGTGCCCTTACGAAAGGGACCCCAGAGAGATCCCTCACCCCTTCCCAGCCTCCAGAACCGTGAGAAACAAATTTCTGTTGTTTATAAGCCACCCAGCTCATGGTAACTCTATTACAGAAGCCTGAATGGATTTAGACACTTAGTGTATGTAGCACTTGCACCTTGCAGGCTCTTAATGAGGGTTATATATTTCCCTCCTTCCCTCCCTCCTTCTGTTTTTCCTCCCATCTTTCTTTCCTCAAGTTTTTTCTGAAAAGTAATGTAATCAATTTGATTTTTCTCTTAGAATTGGTCAAATCATAAACTGCTTTCCTAGGAGAGTATACACGACAAAAATACTTTTTGCAGGGGAGTGGTATTAGAATTCCAAGGCACGGGGCACAGTTCCTAGGGAATAGAAGGCCCCAGGTGGACCACTGTAGGGCAAAGCACAGGGCCAGAGATGCTAAAAGGGGTGGGCTGGGGGGTGCCCAATGGAGAGGTATGAGTGTGTGTGTGTATGGCAGTGTGTGTGTGTGTTTGTGTGTATAAGTGAGCACTGGTGTGGGTATATGTGTGTGGGTGTGCGGCTGTGGCTGTGCATACATGTGTATACCTGATTGTGAGTGTTTGCAAGTTGTGTGGGTGTGCATGTGAGCGTGTGAGTGTGTGTGTGCGTGCGCACGCGAGATCAGAGGGAGAGGTCTGCCTATAGCGCAAAACTTGCCATCCACTCGAGTTTAAGAAACTAATTAAGAGAGCCCTTAAACTTTTGGAGTTCATTGAAGACGGTAGGCTTTTCCCCTCTCAGAAATTCCTTTTGGGAAATGAGAATATAAGAGAAAAAAATGTAAAGGCTTCTTTGAGAAAGGCCCTCTTTCTTCCTTGCAAAGGGGCTCCCGGGGGAGTCCCGGCAAGAACCCAAGGACGCCCATCGCCCCTCCTCCCCTCGGTCCTTCCTCTCTTTACTTCGGTGCCTTGATCTTGGTTCTCACTTTCTCCAGCCTCTGGCTCCCACCCCCATCCTGATTCCCTCCCTGCACATCCCTTCTCTGGCTTCTTTTTCCCTTCGGTGACCTTCTCCTTTCTCTCCTTCCCTCTCGTTGTTCTTTGCTTTTCATCCAGAGTGAGGGATGCTTGGGATAACACACCTCTGTTTTCCTTTTACTCCTATTACTGCTCAACATTCCCTCGAGCTCTGAGAAACGTCTGTTTCTTGGTCTCCTTTTTCTGGAAACCATGATTTATTTAATTTTTTTCTTTTTCTTTTCTTTTTTTTTTTATGGCTTAATGAAGCTCCTAGTCTTCTGTGAATATCCCCACCGACAGAATTTCAGAGCCTGCTGTTTAGAGGCACTGTTGTTTCCTTTTCTTCTATCACCAAATAATTGCCAGCTTCCTTCACTTAGCAAAAACGGGGAATATCAGCACGACAAACCCATGGCAAACCCACACCAAACCCACAGCCCCCTGTCTTTGCGCTTATGCCTCAATGGTGCAAGAGTGGTTTTAAAACTTAAAGAATATGCTACCTGAAGTATTATTTTTATTCTTGTTAGTCATAGCCTTTGTATAAACTCATGTCTCCATTTTAATAAATACAAGAGGCATTAGAGTTCAAGTGATTCCTGTAATAAGGATGGATACGTATTGTACCTTTAAAATTATTTATGGCCTGTTTGTGCCTGTGGCTTTTTTTTTTTTTTTTTTTTTTTCTTTTTTTGTGGTATGCGGGCCTCTCACTGTTGTGGCCTCTCCCGTTGCGGAGCACAGGCTCCGGACGCGCAGGCCCAGCGGCCATGGCTCACGGGCCCAGCCGCTCCGCGGCATATGGGATCCTCCCAGACCGGGGCACGAACCCGTATCCCCTGCATCGGCAGGCGGACTCTCAACGACTGCGCCACCAGGGAGGCCCGTGCCTGTGGCTTTGAATGATTGACGCCGTGATAGTTACAAGTGGCTGACACAAAGGCCTCACCTGTACTGGTAGCATCTGGGGAACTCAAGCCTGGCTTGGTCTAGATCCTAAAACTTTCTGGCACCGGGGGTTGGGGAGGTGGGGTGTGTGTGTGTGTGTGTGTGTGTGTGTGTGTGTGTGTGTGCGTGCAGCATCGTGCTGCCTACAACACGGGTCTTTCCTGAGAGAGGCACTGGGTCAGCCATACACATGCTGCCAGAGGGTTACTCTGTTTCTTTTGACAGAAGTGGGTTCACACTGAGCTTTGCCATTAACTAGCAGGGACGCCTTGGGCAAGTCACTTAACCTCTCTCAACACCGAGTTTCCTCTTCTCTAAAACACGGAAAGAATACTTAAACTACTAACAGAAAAAGTTGTGAGGAATACTGAAACATCATACGTAAGAAATGATACAAATGAACTTATGTACAAAACAGAAACAGACTCACAGACATAGAAAACAATCTTATGGTTACTCAAGGGGAAAGCGGGGGGAGGTTAAATTAGGAGCTTGGGGTTAACAGATACACACTACTATATATAAAATAGGTAAACATAAGGTCCTATTGTATAGCACAGGGGACTATATTCAATATCTTATAATAACCTGTAATGGAAAAGAATCTGAAAAAAGAGTATATTTATATAACTGAATCACTTTGCAGTACACCTGAAATTAACACAACATTGTAAATCAACTATACTTCGATTTAAAAAAGAAAGAAAAAAAAAGTGTGGAGCTCAGTGCCGGCACCTAGAAAATGTTTAATAAATAGCAGCTATGCGACACATGGAATATATTTGAACCACAGCCTATACCCAGCCCTGGGCTGTAATAATATGAGAGAAGGCAAGTGTTCCTATGATTGTAGTCTTTTATCTTCCTTGAGGAATGAGAGAACTTTCTCCGAGGTTCGTGCCTGGTGGCTGAAGAGGCTTGTCGTGGCGCTGAAGGTAGTTGCATCCACATCTCAATAGTGGAGAGAGGGCAGTGCTGCTGGGGTCGTAGGTGACACACAGAAAGACTTTTAAACCACAGAGCAGCGTGACTAAGTGCACAGTCACTGAGACCTGTGTAGACTCTGTTTTTCGTCCTGGTCTTTCATCTCCTGCATTAGGTCATTCAGCAAGTTCTGCCTCTTCTTTCTTCTTTCAAACATTGCTTGTATCTTCTCTTTTTTTGACACTGCTGTTGCTCTTTACCAAGCTTTCATCTCATGACTGAGTTATTATCAAAGCCTTTCCCTACCTTGCCCTACATTTCACCTATAAAAGAAATGAAAAGTAACCTAATTGCTTTTGATTATAGAAACAAAGAGATTCATAGTAGAAAAGTAGGAAAATAATGATAAGTTAGAAGGAAAAAATACAAATAGTCTCTCTACCTAGAGATAGCAGTAACTGTGATTTTTTTCTACTTATGTATTGATATATTTTAAACAAAAAAGGAATCAGAGTGTGCACAATGTTTTGCCACTTGCTTTTTTACTTAAGAATATGTCTATTGCTGTGTAACAAATTGTCCCCAAACCTAGCAGCTTAGAGCTACAAACGTTTATCACCTCACATGGTCGGAGGGTCCGGAGACCCCAGGAATGGCTTAGCTGGGTGGGCATCTTGTGATGTTACGGTCAAGATGTGGGCTGGGCTGCAGTCATCTGAAGGCTTGGCCAGGAAGGGAGGATCTGCTTTCAAGGTGACGCACTCACAGGGCTGTTGACTGCAGGCCTCGGTTCCCCGCCACTTCTAACAAGACAGCTGGCCTCCCCGAGACAGAGTGGTCCAGGACAGAGGACGACGAGGCAGAAGCCACATTGTCTTTTTTTTTTTTTAGACAGCTTTTTGGGACATGATTCACATACCATACCGTTCACCCATTTAAACTCTACAACTCAGTGTTTCTTTAGTATATTTACTGGGTTGTGCAACCATCCCCTCTGTCTAGTTCCAGAACTTTTACTCCAAATGAAAAGCAGTCACTCCCCATTCCCTCCTCCTTCCACCTCCTGGCAAACACCAATTTACTTTATGTTTCTATAAGTTTGCCTACTCTGGACACTTCATATAAATGCAGTCATGCGATGTGTGGCCTTTTGTGTCTGGCCTCTTTTATTTAGCATAATCTTTTCAAGGATTTTCCATGTTGTAATATCTATCAGCACTTCCTTTCTATTGCTTGATAATATTCTATTGTAAGGATAACCTTTTATTTATTCATTCATCAGTTGATGAACAATTGAACTGTTTTTGCTTTTTGGCTAACATGAATAAATCTGCTAGAATATTCATGTACCCGTTGTTGTGTGGATTACGTGAGATGATGCGTATTAAACACTAAGAACAGTGCTGGGCAGATAGTAAATGCTCAAAAGATAGTTACTTTGATTATATCTCTATTTGTTTAACCGATTCCCTCTTAGTCTCCACGCTCTGTTTAGAACAATGCACCAGTGACGAATTTATTTTTCGAGTGACATGATTCTCATCATCCAATAGCTCAGAGCCGTTGCTAATTTCTTTCAGGCCTTGAGTCCTTGGGACAGGTTATATGTGAGAATTTGCAAATATGTATTCATTTATAAAGTGCATTCATGTGTAGTGTAGACTGGCTTTAATTGATAGACATGTTTTGCTAAACTCAATTTTAGGAAAAAGTATTATAATAAAACACATACATCGACTTTTGAGGTACACCTCTAGTTCTGAATAGGTGTTTGCCTTTTGTATACACACTTTTATTTTCAGAATGGTAACCTCAAGGCCCCTGAGGTAATTCTGAAACCATCAAAGCTTCTATTATTTCTTGTATTTCCCTTTTCTCAGGGAGGGATGGGCACAAACATCCCTATTTTTTTAAAAAAAAAATTTTATTGGCGTATAGTTGATTTACAATGTTGTGTTAGTTTCAGGTGTACAGTAAAGTGAATCTGTTATACATAGAGCCACTCTTTTTTAGATTCTTTTCCCATATAGGTCATTAAAGAATATTGAGTAGAGTTCCCTGTGCTATCCAGTAGGTCCTTATTAGTTATCTATTTTATAGTAGTATGTATACGTCAATCCCAATCTCCCAATTTATCCCTCCCCCCCTTATCCCCTGGTAGCCATAAGACAAAAATCCCTATTTTATAGGAATATTCTAAAATATGAAAACAAACAAAAAAGAAATATAACCCTTTGTTATGGATAATGTCAGTTATGGCGAGCTTGCCTTTCCTTAAGCATTTTAATTACTCAAGGTATTATCTCTTTAACAATGAACACTATACTTGTTAGATTTTCAATTAACTATTATTTGTGCCTCATAAAGTGCAATTCATTGATAATTTGAAAAAAGCTAACATATCTCAGACACTCCAAATTCTGTTAAATTCCCCTCTTTGGAATTCTGTTGACAACAGCAACGATGACAGTAAAAACAACCATGCCCTGTGAGTCACTCAATGAACGGCATTGCTAATGTTGCCCTTTAATCTGAACGTTGCCTCCCTATGTGAGCTTGGCACTGTGTTAATTGAAACCTATATGTAGTTGGGACTTTCAAAAAGAAATTTGTAAAGGTATTTTTCATTTTATCGGCTAAAAGAGTGATTAGAATAGTCAGCACCAGGTGGCGCTAAAGGACTAAACTTGGAAACGGACCATTTGGTGCTCTTACCTGGGGACTGGGACGGGCATGAGGATGCTCGTTACTTAGTGGGTGGGTTAAAAGAAAGAAGGGCAAGCATTGCTCTTGCTGTGCCCTTTTACCAGCCAACACTAAGGATAGCCGCTGTCGAATTCTCTAAGTCACTTCCCTGGAAAGGTGACACTCTTTTTTTTTTTTTTTTAAAACGTCATTTTTATTGGTGTATAGTTGCTTTACTATGTTGTGTTAGTTTCTACTGTACAACAAAGCAAATCAGCTATACGTATACATAGATCCCCTCTTTTTTGGATTTCCTTCCCATTTAGGTCACCACAGAGCACTGAGTAGAGTTCCCTGTGCTATACAGTAGGTTCTCATTAGTTATCTATTTTATACATAGTAGTGTATACATGCGGTGATGCTCTTAAAGGTATGGATCACACCATAGCTTTACTGAGGTCTCAAGTGGCCCCAAAATACTCACAGTTTTTCTAAAGGAAAATGAAAACAAATCTCACGTGAAGTTGCTTTTAGGAGTGGACTGTCTTGCTCTCACCATTGTAGGTACCCAGGAATGTAGACTGGACAAGGCTAGCAAGAGAAGAAAATAACATGTCCTGAAATTTCTCCTCCAGGAGTAGTTGGGCAAAAGCAGCTTTCATCACTCCAGGCCCAAACACCGTAGAGTGATGGGGCCAGAATTCCCACCAGTTCATTTTTATTATTTAACCCAGTCCGCCCCTTCCTAGAAGTCTCTGATGCACTCAGAAGTGTTTTTCTCTTGGGCCAGGAAAATAAAATCTCAAAAAATAAATGAGATCGTAGATTTAAAAATTAAAAAAACCTCCTTCCACTGGGCCTCCAAGAGGACCGAAGGGGGAAGAGAGGGAGGTGAAGTGAAAAGTTCTGCTACAAGGAGCCTGAAGAAGGGAGGCTACCAAATTAAAGAATGACAGATACTCCTGGAGGGAGTCAGGCATGGGGAAGGCGCTTCCTCTGGCACAGGTGCTGGGACACTGAGAGGGAGGGGCTGTGGGAGTGACTTTTGGGGTGGGATAGGGAAAGAGGGATGTTTTTATTTTTTATTTTATTTTATTTATTTATTTATTTATTTTTATTTTTTATTTTTTATTTTTTTTGCGGTATGCAGGCCCCTCACTGTTGTGGCCTCTCCCGTTGCGGAGCACAGGCTCCGGACGCGCAGGCCCAGCAGCCATGGCTCATGGGCCCAGCCGCTCCGCGGCATGCGGGATCCTCCCAGACCGGGGCACGAACCCGTGTCCCCTGCATCGGCAGGCGGACTCTCAACCACTGCGCCACCAGGGAAGCCCAAGAGGGATGTTTTTAAAATGAAATTTTCCACCATCAGTTTTTTTTCTTTTCTGAAGTCAAGTTCACTGAAAAAGCAGGCCAAGAGTTAGCCTTGATTTACATGAACCTCTTTCAGGTTGGTTGTGAGCCCTCCTTTAGAGGAACAGGGCACATCACCAAGGGACATTCGGGGGACAAGTTTTGAACCAAGTAAATCCCTCTATATGGATAATTCACCATCTTGTGTAACCTGATCTGACCCTGGCATCCACACAAAGTGTGTTGTCACTGTCATTCCCTGTTCACATTTTTCTCCTGCTGTCAGAGAGGCTGAGCCTGGAGCTTCCTGAGTGGGGTCAACCCCAAATACAGCAGCACCAGGAATTGGGTTGCTGATGTAAAGTGAAATGATTTATTCCTCAGTCCCCACTCCACCCCCTCTCTGTTTCAAGGTTCTGCCCGGCATGAGGGAGGGGAGGACATGGTGGGGAGGGTTAACTGTCCTTTTGTCTTTAGCTCGGTTCTAATCTTTTTGCTCGACATAATCTGGACAGCAGGTCATTCCTTGGTCAACAGGGAACAACCTTTTCTCCTAGGTCTTCTGTGTTTGTTCCATTTATTTCAACTTTCTCTTTTGGAACTGTTATTTTGACACTTTGCTGCTAATTTACCCTCATTCAGCCCCTGAGAGCAGTGGGACCAAAGAAGGGATATTATTAGCTTTTTCAAGAGTTAAATCTAAGGTTAGAATGTGATCAAGGTAATCTTTTCTTGCCACAGATAGTCAATGATTCTATAGGAAAACATACATTATTCCACACTTCTCCGATGTCTTCCACTTAAGGCCCCCAAAGGATTCTAGAAACATGTGCTCTGTTGGCTGAGGCATAAGACAGGGTTTTCCTCACCAGTTTTATTGAGATATAATCGACAGATAACATTGTATAAGCTTAAGGTATACCATGTAGCTGTCCATTTTTCCCAGCACCACTTATTGAAGAGGCTGTCTTTTCTCCATTGTATATTCTTGCCTCCTTTGTCAAAGATACGGTGACCATATGTGTGTGGGTTTATCTCTGGGCTTTCTATCTTGTTTCATTGATCTATATTTCTGTTTTTGTGCCAGTACCATACTGTCTTGATTACTGTAGCTTTGTAGTATAGTCTGAAGCCAGGGAGCCTTATTCTTCGGCTCTGTTTTTCTTTCTCAAGATTGCTTTGGCTATTCAGGGTCTTTTGTGTTTCCACACAAATTGCAAAATTTCTCGTTCTAGTTCTGTGAAAAATGCCACTGATAATTTGACAGGGATTGCATTGAACCCATAGATTGCTTTGGGTAGTACAGTCATTTTCAAACACACCCTAACACCATACACAAAAATAAACTCAAAATGGATTAAAAACCTAAATGTAAGGCCAGACACTATAAAACTCTTAGAGGAAAACATAGGCAGAACACTCTATGACATAAATCACAGCAAGATCCTTTTTGACCCACCTCCTAGAGAAAGGGAAATAAAAACAAAAATAAACAAATGGGACCTAATGAAACTTAAAAGCTTTTGCACAGCAAAGGAAACCATAAACAAGACGAAAAGACAACCCTCAGAATGGGAGAAAATATTTGCAAACGGAGCAACCGACAAAGGATTAATCTCCAAAATATACAAGCAGCTCATGCAGCTCAGTATCACAAACAACCCAGTCCAAAAATGGGCGGAAGACCTAAATAGACATTTCTCCGAAGAAGACATACAGATGGCCAACAAATGCATGAAAAGATGCTCAACATCACTAATCATTAGAGAAATGCAAATCAAAGCCACAATGAGGTATCACCTCACACCAGTCAGAGTGGCCATCATCAAAAAATCTACAAACAACAAATGCTGGAGAGGGTGTGGAGAAAAGGGAATCCTCCTGCACTGTTGGTGGGAATATAAATTGATACAGCCACTACGGAGAAGATTATGTAGGTTCCTTAAAAAACTAAAAATAGAACTACCATATGACCCAGCAATCCCACTACTGGGCATATACCCTGAGAAAACCATAACTCAAAAAGATATATGTACCCCAATGTTCATTGCAGCACTATTTACAATAGCCCAGAGCTGGAAACAACCTAAGTGTCCATTGACAGATGAATGGATAAAGAAGATGTGGCACATATATACAATGGAATATTACTCAGCCATAAAAAGGAACGAAATTGAGTTATTTGTAGTGAGGTGGTTGGACCTAGAATCTGTCATACAGAGTGAAGTAAGTCAGAGAGAGGAAAACAAATACCGTATGCTAACACATATATATGGAATTTTAAAAAGCGGTACTGATGAACCTAGTGGCAGGGCAGGAATAAAGACGTAGACATAGGGAACAGACTTGAGGGCACATGGCTGGAAGGGGAAGCTGGAATGAAGTGAGAGAGTAGCACTGATGTATACACACGACCAAATGTAAAACGGTTGGCTAGTGGGAGGCCGCTGCATAGCACAGGGAGATCAGCTCGGTGCTTTATTCCATTTTTTATCCCCTAGAGAAATGGGATAGGGAGGGGGGGAGGGAGACGCAAGAGGGAGGGGATATGGGGATATATGTATACATATAGCTGATTCACTTTGCTATACAGCAGAAATTAACACAACATTGTAAAACATTTATACTCCAGTAAAGATGTGGGAAAAAAAGGTGTATTAAAACGTAAAGATTTGATGTATGCATATGTTGCGAATGATGACTGCACTTAGTTTCGTTAATATGGGTTTAAGATGGAAAAATCATATTGAAAAATGAACACAGTGTTTGTAGACCAAAGTCTGAGTCTTGGCATCATCAATAACTTGCTGTGGTGCAACCCTTTTCGGTGTCAATTTCTCATCTGTAAAATGCATGTCATTCAAGGGAGGTGTCCCCCTACCCTAGTCAGTACTGGGAATGAGGGGTAACTCCCTTCTTACAGCCCCTTATTTCCTTGTCCTCAATCCAGCCTCCATCTAAGAAAAGGAGACGTTCCACTCACCATCTACAATGTGTTACCCGGACTCACCAGGGCTGGTATTGTCTAATTATTCTGCTCTCCACAATAGATTCCATGTTTCTCCAACAAGAGTGTCTGGGGCTCTCCAGGCCCTGCACAGAGGAGCTCGTGGGTCTCCTCTTTGGGTGACTTTTCAAGGACAAACGGTAATTCTCAGCACTGGTGGGGCCTGAACGTGGAAAGGCATCCTTTCCTAACCGCTGTGGCAATTGGCCAAGCCACTTCTCTCATGGTGGCTCTGCCACCTCAGGTTGTCATTTTTAGCAGAGTTAGTCCTATCATGCTTCTGCACGGTGGTGTCTGTTGGTGCAACTTACTGTTTGGCGATTACAAAGAGACACCATTCCACTAGGGAGCAGGGCAGAGGAAGCACTGAGTGTGTGTTATCCCAAGGTGGTTCCGATCAGCCGCCTTCTCTAAGTGTACCTGGCTGCATAAGCAAGGTGTGGGCATAGGTACGCCATGCTGTCCACCAGGAAAGGTGACTTGATTCAGACTGGTGTGGTGCCTGGGCAAAGCCACTGCAGACAGCATTGGAGGGACTGTCTTTTATTCTCCTTTCAAAGGCAAGTGCCTTCTGGATCAGTAAACTTTGACAAAAGCGTGGATGATTTGGGGGACTTCTCCCTGGGTAGATTTTGGTCAAGATGCAGGACCCACTATATGAGTTGGTATTGCACTACAAACCCACCTCTACCCAGGAGGAGATTTGGGGCTGGAAATTGGGCAGGGACCAAACAAAGACCCCCAGGAATGTCAGCTTCCCTTCCGTCCACTCAGAGTCCAACAGAGCAGAAGCCCCCCTGTCCATGGTGGACAGCACCAGGCAGCACCGTGCATTTAGGACTAGAGGGTACTTAGAAAACATCTAAGACATTGAAAGGATCATTACAATTTAAAGCAGCCCTTTGGTAGGTTGTAGGTACTATCCCGGTCTATTAATAACTGTTAAGTCTTAAACATAATGTGCTATAAGAAAATCTCCACATTCAAGCTACTCTGTATGTGTGTGTGTGCATGTACGTGCTTAATGCCCACTTATTGTCAAGCTGCTTGTAGTTTAGTGAATGTATTTGTAACGGCAGGGGTGTGTATTACAGATGCATTTTTCCTTCAGTCATTGGAAGCTTTTAAAGAGTCAGAAAATTTGAACTAATAGAGATAATGTTTTATGTATTCCCTTAGTGCATCTGTTTAACATGTAGTCAAAAGAGTTCATTGAAATAAATGTTACAGTTGAATTTTTAACAATGGCAGCATAAATATATGGCCATCTATAACCTTTATGCTCATGGGGGCCAGGAAAATGAGTTGTGTAATTAACCCATTGACTGATCTGGTCTTTTGGCTGCCAGGGAAAGTCTGATTTCCCACATAGAGCGGGATATACCTGTGAGGCTCAAGGTAGCTGAATATTTTTGTGGGGGAAAGCTTCTTTTGAAGGACTAAGCAAGCAATCATTCAACAGAATCCTGAAATTATTCCATCTTCTTAAATTTCTCAATTTATGCTGAAGAGTTGGGCGGTATGGGGAACAGTCTGGGATCTCACATTGTTTATTCTGATTCAACAGGTGTGGCAGATAGAATCCTGAGATGGCCCCCAAAATTCCTACCCCTGGTAGCATCCCTTACCCTTGAGTGTGGGCAGGGGCTTTGGATATGATGGGATTTCACTCCCTTGACTAGTTTATGTTATACGGCAAAGGCGATGAGATAATCATCATTACATTATATTACTTTATAATACATTATCTATGGCTTCGTGTTAGCAGACTGGAGAGATTCAAAGCAAGAGATATCCTGCTGGCTTCAAAGAAGCAAATTGTCAGACTGTGGAGAAGGCTACGTGGCAGGGTACAGTGGGCAGCCTCTAGGAGCTGGAATGTCCCCCACCCCCCCACACACCCCCACCATCAGCCAGCACAAAACCAAACACTGTCCTACAACTCTAAGGAACTGAATTTTTCCAACAACTAGTGAACTTGGAAGAGGACTCCAAGCTTCAGGTGAGATCACAGCCCTTGATAACACCTTGATTTTCAGCCTGCTGACACTGTGAACAGAGGTCCCCACTAACCTGTCCTTGACTCCAGATCCACGAAGACTGTGAGATAAATACTCGTGTGTTGTTCTGAGCTGCTGAATTTGTGGTAGCTTGTTATGCAGAGCTAGGAAACTTAGTTCCGGAAGAGTGGAGGGGAGACAGCTGAGAATTTTCATTTGTAATCAATTGTCAGGTGATGCCCATGGCCCCAGGAGACACTCTTTGAGAACCACTGTTATCATTCAGCTTCCCCTGGCAGTTGATTGATTAATTATGTCATGAGTGGATGCTCATGTGTACACTTCTGGACTGTAACAGAGATAGCCAATGGGATTTAACAGTGTTTTGGTTTCTTTTTTTTTGGCCGTGCTGCATGGCATGAGGGATCTTAGTTCCCTGACCAGGGATCAAACCTATACCCCCTGTAGTGGAAGCGTGGAGTCTTAACCACTAGACCACCAGGGAAGTCCCTGTGTTTTAAGAGACAAATAAATATGAGCAGTATGGTTTAAGCCTTTAAAAATAATTTAAATATGGTCAACAATAATAGATATGAAATACAATATCAGAAAAACAATTAGGATTAGGGCTTAGGAAATGAGAGTGGGAGAAACCATGAAAAGTGAGGTGTGAGGTTGGCATGCAAACTGCATACATCACTATTAGTTCACACCTATGTGGCAAGAGAGACTTGACTATTACTTCCTGTTCCTCTTTCTGAGAATCAAACCCCATCTATATAGCTTATGAATAAACTTTGTGTTATGACTATACCTCAATTAAAAATTAAATGGAGATTTATAACATCTCATAAGCTTTCCAATTTTCACCATGATAGAGAGTATGAAAGATGGAACACCCTTTTTGATTTATCCCAAATATCGGCAAATTCTGCTGCATTGCACAATATGTGTGGGTAACAAGAGTGCCTCCTTAATGGGTAGAAAGAGGGATTCAGTGTCTCTAAGTCTGTGTCAACTGTCTTCAATTGCTTTCCAACTCTTTCTGGACCGAATTCTCCCCGCTCCCTGTCTCTCTCCTCATCTTCACTTGTTTTTGTTGAGTAATTTTTGAAGTTAAGAACATTCAGCTCCATTAAGGCTTTCCTAGTAGAAAACAGCTAGAGTCTTGCTTAATCCTGAGGCATTTTACTTCTCTCTTAGTAATCTCAGTCCCCCCTGGTATAATATAGGCTTACTGCTGTGACTCTATTAGTTGACCCATCTGGATTGTTGTTGTTGTTTTACTTAATACTGTATCTATCACCCAAATACAAAGGCTCTGCTCTCTCCAGGCATTTCTATATCATAAGAAGTTTCATAGCCATGCCAAGGGAGTCCAAGGAAAAAAAAGATGAAAGGTGATTTTGAAGTTGTTTTGAATGTTGCTTGGTGTAATGGCTGCCCTGCCCAGGTCTATTGGAATATGAAATACAAATGTGAGTGTGTGTGAGAGTGTGTGTGTATGAGTGTGTGTGTGTGGCGGGCCAGGTGGAGGGTCATAATAATCTTGTGTGATGGGACAGATGGGACACCATGGAGTCATTTATACCTCTGGGAGATACACCGCATCCTTTTATCCAGAGCCAAAGGCAGCCTACCTAGCTAGGATCTTTTGTTTAGCTCTCTTGAAATGGTAACTTTATTTTTATAATTTTTTTGACTTTTCGGAGATACACAGATTTTTGTTCTGCAGCTCAGACACCAGCCAGAAGGTAAGAATCTCCAAGGCTTCAACCCCACTGTGGCCCCCTGTGCTGGATTGTTTCATCAAGACATGAGACTCTACATGCCCCCAGATGCCTTTTCAGAGCGACGTGTCTTATTCTCTGTGTTAGGCTAGTAATTGAATTTTTTTTTTTTTCTGGATAAGACAGGAGGTAGGGAAGAAAGAAACCTTATGTGTCTTCTTTCCACTTTACCTTTCACTGTCCTCCTCCCATTACTAAAGCTTTAAAAACAAATAAAAGTGTGTTTGGGACATCTCCTGGGGACTGGGGAATCATACACAAACTGGTCAAACATGTGCATGATTTTTTTTTTTTTTAGTTCAAAGTAGAGGACATCTATTACTTTTTACCATCCAGGATCCCTTTACCCTTCTTTAGGTAAAATAGTGGCCTAAATTGAATATGATTCTTATGTGTAGACCCTGAAAGGTGGCTGGCATGTTTGTGATGCTCTCTGTTGAGATAATCCAGGTGAACTTTTCCAAGACTTATTTTCCCCTTTATAAAATCTGGCAAATATTTCCCAACTCACAGGGGTGTGAGGATTAAATGCCAGAGAGGATTTAGCACAATATTATGCACTGGGTGTCTTAAACAGCAGACATTTATTTCTCATAGTTCTGGAGTCTGGGAAGTCCAAGATGAAGGTGCTGGCTGACTTGGTTCCTGATGAGGGCCTGCTTCCTAGCCTGTAGATGATCACCTTCTTGATGCATCCTCATGTAGTGGAGAAAGAAAGAGAGCGAGCTCTCTAGTCTCTCTCCTTATAAGGTGCTAATCTGATTTAATCAGGGCCCCATCCTTATGACCCCATTTAATTTTAATTACTTCATCATAGACCCATCTCCAAGTACAGTCACACTGGGGATTGAAGTTTCAATACAAAATTTTGGGGGGGACACAATTGAAGAGGGAACAATAAAATATGGTCAAAGGACATGACTAGTTAGTATACAAAAGATATATACATGATCACACTATAAACTACACAACCTTATGATTCCTTTTGCACCTACCCTTAATTATTTTCTTAAGATAAATTTCTGAAAGTTGAATTGTACAGCTTTAAAAAGTGTTGGTGGTCGTATCAATTTATACTCCTGGCAGCAATGTATGAGGGTACTATTTCCCTGAAACCACACAAACCCTGAATCATACTTTTTTTCTTTCATTTTTGCCAATTTGAGAGGAGGAAAAGGTATCTGTTTATTGTTTTAATCTGCATTTATTCTATTACTAAAGTCTCCTTTCAGTTGCTATGAGCTTATTTGCTAATATCTGTTTCTCCAGAATAATGATTGCTGGTTTATTTTTCATTAGTTAGGGAGTTTCAAAATCATGACATTGTGATGCTTCCCCTGACTGACAGATATTCCACTTCTGTCACTAAATATTTAGTAGTGTATCAGGGTGTGTTGGTCTAAGGTCCTATGAGAAGCAGATGTCCAGATGGTATTAGAAGTATAATAACTCCTTAAGGGGAAACACCTGTGCGAGAAAAACAGGAAAGAATCTGGATAAAGATGGGAAAACCATGAGATCACAAAACAAGTCTGATCTTGTGTGAAGAAGAGAAGAAAGGAAGATTGGAAGGAGATGTCCTAGACGGCCTTGCAGTCTAAGCAAAGTTTAACATGGCTGTTTGGGTGTCCTTGAGCCAAAGCTGTTTGGAAGGGGAGCCCTGCATCTCCCAGGAGTAGACCTGCCTTAGTATTCCTGCTGCGCTAAGTTGTGGGCTGGGAGCACCCACAGGAAGCATGGCTTTGGCAAACACCATGATGGGTTTCAGAGCGCAGCAGTTAGGGTCCTTGGGTAGCTATGCTCCCTGTAGTTGAAGACCTGTAAGGTTCCTCTTGACTTGTGCCTAAGCTCTCTTCACCAATGGGAGTTCTTTTCTAGTGGAGTGGGCTTGTGAAAATACTGTTTGTAGGAGGGGCTGAAGAGCCTTGTGGAGAAGAACTCATCTTAAAGGAAGAGATGATCAGGCCCAGTGAGCTGAGCACAGACACAAAGCTTTCCATGTGATATGGGAATAATTCTGAGCAGGGCCTCCTGCCTAGCTCTTGATCCTGCCTCCTGGCTCAGTCCCATGGAGAGGCAAGAAAGGTGGAAAGCTGCAAGTAACAACCAAATAGCCGGTTCAACTAAAATTTCTGAAGGATACAGGTAGCACTGTTCTCTCCTTTCTCTACTAGAACTTAACACACAAAAAGAGGAGAGGTATTCTTCCAACCTGTGTCTCAAAATCCTAAACAAAAGCTCATATGCAAGGCCTCGTGGGAAGTGATCATGGAGGTAGGAAGCTGCAGTGTTGCCCAGGGAAGCTGGCATCCTTCAGACAGGGGGATCCTGTTGGATCAGTAGGAGGAAGGAAGGAAGAGAGAGATTGAGAAGAGAGGAGAGAAAAAGAGCAGGTATTGCTCAAGGACTCTGTGTCAGTTAAGCTGGGCAAAGTTATGCTACAGTAACAAATAACCCCTAAACACAGTGGTTAAAACAACAAAAGTTTACTTCTTGCTCATGTTGCTTTCATAGTGGGCTGGCTAAGGGCTTCATTCTGCACCACTGCCTCTTCATTCCAGGACCCCATCTAATAGGGTGGTCATTTTCTAGAACACTGCTGGTGACCTGGCAGAGGGGCAAGAGGAAGGACCCAGTGAAGTGCGTTTGACTATAAAAGCTTTTGCCTGGAAGTGATGTACATCACACATCATTGGCCAAAACAAGTCAGGGGACTGCACCTGAGTTCAATGGGGTGGGTGGTCTAGTCCCTTAGGGCGCAGAGAACATCGATAAAGAGTAATAAGGTCTACTACATCCCCTGCTTTGGGGCGTCCACCTCAGCTGCGTTCAGGCTTTGGGGCATTGATATGAGGAGGTAAAAGGAGGCAGTTCTACAAATTAGTTCCAGGCATTTCTCTCTTCCTCTGCTACGTTAGTACTATTATGCTAAGCGTGCTTTCACTTTAGGGATGCTGTTCTAGCTGTTCCATATTCCTAGAAAACTTTTCTCTCAGAGGTTTGCAATGCTAGCTTTCTGTTGTCATTTAGATGTCAGCTTTAAAGTCACTTCCTCAGAAATGTCTTTCTTTTTTTTTTTTTTCCGTACGCGGGCCTCTCACTGTTGTGGCCTCTCCCGTTGCGGAGCACAGGCTCCGGATGCGCAGGCTCAGCGGCCATGGCTCACGGGCCCAGCCGCTCCGCGGCATATGGGATCCTCCCAGACCGGGGCACGAACCCGTATCCCCTGCATCGGCAGGCAGACTCTCAACCACTGCGCCACCAGGGAGGCCCAGAAATGTCTTTCTTGATGGTCTAATCTATGTGACCCTGGTCCTCCTCCCCTAGCAGCTCTCCTTTTCACTTTACCATCTTCTACTTTCTTTGCGGGACTGTGTCAATCAGAAAACACACTCTACCTGATAATTTCGGTTTACTGCTTATTTATTTATTGTCTGTATTCCCTCACCAGAACACAAACTTCTTATTTATTACCCTATGCTGTTTTTGCCAGCTAAGTTCACAGGCTTTTATGATGGGGTAGAAAAAGATTGGACTAGTGATAGAAGGAAAAGGAAAAGGGAAAAAAGGCCAAAGCCTTCACAGATTGGGGGCTGAGGGGTGGTGCCAAGGAGACCGGGGACAGAGTTGAGAGAAGGAGGTTTACAGAATGAAGAAGTGCTATGGAGTGCTGATGTTCCTTGAGAGAGTCAAGAAAAGGTGAAAATACTCTTTTATTATCCTGAATGCTGTAATGTGTGTATTTGGTCATGGTACCATCTAAATAGACATTTCTCCAAAGAAGATATACAGAGTGCCAACAAACACATGAAAGGATGCTCCACATCATTAATCATTAGTGAAATGCAAATCAAAACTACAATGAGATATCATCTCACACCGGTCAGAATGGCCATCATCAAAAAATCTAGAAACCATAAATGCTGGAGAGGGTGTGGAGAAAAGGGAACACTCTTCCACGGCTGCTGGGAATGGGAATTGGTACAGCCACTATGGAGAACAGTATCATTCCTTAAGAAGCTATAAATAGAACTACCATATGACCCAGCAATCCCACTACTGGGCATATACCCTGAGAAAACCATAATTCAAAAAGAGTCATGTACCAAAATGTTCATTGCAGCTCTATTTACAAGAGCCAGGAGATGGAAACAACCTAAATGTCCATCATCCGATGAATGGATAAAGAAGATGTGGCACATATATACAATGGAACATTACTCAGCCATAAAAAGAAACTAAACTGAGTTATTTGTAGTGAGGTGGATGGACCTAGAGTCTGTCATACAGAGTGAAGTAAGTCAGAAAGAGAAAAACAAATACCGTATGCTAACACATATATATGGAATCTAAGAAAAAAAATGTCATGAAGAACCTGGGGTAAGACAGGAATAAAGACACAGACCTACTAGAGAATGGACTTGAGGATACAGGGAGGGGGAAGGGTAAGCTGTGACAAAGTGAGAGAGTGGCATGGACATATATATACTACCAAACGTAAAATAGATAGCTAGTGGGAAGCAGCCGCATAGCACAGGGAGATCAGCTCGGTGGTTTGTGACCACCTAGAGGGGTGGGATAGGGAGGGTGAGAGGGAGGGAGACACAAGAGGGAAGAGATATGGGAACATATGTATATGTATAACTGATTTACTTTGTTATAAAGCAGAAACTAACACACCATTGTAAAGGAATTATACTCCAATAAAGATGTAAAAAAAAAAAAAAGAAAACATAAGAAAAAATGTACCTCAAAAAAAAAAAAAGAAATACTAATTGAATGAATAAATGCACTATTGGCATCAAAAAAAAAAAAAAAAAAAGAGTAGCCTGGATTCCACAGCCCAAGGGCTAGGCATTGTTAGGACATCATCCTCTGCCAGAATTCTCGTTGTGTGTATCTACTCTTTGCTGCGGTCCGCAAGCTTCTCATTGCGGTGGCTTCTCTTGTTGCAGGGCACAGGCTCTAGGTGCGTGGGCTTCAGTAGTTGTGGCACGTGGGCTCAGTTGTTGTGGCTCACGGGCTCTAGAGTGCAGGCTCAGTAGTTGTGGCGCACGGGCTTAGTTACTCTGCGGCATGCGGGATCTTCCCAGACCAGGGCTCGAGCCCGTGTCCCCTGCATTGGTAGGCGGATTCTTAACCGCTGCACCACCAGGGAAGTCCCTCCCCCTTACCTTTTTAACTCATAAAGTCATAGGTTAATATGCTGACCCATGAATTGTGAGTTTACCCAGGGCATTTCATAAGTTAAGTGTTAAGTAAAATGCCTCGATGGCCTGCACATGGGATATTTAAGAGAGGGCCTGACAGAGTAGCTAGATCTCAGCCCATGAGGAAGCACTTGCTTAGGCAGAAGACCAGGTGGAAAGGGTTCCAGGGCTGAGTGTCCTTGATCACAGCATCTCATTATTTGAGATTAAAACTCTAAAAACCGGAACCTTCTTGGTGCCCCCATCTGCATCCCTGGTTGAGACAGGCCTAAACAAGAGGGGCTTTGTCCAACCCACTCAAGCCCCAGCCCACCTTTCCAAGTGGTTTTGGCCAGGGGCAGCACATGCACAGCCTGTACAGACACAGGTAGACCATTTGTGAGTAAGGAAATCTGGACTGGAGGGGACAAACTCTGATAGTTTTCATGACCAGGCATGAAAATAACATGAAAATAAAAGTAACATGTTGAAGACTTGGAGGAAAATTTTATTTTAAATTATTTTACAATAATAGCACATCCTCGGGCTTTCCTGGTGGCGCAGTGGTCGAGAGTCCGCCTGCCGATGCAGGGGACACGGGTTCGTGCCCCGGTCCGGGAAGATCTCACATGCCGTGGAGCGGCTGGGCCCGTGAGCCATGGCCGCTGAGCCTGCGCGTCCGGAGCCTGTGCTCCGCAACGGGAGAGGCCACAACAGTGAGAGGCCCGCGTACCGCAAAAAAAAAAATAAATAAATAAATACTAATAATAGCACATCAAGACGTCCCTAGAATTAAGTATTTTTGTCAATTATTTAGTAAGTGCCTAATTTGCTCTTGCTAGCGAAGAAAATTACATGGTTGTTCCTAAATTATTAAACAATATTCTGAAGGCATTGAGAGAGCAAGTAGCAAAGTATTGACTAGTCACCCTGCTATAGGAAAACACTAGTGCAGCTCGGTTTTATCTCGCTATGTGAAATAGAAGAGAAAAAAAGTCAGTAACTCCTGGGAACTACATCTGCAAACTCTGATGGAAAGTCACACGTAAAGTTCATTGTCCTTTATCAAAGTAGAAAAGCCCACAAATGAATCCTTTTAAGAAATGCCTAAATGAACTTCGAAACAAACTTCTGCAGGGAAATTTAGTTTGGAGGTAAGGTCTTTCTCAAGTTCTTCTTTATGGGATTTCATAATCCAGCCAATGTTTTTTTGCCTTTGTCAATTTATCCCTATATCCCTCTCAATACCTAGGACAGGGAATGAATGAATGATCTTTCTGGGAAGTTTTTCTTAAGGTTGACTTTCTTGCTGCATCCTCTAAGAAGGATGAGTGTGGGGAGAAGAGAAAGAGAGTTAATGCTAAATCCTGAAATTAACTGTCTTTTGACTCAATGAGTTGCTCTAGCAGTTTGGCTGGTGCTACTGCATACCTTGCCAAGTTGCTCCCCTCCGGGTCAGGGACCTTCAGTGTTCAGTGAATGAGGAGACATGATGCTATGGGAGAATTTTTGACCAAAAACTGGAAGACTGAATCCCATCCCTCTTGGTGTTGAGTGCCAGGCAGATGAATTATCTAGATACAGCCTGTCAAGATGAAAGAACATTAATTAGGAAAGAGATGATCCTTTAATGGAACACTTACCAAGTGCCCATGATGTGCTAGGTACGTATGTCATTGGTTCTCACATCAACCCTAGGAGATGATTATTATTTCCGCCCCACCTGATGAGGAAGTTAGGATTTCAAGAGACCCAATAACTTGTTCAAACTTTCACAATTACGGAGGGGAATGGTGGGTGGGGGGAACTTGGATGTGAACCCATTGCCTTTAACTTCAAATCACAGCATGCTACCTTAGAAGTGCCTAGAAAGAGAAGCGGTCATTCCATTTCAGGAGCTCACAGTATATAGTTGGAAAGACAAGGAATATGCAGGTGGAGAAGAGGTCAAAGAGCAGGGGAGGGATAAACATGTTTTGAGCATCCACCACGAACCAGTGCTCAAGTCCATTCTTTTGACTCAAGACCTCTCAGGTGTCTAATGGCCTGGGAAGTTAGGCTAAGCAAGCTTAACTAATTTCCCTAAGGGTCTCCCAATCTGATCTTTATTTTATTTCGTTATTTTTAAATTTTTATTGGGGTACAGTTGATTTACAATGTTGTGTTAGTTGCAGGTATACAGCAAAGTGAATCAGTTATACATATACATAGATCCACTCTTTTTTTTAAAGAGTCTTTTCCCATGTAGGCCATCACAGAGCACTGAGTAGAGTTCCCTGTGCTGTACACAGGGGAAAAAAAAAATCTGACTAGGAAGGGGGTACAAGTGAACTTATGTACAAAGCAGAAGTAGAGTCACGGATATAGAAAACAAACTTATGGTTACCAGGGGGTAAGAGGGGGAGGGATACATTGGGAGATTGGGACTGACATATACACACTACTATATATAAAATAGATAACTAATAAGAACCTGCTGTATAGCAGGTTCTCAGGCATCTCTACTCAGTACTCTGTAATGGCCTATATGAGAAAAGAATCTAAAAGAGTGGACATATGTATATGTATAACTGATTTACTTTGCTGTACACCTGAAACTTACACAACATTGTAAGTCAACTATACTCCAATGAAAATTAAAAAAAAAAGAATATACACAGGCACTGTTATTTATTATTATTATTTTTTTTGCAGTACGCGGGCCTCTCACTGTTGTGGCCTCTTCCGTTGTGGAGCACAGGCTCTGGACGCACAGGCTCAGCGGCCATGGCTCATGGGCCCAGCCGCTCCGCGGCATGTGGGATCTCCCTGGACCGGGGCACGAACCTGTGTCCCCTGCATCGGCAGGCGGACTCCAAACCACTGCGCCACCAGGGAAGCCCTAGGCACTGTTATTTAAGCTCTGTCAACAAACATTATTAGTCAACTGAGAATTTTGGCATTAAGTTGCTTTAGAGCTGGCAGAATCGGAGGGAATCAATGTTTTGGGTCATCATTTGCCATTCAAGACTGATCACATTTGGAGACTGGACAGAACTTAATTCAAATACCTCTTCCTCAATGCATATTCAAATACCACACCTTCAATGCCTTGTGTATGGAAACACCTCTTCTTCAACGTGTCTGTAAAGGGGATACCAAGAGTTCTGTGGACACGATCTAAAAATCTTTCCAGTTATCTGTGGTTTAGAAAAGTCCTGTACTTTGTAGAAGACCCTAGAATTCTGGAGCTAGTGGACAACTTGGCCAAAGGGTCCACATTTCCAGGTTCCTTATTCAGGGTTCCAGTCCCTGCATTATGCTGTGACAAGGCTGGATATATTTCTAGTGTTTGGAGGGTGATGCTCTTTTTTTTTTAAAAAAAATATTTATTTATTTATTTATTTTAGCTGCACTGGGTCTTAGTTGCGGCATGCAGACTCTCAGTTGCAGCATGCGTGCGGGACCTAGTTCTCAGACCAGGGATTGAACCTGGGCCCCCTGCATTGGGAGCGTGGAGTCTTACCCGCTGGACTACCAGGGAAGTCCTTGGAGGCTGATGTTCTAAAGTAGAAATAAAAGAGAGACTTTCAATAACTGAGCCCTAATATTTAAGATCCTTAAGTGAAGGTGGAAATATTTTGGTGTAATCAATTACGATGCCAACTTCTTCAATCTTTATCTACTTGGAGAAAGATTTCAGAAGTTGTGGTCTTAATTTCAGTTGAAACTGTTCTTTCATGTCTAGTGGGGACTGGATTTTGACAGTTCTCCTTCCATTTGCTCAGAAATCTTCCATTTATTTTATGATAGTCCTAGCATATCTGCTACTGTGCAGAAAGAAATAAACAGGATTATTATGTGTTACTGGAACATATGGGTGTTTGATGTGACTTTTCTCTTCCCAGTTGCAAGCAAGGGTGAGGAAACCTCATATAACTTTGTTTAGTCATCTAGTTTACTTATTTAGTTTTACAATAATCCACATGTTTTTTAAAGAGTGAAGATTCACACTCTCATAATTGTCCCCTGGGGTCACTGATTCAGGTGCCTAAGGAGCTGGGACTGCTCAAGCAAATTGAACTATGGGAATGAGATGCCTTTGTTGGACTGCAGGCTGGCGTGCTACCTGTTGGCTGCTGGCGTCTGTTTTTTTCTCTAAGGTCCTTTTTCTCTCTGAACGTCGGATATTGTCAACATGAGCTATATAGTCTGAAGGGTGAGTTGTTAAGCTGGCATAACAAGAAACTCTCAGGAGCCTCTGGAGCCCCAGCGCCTACACAGCAACTTTGAAGCTCTTCTTTTTCAACGTGGGTTTCAAGACCATCTCCTGCCATCTCCATTTACCCCCGAGTAAGAGGATTCTAATGAAGTCACCATGGATGATAAGGCTCAGCCCCATGGTCCTCTCCGGCAGGGACTGTTTCTGCTGCCTGGTTGTCAGCCGTGCAACTGCTGCTTTTATCTTTGGTATCTTCAGGGAAAGGCACTCAGAGAAGGAGGTGAGCTTCACCTTGGCGATTCCTCTCCCAGCGAAATGAATACAAACATCTAATGTCATGACCCCCCTCCTGTTCCACACATTCAGCATGTTTGACACTGTTAGCAGCCATCGTGCAGGCCCAGAGCACATCAGCAAGTAGATTAGAATGTCCTCTTGCACTGGGAGATGAAGCCTGTGTCTTGGCGGACAGGGGCAGGAACCTTTGGCGGAGATGTGGCAGAAGCATCCTTCAGGGTGTGTCTGTGGGTGTGTGAATTATTGACATATTCAGTCTTCCTTTGACTTCCCTCTCCCATTCCCACAAGCTAACCAGGAATTTGTTCTGTCTTTTGCCAAGCACGATGGAAAGCTTGGTTGTTTGAAAACAATCCCTTTTCCTTGTGTTGGTTTTGGCAATGATGAGCTTATCAAGGAGACTCTGGGAGGAGGAGAGAAAGGTGCATGTCTTTTAGGGAAGATGGCAGAAATCAGAAAGGAAAGGGAAGCCTGATTCGTGGCACCGGAACAACAAGGTTGATGGAAAAAGAGCCACCTTCAAGGGACGGTGAGGGCTTGGACCCTGAGGCTGTCGGTGGTTACTGGTTGAACAGAAGAACAGAAGGGTATGTTTGAACATCTGCCAAAGCTCTCAGGCCCTTTTCATCACCCTGGGAGATAGAGTAACATTCCTCATGATGACTGATGACCTCAGAATCAGACTTAATTTGATATAAAGGAAATAAAGCAAGTGATATTTATGTGTATGAGGGTCTGTGGCATGAAATTCATCCCTGCTGCAGATCTAACTGCACCAGTTGGGAAAGGCCCTGCAGACCGATGACATTAGCACATACAGAGAGTTGGCACTTGCTTCTTGCAAAAGCTTTTTTTTTTTTCGTGCAAAAGTTTTTAGTTGAAGAAACCTAAGAGACAGGAGTGGGAAGAGTGTGACTTTATATATGACAAAGACATTACATTGTCATTAATATTGCAGGTCACTGCTTTGGGGGCAAAATCCTTGTTTTATTTTAAGATTTTTAGTAGGGTTTATTCTGAGGCTTAGAAAACTCAGGAGAGTCGGGCCTTCGAGACAAATGCATTTGCCTTGATGAAACACATTTGCAATAGCTTTCCAACAATGGCCTGGAGACTACTCACAATTCACACTGGACTTTAAAAAAATACTTTTTTATCCTGTTTTGAAAATGGACCAGGTTTGGGGCACTAGTTCACATAGCTACCACACCCACTCTTTCTGCCCAGAGAGTGAGGAGAATGAATGGGTCAATCAGCTGACATATTTCCATCCAATTTCAAGGATAGAATGTGTTCATTTTCTGACTAATGGCATGTCATTTTGCAGAAGCCTTTGGTCGCGAATTAATCCTGGAATCAAAACAGATTTTCTGGGGAGCAATCTTCCATCAAGTATTGATTTTTTTACACTCATGGAGTCTGTACTCCCTAATTTAACCTGACAATGATTCTGCACAATGGCCTGGGAGCACCTTGGCAGCTCGCTGAAGGAACTTTTACTGTCTTTTCTTTCTGCAAAGTAGAAGGGAAAAAACCCACACCAGCTAGCCCGGTCAGTCACTGGGGGGTATTTATGACCTGATACTTCACTTCTGGTGATTCGGAATGGGCAGAAAGCTGCCTTCTAACTTTTAAAGAAGTGATGGGAGAGAGAGCTTTGCCTTGGCAGGAGACTGTTCAAAGGAACATTTTTTTTTTTTAAACTGCCAATATTAAACAAATCTCTAACATATTGTTCAGTCATGGCCGGTGTTTTCAAATGATGCCATCTTTCTGTGCCCAACAAACATGAGAAAATGAGAAAGCATTTTCCAAAGGGAGGCTTTTTCTTTTGAATTTCAATAAACTTTGCTGCTCTTTTTCCCCTTCTGTTTTCTCAAAGGTGCTTTTGGATTCCTACATTCCTGGGTCCCTATCTGATTCTTGGGAACTCAGCAAAGATCCTTGAGCTGTGCTTGGTTTTAAAAGGGGCCTTAAAGAGCTGAATATGACACAGCCCCTTCCTTCAAGGAGCTTAGGGTTTGAAAAATGTGGATAAAACAAGCACATTCCACCTATGACAGAGAATATAAACTATGGAAAGTATGGACAGGGGCCAGTGGGGTGTTGGGAATTTGAAGCAAAGATGAGAGCACACCTGTTTGGGGAAGCTTGGAGAGAACTTTGTGGAGGAAAAGGCATTTGAGTCGGGCCTTGAAGGATGGTGTGTCACAGACTCTTAGTAAATGCTTACTCAGTGGTTGTGTGCTTCCTTACATTTTCCAGCTTCCTTTGCAAGTGACTTGAGACCATGTGACTGTTTCTGACCAATGGACTAAAAGTGAAAGAAACATGAGTCCCTTTTAGGTGGAGGCAATTGATTCTCCTCCATCTGCTCTTTTTCCCTGGCATAGTGATTGGATGGATGAGAACCTTGCTTTCCATAGCAAGGACTTGTATGAGCCAAACCTAAACTTTTATGTTATATTTAAACCACCAAGAAATCTGGGTTTGACATCACAGCATAGGTTAGCCAAAATAATACAGATGAGTACAATGACTTAATGAGAAGTGATGTAAAAATCTAGAGTGGTGTAGTTAAGAAGGCTCGTAGACAAAAATTTTGATGGACCCAGGAGCTCCGAGCTCATAAAAAGTAAGTGCTTTAGTAGCTCATAGAAACCAGTGGCAGGTTTTAAGCGAAGTTGAATTATCTTCTACTTACTGAGATATTGTTTGGGAAGACGGCATGTACATTTATTACAGATAGAAAATAGAATCAATAAACTGGCTGAATAGTGCATTAAGGGGTTTTAAAGAGTCCCTGAGTCATAGGTATCTTGATCGATTAGTGTGGTTTGGAAGTCATATCCTCTGCATTCAACATCTTTAACCTAAAGAAGAATAAACTGACCATTACTGCATTAATTTCATAGGCACTTGGAGAGACAGGAAAAGCAGAAGCACAATTCTGGCCCTTGAAGAACTTATAGTTTGGTTGGGAAAGCACACTTCCAAGCACTGTAGAGAATGATGAAAGAAGGAAGAGAGGAGTGATCAGCAGATCAGAGAAGGCTCTCTGGAAGCTGAGAGCTGGGTCCAGGGGAAGGGAGAATTATAGATGGCTGGAGAGGAGGTGAGCAGATAGTCCCACTGGAGTGAGTGAGGGACTGAATGGCTGATGGAAAGAAATCATGGAGCGTTTGTGTGGAAGCAAAGTCAAATGTCCTCATCAAAGAGGAGGGGGTGGGTCTAAGGAAGGGAAGGGCGAGGAACTCCCCCTCCCAGTGTTTTCCCAGTATTAGCTGTTTCTTGCTGACCTGGAGATCTTATGAAACGTGACACACGGTGGGCCATGACCGTGCTGCATTTTGGAGAGTGACTATCCTGCCGTTTAGATTGAACCTTCTTTCTTTCCCTCCATCGGTTATACATCAGGTTGTTTCTGCCTGTGACAGCCATAAAATTACTCCATTAGACCAACTACCCATTTTCAACAAACCATAGCCTGACCAATACATTGCATTGCTTCCTGGTGCCGTGACCCTCATAAGCATTAGTTTCTTTATACGTAAAGCGAGAATTAAATTAAATAATTTATGTAATGCATTAATAGAGCATCTGCGTACGGTAGATTCTTAGTTATGGATAACATTACTATTACCAATCTGTTATTTTCATCATTAAATCTGAATGCATTTGTGATCACAGAGGAAGCTCTTCTGGGTGGTGGTAAAAAATGAAATTTGACTTTGTCTGAAACGATTTCAGGTCATGTTTATTTGCCCTGTTGGAAATCCAAAGTTCCAGACTGTTGAGAACAAAACCATTACTAATATTTATGGCTTTTAACAATTTACTTTCTTTGCTTTATCCTTTCTTCGATCATCAAAGTAAGGAAGTTGTTTCCATGTGGTCTGCAAATGAGAAATGAATTTACTAATTCAGTTTTTTAATAACTTCTTCGAAATTGGGAATTTTAAAAAATGGGCAAAAGACATCAAGTACTATTTTGGAAATTCTCAGAGACTCCATCTTCCTGTCTTAGTGCCTTCAGGGTGGGAGACTGTCCAGCTCTTTCACCCCTGCTTTTTGTATGATAGGGGAAAGCTGCAATTATGCCTGATTCTCATTTATTATTTTTTTTGGCTGTGCCACATGGCTTGTGGGATCTTAGTTCCCCGACCAGGGATTGAACCCGGGCCCTCGGCAGTGAAAGCACTGAATCCTAACCACTGGACCGCCAGGGAATTCCCTCTCCTGCCTTTTAAAATTTCACTTTAGTAACAAATGTTAAATTAAGAAAAATGGATCAAATGTCCTTTGAACAAGTGAACAGTATAGAATGAGTTTTGCAGAGGTTAAACTACAGGTTGTAAGAAGTGGTCACACAAAATCCCTTGTGTTTGACACAGTGATTGACATAGCCCATCTCAACGGCATTACACAGATGTTGCTTTAGAGAACTCTTTTTCTTTCCTACGAATTAAAGAAAACTTCTGCTCAGTTGAAAAACTTCCACCTTTTTTGTTCCTTTAAAGTTTTTTTTTTTTTTAAATCAAAGTGGGACTGTACATTAGCAAAGCACTTTAACGACCTTGTGCATGATCGCAAAGTGCTCCATTATATGCAAGTGCCATGGAGGGAAATAGCACTTTTCACAATTGTAAATTTCCAACTTTATCCCTTTTAAAAACATATCAGTGATTTTTACTGCAATAAAGATCTTTAGTTTTGCGTGAAACGACTTTCTGATTCTCAGAAGATGCTAACATTTAATCATATTTGTGGTTTGAGTTGTGTTCTGGAACCAGTCTTCAAAGTAGTGAGAGCAACTAATTATTCCTCTGAGCCTGCAAGGTGGGGGAAGTTTGCAGGGAGGTAAACACTGGTTATCATTATTTTATTTCTTTCCCCTTGACTCCCAGATATACATGATTGTCAGAGAATACATGCAACGTGTCATTTTGATTGCCATGCAGACCTCCATGTTGGGAAATTCTAGAAGCCCCTGAAAGCTCAAAAGTTGAAGTTTTGCTCTGGGTTTCTAGTAGAATGGAGATGTTACACCAATGATTCTGGGGCTGGAGACCCATGTTCTTGGATGAGAAGCACTTGAGAAATGAGTATACAACAAATACAATATGGGCTTTTGGGGGAGAGACTCAGGTCATAGACTATTAATCAGATAGGCATGGATTTAATTTCCACCTCTGGAATTTTCTTGCGTAAGTTACTTAAACTCCCAAGCTTTATTTCCTCATGCTTATAATGGAGGTAATAAGACCTCCTTCATGGGGTTGTTGTGAAAACTAAATACACAGAGGCACATGCATGTCCAAGTTTACCCATGCGTGTGCGTGCACGCACGCGCACACACACCACACACACAAGTTTTTGGTGAAGCACTTAGTTCAGTTCCTGGCAGGGAGAATTTAATAAGTAGCAGTTGTTATTCTTACTACAGTTAAATAGCTTTGTCTACGCTTCTATGGTGGCACACAGAAACACGTGTTACACTCAGATAAAATACAAAAATCCAGAGAAATAAGATTGTCTGAGGTCTAGTCCTCAGCTAAAGTGAAATGGAGAGAAACATTGTTTCAGATTTTCTTAGCCAGGTACCTTCTGTGGGTATAATGGAGGGCAGGCTGGTTTGTCTTTCCTACCTGGGTGTTTAAGATAGAGACAACTTGGGAATAATTTTCTCCCCCTCCTTTGAGACCTGACTCTAAAACAGAGTTTTCTTACTATATATTTTTTCTTTCTGAACATCTGCATTAAGTACTCACTGGTCATTGGTAGAATCCAGCTGCATTTAGATTGTTGAATAAAACCAGGTAGAAAAAAATGACGTTCTGTATGAAAGTTTGGGGTCAGTCAGATTGTGTGTGTTTCAGTGAGTATAATCACATCTTCAGAGAAATGAGGAAGGGTTTAAGTTTGCGTTTCGAGACCTTAAAAGCCATTTTAAAAAGTGCATTAACACATAGAATTGATTTGCATGGTTTGGAAACGGGGAAAAAAGGAAGAATCAAAATTTTGTATTTGTTTCTGATTTGGTTATTCATTTTTATGGTTTGAAAAGAACTTTAAAATGCAGGTTAAAAAATAGCCTTGGGGTCTATTTTGTTCACTTTTATCTAAAAGATTCACCTGTGCTCACTGAGTAGTAGATAATGATCATCTGAAATAATGAGATTTAAAATCCCACATAAAAATATGTAGCCACTCAATAGTAAAGACCACTAAAAAAATTTTGTGGAGGTTTATATTGGAACAAGGAGGGGTATGATCCCAGAAAATACACTTTAAGAAAGCAAAAAGACCAGTAGATCTGGTTTGCAGCTTATCAATATGTCCAAAGCCCTCTAATAAATACATAATAAAACACCTTGCAGTTGCCATCTCCCGAAGATATCTGTCTTTTAATTTGGGGATTTTGGATCCTGCCTTATCAAATAAAATTTTCCTAACAAAATTCGGTTGACTTGAGCAAAATTTCTGATGTGCAATGGGAAAACAAGAATCTCAGACAGTTAGAAAGCAAATCATCTTTGTGGATTTAATTGCCATTGACAGAAAAAGGCCACTGGGCTGGAAAGATAATCATCGTTCAGCAAAAAGGCATTATACAGTTTGAAATCAAGGAAAAAAAATTCTATTAAGTTAAAACAGCTGGAAAATGAAATCAAACAAAGACAATATTTAATTACAATGATTTGCTTTATGTTGTATTTTATTTTATTTTTTGGTCAGTGAACTTTTTTTTACTGCAAATGTGACACATGTGACTAAATAGCACACGTCTAGGCCAGGCATAAACTGATATTTATTGATAAATGTCAATCTTGAGAGAAAAAATAATGGACCTACTGCTTTTAAGTTTATTGCATTTCCATACCAAGCCAATTTTTTTTTTTTTTTGGCCAAGGCTGAAGAAAACGCCTGGTTCATCTTACCTACAGGCATCTCCCCAAGTGACCTGGGAGGTCATTTTGATCCAGTAGTTCACTTGTAAAGGGATTCAGACAAGGTCACAGCAGGTGGAATGCCCTCTCCCTTCCTGAGTCGGACCCCTTCTCAGATGAAGGCATCTGTCCCTCCCAGACCAAAGCTGCCACAGTGACTTGATTTTGTGTTTATGAAGCCTGCTGCTTCTCCTGTTTTCCTTGCTTCTTTTTCTCACTTCGCTAGCTTTGTAAATGTCCTTTCATAGCCCCATTCACTGCCCTTTGCAGACCACTCCCTCCCAGCCCTCAAGATTCGCACTGGAAGACTACCGCAGGTAAGGCTTTCCAGATGGGTCATGCAATTAAAAAATATTGTCAAGTATTGATGTAGACATGGTCTGGATTTGAGTGAGTTTTTCCTCCTTCCCCAGAGTCTGAGCCTTTGTACTGAAGAGGGGCAGCAACTCCTGGATCCATATTCATGGATCTAAATAAGGTCCCTGGGCCAATAGTCTTTCAACTACATAGTAAATCTCTCTCTCTCAAATCTCTTTTTTCTAGGAGACATCAAGCCATTATAGTTAGGATATTCATTCGTTCATGTACTTCTTCATTTATTCATTTTGCTTTTTACTGGGTGCCAGGCACTTGTACTGCCATTGAAAATACAAAGATAGGGCTTCCCTGGTGGCGCAGTGGTTGAGAGTCCGCCTGCCGATGCAGGGGACGCGGGTTCGTGCCCCGGTCCGGGAAGATCCCACATGCCGCGGAGCGGCTGGGCCCGTAAGCCATGGCCGCTGAGCCTGTGCGTCCGGAGCCCGTGCTCCGCAACGGGAGAGGCCACAACAGTGAGAGGCCCGCGTATCGCAAAAAAAAAAAAAAAAGAAAATACAAAGATAATTAAGAAGGAACTATTGCTAAAGGAGGACAGCCGTGCTGCAGAATAAGGTTTAGAATTTTTTTCAGTTCCCCTAAGGCCCTGAGTTCATGCCCCTTAGACTCTGACTTGTCCACTCTACCTTTGCTCCTTCTCATTTGTAACAGATGAAAAATAAACCAGATTGCAAATCCTTTTTCTTTCTTTTTCAAAGCAAACCATGTACCAAGTTTTTTGGCCCAAACTGTGTAGGATAAGTTAAATTGCATTCTATTAACCAATATGAGTGTATTACTGTAAGCAGAGTTACGTTGAAATAAAGTTTTAAAAAGAAAAAAAACCAACCCTCCAACCCCTGCTGGGTGCTCTGGCATGTTCTCTCTCTCTCTCATTCCTGTCATTCCTGCCACAGGAATGCAGGTCAAGAATTTGGCTTTAGTAATTGAAGATGAGGTAAGCAATCATGGAAGACTATATCTCATGGCCTCTATTTTCTCTGTGAAATGGGAGGCAACTTCAGTGCCCAGAAGCAGGCTGAAGAATAGGAAGAGTAGTCAAGTGTAACCTTGGTCACTGTGGCTCTTTATCTCCTTTTCCAGCAGGTCCAGCAACCCCTGAATGAGCCCCTTAAGTGTTTCAGGAGTTACCAGAGGGTCTTTCATACACTCAGGGACACATTCACTCAGGGACTCCTGCTGTGTCAGGGTCTCCATAATACTCACTGGGTTTCCTGCCAGTGGCCCCAGAAGGTGGCTGCCACTAAATGGCCAGTTCCAGAGGTTGCTCCTTTGACCCTCCACCACTCCTCTGGGCTGCGGTCCTGTCCTGTCTCTTCTGATCTGGCAGTTTCCTGCTGTTGGCCCCTCTGAGCGTTCTCTGTTATCACGCTCCCAAGCTGTGTTACCCACGCCTTCATGGGCTTCAATACGAAGAGAAACAGTTCTTGTAGTTTTTACTTCTTTCTCCCTTGTATACAGACAAGTACCCAAGGGCTGGCTCAGGCATATATCTGAATAATAGCCACCTTGCTGTTCTCAGAAACCCTGCTGTGCTCCAGTGACTAAGGCTCTGTGGCTAGAACAGCATCACCGTCGTGAAGGCATCAGCAGAGGATTGCTTGTCCTCACCACGCAGTCTAAAACCCAGCCATGGATGCAACCCAAGCCCCCATGTCAGCGGACTTCAGAAAACACTCTGTCTCTCTTCCTTTTGGCCTCACCTCGCAGCATGTGGGATCTTAGTACCCCGACCAGGGATGGAACCCGTGCCCCCTGCAGTGGAAGCACAGAGTCTTAACCACTGGACTGCCAGGGGAGTCTCCCAAAGAAACCTCTCTTCATAACTCCTCCAACATATCCAGACTGGCCAGAATAGGACAGCAGCAAACTAAGCCTTAAGTTAAACTCCATGCTAGAAAAGTTTTAGAACAGCTACCAAGGGGACGGAAAACGTACCAGACTAGGAAAAGGTACAAAAGTGCTGAATTCCACTCACTGTTCCATGGAGACCAGAGACCTTCGATGGAAATGGCACCATCCAGCACCTGTCTGTTGTTTTTCCAGCAGTATTGAGCAGTCCAGGAAGGAAAGAGAGGTTTGAACTGAGTCAGAATGGAGGATGAGCAGGGCTCGTAGGGCATGGTAATAGAGTGTGGGGGGTTTGGAAACAAGTTTGTAAAATTGTTGGTGGAATATATATTGGGAAGCTCAGTTGGGTAGAGCAGAGAAGGAAGGGGAATCTGGGGAGTGGTGGAGTCTTTTGTTTAGCGAGCATTTATTGATCACTGACTATGTGCCAGGCAGGTACAGGCACAGGTTCTGGGAAGTTTATGGGCCAGTTGGAGAGGTAGCTAAGTACGCCATATAGAGTGCTAACTGCTACAATGATCTGGGAGCTGAAGGAGTGCAGAGGAGGGGCATCTAACTTTGTCCTGGAAGACTGGCTAGAGGAAATGATACCTACATGGAATGGCCCGGTAGACGAGAAGGAGTTAGCCAGGAGGAGAGAGAGGAAAGCCTGCCCCCAGGCAGAAAGCCCCGCTTGGGTGAAGGCTTGGAGATAAGAGAGAAGCAGGATGGCAAGATCAGTGCAGCCTGGCAGGGCGCGTGGAGGACTGCAGGGAAGTCGTGAGGGGTGAGGTTGAGAGGTAGTCAGGGACCAGATCAGGAAGGGTCGTGGAGCCTTGAAGGATACTTTGAGGGCTGTCTACCCAGCTCCGCCCCTTCCCTTCCACCCTGACCACCGTTAAACTGCCTCACGATCAAGGATAGAGGCCAGAATGCAAGTTTGTGTCATGCTGACTGTCCTCCCCTGGTCATAGCTGGTGACACCAAAGTGGCTACCCAAGGCTCATAGTCCAGCATATTCAGAGAGGAGCATAGGAAGCCGGCTATAGAGAGACAGAAATAAATCAAAATGGGGGGAGAGAGGGAGAAAGAGAGAGAGATAGAGAGAAATTGAGTAGCTGGCTTCCTAGTTTTCTAAGAGTTGTAATTAATAACAAAGCTTGTGCCCTTGTAATTAATTCTCCCTTTTGGCACTCACTCTAGCTCAAGTAGCTTACTGTTTCTTATAACCAAAAGATCTTTGACTAGGCTCATCAGGGAGAGAATATATGATGAGAGGAAAGGGCCTAGGACAGAACTCTGTGGAACAGCAGTATGGGTAGAGTTGTCTTTTGTCCCAAATAGTCAGTCACGAATTTACCTAATCTAGGCTGTGGTTTCCTTGGCAGTACAAGTTACTTCAAAGCTTACTGGGTTTTTAATCTAGTTCAGAGGTCAGCAATCTCTGACCCACGGACCAAGTCCAGGCCACCACTTATTTTTGTAGATAAAGTTTTATTGGCACCCAGAGACATCCATTCATTCACATGCTGTCTATAGCTGCTTTGTTTCTACCACAGCAGAATCAAGTGGTTGCAACAGAGACAATAAGGCCTGTAAGAACCTGAAATATTTACTGTATGTCCCTTTGCAGGAGAAGTTTGCTGACCCTTGAACTAGTTGATTCCTCTCAGCTCCATGTAGCCATACCCACAGTTCTTTTCTAGTCATACTTAGATTTTCTATAATTCTTTGCATTCTCATCCGCATGCCAGCTTTTTCTTTCTCTGACACTAATTGTCCTGTACCTTAAGCTCATCAGGTTTAGATGTCTCTATTGACTGAGATGTTTCTTCCAATAGAAAGGGTTTTCTGGGCATCACATCCTTAGTTAAACCTTAACTCTGAGGCATCTGAATCTACTCAAAGGTTTTGACAATGGGTTGACAGCAGTGGTCTTGAATTGACCTTTATCTCAAGGCTGAGTTTTATTTGGCCCTCGTTGCTCAGCGGCCTTCTCAGTTTTGTCTTTTCCCAGTTGGGGTTAAAGAGCTTTCTTCTTTCAGCCTACAAATCCCTGAATTTCCAACTTGCTGCAGCAAAGGAAACTGTGCACTCGGGGAACCACGGGTGGACATCTTCGGGGGAGGCGTCAGGAGAGACCTGCCACAGGACTTGGCTTGTGCTGGGTGACATCAGGGAGGGTTTAAGGAAGTGAAGGCTCATTCTAGAGTGGGTGCTTTCAGGAGCTGGGGCCATTCAATGATTGGGACTCTCCCTAATTTTGTATCTAGGAGATGGGGGGAACAAAACAGGGCCGGGGCTGTCATTGGTGAGGAAGCAGTTGTCACTAATGTGGGGCAGTCCTGAGTCCTGTCATGAAGGCATCCAGGAAGGACAATGGGACCAAAACAAGAAGGGCTGGTGGTGAACAGCGGCTGCCCTGGGCTGAGGAAGGAGCCAAAACACCCTCCTGGAATAGAGATGCATCACCTTGGTCAGGAGAACTGCAGAGAGAGAGGCACTGAGGAGAAGTTCCCAAAGGACCATGAGGGTAGGCCAACAAGACAGTCTGCTTTAACCTCAGCAGGCCCAGAGCCACACGTCCCAGGGAGAATATCCTGTCTCTCATTTCTCCTCCCTTCTCCCACCGCACCCCAGGCAGGGAACAACACAGGAACTAGCAGGTAGGGAAGAAGCGAGCCCAGGGACTGTCTTCCTTCCTGGATGGAGACTGTGTTTACAGCGTAAAGTGACCATCAAGCAACTGACCAACAGGAGTGGGAATTCAGGGGGCCGCTGGTGTGCAGAGGGGAACTACGCCCAGTGGGGATGCTGGAGGGTCGGGTGAAAGTGCATCTTTGCAAATAGCATTTGTTCACCATCTTGGTGACTCTTTTGTTTACTATCTTAATGCTCCCACTACAATGTGAGCCCTATGAGAACAGAGAACTGGTCTTTCTTGCATAACACGATATTCTCAGCAAATGAAGTGTTGTATAGAAAGTGGTGGGTAACAAGTAAACATTTCCAGAATGAATGAATGAGTGAATGAATGAATTGTTCCCCTAACCCCATAGGCTCTTCTTATTTGTACTTTTTTGGGTTTTTTTGCATTAAATTTTTTAAATTTTATATTGGAGTACAGTTAATTTACACTGTTGTGTTAGTTTTAGGTGTACAGCAAAGTGATTTTGTTATACATATACATATATCTATTCTTTTTCAGATTCTTTTTCCATATAGGTTATTACTGAGTATTGTGTACAGTTCCCTGTGCTATACAGTAGGACTTTGTTGTTTCCTTCTTTTTTTTTTTTTTTTTTTTTTTTTTTTTTTTTTTTTGCGGTATGCGGGCCTCTCACTGTTGTGGCCTCCCCCGTTGCGGAGCACAGGCTCCGGATGCACAGGCCCAGCGGCCATGGCTCACGGGCCCAGCCGCTCCGCGGCATATGGGATCCTCCCAGACCGGGGCACGAACCCGTGTCCCCTGCATCGGCAGGCGGACTCTCAACCACTGCGCCACCAGGGAGGCCCTGTTGTTTCCTTCTTATTTGTATTATAGTCACAGTTGGTTTTATCTTTGGCTGTGGCAGCCCATGCCTGGGCTAGATTTCCACCAAGAAGGAGATGCTGTTTTGATCATTGAAGGAGCCAAGATACTCTGTCACTTAGGGCTGGGCTTGGGTCGTCAATCACCTTTGCTAGTCATTGACCTGAGATGGTTACACAGAGGAGAGTTCATGGCTTTGAGCCCAGTTTAACTATGGGCTACCCAGGGAGCCTTGGCTGTCTGTATTTGTTCCATGTCTGAAGTTAATTAGGTCCAGCTCGTGCATTTTAACTAAAGATTTCTCTGTGTTGCATGTTTCTTAATTCTCGTTACACATTAAGATCATCTAGGGAGTTTTAAAAAATATCCATATCCTGGGTCCACTCAAGACCTGGAGGTGCAACCCAGGAGTATTATTACTCATCTCTTTGAAAAGAGTTTAGACCATTTCAGGTATTGTCAAACTTGTGTGATAAATTTTATGCTGTGTGAGCTGTTTTCTGGTCATGAATGGTAGGGCTACATGTTGGCCCATGGGTAGGGTTGCTAGATAAAATACAAAAAAGCCCAGTTAAATGGGTTTTACAAATAATGTTGTTTATTACATTGTTAATGGTATTAATGTTAATGCTATTGCAACAGGCGTACTTAATACTAAAACATTATTCATTGTTTATCTGAAATTCAAACTTAACTGGGCTTCCATATTTTTATTTTCTAAATCTAGCAATCTGGCGTGAGGGACTGGGGAAATAAAATGAACGGTGCTTCACTACAGATTGTTTGAGAGGCCCTGGTTTGAAACACCCAAACGCTGGGCAGTGCTAATCAGGGAGGGTTTTCCAGACAGGGTTGTTGGCTGCAAATAGCAGGAACCCACCAGAAACCCGCCAGAAAAGAAATTTATTGGAAGTAGAGCTAGTATAGGTAACTCACAGATTCAATGGAAAGGATATAGAACCAGGTTAAGAAAAGGTAGGAACCAAGGGGGCTGGGAAGCCAAGGGCACAGCCAAGGTCATGCTGCAGTAGAGTCTGGTCAGGGAGGTGCCTCTGGAGCCACTGACTCTGTATGTCCTTTGCTGGCTTTTAGCTCCGCCTCCATCAAAGTCTCTAATGGTCTGTGGACCTGTAAGTTCAAGTTTCAAAGTTCCAGTTGGGAGCATCTGAGCTGGGCCGTGCAGCCATACCCTCTGGCTGCCAGAGAGTGGGGAGAGGAAGTACCCTCTGGGCAAAGCCTCCCTACACCTGCACAGGGGGAAGCAATTGCCCAAAGAGAAAAAAGTTTTGCATTGGGGTAGCAAGAAATGATAAACATCCACTACTGAGTGAGGGCTGAGGTGAACTTCTCACGGAAGCTGTGGGAGTTTGGAGCGCTGTCTCTTCATCTGTATTGTGTCATTCACTGGCTGCGGCCCTTAGCAGTCACTCAGCCTCACTGGGCCTCAGTTTTCTTATCTGCAAAATCAATGGCTTGCAGATTTTGAATTTCACTGACCAGTAAAATTTCAAAGGGAATTTGGGGGATGAATATAGGCATCTTGCCATTTTTTTTTTTTTGGCTTTGTCAAGTAAAGATATTACTTAAAACTATCTATTACAATCACCATCATTTTATAAAATGAAGCATCTTTTTTTTTTTTTTTTTTTCTTTTTGCGGTATGCGGGCCTCTCACTGTTGTGGCCTCTCCCGTTGCGGAGCACAGGCTCCGGATGCGCAGGCCCAGCGGCCATGGCTCACGGGCCCAGCCGCTCCGCGGCATATGGGATCCTCCCAGACCGGGGCACGAACCCGTATCCCCTGCATCGGCAGGCGGACTCTCAACCACTGCGCCACCAGGGAGGCCCTAAAATGAAGCATCTTTTAATACCAAAAGTTAGGAAGGACTTCATCTCAGAATACTGGTTAGTTCTTTAAATTGAGATAGCTTTTAGAAAAACTTACTTACGTTGACTTTTTTTTTTTCTTTTTTCTAACGTCACTTGGACCAGCGAAGAACTGGCTCTACACCATGGGTTCGTGTTTGGGAACCATCAGTCTTAATGGCTCTTCTAAGATTCTGATTCTTTGCCTTTCTCAAGACTGGAGAGGGGGAATTTTGTATAGCCTTGTTGTTGGCATTGCAAATGTTTTCCTTTTGATCCCTGAGCAAATCTTGTTTGGATGACCTCCAGTGCATGGTATAAAGTCTGCCTTTTAATGTGCATTAAAAAAGAACACTTGAGTGGCAAGAAGCCTTTGGGACAAGGAACATCCACCTCTTTATAGCGCTTGATGTTACTGTCACAGAGGTGCCCAGAGACTTTGGCAGTGAATGAATTTCTATAAATCTTAAAAATCAATACTGATCAATATATAGGGAGGGCTGGTAGATGTGCCCACTTAGACGACCAGATGCCTAGTCCAGCTTGGCCTTTCTCATCACTGCAGAGACACTGATAAAGTGGGGATATGCAAAGGGTCATAAAGATGACCCTTGTTTCTCCTTCCCACTCTTCAAAATCATGCATTTTGAAGACAGCTGGGATCAAGGGAATTGAATAGGCACATTCTGAAGTAAAGAAACCACTGATGCATCTATAAATACTGAGGAATAATAACAGATGGAAAAGGAACAAGTTAAGGAAAAGGGACTGTGGTTAAAAGTATAGCACAGAGTAATGGACCTCATCAGAATGCGGGAAACTTTTCAGCTCTAAGGATCCAACTTTCCAGCAATGCGGAGTGGGGAGAGGTTTGAAAACCGAGGCCCCTCTTTGGATGCTCAGAGCCAAGCAGATGAAAAACGAAAGGGTTTTAGTGCAGTGGAGAGCACGACCTTCCCCAGGGCTTTACGTGGGCCTAGTGCTTTGTTTTTTCAGCCCTAAGATCTATAATTTTGTTTTTCTTTGTAGATTTTGTGTTGACTCATTTTGATTCCTCCATTTCTTCCCTCCCCTTGCCCTCCCGTGCCTGTGGTTGTCTCTTTTTAAAATTTTATCTTGTGAGTCCAGTTTGCTTGCCTCTTTGAGCTGATCCTTTTGGTTTATTGAAAGCGTGCCTATGTTATTCATTCTGATGTTTTTCCTTGCAACTCTGTCTTGCTGGTGTGGATGCCAGGTTATTTGAACACAATAACTACCCTTTAAAGAAATCTTTCTCTTTACTCACTTTCTTAGCCCAAGTTGCCTATTGCTGCTCTTTGTAAAGCTCATAACTAAGGCAGCTGGTCAGTCATATTGTCTTTGTACATATGGGGTGATTTCTTACATGTGGGTACATTTATCCTGGGACTGTGAGATGAAAAAACTGATTCCCAAAGAAATACACCAGCACTTGCAGGCAAAAACATAAAAAACAAAGACAAAAAACTATCCCTTACCATAGCCTTCTTCTTCCAATGCTACTGCCAAAGGTGAAAAAACTTCTGGACCCCTCTTTGAGCTCATCTGTAAATCACACCAGAAAACTGGTCTTACTGCTTATGAATCACATCTTATTATTTGACCTAAATTTATATTACCTAGCATTGTCACCCATCTTATTTAATCAAATCTGCTTCATATGGCTTTATTTACAGGATGATATTAAAAATATTTGACAGCACAGGCCAATCAGGACAGATGCTATTTATACCCAACAGTTATACCTATAGTGATATGTATCCTTTGAATATCAGTTCTGCTTTATGATATTCTAAAACATTTTTAAAAATAAAAATACCCCACATATGGTGAACTTTGATATTTTTATTGGAGGAATTCCCATCATGTTATAGTGCCTCCATTAGGTGCATGTGTATAACGCTTAGTGTGCACATGATATGGTCATAGAAGGTGTCGATATGGCTTGGAAGACATAGAGGACATGTTTGGAAGACAAAGTCTTTCTCTTTTTTCTTACATCTTTTTATACATCTGGAGTACAACTGCTTTACAATGGTGTGTTAGTTTCTGCTGTATAACAAAGTGAATCAGCTATACATATACATATATCCCCATATCTCCTCCCTCTTGAGTCTCCCTCCCACCCTCCCTATCCCACCCCTTTAGGTGGTCACAGAGCACCGAGCTGATCTCCCTGTGCTATGCGGCTGCTTCCCACTAGCTATCTACCTTACGTTTGGTAGTGTATATACGTCCATGCCACTCCCTCACTTCGTCCCAGCTTCCCTTTTAATGTAAGGGGGGAGGGTCTCACTTTTAAGAAAGAGTTCATGATGTCAGCCCCCATAGTCCTACCAATCCCTGGGAATGCACTTCTCCATGACTGAAACCTACTTTTCTCCACTAGTGCCTCTTGATTGGTTAGCAAAGCCTGTGTGGAAATAGTCTCAGGAATCACATCTCCTCCCAGACCACCAGGGGCTGTTGTGTTTCCCTCCAAGATGAGCTGCGTGATGGGTCTAGTTAGGAGTCTGGGTAAATAATTACTGAGTTTGGGGAACTCGTGTAGCTGTGGTGTTTCACAGAGATGGCATTTCAAGATGCACAAGTTCCATTTTTGATCTCCTGATTTACCCTGTCTCTGCAATTCAAGACAATCATTTAAAATACCCATAGAAAAGAATCTTAAAAAGAGTGGATCTATGTATATGTATAACTGATTCACTTTGCTATATACCTGAAACTAACACGACATTACAAATCAACTATACTCCAATAAAATTAATATTTTATATAGAAAACAAAAACAAAAAAATAAAATATCCTACAAATGTTACAATAGAGCAATATAAGAAACACAGTTGAACTCTGATATTCTTACAGTGGAAATAGCTTTGTTTCTTTGTATTTTCTAGTTTTTCTACAACAAACATAGATTACTTGTAGAGTAAAAGATATCATCAACAAAAACTGGAAGGAAAAATAAGCAAAAATATTTCCCAATTTATATCTTTTCCCTCATGTATAGTCACAGACCTGGCCCAAGTGGTGACCAGAACTGTGGCGTCCAAAGTGGACTCATACGAGGCCCAGTGATCTACGTCAATGACGGGTTAGTTAAGGAGTTTAGTCAGTCTCAATGCAAGTAATTCTTAGTGGATCTTCCCCTATGAGAACATGTATTAGTAGCATTGAGTACATCTAAGCAGGCCTCAAATCTCAGATGAGGGTGCAAGATTTGGAGAGGATGACAGTAATACCTATATACGGTAGGAATCTAAGAAATTCTGGCCTCTTTTCTGCTTTTCTCCAGCATCTTAATAAAGCATCTGCAAAAGACATCAATGTTACAGGTCACCACAAATGTTGTCATTGCCTAGGGGCCCCTTGCTCTTTGACTAAAGTTCAGTCTTTGGAGCAACTCTATTTCTGGATCTGTGGCTATCCTACCGTTGCATATCTACACATAGCCAAACACCCTAGGAGCATGCCCACTTTCAGAGATGATGCCCCAGTGACCTCAATCATAAAGCCCATTAACACATACCGAGGCTGCCATGCAGATACCAGACTTGAGTGGTACAAATAAAGCAATGGGAAGAGTATGACTTGCTCCTGAATGACACCCCAGCAGGTCTGGTATGGAGCACAACTAAAATATTAAAAGTGACATGACAGTATTAAAGAAGGTTCTGGAGTAGACCTACCAGTCTAGGTCCTGGCCCAGCTTCCTGTTTCTACACACATTGCATGTTCTTCACTTGCTGATGGGATTAGTCAAAATAACCTGTAGGATTTATTGACTTTCTTCTTCACTTTTCTACTGGTTTCATGATTAGAATGCTCTGCGTTCTTGTCTGGAGCCCCTAACTCTCAGTGACAGTAAAGCTGCGTAACACGTGTAGGCATTTCTAATTTTCCTTCATGTATTTTATTTATTTACTTCTTTGGCCATGCCTTGCGGCATGCGGGATCCTAATTCCCTGACCAGGGATCAAACCCGTGCCCCCTGCTGTGGAAGTGTGGAGCCTTAACCACTGGACCGTCAGGGAAGTCCCTTTCATGTTTTTTCTTTTTCTTTTTTTTTTTTCTATTTCTGCCAAGTACTAATCATTCAGGCTATGTTCACCTAAATCATAGTGGACTTGGTAATTAGATAATTGGAATTTATCAACAGCAGTAAGCCTTTACTGAACTTTACCATACATCAGCTACTGTACGCTGGTGATTCAAAGATGGGGGGTGTCACACACCATTTCACTGGGGTTTAGTGTGTATTCACCTTGGCGAATACTCTAATTCCTAATGTATTCAAGTGCCAGCTCTACTCTTGTACTTTGGGGTCTTGGTCAAGCCTATTGAATTTTATGATTCTTAGTTCTCGTCTATAAAATAGAAATCATCACACTTCCAAGGGCTTATGTTAGGAGCAAATAAAACAATGTACATGAAAGACCTTTGAAAACTATACAGATAAGAGATTATTGTTACCCTTATTAGACAAGGAGGATCTGTCACATACAAGTGACAACTTGCTAAAAGAATATATTTCCATACAACACTTATCTGTAAGCCAAGTCCATAGGTCATTCAGCGGTGTCTGGCAGTGATTTTGAAACACGTAAGTGGTGGCTGATAAATATGCAAACTAGGTACATGCTGTGATGAATGCAGCACAATGGCTGACACAGAGCGGAGGTCCAATAACTATTTGTGGAATTGAACAGAATTGAGTGTTAAAGAGTGAGTAGAAATTGGATAGGTCAACAGTGCAGTGGATGATTTTCTGAGCAGAAGGTACAACGCCCAAAGTGCTTTGGGCATTGGAGAAATTTTAGGAAGTTTAGTGAGGCTAGGATGAACTGGGAATCGATGAGAGATGAGGCTTGAGAAGTGAACAAGGGCCGGAGCGTGAAAGGCACTGTATGTTAACGCTGGAGTTTGTTTTTCATTCTGAAGGTAATGGTAAATATTGGAAAGATCTTAAACCAAGGAGAGATATGTTCATATTGGCCTTTTAGAATGATGTCTCTGGTGGCAAGTACGTGATGGGTAGAGAGGCCGGGAGGAGCCTATTATGACGGTCCAGGTGAGAGGTGGGGGGGTTTGAACTAAGTAGGGGCAACTGGGGGCCAGGGGGCTGATGGAGACCAGGAGACAGAGTCAAAAGGAATTCATGAGGCAGAATTGCCAGACTTTCAGCAATTTGGGGGGGGTGTGTGTGTGTGTGTGTGTGTGTGTGTGTGTGTGTGTGTGTGTACAGGGATCAGGATGACTCCCAGACTTCTGCTTTGGATGGCTGACAGATGGAGCCATTAACAAGGATAAAGCAAACAGAAGGAGACAGCCCCTCAAGAAGAGGGTAACTTACATCCATAATCTGACTTTAAGAAAACACATATGTTTTAGATAAAGTTTCATCCAATATCCTGAAAACCTCCTTAGGTGTCATTGTCTTCCCCTGACCATGGCTTTCCACATGGCTCAGTAGATCAGCCAAATGGGTCAGAAGTGCTGCTTGCTTGGACTCCTTTCAAAGGGCGGCACAATGGGTAAGGGGTCTGGACCTGTGTGTATTAGTTGGGGGCTGGTTTCAACTACTTTATGACAGTCTGCTTCTGAATTCTTTCCAGCCATGGATTTTTGATGAAACTCATCAACCTGCTGCACTTGACACTGAATAGATTATGTGTATATGGTTGGTTTAGTGGAAAATTCTTATTGGAACAGCTTTTGAAATCATTTAAAACAGACACTGGTGATTGTCTTGTAAGCCGAGGCTACTTCTATCCATTCATTTACTGGTTCAAAGTCAGTTTCAGAACCGCTTTTCATCATTTTAATTCTGAAATTTATTTTATTTGTAAAATATTGTAGTACAAGAAGCATGGTACAAGATCTTCATTTCTGGAGAAATATTACTGTTTTTGCAGAATGAATGTGAGTTTCTTGAAGGCAAGGATTCATTTTGTTTACTTCTTTCTAAGTCCCCAGCACATAAAATTTCTGCCACATATAAAGTTCTTAGCAGATATCTGTGGAATATGTAATGACTGAATTTAAATGATGGTTATCTTTTTAAAGAAGACATTTAAGAATTTCCTAAGTCGGGCTTCCCTGGTGGCGCAGTGGTTAAGAATCTGCCTGCCAATGCAAGGGACACGGGTTCGAGCCCTGGCCCAGGAAGATCCCACATGCCGTGGAGCAACTAAGCCCTTGCACCACAACTACTGAGCCTGAGCTCTAGAGCCTGTGAACCACAACTACTGAGCCCACGTGCCGCAACTACTGAGCCCACATGCCACAACTACTGAAGCCTGCGCGCCTAGAGCCCATGCTCCGCAACAACAGAAGCCACAACGAGAAGCCCGTGCACGGCAACAAAGAGTAGCCCCTGCTCGCCACAACTAGAGAAAGCCCACGCGCAGCGACAAAGACCCAACACAGCCCTAAATAAATAAATAAATAAATAAATAAATAAATAAATAAATCTATTAAAAAATAAAGAGAATTTCCTAAGTCAAACGTATTTCGTAATATTAGGTATAATCAATAGGTAGGACCTCAGCCTAGAATACTTTTAGCGTATTTTAGATGGAAACAAAGCTTGAAAATGACTGTTTTGTCTTTCCCCACCATGAGGGCAGAAGAATCAGCATTTTTTTGTTCCTCTTAAAGTCAGTCTTGGACTTCCCTGGCACTTTCCAGGAAAGTCCATTCATAATGTATGGGCACTTGGATTTTTGGTTCTGTTGCTTTCTCCAAAGCACTTCTTGTCAATCATGACATAAAACTGATGCATGGATCTCTATGTAGCATAAGAAATGTTTGCTAAGGATTACGAAAAGTATGGAGATAGTGATTCTAATTAAAAAAATTTTACTGGTATTTTTAGCAAGATTTTCCATTTTCCTTTTGAATTAGTAAATTATACAGCAACATTAACTCATCCCTCCTACCCACCTAAACTTTGAGCGGGAGCATATTCTCAATGCCTAAATTTTCCAGAACACGCAATTACAGGCATTGCTTAAGAGCAGCAAACACTCCTTCCCAGCAGAATTCACTACAACACCTGGCACACAGCTGGCTGTCAGTAATAGATTCTGATGTCTCTGGGTTTTGTCTGCCTGTTACGGTTTCTCATCTTCTGTCTTCTGATTCTCATGAAGACCTCCTCCTTCATCCCTGTGGTCCTTTGGTGTTGTTAGCATGAGGCCCCATCCCCAGTACCACAGACAGGGGTGGATCTGGGACCCTGCATGGCCGATTCAAGTACATTATCCCCAGCACAGTGCCTAGTTTAGAGACAGGCGTGTGACTCAACATCTGGGCGCTCCACCTGAGAAGGAAGTTTAAGAGGACAGGCTGATGACATCCTTGGAACCACTGTATCCAGCTGTGCTTGAGGTCCCCAACCAGACTTCCCAGACTTTGTTTAAATAAGTTTGAGTTGGATTTCTGTGATTTGCAATCAAAGGAATCCTAATTCATATAGTATTTCATTTGAACAGTTAAAATAATCATGATATTAAGTAGTCTGTCATGAAACCCCTCCTTTTTGTAACATCTGGGGTTGTAACATACGCTTATTTCCATGCTTACAATTTAAATGACCTATCTGAGTTCAAGACACGTTTCGCCTAGAAGCTCATGTCAAACCATTCTTTATTTTTTATGGTACAAATTAAAAGTGACAGATCTGAAGCTGTTAAGAAATACACAAAGTGCAGCTTTACTGACCATACAGATATTGCTCTAGATTAAGTACAGTTTTGTCAGTTTTTTTTCTTTTTAAACATTAAGCAACCTGTGCAGATAAATCAGCTTTGGTTTCAATGTCAGAGCAAGTAAGGAGCTTTTAAATATCCAGTTTGGCTTCTTGGTCACAAGTCCATCGTGTCAATATCTTGTCATGATGCTTTTTTCAAAACAACCCAGTCTGTTTTTCTGCTGCCCGCTCTGGGCGCGGAGAAGCAGCTCTCTTTGCCACGTCTCATCAGTGACTCTGGTAACCAGTCTGGATCACAGCACGTAGGACAAAAAAAAATCACTTCCTTAACAACAAATAGACAAATGTGCCTCACAGAATTTCAAGTTGAAGACAAGCAAATCACGTGACAAAAAGCTCGTTACAAAATGTTATTCAAACAGATTTTGCAGTCAAACATTGAAATGAAAATCAATTTCCTTTTTCTCCATTTTTTTTTTTTAAGCTTGGTCATTAACTGGGTACAAGTAGAGTGCTGAGGTAAAACATTGATGAACAGTTTGTATTTCTTTTTCTTTTTTCTTAAAATAGGAACAGTTTAGTATTGCAAGATTGTCAGCAACATTTAGCCATATCTATACAATGTGCATATACCTACAAATATTGAGCTTTGGTCCAGCGTAGAGAAGGTGAGCAAAGGCATTTTACAATTTCTTTTTGGTTATAGCTTGAGTTCTTGGATACGCCTCTACTTGTTTTTTGTTTTTTTTTCCTAGCTCCTTTTGCTTTTTTGTTCTCTCTTTTGTGGAGTGTGTGTGTGTGCATGTGTGTGTGTGTGTGTATTGTGTGATTACAACAAAAAGAAACCAAAAACCTTGCAATGCAATTAAAACTCTCAACTGTTCACAATGTTTTTTTGACTGAAAAAGAAAAAATAGCCCCACAAACAAGCGTCAAGTATAACATCAGTCGGTTTTTTTTCCTTTTTCATTAAATGATGAAGAAAATGAAGACAACGGTAATTTAAAAATATGTAAGAAAAATACTGAAGCTTGAAATACAATCACATGGGCCTGAAGCAGCTTTTATTTTTTGTTAGTGGCAACCTTAACCTTCAGTTCATGGAAACCTAAAAGACACTTAAACGCTACTGGCATGTGAAGTTGTTTACAAGTGGAAATAAGAAATGTCGTTAAGAAAATTAAGCAGTAAGTGTGGTCCCCAAGACTTCCAAGTTACACAGTATAATTTATATTCCTAAGAATCTGTTCAGGCACCTTTTTATGCCTTGTAGCAAAAAATTTATCTGTAAAAAATTAATATAAGAAGCATTACAACACCTTATAAATAATTTATAAAATACAAAATTATAAAACTATAAAAAAATCACTGCACGTGAATGGGTATACGACTGTGGGATGAACATATTTCTTTTTTATTCCACTCTGGAAGATTACTTTTATTTTATATTTTCACTGTCCTAGTTATACCCTCCCAATTATAGATTTCCGAACTGAGCAGGCCCTATGTAAGTGCTGCTGGCATATGTTTCAACATTTAGCATCCATCATATGTTATCTCGTTAACTTCTCTTCTTGGGGGAGATTTTCTTGATGAAACTTGGAGCGGGTCCTAGGAGAATACAACATCTGTTTAACTGATACAGTTTTGGATTTCTGGGTCGCTGGTATCTGTGCAGTGTTTGAGGTGGCCAAATTGGTACCATGATATCGTTGGCACTGAAGATGAAGTTAGCCGTGGTGCAATTAGCATCAGACTGGAGAAGGAACACCTGTACAAGCAACTGGCTCCACCCCCAGGATTTCGTGTAGCGTCTCCTTGCTGCTGGTCCCCTGGTTCCTGCATGAATCATCTGGGAAGGGGGCGTAGGGTGCGGACAGTTATACCATTGCACTGACACCACCAGGACAGGGGCCAACAGAAGAAGAAACCCAAACCCGTAGGGGGAGGGTGTGTGTTAGGGGAAGAAGAGGGCATTTCTAATCAGTTGGGCAACTTGAGTTTGTTTCTCTCCCACAATTTACTTCTAGAGAGCATTAATTATTAAGTAATTATTCGGGACTATTTCCATCTCAACAGCAAGGAAACTGACACTCGCTTTTGCCTGCTCCTATAATGGAACACTTTTTGCCTCTCCCTGCGGAAAACATCAACCACAGGTCCCAAGTGTTTACCTGCACAGAAATCCTCACATCTTACTTTTTCTCTCTGGCTTATTAGGTTATTTTGGTCCACAGATCTTTGGAGTAAGTTATTTTGAAAAGTGAAATAATCCCTTAGTTCTAAGAGTGAAGGCTATTCTGATGTGCTCGATAAGCCACTTCTGTATTTTTCCTTTTAGTGGAGGCACTTCCTTGGTAACACTTCCTTTCCCCTCAAGAGTCCAACTGCAATTCCCATTGTTTAATTCGTCTGCCAACTTTCTGCTCCATTTATATACCCGCAAAAGAATCGCCCTCTCCCCGCCCCCAAAAAAGTCTGCCTTCAGTGGTAGCAGAAAAGATGGAATTTACAGGATGCATGATGGCCTTTAACAATCCACTCACTCACTCTCTCTCTCTCTCTCTCTCTCTCTCTTTTTGGCCTGTGTGTATATGGGTGTGTGCATGCTACGTGTGTATTTTGACTGAAACCTCAAGACATTTCTTTGGCTATCAGACTTCTGAGAGAAATTGCTTTGCACAGAAGCATAACATAGATGTAAGTATTGAACCAAATGTGCAGCTTATGTTTATATTACAAAATTAGTTTTGGTCAGCTCTCCATGTACGTGGCCAACAGACTGAGAAAAATCCCAAGCTCTGGTGTGGATAGTGAGCACAATTACAGCTTACGCCAGTGTTGACAGTTCATCGAGCAAAGCCCTAGTTATTTTGGAGTCTCTCCTGCGTTTCACTGGGGTCTGAGTGGAAAAGACACCATGCCCACTCTGTGGCCTTCCAGCAGACGCTGGGGGCCACATGCGGGGGGGATGGAGAGATGGAGGAAAATGAGAAATGCGAGCTCCATTTTCTTTTCTCAAACCCACAAGGTCATAGTGAGAAGAAAGCAACGGATGCTCTGGCACACGATCCAGGATGCCCCCGACTCAAAACAAAGAGAAACAAAAGAAGAACCCCCTCCCCCCAAATAAAAACCAATAGTGAGCCTCACAGAATGGCTTCAGCAATGGCACCCCCCCACACAGGGGGCGACAGTAGATGGGAAAGATGAGAGAAGTCAGGCTTGCTATTTCTCCGCAAAGTACAAATGTAAAAACTCGGAACACAACTTCACACGCAGAGAGGGGCGGACTAATGTTCGTGTTGGCAATGTCGTGTTTCTGACTTTGGTTAATAGGTTCATAGAGAATCAGCACTTAGAACCTGAAGGATGCCGTCCGCGGCCCCTCCTCCAGGTGGTAGGCTTGTATTCGCTTTGAACAGAGAAAAGTTTCCCTTGTGTGTTGTTGGTATTTTGTTTTTTGTGTTTTTTTGGTTTAGTCGTCTTTCTCAAAATGTGTTCACATTTTCATAATACACAGAAAAAAAGTATGTGGTTATTTGGTTTGCTTTAAGTCCATTATAAAACTGGCTTTGGGGAGACAGGTCGGGGAGGGAACGAGCCTTCCTCCATACACCTGCACTGTGGTGTAGTCCTTGTTTAAAAATTTTCAAAAAACATTTTTTTTTCTTTTTTGGAAAATCCCATGGACACGTATAAACCATCCTGTCCACTTGGTGGTTTTCGTAGTCTTTTACTTACAAGGGTGATGACTGGGGCTACCTTAAAATTTATTTTTAATTTAATTTTTTCTTTTTTTGGGGGGGGGTTAGGGGATGAAGTCCCAAGGGTGGAGTTTAGTTTCTGTGGATTTTTTTTTTTTCTGATTCCGGGTGGGCGTCTCTTTAGGAATTGTCTTCCCGTGAGTCTGTTAAGGGCTCCAGAGGGACTGCCGTGGCCGGCTCGTGCTGTTTTAAGCGTTTAATTGTGTTCTTCAGGGCTTGCCTCTTATTGCAGAACCAAACTCTAACTACTTCCCGGTCATAGTTCAGCTTCTCGGCAATTTCGGTCATTTCCTGCCCAGAGGGGTGTGTGTTCTTCTCAAAGTGGGCATTGAGGATCTCAAGGGCCTGGGGCGTGAAGGAGGTGCGCCTCTTGCGCTTTTTGGACGGTTCACTCCCGATAAACTCGGTCAGGTTCTGCATACCTGCCCGATGGCGGGCCTCAGCCTCAGCCATCCACCGCTCAAGCACCGGCTTGATCTTCTGGGCACTTTTAGGGGTGATGTCCAGCTTTTCAAACCTGGCAGGATACAAAAGGCCAGGGTTCAGTTTGGCTGTCAGACTGCTAGCTATAGTGTTCTCTTGGGCTTCCTGTGGTAGGAAAAAGTGGCTTCTCAGGATGGTGTGTCTGGGGGGAAAATTGAGAAAGAACAGTCTTACACTGAGTCCTCTGCTAGGGTGGGCCTCCTGCCTGCCTGACTGACTGGCAGAGCAAATTCACTCCAGATAAGCAGCCAGCTGCAAGGTAGCCCTCCCCGCTCAAGCCAGCACCTGCCCTCCTGCATGCTTCATGCCCCTGCATGCAGCCCGTACACCCACAAGCGGACCAGGTGAGCACGGGTGGAGACAGCACAACACAGCAGCCATCACGATGGAAACAAAAACCACTCGCAGATCTTTTTCCTGGAAATGCTTGAGATCTGAGCTTTGATTTGAATCCACCCAGCACCATTTCCCCCGAAATTCAGAATCCTTAAGGCAAAAATTAACACCAGGAAGTGACATCAAAGACAACAGCTGTCATGTTCTTTCGTTTAAAATGATTCTTTTTATGTTTTCCTTCTGGTTTCCTTAAATTCCCCCCACTGACTTGGTGATAAAAATGTTCTATCTATGCTAATCGTCAGTGATGGCAACTGGGACAAGTTTCTTTTATGGTTCTCTTTTCATCTCTGTTTTGTGTCTCATTTTAATCTCTTTCTCTCCCCCGGCCCCCAAGCCCTCTCCCGTCTGTCTCTGGTAACAAACACTTTTCACCATATGTAAGTTAACAACATGCTCCCTTTTCTGGTAAAACATAGCCCCTTGCTACTTTACTGCTGGACTCAAACAGCTGGACACACTGTAATTGCTATGAACACCCCCCCCTCCCCTGGATGTGCTAGGTCCACCTCATGCCTTCCAACACCGTCCAGTGTAATGGTGTACTTTTGCATCAGAGTATCAAGCTGTGTTTAACGTGCTATATCTGAAAACTGTACTTGAATGATATCATTTTCTGTAAATGAGGTCTTCTATATATCAATTGCCATCTGCGATTCTTTGTTACACTGACTTAAAAAAAACTATGAAGCATCTTGGACAAAACTATCTCTAGTGTTTTAAGAGGTCATCCTGGTATCAAATTCATATGCACTCTCAACGAAATACAAAATAGTACCAATTCCTTTTATTTGTTTGTTTGTTCTAAATCCAAATTCACAACCCTCCAGGATGACAACTTTGGATCCATGGCATTCTCCTCTATCTTTTCAAGTTCAGTGCTGTCGAAAAACAACCCTCTGACTGCAGAGTGCATCTTATTACAATAGACTGTTTTCACGGAGTGAAAATGAACCCGCTTTAGTCGCAGTATGTTTTATAAGGATGCTTGCAAAAGGACACAAAAGGATAGGCTTCTTTATGTGCCTTAATCTTATTTTGGCACTGCATTTTAGATATCTTATGTTGTGATAAGCAGGGCCAATAGTATCAAATTTTAATGTGATTCCGATAGCATTCCCTTCCACGTATAGTTCAAGGAGTTATTTATTTATTAAAAAAAAACAAACCCAACTTTCAGCTGGTCAAAGAGGAAAGAAGTACATTTTGCTTTCAATATAAAATGAATTAATTATTTAATGCCATTTAATGAGCTGCTCACTTACGGCAGGCTCCCCTAAAGCCCTCGTTGTTGTGTTCACTTACCATCATTCATTATAAAAGCCCCAAAGCTGAAGTCTTGGTAGCATGACAACAGGCTTTACAGCGCCATGGCATGGGGGACAGAGCTTGTGATAGGGACGTCCACTGTATTGCTGGTGTGTTTTCCTCTGTGTCTCTGATGCAGAGGCACTTGTTAAAGCATCTCGAGTCACTGCAGCTCATAAGGGAGGAGTGACACCAGAGTGTGTGCAAATGCAGATTCTTCACCACCATGTAAATTAACTGGAGTGGTTCCACTGTCAGATCTAGGTCTCTTTCAAGACTTCCATTTTTTTTTGTTGTTGGTAGTTAGCTCCGAAAACTACCCCGCTGAAACACCAGAAGCTAGAGAAAGGCTGAAAAGTCAAGGCATCTGCCATCTTCTATTAGACAGTGAATTCCCAAAGTTGCTTTTCATTTCGGCCATAGCTTTTTTGGCTTCCCCAGCGGAAGATTTTAGAAATCAACGTATTTGATTGGGAACGCCCAAGAAACATTACGCGTGTGAGTGAAAACCTTAGATAGCACTTAAGCCACGAAAAGGAAATCACACTTTAGGACTAAGGAATAAGCCAAAGAGGACTTCAGCAACGATAGCACGTGGGCAACAACCTCAAAACCCGTGGCGTGCCTTTATCACAAGGCTGTTGAGATGAAACAAAGTTAATGTTTCCCAACAGGGAGCAACAGTATTCATATCATTTGATGCTGCTTGTTAGCGTTGATGCTTCGGTACATGTTGTCTGGAATAACACATACAAGCCTTGAAACAAATTTCCCAGCAGTAGTATCCTTGTACAGACTGAATAAAGGTTATTTTCTACAGGGAGGTATCTTATAAGAAAAAACAGTAGGGGAGGCCAGAGAAGTGAGAGGATCCTATGGTGCTTTTCGTATTTAACAACAATCAATGGGTTTTACGGAAAATCATTGAGCAAAATGTGAGCTGCAAGTGCCTACCCCATACGGATGTTATTTATAACCTTAGTCTTAAACTGCAGGAAAAGTACACTTCTGTCCTTTGGGGAATACATTAAAAGTATAAAGAGCAGATAAAAAGACAGCATTTCATGGATCACCAAGAACAAAATCCACTTAAATGAGTTTAGAGTTGGTTTCTTGGCTTTTCCTGATGGAGGAGGACTCATAAGACATTGCCCAAGAGGAAAAAGCTCTTACCGAAGTGCCTTTGTTACCTCATGCATAAACATGGGATTAGTGCAACACACACATGCACGCGCAGGGTCTGCTTCTGGCGGCTTGACCCAGATCAACTCAAACACAGCCAAGGCTGGCTTCTGTCATTTATGTATTTAATTTTGGGAAGGATAGGGTGAGGTTAGGCCAAACTCTCACTACCCTTTTCTGAGCCATGGAAAGCAGCTGCTTCTTTTTTTAAAAATGTGCTTTTAGACTTGTGTCTGGCAAGGCAAGGTTAAAAATTCCTTTGTGGTCACAGGATGGTTAATTTTTTTTTTTAAGGTGTGTTTTCTTGGAAAATCCGCATAGCCATCCCTGAGCAGAAATGGTGGGAGCTTTAACACCACCTGGGACTGGCAGCTTCACGACATCCATCCACAGACAGGAGACAGTGGATCTCAGCTGCGTAGGACGGTGGGTTCAGAAGCTTCTGGCCCCCCGGTGGGGGGGAAGGTGTGTATTTCCAATGAAACCGCCTTGGAAGTTCTTTGTGAGTTGACAGGAGTCATCCAGCCCCCAAGTCTGCTTTAGCAACTCCACTTCCGTCGATATCACCAATCCCAACACACAGCTACCCCAGACTCCATTCCCACACTCCACCCCTCCAGCTCGGCCCACCCGAAGAAGAAAAGCTGAGCCGAGAGGACAGACGAGGCCCGGGCCAGCCAGGAGGGGTGACAGCGCGTGGGCACGGGTTACCTGCAGATGGCCGACTGGCTGTACGCGGGGCCCTCTGTGGCACTGAGCGCCTGGCCCACCTGAGTCTGGGTCAGGCCAAGGGACAGGCGCCGGATTTTAAAAGCTTTGGCAAATTCTCGCATCTCCTCCAGATTAACCCCATCCACCTCACCCGCTGCCGTCTGAGGATCTGTGGAGATGTTTGCAAAAAATAGGGTCAATGCGTCAACGCACATCTCAGTGCTACGCGTTCTTGACGGCTGAGGAGAAAGTGGCTCGGTTCCTAACAGCAGAGCGGTGGGAAGCCACGCCGCAGAACGTTCTTTGTCTGCCGGCTGAGGCACTCAAGCCCCCATCCACAACTCATTCCATCTGCACAAATCATCCTTCAAGGTAGTTCTGTCCCAGATAAAACCACGGCAAGCCTACCCTGCCACTTCCACAATGCAAGAGCGAGCTCCTTACCGCTTAACAGACAGCAGCCAGGGCAGGGGGGCACCAGCTATGGGGGATGCGACTCCATCTTGCCCATAAATATGTTCAGATATCATGTAAAAATAGAAAGATGGAAAGCTTTCCTTTTGAAATGTCTTACCTGGACTCTTTAGTGCTAAGAATTGCCCTTGGAAAAAAAATAGTATTTTGTATTTTCCTGTACCCGAGCACCGCTGCAGCCAGGCTAACGTTGCCTAATTTATTATGTTCACATTAGCCCCTCAGAAGTGCATGCTTATGAAGCTGTGAGAATAATAGTCTCCCCCCACCCCGCATAGCAATTTCCTGACACAGACACCTTTGTCCCCTGAAAGGGCACAGAATAAAAAATGCCTACTGCAGGAAGGCTCCTTTGGTGCCAGATAACTCGGTCAATTTAGGACTTATCAAGGGAAATGACACAACAGCTGGAGAATGAAACTATCCCCCACCCCCCGCAACCCCCCCACCTCCGGCTACTGATCCCTGGATAAATGAAAGCACACACCAAGCTGGAGACAGCATGGTTTGGGGATGGTGGAAGATTTCAAAGGACTGCTCCATCCTGCCTGGAGCGAAGCCATTCTCCCTGCAAGCCGATTCTATTGTTCTTCACCTCATTCCCCGGACTTAGGTGAAAAGTTTTTCTCTTCCTCTTTCTGCACAATCGCCCACCAATTTCAGTCAATTACAGGACTTGTCTAAGGAACTGGGGTGGACTATATTAGCCTTCTGGGCTTCAGGCTATAGAAACGCCTGTTATCATGAAAAGAAATACATTGGTACCCCAAGGACCAATTTGTCAAGGACTTTTAAATAAAGATGTTAATATCTGTGGCAAGGGGCCTTGGAGCTTCCTGTATAGACTCTGTCGACAGAATCAGCCATGGAGGTGTACGCTGTACCCGTATCTTCTCAATAAAAACAAAGTCCTGTAGAATTTTTACACATCATGAAGCATAATTTCATGGAGGAAAGATGGGTGGAAAGTGGTATAATAACTGCAGTTAGTCTCTGAGTATTTCTTAAGTGACTCCTAGGAGCCCTAATGAATGGAGAGAAGGAACAAGAGAAAGAGACGGGGCAGTTCCAGCCTCTGTGGAGTTTGCTGTCTACAGGGATTTGGGGCTCAACATTACGAATGAGAATAAGAGAAAAATACCAGGTCGCGTATAATCAAGGAGTAGTAGTGTCGCAGCCACACTGGAATTTACAGAGAATGGAGAGGTGACAGGAGGGAGGATTCATCTGGGTCTTACCCAGTGGGCAGCTTTCAGAGAATATTCTGGTCGGTGGGAGCAGGGTGCAGATGGGCACAGATGTGGGGGAGGGGCAGAGCGCGGTGGAGGCCTGGGGCGGGGGGGGGGGTGTTTGGTAGGGGGCGAGGGGGCGCCCGTGCTGGGAGTGGTGAATATTTCAGTTTAGGACATTGAGAATCTATGTCCATGGACGGGGGCAGAGGGTGACTATAAAACTAATTTGCCTGTTAAGATTAATTAAAACCCTGCTTTTTCTCCCCAACTTCACCCCGGAAGGCCGGCATCATTTGATTAACAGAGACTTGTTTGGGTTGTGCCTGGTGTGAGCTGCCCTCTGGATCTTAATTCCCACCAGCGTGGAGAGTTTGCTAAGGATTCCGGGAGGTCCCATCCACGCACACAGCAGCTTTGAGTCCCTCCTCCGTTTCTTCGTTTAAAAATTCCTAGAGCAGGGGCTTCCCTGGTGGCGCAGTGGTTGAGAGTCCGCCTGCCGATGCAGGGGACACGGGTTCGTGCCCCGGTCCGGGAAGATCCCACATGCCGCGGAGCGGCTGGGCCCGTGACCCATGGCCGCTGAGCCCGCACATCCGGAGCCTGTGCTCCGCAACGGGAGAGGCCACAACAGTGAGAGGCCCGCGTACCGCGAAAAAAAAAAAAAGAAAAAAAAAAAATTCCTAAAGCAGAAGTCGCAAATGAGCAGCTTGCAAATAAAACTCCGCTTTCCGAGTGCGTACAATTTGGGGGAATCTCTGGCCCATAAACACTGGGAGATATCTAAAGAAAAATTTAGATTTGTCATGCTCTTCTGAAACGTTAGAAGCTCTGGTGTCACCAGGTCCGCACCTGCCCTTGGGAGCAGTCAGTCAGCTGGCACTGGTCCAGGCCGCCCCTTCAGTTCCTCCTCCCCAGCCCTCCTCGGACCTGCTGCCTTGCTGAACCTGTGTGGTGACTCTGTGTTTACAGCACGCATTCCCGAGGGGGCGGAAGTTGGTTCTGGATGTGGCCCCCCCAGGACCGAGGTACATAAACAGAACCGATGTGCGGTATCCGTGTGATATTAACATTTCATAGGGGAAGGGGGGCGAGGATAGGAAAGTCTAAATGGCTCCTCGTAGGGCGGGGAGGCAATAATAAACTAAGAGCTGAGAAGGTCTGGTGTAGAACACAGAGCGACACTTGGCATAGAACAGCATAGGGAGTGGGGCCTGGCCTCTCTCCAAGAGGGAAGGAAGAGGAACTGATGGCCTTGCAAACGTGGGCAGTGGAGGTTCAAAACTGAGGGTGAAAAAATGGAAGCCGGAGACTTTCCTTGTAACGATATGGCTTTTAGGACAGTGGTTTTCTTAATTAGGTAGGTCTAGGAGTCACCTGATGGGACCCGGGATGTGCATTTTTAACAAGTACCACAGGCGATCCTGATGCAGAGGACCCACTGACCCTGCAGACAGAGGCTTTCGCTGCGGCTCTGGCCTGACCGAGTCTAGGTGTGCCATCCTCTGCATGTCGACCCTTTACCTGCACTCGACCCTTTACCATCATTATTCACCAGGTTCCACCACACAGAGAACTTGCTCTACCATCTTGGGTAAGATGATGGGCCAGAAAGACTACTGGGCAGGTGCCCCGTCCTTGCCTTCCTCCACCCCTGGCCTCACTGTCTATGACAAGTGGCAAACAACTGGGACCAGTGGGCTGGGGTGGCCGTTGGAGTCTGGAGTTGGGGGGAGATTTTTTCTCTGAGCAAAGCTAAGTAGCTCCTGTGGGAAGTAAATCTGTTGCCTTACATTAGCCCCATCTCTAGATCAATAGGAATCAACTGAAGGATTCAGTTGATCTGGAAGGATCTCCAAGGTCTACTCCAGTCCCAGGGTCTGTGCTGCCACCAGAGTTGGCAGCGCAGCACCGGGCAGGTTTATGACTGGGATACAATTTTGTGTAAGTCTATTCTAGTTTATGCCTTGCCTTCTCCTGCTGCCTTTATTGTTTATCTCCTTTCTAGTTCCTTGAGACCAGCGACTAAATCCATTGTGTGTGATTGTGCAAGTGGCTTTTGGCCAGATCGCTGATAATAACCAGAGTTAAAAAGAAAGCTATGGTGTCTTATCCCCTTGTCCTGAGCAGCTGTGTGGATCATTGACAGTTTTACTCTGAAGCTCAGAGAGGTGGGCGCCTTGCCCCCTGAGCCCTTGGACTTCTGTGAGGCCCCAAACACTCATCACACCAGGAAGCTGAATTCCTTCTTTCTCCTCTCGCACATTTCCCACTCTTGTCTTCTTCCTGGTTCTACTTCTAGAGCTGATAAGTTAGGAATTCTAGTGAAATTTAAACAGGGTGACAGTCTATTGGACAAAGGTCTGGGGAGAGGAAACCAGTGTCTCATTGTTTGCGCAATTTGTTGATTGCTGGAGACAAGCTGCTTGGCTTTCTTTACATTATTGGTCTCATCCATAAAAACCAGATGGCGCCATGTATTATTATGGTTTCGTTCCATGGATCCCAGGACTACAAAAGTCTCCAAAGAAGGGGTCCACCCACGGACAAATATTAGTCTTACCCTGATTACAACATGTGGGACATGTCTTCCCACGTTGGGAGAACGCCTTAGATGGTGCCCCTAAGATATTTTGAATTAACAAGAAACTAATGCTTTTTTTTTTGGTGCCAAAGTTTCTGTCTTAAACTCTTGAGGTTTTCTTCTCCACTGTTGGACAGTTCCCATTCATTAAGGGTTATATGCTTTTTCTATTTCCATCATGTCATTCCTTCTGGCTCTGGGGAGGTTGGTTAATTTTAAGGATGAATCTCAGGCCACCTTGATGGGGACTTCAGAGGGAACCCTCAGGTCCCCCACAAGGTGGATCCAGCATCTTTAACCAGCTCTAGGGAAACCCAGTCTGGGACTTCTCTGCACTGAAGAAGAAGTGCACCTCTTATAGAAGTTTGCTCCAGATTAAGTCGGCCCAGTATATTGAGTACAAAGTCAGGAAGCAACGACTTCCACAGTTCTCCCTGAATCTGAGCCTTGCTAAGGAGCCAGAAGATCAGCCTACATAGGGATTGATTGGCCTGGAGATTTATAATACACTGGCATTGAATGTTGGCAGTGATTCATAAGTATAATGATGACGTTTTCCCCCAATCAAATCTGGAATGCAGGGGCTGAAAAATAAAAGAGTTCTTTGGGAGCTAAATGCAAATTGCGTGAACACAAACCTGTTCTGTAGACTCTGGTTGCATGGTCACTGGGCCCATACTGAATTGAGCACTCAGGATGGACCAGTACAGATATCTGTTTTGTTTAATTTTTAAAATTTAGCTCCTTCCAACTGCTCACCTGGACATCAGTGTAAGGGGTTGCTAAATGGGTCGAACAGTTGCCATCCATCCACATCTTCCTTCTACAACCTCTGCTTGTGGGACTGTTACAGGAGAAACATGCATCTATAAAGAAGGTGCCAGGTATGACTTAACTGCCTTCTAAACATCCATCTGCTTTTTAGTGCTGCTCTCACAGCAAATAATGGGCATATTTACCAAATATTTTTGAGAAATAAGAAACCATTTGGGAACGTGCAATGCAATTTGGGAGAACAGCCTGCTTGCAATATGGTGACTTCACTGAGTTGTGGAAAATGGTGTGAAACTGATCAAGTGAATCAGGGGTTCCACTGTGCCATAAGCTATCACCAGACATCTTTATGTTCACTTTATAGTTTGGGTTTTTCTGATATTAACTCTCAGTCCCTCTGCTGTCTAAGAATTAAGTTTACAGGCCAGGGGTTTAAAAAAAAGTGTCCTGAAAAACCAAACCAAACCAAATCCATCAAAGAATAAAAAAGCCCCAAGTCCACCTGTTTTTAAGCAGGAACTGTGTAAATCCTAAGTCAATTTGGGACTTTGTTTTTTGTTTGACTCTTCTAGGCTTTCCAAAAGCCCTGCTATGGAAACTACAGTTAGCCCTGGTGACTGAGGAGACCGAGCAAGGTTTGACACAGGGCAGGCTGTGCAGGTGCTGTGAACAGGTGTGCAGACGTCTTAAGGAGTGTACACATTTGGTGTTAACCCTGTGTTCTTTTGCCTGGAGTAGGGCAGGTTATGGATGATCCACCTGCTCCAGTTGATCTGGAGCAATGGCAGATTGCCCAGCACTGGGCAACCTTGCCCATGACCTGTGAGGGTCCATTCACCAAGGTTTTGACCACAGGTTCAAATCCATTTTGACCTGTTTTGAACTATGGCCTTGGCCTAGTGCAGAGATTTGCTGACCCATTCACCATCCCACTTAATTCAAGGATTATTTACTCCAGCAAGTCCTTCTGTTCTGTCTCAATCTCCAAAACTGAGTTCACTCTCTCCTGTATTGCCATAGTCTTTATTCGTACACTGACCATAGCATTTGTTTCCCTTTATTGTAACTGTGTTTCTTTGTTATCAGTTCATGACCTCCGCCCGGGCAGGGACCACATCTAGCTTATTTCTGCTTTCTTAATATCTATCCCTGTGCCTGCATATACATGGTGCTCAAAAAGCTTATTTTTTATTTTTAAGTTGACATCCTCTGACTAAAACACGCTTTTCCCTCCTGTAATTTAATCCGTGTATCAACTACATCTGAAGTATGGGATCAGGTCTCCCTATATTAGCTTATTTGCAAATTTGGTAAAGTTTAATCTCAGAAAAAAGTAATTTTAAATGCATAGTTCATGCTTGAATATAAATTTCAAAATATGCAAGATGTCTAGTTTTTCTCATATTGGCTCAGAGAAAAAGCTTGTGCTTTAATTGTAAGACATGGGTTCAGGCATTTAAAAATTATTTGAAGAATATTTAGGTGATTTGATAGAGTTTATCGTTCAAATTGCACTGGATAAAATTTATGTGAAAGCATCCTGTCTTTTTAAGGCAGCAGTGCTGTGTAGAATGTGTATGACCCATTGAGTCCGGATATCTGGGTTATCCTTCTGGCTTTGTCACCCAGGAGACTGGTCACACACTGTCTCTCAACTAAGACTGAATCTGGCCTCTCTGACACAAGATGGTCGAGATGGGTTGTACTTTTCAGGATCTATTTGATGCCAGCTTCAATATCTGAACATGAGAATTTATATTACCTTGTTGTGAACATTCAAATCAGAAAAATAGTGAAAGTGCTTTGAAAACCCTACTTTGCAAAAGGAGGCTTAAACAGAGGTGTGTTGAGGGGGTGGTAATCAGCATCAGAAAATGCTCCAGGTATTATTCATTCTCTAGAAGGGTCTTGAGACAGAGGGAATTAACTAAACAACATGCTCAAAATCTGTAGCAGTTGTAAGCCCAGCAATGCGTTTGTGTAAAGTGTGACGCCCGGTAGTGGTACTCCTGGACCCTCTCATACCTGCCAGAGGAGGCTCCTCTTTCAGCCTCTGCGTATGAGTTTGCAGTTTCTTGCTTCAAGTGCATGTGGTAAAGGAGTCTCTTTTCCCCAGTTCTGTATATTTCTCATCAAGGATATGCAATGTGGTTCATTCATTCTACACGTAGAACCTAGATATCCCATTGGCCACTGTGCAATTGAAATTTCATTTGGCCCATTAAGTAGCTCTGGAAAAGGCTAGTCCTTTCCTGCCCAGCTTGAGACAAATGGCAAGATAGAACCCAGTGCCATCCATCCGTCTGTCTGTCTGTCCATCTATCCGTTCATTCACCTCTCTGTCCATCCAAAATGTATTGTTTACCTTGCGTAAAATACTGTATTCGTGGGGTATTTTGTACTTTTCATATTTAAACATTTCATATTTAATTTATTTCTTCTCTATAAGATGTTTGATATCCGTTCCTTTTCTTTCAGGACCAAAGCTTAACAGTCTATTGTAAATTTACGACCTCGCTGCTATTTAGAAATAGAGTGTTTTACAGAAGCTTTTGCAGAAGAGCAAATTGGAACAAAGTCTGAATCTCTTCTCACAACAACCCTATGAGGAGTTTCTTTGTTGGGGAAAAAAATCTGGTTATAATTAAATTAATTTTTTATGGGTTTATTTGAGTAAGACTAGACTTTTTGGCCCAAATGAGAGGAGTTATATATCTGAACAACTTAAAATAACAGGTTGATGGCAAACTCCATCAAACCCTGAAACTCTGTTTGGTATTGACCCATTTTTAAGATCAAGAGCCTCCAGGCTAGTGTACTGAAGTACTTGGGCATTTTAATATCTTTCCATAATCTCTCATTTTCTTCTCCATTCCACAAGCACCTTTCTTGCCTGAGTTGTCCATATAATTGAATATCTATGTACATACGCACACATATATGTACGCACATGTATATATGTACATATATATTTGGGGGGGGTTGCTTGCCGGGGGAGGACACAGCGACCCTCCAGTTTGCCTTGCGTTTCCAGACTTGCCCTATGATATGGAGAGTCCCTACTGCTCCTGTTATAAGAGGTCATTCACGACACTTGACCAAACACAGATACTTACATGTGTCCTTGTTTTATGGCACAGATGCCTCTGCAGTGCTTTAGCCTTTAAACCCGTAACTGTTGGATACCTGGTGCCCGGAGAATTATAACCTATGCACATATTCTGTCATTTTTATATATAAGTAAAACTTGCACTAAAGGTGAACATTAAATTAGGCCACTGTCACACTCATCTCTATGTGTTTCTATTTGCATGTGATGCATATGCTGTCTTCACCTAGGGCCACATACCATTTCTAAAATATGTATACGCCGCCCGCTCAGGGAAGCCGACTTGCAGGCTTCGGCTCTTTTGTGAACGGTTGTTCAGAGGTTTCTCCCTGGATTCCGCCCACGCAGCTTCCCCTCGCACCACTGGAGGCGGCTCACGGCACACATCCCCCCTCCCCGCCCACAGGTGCTCTCTCTTATTTCCTCTGACACTTGCAAATGGAATGGCAGGGGACCTCACACACACAGAAAGGCAGCCTGCCCTGCCAGCTGAGTGCCAGCTGCTGGCTATCTCAGTTCTGAGCTCTGTGGCTCCTGCCCTGAAAGCTGGTCAGTTTCTCCCTTCTGAAGTGGCCGGACTGACTCAGCACATCAGAAGGCACCTGAGGTGGAAACGGCCCCTCCATGTACACATTTGAGGGGGTCGGGGGGCCTGCTTCCCCAAGGAACCGTCTGGCCCTGGGCACAGACCTCATCCCGATACTGGCCCAGTAGGGCCAGGAAATTCCTGTTCAACTTGAAAGAAGCAGAAAGAGAGGCAGGGAGGAAGGGATGTAGGGATGCACGGATGGGGTGGGAGGAGGGAGAGGGAGGGAGAGAGAGAGAGAGAGAGAGAGACAGACAGACAGACATTGCAATTAGGCAACGAGAAGGCCACCATGACTTAACGGAGCCAGAAAGGATACTTACTGCTGACTAACTGGCCCACGCTCAAAGCCGAAGAAGAGGAGGATGAGGAGGAAGCAGAGGGAGGCTGCCGGACGGGGCTTTGAGACATGGATGCTTGGCTGTGAGCCAGGTGCAGAAGGCTGCTTTGGGAGGCTGCTTGACCCACTGACGTCTGGGAGGGTTGGTGGAGCTACATTGGGGGATGTAAAAAATACACAAAGGCATGAAAAATTAGGAGGGAAATGCCAGGGAACAGAAGTGTCATCTGGGGTTGAATCATTTCCAAGAATATATGCTTCTCTGGAAGAGTGCACACCCTACACAACAGGGAGGATTTTTTTTTTTTTTTGTATATAATATGTTGCTGCTGCCTTGACAGGCATTTTATTAGTAATTCTAAATATATTATTAATTTCTTACTTAGCTTGCTGGAGCACCCAATTTTCTACATTTCCTGACCGCGGTGTGCCATTGCACTCTTTCTGCCTGTTCATGCAATTACAGTGCACTTGACAGGCTTCTCAAGAACGTATAGATAAAATATAACACCTACCATCAACTTGGAATGCAAACCTCAATATCAAAGGCAGGCTGTGCCCAGCCTTTTTGTCTTAGGTAACTGGGGTTTTTAGGAAAGTTCCAATTTAGGCTGAGTGTATATGGGAACTTCCTGCTCTCCCAGACCGAAGAGTCTGGGTGGATTACTGTGGAGTCGGAAAAAATGCTAAGATCCTTTGGAAATTAAGAAAGAAATTGGGGCAGTCAGGACAAACTGATTAATATTTGTAGCTCTGTTGTCACTGTCTAACTCTGTGCCAGCACTTTGTTCAGGACTTTTATGCCCTCTCATTTCACTCCTATGTCAGCCTGAGAAGTGGGTATGATTTTGACCCCTTTTTTACCAACAAGGAAGCTGAGGCACAGACAGTTTAAAGGATTTGGTAAGTTCCTTTGGCAGGTGGGGAGGATCTGGTCTCTGGGCCTGTGAAGTCTGACCCCAGGGCTTGAGCTCTTAGTCATAGCGCCTCAAGTAAGAATTCACTTTTTTAAAAATTTTGTGTGCTGTAAGGAAGGTGGTCTTTATGTCCATGTGCTCATGACTCCTTTACAGGTCATCAAAGTGCTGTTGTTCTGAGAGCTGAGAAGCTCAGCTGAGGGGAGGAAGAAGAGAGAAAAGGGAAATGCTTGCAGGTGCCGGGTCCACTTAGATGCCCGGGAGGGGTCTCCACCCATGTATTGACCCTCTAGGAAGCTGACACAAAGGGCAGCCCAGGACCCAGCGCAGGTGCACAGGTAGCCTCAGCAGTGGCCACCTTTGTTGGTTAGACAGAGTACTTTACAAAGTGCTTTCATAGCCATCATCACACTCCCAGAGGTGTAGGAAGGTCTTTATAAAAGGTTTTTATAAAAGGAAGTCAGACTGGGGGCAGAATCAGGCCAAGCCCTGAACTTTGGTGGAAGAGCCAACTACAAAAAATCAGGCACTGATCTTTTACCACCTCCTCGGGATCTAAGAGTCAGCCCGGAAGGTTTCAACTTCACACTTGTCCCTGCTTTCCCAGCTTGTGTTCAATTTCTCATTCAACTTTATCGAGATATAATTTACACATAATACAATACACCCATTGAATGCAAACATTTTGATGAGTTTTGTCGAATGTATACATCTGTGAAACCACCACATAATCAAGATACAGAACCTTCCTATCATTCTATGAAATTCCCTAAGCCCCTTTGCGATCAATTTTCCCTCACCTCCTGGCTTTCTGCCATAATGGACTCATTTGGTATGGTTCTAAAAATGGAATTGTATGGCATGTCCTCTTTTTGCATCTGGCTTCTTTTGCTCAGATACCGTTTCTGAGATTCACCCGTTTTGTTGCATATATCAGGAGCTCATTCCTTTTTATTGCTGAATACTATATATAGTGTATACCTGTATGTATACCTATGCCACAGATTGTTTATTCATTCATCTGTTGATGGACATTTGGGTTATTTCCAGTTTGGTGCTGTTATGAAGAAAACTGTGATAAACACTGATGTACAAGTCTCTGTGTGTACCTTGTGTTTTCATTTCTTATATGTAAATACCTAGGAGTGGAGTTGCGGAAATGACTGGGTCATACCATAAATGCACATTTACCTTTTAAAGAAACTACCAAGCTGATGTCCAAAGTGATGGTAGCCTTTGACAGTCTCACCAGCAAAGTATGAGAATTCCAGTTGCTCCACATCGGCACCAACACCTGGGACTGTCAGTCCTTCTAATTCCCTAAAGTGTTTTTAACCATCAATTAACATCTTACTTTCAAACAACTGTTAGTCAAGTGCTACTTTGGAAATGTGCTTCAGGAGCTATTTCCCCTCTGGTTCCCCGTGGTGATGCTTTTGCTTCTCTCATTCACATGGTAGCTCTATGTGGCAGAGACACTTGGCGTGATTACGGGGAAGTAAATGGTTGTCCCTAGGCCACGAGTCTGCTGAACATGAGGATCCAGGCTCCCACCCCACAGTTCAGGGCTCTTTCCAGGATGCCAGGCTGTCCCGCTCCAGAATTGTCTGCAGTTACATCTCAAGTGAACAGCCTTATTATTACTCCACTGTGCAAAGGCTGTGAACTGAAGACAGTTGTCATTGACACGGAACCCAAATTAATATGCATCAAGCATCTGCCTAAAGTAATTAGCCAGTCTGCTGAGCACATAATCAACAATTGAATCCAGTAAATTTTACTCTGTAGGAACACACACTGAAGATTAAATCTATTTTTAATTTGCTTAATAAATTGTGATGGATATTTGCATGTCAGCCTACCCCCTCTAACCTACTGAGTTGTCCTTCTAAATATTGTTACTTGACAAAAGCTTTGTACAGTTTGGAGTTACTGAATCATGAGCCAGTCTTCGGTTTTACCATTTCATCAATAAAAACTGGCCCTGGGTGTGGCAAAGTACCATCAAGGAACTGGAAAAGACAATAATCAATTTAAATTTTTCTTCCTCAGACACAACTCAGTAAAGAAAAAATTACTAGGCTGCAATCTCATTTAGGAGTCACTAAAGCAAGCTATGGCTTATGCATTAAGCTACGCAGGAGAAGGAATTCTAGAAGAAAGTAAAATAGTTCTTTTAGGAGTTTGTTCTATGTCTACATAGTTAAAGAGATGAATCTAAGATATCTAAGAATCTAGGAAAGATGTATTCCTTCCAAAGAAAATAAGCATTTTTTAGGACACTGGGGGCCTGCTTATCCTCCAGAGTTCAACCAGACACTTCAGAACAACCAATAAAAATTCTGAAAGGTTCTTAATTGTCAAAAATCAAGATTTTATGGTTATGGCATTTCTAGCAGATTAATACAGGCTGAGAGCACGGGGAGTCCACAAAAGAGGAAAGTGAAGGGGCGGTTCATGTTAGCCTGGGGCTCTGCTTTATCCAGAGAAGGAAGGAGAGGACGAGGTCCATCCCACACAGTGAATGAGCAACAGGGAGGCACAGGATTGAGTCTGAAAAGCTTTATACTTCCTGCTGCCTTTCACAGGCTGCCTGCGATGGTTTGTTTGTGTTAGTTGGCACTGCCGGAAATGTTTAACATATTCAACAAAAATAGATACAGGCACACTTTGAAGTCCTTCTTGAACTTCTGTGCCACTGCTTCTCATCTATCTTCTATGTGTAACACACTATATCCTTAATAACATTTTAGTTTCTGGAATAAAGCATCTTCTAATTAAGTGCACGATTGACATAAAAACAAGTGGGGGTGGAAAATGGGATAAAATGCAGAACCAGAATGTGATAGAGGAGACGGAAAAGTCAATCCACGTAAACAGTAAAATTCAAATGGGATTAAATATAGAGAAATTCATTGGAGGGGGGAGGGAGGAGAAACTGTCCAAACATGCAGAGGCAAAATGGAGGAGACCTGGGCTTTTATAAATATCTCAGGGAGGCATAATGAACCCCCGGCTAAAGCCCCATTGTGGTGCTATGGAGAAAATGAGTATAACCCCGAGGGCTCTAGCAGAGGAAGCCAGAGTGTGCAGGAAGACATCATGATTCTCTCCCTCCTTCTCTGCAATGGCTGGCATTTTTCTGTGTACTGGGTCCCTTATGATAGCTGGCAGAGAAATGAAATCAGTGGTTCTCAAGATTCAGGGCTTTAGGATCACCTCGAGGGCTGTTAAGATACAGAGCCCTGGGCCCCATCCCCACAGTGTCTGGTGCCGTAGGTGCAGGGTGGGCCTCAAGAATTTGCATTTCTAACAAGTTCCCAGGTGAAGATAATGTTGCTGGTTGAGGGACCACCCAAGGTTTTGGAAGGAGCTTCTCCTAGAAAAAAGGTAAAGAAAGTGGACTTACTATGTCTAGACAAGAGAAGTCAGAGCCCGAGTTTAATAAGAACCTTTAACAATTAGGAGGGCATAAAGAATACCTGAGTGTTATTGAGTTCATTCTACCGTGGACAGGACAACTGCACAGGTGTGACATTTGCTGAAAGATTCAGGGTTGACCTCAGGACAATCTAACCTGAAAAATTTTGAGGACTAAAATTTTGAAAGATTTTGATAACTACAATCTCCCTTGGGTATCATGTTCTAGATATTTAAATCTAGACATTTCAGTTATCAAAAATTTTCTAGACATGATACCCAAGGGAGATTTTAGTTATCTCTGCAGGAAGTTTAGAAAAGTATGGAGGGAGTTATCCTTCTGCTAGAGTTTAGGAGACCTACTGGGTTTCCTCTGGCTCAGTTCCATGGCTCTGAAGCATCTCTTGAGGCTATAAGCAGGAAGCAGAGCCCCAGGGGTAAGGCTCCATCACAGGCCCCTCCTGCCTGCAGGGGAGTAGGTATGGCAGAAGCTCTAATCGTCTCAGGAAAGAGAACTGAGAGCAGTGTCACTCCTCCAGCCACCATGAGGATGTGACGAAGTGAGGAGAATCAGAACCTGAGCAGCATTCGGGACCGATGCCCAGACACAGGCAGCAAAGGCCAAGGCAGTCATCACGCAAGCTTGGGACACATGACCAGGGCTCAGCAGGGACAGGGATGGGACAGGAGTCAGATCTTAGTGCAGAGGAAGGGGTCGACAGAGAGAAAAGAGAACTAGAGAAGACAGTGCTGTGTGGAAGGTCTCCCCGGCTGCCGGCAGGTGCTCATTTGGAACATACTGGAAAATGCAGAAGACACAGAATTGGAAAGCCACAGAAGGGCCTGGGCTGGGCTCTTCTGGGAGCATGGCTCTGGGATCCGGCGTCCCGGACAAGGAAACACTATAGTTTGGCAACAATTATATTTGAACATGATGGATGGAGCACCCAGCATGGGCGGGGTCCTGAGCAAGGCTGAATCAGTCTGGTCTCAGCCTCCTTTCAGGTGCAGACTCATAGTGACAGTACAGGTTGATGACAGTGAATGGAGCAAGGGTCAGAGGTGAGGGAATGATACAGGCAAGCTTCATGAAGGAGGGATCCCGGGCAGAGGGACAGTGGCGGGAGCTTCCCAGACAGAGGAGGTGGGAGAGGCATTCCAGGCCAGGGGCACAGAGTGTGCAGGGAGCCTGCCCCGTCAGCTGAGCTCAGCCGGAGTGATAAGGGGAGACCACAGAGGTGAGATGCCCAGATATGTGGCTGGAAGGTCAAAGATCTCTTTTGTACTGGGGTCACTGACACACATTTCATCCGTCCAGGAAACCCCTACGCTATTTTAGATCTCTTGTGGGTGGAAATGCCTCATGTGTGTCTCACTCTGGGTGGCTCCAAGAAAAAACTGGGGACTACTGATTCAGGTAAGGGCTGGGGAAAAACAGGGAAGTGAGGACATTTTTTTACTTGAAAAAAATGGATGGATTTGGATAATCATACGGCATTTTAGAGAGCTAAGTTAAATAAACCACTTTCCTTTGTCTTCCTATCGGCACCAAGATTACATTTTGAAGAACAATTGAGTGCCTTCATGGGTGGTAGTCTCCCAGTATCACAGCTATGATATTTAATTTTTGAAAAATTTCAATGCTTTGATTTTACAAATTAGAACATTTTCCCTTTCAAATGTCTCTATTTCCTTAATGACACTAAAAAAAACCCTCCCATTAACTTTTGTTGGGATTTAGTCAGAGGAAGAATAAATATACACAGAATGATGTCTGTGCTGCTCATGAAGAATTCATTAATTCACAGTCACAGGATAGTAAGAGCAAAGCCCGGGCACCTGGGTGACTCTGACTTTTGACGCTGCAGAGTCCCATGGAGGGAACAAAAGGTTACTTTTGAGCTCTCGCCAACTATTTTGTATTAAGTAATTTGTTTCATGCACAGAAAGATACTCCCCTCTCGCTCTCTGTCTCTCATTTTTATCTAGTCCTTTTCTCACTCTTATTTTCTTGCATTGCTCACCAAGGATCTCTGATGTGATATCTAGGGCTATCAGATCCTGGTATATATTTTAAAAAAAATACTGTTTGTATTTCAGATGATAATGTTGCAGGTTCTCAATCTTTCATCACTGGAATAAATCATCATCCAGACTGGATGACTCTTCACTCAGATTTTATTCAGGCTCTTCTAATTCGTAGCAGGCAGGTGTGAAAATTAAAGACGTAATTACTTTTATTAAATTAAAACAAATCACCCCGTGTCGTCTGGCCCAAGAGCTCTGTACTTCACTCTATAAAACTGGACCTCTGAGTGTGAGTTAGGGAACTCTCTGCTTCTGTAATTTATGACATATTTTACTGTTGGAACTATGCTCTTGTGAGATCAAGCATTTGTCATAAATCACATGAAAAAAAATAAACTGAGAAACTTCTCTACTGTATGATAGAAATCCTTTATTTTTTAGTGGTTGTCCATATTGTATTTCTTCCATGTAAAGGGTAATATTTAAAGAAAAAAATTGAAGACCACTATCCTTATACCTCCAGTTGTGACCTTTTTACTTTTGGACTCTGGGCATTTTATGATCCACTCTCCTCAGAATCCCCACTTTTATATCTGGGATTCAGACTTGAGCATTTCCTGTCGATTCACCCAACTTGTTAACTTTACTACACATTCCAAGGTGTTTCAATCAGAGCTGATGCCAAGAAACATTAATAGTCATTCATCTACTTGCTGCAATTTTCCTGATTTTTCTCACCAGCTTCATCAACGGTTCCCTTGATCTTTCTGGTACTTGGATAGACCACTGGCACATGCCTTGAACAACGGAACGGGCCCATGGGTCTCTGCCGCGACTTGAAGATTCAGGAAGTTCTGCATGTCACTCTTTTCAGCCGTGCACACATTTCCTCTCATCATGTACATATATGAGAGATGCACGCTTCTATACGTGCAAGTTGAGTCTTGCTCTCTGGGAGGCTGGTTGTAAGTGACACGAGTTGGAGGTGCAAGGCACATCCCCAGAGGCTGGCTGTTTCTTCCCAGTTGCTAGATCTCTGATTCTACAGTGACAAGGACAATGGTGGAGATTAGACCTGCAGAGGATGAGACGTTCCCACCGTGGTAATGAGGTTTCGTTCCAGGGGCCAACAGGTGCTGTGAGGAAGCTTCTGAGGTGCATCTGTGCTCATGGGAGCGACTGTGGAAATGGATTCATGATGTTGATTGTGGGCGACGATTTGAGGAGTGACACCACACCCGCTTCTTACTTGCCGTTTCTTGGTTAGGTCCTTCTGGATCGAAACTGTGCTACCCCAAATCTAGAGCTGTCATCTTATGTAACAGCAATGGTCTATCACCCACACACCCTCCTTAGAAGTTCAAGGTGAGAGTGAGAGCTACTTTGTATTAAATGTTGTGGATATCTAAATAATCCTCATCTTCTTGGCAATTTACAACTTGGCTTTGCTGACAGAAAATAGTTCTTAGCAGATTGCACGAAATGAGGTTGATCTTCTCATTACTACCCCCAGAGATAATTCTGAACATAAGTTTGAACAGACGGAACTAGGGATTAAAAAGCCAGTGAAACATGGAGAATCTTGCCTTATTTGGGGGAACTATTTATTTATTGACCACGCGCCATGCGGGATCTTAGTTCCCCTACCAGGGATCGAACCTGCACCCACCCCCTGCATTGGGAGCGTGGAGTCTTAACCACTGAACCACCAGGGAAGTCCCTTGGGGGAACTATTTAGAAGGTAGAGAATATAATGGAATCTTTTAAATAGTAAAAGAAAGAAAATAGCTGAGAGACAGGGTCAAGGGGTGGGGGTGGAAGTCCTCACGATACATTCGTCACTGCCCGTCCCACTGCCTGTGAGGAAGTTGAGGAAGAAGAGGGTGGTGGGGACCTTGGCTTCCCAGGCAGTGGTTTAGATTCAGAGTGAGAACCAGCAGGAGTAAGAGAGGCCTCCCAACTGCTGTGTGAGGTAGGTGCTGGCATATCCCCATTTTACAGATGAGAAAACCAAGGCACAAAGATGATGTGTAATGTGTTCAAGAACACACAGGGACAAAGCCCATCTTTTCAGTTTGAATATGAAGCCCCTTCCATGAGTGTCCTCAGACTCTCTCTATGTTCCAATCACAGGAACCTTCCTTCTGTTTCTCAACACTCCGTCCTCCTTCACGTTTCCCTGCTTCTGTGCCTGCTGGTCCCACTGCCTGGAGTGTTGTTGACCCATCATTTACCTGGTTGACTCCTACGCATCCATCAAGACTCAGTTCCAAACCCTTTTCTCTGTGAAGACTCAAAACTCTCTGGACAAAGTTGGCCACTCCCATCTCTGTGATGATACTAAACTCTGTGCGCATCTGTCCTGTTACAGGACATTCTGGTTTATTTATTTATTTGCTTGTTTATTTATTTACTTACTTATTTATGGCCATGCTGCATGGCTTATGGGATCTTAGTCCCCTTACCAGGGATCGAACCCGGACCCCCTGCAGTGGAAGCATGGAGTCCTAACCACTGGACCGCCAGGGAGGTCCCAGGACATTGTTTTATTGCACAGTGGGACTGTGCTCATGTACCTGTGTCCTCTACAAGACTACAAGCTCCTTAAGACCAGAAAGCGTCACTCTTTTACCCGTTTCTTATTAAGCAGGGGCCTGCTGTAGAGTGGGTTATCAAAAAAGGTTTGTTGAATTAATCAGAAGTTCCATGAGGTCAGGGACCATGTCTCTCTTCTTCAGAGCTGTGTACCCAGCCTCTAGTATAACATACAGGAAAGTGCTTGATTGATATTTGAATGGAAAAAATGAACTGGACTGTCATGGTTTTAATGAAATTCTACCAGTTGGAACTTCCTATTTTTCATTCCCTAATTTTTTTTAAAGATAATTACTTTATCTTTTTTTTAAAATTAATTAATTTATTTATTTATTTTTGGCTGCGTTGGGCCTTCACTGCTGCACGCGGGCTTTCTCTAGTTGCAGTGAGCGGGGGCTAGTCTTCGTTGTGGTGCACGGACTTCTCATTGCGGTGGCTTCTCTTGTTCCGGAGCACGGGCTCTAGGCTTCAGTAGCTGTGGCACGTGGGCTCAGCAGTTGTGGCCTGCGGGCTCTAGAGCACAGGCTCAGTAGTTGTGGCACACGGACTTAGTTGCTCCGCAGCATGTGGGATCTTCCCAGACCAGGGCTCGAACCCGTGTCCCCTGTATTGGCAGGCAGATTCTCAACCACTGCGCCACTAGGGAAGCCCCCACTCCCTAATGTGTAGGCAGAGTTCTCAGAAGCATCAGGTTGGGATCGCTTGGTGTTTAATACTTTTTTTTTTTTCCATTTACAGTTAAGACATAAATGGTCTTGGTTTCTTCTTGACCACTTTTAAAATTGAAAGTTAAGTATCAGCTAAGCAGAGATAAATAAGAACACATATCTATTGAATTTTAGGCCATTGTCTCTGTTATAATTGAATATATTCGTATTTGTAGATTAGCAGCTATTTAATAGTTATCACCCATATTCACTAATAATGAAGAATAAAGCTACTTGCTTTTTTCTAAGTATTGATATGTTAGGATTAATGGGGTTAAATATTTTCTAATTTAAAAATGCCTTTTCACTGAAAAGAAACAGAAGGGCGGTCAGGAGAGGTGCCCTGGACATGGAGCCTTACCTGCTGCCCGGGCTTGATGGGGGAGAGCGTGATGCCCTGCGTGTTGATCACTGGCAGAATCTGGTTCCCAATGACCGTGGCGATGATCTGGCCCTGGGCGTTGGTCAGGAGCTGCGGCGTGATCGGCTGCACCTGAACGCCCTGAGTGCCGCTCGCTGCTTGGCCTGATGGCCCCGGATTTGGCATCAGAGGAATGGTCCCAATAATCTGCAAGAGACAGGCCCACAGGTGAGGTTCCGGGCTCTGTTCGGGGCCTGCACATGCACCTGAAGACCACTCATGCCCTGGCCTCTATCAGAGGCTCCCCGAGAGCCGATTCATAATCCTTGAACAGATCTGGAGATGCGGGTGTGGAAGAAAGTGGCAGAGGATGAGTCTCTGAAGGTGGACCGAGTGCATGGAGGGAAGGGGAAAATATCTTATACAAAAATAAAATCACGGATGAACAGATACACACTACTATATATAAAATAGGTAAACAACAAGGACCTACTGTACACCACAGGGAGCTCTATTCAGCACTGTGTAATAACCTATCTGGGAAAAGAATCTGAAAAAGAATAGATACATGTATATGTATATGAGTCACTTTGCTGTACACCTGAATCTAGCACAACACTGTGAATCAACTTTACTCCAATATAAAATAAAAATTAGAAGAAAATAAAATCAAGCATCAGTGAGGGCAGAAGCACGTGACCTGTGCCAGGACAGCACAGATACCTGCTCTGTCGCAGCAGCAGATGGAGGGTAGACTCCCCTCGCACTGCAGGCCCTCGTCTGGCTGGGGAGCCGCGCCCCTTCCCCACAGGGCCCCTCACGCACAGTGCGCTCCCTTCCATCCTCTCCTCTGCTCGGGTCTCCCCTGCTGTTTCCAACCCTCCTTCCTTTCCCCGACATCCTGCTCCTCTCTCAAGGTCGGGGGCCAGCTCCCTGACACCCCAGCAGGACGAGGGTGCCCCAGCAGCACGCTGGTGCTCACAGTGGTTGAGAGCCTGGGCCCTGGAGTCAGGGGCACAGGAGTCCACTCCCAGCACTGCCAGCTCGTCTACAGCATTGTCGAGGAGCCTAAGCTCCCTGAAGGCTGGAGAGAACTGGGGTCATAAACCGACACTTGAAACTCAGAATAGAGGCGAAATGACCACCGAGGGCTGAAAATTTGTTTAAAGTGCATTTTATTTTTTATTTAGTTTAAAAAATAGATGTAATTACATTAATTAATTAATTTATTTATTTTTGGCTGCGTTGGGTCTTCATTGCTGCATGCAGGCTGTCTCTAGTTGTGGCGAGCGGGGGCTACTCTTCGTTGTGGTGTGTGGGCTTCCCATTGCAGTGGTTTCTCTTGGTGCGGAACACGGGCTCTAGGTGCGCGGGCTTCAGTAGTTGTGGCTCGTGGGCTCTAGAGCACAGGCTCAGTAGTTGTGGTGCACAGGCTTAGCTGCTCTGTGACATATGGGATCTTCCCAGACCAGGGATCGAACCCGTGTCACCTGCATTGGCAGGCAGATTCTTAAGCGCTGCGCCACCAGGGAAGTCCTAAAAGTGCATTTTAAATGATGTATTTTGAACTGGCCCTAAAGGTTAGCAGGCCAAGGTTTCTGCGGCAGGTAGGGGAAGGCTGTTCTTTGCATCTGATAGCCTCTGTCTTCCGTAAAGGGATGGCGTGGAGCGGCACAGGAGAGGCCTGGCTGGATCCAATCACCATGTGAAGGAGAAAGGGAGCACGAGCAGCGGCGTTTATAAGATCTGGAAACACTGATCACATTCGTGGACCATGTTCGTCCCTGTCCACAGAAACGGACAAATCTAATCTGTAAGCTTGCTGTGGGTTAGGGAGAAAAACAAAAATCTGATCTGTAAAAAAAGAAAATATGGTCTCCGTTTCCCCATGTCATGGACTCTCCTGGGGAAAGCTGTGGAGCTTGGGTTGGACGCTTTCCCTCCAGGTACCACAGGATGGTTACGCAGCTCTGCTCTGCTGGTCGTCTTCCAGGGTCGCTTCCCTCGGCCTAGGGGCCACCGCGCCACATTCATAATACTGCCTTAGGAAGTGCTTTCGTGGATACGGTTTCCATTCATTCCACATTCTCACAACAGCTCAGTCCTGTGGGCCCTAGGCCTGCTCCTGTTACTTGATAAGACAGTGGAGGGTCAGGGAGGAGTTTGCAAGGGGCAGAGCTGGAGTCCAGGTCCGGGCCCCCGTGTGCTCACTTTCTAAATGTCACCTGGCTCCTACCACAGGGAGGACACGGGAGGGCACCTGCTCTTAGGAAAGGCCCTGCATCCCGTTCGCAATTTCCCACCAGATGATCAGCTGCTTGTAGACTAAGTTTATAAACGATGCCGTTTTCTATGCCCACAGTACCCCAAGCAGGGCTTTGAACGCAGTTTCTCAATAACTGTCTTTGGAAATAATGGTTTCTGGACTCAGCTGTCCCTTGGATTCCAGATACAACGGGCACCGCAGAGGACCTGCGAGACCACAGGATTCAGTGCCAAAGATCAGGACGGAGAGACACCCCCCTCCTCACTTGGCAGGCCATGTCTCTACCACAAAAGCCCCCGTGGGAAGGCGCTAATGAAGGAGCTGTGCAAATATCTAGTCTCCACGGCAGTTGTCAATGGCTGCCGATAGAGGTCAAGTAATTACGTGAGTGGTCAGTGGTCAGTGGTCCCGCAGGGGGTCTGCAGCTCTGCAGCCTCAGTGAGCAAGCCTGCGCCGTCCCCCCCAGCGGCCCTGGCCACGAGCGTGTCCCACCCGTGCCAGCAAGGTCAGGAGGAGTCCACATCAATAGATCAGGGCACGTAAGTACTTTATTGATGACTGGTCTTGCATTAAGCATCCCAGGACGCAAAGGCTGTTCCTGTGACCCCACAGGCAATGGCAGGAAGGCCTGGGGAGCAGGCTCCTCGTCCTGCTCTGATGCTGGCTGCTTCCGCGTTCCTCACTTGCACCATGAAATGTACAACCCCCCTTGCCCCCAGTGCCCTGGGAAAGCTCAGAAGCTGCCCCATCGCCTCTGGCTTCCTCGTGTCTTGGGCCTGGGAAGCCCTGCTCCACCTGATTGGGCCCAGTTGAAAGCCTACGGAAGGAAGCTGGATTCATTTAGGTGGCAGGGTTGAGGGTTCTATTTTAGGCAGGATGTCAGCGTGTTTAGCCTGGGAGAAGGCTTCAGAGGGAGGCAAGGCACCTGACAGCTACGGAACACACTGTGATGCAGGCGAGGCTTTCTGCTCCCGAGAAGACTGACACGAGTCGGTGCTCACCTGGCGGTAATGAGAGGCTCTTGCCTGCGTTCTGGGTGGAGAGAGGAAGAAAGGCAAACGCGAACATCTCACCAGCCTCTTCCCCAGGTGCAGCCTCAATTGCCAATACTGCACGGTGACATTAAAACTAGACTGAGGTCCATAAGGGCATCGTAATGATCACATGGTAACCCAAGGTGCCCCTTTTTGTCCCCCCCCCCTTTGTTCCTCTCTTCTTTCCTGGGCCCTAGCATCACTTACAGAGGGCAGGACAGCGCTAGTGTCAGAGCCAGAGGGACCTGCAAAGGCCTGACTGAGGGAACACGTTCATAGGAAGGTTGTGTCTGCGAGGGGGCAAGGCAGGGCAGGGTGATTATAAAGTCAGGAAGGCTTCCGTGAAGTTGAGCGTTTTTCATTTTTGTTCCTCTTTCAGGGGAGTTGGGATCATCAGCTCAGCATGTCAAACACGTGGCAGTGCTTTGTGGGGAATTTTCTAATATACCCCAATACCTTACAACTCGCCCATTTTCATTTGCTCCCATGCATCCAAGTGTGGAGACAGTCACACACCGTGTTGTTGAAAACTTGTCAGATGTGCCAGTTTTGCTTAGGCGGCTCCGATTCCTTTCAGCGCTTCCGCAGATCGCACGGAAACTCCTCCTCGGACTCTGACTTCCAACAAGGAAATGAGAGGAATCCAGGCAGCAAGGCGGGAGGCTCTTTGACCTGGGAAACTCAGATTTTAAATGAAAGGCCTTTCGCTATTCAAGGGGAATATCTGCATCTACACATGTTGCAACTAAGTCAGGAAATCAAAAATGAGGTTTGAAAAGGCGATTTGAGGGTAAAGATAGAAAGAGGCCGTTTTTAAAACACCTGCAGTTCTGGGACTAGCTTTCGGAGTTTCATTTTCTGGTTCCCAGAGCTAGGGATTTACTGCAAGGAGACGTCCTGATGGAAGGGCATGCCACTGAGCAAACAAGGCCATAGGCTGGGACTCCGGATGCAGGCACTGGACACGCAAGACAAATTCCAGCTCTCCTGAGATGCTGAGGACTCTGGCAGAGCAGTCTGGTACCTGCAGACCCTTCTCTATGTAAGGCACCAGGAACATCCAACCGGGGCAGGGGAGGGGGCGACGAGACAGGCACGTTACATGCAAAGATTCTAACAATCCAACGGAGAAGTGATATACACCAAACGAGTGGCAAGGACTATCTGATAAAAATCTCTCTACTCATGTGGTCAGTGCTCAGAAAAATGCTGGGACCGAATGAGTGATTTCAGAGGAAGAAAGATGAAGATGGATGGCTTGGAAGACTTCATAGAAAAAATGGGGGTGGAACACGGGTCTTGGAGGTTAGGTGAGGATTTGGCAAGACAGAGAATCCATTCTAAACAGGAGGTGAGAGACATGGCGGTGGTGAGTTAACTAGTTTGCATGCAAAAGAGGGTTCAGACATTGAGCAAGTGACAGGTCGGCCTGGAAGGGTCAAATCCCCTCCAGGAAAGAGATTCCGATGAATGGTTTTCGAGGGGGCCGTGGGGAAGGGTACTGAAATGGAGCTGTTTCAGCTGGGAATGTGACCATGTGGCAAGAATGGACTAGAGTGTCGAGAGACTACAGACCAGGAGATCAGTCGCTAGGATGCTACTGTAGTCATCCAAGTGTGAAGCAAAAGGCTTCAATGAATCCTTCATACAGGGGTTGCTTGATTCGTTGCCTTCCAGTTCAGTTCAAAAAGCATGGCCTATTTTATGCCTAGGTTGCAACATTAGAAAATTTTGAGTCAAGTTACTGCCCTATCAATCCCACAGCAAATAGCACAGGCATCGTTTGCAATGATCCCCTCTGTCTTTGCCCTGAGTCCGAGGGTAATGATTCATCTCTGATGCTTTAACCAGGAAGATGGTATTGTAATGATAATTTGTGACCTAAAAGAGTTCCAGCCTCTCTGACAGGGGACTTATTTGGTTGTTGCAGTTCATGTTCACTTGTCTCTTTGCTTATAGGAGTTAAGAGCATAAACTGCAATGGAGAATAAAGTCCGTGTTGTAAGAGCAACTAAAAACAATCACTAAAATGATTACTAGTGTTCATTAGCATGTTCCCCTATTTCCATAAGAATGAAGGTGGCTTATGTTATGTATCAGTGTGCTATCGTTATTCAGTAGTAGTTATAATTTAACCGACCATAAAGACTACCTTGTGATCGTGCCAACCCCCGGCAATTCAGAGCCACGTAACGCCTTGGGTTACCATGTGATCATTACGATGCCCTTATGGACCTCAGTCTAGTTGAGGTATTCAGTAGGGACGAATTATGACCGATGGAGGTGAACGGGTGCTGAATTTATTCACTGCTGGCATGTAGGTGTCATCAGCAGCGGTTGAGGGTGGTATCACAGAAGCCCAGGGCAACCAGACAAGTTGTCTGATGCGCCACATGTCGTAATAGTCTATGACATGCTGTTAAACTCTGCCACGGAGAATGTGATTACAGATGTCAATGTGACAAGTAATTCTGTTGCACATATCTTTAAGAAGAGGAAACCTGTCAATGCTGGAAATCGGTGACTTTGCACGGCTTTCAGTCCATCAGCAGAGGCGATTCTTTGCCCAATATTTGTGTAACCTCAACAGTTTTTGGTCAAGAGGCTTTTGTTCACACGGGGCATTACTGTGTCCATTCTCGAACACAGAGCTTCTAGCATCTGAGAGCCGAGGAGCTGGCAGAGAGCCATCACCAGTCTCCTTCCCCTCGCTTTCTGGTCTGGTCACAGTCACTGTTCTCTCTTCCTCCAAGGGATGATTTTTGTCTTCTTTATATAATATGTTCATTTCAGTCTCATGGGCTCCCAGGTTTAAGGTTAAACTCACTTAGAGTTATGTTGGCAGCTCTGATTAGGATGTTGATCCAGGAAGAGTAGGAGAATGCAACCATTTCTCAAACAAAATTTATTTTTGTGACATGCAATCTAGTGCCTTCTTGCACATAGCTATGTTCAAGATGGGGAACAAGAGAAGTGTGAATATTTAGAGGGTTTCTATTGGAGAACCTGAACCAGAGATAGTAAAGGCATGAGGATAAGCAGATGAAAGAGTTGAATTAGAGGAAGACACTCAACAAAGGACAAACAGATTTAATCTTGCAGGCAACACCAATCAATTGGCCATGGCTTCCTGGAGCTCTGGAGGTTCCAGGTTCAGGAAGACACAGTGCCTTGATTGATTAATAATATCTGGCAAGGGTATGGGCATAGGAAATGGTGGTGTGTCTGAAGGTGGCATAACTAAAGGCCAGGACATGAGACAAATTACCTTAGACCTACTGGCAAGAAATGGATGACTCACAATTTCTTAATGAGTAACTGTGAGAAAGAGCTTTTTACAGCATATGTTTTAATGCTTATTTTATGGGTATAGATAAGTATTCCACCTCTGAGAATAACCGCCTGCTCAGTGTTTCTCACTGTCAGTTAGAATTAAGATCCCTCTACTATTTGGCTTCAACTTTAGAAACACACTCACAGACAAGAGTAAAGAATTGGAGGTGTCACGATCTTTAAAATGTCACTTTGACTCACATTATGAGAAGGATAATCTGCATGAAAACTGATGTAAAAACAGCAATAACAACAGTAAAAAATCCTCTTCCCTAAAAGCTTCTTAAAAGCCATTAAAGGTAATTTTTCTTAATAATGTTTAAGAGATAAAAGAGAGAGAGAGAGGAAAAAATGTCCCCACTGGTTGGGTTCAAGTGTAGGCTTTGCCACTAACTAGTGGGAAATTGTTGGTGAATTATTTCACCTCTTAGAACCTCAGTCTGCTCATCAATAAAATGGGAATAATAATGTACACTTTATAAGGTTATTGTGCAGACTAATTAAGTTAACATATGCAAAGCACCCAACACGGTGCTCTAACAATCAAAGAGGTATTCCATAAATGTTTGTTCATACCTTCATTTTTCTTACATGCTTTTGTGGTAATTCCTGGGCTTTTGCACTAAGTTGCACAAAAGCTTTTTTGAATTTTTCTGGATGTTATAATTTCACTATGAAAAGACTTTTTACCCTGAAGAACAGAAAACAGTAGTTGACCAGAACAGAAAACAGAACAGTTGACCAGAACAGAAAACAGTAGTTTCTTGTCTGGTCACAGAATGCAAAGTTGGGGATTTGGGTGGAGGCATCAAGATTCAATAGGTGCTTCGTTCCAAAGAAGGGACTAGCTCTTCATGCTTTTACAGAAGACATTTCTGAAAACCAGTGAGATAATCCCAGAACTCAGGCACTCATGGTGAGGGTAGATAAAGAGAATTTTTGAAATTCTGTGTGTCTTCCTCACTCTCAGGGATGGGGCATGGGATGCTTTCTCCTCTCCTCAACATTCATAAAAGCGCTTGAATAAGTATTGTCTCCTCGATTTGGGGTATATACACCCGAAGAATCTAGAGGTGAGAAGCAGCGGCTTTAAGAGCTGACAGGGGAGGAGAGAAAAAGGCAGGGAGAGGAAGGGGAAGAAGAGAGAGAAAGAGGAAACGGAGCTCCAGTGCACTGGCACCAGCTACGCTCCCAATGATAAGTGAGATGTCTGTGTTTCCCTGGACTCACAGCCATGGGTAGGAGCCGTTTAAAGTCCTCGTCCCAGAGGAGCCCCTGAGCCATGGGCACTGGGACAGCATTACGGAGACAGCCCTGAGGAGTGGGCTTGGAGAAAACCAAGCCCTGAGAGGGGAGTGGGCAGCTGGAAGATGTGCCCTTGGAAGGTCCCAGCGGGGCCTGGGGAGACCTCAGGAGCGTGCCCCCGAGAGTCGGCTTGAGCCATCGGTCGGCCCAGAGAGCAGAAGCCATCGTGCTCAGCAAAATGGGGCCATTCTTACTCCCCATCTGTCCTCTCCCCACCTCAGCCTGACCTGTCAGAAACAGCGTCTGCAGGCTGAGGGAAGGAGAGGCATTCCAATAGGGGAAGAAAGAGGGACTGGGTTACCCTTTTCCACGGTGGCAATAGCAGGAAGGAGGCCCAGCTGGGGCCGCTGGTGGTGCGGAAATCTGTTAGTTTCCAAGTTTTGATTTTTGTCGGGGGACTGGGCATCTTATTTGCAATTTAAAGTGACCACAGGACACTGTATTCCTCAAAAGGCAGTCATGGGGCGAGATCCCCCGCTCTCATCCAGGGGGAGGGGAGGGCCTATGGCCACCAGGAAGGTTGTAAGGGACAGTGGGAGCCTCTGCTGATGGTCCCCCAAGTAACAGTCTGTCCTCTTTCCCCACTTAAATGGGAAGGGGGTTGATAATCATAAATTACTGCATAAAGGAATTTAACTTATGTCTCCCCGTCTCCCACTCCTCTGGGCTAACTCACCATTGTATGTGCAAGGGAAGTCAAATGTGACCTTTTCATTTTTTTTTTTTTTTCAGGTATAATTCCCTGTGCTATACAGTATATCCCTGTTGCTTATCTATTTTATTTTATTTTATTTTGTTTATTTACTTATTTTTGCGGTACGCGGGCCTCGCACCGTTGTGGCCTCTCCCGCCGCGGAGCACAGGCTCCGGACGCGCAGGCCCAGCAGCCATGGCTCACGGGCTCAGTCGCTCCCGCGGCATATGCGATCTTCCTGGACCGGGGCACGAACCCGTGTCCCCTGCATCAGCAGGCGGACTCTCAACCACTGCGCCACCAGGACGCGCAGGCTCAGCAGCCATGGCTCACGGGCTCAGTCGCTCCCGCGGCATGTGGGATCCTCCCGGACCGGGGCACGAACCCGTGTCCCCTGCATCGGCAGGCGGACTCTCAACCACTGCGCCACCAGGGAAGCCCTGACCTTTTCATTTTTAAATTTAAACATTTTGGGCCTATATTTAAGTAACTTGGCTAAATTAAACGTGACCTCATTCGTGAATATTAGCAAGTATTTTCTAAGCCACTGCTACCTGTTGATTTTAAAAGCAGGTACAAATGGGGACCGTCTTGACCTTAATTATTAAGGTCAATCAATAACACTAAAAAAGGAGACCTTGTGCATCACAGTGTCACGACTTTGTTAACTAAGGATGCTTGAAAAATAGAGAAAGGGAAGCAAGAGGAAGACATGGAGGAAGAGAGGAGAGAATTTAACAAGCTACCAGAGGTGGAGAATTCAAAATTGTGAGCAGAATATACATTTCCCCATAAACTATGAATTTGGTTTATTTCTGAGAAGTAGGAGCTGCTGCTATTCATAGCACTGATCGTTGATGTTTCCGGACTTAAAAATGGATACTATTGAAATGCCTTAGTCGCTGAAGTTCTTCTGAAGCTTTTGAAAACCTGACAAATCTAACAGGGAAAGCCAGTGCACGCCAAAGGAGAAAATAGTGAACGATACCTAGGAGAAGGTAGGTCAGAAGGGTCAGGACCACTTCGACATGGTCATTTGACAGTTATGTTAGCAAGATTATCCTCATTAGTAATCAGCAGTATTTCCAAGGTATAGTAATGATGCGCTTTTATGGGTCTCCATTTCCTCTCTCATCTTTAATGAAACCCAAGACTCTCCCCAAATTCCCAAACACACTGTGAAAACAGTCTTTTGTTTAATTGTTGAGAAAGAAAAAAATCTAATGTGTATGCCTTTGTTTTCCACTTACAAATGACAAGGCAGGGGTGAAAGGATTCTAGTAGATCTCAGTGATGTAAGATGGGACGAATTAATGTCAATTCCAAAGGTGTTTTACAGGAACCATTTGCTTATGGAGCACAGGCTGAACCCTAGTTATGCAGCCCATTAGCAGTAAACATCGTGGAAGGAACTCCACATCTCAGGGAACTGACAGGCCTCCCAGGCAAGGGTCCACTCAACGATACAATGATCATTCTTACTGGACCTGAATCTTTCTCGAGTCCTTTGGCAAAATGAAGTTAGCAGCTGTAGCCCTGTTCTGAACAGTGGACAGTTCCTACTACAACAATACTACAGCGGAATCTGGCAAACTCAACACTCTAGAGGGGAGTGCTTTTTATTTGTTTTGTTTTGTTTGTTTTAATTTAAAATTTTAAGATGCATCATATCTGTTCTTAAATATTTTACTGTATTTGTGAGATTTGTTAGTTTCTCTTTTGTTTGGGTTCCCACTCAAGTGTTAACAAAAGCTTTGATCCAGAGTATAATCAAAAGATTAAATTAAATTTATACAAGTTGATATTACAGGGAAATGAGAAAGAAGTGAGGAGGCATCGTAACTGCCCACATGGCTTATTCCTGGAGTTGCTGGTGGGCAGGGATCGGTGCCCAGGAAATGAATCCTTTTCTTAAACACAGTATAGGGACCCACCGTCAACACAAATTTTAAAATTATATCTCAGTTATATGTTTACTACACTGAAAAGCATATTGGCAAGCTTTGGATTATTTAGGGGTTCTTGATTTCTCTATGGCATTGTTTTTCCTTTACTGCTCTGCTTACTTTTTATGCAACTAGAAGGTGGGATGAGGAAGACAGAAGAGGGGAGACTAAATTTAGCTAAATGTTAGCTCAAGGTTTCACTGGGCATGATGTTGGAACCAAAGGTTGACTGGCTTCATCTGTGATTGGAAAGAAATACTCAGTGATGCAAAGAGGTTCTCCCAGCAAAACTCAAGTAATCAAGACTCTCACTGCGAATGCAATTCACCTTGGGCAAAGGAAGTGGAATTTGGAGAGATCTTTTCGGAAATGGACAGAGAGCTTGCCACTTTCTTCTATGCCTGTCTTCTCCTTGGAAATGTATTGCATATGGTTAGCATATATCCAAAGGCTTGGAGTATGTGAGTTTGGTTGTTTATACAAATATTAATACTTTGCATATTAAAAGTATGCCTATGTGAATGAATAATACAGACATATTGGCAGAATTTTCGATGCAATTTTCTAGCAAGAGGGAAAAAAAAACCCACCTCCAACTTTGTCTGGAAAAGGTAGGCAATTGTCTAAACCTATCTGCCTTATTCTGAATGGTTTAAAATTAGGCGTGTTGTTTTATTTGTGCATTTACTCATGTACAAATTGATCACTTACATGCTCACTCACCCACCACTCACTCAGCAAATCCCAGTGCCCAGCACTGGGCCACACCACGTTGCTCTCATTCCCACTGTAGAAGCCTGGGGAATTATCCAGCTATCTGAACCCATGAAGATCCTTTCTTTTGGATTAATAGGAGCATTCTGTATATCTCGCCAAATATGGCACCAGCAACCTGCTGATGAAAAAGAAAGCCTAGGCTCCCAGTAGTGAAGACGGTCAAGACGGCAGAAGTTTACACACATCTAAAATCTTGCTGTTGACAGGAGTCCTGTCTGCTCTTTTCTGTAACTGTCAATGACTTGAGGGAATCTCCTGAGGTCCCTCCTTCTGAGGAATGACTGCATATTCAGATGTGTTATTGGACGGCTGAATTCACCCTTCACTGAACTAGGTTCTTATATTCTCCTGAAAAGTGTTAGTTTTTAAAAATGATTTTTGAAGAAGACAAATATTATGAAAAACTTGATTGCTACATTGTATTTACTGAGGGCCCATCATGTGCCAGGCACCGTTCTAGATTCGGGGAGTCTGAGAAATATCTGACAATCCTAAATTTTGTTTTTAAATAACTTTGATCATGAAAAAGAAGATAGCTAAGGGGCTTCCCTGGTGGCGCAGTGGTTGAGAATCTGCCTGCCAATGCAGGGCACACAGGTTCGAGCACTGGCTGGGAAGATCCCACATGCCGCAGAGCAACTAGGCCCATGAGCCACAACTACTGAGCCCGAGCGTCTGGAGCCCGTGCTCCGCAACAAGAGAGGCCGCGACAGTGAGAGGCCCGCGCACCGCGATGAAGAGTGGCCCTCACTCCCCCCAACTAGAGAGAGCCCACACACAGAAACGAAGACCCAACACAGACAAAAATAAATTAAAAAATAAAATTTAAAAAAAAAATAAAAAGAAGTTAGCTAAAAGGCCTAATAAGGGCTGGGTTATTTATGGTGGAGGGCGGTACGGGGGAAGAAAATCCCTTGCGACATCTGGTCCCCAAGAACACAATTGAAACTGCCCACTTCCCACGGCAGAGTAGGAATGACAGGCACACAGTGGGGAATGCCCTTCAGTTTTCACAGAACAATGTTCCTCCTCAGCACCACATCACAGTCAACCTCTGCCATCTTGATTCTGCCACAAGGATCCATGTGAATTCACTGCAGGGTTCCACCATGCTCTCAAAGTCCCCCACTTTTTCTGTGACTATATTATGATTTTCCTATCTCTTGAGTCCTAATTGGAATAAAAACAAATGTATATTTCAGTCTGTAATTATTTATAACAGGAACAAGTGTGACATCTCACACAAAAGCAAATGCCTTCAAGCCATCATGGCTTTGGTTTCAACTTGTAGCTTCTCACGTTATTTTCAAAGGGAAGAAATGAAAGTGCTTATAAATATGATCTAATGCTTCAATTTCCAAATCTATTCAGAGATTTTACATTGTCATTATAATATTCATTATATTTGTCCAGTAGGATGTTCCATGTGTCAGAAAACAAATTCTTAAGGATGAACTGGAAACATTTCTTTTCATCATCCCTCTTCTCTATTCCCCAATGACTACAAATTAAACTGAGTTCTTTTTCATCTTCTTTGCAGCTGCCAACACTGTGGAATTGCTAAAACATTTTTTTTTTCCCTGCAAGAGAGAATCACAACTGTGGTGAAGCCATCATTTTGCAGAGAGAAACATTATAAGCCTTTACAAGGCTTTGCCTAAGACTTTAAGTTTTGATGCCAGCAAAAAAATACCTAGAATGTGGGGAAGTATTTCTGCTTTTGCCTGTTGATGCCAGATTAAGTGACTAAATCAGATTAAAGTTATTTATTGCTTGGGAGCACACTTTTTAATTTGACTCAGCTTTCGTCCTTAGAAGCTTTAGTAAACATTCCTAAATGAAGCCCTGGACCTATGAACTGTTTATTATATATTTCTTCCCAAATGAGAGAAAAAAGAGCTACAGCAATGATAGCAAAAAACCTAAATCAGGGACCAGTGATCTCCACTATCCCCAATTCTTTGGAGCAGTGGGAGGTGGTGAAGTTAAGACTCTGTGTTCCCAATGCAGGGGGCACAGGTTCAATCCCTGGTCAGGAACTAAGATCCCACATGCCGCAGGTTGTGGCCAAAAAAAAAAAAAAAAAAGAACAAAGAAAGCGCTGCATGGAATTTGGGTCTTTTGAGCACAAGCCATTGTTCCCCTTGCTTGGCCCAACAACAAACCTTTCTCTGCTCCGAAACAGAAAAAGAAACAAGCAAACAGAAAGTGCTGTGAGTGCATTCAGGCTGTAAAGCTGAATGTAAATTAGTATAAACAACAAGCCCCTAAGAAAAGGGGGGGAAATGAAAGGGGGTGAGGGAGTGAAGCCACGCCAGGTGTCATGAAAGAGGCATCTGTTTATCACCACCCAGTCTCAGGAGTCCAGGATGATTCATAGGCTTTTTGTGAAGAGAATCTCTGTTGTGGGAAAATTAAGTGTAGTTTGATACTTGCATGCAGTATTTATCTACCTGGTCAATCAGAAAAAAAGTTGTCCTCATCACTCTACCATGTATTACTTTTTCAATTTCCTCTTAGTAATGTTATTTTTTAATGTCCTTTAGGGTGAGACCACTGAATTTCTCGTTTGTCACGACAAAGACCATAACTCATTAGAATTATGCTGATGAGTCTTTCTCATAAAATTGCATCCTCATTTTCATGGTGACCAATCTGCACTCTTACCCCAACCATCAGGCAGGGTTTTTTTTTAAGCTTTTTTAAAAAAAATTAATTTATTTTATTTATTTTTGGCTGTGCTGGGTCTTCGTTGCCGTGCGTGGGCTTTCTCTAGTTGCGGTGTGCGGGGGCTACTCTTCATGGTGGTGCACGGGCTTCTCATTGCGGTGGCTTCTCTTCTTGAGGAGCACGGGCTCTAGGCACGTGGGCTTCAGTAGTTGTGGCTCACGGGCTCAGTAGTTGTGGTGCACGGGCTTAGTTGCTCCGTGGCATGTGCGATCTTCCTGGACCAGGGGTCGAACTGTGTCCCCTGCATTGGCAGGCGGATTCTTAACTACTGCGCCATGAGGGAAGCCCCATCAGGCAGGTTTTGATAGATGTTAGCGAAGAGGGTCACTGTACTCTTCCAGTTGTGGTTTCTCATAGTTTTCTGGTTCCTATTTTAAATGTCCCCCAAAGTATATGCATATTATATATATACAATATAATATGTATATATAATAATATATATAATATATAAATATACACGTATAATATGTGTGACATGTATTTATATTTATCTAGTACTTCAAATTTGGTACTGGGAAAATGTTAATTTATCATGACAAATAAACCACTAATATAATGATTTTCCAACTGTCCTGTTCTAAGCTCAACAACTCAAAATTCATGCCAATAGTATGAAGTTTGGAATTTTTAATTACAAAGCTTTTTTTTTTTGATGTGGACCATTTTAAAAGTCTTTATTAAATTTGTTACAATATTGCTTCTTTTTTTTTATGTTTTGGTTTTTTGGCCACAAGGCATGTGGGATCTTAGCTCCCTGATCAGGGATCAAACCCACACCCCCTGCATTGGAAGGCGAAGTCTTAACCACTGGACTGCCAGGGAAGTCCCTCAAAGCTATTTTTGAAGTACAGCCTTATCAGGAACATGTTTCACAGTCATGCCAGATGAATTCATTCATATATATTGTTAAATCATGTAGAAGTTGGCATAAGGATACTTACATTGAAGAACAATGGAGATATTTAAGTCATAAAACAATTAACTTAATCCACAATTCAGAATTAAAAAATAATCTGCTTAACTTCTCTAAAAAATTTGGGACATTTCTAGCAATGTTTATGGTACCAGATTTGGTTTCTGAGAAGGATTCTTTCTTTCTTTTTTTTTTTTCCCCACATCTTTATTGGAGTACAACTGCTTTACAATGGTGTGTTAGTTTCTGCTGTATAACAAAGTGAATCAGCTATACACATAAATATATCCCCATTTCCCCTCCCTCTTGCATCTCCCTCCCACCCCTCTCGGTGGTCACAAAGCACCGAGCAGGTTCCTTCTTAACACTTTCTGATTCCTCTAGGTTTGGACTGCAGGAACAAGTCTACATTATCCCCATTTCTAATGTGTTATCTTCATGTGAGCTGAGAAGGAGCAGAAACTCTATTTTTTAATATTTTAAAATGTATATGATTTTGTGATCTCAAAAAGATCAAAATGAGTTCTCAGAATTCTGAGTAGCATGCCATGTTCCTCTCTTCTGTATTCATCTAAGTAACTTGTATATCACCTTTTCTTTTTTTAAAATAAGAGACCTTGGGGCTTCCCTGGTGGTGCAGTGGTTGAGAGTCCGCCTGCCGATGCAGGGGACGTGGGTTCGTGCCCCGGTCTGGGAGGATCCCACATGCCGCGGAGTGGCTGGTCCCGCGAGCCATGGCCGCTGAGCGGGTGCGTCCGGAGCCTGTGCTCCACAGCGGGAGAGACCACAACAGTGAGAGGCCCGCGTACCACACAAAAAAAAATAATAATAAATAAATAAATAAAATAAGAGACCTTTTATTTTTTGGCCACGTCGAGCAGCTTGCAGGGTCTTAGTTCCCCGACCAGGGATCGAACTCGTGCCCTCAGCAGTGAAAGCTCCAAGTCCTAACCACTGTATCACCGGGGAATTCACTGTATATTACCTTTTAAACGTAAATGATTTAAGTATCTTTTTTCTTAAGGATGTCAACTATTATATTAAAAAAACTTAAGTCTGTCTTTCATAACCAATGACACTGAGAGGATCCTCACATTAAAATCCAAATTTCAACTTGCAATCAAATCCTCAAATTCTGTGTGAATTTAAAAGAGATTTTTGTTTTCCTAGCTGTACATATCACTAAATCTCTTCCTTACGGTTGTCTGGGAGAGCTTGCTAACATCACCTGGAGATTTACTGAAGGTAGATTGAAATGTTTTTATTCTAGAGCACCAGAGGAAATCAACAGTAGTTTAATGAACCTTGCGGGTAAAACCCCTGGGGCCCTGCTTTTTGATTAAATAAAGTACAACACTTTGTTATAAGGGAAAGTGGATGCTGTCATGTCCTCAGCCACGTAGTCATGATATAGAGGCAAGCCAGACATCACTTAGCCTTCTGTGGCTGATAATCTGGAGAAAACAAGGTAGTCCGCTTACCCTGTTACTAATAGTGTGAGCAGTGGACTGAAAATCATCAAACTGGCCCTCTCTGCATGCTGGGGCGACCACGGGTTTCAGAACCCAGGTGGTCAAGAGAGCACAGGAGAGGCAGGGTTCGCCTGGTATGTGCTATGTACCTGGCACTGCGCCAAGATTCCACATCCTTTATTGCTTTTACTCCTGACAACAAGCCTGAAATGCTAGTACAGTAGTTTCAAAAACTGAAGAAAGTAAAAGAGACCAATGCCGTTTTCATCAGATACAGTAATGCTGGATGGCATGCTTAAAAGCATTTCCGTATAAAACTTCGATATACTAAATAGACCCTACTTTGGATCAGCCACCCTAAGTAGATTAAAATATATCCAGGTGGGGAGAGCATGATATTTATGGAATGACCACTATGCGGTGGGGAGGATAGTGGGCACTTAGGCATGTGATGCTGAAAGCAGCTGCCCTCAGAGGAAAGCAGTGCTATGAAGCAGCCAGATCTGGGCTCAAATCCAGGCTCTTTCACTTTTTTTCTAACTCTGTGGCCCTGGGAAGCTGGTTAACTTTTCTGAACCTCTATTTCCTCAGCTGTAAATTAGAGATAATAGTGCAAGATCATTGTGGGAATGAAATGAAATGATGAATTTATGCAGCATGCTTAAGAATAGTGTATTAGCTTATATGAAATACTCTATATTCATTCAGTTCACAGATTATATTACTATGTTTTAGCCACTGGGATACATCAGGGAACAAAACACAAAATTTTCAATTATTATTAGAGCACAATGAATAAGAGTGGTCTCTGATATCAGACAACACTGGGTTTGAATCCTGACATTTCCAGCTGGGTGATCTTGGAAGTTTCTTAATCTGTACAATGGGGATAAACCATATTCGGTGGTTGTGGTCATAATGAAATGAAACAATATACTGAATGCTAAAAAAAAATATTCCAATTAACTTATATACAAAACAGGGACTTCCCTAGCGGTCTAGTGGTTAAGACTCTGAGCTCCCAATGCAGGGGGCACAGGTTCGATCTCCGGTCGGGGAACTAAGATCCCGCAAGCTGCATATGGCACCGCCTAAGACATTAAATAAATAAACACAAATTAAAAAAAACCAGAAATAGACCCACAGACATAGAAAACAAACTTATGGTTACCAAAGAGGAAAGGGGAGGGTGAGGGATAAGTTAGGAGGTTGGGATTAACAGATACACACTACTATATATAAAATAGATAACCAACAAGGACCTACTGTAGCACAGGGAACTCTACTCAATATCTAGTGATACCTATAAGGGAAAAGAATCTGAAAAAGAATGCATATATGTATAACTGAATCACTTTGCTGTACACCTGGAACTAACACAACATTGTAAATCAACTACAGTTGAATTTAAAAAAAGAAAAATAATATTGAATACTAATCACTCTTTGGCGTGTAGAAAGTGCTCAATAAATGGAAGCAACTGATAAAATTTATTATTGTTAAATATCCCAACAACCCTGAGCAGATGACGTTGTTGTCACTGCAAGGAAGAGAAAACTGAGGCTGAGTGAGACTAGGTGCCTTGCCTGGGGTTGCAGAGCTGCTTGGGGATGGAGTCTAATTTGAAAGCCTGTGCTCTTTACCGAGGGCTGGCTTCCATGTGAGCACAGAGACATTTGCTTGTTCTGTCTCTGTTACCCTGAGACTGGATTATTGTGACCATCTATTGACAAGTGTCAGATCAGGGGTGTGCAGTGTGTTTTTCTTTGTGTGTCTGTGTGCTGCTTGATAGATGCCATTTATTTGTACGTATAAAGCTGTATCACATCTTGAGTTTACTGTTGTATTCTAAACTCTTCACCTTGTGACATCTTCTTGCAATCTACTTAGATTGTTATTTTTACAAGGTGGAAAGTGTTAGGCGGTGAGATGAACAGCAATTTGGAGCAATGTTCTATGGATAATGCATTATATTCAACTGGATAGTGCGAAGGCTTACTTCTGTACATTTGAACTTGAACCTGGCTCCGCTCACTTTTCTGAGTTGGGACTTTTCCATTGCTACCTATCTCTGATCTATTTCTCATTTCTCTTATTGGCCTGTAAATTCATGATGTGATGCCTACACCTTTAAGAAGAATGCATCATGTCAACAACTTGGGGGCCAACAAGAAAGTTGGGTGCATTACTGGGCTTATGGTCTAGGAAATGGTACAATGAACATTTATTGGGAAGTTGACTGCATCTCATGTGTGAGTCTGATGTTTTCACCTCTCTGCTTAACCATAAAAATTGTTTGCAGAAAAAGCTGATATTGCTCTAGAGGTGCTAAGTCAAAATTCAGCACTTCCTCTCTTTCCTTGCCCCTGACCCAAATCAAGTTTAATTTTCATTCTTTAGTTGGAAAAACTGAGACATAAATAGCCTCTACTTCCTTCCCTGACTTTTTACTAAAAACTACTAAAAAGAGAGCCATCATCAGTAGCCCATTGCACAGTCTTTGTGATACTGGATTTGGTTAAAGTGATTTATCAAATAAATAACATTTCCTCAATTATAAGACCCCCACATAGTTTGCATTTGTAATATTTGTGAAATTAGGCTGCCCCTAACAACTGATATATCTGTTTAATGTGCTAATATTTTCTTCCATTACAAAAAAAGCTGTTATTTAATTGATGGTGTAACTTAAGATCAGTCGTTTCTTAGACTCACAATACAGAATTAGATATTTCTCTTTTTCTTACCAAGGGTTTACCTCCTTAGAGGGGCAGCTTCCAAGGGGAAACATCTAGCAATGTATAGGGCCTTGCCACTTTGGGAGCTTAATCAATTCTAAAATCATCTTGCTGTGTCATACCACAAAAAGCGCCAGTCAAGGATTCACTTGGATAGCGTTTCCTCCTTAGCTCTGAAAGGCTCACTTTGGTGAGCACCCATATAAAGCACAGACTTCTTTCTTCATACTTCATAGTTGTCCTCATGGCTAGGATGCTTTGCTGGAAGGCAGGGGCCCTACAGTCCCTCAGATCCTAACGCCTTGAGGCTGATTTTCTCTGGCAAGATGAAGCAGAGATCTGAGGTCAACTTTTCAAGATCATCTCATTGCTTTAGAGACTTCCCTGCAAGTACTTCTCTGGTCAGCAAAAATAATAATGGTGAGAATTCGATTACAATACTCTGTATTTATTTTGGCAAGATTTATAGCTCTTTATAGTTTTCCAGTGTGTGAGGATTTATATGTCTTCAAGAGAAATTTCTGAGGCTGATAGGGCAAGAATTACAGTTCTCGTTTGTAGATGGAATGGTGAAGCTTCTGGATTTGTGACAAACCTATGGAGCATCTAGAAAACGAACCTCAGAAAGTGACGGAGGTGCGGGAGGATGGGTGTGGACTTTGGGCTCGCATTTCAGTTCTGCCACTTACTAAAAGGTATCATCCCAGGGGCACTTCCCTGGCAGTCCAGTGGTTGGGACTCTGCTTCCCCTGCAGGGGGCGCAGGCCGAGTGGCATGGCCAAAAAAAAATAGTACCATCCCAGGGAGCTGTCTTAACTCTCCCAAGAGTTTGCTCATCTGCATAGCTGGGATGATCAAACCGGTGATAAAGTGCCCAGTGGGACCACAGATGACACCTGCCCCATGGTGAAGCCTCAGCGCGTGGGAGCTATTATTTCCATTATTCTTTTCTAGAAGTCACTTAGCCTAAAGGAACATTCAGCTTAAACCTAGCACTGCTCTAAGACATAAGATGGTTAAAGAGTTTTGCACACTGAAATAAATTCCATGAACATTAGTTAGTGATATTATTTTGCCGTAAGTTTGCACTAATTGGAATGTAAACTATGCTAGTGAAACAAAGATTCAAGAAGTCAGACTAGCTTTGAGGGAGCTTGGAGTCTTATAACTTATGGCCTGTCCAGAATTGCAACTGTTAATTAGGTTACTTCCTTAGTTAATTGGCCCCTTTCCTATTTTTAGCCAGAAGGGTTGTCCAACTGTCTGGAGCCAGGCATCTACACAAGAACACATTTCCGTATTTCCAGGTAAGTGAAATGCTCATGGAGGGAGAATTAAAAAAAAAAAAAATGCAGTGGCCAGAGAAAAAAATGTGTCAGCACAACAATCCAAAGCTCTGCTTTAGATGAGAGAGAACTTGGTTCTCTCTGGCTCAGTCCTCAGAGGTGAATCCCCCAAACTGGATTTTTCATTCTGTTTCTGCCCACCCCTTTAACTGTACAGGACAGACTGTCCTGCTGAGCTTTGCTGGGGGAGGAAGGCAGAAAGAAAGATTTCTGAGGGGACTTAACTTTCCAGCTCTCTTTTTTTAAAATTAATTTTTATTGGAGTATAGTTGCTTTACAATGCTGTGTTAATTTCTACTGTATAGCAAGGTGATTCGGTTCTACATATACACATATCCCCTCTTAAGCTGGCAAGCTGTTTGGGCTGACGACACTAATGGGATTAACCCTTTCATTTTAGAAATGCAGGCGGTAAGGAGGGGACCAGAGAGGAAGAGAGGGGCGACCTTTCACCCGGCAGCAGAGGCTGGGCTGAACAATTCACTGTCACAATGAGGGACAGAGCCGCGCTTGTGCTGATGGCCCTGACCGGCTCTGAGACCTGATTAGGTCCCGCGTGTCAGCAGCTGAGCCACTGCAGAAGCAAGGCCTCCCATCAAACCCATCTCCTGCGAGGACCCCTTCCCCCTGACCGATCACTGCAGGTGACAAAACTCCAGACAGCGCACCGCAGCGGGGGGTCTGGGGGGCCGCCTCACGTTTCTCTGTCTGCCCTCGGTGCTCGGATTGCAGCCCCTGGGAGTTCTTCTGAGCGGTGTGTGATCCCTTCTTTCCGCAAACGTGCAATGCAGGTGTGTGCACTCAAAACAGCAGCGCAGAAATCACCGCGAAGCCCCCGTGGCGGACCAGAAGCTTCCTTGGAGGCGGTTCCTTTTTGATTGAAGTCATTGTTTCACATTCAAAGACGTGGATAGGGATGCGTGTAAGTTACCTCCTGCAGCATTTCCCAAAGTGTAAATTCTACAAGATGGCGAGATGGCGGGTGGACAGGGAGTTTGGGAAAAGCGGGGTTAAAAACGTTAAAGGGGGTTGGGGCGCGTCCGGTCGGTGGGGCGGGCCCCCTGCCCGGCCTCATGCATATTCATCAGCTGCTGCGCCTCCCCGCGTCTCACCGGGAACACCCTTTGCGCGGAGTCTTGAGGGGCACACTTAAGGACACACTGCTTTAATGCAATGGCCTCTCCTGAAATGAGGAGACAGAGCTCTTAACTGGGCTCAAAGGGGAAATCTGATATGTTAGTGGAAAGACTGAGGTGGTTTATTGTGGTCACTGTTTCATCTTTATTACTTGGGTAAAGCCAGGGTAAAATTCGTATAATGTTACTAACCCCATAAACATAGACTTCCCAATCTCTAGAATGAGCGGATTGAAAAAATGTTATTCTATTAAACAATGCTAGTTGATATGTATTTCACTAATGTGATTGAATTTTTACACCTTTAGAAAACTTCATATAATATTTGCCAATGAGAAAATAAAATCTTTTTTTTAAATTGAAGTATAATTGCCTACAACACTGTTAAATTCCAGGTGCACAACATAGTGATTGGATATGAGAAAATAAAATCTTTTGTCAGACCGTTTTGGATTTTGGTTTAGAAAATATGGCCAAACCCATTCGTTGAGCTTATTACATACATAGATTGCTCTGTTCATAGTATCTGGGGGCGGGGGGAAATATACAGATGCCAACTCTGAATTTTTAGATACCGACTCTGAATTTTCAACAAATTGATTCTTATTTATGCAAAATATCTAAATAATATATTCTATTTTTGTATTAAAATGGTATTCTGTAATATGATCTTCTAGCTTTAAAAAAAATCAATATTTTGTAGTAAAAATGCAAAACTTGCACGAAAGGAATCACCACTTTTATCACAGTAATCACCTAGGAAAGGGAAAGAGAGGAATGGAAGGTGTTTTAAGGTCTTAGCTGTTATCAGTAATGTTTCATTTCTTTTAAAAATAAGCAATAGGGACTTCCCTTGAGGTCCAGTGGTTAAGACTCCGTGCTTCCACTGCAGGGTCTGTGGGTTTGATCCCTGGTCGGGGAACTAAGTTCCCCTATGCTGTGCAGCGTGGCCATAAATAAAATAAAATAGAATAAAATAAAATAAAGTAAAGTAAAAATAAGCAAAAGAACTGAAGCTTGTATGGAAAAAAGTTAATATCTAGGTGGCTGAACAAGGATGTCTTTTGTGCTATTTTTAATGTAAAAAATTATCTTTTGTCTATACATTTAATGTGTTTCATTATAAAAAATGAAACGCAAGAGTACCTGTGAAACTCCCTAAATTTCCAATCAACTGGCTTTAGCTGCATACGTCTAATGCGTTGGTTCTAGTCCCACTGTCAAAGCTCCACACTTGATCTCCTTTGCATAAAGTTTAAAATTAGTTTTACTAATGTGGGCAGCTGTGGCTTTGTTAGTTCTCCTACACAGGCAGACCTAATCAAGCCCACAGAGGGGCTCAATGGACACATAAGTTCATTATATCTCAATCTTTTGGCTAAGATTTGCATTTATTATAACTTTATCTTCCTTCATCTTGTAGTGATTCTAAAAGATTCTCATCTTTCTTTTTAAAATTATGTGTTTATTGACTTTAGCAAGCCAGAGTTCAATGTCAATTGCTGGTTCTTCATCCTAAAAAAATAGCTATGGCATTAATTTATGGATCAATTAATGTAATTTACTAAATGCTTAAGAGCTGTCAGGCACTGTGCTAAGCACTCTTTCTGCTATTATCACGTCTAACCCCACACGAAAAGTATGTGAGAAATTTTATCACTCCCACTTTGCTGATGAGGAAATGGGGGCCCAGGAAAGTTCTAGAACTTATCCAAGGCCACTGAGCTAGAAATGTGTTCCCATCAGACCTGTGTCCTTTAAAGCCTATAATCTTAGCTACTCTATTGCCTTCTAGAGATGCTATTGAGCTTATTATTATTGTAATTCTGAGGGTCATCCCAATGTCAGCATCAAGTTTCTTCCATTCTAAGACATGTATTTCTCACCACTTTGGTAAGTTATGATATTGGAATGGTCTTCCACTTGGCACTGGTGGTGGTCCTACCTCTCCATCCACCTCTCCAGCCTAGGCTACTGCTAGGATCAGCAGATTGTTTTACTTTAATCATGGCCTTGTGGTCATTTAGGAAACAGCCCCTATCCTACAGCACATCCTTCCTTCTGGCCAAACCAGCTGTGCTCAGCCATCGTTTATTCATATCATGCTGTGTGTATTCTTGGGTAACCTGAATGGGTAAGTCTTTTTAATTTTTTTTCTTCTTTTTATATATAAAAGAGTAACGTTGTTTAGTTGATTTTTTTTTTCACTTGACTGGCTCTTTAAAGACTGAAGGAAGGGTTTTTGACTTGCCTTGCTGCTACTTACGAAAATTTCACAGTGGTTGAGAACTAATTTCATCAGGAAACATTCTGAGCTTCAGTTAAAAATGTAAAATGCTTTCTTTAGCCCCAGGTTAAAATAAAATTTCATTTGCTTTTACTTTTCTGCAATAACGCCAACAAGGAGATATTGCCAGGGGCTCGAGGGAAGCCAATTCTATAGCTAAACAAATCGATGGTAAATCTACTTGCCAAATCCTAAACATACCCACTGAATAAGTGTTAGGAACACACACACACACACACACACACACACACACACACCACACCCCTATTGAACTATCCAGGGTAAGGATGAGATTTCCCTATAACGGAAATTAATGTCCTACTATTAAGATTCTCACGTTCTCAAACTGCTCACACACAGCAGGTTTGTGTGCACAGTTATAAACCGAAAACACACAGCTTCTTGATTAATAATAACAGGTGCCATTCACTGAGTGATGGTACTATTGAATGATGACTATGTGCCTGACCCTGTTCTAAGCCCTTTAGACCTAGAAGCTGATGCCATAATAATCCCCATTTTTCGGATGCAGAAATTGGGGCACAGAGAAGGTAAGTCAATTGCCCAAGGTCTCACAACTGGTGAATAGCAGTCTGGTTCCAGAGCTCATTCTCTTTGCCTGTAGATTGTACTGCCTCTGCTGTATATCCAAACCAAAGAAAGGTTTCCAGAAAATACTAGACAAACTCTAAACCATGATGATGACAATGATGATAATTAGGATAATCATTTATTGAGTCTTTGATGGTGTACTCAGGTGCTATGGTAGGTTTTTTTCCCCACACATCTCATATAATCTTCATAATCTAGGGGCTTGGTTTTGATTATTTTTATTTTATAATGAAACCGAGGCTCAGAGAGCTCAGGTAATTTGCCTAAGGTCACAGAACTAGTTATTGTCTGACTTTGGATTCAAATGAGTCTATAGTTAGCGCTCATGCCATTGCCTACCTTTCACACCCGTGTGAGTTCCTGATTCAGTGAGCAAAGAGAACCAAAATGTTCTTCTCAGCACTGCCACAGGCATTATCAATTTCATTATCATTAAATACCATTAGAGGGGCTTCCCTGGTGGCGCAGTGGTTGAGAATCTGCCTGCTAATGCAGGGGACACGGGTTCGAGCCCTGGTTTGGGAGGATCCCACATGCCGCGGAGCAACTAGGCCCGTGAGCCACAACTACTGAGCCTGCGCGTCTGGAGCCAGTGCTCCGCAACAAGAGAGGCCGCCATAATGAGAGGCCCGCGATGAAGAGTGGCCCCCGCTTGCCACAACTAGAGAAAGCCCTCGCACAGAAACGAAGATGCAACACGGCAAAAATTAATTAATTAATTACCATTAGAACACTTGGTACCTTCCCACCTCAGAGTGAAGCTGCGTGTGATATAATTTTAAAATAGTTTAACATCCCTGGGTAAGATATGTGCTTTGTGACTTTAGAATGTATTATTTTGTTAGAATTATTCACTCTTTGGACCAGTGTCTGACTTCTGAATTAACTGCAAATGAATGGCAGGGTTAGAAGGGTATAAAAATGTCTGCAGTTTTTCCTCATAACTACTAGCTGGAAAGAAAGAACATAAAAAATCCTTAACTATATCGAAATTTACTGAGATCCAGTAAATGGAAACATAGTCAAATTCCAAGACAAGGAAGCAAAACTACAGTCCCAGGTGGAAGGATTTCTTGTTGAGAGTCTAAGGTCCTAGAGCTTGAAGGAAGATCCGGGCACGTCTCCCTGTGCGGGCATCTGCCCAGCCAAGGAGGCAGACCTAGGACCACCTGCCCTCCGAGCGCGAGCCGCTGGCTCAGCCTGCCTCATAGGGGTTGTGTTAGAGTTTTGAAGATGAGGCTCTGCTTTAGGAAGGTTAAGTCATTGCCCTAATGTCATAAGACCAAAAAGAGGTGGAGCCTAAACCCACTCCCAGGCAGGTCAGAAATCAGTCAGGGCTCTTAACTACTGAGTAATCCCACTTCGGTTTCCAGGGAGCAGAGAGAATCTTAGCAGTGAGCTAGGATCAGGGCCTTACTGATAACACAATGCCCCTGCTTGCAATCAACAGACCTACCATAGCAAATTATCAGTGGAGTGAAACATGCTTTTCTAACTTAGGTTTGGATTTTAATGTTACTACTCCCAGGTGAACTTTCAAATTTAAAAAAAATAGTTGATGTCAAGAACTCAAATGAAAGAATCTCTAAATATATTTAGAGTTTTCTCTTTGTATCTTTTCTGGGAAAGCTCCATGGAGATTTTTAAGGAATTGAAAATGGGCTGCATGTAGTAATCCTAGTTTACATGGTATTTTGAACATGGTGATTGCATTAACCTGATTCCAATGTATTCTTACCTTTTGTACCACATTAACACAAGCCAAAGGAGTACACACACACACACACACACACACACACACACACACAGCCCAAATAATATTTGCCTTTTGCGGGGTATAATTTGACTACTTTGTAAGGCTCAAATAGGTATCTTTGTGCCAAGAGGTGCAGGGCATGCACCTTTTTCTGGGAAGATGATGGTGTTTATATTACAAAGATAAAAAAAAACCCTATAGTGCTGCATCAATGTGGCCAATTCCTCTACTTTGGAAATGGGAGCATCTTGGTCTCTTCTTGCACTAGGAAGGGGACATGATGCCATTGGGACGTGTCTAAAACCCTCAGACAAGACTTTATAAGTGGCCATGATTGATTTCTCTGTTAAGTTTGCTTTACTTTAGGAGGTTTGTGTATCACATCAAATCAACTATTGTAACACAGTTTCTAAAATAGAAAAATTAAGGTTAAAATCAACTCAATTTATGCAGAGTGCCAATCAAGCTTCAACTTTGAAGCCCATTTCCTTAGGGGTACTTGTGGGCTGGGAGCCCCTGGGATGGGGGCTGGCCAAGGCCACATAAAGCAGAGGTTGTAACTCTAGCCCCTGAGAAGGAGGTGGATTTGTAACCGGCAAAAATGATCAGCCATTAAATCACCAGAAGAATAAACTAACAGTTCCTTCTAAACAATAAAGCATTTTCTTCATCACAAATATTCAAGAGGTGGGGCATAGTGGTACATTTTACTTGGACATGGAAACAAGAAAAATCAGAGGGAAATACACATCAATGGTTATGCTGTCTATCTTAAACTCTTAAAATTTACATTTCAAGGGTCGGCTGCCTGGCAGGAAGGAAACAGGGTGTTCTATTTTGGGCACAACTCCAGGAAACAGCTACCAGGACAGACCTGATCTGAGTATGACTTATAGATATTATAACCAACTTTTCCTCCACACCAATACCCCATCCCTCCAGAAATCTTAATAGGCTTTTGAGAGCCTCCATTTAGAGTGGGCTGCATAAAATGATCCTTTGATGAAAAGGGATTGGAACAAGGGTTAAAGTCGACATTGAAAGGTGACCGTGGAGGGCACGGTGTTCATACATCCCTCCTTTAATATGTGTGGTGTGCACCTGTGATCAGATGATTCATTACCTGGGGCCGCTCTTTGACAAGCTCCATCGTTCAGGCCTCAGGGGTTCTGATGGGACAATCCTGCACCCGCCCAGAAAATGTAACAAGATCAGCTTTTTTTTCCCCCTGGGATGCGGATGGAGCCGGTTTAGCTTATAATGCATCTCTGTTTACTCTTTATGTAAAATAAACCAAGGTTCAAGACACCTCAATTCCTGTTCCCCCAGAGCAGGCCAAGCATAGAGGAGTAACCTCACTGCTGGGTAAATAACTCTGGAAGGAAAAATCTCGGCAAGGTTGCAAGCTCCTTCTCTCTTGTGTTTCATCATCAGAAACAGCAACATTTGAGAACCAGGTGCCCTACCCAGCGAGGCTGGGCTCTGTGTCAGGCCTTTGAATAGAGGGCACCTCTGACACCATCGGCTTCAACCTCTTTGGCTCTGCATGCAGGCTTCAGGTTTACTGGGGTCTTGAAGAGGGACCACCTTCATCAAGAAGCCCCGTCAGCATCTTGGTGGTCGTGATGCGGGCACATGAGCAGTGTGAGGGAACAGACGTGCCTGACGGTGACATGAGCAAGGTTTACTGGCCCTAGCAGGCTGAAGTAAATCTACAAGCACACAAGAGACCGCTGAGGTCTAGTGAGAATCAGCACGTCGGTGACTGGCGGTTTGGGGATAACTCTAACTCACACCTTTTCTTTTTCACCTTTACAGGACATCCTGAATTGTTTCCCATCACCTCCCCATACATCCAGAAATAGCTTTCTTAAGGCTAATTTAAAAACCTTAGAGCAATTAGGGAAGGAAACTTACCAGTCTCCTCTAATACCCAAGTTTCCAAAAAATGAAAAAATAAAAAAAAAAGCAAAATGGAAATCTTACTTATAAAATGTAACTGATTTTTCTTAGAGTCTCCCAATCCTGAAAAGTAATTTCTTCAATTAAGGTCATAACATGAGTCATCGTATAGAAATAAAACCAAAATAAAACTTAGTAGACATTCTAGGGGAAGGAAAAAAATCTTGCTTCTAAATGAGAGAAACACCTTCCAACCCTTCTCTTCTTCTTGACGTTGCTGGTCAACATTATTTATTTGCCTTGAATGGCTGCGGTTACATATCACTGTCATGCAAAAGAAATTCATTTCTTTTCCGAGTTCAATCTACCATAAAAATTCATTCTTATTCCCATCTCCCACTCACCTGTCCTTGTGCATTAGTAACTAGTTGACCCGTGACCCCCTGCAGACTGGAGAGGGCATTGCCAAAGGCCTGTGAACTTGCTATGGAGCCCATGGCTGCTGCTGCTGCAGCCGCTGCAGCCTGACTTGCTAGTGGATTATTAACCAGCTGCAAAGAGAGAAAAGATCAGGGTGAAACCACCAAGACACGCACAGCACACGGAAACAACATTCACTTGTGGGGGGAAAGTTATCGCTCCAAATGGCTCATGCAAAGGGCCTGGGGAACATTCCCTCTGAAGCTGTAGGGTTTGGGAAAGGTTGGAAATGAGGTTGGAAGGGAAATATTCTCCTTCAACACTGGGCTGCTTAATGGAGCCTGGGTTTGGGAGTCGCCCCAGGAGGGAGGGAGGTGGGCCCCAGGAGCGAGGTGGGACCTTAGGATCTTCCCAGGTGGAGAAATAATTTTGGAGAAGTCCCTGGGTTTTGTTTGCTAGACTAAATAAAACTTGGAGAAAAGGTCTTCTTTGCTTGAGGCAACCAGACTGAATGTGGAATTGAAACAGGATGGGAGTAGGGGTGGAGGAGAGGAAGAGATTTTAGGGGTTTATGCAAATGAGTTTATCACTTTCATTTGTGAATTGCAGTTTCATATCTGGTAAGGCAGAAGCCTCACCCCACATCCTTCTCCAAGGATGAAGGAAACCAAAGTCAGAAGAAATAGAAACCTCCAACCTCTGTGCTCTCAGAGGCTAAGTCTAGGGTTGGGACTTTTGGGGGGGCTCACTTGAACCATGGGATTCAAGGTCAAGGAGAAAGGTCCCCTAGTGAATGGTTAGGTTGGCATCAGCTTGCTGTTTTAGCTCCTATACGGCCCTCCCTTGGCCTCTTTGCTGGGACAAGAGTGAGCTAGGGAGGAATTTGACAGGGGAACAGTGGCGGGGGGGTGGGGTGGGGAACGGGGGTGTGGAGAGAGCTGCCCAAGGAGGTTATGGCTGCCAAATTTTGTTTTTCCGTGGAGGCCAATTCAATATTCTTTATCCTGCCAATTTTCCAAGTCACAGGTTTTCAGGCCTTCTGACCATGAGGCAGAAGTGTAGCTTGAACTAAAATCTGCATTTAGGTTAATGACTAGATATAAATGCAAGAAACATTTAAACTATTTTCACAGTAATGGTTTTGATACATGAATTTCATTTGTATTTATTCTAGGGTGTTATTTTTTCCCATATAGTTCCTCTCAAGTACAGCAATTGTTGTGTATAATAATGCATTTTCCATCACCAGTTCCCACATCCATGAAATTCCTGCATTTAGCAGAAACCTGCCAAGACTAAGACTTGGTAGAAAAAATTTAATGCCATACTTAATTCAAGTCCTAGAAGCTCTTTTAAAGATGCCTCTTTTTTTTTTTTTTAACTTTCTTCTTTACTTTCTCTTTACTGTCTCAGTTTCTCGTCTTTTTCTTTCTTTTCCTTTTTCCCTCCCTCTTCCTCTCAGAACATATTTTATTACTTAATTCCTTTGGAAATTTGCCTAGAGTTTATGTCATCTGATGAGGATGGAAATACTAATTGTCAGAGGAAATATCAAAAAGGACAAGAATTTAATAATTCTCCCCCCCATTAATGTGATATCCGTATCTTATTGGTTTCTTTATTCTTTTATAACGAAATTTCACAGCACTAGTTCTACAGTAATTCCATTGACCCAGCACATTTTTTTAGCAATGAAAATCCACTTTCAGCTCATTACGTTATGTGTCTTTTGCCTTTATCTCTCTCCTAAAAGATAATAATGATTTTCTTTTTAAGGATAAAAAAAAATTCTCATTCATTAGCCTAAAGAGAAACCCTGTCTTATCCCAGATTACCACCATGGGATTTAAAATTCAGGTTGGCCTTGATCTTGGTTTTCTGAGGATATCTGTACAGTGTATAGGAGGCAAGTAATGGTATATGTTGAATGGAAACTCTCCTTGTTTTTGGCTTGACTCCCTAAAGTGAAAGAGTTTATAGTGTGTTCTTTTTTTTCACTTCCAAAGTGAGAAGACCACTTGAGGAATACCTTCCCCAAATGGCCAGGATGGACACTGCCCAGTGGTACACAATTCTCAGGTCATGTGCTGGTTGTTATGTTTACATTTCTTTTCATGCAATATGAGCTGAAATCATAATGAAATTCCTGAATTTCAGGGAGCTCTCAAAATAAGCTTCTTAATCTCAAAAAAAGATTAAATTATGTGCAATTTGGTTTTAATGTTGAATATGCAATTTTGTCCACGAATTTTGAGTGAAACATTTAAATCAGTACCTACAGAATGCTTTCTAAAGAAGATAAGACAGTGCTTCCTATTTAATGAAGAGAAAATATTTTTAAAAATTGGAAGACATTTCCCTAACATCTAGGTCAATCAAAAATTCACATAGGAAATTTTGGAATTACTCTCTGGATACAATACAATAGTGTAGATGAGAATTCCCAACATTTAGGACACTAGTGTGTTGTTCAGCAATAGTCCCATGTAGTCGCAGTAAATTCAGGTATTATATAAAGGATAAACTGTTGTTCTGAATATAAAACAAAGCACCTACTTAAAATCAGGCTCTGGGCCTTTGTGTTATGGGGCCAGGAATGGGAATACTTCTACTGTTTTGGAAGATTGCTTCAGCGACCATGGATGTACAGATTTTATTTTTTTTAACGTTTACTTTCTCTATATCCAGGTCCTAGATTGAAATCCAATCTGTTCCTGTTTCTGCAGCCTTTCTCTCTTAATGAAGCAAATGCCAACTCGATGGCTCTCTTACTTGCATCCCTAGGTCTTTGTGAAGGGTGCAGGGCTCTGGGGAGATGTCTTGCTGGCCTCTGGAAGCAGAGTTGGAAGTGAAGGCAGGGGAGTGAGTGGTATATACAGAGAGCAGGTACAAGTCAATCTGTAAACTGACAGCATTTCAGATGGACCGTTGGTGTTGTCGATGGATGCAGCTTCCGAAATATCTTTTGGCTTTTCTGTCTGGGACTGCCAAGGCAGGGATGTAATATGCATTAAGATACGTGGCAGGGACGGGGAAAGGGATGGTCAGGAAACCATAAGTGCTCTCTTTATCACCTTGGGTCATGTCACTCTGTATCGTCCCCAGTCATGTCATATTAGCAGCGTTCCTCTCAATACTTCTTCTTGATTGGAGACTCGGGGGAGATTTGGACAGTGGGGAGCCCAGGCACAATAAATGCACATAATGAGCATGTTTACGTTCTAGGACCAACTGGATATTTTGAAGGCACTGCCAAGTGTATGCCTTCAGATCTTTCATTGCCAACGTACCTAACCAGCAAAGGATGGCCCAAATGAGGTCTGACTGTGCTACATACTTGTGTTTGCAATAGACCAGTTCGAAAGACATGCTGCATTCTGGTGCACGCTTGTTTATAAATATGGTAGCTCTCAAGGCAGGATTTGCAGAGAGAGAGTCCTCATGTCACATCCAAATGGATTCTGGGCCTTGACTACATCAAGCTATAGTTCTATAATTCTCAGATAGTCTAAAAACCTACTAATAGAAACATTAATTCCTTAAGACAGTCCCCTGAATTTTCGAGAGTAAAAATAACAGGATAATAAAACAAAAATAGCTTTGTACCGGTAAGCAAAGGCTTCAAACCTCACAGAGCCTGGTCTATCCATCCATGCAGTTGAGGGCATCCGCTCTGAAACCAGACCGCCTTGGCTTGTGACTTTAAGTAAACCATGCTTCCTACTCTCATAGGTTAAATGGGTGTAAACAGGGCACCACTGTTCACAGAGTTATGATGAGAATTAAATGAGATAACATATGCAAAAACGTTCTGGAATGAAACTTGGCATATATCATGTTCTAAAATAGTGCTACTATCCTCACAGTTCATATTGTGCAGCAGGGTTTTGAACTGATTCATTTGTCAGAATTAGAACTCACCTCCACAAACATCTTTTTACTCTGGAAGTAATGTGAACACAGTAACTGCAGTCTCCATTTTTATACTTTAAATTGTACTCTCTAATTTTATTTTGCTTATTTTAAAACAGTAGCTTGAAGAAAGCGATTAGCTAAGTAATGTGATTGTTAGGTGAGGTGAGTTGTATCATTGAAAAGATAAATACGGGGTTTAAAGATATTTCAGACTGGAGGGCATCTGTAAGAAGGAGTTAAAGCATGACACCACCTGCTGGCCTCTCATATTTGATCACGTATGGAGACATGTATAGAGAAAGCAGTGTTTTGATTCTGAGGCCAGGGTAGGTAGGTGGAAGAACAGCAAGAGACCTTTTTTTTTCTGGTCTGTTTTATCTCCCGCTTAGTTTACAACATTTGTTAGGGTTCCAGAAGGACACCCATTTTGCAGTTTAATTCCTGCCTCATGTCAAACTATGGTGAATGAGTCTATCCCACAGTTGTTAATTTGATAGTGAAGGCATGCAGGAAGTAGATTCATAAAAAAAAATTTCCCTTGGGATTTGCAATGGTTGATTTCTCCATTCACGTATTGATAGGGATACTGGGTAGTCATCTCATAAGGAGAATAAATCCATATTCCCAAATCCATAGTGCTCTATGCACATCCTTATTATCTGTGGACACTAAATGGTGGTGGAAAGAAAAACTCTGATACAGTTTCTCCAAGGAGGACTCTCAGATGGTGTCATCTGTGTGACATCACATAAATGTCACCAGAGATAATGTGGTGGGGTATCCAAATCTTGCCCCGTCTTCTCTTTCTCTGAAAGACTCACATTCTACAGCCTGCTAAAGAATTCAGGTTTCTTGAATCTGAGCCTTAGTTGTCACAATATTGTTCATGAAAATTTGCTGATTACATTATTCTATTAGTATAAATCTTATTTACAAAAATACGGCAGCATGACGCAGCACTTTGGCTATAGTGCTATATTCTATGTCTATGTCTTTGTACCAGGAGGATCTTATGAATGCAGCCGGCTCAAACCTTTCTTTGGAGCGTAATTGCTCATGATCTATAGTTTTATCATTCTCCTCATGAGCTATGTGAATTTTATAGAATATGGATTTTGGAGCAGCTCTTTTTGCTACTAACTTTTCAATTTAAAACTCTGGAACTGTGGTGCCATTTGTTTTTAAATGAGGATGTTCATGAACACATTCATCACAATTCATTCCCCATTTAAGGTCTGAAATGACTTGCAGTGGCTGCCTAAAAACAGGAGGGCAAATGTGGCTCTTCATTTCCATACACTAGGTCCTTGACTTTTCTTATACTGCAAAACGTGTTTCTTGGTTCCTTGGGACTCTTTTAACCAAATTAGTATTTCCACTTCTTACCCTCAAGACTTCTCTTAAAGGTCAAGGAAATACCAGTAGACAAATTCTGGAAGGGCGGCCATATTTGTCTCAATGACCCACCTGATGTGTGTTCTATCCTACTAGGTTTTTCCCTTTGGTCTCATGATTATTATGTGTTATGAAACCCTCATCACAGCAATCAGTTTTGTGAGTTTTATTTTATTTTTTAATTTTAATGTTTATTTTTGGCCTCACTACGTGGCATGCGGGAATCTTAGTTCCTCGACCAGGGATCGAACCCGTGCCCCCTGCAGTGGGATCGCGGAGTCTTAACCACTGGACCTCCGGAAAAGTCTCAGTTTTGTGAGTTTTAATACTGAGTCAAGCTTTGCTGCTTGCTCTCTGCCCACTTCCCTGGAGAGATGGCAGCGTGCTACATGCTGCCCGTCCAACTCTCTACCAACCAAAATCTCCATTTCCATGGCTGAGATGTCTCAGACTGGAGTGCATGAGATGGGCCGTGATGACTCTCAGATACTGCAACGTCCTAAAATACCTTCGAGTCATCAACGTAAAGTCACATGGATTTCAGTCTAGTCTCAAAATGAATTATATTTAATTTATTTTAATTTTGTGGCCAACTGTAAGTATAGTAATTTTCTATTAATGCTCCAGTAACTTTCTATCAACACCCAGCTACACTGGCTAACAGAGGAATTTTGTAAATGACCTAAAGTCTGAGGTTGAGTTTCCCAGAAACAGGATGGAGGGGGAAGGGAGGAATTCCAATCTGGTAGGGGCTCTGGAGTGTGAGTTCCTACCCCCGAGGCAAGGAAGCTGGGTGTCCACACTCAACACCTGACAGTCCCAGTTCACATCTGTGGGGTGGAGGAGAGGCTAGGGACTCAAATCCCTGGGTATTGTTGGCTCTTTGCTCTTGGGACAAAGTAGAGTCTTTGGAAGAAGAGCTGCTCGTGCTGGTTTTTGAAAGCCCCCAAGACGGGGGCAACCTACAGAAAAGAAGGATTCCAGGGGATCTGGGTGGAACTTGAACAATTATGGCTACAAGGCAAATGTCACTCCCTTGCAATCATTAAAGTCTTAACCCTGCAAACATTTATTCAGGACCCACTATGTTTTGGGCACAGTGTGAGAAAGATGGTGTGAATGACAGAGTAACATGTTCCTTACCCTCCGGGGGCTTATAGTCAAAGAGGGAAAGAGATCTGGTAGGAAGAGATGGGAGGTAGGAAAAGATGAGCTGTCCAGGGAGCAGTATCCAGACCTGGAAGGGGTGGTAGTCTGGGGTGGGGTCAGTGAGAGAAGAGGTGGTGGGTTCAAAGAGACCTGGGAGGGCATCTCTGAGTCTGTCTCTGTCTACCTTGTGCTTGCTCAGAGTTGCACAGAAATGTGCCTGGCAATGAATGAACCATTCTATCTGAAAAGGGAAAGGGGAGCAGCACAGTGTAAGGATTAAGAGCTTGCATTCTGGAACTAGATTGCCTGGCTTCCAATCATGAAGCTGCCAGTAACTTGCTGTACCTTTCTGCTAAGGTCTGAATGTTTGTTCACCCCCTCCCTCCAATTCATATGTTGAAATCTTAACCCCCAAAGATGATGGTATTAGGAGATGGGGCCTTTGGGAGGTGTTTAAGTCACAGGGGTGGAGCCCTCATGAATGGGATTAGTGCCCTTATGAAAAGAGACCCCACAGAGATCTTTAGCCCCGTTCACCACATGAGGACACAGTGAGAAAGCACTGTGAATCAGGAGAGGGCTCTCAACAGAACTCAACCGTGCTGGTGCCTTGATCTTGGACTTCCCAGCCTCCAGAACTGTGAGAAATAAATTTTTGGTTTATTAAGCCACCCAGTCTGTGGTGTTTTGTTATAGCAGCCTGAAAGGACTAAAACACTTTCTGTGTCTCACTTTTTTCAGTGTTCGTAAACTGGGGATGATAATAGGAGTAATGATGTGATGGGGATGCTGTGAAAAATACATGAGTTAATATATGCAAAATACTAGAAGAGTTCCTGGCATACGGTAAGCACTATGCAAATTTTGCTATAATAATTTTTATTCCTTCCAGGAACTTCTGGCCACACTATTGTTTAGGTTTGCGTCCCCTCTGCCCCTCACTCCCTTGAGGGGAGTCACAATGGGGCTTTTTGCAGATCCTCAACTACCCTGGGGTGTTTGCACTTGCTGTTTCTACATCTGCAACCCTTTCTCATTCACACCTCTCTTCTCCCAGGTCACCTCCATAGAGACACCTTTCTTGACTACCTTATCTAAAAAGCACTCCCTTTCTTTTAAAGATTCATGCCAAAACATGTACAAGGAAATGATACGATGTCGGGGATTCATTCTGAAATAATCTGCGCAGTGGGGAGAAGGGGTGGGGATATAGAAGAGGGTCTGGTGTTGATCACTGTAGAACCTAGGTGGTGGATATATACGGTTCATTATGCTTTTTTTTTTTTTTGCGGTACATGGCCCTCTTACTGTTGTGGCCTCTCCGTGGCAGAGCACAGGCTCCGGACGCGCAGGCTCAGCGGCCATGGCTCACGGGCCCAGCCGCTTCACGGCATGTGGGATCTTCCTGGACCGGGGCACAAACCCATGTCCCCTCCATCGCAGGTGGACTCTCAACCACTGTGCCACCAGGGAAACCCCTCATTATGCTATTTTTTCTACTTTTACATGTGCTTGCAATTTTCCGTAATATAAAGTTTAAAAAAAATTCCCTTTCACTCTCCATCTAGTTTTCTCATGTATTTCACAGCACTTGTAGAGTCTAATATTACATTAGTCATTTGTGTATTCTCTTCATCCCTCTCTCTAGAATATAGATTTTGGTTCACTGCTGTATCTTCAGCTCTTCAACAACACCAGGCACCCAGCAGGCCCTCAGTCAACATGGACTGAATGAACATATGAAGGAGTGAGTCAAAGATATCTAGGCCTGACTGGGATCCTGGTGGGAGTTGGACCCTTCAATTTACAGAAAAGAGTGAAAATTTTGGAGGAAATTTGTCTAACCTCATCTTTTTAAAAACACAGCACCACACTTTAGAGTCTCTCACACCCGCTGGACTGACTGACCAGAGCCTTGAACATGGGTGACTCAGTCCTGAGGGTTCGTGAATAATCCCTGATGGGTCAGTTCCTCGTGTGAGTCAGCGCCTGCACTTACAGCATTCCTCTCAGCTGCCCAGGCAGACTCCCCCAAGGAATTCTGGGAATATCCCAGGATATAAAAACAATGGCAGCATCTAAGGATCAAGGCTCTTCCCTGGACCTCTTGGACCAAAAGCATCCCTGGAAATTGCATGCCGAGAATCGAGTGGGGATGGGGCTGTGTGGAGGGCTTAGGCTCCAGGTTTGATGTTACTTGGGAGCTGAGGGCTTTTATTCTTTTATTTATTTTTTATCCTTGGGCTGTGTTGGTGGAGATCGAGTTGGGCTATGGGGTCTGCATCCCCAGCCCAGCCCCATGGACTAGAGCAAAGCTCCTGCAGACAGCAGCACGGGCAGGAGCAGAAAGGGCTGTTTTCCCCAGGTAAGGATGGATCCATGTGTCCCTTTGAGGCTAGGTGGCAAAGTGTGACATCAGTGTAGGAGGGGCATGCTCTCCCTTCGTGCAGCCTCACTGTGGTGGGACTTCAGGAGGTGTCGACCACTTGGGCATTTACATGGTCTGTGGTTCCTGGAGGTCACTGGGGGCAGTGTCAAAAGGGAGGTTCTATTCAGATGGCTTTGCAAACCCTGCACATCAATGCAGGTGAACAGAGGGGAGCCTATGAGCACATGTGGATGCCCTGGAGAGTGTTCTAGAAGGACACTGGAGAGAGAGGTGGATTCTGCAGAGGGTCCGGGTCCAAGTTCTGCAGGATGATTGATGAGATCTGCACTCAGGGAACAGGGACCCCTTGAGGGAGGGGAAGGAAATAAGTCTGGCCACCACACTGTGATTGGCTGCAAACTATCAGAAAGCTCTCCGATGGGAGGCATTTCTTTTTTATTTTTAAATTTACTGATAAAATTGTCAAGCCCAGCACTGAGAGGGAAAAACTAGTGTTTAACTTACCCCAATACATTTGATTTGGAAGCAGAGAGGTCAGTATTATGGAAACTCACCAGCACTAAATCAGACTTTATCTAAGTTGTATGCAGGCCAATACTGTGTTACCACCAGCTTACACATCTCATTTCCTTTTCTGTCTAGTCCTCCATGTAATAACCTGAAAATCTATCTTTTTATTGAGTTTCATGCTATTTTCCTACTTACATACAATAGCGCTCCTCTCACCAAATGCCTATTGTCATGGCACATTAGTTAGGTGAATTTGTTGATATTTCAAAATTACTCTTTCTGTATCTTTTATTCTATCATCCAGTTTAAATAAGTGATTGGGAGCACTCCTGTGATGAAAGAAAAAAGGCTAATTTTTTTAAAGAATAAATTGCTTCCCTGGTACAGCAATTGGTATTATTCCAGTTTCTAGTTACGGGAAAGCAGGGCACACTCTTGCCCCACCGCCCACGTCTAATTTACTTAAATTACTCCCCAACACTGGTTGAGCCCCTGCAGGGAAAATAGGTGCTATTGAGGGCCGAAGAAAGACAAGAAAGGATGAGGCACTCAAAGAAAGACAAGGCATGGTCTGCCCTGCGGAGCCTCAGGACAATTCTGTTCATCAGATACTTCCCCATAAACATGGGGCAGGCGCTGAGCCAGGCCCCAGGGATACAGAGGTGAACAAGGCAAGAGTCTTTTGCCTTGATGTGCTCCCTAATTGAGGAATTGCTGATTTCCACCCCGTGTAGCCAGTGCTGTAAGAAAGGGGTGCCCGGAGCCCAGATGAGGGGCCCTCACTAGACCTCAGGCATGCAAACCACTTAGGATCTTAGAATCAAAAAGGATGATTAGGAGTTGATTGGGGAAGAGTTGGGAACGGGAGAAAGAAGGCTTCTCAACCACTGGGAATAGAATGGAGGGCAGAGAAAGCATTTCATGGGTGTGAAGCCACTGCATTGGTACTTGGATATTTGGGGACCATGAAGTGAGGGAGGGGAGTGGCAGATGATGGGGTGAGGTGTGAGATTATGGAGGGAGAGCTTGGTGTGTCACCTTCATTCTGTATGGGAGGGTGGAGGGACATGATCAGATCTGAGGTTTAGAATGGTCACTTTGGTGACTGAGCTGGACTAGGGTGGGGGGTGGGTCAGCCTGGAGGCAGAGAAGATCAGGAGGCAAAGACCAGGGGTTGCCCTTCAGTGGGAGAAGGGGTGTGGCTTGGGGTAACTTTGCACTTGGAATACAGACTAGTTTGCTATCCATTGATTCAACAAACATTGGCCATTGACTATATGTCTCTCCCCCAAAGAGCTTCCAGGGTGTGGGGAGACAGGTCTGTAGATAGATAAATAAAGAGCCAATGGTGCAAATCCAAATCACAATCAGAGATTACCTCACACCTGTTAGAATGACTATCATCAAACAGACAAGAAATAAGAGGCATTGGTGAGGATGTAAAGAAAAGGGATCATGCACTATTGGGGGGAATGTAAATTGGTGCAGCTACTATGGGAAACAGTATGGAAGGTCCTCAAAAAATTAAAAATAGAGCTACCCTATGATCCAGCAATTCCACTTCTGTATATTTATTTGAAGAAAACAAAAACACTAACTTGCAAATATATCTGCGCCCCCCTGTTCACTGCAGCATTATGTACAATAGGCAAGACAAGGAAGCAACCTAAGTATCCATTAATGGATGCATAAAGAAAATGTGGTGTACATATATATATATTATATATCATTATATATAAAATGGAATACTCTTCAGCCATAAAAAGGAATAAAATCTTGCCATTTGCACAACATGGATGGACCGCAGGGCATTATGCTAAGTGACATGAGTCAGACAGAGAAAGACAAATACTGTGTGACGCCACTTATATGTGAACAGCAGCAACACCGACAGCCCAAGCTCACAGATACGGAGAAGAGACTGGCGGTCGCCAGAGATGGGGGGTAGGCTAAGTGGATGAAGGGGGTCAAGGGGTACAATGCCCAGCAATGAAATATATGTCATGGAGAAGTAACGTACAGCATGGGGACTATAGTTAATAATACTGTACTGGGTATTTGCAAGTTGATAAAAGAGTAGATCTTAAAAGTTCTCATCGTGAGAAAAAAGATTTCTAACTACGTGTGGGGATGGATGTTAACTGGACTTACTGTGGTGATCATTTCCCAATACATACAAACGTCAAATCACTTTGTTGTACACTTGATACTGATATAATGTGGTATGTAAGTTATGTCTCAGTAAAATATAAAACGAGCCACAAGCGTTGGGGTAGCAGTGTGACCGGTGACCTGGGGGAACACTGGGGGACTGATTAGCTCACTAGGGCAAGAGAGGCATGTGAGGGAAACTTCACAAAATAATTGCTAGGAGGCAGATCAACTAAGCAGACAGGAGAAGAAAGGCAGTTAGAGCCGAAGAAAGAGTAAGTACAAAATTATGGGAACATCAGTATGCCTGGCGTGTTTGGAATGGCCAGAGTTAGTTAGGGCAGCAGATGGGGCTGGGAAAATTCTGAGATGGGTTCTGAAGGCAGAGGAAGAAGGTAGGAAAATAGAAATTAGGAAGCACGTGTATGAATGGCATGCATGTGTTCATATGGAATAGAGCATCTCCTGAGAGATTCCTTGCAAGCTGTTGCTTTGAAAGCACCTAAATATTCCCATCTTTTTGCAATATAATGGAGATAGCCTTAACAGCTTTGTAGCTCGGGAAGCAACACTGATTGATAGTCATTAAATCACAAAATATTTTCGTTTATTTTATATAAAGGGAAATCTAAACAGCTGATGACTGACCAAAACAAAACAAAACAAAAACCAACAATTGAATTTTGAATAATAAAAACAAAGCCATCATCTTTTAAAATACAGGATGTTCTCTGTTATAAAAAATTACAAAGATGGATTATAAGTGATAAATTGTATCTAGATATCCAACCGTCATATCCATGGCTGGGTACACGTGTGAAGATTGAGCTGTGATTTTGTAAACTGGGGATATGTGTATATGTATGGCTGATTCACTTCACTGTCCAGCAGAAACTGGCACAACATTGTGAAGCAACTATACCCCAATTAAAAACACAACAAAACAAACAAAAAACTTTAATTTTATAAATTAAGTATAAGGGTTGTGTTAGTTTATGACAAGATTTGAAGTCTCTGAGAATCTGCCCAGAGAAGATGGAAGTCTTTTATGTACTTTGGGACTATTTTACTCCTGAATATGTATATTTTCTATAGATATTAATTTTACCATTGAAACTCAAGAAACTTTTTAGAAGTCCAAACTAGTTCAATCTATCACTTATACAGAACAAAACATACGCTTCCTCTTTCTTCCATCCCAATAAACACATTGGTTATTAAAATATGCTTGTGACAAATGTTATACATAATATCTTGGTTTTATTCACGCGTGGGCAGTGTAGAGCCTTGTCTAAGCTGTTACTGAATTTTATTTTTATGCATAATGGTTTGCTTGCCTCATAAAATCTATTCACTGAACAGCTATTGTAGAAGAAAGCTAGTCAGAAGATATGCTATTCTTCCCACAAAACAATACTACATTTGGGTCATGCATTATTTTCTCCCAAGGACCAGCAGAAATCAACCTACTTACAGCTGGTATGTAAACTTTCAAACGTCTACTTTCTTGAATTTACAGTGGGATCAAATTAACCATTTGATTCCACTATAGGGAGAAGACAATGCATTTCTGGTCATGTCACATCCATCTTTAAGTGACATCCTTAAGCATTTATGATGGTTCCTTTACTGTCAAGAGTACAGGGGGGGACTTCCCTGGTGGCGCAGTGGTTGAGAGTCCACCTGCCGATGCAGGGGACACGGGTTCGTGCCCCAGTCCGTGAGGATCCCACATGCAGTGGAGCGGCTGGGCCCGTGAGCCATGGCCGCTGAGCCTGCGTGTCCGGAGCCTGTGCTCCGCAACGGGAGAGGCCACAACAGTGAGAGGCCTGCGTACCGCAAAAAAAAAAAAAAAAGAGTACAGGGGAACAGAGTACAGCTCCACCCATGTCAGATGTGCAGCAGCCTCAGTGTCCAGAAGAGAACTTTGCCATTAGGAAAAACAAATGGTCCAAATTATTAGAGAAAATATGACTCTGTAGAAAGGGAAAGATAAGTACAAGAAAGAGAAAGCAAAAAAACATGACCAGAACGCTCAGAGGTAAATAAAGTCCTTCTGCGTTCACAAAATATATTGGTTATAGGTTGTTCTAAAAACATTAAGCTAACAGTAGAACCACTACCTGTAGGATCCGTAAGTCAAGAAAATATAAAAAGTTGTTGTAGGGCTTCCCTGGTGGCGCAGTGGTTGAGAATCTGCCTGCCAATGCAGGTGACACGGGTTCGAGCCCTGGTCTGGGAAGATCCCACATGCCGCGGAGCAACTAGGCCCGTGAGCCACAACTACTGAGCCTGCGCGTCTGGAGCCTGTGCTCCGCAACAAGAGAGGCCGTGATAGTGAGAGGCCCGCGCACCGTGATGAAGAGTGGTCCCCGCTTGCCACAACTAGGGGAAGCCCTCGCACAGAAACGAAGACCCAACACAGCAAAAATAAATAAATTAATTAATAAACTCCTACCCCCAACATCTAAAAAAAAAAAAAAAAGAGTGGGAAGCCTTACTCTTAAAAAAAAAAAAAAAAAAAAGTTGTTGTAGAGATCACTTGGGAAGTTTCCATTAATAAAACCGAACATAGGTTGAAAAACATAAAGCTTAATCTCACCAAGAGCAAAAGCAAGGCTGTATCGGAATTTTCCACATTTAGTGAAAAAAGAGCAAGACATCACTAACTGAAGAAACCAATCTACCCAATCAGCACAGAGCAAAATATGTTTAAAATGTTCTTGGCAACACTGGTAACTACTGAGAAAAGACTGGATGTGCATTTATAGGCAGAAACTAGGTAAACTAGTGATGGAGGAGAGAATGTGAAATTGCTGAAAGTCAGGGCAGCCGGGTTCTCTTCCTGAGTCAGCTGCTAAGTGGGCGTGGCGTCTTGCCCTGCCCCTGCTCCATTTCCTTGTCGGTAAAATGAGAAAGTTGAACTAGGCCAGTGGTTTTCAAAATATGGTCTCTGATGGGCAGTTAAGCCACAGTGGTTTCAGGGATGTGCGTTACGGAGTTAGCCTCCCCTGATGAATACCCCTGAGGTCCACTATCATCCCTGGTGCTGCTCCAAGGCCTGGAGAAATCACGATTGCCCTCCTCCCCTCTCTGATAGCTCTGCAGGGTTTGGGCTGCAGGCCAGCTCCAGGAATGTTCAGGTCCTCTGGAGAGGGCTGGAAGAACGGGCTTTCTACCACAGTGGTTCTCAATGTGGGGCCCAGGGACCAGCAACATCAGCATCACCTGGGAGGTGAAAATGCAGATTCTCAGCCTTCACCCCAGACCTGCTGAATCAGAAACTCTGGGCCAGGAGTGGCATTCTGGGTTTTAACAGCAATTCTGGTGATGCGGATGCACACTAAAGCCTGAGAACCCTGAACTGGGTGATCTCTAAAGCTCCTTCAAAGAGTAAATAAAATTCCATGATGATGCTCAAATGGTGGAATAAAACTTAAAACAGTGCTGTAATTTTTTGAGTTCTATTCCTGTAAGAGTTACTAAATAAATATGCTAAATAAAAAATGTTTTCTAGGGCTTCCCTGGTGGCGCAGTGGTTGAGAGTCCGCCTGCCGATTCAGGGGAGGCGGGTTCGTGCCCCGGTCTGGGAAGATCCCACATGCTGCGGAGCGGCTGGGCCCGTGAGCCATGGCCGCTAGGCCTGCGTGTCCGGAGCCTGTGCTCCGCAAGGGGAGAGGCCACAGCAGTGAGAGGCCCGCGTATCGCAAATAAATAAATAAATAAATAAATGTTTTCTAAATCTGCTTTAGCCACTGCGGATATAAGGCTGTCAGGGCTTATAGCAAGTTTCTGAAACGACGGTGCTGTTCATTGACTTTGGGGCTGGCGCCCAGCAGCCAGTGGGCAGCAGCTTGGTACCTGCACATCCTGGGCTGAGACTGGGGCTCCACGCTTTTCCCATGTCATCAGACCTAGCACACTGTTCTATCACAGGGAACAGCAATAGAATTTGAAATCTGTCATAGATTTTTAATAAAAAACGAATTACCTGATGTTAAAAGATAAATAACTGCACATCAACCCGGCAAAACCTTTCAAGGACGAAAGCAAAGAGTTAGAACTGCCATATCCCAGTTTGTCCAAATACGGAAGAAAACCACTGCAGAAGGGAGAAAAGAGGTCCAGTCATCACTATGAAACTTGGGCAGAGATACAGCTGCTGAGGCTTTGTATCCGTATAGCTTCAGCATGGAACTCCAGAATCATTTGGGCTTTTGGGGGGATATATTCCTGTGTCTGGATAGTAGAAAGTTTTATTCATGCTTTATTTGATTTTTCAGATGATCACGCACACTGTTTACTATGTGTTTGGTATATTACTTAAAAAAAATAAGAGCACATTTTAAAATTCCTTATGCCTTTATGCGTCTCCATTGCAGTAATGGAAGGAAAAAATAAAGCAAAATGGCCAAGTGTGAAAAAAAGGAAGAAAAGACAATATATAACTTTAGAGGTGATTGTATAATCACTGTATAGAAAACATCACTTAAATAAAATAAAATATAGAAGCAGAAAATGAAAAAATGCCATATTAAATAAACAAGTTTACTTTTCCAAAATTTTGGTTTCAAGAACTTGGACAAATTGAGCCAGAGAGTCACATGGCTTTTAAAGAAAATGCCATCAAGTAACAAGGGGAAATGTAATTTCTTAAAATTTATCAAAATAAATTGGAAGTTTGTAATGTCTTTAGAACAACGTATTTTTAGCTTTAGCTCTACATGCTAATAAGCAATGATATTCTGGTAGAACATTTGAAAATTACAGCAATTCTAAAGTGTGTTTAGTGAAACCCTGGTCCTGGATTGTTTCTGGAATAAAAGGTTTGGGAAACTGTGTGAAGCATCTACCTCTTGGAGATATACAAAAGAAAACCCATTCAGCTTGTTTAACTCTGCATTTCCCAATAATATTTGATCATGGTGCCCCCTTTGCTTGTGATACCACGAACATCCCTAATACATGCATTCTATGTTATACGCGCTGAGAAAAGCTGGATGATGTATTACTTTGTTATCCATAGAGTTAACAAATAGGCCAATGGAATAAGCTTGTGATCCACTTCGGCTATTCTCATCAACTATTTTTAAAGGAAGGGCTTTATATTTCGAAACTAGGTGCTCCAGGAACCATCTAGGTCTGAACAAAATTCCCTCTGGTGCTTTTTTAATGTTTATGCAAATTGGCTAAGATAAAATTTATTGACTGCAAAAGAACCCTGCAGACCGCACGAACTTTGAGCGTTCACAAACACAGCTGCATTACCATTCAGTGAGCAGGATGGCAATATTTTTGAATTACTGTTAGGTGAAATATCACCATGAAATGAGCACAAGGGTATCTGATGGTGACCTCATTGTTACCATCCAACACAGCACCTTTTATATCCCAGGAAGAATTCAGAATGGAATGGAACGGAGTCAGAAAGCAAGCACACGTGTTAGAAATGAAACCCTCAAGAGTGGAAAACTGGAAGATGGTTCTCTGTACTGGTATGTGGGGATTTGGAAGAGGGCCACGTGTGTCCATGTGTGTCTATTTTAAAGGCTATAGTTTCAAACTCGACCTGTGGCTGACTTGCCTAAGTCTAGCTTGAGAATAATACTCCTTTTTTATTGTATGTACCATAGCAGATAACTGCTAAACAGAGAGAAAAAATGGCCACTAAGGCTTTCATTTTGTTTTTAAATCCTCTATGTTAACAAAACCAAGAAACACATATTTTCATATATCTAAGATATTGCAGTTAAGAAAAAAAAATGTTTGTATTAAGAAGCAAATTTATCAAGTTACATTTGGTTCTCTAGTTTCCTTAGTTTCTGTAACCATAACATTTTTTGTTAACCTTAAAAATATTCGTGCTGCAGTGACCTAAATGGGAAGGAAATCCAGAAAAGAGGGGATATAGGTATACATATAGCTGATTCACTTTGCTGTACAGTAGAAACTAACACAATATTGTAAAGCAACTGGACTCCAATAAAAATTTAAAAAAATAATAAATAAAAAATAAAAATATTCATGGTTAAATTTATTTGCACCTACAGATTTGTTGCCTTGCTCACAGTTATGAAAAAGGCAGCGTATGCAAAGATGTTGGTTTGGCTATACTCGAAGTTCCAAAAAGGGAGATCTGGGGGCACCCCAGTGTCCAGCACACCTAGCTTCCCCAGGCTGCTGTTTCCAACAGTGTCCCTGCGGAGTAAGAAAAGCATTCACCTTGTGGCGTCTGTCTGAAGTTCAATGCCCAGACACACAGCAAATGCTCAAAAGACATGTTATTATATGCTTATCACTGGGCTCTTAATACTCCAGCCACTCTGAATAACTTGCTGCTTCTAGAACCCAAGGGTCTCTTACCTCCCCAGCCTCTGACTAGAATATTTCTCTCTCACTGGTGAGCTTCTGCCCAGCCCAGAACCAACAAGATCTGCCTTCTAAGGCCTACCCAGGGGCAGAATGAAGTGCTCAGGTCTGTGATTCCTGTAGAACTTTGTGTGTGGTTCTAGTGTATCAATAGTTTGTCATAGTGTAACTAATTGTAGCCGTGCCCCACCTTCTCCTCTTCCTCCAGGACCCTGAGCAACTCAAGGGCAGAGGCTTCCCTTCCTGCACCCCTGGCACTGAGCACAGTGCCTTGTGAGGCAGGCACTGTGTGTTTGTTGAATGAATACAGGAAAGAGAGGAGGGGTCATTTGTGACGCATTGATACTGTTCCCTTAGCAAGGATTTGAGATTTACAGAACCCACTGTTTCCTTTTCTACCTTCGCCCTAAGAAAGTCCAGGGTTAAGTTTAATGAGAAATTGTAGAAATATTAGCCTAGGCATTCGGTGTCTTTCGCTCTGCATGGATTTGGGTGTTTTATCAACTCTGCTTACGAGTATTATTATATGTTTTTTGATCTTAAGCCCTCCCAGAGCACTTCTGGGAGGTGGCAGGTTATAAATTACATATATGCAAATAACAACATCTTCTAAATTCTGGCCTTCGAAAACACTTAGGTATTACTATCTGATCAGAATTCACCCCTCTACTTAGAAGGATTTATTTATATTGCAAAACTTCCAATTGTGCTCTGAATCAGCTTGACCCAGTATAGTTTGCTCCCATTCTGTGTTTACAGGGATACAGCTAAGACATGGGAGGTGAGGGACCTTGCCTGAATGTGGTCCCTATGGCAGCAGTGCAGATGCTGGAACAAAGGGAAAGATATGTTGAATCATTCATTCAGCATATACTTACTGAGTGCCTGTCGCATGCCTGGCGCTATTCTAGGTACCACAGGTACAGCAGGGAGCAAGACGGACACGGGGGACAAGGTGCCTGCAGTCTGGTGGGGGAGACAGAAGTAAATGGGTACGCAGTGGACAAGATAAGTTTACGTAGCAGGAAGAGCTAGGAAGAAACTAAAACAGGACAATGTGATAGAGGGACTGGTGGGGGCAGAGGGAACAGATACTTTAGATAATGTGGTCAAGAGACATCTCTCTGAGAAGGTGAGACTTGAGGTGAGAGTTTACAGACAAGAGAAAGCCAGCATGTAAATAACTGGACACTGAACTGGGCAGAGGGAGGAAAACATGTGCAAAGGTCCTGAGGCAGAAACAAGCAAGGCTGTTTACAAGCCCAGGTTTGAAAAACATTTGTAATTATTTGAATATTGGTTATTTTAGTTTATACACATGGCAGATTTTTTTGGTAAAGAATCACAAAATACCTGCTGTATAGCACAGGGTACTCTGCTTAATACTCTGTAAGAACCTGAATGGGAAAAGAACTTGAAAAAGAATAGACACATGTATATGTATACCTGAATCACTTTGCTGTACACCTGAAACTAACACAACATTGTTAATCAACTATACTGAAATATACAATAAAAAATTAAAAAAAAGAATCATCAAATAACTGCAGACAGCAACTGACTCTTCAGTGTTCAACTCCTTTGTTACCCTACATGTCTGTAGACCTCAGACACAATCACCACTTTAAGCACACTTAGAGTTGCAGTGTATTTTGCTAACACTTTAAAAACTTTACAAGGTTTTTAACATGGTGATCTGTCACTGCTATTGCAAAAAGGAAACAGCCCAGCCACGGTGTCTGGTCCAAGCCCTGGAGTATTTGATCTGTATTTCTAAGGATGGAGTATCTGTTATTTTATGAGCCACAGCCAGTAAAATTCCTTTTTCTAGATGTTCAGTGGAACAAGTAAGAACCACTGGGGCTAGTTTGGATTTATCCCCAACTCTCTGACCTCTAACTGGGCAGTGTTTTGGATTATTGAATCGGCCTTTGGATTAAAAATCTTTGAGTTCCTTTCACTTCGCCCCAGCTTCCCCTTCCCCGCTCCCCGTGTCCTCAAGTCCATTCTCTATGTCTACATCTTTATTCCTGCCCTGCTACAGGTTCATCAGTACCATTTTTTTCCTTAGATTCCATATATATGTGTTAGCATACAGTATTTGTTTTTCTCTTTCCGACTTACTTCACTCTGTATGACAGACCCAAGGTCCACCCACCTCACTACAAATAACTCAATTTCGTTTCCTTTTATGGCTGAGGAATATTCCATGGTATATATGTGCCACATCGACATATAGACACTACCAAATGTAAAACAGATAGCTAGTGGGAAGCAGCCTCATAGCACAGGGAGATCAGCTCCGTGCTTTGTGACGACCTAGAGGGGTGGGATAGGGAGGGTGGGAGGGAGGCTAAAGAGGGAGGGAATATGGGGATATATGTATATGCATATGGTGGATTCACTTTGTTGTACAACAGAAACTAACACAGTATTGTGAAGCAATTATACTCCAATAAAGATCTATTTTAAAAAAATCTTTGAGCTCCTTATGTTTGAAAGATTTGTCATTTACCGCATATTTTAAGACCCTCATCTGGGGGGCCCACTTGCTATAGTTAAATTTAGCATTTTTGGAGAGGACGACAGAATGAAAACACTCTGCCTTTGCAGAAATGGGGGAGAGAGGACAGAAAAATTGAAGCAGTACCTCCATGCGGCCTCATGCGACAGGAAAGAAAGGAGACACTGAAGCTCAGAGAAGTTGCCCAGATTTGTATAGGTGCAGAAACCCCTGACTTTTTAAAACATGTGCGGCTTTCCCTGCTCTTCGATCATTGCTGTGGCTTCATGTAATCCTTCTGGGTTTTGGTCAAAGGATAAACATCCCTGAGTGACTTCTATGGACTCTGCTGATTTCGATACCCTATTGGTAAAGAGAAAAGAGGTCACAGACAGCTCTTAACGCTGAAAAGTTTACACCACTGGAGTCATCTAATTAGGGCCCTTTGAGCTCCTGATCAAAGGAAATTTAACATTCTCCTGTAAGAACAAGCTAAAGTATTGCAGGAGACGGCAGTATAGAAAGTTTCTGTCACCCGGTGGTTTAGATCGAGGCTCTCATTTCATAGGTAAAGGAAAATCTCAGCTTCTGGGGTTCCTAGAAGCATGAATCACATCAGATCACCAGGATTTCTAGATGAGGGTTTTTTAAAAACAGTTTGAATCTTTTACATGGAAATACTTAAAATGCACTGCCAATGTCACTATCTTCTTTTACCCTTTATCACTTTTATTACATACAAGGTACATGTTGTTGTAGAAAATTGTAAAATAGAGATAAGCAAATAAGACATAAATTAAAACCACCCCAATCCCAGAGATAACAGTACCAACACTTTGGTGTCTGTCCTCTTGTACTTGTCTGGTGATGGACATGTTAACAATGATAGGAGCACGATATGGGTATTTTTTGGGTGAAGGTAATCCTTTTTATTCACTTTAAAAAAACTGCATTATATATAGTTCCTATCTTTCCATACCAATATATTTTTTGTGCCTCTCTAAGCTTAATATAATTTTTCTGTTTTTTTCAGTAGTTTATTTTCATTTTTTAAATTGAAGTATGGTTGCTGTATAAATTTATATAAATTACAGGTGTACAATGCAGTGATTCACAATTTTTAAGTTATATTCCATTTATAGCTATTATAAAATATTGACTATATTCCCAGTGTTGTACAATATACCCTTGTAGCTTATTTTATACCTGAGAGTTTGTACCTCTCCACCCCCTCCCCCTGTATTGCCCCTCCCCCCTTCCCTCTCCACACTGGTAACCACGAGTCTGTTCTCTGTATCTGTGAGTCTGCTTCTTTTTTGTTATATTCACTAGTTTGTTATGCTTTTTAGATTCCACATATAAGTGATATCATACAATATTTGTCTTTCTCTGTCTTATTTCACTAAGCATAATGCCCTCCAAGTCCATCCATGTTGCTGCAAATGGCAAAATTCTATTCTTTCTATGGCTGAGTGGTGGCATTTCTCCTTCTCGATGACTCCAGGGCACTATTATGAAAATCAGTTAGTATCGAGTGCCCTACCTGGCTGTCTTGTCCTCACGGGCAGTTTAAGGATCTTGGCTGGGGGAACTCAGCCCTTGCAGAACCACTGTTCACTTGCAGCAGCTCTGACTTGGGCCCTATTCCAAGCTCTCGTACCAGGTCGGTCATGATCACTTGCTCTCTTGTTTCAGTTCTTCCCCTGAGACCTGCGTGGTGCTGTTCCTTCCAGTCTGGGCTGGCTTTGCTCTTCCCAGCATCCTAAGGGAGCTTTGTCCTGAACTCCCGCCTTGTCCTGCAGGGCCCGGGTGTCTGTCAGGGACTTCCTCTGTGTCGGGGTCTCTCCCCTCTGCCTGGGGTCTGTGGCTGGGATCTGTTCCAGTCTCCTCTCCCGCCTTGGTTCCCCCTGCTGGCCCAGACCTGGGGCTCAAAGCCGGGGTTGCCCTCTTGGCTACTGGACCCTCTGCTTTCATCCCACACAGGCCCGGAGGGCTCTGCTTTTTGAGTTGTATGTTTCTGCATCTTCCTGTCCTGAGAGACAGGACCATTTTTCTCAGCTGTCTTTGGGCCTGCTTCTAAAAGCAGCTCTTTCCCTTGTGACTTGTGGCTTATAATCTGCTGTGACTTTTATGATCCTTTTTATTCACATTTTTTGAATTAAAAAATTTAAAAAATAGCCAGTCTGGTTGAATTAGAGTGAGAGCTCAAGTGTCTTTTCTCTCCTCTAAATAATACGCTTGGATATCTTGACAAAGATTTTACAATTTATATATAATTATTACTAGTTAATCTCTTGGTTCTCAACCATTTCAGAGTCAAGTAGCTGGATAGAGGAGTTTCGAATAGGAGAGTTATTGTCCAGAACACATTTTACACTTCGACTGAAATTACAGAGCTGTTAGTTCAAAGATTTCTTAAAAAGGTAAACAGGTTCTAGAAGACTGTGTATAACCTTCCTAAAGACATAAACTGGGTTAATAAAGGGAAATCAGGAATCTAATCAACTGATTATGAGAATCCATTTCCTAATTAGGTCATTTTTCTGTTTAAATTGGAACAGGTGCCTGGTCCCCTGCAATCATGCAAATATCCTGAGGAAGAGAAACATCTGTACATACAAATTTGTCTTTTGCAGCCCATAACAAAGACTTTATTGGGGTTTTCTGGAAAGTAGCTTTGGATGGGCTGGTGAGAGGTGACTCAAGGTGAAATGTCATGTGCTTAGGGAAGGGAAACAGAGAGCCCACCAAGTTCGTAAAGATGGAAGAGGTGGGAGGATAGTTTGCCGATCACGTTTCTCCTCCATTACATACGTGCCATGGGCTCCTGCATGGGAGAACCTCCCCCTCATCTGGAGGATGAGTAATTGGAGGACATACTACTTTCCCCTTGAATGTCACACAGAGCTTCTACCGGGGACCACTGGAGACAGGAGCGGTCTGAAAATGAGTAGAATTTCTGGTGGACCTGGCACCACGAAGCAGGATTTGGGGATCTGCTGTGAAACCTATCTGACCAAAGACATTACTAAATTTCACAGTAAAGGGAGCCCAAGAGAGAAGACTTCTAGAAGCAAAAGGGGAAGAGACAGGACTTCAGTAACTTCTAACTGCTTGGCCGCTGTACAGACAGTTATCACAGAGGCAGATACACGCGAATATGATCATCAAAGAATAGTTACGTAAAAGAGGCTTCAATTTGGTACCATGAAGTAATTTGTCTTTTAGTGCCAGCACCTAGAGAACTCTCATGCTTAACATGTTCTTATTTTAGTATAATTTGAAAGTCCCCTGCAGTGTGCAACGCAAGCAGTGCTGAGGTGAGGATAACGGTGTGAAACGGAACCCCCCAGGCTAGCAGAGTCGTGTGCGTCAGCGATACTGGAGAGGCAAAAGGATTCCTGCAAAACACGGCTTTACACCTGTGAGAATGTTTACCGCACGACACAGTGTATGTCGGATATTCAACATCTCACTTAATCGCACAGCGCTCTGAAAAGTATTCTACTATCCTCGAAGCCAAAGAACTTGCCCAAGGGGTCGGAAAGCAGCTGCAATTAGAATCTGGGTCTCACTGACTCTGGGGTTGCTGCTGCCTTCCTCGAGTCTAACAAATAAAAGAGAATTCTGTAGGCCAGGTTTATACGGCGCAAATTAAACGGAGCTGTGAAAATATTCTGTGGGAGAATCTTTGCTCCTCATGTGAATAATAATATAAAATGTGTTTCTGAGTTATCTGTATTTCTTCAGTTGGGTTGGGATGAATAGATCATTTCTAAATAAAACAGGAGAGCATAAAAAAATGAAATGAATGGACTCGATCCCGGTTGAAGCAAGAAGAGTAAAATACATTTCCCTGCTTGAAAGAAAACGATTCATCTATTTGAGGTTCTATAAATGCCCTCTTTCAGAAAGTCATACAGCTCTGTCTAGAAGGGCATTTTACCTCAAAATGACGAGGGCTTTCATTTTGAGAAGGAATATCCTCTCATGCGTTGACCCAAGTGAACAGTTTGCTCTGAAAACCGGAGCAGCTGGTGCCGGTGATACGAAGGGGAGACGGGTTGGTAGAACTATAGGAGGAGAGAGTGGCTCTGCATGTTTTTTTGTTTAAAAAGTTTTGAACGATAAAAGGAGAGTAATAGTAACCCTTGTGGGAAATAGCAGAGCTTGTAAGTTGTCTGGTTCCACTGCAGGATTATAGGAACTGGGTAGAATTTTACCTGAAGAGCATTTAGTAATGGGTGATGCAAAAGAAAAAAATTTTTTTTTTTCTTTTTTTTTTGCGGTACGCGGGCCTCTCACTGTTGTGGCCTCTCCCGTTGCGGAGCACAGGCTCCAGACGCGCAGGCTCAGCGGCCATGGCTCACGGGTCCAGCCACTCCACGCGGCATGTGGGATCTTCCCGGACCAGCGCACAAACCCGCGTCCCCTGCATCGGCAGGCGGACTCCCAACCACTGCGCCACCAGGGAAGCCCAAGAAAAAATAATTTATACATGTTCCTTGACATCTAGGTTCGGAGGGATGGAATTTAAGGGAAGGAGCTTAAATGATACTGAGAGCAAATGGGTGCAAGGTGACGAGGGATGGTTGCTCGAGGGGCAGTAGAGGAAAGCGGCTTAGTGGCTACATCACTTTCAAAATGCAACACGGACTATCAAGCCAAGAGTATTCAAAGCAGGGGAATGATTTCTGGAGGAAGAGCAGGGGATCAAAGGCCATGTTCAATCGAAGAGAGATTTCAGTAGCTATGATTCCATATGAGATGGGGTTCTAGCTCCAAGTACGACCTGCCTCCAGACAAATCCCAATGGTATGTTGTGTATTTCCATGAAATGATGCACAGCACTTAAAACTCAGCTTGTTCTAAATGGTGCTCGATTTCCTCCACCAGAGCCCCTCCTCCTCAATCCCTGGTCATTCTTCCCCAGCTCCCCGCCTTCCTCACTACCAAGGTTCATCAATGACGAAATCTTATCATCTTGACTTTGAAGACAGTCCGATTCTCCTCCTCTTTCCCACTGCTATGGCCTCGGTAAGGTCCCCATCTCTTCTCACTTGGAGGATGGCGTGATCACCCTCCTGGATCTACCTCTAGCCTTTTCTGTGTTTAATTAATCTTCCCCACAGGAGAAAACCTTGAATAACTACATAATTCAGTCACAATGTGAACATCAGACACTTCTGTGCTCACGTGACTTGCCAAGAATGGCTTATTTAGTCTTTCCAATTATCAGAAATAATCTCATAAGGATCTCACATTGGTCCTCCCAGAATTCGAAGAGTTTCTGCCATTTTTTTTTTGGCCATGCCGTGTGGCATGCAGGATCTTAGTTCCCTGACCAGGGATCGAATCTGTGCCCCCTGCATTGGGAGCATGGAGTCTTAACGACTGGACCACCAGGAAGTCCCTCTGCCACTTTTTGAAGGACCCAAGTTGCAAGGAGGAGAACCCATGTTCCCTTGGATAAATGTTACAATGTCGAAGAAAGAAGGGATCTTACAGATGAGCAATGAATGGGCTCATTTTTCAGAAGTGGAAACCAAAGCTCAGTGATAGCAAAAGATTTTCAGGGCAGAGGGTGAGAAGCAGAGTCAGGACTTGCTTGAACTGTGTCTTCTGACTCTTCGGGTTCATGCTCTTCCAGGCCACACCGTGGCATGTCATGCCACCAACATGAACTGATCATCCCCCAAGTTTTAGGAAGGTTGGCTGGTCCGTAGATGGGTTGGGAGGGGCCTGGCGGAAGCACGGAGTCAGGGAGACTGGGAAGAAGGTCCAGTGCTCTCATATCCTAGATATAACCTAGGACGGTGGCTGTAGCGACAGAGACAAGGGAATGAACTTGAGAAGGAGAACATGACTCTGTACTCGTAATCCCGTTTTTGCTTGAAGATGTTCCTGGGACAGAGATTGTCTTGAAACACGTTCTCATCATTATGAGAGGTGACTGTCTTCCAAGGCAGTAGTCAGTGAGTCACTCGAGAGATGCCAGCAACCCTGGGTCAGGGGATGGACTCCACAAGCAAACTCATTTCTATCATTGGACCAATGAGGCACAAAATATCTAGAGGGATTCAGATCCCTTGAGGGACGTATTGCTGGCAGAAATTTAGCCAAGAGATTTGACTCCAGGCAAGAGGGAGAAGGAAGCATTTGAGGAGAAGGAAAGTCCCTTCCCTAAACCATCTCTTCTTACAGGCAATAACCTTTCACAGCTTTAACGCAGGTTAAAAAATTAACTCATGTTCTAAGTTAATAAGGTTTTTGTAACTTTGTTTGTTTTGTTTTGTTTTTCAAACCTCCACCTTTCTACTAAGCCCTCCTCCCAAGCCTACCCCAGTTCTTGGGGGAATTGCTGGGATCACACCTACAGTTTCTAGATCCTGAAGCCATCTTTGGACGCATGTGGAAATATATACTTGCATCTTTGGACGCAAGTACATTTGAGTTCTTTTGCCTCAAGGTTGATAAAGCAAGGTGGGGACAGGGAGCTGGTTACTGTCAATTGAACCATAAATTGGAACCATTAAATGAAGCTCTGAAAGTCTCTCCTGTAAAGCTTGCCAATGCTTATGTGCCTCGGCGAATCTCGGGGATGTGAGCCCACAAAGAGAATTGTCAGATTGAGCTCTTAAGTTTGGCAAACATTTAAATTACTAATAAAAGTATAAATTTACATATAATTAAATATATAAGTATACATATATTTATATACAAGGTATAAGTATACAGGTATTTATATATAATTAGAAACATAAGTATATATATATACACAAGAAATAGACTAAATGTTAAACTATACTAATATTAAAATATACTGAAATACTATTAAAGTAAAAAAAAACACGTTAAAAATAAATTAAAAAGCTAGGTCCACTATAGATAATCACATATTTAAAGTGTTGTTTTGAGATCTGTACATCTATTCTAGGCACTGGAGGCTTCTAGTACTGTGACTGGAGCTATTTTAAATAGCAAATAAAATTCAAGTAGATCATAAATTTGGAGTTGGAAGAGTCTTTAGGATCATCTATTTACTAGGCATATGTGGCCTTAGCAATGTTTGTTAAACATCCTGGGTCCTTATTTTTCTTTCTTTTCTTTTTTTTAAAAATAAATTTACTTATTTATTTATTTATGGCTGAGTTGGATCTTTGTTGATGCGAGCGGGCTTTCTCTAGTTGCGGTGAGCAGGGGCTACTCTTTGTTGCGGTGCACGGGCTTCTCATTGTGGTGGCTTCTCTTGTTGTGGAGCACGGGCTGTTGGTGTGCAGGCTCAGTAGTTGTGGCACACGGGCTCAGTAGTTATGGCTTGCAGGCTCTAGAGCACAGGCTCAGTAGTTGTGGTGCATGGGCTTAGTTGCTCCGTGGCATGTGGGATCTTCCCAGACCAGGGCTCGAACCCATGTCCCCTGCATTGGCAGGTGGATTCCTAACCACGGTGCCACCAGGGAAGTCCTGGGTCTTACTTTCTTAATATGTGAAATGAGAGAGCTTGAGAATGTTATCCAGGTATAGTTTCCAGGCGAGATCAAGGCCCTTCAGCAGAAAGCTCATTATTGAGCTGGTGACAGATCACTGTCACTAAAATGCTTCCAAGACTCCAAGACTGAGCTGCGACCATCACCCACACTTGCTAGCTGAGGTGCTCTTCTCGGTGTCTCCTCCTGTGGATTCCCTTCTCGACCACCCACTCCTCCAATGCCTTAATCCGTGTGTTTGTTTTAACACTTAGTTTTAGCCCTCACGGCTACATCTCATGTAAGGTTCAGGCACTACTGCCGTCCAGAGAAAAAGAAAGTTTCCATCCCAAACCATGGATCTCGTCACTTGCCATCCTAAAGCAGGCATCCAACAGCATCTTGCTATAGCACACACCATCAAACGGATTAACAGGGGAGGCATCTATGATACCATACAGCAAACTGATCAATTTACACTATACTGGAAAAGGACAGAATCGAGTTAATAACACAAGCTACACTTTAGTGAGGGCACAGAGCAGGAAATGTGCTGGGTTTTTTTTTCTCCTTCAAATGAAAGACTTTATGATGGAGGTACTATTATAGCCCCATTTTACAGATGAGGAAACTAAGGTTCAGAGAGTTTAAGTGGCTTGCCCAAGGTCCCACAGCTAGTGAGTGGCAGAGTAGGATTAAAATTCAGTATAGTCATGATGATGTTCTACTGCCTACCTGAAAGGGGGCAGGGATAGAGTCTGAGGTCTGGTGAGAGGAGCTACAAAATATCACCCTCACAATAAATTACTCTCTCTGCCAAAAGGAACCCTCCTACACTGTTGGTGGGAATGTAAGCTGGTGCAGCCACTATGGAAAACAGTATGGAGCTTCCTTAAAAAACTAAAAATAGAGTTGCCATATGACCCTTCAATCCCACTCCTGGGCATATATCCAGACAAGACTATAATTCAAAAAGATACATGCACCCCTATGTTCATAGCAGCACTATTCACAAGAGCCAACACATGGAAACAACCTAAATGTCCATCGACAGATGAATGGATAAAGAAGATGTGGTATATATATGTATGATGGAATACTACTCAGCCATAAAAAAGAATGAAATAATGCCATTTGCAGTTACATGGATGGACCTACAGATTATCATACTAAGTGAAGTAAGTCAGACAGAGAAAGACAAATCCCATATGATATCACTTCTATGTGGAATCTAAAATAAGGTACAAATGAACTTTTCTATGAAACAGAAACAGACTCACAGACATAGAGAACAGACTTGTGGCTGCCAAGGGGTGGGGGAGGGATGGAGTGGGAGTTTGGGATTAGCAGATGCAAACTATTATGTATATTGGGTTGGTTCCATAAGACCTTATGGAAAAGCCCGAACGAACTTCTGGGCCAACCCAATAGAATGGATGAACAACAAGGTCCTACTGTATAGTGCAGAGAAGTATATTCAATCTCCTGTAATAAACCATAATAGAAAAGAATGTAAGAAGGAATGTATATATATGTAGAACTGAATCACTTTGCTGTACAGCAGAAATTAACACAACATTGTAAATCAACTATAATTCAATTAAAAAAACAAGTTACTCTCTCTGCCAAAGTGTCTCTGGAGGATGAATGCTGCCCTGAACACTTAGACAAAGAACAGCTCAGGGTGCGTCTCTTGGGATAACGTTTCTCCTTTAGGGTTAACTGCTTCCTCTGGGGATGGGGGTGGAGGCTATGTTAAACTTTATCTTCTGCATTCCATCCTAGGGACTTTTTATGCTTCCGCAGTGTAAGAGGAAGCATCGGCTTTGGCCAGAGAGCTCATCTATCCCACCATCCTAGTAAAGTTCAAGGCAAGTGCTGAACAAGAGGCTGGGTAGAAGTAACCAGAAAGGAGTGCCATTTGGCTGGCTCATGGGGGAGCCCCACTGGGAGGTCCCAGAGGCTGGGGGAACTCCAAGGGCACCAGAGACTCGGGAGGCACAGCCTAAATGAAGGTTGAATTTCCTCACCCTCCCGCTCATCACCTAGTAAGGGCTGGAGAGTAAATGAAAATAGCCATCCCCTGGAGAAAAATATTTATTCACTTAGTGGCTGAAACAAAATGCCATCTCTGTTGTGATAACAAAAAGTTTCAAGTGCCTTACTGTCGTTTCTCAACACACTTGTGGTCTAACTCCTGGGTCATAGGAAGCAACAGTCCACGTAATCCCCTGAATGCAAAAAAAATTAGGCTCTCAGTACCAAGCGGACGCCCACAACATAATATCAGGTAAAACAAGCATATTCTTCCTCCCCCCACCCCCCACCTTCCCAAACCTCCCCAAATGTTAGAGAAATAGGGAGAAATTCCAGTCATTTCTCATTACTGTGAAGGTCAGCCGGGCTGGGAAAATTGTTTCTGCTTTACAATTCCCCAAACTGTAGAAAGCAGTTAGACTTCTGGACAAAAACTAATGTTGCATTCAAAGGGAAAAGAGGCTGAGACGGCATTGCTGCCGTAATAAGAGAATTTTTTACTCCTTCCACTTCCCCGTGAACCTAATCAACTGTGACATGAGAAAATACACTGGGCTCACCCAGCCAGAATCTGAGCGCCACCTGAAAATGTCCTCAATATTCCACTGTTTGGGACTTTACAATGATCCTTACGACATCAATTTTGTGCGTGTACATCAAAATGCCATTAGAAATGCCTACACATTTCTCTGTTCACAGGCCTGCCCTGGGCCTCGGATCCCAGTTTCCAGCCAAGATGCCCAGGATTGACTGATGGTTCCTTTCTGTTACTCACTGGAAAGCATTTGCTTAGATGAAAAGTTGTGTTGGGGAAAACAGGAGGTCTAAGGATCTCCATGCTGACCTCTCCCCCAAACCATCCTTGAATATCATTAGGTAGGGACTTGAATCTGAGGGGATTAAGAATCTGACTTAAACCCTTAATGAGGATTTGTTGATTTATTGAGTTCCAAGGCTTTCCCCCAGCCTTAGATCATTGGTCAGCATCCCCTAGTGGTTTGGAGTTCAGGAAAAAGCGAACTTGAACGAGTGTGTGTACAGAGGCTCCTGAATGATCCTAGCAGCTGTCATTTGTGGTGTGCTATAGAGCCTGTGCAGGTGGACAGGCACACAGATCGCTCTTCAGCCTGCTTCATGGGTGTCACATTCCTGTGTGTGTTTTCTGGGCTCATATGTGGACACATATACGTGCAAAAATGACGTGCAGCGGTTTCTGACAAGTGCTTGGCGTATGTAATGAAATTCTTGACGACACTTTTATTACTTCTCAGTTACGTAAAGTTGAACAAATCTGATGTGACTCTTCACAAGTGGCATTACCATCTTTTCCCTTTGCCCTAATATTTACAGGAAATATTACAAGTGTTTGACATAGAAATTCAGCATTTGACTGACTTTAATAACCATGTGATCAATAAGAAGTGATATTTTTATAGTCCAAGTTCAATAGTTAAAGGGTCACGGGTGGCGAATCTTCATCAAGGCAGTAAGGCTAGATCTTTTTATTTTTTTAAGGATCCATTATTCCTTTTCTAAAAAAAACCCTTCTCTTTGGAATGAGTACAATTAAGAGTTAAGATCTATAAAAGTTGGCCACATTACAAAGGTTGTGGGTGTTATGGGGTGAGACACCTTTGCTTTCTCAATGGTTTGATTTTTGGATTCTCAGAAATTCAACATGATGAACATAGATAGAAACTAGATAGAAAATCAATGAATGTAAATCTGGGAGCTTATTCTTTATTCGATACGGACACCAATTCCCAGCCTCTTTGTAAAATTATTGCTTCTCCAGTAAACTCATGGCTAGCTTGGACTGAGTAGGCAGGTCTCCATCTCCTGTGTGCTGAGTTCTAGAATAATTTCTGAAGGTAAGTACCAAAAATTCTCCCACCCCCCATTCTCCCCAGCCCGTACTCCTCCTAGGCTGTTGGGTCTTCAGAGTGAAATAAACAGTAATAACCTTGAAGGTTGGATTATAACACAAGACCATGACTCTTGGTGCTTGGAATACAAGAGTAGGTCCCACGTTTGAGCTGTTAAATAGGATCAGTCAGATTTCTAGTAGCACCTTCAACCTGTAGCAACCACTCAGTCTCCTGGCATCAGAGGGATTTACTTCCCATTTTCTTTGCGCTTCTCTCTCTTCTTTCCCGTCTCTCATCAGCATCATACATACCATCATCACATCTACTATTTATATAACACTCACTATACATCAGACATTTTTCTCAGAACCTTACAGATACTAATTTAATCTCCACGGAAAGATTATGAGGTTGACGCTTTTATTTGCATTTTAAAAAGAAGGAAATTGACAAACAGAAGGGCTAAACCACAGGCCTAAGATCATGCAGCTACTAAGTGAGAAAGTCAGGATTCCAACCCAGGCAGGCAGGCTTCAGCCTCCTCTCCTGACGATACACGATACTGACTCTCATTATCTTTATTTTTAAAACTTAATTAATTAATTAATTTTTGGCTGCGTTGGGTCTTTGTTGATGCGCACGGGCTTTCTCTAGTTGCGGCGAGCGGGGGCTACTCTTTGTCGCGGTGTGCGAGCTTCTCATTGTGGTGGCTTCTCTTGTTGTAGAGCACGGGCTCTAGGCTCACAGGCTTCAGTAGTTGTGGCTCACAGGCTCAGTAGTTGTGGCGAACGGGCTTAGTTGCTCCGAGGCTTGTGGGATCTTCCCGGACCAGGGCTCGAACCTGTGTCCCCTGCCTTGGCAGGCGGTTTCTTAACCACTGCGCCACCAGAGAAGTCCTCATTATCTTTATTTTTAGAGGGCATTACTATCATTATTATCATTAAAACATTATTCTATAGCAAGGAGTGGCAAACTACTTCTCACAGGCCCAATCTGGTCCATGGCTTGTTTTTTACAGGCCACAAGCTAAGAATGGTTTTTACAGATGAATATTTGCACTTGATTGGATGATGAGGACCACTAATTTTGAACTCTAATAAAGTAAAATGTTATCCCCCTGTGATGACTAATCTTATATGTCAACTTGACTAGGCCAAGGGGAGCCCAGATAGTTGGTTAAACTTTATTCTGGATATATCTGTAAGAGGGAATTCTCTTGCCTGTACCTCTTTGGATTCAAACTGGGACATATACTCTGCAGATTTTGGACTTCTCAGCTTCCATGACGGCGTGAGCCAATTCCTTATAATTAATAATAAATCTCTCTCGCTTTCTCTCTGTGTTGACCTTTGAACAATGCAATGTGGGGGGGCACTTGAAAATCCACTTATTGATCCTCTGTATCCTTGGTTCTGTATCCGTGCGTTCAAACAACTGCAGGCTGTGTAGTACTGTATTCATGCATTTTATGTATTTATTGAAAAATAATCCATGTATAAATGGGCCTGCAAAATTCAAACCTGTGTTGTTCAAGGGTTATACATATCTATATCTATCTATCTATCATCTATTTCCACATATGTATGTGCATTGAAACTACTGGTTCTGTTTCTCTGCACAACCCTGACTAATACACCCCCTGCCAAAAAAAAGAATTCCATTTTTCTCATTAGTAATTTGCATAACAAAAATTTCTACTCACCTACTACTTTTTTTTATAAATTTATTTTTATTTTTGGCTGCATTGGGTCTTCGTTGCTGTACACAGGCTTTCTCTAGTTGCAGTGAGTGGGGCTACTCTTCATTGTGGTGCGGGAGCTTCTCACTGTCATGGCTTCTCGTTGCAGAGCACAGGCTCTAGGCGCGCGGGCTTCAACAGATGTGGCACGTGGGCTCAGTAGTTGTGGCGCATGGGCTTAGTTGCTCTGCGGCCATGTGGGATCTTCTTGGACCAGGGCTCGAACCCGTGTCCCCTGCATTGGCAGGCGGATTCTTAACCACTGCGCCACCAGGGAAGCCCCTCACCTACTATTATTATATTTTGAATTTCATCAATAAGAAATGCATGGAAATTTGTTCTCTCTTGTTATACAAGTGCATAAAGAATATTCTCAATTTTGTCTCAATGCTCAAAGCCCAAAATATTTACTATTTGGCTCTTTACATAAAATGTTTCCTAACTCCTGTACTATGGTGATGGGCCTGTGGTTGACTCTGAACTAGCTAGTTAGTTTGATCGACTGTCTATCTTGATTTGAGTGTCTGGCAGAATCATCAGTGGAATCAAATGACAGAGTAACCATACTGTCCAGCACAATTCTCCCTTGGGTGGTGTCAGGAAAAGCCAGAGCTGGCTCAAGAGGAAAACCTGTAGGTAATACGATAACTGGCGACTGGCTCTGAGTAGAGCAGTGAGGGCTTGTAATGCTCTGGGTCTGGGTTTCCCCCAGAATGAACTTTAAGAACTACTTCCTAGAGTCTGGCTTCCTTTGCCCTGATAAACCCAAGAACGTCCCTGATCCTATGGACTTCATGCGTCCATAAGGGAGGTGCTCTGTCTTTTACCCACTGCACACGTCCACACTCTGCAACAGAGGAGAATGCAGCCCTTTTGTCATTCTGGAAATTCATACAATTTATGAGAAAGGACAGTATTCGTTACGGTTCTCCAGAACAACAGAACCAATAGGATGCTGGTTTTATATACATATTTATTTTAAGGAATTGGTTCATGTGAATACAGAGGCTGGCAAGTCCAAAGTCTGCAGGGTGGGCTGGCAGGCTGGAGACTCAGGGAAGAGCTGATGTTGAGGTTCAAGTTTGAAGGCAGTCTGCTGCAGAATTTTCTCTTGTTCAGGGGAAGTCCAACTTCTGTTCTACTCAGACCTTCAACGGATTGAATGCAGCCTACCTACATTATGGAGGGTGATCTGCTTTACTCAAAGTCCACTGATTTAAATGTAAACCTCATCCAAAAATATCCTCATAGAAACATGAAAAATAATGTTTGAACACACATCTGGGCATCATGGCCCAGTCAAAGTGACACATAAAATCAACCATCACAGGGAATAATTTAGGTGGTAGGGGGAGTGGTGGTGAGCAGGCCCAGGGCAGTGGTATTCATGTGCAGCAAAACAGAAATCGTCCAAGTGAGTAACTACGACAGATGCTCCAACATCCAAGTGCATACTTGACATGTCTTCCTTTGGCTCTTCTCGCCCTCCTAGATTCTACTGGAACTTTAGAGCCCTGCTCAAGTTCCACCACCTCCAGGAAATCCTCTCAGACGTTCCAGTCCTCAGCTGGCTGCTCTTTGGGTTTCTGAGAGCACCTGCTGTCTGCTCACACAGTTGGATCCTTCATTACGTTCTGTTATATTGCATGTTAGTCTTGCCTTCCGGGAACATCCTTACGATCTATACCAACAATAATGACCCAAAGTAATCAGGAAGTTGCAATTATATTCCCTTTCACCTACATTGGGCGATTCACACCCCTGTGGCTGTCCATCTCACCAATATGTCAAATCTTTGAAGTACCTACTTTACTAGGATGTTGGAGGATAATATGAGATAATGTTTGTGAAAGTACTTTGTCATCCACAAGGCATGATACCAATAGAAGATTTTTATTACTATGATACTCTGTTTAAGAAGGCAGGAGATGGGAGTAAAATGCTTTTAAATGATTTACATTTTACAAGTTTTATAGTTCTACTTTAAAAGGGTTAACCCTTCGCTCCTCTGGGGAAACTCAGCTCTCAAGAGAAACTTATTTCTTTGAGGGTGAGGGATAGACAAGATTTTCCTGAGCTATCCTGACATTCTTCTATTCTGTGTTTTTGAAAGTACATTCTTTCTCAGATTTTAAAATTACATTTACTTTCATGGCATGGGTGTCTATTAGATAAATAGATTACCAGGTTCATTATATATCTGAATGTTTACATTTAAAATTAAACGATTTTCAGTAACCACACCTCTTCCATCATCCCCATTATAAGCATCTTACTCTCTAGCTTCTCCCTCAGATGTTTCTACTACTTCAATTTTTTTTTTTTTTTTTTGCGGTACGCGGGCCTCTCACTGCTGTGGCCTCTCCCGTTGCGGAGCACAGGCTCCGGACGCGCAGGCTCAGTGGCCATGGCTCACGGGCCCAGCTGCTCCGCAGCATGTGGGATCTTCCCGGACCGGGGCACGAACCCGTGTCCCCTGCATCGGCAGGTGGACTCTCAACCACTGCGCCACCAGGGAAGCCCCTAGTACTTCAAATTTTAACAGCTCTTTAGTCTCCGGAATCAGTAATCCATGAATCCTATCACTGTTCTATTGTCCCTCACTTCCCCACCTTTAGTCCTTCCTTTTTCATTGAGCTTAGATTTCATGATCCAACTCTCTACCTACTCTGTGCCAATGCCCACACAGCTGAACTTAACTGGAGAAAACCTCACGACTGTGCTGACCAGCCTCACTTTAAATACAAAACAATGAAACTCAAGTAGACAGACCCTGGGTACCACCAGCAACCCTATGGCATTTCCCTATCAGATCACTCTCCCACCCCCTAAAAGGACCATCTTCCATCTTCTCATTTCTCTTCAGCCCTCCAGCACTTGCTTCTCCATTCTTATTCTCAGCTGTTGACCTTGATCTTTATTTCACTGACAAGAAAATCAATCAGGAGAGAACGTCTACACCTTTTCATTGCTGCATATACTCACCCATGGTATCTATGACTGTGTTTTATCTACCTGTGTTTTGTTTGTATGAACCAGCACACTAAGCTCCTTTCCAAAGATAACCCTCCACTAATGCAATAGAGCCTTTGCCTCTGGCCCAGTCAAGAACATCTCTGATTTGTTCCATCAAAACGTCCCCCTCTCCTGGATCACTACCATCTGCATAAAAATATGGAGTTTCCGTTTCCATCTTAAAAAAACCAACCTATCTTGACCCCACCCCCTCTCCAAGTAGTGAACCTTTGTCTGCTTCCTTTCTGAGCAAAATGCCCAGAAAGGATTGTCTATTCTTTTTTTTTTTAATTTAAATTATTTTATTACAAAAATTTATACAAAATAAACCATAAACACAACAGTTAAAAATAATATTTAAACAGAATTAAGCCAGTCCATAAAACATATCGAATGAAAAAGTAATAATAAAAACCTAATCAGCTTCTTTAAATTATTCATCTTTAGATATATTACGCTTATTTCCTAGACTTAAAACAGTGATCTCCATTACACTTTAAGTTAGGCTGTGAAAAACCTATTTGTGTCCACAACTTTGTACATAAATAAGATTTTAATTGTCTCTTGATACCATCTCAGAAACCGAATCTCATTTAAGTAATTTGGTGTTTGGTTAGATTATTTCAGGTAGATTTTGTATTCTGGATTTACAATTTTGTTAACAAATACGCAAAGACTTTGGTGATCACTTTGCAAGCATTTGTTAATCCTTGAGTTTTAGGATCTGTTTTTTAAAAATAATATTTACTACTTCACAGCCTAAGTGTAATGGGTTGTCTATTCTTTTTTTTTTTTAATGTGGACCATTTTAAAGTGTTTATTGAATTTGTTACAGTATTGCTTCTCTTTTATGTTTTGTTTTTTTGGCCACGAGGCATGTGGGATCCTAGCTCCCCGACCAGGGATTGAACCCGCACCCCTTGCACTGGAAGGCAAAGTCTTACCCACTGGACTGCCAGGGAAGTCCCTGGGTTGTCTATCCTTGATGTCTCCGATTCTTCTTCTTTTAAATCTACTTTAATCACTCCAGTTCATGGGCACCACTCCACTGAAGCTCTTGCCAAGGGCACTCCTTATCTCCAGGTGCTGCTCTCATGCTGCTCTTAATTCTCAGTTCTCCTCTGACATGATCTATCAAAACTAGTGGACACAGAGATTACTCCCTTCTTGAAGCACCTGATTTACTTTGGCTTCCAGGCACCCCCTTTTCCTCCCTCACTGGTCCCTCTTCCTAGTGTCCATGCCAATTTCTCTTTCGCCACAGGAACTCTTAATGTTGGGGTGCTCCAGGGCCCAGGGCTTGAACCTCTTTCCAATTTCTAATCACTCTCTGGGTGATCTTACCAGGCTTTAATACCAGCAGTAGACAATGAACTCCCAACTTTACATCTCCAGCATGGACCTCTCTCCAGAACTTGATAACCCAGCTGCTTCCTCAACATTTCCTCTCAAACATTTAGTGGTCTCTGAAATATCACCTGTCCAAAACTGACATGCTAAAGATAAAACATGTACCCAAACCTACTCTTTGCATAGCCTTCCCATCTCAAGAAATGGGGGTGGGGGTGGGATAGGGAGGGTGGGAGGGAGGGAGACGCAAGAGGGAAGAGATATGGGAACATATGTATATGTATAACTGATTCACTTTGTTATAAAGCAGAAACTAACACACCATTGTAAAGCAATTATACTCCAATAAAGATGTAAAAAAAAAAAAAAAAAAAAGAAATGGGGAATGTCATACCTCCGGTCAAAATTAGTGGAGACGACTTAGATTCTTTTTTTTTTTTTTTTTTTTTTTGCGGTATGCGACGCGCAGGCTCAGCGGCCATGGGTCACGGGCCCAGCCGCTCCGCGGCATGTGGGATCCTCCCGGACCGGGGCACGAACCCGCGTCCCCTGCATCGGAAGGCGGACTCCCAACCACTGCGCCACCAGGGAAGCCCTAGATTCTTGTCTTTAATTTCTTTTTAAAAGTTTTTGGCCACACTGCACGGCATGTGGGATCTTAGTTCCCTGACCAGGGATCGAGCCTGTGCCCCCTGCACTGGAAGCACAGAGTCTTAACCACTGGACCGCCAGGGAATTCCCCTTATGTTTTTCTTATGCCCCAAAACCAACCCATCAGCAAATCTTGTCAGCTCTTCCTTCAAAACATATGCAGCATCTGATTACCCCTCACCATCGCCACCACCTCCAACATGTTTCTGCTCTTTGACGCCCAAAGTCGATTCTCTTCATTGCATCAATTGGGCTTCCTGTTGTTCTCAGAGGGATAGCTCAATTCCTGACAGTGACCTACATGACCCAAGATGGTCTGGCCCCTGCTTCTTCTGTGCCCCCTTTGCCAATCTGGCTTGAGCTTTGCTGCCCATTCTGTTCATCCCTGAACTTGCCCAGCATCCTCCTACCTCAGGGCTCTGCACTTGTTCACCCACCCCACCCCTGGAGGGTGCTCTCTCCATTTGTTGGCAAGTTATCTCCCTGATGAGTCTCTGTGCCAATAGAGATGCCTTCTCTGATCAACCTATGTCAAATAATAACCCCTCTCTAGCACTTTCTTTCCCTTCAACCCCATTTATTATTCCCCCAAAGCAGTTATCAACGTTTGATATGCTGTATAAGTGTCTATACTATTTTCTTATTTGTACGTACCACTGATTCCTGCTCTAGCTCTAAGAGTGGTGCTTGACATCTGTAGACATACATCTGCAGACATACATACATACATACTCACAGAGACATACACACATGTTGTACACAGACATACATAGTTGTTGAACAAATGAATGCGTGACTCAAAGGATTAAAAGGGCATCAGAAATCTAACATGGAACCTGAAAAAAGAAGTCCCCAGGTGAGAAGGTCCGGGCCAGTTTGCCATAGACTCCTCTGTGAATCTCAGGAGCCCATGAATGCTTCTGATTTTGCTCCTCCTCTAAGCAGATGGGCCCAGAAAAGAGGGGCCTGGCAAAGGCACCCTGGCAGGTTTACTCTGGGGCCCCTCAACCCTTATATGCATTGGAATCAATGTTTTCATTTCTTCCTCTCCCCGCTCCCTTTTCTCCCCTGGAAGTTGCCGGCTTTCAATAGGAAATCAAAAGGCATTGTCTAAATGTATGCTCTCTAAGTTTTGGTCTGGACTGGAAACTGCAAGATGCATTTTAGTGGAGGGTGTTTTTTGAGCAATTTAAGGCTAGATTATAATTTGGTTTGGACTTACAGAAACAGCAGCTCTGTACTTCCAGACAAGGGACAGCAAAGACTTCTGTAGAAACGTAGGCTGAATGAACTGAGCCACAATCTCAGACATTGCCAGCAGGCGTTGACACCAAAAGGGGGTCTGGCACCTGTCCTGCGTGGCCGGCTGCTTTGTCCACTGGCAGCATGTGAAGGACACACTGTCTCCAGGTGTTGCTGCAGGCTCCTCCCCAGTATGTGACCCACTCACTTCTGCAAATAACCTCAGGTCTTCTCTAAAACCAGAGCTCAAAAATTAGTGGGTGTTCTTTCTTCAGACTCCAGAACTTGCAGTTTTCCCATGACCTCTCCAAACTGTGAGTGGGGTGAAGGTGGGAGAGAAACACAGCTTTTATGCTGTTTCCTGGTTCTCAAAATAAGTTACACAAAAAAGGAAAGAACAAACTTTAAAATGTTTTTTGAACTGCCATTTGATGATGTGTTCTGTCATCTTCAGAAAATAGGTACATGTTACTACCATGTTAGGGAGAAAATAAGTTAAATAAAAATTCCAGCAGTGAGCCTGAAGGCTATCATATTGTCACTCAATAATCTGTTTCTGAAAAATCCCAAATGAATTTTAGTAGGTCTGCAAGCTTTCAACTTTCTGGATCACATACCATATGCAGTACACCCAAAAGAAACAGTCAAACTGACACATTCTAATTTAGACACCGAAGAGTAAATCTTCTATTGTTTTTGAAGGTAAAAAAATGACAGTCTTGCTGCTTCTCCTGAAAACTTATCTATAATTATGCTTCGTGGTGGAAAGAAAATACCATACTTGTTGTGTAAAACACTTGAGTTTTGAAAGCTACTTTTGATTAATTCATCCATATTTTTTATCAGTAGGTCAAGAAGTCTGCTTTTCAGAGCTTGCATCCACATTTATGCAGCAAATCTTGTTTTATAAGAGACATCAGGGCTGAGCACAGGGAAATCACCACACACAAACAGTAAGTTTTACAGTGAGGGCTTCATTGGATTAAAAATCTTTGGCCTCTTTGTGGGATGTTCGTTCCTCTTGAATTTCTAAGTTCTCTCGAGGCCAAGAGAAAAATCCAGACTCTTTCTACCCCTCAGACTCTTCTTGCATCTGAGAAATCCTGAGGGGTCAGATCTGGTCGGCCTCTCGTGCTTACCCAGAATGCAGAATTGGATGCCTTAGCAGGGTCTCCAAAGGCAACATCGTCGTCATGAGAGCAGACCTGTGAGTGTCCACTGAGCTCAATCAGCAAAGGAGAGGGAGAAAATGACAGAACTGAGATTCCGTGAGGGACTATTACCTCCTAGGTGCTGAAAGGTGCTTTATCTATATTATTTAATCACATAAGTCTCATTTAAGACAAACGAGTACGCCATGTAATACTTATAGTCGCACAAAGTCTCAGAATGTTTACACGTGACTTCAGAGTTTCTTCTCTTTCTACTTTAAACTGTATGCCTGAAGTTTACAGAAATTGTTTACATTTGATGCTTCTATTTTCTCTGTTTTAATAACTGTGTGTGGCTTGTATCTCATCTCTCTTTCTCTATAAGAATTCATCAAGTATACAGGCATACCTTGTTTCATTGTGCTTTGCAGATATCGTGATTTTTATGAATTGAAGGTTTGTGGCAACCCCGCTTCAAGCAAGTCTATCCGTGCCAATTTTTTTTTCCAATAGCATCTACTCACTTTGTGTCTGTGTGTCACATTTTGGTGATTTTCACAATATGTAAAACTTTTTCATTATTATTATATTTGTTATGAGTGATCTGTGATCAGTGATCTTTGGTGTTATTACTATGACTTGCTGAAGGCTCAGATGATGGTTAGCATTTTTTTAGCAACATTTAATTAAGGTATATACATTGACTTTTTAGACATATGCTGTTGCACACTTAATAGACTACAGTATAGTGTAAATATAACTTTTACATACACTGGGAAACCAAAATATTTGTGCGACTTGCTTTATCGAGATATTTGCTTTCTGTGGTGGTCTAGAACCAAGCCCACAATATCTCCAAGGTATGTCTGTATTCATTAGAAAGTCTTTACCTAATACTAGGTAACTAATATTAATTAACAAAATCCTAATTAATAGGGGCGGTATATCTCAAAAGAGACACTTCCCCTTGGTTAATATTTCACATGTACTTTAACAGTAGGAAGATACTATCTAAACAAGCAACTCTAAATAAGGATGTTAACTAACCCCTTGAAAAATACCTCAATGCTCCACTGCGAACAAACCTTGCAAGTAAAATGTAGAAATCCTCTGTGTTGCATTTGGAATCTGATAAATATTTATTATCAATGTTGTTTGCTTTTAATCTATTCAGGATATCATTTCTCCAGCTTCTTAGTAGTTAAACAAAAATGGCATTTACATTACAATATTGCTTGCCAACAATCTCATTTTCTGGTTTAGTCAGCAGCCTTTCATGCTTGATTAGTCTTTAATTATACAAATACCTACATATTAAAAAAAGTTTTCTTTTTTCCATACTTTGAGCGTGTAATTATTTTCTCTTGCATGCAATAACCTTTAATTTTAGGATTAAGCAACTGATTCTTTTTAGTATGGATGGGCCTTTTCAAGTGTTAAAGCATATTTAGTTATTGTATTATGAGAAAAATTAACTTTGGGAAACCTCTCATCAGTGCATTTGACAGCACTCTGATCAGCTGTTATAGAAAGTACTGGGTATATCGAAAGATAAAGCAAGACTTCATTCCTGTAGTTTTTTTTCCTGTTTCTCTCTGTCTCTTTGCTCTAGGAATGAGATAATTTAAGCAGTTAAAGCCTGCAATATGCCCATTTTCCCATTTTCATAAATTAGGGCTGAGAGAGGATGTTTTACATAAAAATATTTTAATACAAAAGCTTTTTGAAGTTCTAGTAGGGAAAACAACAAAGTGCAAATTTTATAATCAAAGATTTTTCTCCACAGAATGTTTAAAAATATATGAGTATCTCGTTGGGTTAGATGCTGTTTCTCTCTGCATGCCATGCCTAATACTTGGGGCCAATGAGAAGGCCAAACATCCATGAGACTTAGAAGTGGTACCTCCTTTCTAAGACCAAGCAGCATAGATGGGGAAAATCCTTTCTATACTGCCTGACACATTGCTGGACACTTATTCCGTATTAGATTCCCTCTCTCTCTCCTCTCATACTAAACCCAGGAAAAAACCATCCATTTCCTTATGGGAGTCATCTCTAGGAGTAAACCAATCTGAGAACTTCATAGCGTTCAATAGCCACATTAAATATGGACCATGTTCTAGGTTCTGTATTAGGCATGAAGGACACAGAGGTGAGTAAGAGGCACAGATGCATTAAACCAAGCCTAACGCAGTTACACTTTAGTCTGTGTTTAAAGCACTGCCAGGGACTTCCCTGGCAGTCCAGTGGTTACTTAAGACACTGCGTTTCCAGTGCAAGGGGCACAGGTTCGATCCCTGGTTGGGGAGCTAAGATCCTGCATGCTGCACAGCATGGCCAAAAAAATAAAATAAAATACAGGGGCAGAGAAGGCTGTTTTAAATAGAAAATTCAAATAAAGAATAAACCACTATTGGTTAAAATCTATTTAAAAAATAAAGCACTGCCAAGAAGCTATTTTAACTTTCCTCCATCATTTATTCCAAGGTTTAACTCAGCTGGTGATGAAAGCATCTTCCTCTCATTCCCAGTTTTTACACAGAAGTACATTTCCTTTCTTCCTTTTCTCAGTGTTGACCACAGAATCTCAGAGTTGGACAGGACCATCAAGCTCACGTACTGAAATGCAATGCTCTTCTCATTCCTGATTCCTTGTATTTAATCTATAAACTTTTTCTCTCTGGAGAATGTTTATAATAATGTGCTTGAAAAGGTCCTTTTCCATTTATTAGGTTATGCATTCAGTGGGACTTTCAAAGAGATGGCATCCTTCAAATCTGAGAAATTTTCTTGAATTTTTTTTTTTTGGTATTTCATCTTTTTTTTTTCTGTTCTGTTGGTTAGAAGTTGGACCTCCTATTCTCCCCCTGCTATTCCCTCCCTGTTTTACTTACTTGTTCTTTCTTTTCTTTTTCCCACTTCTTTGTCCTTCTGTTCTTCATTCTGAGAGATTTTACTTTTGAAACCTACTGAACTTTAAAATTTCTGCTATAATTACTAACTATTACCTAAATGTTCTTTGAATTGTTTTCTCAATGTTCCTTGTGTGTAGCACCTATTCTGTGTTTTGTAGATGCACCGTCTTCTCTATGAATATCCTCTAGGATACTAATTTTGAAGTTTTTATATAGTTTTTCTCCTTCCTGTGTTGTCTCTATTTTCTATGAATTCCTTTTCCCCCCAGTCTGTTTTGGTTTGGTTTCTGAGTTCAGACAAAGGCATTTCTGAAATATTGAGTCATTCTTTGTTGTCTTTTCATATATAAGAATAAGGCAGGGACCTGGCTATGTTTTTGGAGATATTGATAACTGAGTCTTTGCTCTCTGATTAGCTATGTAGTTTCTCCCAAGAAGAATCCACCAGTTACTGGGGGTGGGAGGGAGTGACGTAGGGAGATGGTGAGATGCCTGCACATTTGAACACCTGTGTATAGATCTGAGTGGCCCAACGAGGCCAAGTCTCATTATTCAGGATGTAACCTTCCCTTGATGCCCTGCTCATCAGTAAGGACTCCACCCCAGCATACAGCCATGTCTACGTCTCCACGTCTAAACTGGCTCATTCAGTTTCTCACGCGTTAAACTGCTGGAGAGATAGTTGCCTGTCTCCTTGAACTGGGGAGGGAGCTGAGGATCTCAGTGTTCATCATACAGCCATTAACCAATCCCTCTGTTTTCCCCAACATGCTCTTCCGCCCTCATCTTTCACAACAACTGGTGTCTCCAACCCGCAAGGCTTCTGAGGGCTCCAGAGCTGCCTTGCTTCTTTCTCATCGTGTCTCTCGCAGGCCCTTGGTATTTAGCTTCTCTGATTAGTTAACTCCTCCTCCTGCTTTTCCAAAAGTTTGTTGACACTGCTTGTCCACTGTTGTTTTTTCTCCGCTTCTCTTTGCCCTTATAGATTTATACGATTAAAAAAATTTTTCCCTTGGTATCATTGTAGTGGGGTTTCAGGAGCATATAGAGATAAATGTACTCTATGTATTTAATCTACCCCAACTGAAGAGGAAGTCCTCTTTTTTCTTTCTTTTTTTTTTTTTTGCGGTATGCGGGCCTCTCACTGTCGTGGCCTCTCCCGTTGCGGAGCACAGGCTCCGGATGTGCAGGCTCAGCGGCCATGGCTCACGGGCCCAGCCGCTCTGCAGCATGTGGGATCCTCCCAGACCGGGGCACGAACCTGTGTCCCCGGCATCGGCAGGCGGACTCCCAACCACTGTGCCACCAAGGAAGCCCCCCATTTTTTTTTCTTTTTGAGAATTGGAAAGACCTTTTCTATTTTTGGTTTTCTAGTGCATTTTCTAGTCTTTATAACCCCTCAGATATTAACAACTATCTTCAGTTACTTAATCTTTCAGTTGAAAAATCTGTTTCTTAAGATATTGTGTCTTAACCCATCAACCCCTTTTCTGTGTAATGCCCCTGAGCCTTAACTAATCTATCTTGATCTAATACATTGTTCACGATTCTATAGAGCAGGCGTTCGCAAACTTTGCTGATCATCAAAGTCACTGGCTCTACCCCCAAAGACTCTGATTTTGTAGTTCTTAGGTTGGGTGAGGGTAATCTCCATTATTAAAGAATCCCTGGGTGATTAAAACTTTTTTCTTTAACTTTTTCTCATGGAAAAATTTAAACAATATAAAAGAAGACATAATCGTATCATTAACTCCCATGGACACATCACCCAGCTTGAATAATGACCAACTCATGGTCAGTCTTCTTTCATCTATACACACCCAACAACCCCATCCATATATTAGTTTTGCTCCCATATCCTTTTAGAAGAAATTCCAGACATCCTATTATTTCATTTGTAAGTATTTCAGTATGTATCTTCAAAAGACATTCTTAAGAATATGATTACATACCACCATCACACCTAAAAATATTAAATATTAAAAATAATTCCTTAACCTCATTAGATTTCCAGTCAGTGGTCACATTTCCAGTTGTCTCATAAATGTCATTCTTTTTGCTTTTAACAATTTGCTTGAATTGTAATCTAAATAAAGTCCACATAATGAAATTGGTTTCTGTGCCTTTTGATCTACAGGTTCAATCCTCCGGACCTTCCTCCCTCCCTCTCTCTCTCTCTCTCTCTCTTTCTTCCTATTTATTTGTTGAAGGATTCTCCCCATGGGTTTTTGATGTGTGGCCAATCTGGGAATCAGGACTGCTCTGAAGCACCCTCAGCAGCCACCCGGAAGGAGAAAGGCTGGAGCAGTCAGTGCTCTGGACCCCTCACCTTTGTGTATGAAGCCTGTACCCCTCCTTCTCCATGTCCCCTGCAAACCGTTTAATAACATTGCATTTTTGGCTCTTGTTCACCTTGAGATTTTAAAAAAAGCATTAGTTCTCCTTTCACATGTGTGCATGATTTCTTTTCCTCTCCTTACAATATATGCGTTTATCCTTCTTAAGCATCATCTTTTTGGGGGATGGGGAGCCCCTCTGTTCTAAATTATAGTTCTGCAAGCATGGCGCTGGGCACCTCAGCCAGGATCCAAGAACAATCCCATTAGGTTTTTCCAAATCATTTGGAGGAAGAAGGTGTCTCCTATGGCCCTTCATCCAAGGATTTTCTTGTCTCATGTAGGATCACATTTTGAAAACTTATTAGTTAAGTTGTCAAGTAGCAAGAAGACAATATATTCATAAGAACTACTGGCTCCATATTCTCAGTAAATTAAGAAGACATCCAAATGTCTTGGCTTTTGTGGCGTGTGGTGGAGTAAAATCAGGGGGGAGGCAGCTTGGGTAAACGCTGGAGGTGGCCTAGTGAGCATGACTTGGGATAAGTTGCCCAAATAACTTACTGTCCCAAATAGGACCGTTCTAAGAATGGAATGGTTGCTATTAGTAACTGCACTGGACAGACAGATTGACGCAGAAATTCTCCTGGTTAAAATGGCATGTGTGGTCCCCCAGGTTGGAGCCAGACAGACTCAAATCCCAGCTCCATCTCTGACAAGTTCCCAGCTTCTCTGAGTCTTGGTTTCCTTATGCCTGTAAGTGATTGCCAGGCAAAATAGGAAAACACATACAAAACACCTAGTACTGCGCCTTGAGTGTGTTGAATGCTCAACAGTGTTTTTATTTTGTAAATCATGTCATCATTTTTCTACTGGGAGATTCTGTATGTATTTGTCCACTCTACCAGTGGGGCTGGAGGCAGCCAGAGTGTGTCACCTGACAGTCTCCGGTATCCAGCGTTGGGGGCCTGAGGTGCACCCACAGTGGGAGATCCACTTTCTTTGTCCTTGGTCTATCTGCTTTGTAATACTTCCATGCTTTGAAAAATATGATTTAACTCACAGATCAGTCGGACCTATGAAATATTAAGAAGGACGTGGAGCTCTACAGCCCACAATTCCTCTGACCAGGGCCCCGAGGACCCGGCTCCTGGCCTGCCGCTCCCAGGCCTTCTCCTCTGTCTATTATATTCTGAATATCAAGAACCATCATGCATTGTTGACATGATGGGGCAAAGGAAACAAAAGATTAATTAGAAAATGGTCCTTGCTTTGTTCCTCCCAAATGAAAGAAGCCGATTTCAAGCAGTCTAAATGAAGCCTGCATTTCCCAAAGCCTATCGAGAAGACAGTGCAAAGAAAAATAGGGTGCAAACAATTGCAAAGCAATCAGTCATAATAAAATCTATTTACTTATGGCCCTTACTCTATGTGCCAGGCATTGTCCTAAATATAAAAATAAATAGGTAACATTTCTTTCATTAGGAATTGTTATCTTCATCGAGTCATTCTGAAAATAAATTTAAGATAGCCATGTCACAGGCCCTTACAGATTTGTGAAATGGGTAACTGTTAAACGAGAAATCATCGCTTACCACAATTATTGACAGTCCTGGGATGTACGAAGGTGTGAGACTTAGTGTCTGATCTTAAGGGGCTTATAATCCAAGCAAGATAACAAATTTTTCCATTAAAAAAAAAGAAAAAAAAACCCCAAACGACTGAAATTGCACAGGCTAAGTGCCCATCATGTGAGTTCAGAGAACAGAGCAAGTATCGAGTGCTGGGCAAGCATGGGTGCTTCCAGGAAGGAGTAGGGGGTGCTGGGAACCAGGAGGGACATGGTGAGAAGAGGGGGCGCTCCTGGCAACAGGCGCAGCACCCGCAGAGCCAGGCAGGTGGCTGCATGGGCGCACCAGGCACTGGAAGAGGCTGAGGGCAGTGGAGGGAGGAGGGAGATGGGTGTTCAGTAGAAGGTTTCAAAAATAAAGAAAATCTCTCAGAATGAAGAACAGGACAAAGAAGTGGGGAAAAGAAAAGAAAGAACAAGTAAGTAAAACAGGGAGGGAACAGCAGGGGGAGAAGAGGAGGTCCAACTTCTAACCAACAGAACAGAAAAAAAAAAAAAAGATGAAATACCAAAAAAAAAAAATTCAAGAAAATTTCTCAGATTTGAAGGATGTCATCTTTTTGAAAGTCCCACTGAATGCATAACCTAATAAATGGAAAAGGACCTTTTCAAGCATATCATTATAAACATTCTCCAGAGAGAAAAGAATTATAGATTAAATACAAGGAATCAGGAATGAGAAGAGCATTGCGTTTCAGTACGTGAGCTTGATGGTCCTGTCTAACTCTTTGGTCTTGTTTATGGTTTCCTTTGCTGTGCAAGAGCTTTTAAGTTTCATTAGGTCCCATTTGTTTATTTTTGTTTTTATTTCCACTTCTCTAGGAGGTGGGTCAAAAAGGATTTTGCTGTGATTTATGTCATAGAGTGTTCTAAGTGTCCATCAACAGATGAATGGATAAAGAAGATGTAGCACATATATACAGTGGAATAGTACTCAGCCATAAAAGGAAACGAAATTGAGTTATTTGTAGTGAGATGGATGGACCTAGAGTCTGTCATACAGAGTGAAGAAAGTCAGAAAGAGAAAAACAAATACCGTATGCTAACACATATATATGGAATCTAAGGAAAAGAAAAAAAAAAAGGTCATGAAGAACCTAGGGGTAAGACAGGAATAAAGACACAGACCTACTAGAGAATGGACTTGAGGATATGGGGAGGGGGAAGGGTAAGCTTTGACAAAGTGAGAGAGTGGCATGGACATATATACCCTACCAAATGTAAAATAGATAGCTAGTGGGAAGCAGCCGCATAGCACAGGAAGATCAGCTAGGTAGTTTGTGACCACCTAGAGGGGTGGGATAGGGAGGGTGGGAGGGAGGGAGACGCAAGAGGGAAGAGATATGGGAACATATGTATATGTATAACTGATTCACTTTGTTATAAAGCAGAAACTAACACACCATTGTAAAGCAATTATACTCCAATAAAGATGTTAAAAAAAAAGTTCTATATTCCATCCCCACCCAGAACACACGGCATAGGGTAAAGTGGTGTTTATTTTAAAATTAGAATACCAGGACCATACCCTCCTGGGAACAATGAGCTGTTACAGGTTGGGTTTCTTCCTCTGTTGTGACACTTTAGATTATTTCAATCCACGCCCGAGTCATAGAGGCAGGTTGGCAAGGAGATTTTTCTAAAGGTTTTTTTCTCCTGGCTTAGAGCCAAAGGTTTTGTCCTCTGACCTTTTTTGCATCTAATCCATGTCAGGTCACCACAAGTAAAACTAAAAAGAGGTTAAGTGGAAAAACCAAAAGCCAAAATCCCAGCAAGCACAAAGCCCCAAGCCTGCGGGCTCAGTTTTAGAAGCTCATCATTTTGAAATAGTGGGATCGCTAGGGTAAAAGACTAGTTCTCGTTTACCCCCACTCCCCCACCCCCATTTGTTTGGTGCCTGATTTGTTTCTAGTTGCAGCAGGGAGGTCAGAGCAAGCCAGGAAAATGAATGGAATCAGCCTCCTGCCGGGCAGCCTGGAGCGGGCGGGTGTTAGGGATGAGCATAAAGCCGGCTCCCTTTCCTGGGCCGGGGCCGATGTAACTCACTGGAGTGGCAAATTACATCAGACCTACAGCTGTAACCCGACATTATGATTAATTTGATCAGTAATTTCTCCTGTTTTTCATTTTAATCGGTGTGACTATTCTGCTGTGGCAGGTCTTTCAGATCTAATTAAGATAAATTTCCGAGTAAAAGACTTGGCAGACTTTCCGAGTCAAATCCAGGCATCAAGTGTGAAGACCTGCCGTCCCAGTCAATCACCTTTGGGGAGGGCCGGGCGGCACCCAGCCATCAGCCATTCACACTTAAGCAAATTCATAATCTCCAGCACTGCTTAGTCATTCTCTCAAAACGTCCCAGGCAGGAAAGGAAAGAAAGGAAAGCCCCAGACAATGTCATTTCTCCCTCTGTGCTCACACTCCACTGATTTGCCCAGACTACATAGATAACCCTGTAAGTGGACTCTTGACTGAATCCCTGAGTTGGTGTTTCTGAAAAAGATTTTAAATATATATGTGCATATGTATGTACCAAAGAAACACAGAGATGTCTACACACAAATGTGGAACACACATACATATAACTCTGAAGATTTAAAGTCTACAGCGACTTCCCTGGTGGTCTAGTGGTTAAGATTCCTCACTTCCACCGCAGGGGGCGTGTGTTCAATCCCTGGTTGGGGAACTCAGATCCGGCATGCCGCGCGGTGCGGCCAAAAAGAAAAACAAAACAAAAACAAGATTTAAAGTCTACATACACACATAGAGTCTAAGGCAAGCCCACAGCCAGCCATGTGTTGGATGCACATTGGCAGGGTTTAAGGGTGTAGTTTCCCAATTTGTTGTCTTTTAGCTCCACCCATGCATTCATATATGCGTCCTAAGGCTAGTGGCTGATATTTGTACAAGTTCAGGTAGGTCTCTGTTCTGTGAAGATGAAGATGCTAATGAGCAGGACCTGCCTGTTCGATCAGGCAGACATCGGGCTGGTGTCAAGGATGTGCCTGAGTTACTGGAAATACAAGATGACACTTACAAGAAATATAAAACGACAGGCAAGAACTTCAGAAGGGTGGATGTTTTTGAGAACTTCTTATCTCGCATTTACGAAGAAAACACTGCATCACCATGAGGGCACAGCTCCCAATAATCATAAAGGAAATTCTCCATTCTAGCAGGAATGGCCATCTCGGAGAACAAACGTGGCTGGAGTGAAGATGCTGAATTTGAACGTCATTTTGTACACGTTCCCACACCCCTGATTAAGAGCGTTGAGAAGTCTTACAAGCTGCACTATAGGATTTTTCACCAGCCACTACATTCTGACTCTGGGTCTGAATGATTTTTGCCACCTGTTTTGCATGTAGCTTGGCTTTTGCTCTTGAAAAAGTGTATTGAAATGATGATGGAAGAGGAGACTCCCTCCCCCTCTTCTGAGGCACACAGTCTCAAGGGCACTTTCATGGCTGCGTGAAAGGTCGTGGCAGGAAAGTAGGTAGCTGTGATCGTTGTATCTGGTTATGTAGCAAGGCGATCTAGGGTCTAAAAACTGGAATGAGACCTTCTGACTTCTCACAGAGATCCTGTCGGCTACCTCAGCTCTAAGGTAGTTAGTGGCCACAGGCCAGTCTCATCTCTTCGTACTTGAGTTTCAATTTGGTGGAAATGCTTTCAACAAAACTAGTGTATTTACTAAATAAAGAGAAGATGTGGCTGAGTCCTCACCCCCAACCTCAGCGTTAACTGGTTCTTGAGCCATGTAAGAGCAAGACTGAAATCAGGAAGAAAGACCAAGACGTGAAAGTAAGAGTCTTTCTGCCACCAGGGCATCTACCTCCATCTTCATCTGCAAGGAGAGAAATCATTATCTGATTTAAGTGAGATCTCTTTTGAAAGATGGACATGCCACAGTGAGAAGAATACAAAGAGGCAGATTTGCACGGTGGACAAGGTTTCAGGTCAGGGAGACCTCGGTTTGCATCTTGCCTCTCCTAGGTCCTCCCCCCTAACTTCCTCATCTGTGAAATGGCGCTAGTGGGGCCGCCAAAGTTCACAGAGTAGAGCTTTGCTACTCAAGATATGGGCGAGGGACCAGCAACATCAGCATCCCCTTGGGAGCTGGTTGGAAATGCAGACTCTGGGGTGGGCTCTTTGCCCCAGAGCTACCGAATCAGAGTCCACATCTGTCAAGGTCCCAGGGGGATTCATATGTAACGAAAGCTTGAAAAGTCCTAGTATAGATTAGATGGGTCAACACTTGAACAGCAGTTGGAACATCTAACAAGCTCTCAGTCAGCAGCAGTTGTTCTTGTTTGGAGAGAATGTTAAACGTTCTGAAAGGATTCTCTCTTTCCCCTGTTACACTCTGAGTATCAGATGTGAATCGCCAGGTTTGAGATTCTTCTGCAAATACTGGCTAATAACCCAGCTTCAGAACTGGGAAGAGGCTCTAGTGGATAACTGTATATATACACACACATACAGATATGGTTGTTTTCATTCCATGATGGGCTGTGAATCTGGGGAGGGGCAGGGCAGAGGTCAACACGGGTTCATTCTTCTGAGAAATGAAGGCCTAGTTTTACTGTAGCGCAGAAGCAAAGTTAGCGCCAACGCATGCAGCCAACAGATCTGGTAAAAAGCATTTTGTATGAACAGGCGGTAGGCATTTGCTCCTGTAGAAAGGAACAACTGGGAGCCTATTTATTGATGTAAGACCACAGGCAGTTGTCCTGAACCCTGGCCCCACACTGGAATCTCCCGGGGAACTTAAAAAAAAAACGCTCTTACCCACGCTTCGCCCCACTCAGGTTCAGTCAGAATCTCTGGGTGGGACCCAGGCATCGGGATTCTTAAAAAACTCCTCAGGGAATCCCAATGTGCATCCCATGCAGAGAGCCACTGGCGTTGAGTTTGGAAACTGTCTTTTGGGAAAGAAGGTAAAGGATGGAACAAAATACAGTGGGTGGTATGGGCATGGCCCCAGCTATTTGTAGATGGTGTGGCTTGGCTGAGTCCAGAAGACGGAGGGAGTCAAGCAAGGCAGTGAGATGATGGGCCCCTGGGGCCTAGAAAATATTTGGTTATACGGGGTCTTTCTGGTATGAAGACCCCCACTCCATCACTTAAGGAGACTCACTGGCAATGAAAATGGTGTGCAGGTGGTACCTTGAAGATGCTTAAAATGAATCCACTGTGATTGTTACATGCAGGGAGCTTGGAAAATACCCCATCTTTGCTTTCTGCCTTTAATAACTTTCTGCCTTGTCCAGGTTGGTTCCAAGGACCATTTGGTTTTTGCCCTAAATTGTTCAAATTCCTTCCATGGGGTGCAGAATACTGCAGGTGATAGCTACTCTAAGGAATGTTACTTTTTAGAACCTTAGACAAGAGCACAAGATTATTTCCCCTCTGATTTAAAATATAGACATTTCCAAGCCAGCCAGGCTCAGGAGACCTTTCCTTGGGGGAAGTGAGAGGATTTCTCTGAAATCTTATCCTCTCTGAAGCCTTCAACATTGCTTTGCTCTCTTTAAATGCCACATTCATAACCTCCCAGTGCAAAGGACAAAGAGTTCAACAAAGAGCAGCCAGCCTCTGGGAGGGTACGGAGTCCAGCTGAGAAGAAGAAGGAGATCCCTAACTTTACTTCCTTTTTATGTCAGTTAAATATTTTCTGGTGTAGAAAACTAAGTGGTGGTGCCAGGCGGATCCCTGTCAAATGACAGTTCAGACAAAATGTATCGGGTTGGAAAGGTTGCATTGATTGGAGCCCAACTGGGCCTTCAGACACTAGTTCCCAGAAGAGAGCTGTCAGCATACAAATGCACCACTGTGTTCATCTGTGGCCTTGCAGGCATCCCCACTGTGTGGCTGACAACACGGAACTGCCCTTTCCCGTGGATGGCCACTCTGAGGGGCAACTGAACTTTTGCCACGTGGGTTCCTCTTATGCATGAAAAAAGAGACTCTGGAACTGGTCTTCTCAATATGGCGCCTTTCTCTATCTTATCTCTGCACTCTTAGGGCCCCAGCATTGGTGTTTGAAGCCAGAATGCCCAATTTACTTCTCAACAGTGGGGGATGAAAGAGAAAGAAAACACCAGTGCCTTGGAGGGTCTTTTTTTTTTTTCTTTTAAATAGAAAACAGAAAAAGAGCCAGGATAAGAGCTTTATAACTATGACAATGCCCCACAGACAAGGGGTTTTGACAGCCTGGTACCCTAGAGGACTCAGTCCTGGCTACAGATTTTAGACTGACTTGACCTGTTGTTTGGAATCCAACCCCTCTTAAAACACAAGGGTGGAGATCGAGGTTGTCAGGGTATTGGGGGCTCTCCTGACTCCTGGAAATTCCTCAGTCATGAGACAGGAAGGGTGGAGATGAGAGGAGGGGAGGGTGTGCCCTCTCTCTGGACTATTGATTCCATGGGTTTGCCAGGGGCTATATGGTCCAGTGGTACCCTGCTCTCACTTCTCCAGGTCCTGGCATGGGGAGGCATGATTACAGGTGCAGTCGTGTGTGAACAGGAAAAATGATGGACAGTGAAGAAGAGGAGAGGGGAGGAAGGACCATCTGAAGGAGAAGGTCTCCAAGACCTGAGCCGCCATGAGGGGCACCCCAGCCAGACCCTCCTTTGTTTTTTTGACTCAATGATTTTGCTTGTTGCCAACTGTAAGGACCATCCTTGGTTTCGGCTTTCCCTGCTCTTACTTTGGTTTTGAGTCTTTCCTTCTCTTCTTTCCCCAATCTTTCTATACTTTCTTTTCTCCACTGTCCAATCCATTGGATCAGATATGTGGATTTTTCCATGATGTTCTAGGTAAGGAAAGGCAAGGTTATTTTAGTTGTGCGGATTGTACAATAGAGAAGGAAGCCTTAGAGCAGTGGTTGCTGAAGGAATTTCCCATGGGATATTAATCAGTGTTATATGAAAAAGAAAAAGGTTCAGTGGTTACATAAGTTCGGGGGTTTCTTGGTTAAATGATGTTAACTAGACATCTTTACTACAGGATGTCTTTTAGCTTTTAGTATTCTAATATTCATCAAGATATACCCAGGAGGCTAGGGTTGTTGTGAGTGGCTCTGAGGAAAGCCAGTTCTGGGGGCGTCTTGGGCTCGCTGAGGGGGCACCTCGTGAACGGTGGCAAAAGGAGATAATCGCAGCACCAACCTGCTGGCTGCAGAGACTGCAAGTCTGGAAGAGCAGCTTCAAGGATGGGGAGGAGTGATGCTAATGGCAGATAAAGTCCTCCGATGGGAAAGAGCCTGGTTTCCACCTGCCATCATGGGTGTGGTTTCTTTGGTGTTTCTGACTATCTACTATCTAGATCCATCCGTTCTGTCAGGAGTTTCCTGTTTTGTTATGTTTCTGTGCTTGGCTGACTACCTTGTTCCCATTCTGGCGCCTAGAATTTTTGGCTCCAATAAATGGACCACTGAGCAACAGCAGTGATTCCATGAAATTTGCAGCAATCTAGTAAAAACTGGACACAGAGCTGTGGGCTGGTGGAAACGCCTCTTTACACGAAAGGAAGAAAAGCCTACAATGCACTTCATGACCATGATCATTTCCCTTGCTGAGGTTGCTTGGGTAGGACAGCAGGTCCACAACATCTATCTCTTCTACCTGATAGTGACTTTCTTACTCTTGCTTCCTGGACTAAACCAACATGGAATCATTTCGAAGTACATTGGAACGGCCGAAAGAGAGATAAAAAAGCTTCTCAAACAAAAAGAAAAGAAAAATGAATAATGCATCTGCTTTATTCAGTATGATTAATGGTGTCCTTGGGGACAGTGTCTGTTATGCTGTCTGGATACTAAAACATTACAGATGGGGCTCTTTGCTGTCCCTTATTCTGCGCTTAGTTAGTAGAAATTCCGACTTGCCAAGTAAGGCTTTATGCCCAGTGTCTTCATGGCTGTATTCTCATCAGCTGGCCTTATACGGACAACTCATTCATCATTACCACGTGTCTTGGTTTTTCTCACCCAGGGTTAACTGAACTCTTACTTTTAAAATAATATAGTGGTGGACTTCATCCTTTAGTACAGTTAACAGTGGCTTGGGATAACTGTTCAAGTTGATCTTAGCTTTAGCTGGATACAAGATAGTGGTCTGTGACTACAGGAAGCTGGTTCTACTGTCTGCTTCCACACTCTGCTTAAACAACTGTCTGGCTTCGTGAATATAGAAACCAAGTTTACCACTTCTGATGAAGAGACCAATTAAGATTCACTCCTCCTTCTGTTTCGATACCGTGGGAGAAGAATCCTCATGGAATAAAATGAACCTAATTCCATGGCCTAGTATGTGTTGGCTTCTCCCTTGTGCAGAATTTAGCAATTTGTTGGAAACATGGATCCTTCCTCCCAAATGGGGAATCTGACAGGCTTAGAACTCTTGTTCCCTTGCACTTAAACTTGAAGTTAGTACATCCTTAAAGGCTTTTTAGTAGCAGGCTTACACAAGATGGTATTTAGGATTTTTAGCATACTTTTAATTTCAGATTTTCAGCTAACTGAAACTAAAGGACATACATAATAGGTTAAGAGTCATGTCTATGACCTCCACTCCAAGACCAGCCAATAAAGAACAAAACTCATCCTGTGTTTAGTCAAGATTCATTTCAGTAGAAAATCCTACTGGTTTTTCAAGACCAGAATAAGCCTTTAAAGGTAAGCCTCAAGATTCTCATTTTATGGTAACACTGGCTGCTTTTGGTCCCAGTAGATGGAGTAGTTGAAATCTGTAGGAATGAACCTCTGAGGGCTGGAAATGTGACATATTTGGGAACAGTTCTTAAACTGATTAACTAGCTGTCATATAGTTTTGTGAATTTATTGCACGGATGCTGTAAAACCTGGACCTCGTGGTGTATCTGTTCCTAAATAAGTGTTGTTTTTTCCCTTTCAACATTGCTGTAAACAGTGGCACTCATGTAGCATATGTTAGACTTTTCTTTTTTAAGGTTTTGTATACAAACTACCGTAATTTACATGTGTTGCCTCATTGTAAATAAGCTTGTCTTCCTATCTGGATTTTTGTGTGTGTGTTCTACCAATTAACTACTTTTGCAGTTTTAATCCTGTATTATTTCTTCTACTTTGTTTTGTGTAAAAGGGGAAAAATAAAAAAGCTGGAATTTCAAAAACTATGGAATCCATTTTCAATAAAATCTCTTTGGACTATAATTTTGTAGAAGACATTTTGAGAAATGTTGCCCTAGAAAATGCTGGAAGCCAAATAAGGAAAAAAAAATATTTCACCAACAACCCAAATGAACATTGCAGAGAGGGTCAAATATAAACGGAGGTGCTCTGAGGTCTGACAACGACGCTGAGGAAGCTGTTTCAACGTTCTAACACTCTTATTTCCTTGAATCTGAATGAAGATGATTTTTGCCTCTTCTGGTTGTTGGGAGGAGGAAATGAGAGGCTGAAGTCCTTAGAGAGTATAAGATACCGTTGAAAAATGCTAATGATTATTAGAACTGTGAACCCATGAGGCCAATGAAATAATGTATATAAAAATGCACTTTGTAAATTTCAAAACACACTGCAAATATTAGCCAAATAGCATCAGGAGTATCTCTTGAGCCCTACATATGTGTTGTGGGTAACGGTGTTTTACATACATAGTTCTTTCTTCCCGCATAATGCAAACCACCTTATCTGTGTTATTTCATAAATAGACTGTAAAGCTGGAACGGACTTAAAGATTACCTACTATAAACTTTCCATGTAATAAGTGACACACCGAGTCCCAGAGATTAGGTGACTTGCCCAAGGTCACACAGCTAGTGAGGGGCAGAGTCAGCCACACCAAGATTCTTCCTGTTTACTCACACACTGAAAAGCACAACTTTGGGAATTTAGAAGGAAATAGGAGATTTTGGTTCTTATTTATATTGATGAAGAAAGTGAGGTTCTGTGGGTTGAAGTGAGAATCCTTTAATCTCCACACGCCTCCTAGGCCTTTGTGCAGCCCTGACCTGTATGGCATGAGCTCTACCCTCCCTCTGCTAAGTCCCCCTCATCGGAGAACCTCCAAACCTCTCTGATGCGACAAAACTCACGTGTCATTATTAGCCGCATTCTAGCTTGTAAGTGGTTTCATGTGGTATACCATGCATAATTTTGTGGTGTACATGTGCATTATAAATCCCATGACTATTTGCTTTTTGTTCAACTTCAAGTGGGTCCCTTTGTCTCATAGTCCTCCTTAGATTATATCTATAGTCAAGGAAGGCAAAGAGGCAGGCAGGATATTGATGTTTTTTGTGGGCCAGCTATTAGGAACTGAATTAGATACTCTCATACAAATCATCTCATTTAATCCTCATATCGACCCTCCAACCAATGAGGAAACTGAGGCTCGGAAGGATGGGTTGAGCTCACCTAACTGCCCAGCAGAACCAGCATCTGAGCCCAGGTCTGTTTTGCTTCTAAAGACCATGCTTGGTACTTCTCTGGTGGTACAGTGGTTAAGAGTCCGCCCTGCAACGTGGCAGACCCAGGTTCGATCCTTGGTCGGGGAACTAGGATCCCACATGCTGTGGGGCAGCTGAGCCCACGCACCACAACTACTGAGCACACGAGCCACAGCTAGAGAGGCCACATGCCACAACTACTGAGTCCTCGCACCACAACTAGAGAGAAGCCCGCGCTACAACAAAGAGCACGCGCACTGCAACTAAGACCCGAGGCAGCCAGAAATAAATAAATAAATAAATATTAAAAAAAAAAGAAAGATCATGCTTGCCCTATGGCATTATGCTGTTCTGCAAACCTTGCTTAAGGCCACAGTGCACCCCATAGGTGCTTAATAAATGCAGATAATGGCAAAAGTGCTTTCTTTACAATCTGGAGAATATTCACTTGCAAGCCTATACTTTGGGAGTCAATTTAAAAGCCTGTGGACTTTTAAAAACTTCAACTCACACCAGTCAGAATGGTCAACATCAAAAAATCTACAAACAATAAAAGCTGGAGAGGGTGTGGAGAAAAGAGAACCCTCCTACACTGTTGGTGGGAATGTAAACTGGTATAGCTACTATGGAAAACAGTATAGAAGTTCCTTAAAAAACTAAAATTAGAGCTCCTGTATGATCCAGCAATCCCAGTATATATCCAGAGAAAAACATGGATCGAAAGGATATACGCACCCCAACATTCAGAGCAGCACTGTTTACAATAGCCAAGACACTGAAGCAACATAAATATCCATCGACAGATGAATGGGTAAGGAAGATGTGGTACATATATACAATGGAATATTACTCAGCCATTGAAAAGAATGAAATAATGCCATTTGCAGCAACATGGATGGACCTGGAGATTATCATGAAGTGATAGTAAGGGCAGTAAGTGAAGTCAGACAGAGAAAGACAAATATCATATGATTTCACTTATATGCGGAATCTAAAAACATGATACAAATGAACTTATTTACAGAACAGAAACAGACTCACAGACTTAGAGAATGAACTTATGGTTACCGGGGGGAGGCGGGGAGGAGGGATAGACTGAGAGTTTGGGACTCACATGCACGCACTGCTATATTTAAAAGAGATAACCAACAAGGACCTACTGTATGGCACAGGGAACTCTGCTCAATATTCTATAAAAGCCATTTTGGGCAGCTCACACTGCCACCTGTATCTATGCACATGCAGGCAAAACTGTTTCAGAAGCATTCTGAACTAGACTTTAGGATTAGCTTATCAGCTACATCCAACAGACAGTGATGGGACCCAAGCTGGGTGTGTGGCTCCACGCTCACCACTGAACTTGCTGCAGACAAGCCAGGGATCTGCCCCACTGTCGCGATCAGAGTGGTGCTGTTTACTTGAGAAGGTGTAACTTGCCGTGTTCAAATGCTGCAGGAATCTTTCCACGGCCCCTTTTGAGTCTGGCATCCTTTCCATCCACTGCTACTTGATGTGAGCTTCCAAAGTCAGTGGTGTGAACATACCATCTTCTTTGCTAAACCCCTTTCTACATGATTTGACTAATCTATGGACCAGTAGCCAGGAATGGTACATCTAGACGATGACAAAGAAGTACCACAGTATATAAGTATATACTTGGTAAACTAATTTTTCCCCCTGCTACTCTCAAAGCAATATAAACTTTGTTGTTCCTCCTGGATCTCAAATGCTTCTAATAAATTCTTTGAAATGTCAGTAATGTTGAACTGAGGGTTTTTTTTTAAAGGAGATTTTCTTTCTTTCATAAAAGGAAAAGTTGTCCCTTGCCAAGAATGTAGCTAAATATGTTTTGTTTATTTTATTCAGGGCTGAATACGGTTGGATAAAGGGACTCCCGTTTCTCACCCGACCTCTTGCTGAATGAGGGAATCATGAATGAAGCCCTCCATGTACTGGATAGTCAAATAAACAGAAATAAAGTCATACTGTTTCATATCTGTAGTATAATTAACATTTGCTTAACAAATGTATAGCCTATGAAGCATTTTCATTAGTATGTTATATTTAATCTTCATGAGAACTCTCTGGGCTTGGATGCATTTTCTCATCCATTAATAATGACATTTCCTTTGGCTAAGAGGAAGACTTACTCACTCCGTGTGGACAATTCCAATTTTTAAAAGGTCCTCATGGCCTGGGTTGCTCTGGGAGAATGTTGTCTACATAGTAATCCTTCTGACATTTTCACCAAACTTACTTAATCTCATAAACCATAAATTAGTTCAGTGAAAAATATCAGCCAAAGAAGTTTTTTGATTGTCATAACATCTCATTTCAATAAAAAGTGATTGGTTTATTAGACCTGTACAATACACAGGAGGATGGGTTTCTACAGCACCTCCCTGTACCAATCCATTATCCAACATGCACTTGTTTTTCTACTGTGCAAAATTTGGTACGATTTTCAACTTCAGCTAGAAAGTGGCATCCAACACCTGGCTGAAATTTCCAGTGGACAGAATGCCGTTGACCTTGGAGAGTATTTGCTAAGTATATCATTTACACAGCTGGTAGCCAAGCTGAGACAAGTGAGGAACTCATCTCAGGCACAAAATTTAAGGGTGTTGGGCTTTCCTGGTGGTGCAGTGGTTAAGAATCCGCCTGCCAATGCAGGGGGCATGGGTTTGAACCCTGGTCCGGAGAGATCCCACATGCCGCAGAGCAACTAAGCCCATGCGCCACAACTACTGAGCCTGTGTGCCGCAACTATTGAAGCCTGCACGCCTAGAGCCCGTGCTCCATAACAAGAGAAGCCACCGCAATGAGAAGTCCGCTTGCCGCAGCTAGAGAAAGCCCACGAGCAGCAACAAAGACCTAACACAGCCAAAAATAAGTAAGTAAATAAATAAATAAATGTGCAATTAAAAAAAAAAATTAAGGGCGTGCCCCCCACACATTGATCACGATGAAGAACATCTAATGCGATATTTTAAAAGTCAAAATGAATGCAAAAATTTCATGACCAACAAAATCAGTGTTACTGATTTTTCCTTTTGCCTCAGACTCCAATATGGCTCAATACTGTTACTGATCCTATATTTTAAAATGTGATATTTAGTTCATCATGGATTTTGGCATTCATTTTGATTTTTTAAAGACTGAATTAAAATATGATTTCTCTTGATGACTGCAGTTTTGCGTGCGCTTTGAATCCTGCGTCTGAGAATGAATGCCTCACTTGTCTTATCTTAGTCTTGGTCCAGGCGAGGAGAATTTTACACTTGATTCAGCCCTGTGTAGACTGAGTTCTACTAGAATTTATAATGACCACAGAGGGGTTATATAAATATGCCTGCAAAAGGTACCAGAATATGCCATCCCAAAATATGCCACTTGGACATGAGGATTATTTTGCACTGACGGGAACTGAGAATCAGTAGATACAAGAAAAGCTCTCTGCCAACCTCCTGTTTTGCCTAAAAGCAGGACATAAATTTGTAAAGGTGGCTCCCCTCCCCTCTCTACCAGGAAGGACAGGAGTTAATTACTGGAGACAAGTCTAGACCCTTATCAGCCCAGAGATGGCACCAGAAGAATCTGTATAACAAATCTTGCTTATCTACCATTAGTTTCCCCATATATTTGCCTTCCCACAGTTTGCCACACTTAGAAGCTCACAGTCCTTTTCCTTGGTCTTGTCACTTCTCTAAAAATGTACTGTTCTTTTGTTAAGATGCTATAGAAGCCCGAGTTTTAACCACCCTTTTGAGTTGCTCATCACTAAGTGCTCCCGTGTGTATGCATGATGCATGTGTCATAAACTTTTGTTTGTTTTTCTCTTCTTAATCTGCCCCTTGTTAGTCTACTTTACAGGCCCCTAGCTTGAGAACCTAGGAAGAATAGAGGAAAAGAAGAGTTTTTTCTCCCCTGTACCTGCATAGGTCACTCAAGTGAGTTTTAGAGGTTTGTAACATAAAACTCCAAATAAAAGGGAAAGAGTTCCAGAAAGTATTTAATTTTACCTTCTCTATTTATAGATGAAAAAGAAACTTAGACCCACCAAGCTTTGACTCATATTGTGTCAAATTAAGACTAACTGCTGGGGAGAGAGGGGGTTGGCCCCAGGCACTGGGCCTTTTCTATAGGAAGGAGACACGCTTGGAGACCATTTGCTTTAAAAGGATGGAAATCATGTAGGTCTAACTCCTTCTTGAGGGCTTGGGCTCTTTGTTTTAAAAAGTGATAATATACCACCCTCTCCATCACTCTGGAAAGTAGTACTGAAAGTTTGCTGGGGGAGGGGGAAACATCCCACATGAGAAGATCAGGAGGCTGAGCTTGCTGCATTGCAGAGGTGGAATCTGAATGCAGTTTTACTCCTGGATGCCTGAGTGGTACCAAGACCTTTACATTAGCAAATGCACATGGTCGAGAACAATTTTACGCTCTCTCTCGAGCAACTTCACCCCTGAGGCGGTGACCGTGCTCCTCATTCCTCATATAAGCACAGGTAGCTTTCTCCCCGCTAACTGCTTCCACTTATCTCTCTCTCCCTCTGTTTTTTTTTTTTTATTAAAATGTGCAATACAACAAGAAAAGGAAAAGATGATCCTGCTTCCTGCCATGCAAGACGGTATGCAGAAGGCCAAGGTTAAATGCAGCATTTGGTTTCTTAAGCTTCTCTAATGTATAGGTATGAAGATGCAATCAGGGACCAGCGTTTACAGTGGTGACTCTCTGAGGATGAAAACTTGACTTTAATTTGGACTCTCTGGCTAAGATAAAATCTGCTTCTGCTATCATTACCCCACTTATGTTTGTTCTTACTTTCTTTCTACTCTGCCACCCAGCTGAGTGGGAAGAAATTAACCTGACCTTGAAGAATACTCAGAGAATCTTCAGGACCACTGGGTTTTCAGTATCCAATAAAATTCTAGAGGCCTACCAACGTTTAGATCATAGACTCAAGGACCTGAAAAGGATCTTAAAAATCATATTCAGCACACATTTAACAGACGAGGAAAATGAAGTCCAAAGAACTTGTTCCATTTGTGAGTTAGTTGGAAGCAGGGTCAGAATGAGAACAAGCTCCCTCTTCCCATGGCACCATGACTAGGTTCCAACTATGTCCAGCTCATTCCCAGATCACTCGTGAAGGAAAATACCAGGCCTTCCACACAATGTTTGGAATTTCCTTAGTACAAGTTAAAAACTCCCAAGGAAAAGTCTCAAGAAAAGTCATCTCAGAGGTCATAGGAAGGAGGTATTTCACCATTCTTAGGCTTATGGGGTCTTCATCCAGATCAATATCATATATTGAAATTAAACCTGTGTATTGTTTTTTCTACCCAGGAATGATTAGACCATATCTTTCCCCTCAAGAAGTTGCTTCCACAGGGAAATCAGCTCGGTGCTTTGTGACCACCTAGAGGGGTGGGATAGGGAGGGTGGGACGGAGGGAGACGCAAGAGGGAAGAGATATAGGAACATATGTATATGTATAACTGATTCACTTTGTTATAAAGCAGAAACTAACACACCACTGTAAAGCAACTGTACTCCAATAAAGATGTTAAAAAAAAAAAAGAAGTTGCTTCCACTTATGTTTCTGATCTGCTTCTACCCAACACACTCCATATTTCTGGTTTTAGATTCTGATGCAGCCTGTGGCAGGTGGGTTGTGCAAAAATAAGGAGTATGGATTGATATCCATCCTGGAACCTAATGGTTAAATTCAACTCACAGATGAATTTTGTTTGTCCCACACACTGTTTTCAAATTTTCATTTTGGGTTTTATACTCTAGTCTGCTTTACTTATTTATATGGGCTGCCTGGCCCCTGAAGACGTTTGCACTTATAATCCCTGTTTAGAACTTCTCATCCCTCCTGAGAATGAAGTTGTGGGTGAGTGGACCTTGATTCTCTGTGAAGAGTTTTAAGACAGGCTTCCAGGGGCCAGCTTCTGGTATCCGTGCTGGACCACCAGCCCTCCCATAACCTTGAGCAATCAAAATTAGTTCTCTGAAGTGATAATACTTTAGACTCATATCCGTCTTGAAACAACAACCTGGTTTTGGAAATGCAATCCATTTCATGGACTTCAGTAAAAGAGTGAAAACAGATTATATTGCAGTATTAGACAAAAACCTGACCAGAAGTATTTGGGGAATTTTAGTCTAGAGTGTTACTACCTGCCAGCACTATTAATTTTTTTTTCATCTTGAGGAATAACCTCACCAAATATACCTATACAAGCTACTTTCATTTATTATTTTTTCTGACGATATGACAGCATCTGTACAGTTTTAGAAATGATTATTATCCTTCAAAGTTTTGTGGGGTTTTTTTTAAACAAAAAACCTTCTGAATTATGGGCTTTCTCTGACAATCTAGGTTGCATGTTCTAAACTAACGTGTCTCAGACTGATTTTGCATAACGTAAAAAGACAAAGCCCACATGAAAATAAAGAACTGTAAAATAGAATTTAAGCTGTCATATATGAATTTAGTTCATCATTAGTCTCTTAAAAACCTTCAAACACAAACACTTCATTCTAGTTCATAAAGATCGCTACCTTTGAGAGTTAAATATCTTTCAGTTCCTTTTAAATAGTTTTCCTTTTCAAAAGTTCAAACATTCCATGTTCCACAAATTCAAAAACCCTTCAGCTAGTGTAGAGAAAAACTGATATTTCAAAACCATGGCTTTCTCAGTTTCCTTTACACATGCCTATCGTGAAAGAAAAAAAAATCCTTTTATGCCTACTAATGTAGACTTATTCAAAATTAGTTCTCTATCTACTCAGTAATATTTTTTAAAGTTTCACCACATCACCCATTCAGTGGTCATTCATTAGACCCACAGAAGAAGTTAGAGTATTATCTCATCAATATATTTAGTAAGTTTGTAAGTTAAAACTCCAACAGTGAAAAATTACAATATTCTCTCAGGGTTATAAAGAAATAAATGTGATTCTGAGCCTTCTTTTGTTGCAAAAACAAAAAACAAAACAGCTCCCGGATTTCCATGGGAAACTATTAGGAAAACTTTGGGAAATTCTCCTCATAGAATTTGTTTTTCATGAGGCTGAGCGGTCATCTCATCTAATGTCCTGTCAATAGCTATTCAAATGGGTAGTCTACACTTGCCTTTTACTGGCTGATAGAGATTTGTAAGATGTTGACTGTGTTCTGAGAAGGCTGACGTCCACAGAACTCAAAGCTTTCACTCCACTCTACAGAATACTGGACTAAGTAGGCCAACTAGGGGCAGGACTAAGTAATCTCATCCCTCAGAGAAGGATGTTTTCTTTGGTAATTTCACGTATTTTGATGGCTTGTGTAGAGGAAATGTTTAATCACATGGTGTTGAGATAGATCTAATTTAACTGCTCTTAAAAAAGCATTAAACCCATTCTTGGGAATAATCAGAGTTGAATTCCAAATGCTGAAAACATTAGGATTGCTCTCATCATGCATCTGGTAAATTTGATTAGACCTACTCTCCCCATAGATGTCAAGTGTACAAGCAAGAGTTTTTTAGCTTGTGTTCATTTCAGTCTTATGTCAAAGGTATTGTGTTGTCTCATACTTGTAAGATTTTAAAAAATACACCTTCAAACCCAACTCGAGAAAATGCTCAAACTGCAAGTAGCCATGACCCAAGTACCAAGGAAAACAATTACTCATCTCACCCGAATGTTCCCATTTCCAAGAAAATTTGGGCCACTACCGAGAAGCCAAACACACAGAAACAAAGTTACGGGACAACAAATTAAATCGTTTCTAGAACACTAAGTCTCTAATCCACTGGCCTTTCTGTCTGCGTGCCAATTTATCTTGACTCTGCATACTTGGCTGTTTCGGACCAAAGGATAACATCACTCTGGTCCTCGGGAGGGGCAGGGCTGCAGTGACTGCAGTGTGAGCGCCCACCATCAAGGAGGGAGGTGAGCTGGCCTTTGAAATGAGTGCGTAGGCTTTCCACTCTGTGGGAATGTGGCACTGCACTACAAATGTACTAAATCATCTGAAACCTTCCTGGAAGAAAACATCATTATGTTTCTAAAGTCCAAAACTGAGCTATTAATGTCTGGATCTGGTCTGTTGACATCAGAGCCATTATCTTTTAAAGCTAATTTATTTTAAAGGCATTTAAGTTGAAAATGAGCTTCTGAATGTTAAAATTATATATTCCTGAATGCTCCTGTTCATTGCTTCCCGATGACAGTAGATTAAAGATGAGCTTTCATGATTAGCCTGAAATTCTATTTTGGATGCCCTCAGCTTCACAGCGATAAAGTAAATGTATGGAAGCTTTATTATTTTATAAAGATGCATATTTGTGGAGGGTCTCGGCATGAATTTAGAGTACTTGTTAATCCATGGAGTAATGGTTGGAATCTGGGACATAAGACCGGGGTTAAATTTCTTTACCTTCCTAACCCCAGAGAGTCTTTGGAAAAATAGAAACCAAAGAGCACCGAGTACTGAAGGTACGACACTGCTGTATTCATCATATAGAGGAATAACCGCCATGCCTCATGGACAGGAGAGGCAGTTCTCCACGGGCCTACAAAGCTCTGCTAGGAATACGTTTAATTGGATGCTATCTTTGCCGCCTTCAGAAAGTATCATCAAGTGGAGTTATTACAGGCTACAAGCGCACTTACCGTGCTGGCCTCTCACAGGAGGAAACAGATGGCATTTATCCTTCGGAGGGCAACGTCAATGGGTTTCTATTTGTTTCGTTTACATGCATCCCCAGTTGCCCGCTATCTGCTCCCCCTTCCCTCCTTCTACGAGATCAATTTGAATTAGACGCTGCGGAAGTGGATGCTAAGTTTGGCTTGCCCTCTGCCTCCGGGGAGGGCGCCACCCGGCGGCCCGGTCCCCTGGGCCCGGGGCGGGGCGGGGCGGGGCGCGTACCTGCAGAGGATTGGGTGGCGCGAGCGGCGACGGGAGGCCGTGTCCCGGAGACTGGCTGGCTTTCTGAGGGGAGCTGGAGCTCTGCTGAGTTGGAGACGGTTGGTTCCGGTTCTGGGGGTGAGGGTGGGCGGGAGGAGCCGGCGGCGGCTGGGAGGCGGGCGGCGGTGGCGGCTGGGACTGCGGGGGCACCTGCGGGTGCTGGCTGCCCGGCGGGGCGGGCGGCGGCGGCGGAGGCGGCGGCGGCGGCTGCTGGAGCTGCTGCAGTTGCTGGAGCTGCTGCAGTTGGGAGTTGAGGGATGAGGTAGCTGCGAGGAGACAGAGGGAACGTGGAGCTGAAACAAACACGTGGAGCTGAAACGTACACGACCAAACCGCGTGCTGTGCCTTTGACAGCCGGCACCCCGCGAGCCGAGACGGCTCCGCCTTAGAAAAAGTTTACCTTCATGCCCTGAAACTCCGTGGTATTTCAGAGGGTTGCGGGGCACTGCGAGAACAAGAGGCACTTCTCGGGGAAATTTTAAAATTTAGGGAGGACCAGAGTGTAACCCATCAGGCATTACTTCCAAAGGGACGGAGCAAACCAAGCGGGTGTACTAGGAACAGAGGTAATTTTTAAGTACTTTCTCCCTCTCTTCCTTTCCACACTGCATGGGAAATACACGTAGACTTTCAAGATCTGATTTAGATTTTTAAAGTTCAACCCATTTAATTCTTTTGGCAAATGCTCAAATGGAGTTAAGAACAGAAAGCTAAAGTGTTCGTAATCTCCTTTTCATCATCGATACCACTTATGGTGTCATTTCTACTCGCTGCTTCAGACCTCCGCCAATTTGCTTAGACATTGAGTTTCAAGTTTCTACCGTTTTTTAAAAAAAATTTAAAGATAGTACATGTTTCTTAGTTTTGCAGAATCAAAAGCTTGAGTCTGAACTTTTTGCCTGCTCATCAGAGAGACACAGCCCCACACCGGAAGGGTTATAGTCAGCGACTGTGCACTGTGCTGACTGGTCACACTGGCACCTCAAGGACAAGCCAGGAACCGAGAGGATGAAGTCATCTTTCCAGATTTCCTTGTTCTGTGAAAAGTAAGCGTTGGTGGGATAAGTTGTCTTAACACCGAGCTCACTATATTTGTTCTCATGTGCCCATCTAGCCCTGAACAATTTCTGCAGCAGGAAAACAGTTCGGCCAAAGAATGATCTAGAGAAAAGTACAGCTACAAGTTCACTTTTTTCTTTGCCTGCATATCAGCCTAAAAGCTTTCTAATAAGCCTACAAATAAACATAAGGATCAATGTTGAACCCATAGGCCTTGGCTGCAATGCTATCCTGTTCCTCCCCTACTTAGAATTAGTCAAGATTCCCAAAAGTAGTAACTCCTGTTTGCAACATTAAACTAGTCCCCATTAAAAAAAAAAAAAAAGCTCCTTTAAAAAAAGAATCTAATGGTTCTGTAAAGTGACATATCATACACCTGACTTCATACAACAAAGATGTTCTTAAAAAATATATGTATTTTGAACCTTATGTTGAGCACATCTGAAGAAGCTTCTCTGTAAGGAAGTCAACCAGGGACTATTTTTGTAAAATTAAGAATCACTTTCTGCAACGAAAACACCAGCTAGGCACTAGTGCTGTGTCTGGTGGTATGTAGGATTTAACAGGGAGACATAGTCCTGACTTTAAGGAGTTTATAGTATATTTGTGGATATAAGATTAACTCGTAAGAAATAATCAGGTTTGGGGGGCCTGTTACAGTCCTGCTAATTAACTGAGATGCTTGATCCATCTCCGTTAATTGCCTAAATGGTCAACAGTGTGGAAGCTGACCAAAAGGTCCAGGAAAATGAGGAGAGGGGTTTCTCTGTGGGCTAGAGAGGCCAAGGCAGTGTTTCTGAGGACCGAGAGGGCTCAAAAGAGTGAATTCTATACCCAGAAGGAAGGAAGAGAGGATATTCCAGGCTGGAGAGACACCCAGATGACAGTATGGCTTAGGTGATGTATCTGAAGGACAGTGTGGAGAATGGACTGCCTGGAACAGAAACTTTGAGCCGTTCTGATGATTTTAGACCTTAGAGAGGTGGGAGCCTGTCTCTGAAAGTGGTGGGAAGATGGATCACTCTCAATTCACCACTGGTATAAGTCAGATTTTAAATATATAATCAGGTTTGTTTAAAGCAAGGCATAGCTCTATTGATGAAATGAGAGCTTGACCTTTCCCAGGGGCACCAAATACCAATGCTGGGCTCTCAGGTCCATGTAGAGCTTCCATGTTGGACCAGTGGGGATGGCAAGTCCTCGCTGGGTCAGTGAGTTACTCTAGGTCTGTTCAAACACTCAGCCCAGTGTGCGTCCTGCCTTTCATTTAAATCCAGAGTGCTCTGGGACTCTACAGGTAGAGACGGCTTGTGAGAGAGAGGGCTGGAAAATACCCAGTCAATGGGGACTCGGAACTTTCTGCTCAGTTTTGCTGCAAACCTAAAACTGCTTTAAGAAATAAAGTCCAGGGCTTCCCTGGTGGCGCAGTGGTTAAGAGTCCGCCTGCCGATGCAGGGGACACGGGTTCGTGCCCCGGTCTGGGAAGATCCCACATGCCGCGGAGCGGCTGGGCCCGTGAGCCATGGCCGCTGAGCCTGCGCGTCCGGAGCCTGTGCTCCGCAACGGGAGAGGCCACAACAGTGAGAGGCCCGCATACCGCAAAAAAAAAAAAAAAAAAAAAAAAAGGAAGTCCATATTAAAAAAAAAAATACCCAGTTAGCATCCCATTTATCGGAACTTTAAGAGAATGATCTGGTTTTGCCATTTTCCCCTCTCCCTGCTCCTATTGTACAAAATCACATTTTATTGAACAGCTGGGAACCCAGCTCAATTCTGACCCCCCAGGATCTTCTGCAATCTGGAGGGAGGGTCCTGGGGGAGTGGGGCTTGAGCTCTCCTTTTGGTGGAGTTATAGACTTTGGGAACCTGATTGCATCTGGCCTCCTGCCTGATTCAAATCAAGCCTGTCCTGATTTCTTTCAGGTGGGGGGCACATATGTCAGTGCTTATTTTCATGGTTGACTTAAATACCATACTGTTTCATTTTGGTTAGAAAAGCATTTATCTAAATCAGCATTTGAAAACAGGAAAGACTGGGGAATACTGGCAGATAGACATTGGCAGACGGGTAGGTGCAGCAGAGCCTAACCTACTAATGAGACGTGGTCCCAAATATGTCTTCATTTCTTGATGTTGGTGAGTTCACATTGCTTGGCTATGTCTTTCCCATAACCCGCATCTTGTCTGGAAAGGCATTAACCTAAACTAAACCTCTTTGAGTTACATGAACTAATTTGACATTTGCAAGCAAGAAATGATGGACAACAAAATATGTTCAGGTATGTACAGGATGCAAAGAAAAGCATGAGGGGGCTGTACAAGAATGCCACTCTGGTCTAAAAAATGCCAAAGGCACCTACACAATAATATGAAAACAAAAGCAAAAAAATGCTAAAATATGGAGCCTCTAAATCGCTCATTGTACAAAACATACTGAGATACAGATACAAGTTACGAAGGTTCGAGGACATATTTGAACTACAGAGGATGTTTGCAGATAAAATGATGATTGTTGGGGGTAAAGCTTTGACCCTATTTCACAGAAGATTTAAGGCTTTACTTTCTTCCCTGGTATTTATGTCCTTTTATGATTATTTCCTCTATGTCTGGTTACTATACACTCCATGGGCCAATGTTTAATATAAAATTTAACTACATTAACAGTAGGTATGAAAGAACTAAAAGAGAGGCACAGAAGTTTTCATTAGGATGTTTGAAATTTTAAAAACTTACAATTTTGAAAAAGAAAACACAAAACAATTTTCTATCGAACTTGGAATTTCCTAGAGTGGATTGGAACTTCCCAAATAAATAATTTAATATCACAAAGGAGAAGTCAAGAAGCTTGCATGTCTCCATTTGTTCAGTTTCTATATATCAACTAATTTAGGAGACATTTTCTTCTTTGGGATCCTTTTTAAAGGTGTTCTCAGGAAACCAGGCACATAAATAAAGCTCCACCACAGAGGTATCAGAACTATATGGGATGGGCTTTACATACAATTACTTCCAAGGCAGAGAAATGGAAAGTAAACTCATCCTCTCTACCTGCCCATGAAGGGCAAGGCCGTGAATGATGCTGGAGAAATACAAACGTTTCTTGTACTTTGCAAGGTACTGAAACACCCTGGGATTCACAGAAAGCCAAATAGGACTCAAATGCTAAAGGAAGTGTGATTCTTAGCAACACGCTCACTCACCTTCGTTAACACAAAGTACAACATCAGACTATTATCATCAGTGTAGTCAGGGGCTCAGTGTCAGCATTTTCTGGGACTTTCCAGGTTCGGGGATCTGTGGGCATGGTTGGCAAACTGAAGGCTTGGGTTTGAGAGTCCGCTGGGAAGGATTACAAGCTCTGGGCCTGGCTGGGACCTGAGTTGCCTTATAGCAATACACTTACAGAGGGGAGAGGACCCGTGCTAAGGAGGAGGGAAGCGGGCGGGGTTTATCACTGCAAGGGACCAGGAATCCTGCAAAGAGCGTGATGGTAATGGCTTTTCAAGCCCATCCTTAGCCCAGTCCCCTGGCGCACGCCTGGGCCTAGTGAGGGAAAGAGCACCAAGTAAAAACACAAAGGGCAACCTTGAACTTCTTGCTAAGGGCAAGAAGCCAGATGCCGAAGACCACATACTGGATAGTTGCGTTTATATGGAATGTACAGAATAGGCGAATCCACAGAGACAGAAAACCAGATAAGTGGTTGCCAGGGGCTGGGGGGTAACTGCCCGTGGGTATGGGGCTCCTGGGCGGGGGTGATGAAAAAGTTCTAGAACTAGATAGTGGTGAGTATTGGAGAACATTGTGAATGTACTTAATGCCACTGAATTGTACGCTTTAAGATGGTTAAAATGGCAAATTTTATGCTATGTGTATTTTACTATAATAATAGTAATAATAACAATATTATTAATAGCTAATAGCTGTTTCTCCATATTCGCATACTGGAGACCAAGCCGCACTGCCTTGGGACCCCACAAGGGAAGGGAATAATCCTTCTCCACTCTGCATGGCTGTGTAGTCCCCAGGGCTAGGGCTGTGCCTGGCAGAGCAAAGGGAGAGACATGGGCAGGGCTGCAGGAGGCCGGCTGCACGGGGAGGAAAATGCTGTGTCCGCTGGACGGGGAGGGGCACAGGTCTGGCAGTGGGAGCAATGGATTGCTATCAACGTGGACCGTGGATTCAGTCCTGGGCGCACACGAGACACCCCTCTAGAAATGCTGCCGAAGCTGGACTCTGAACAGGCCAAGAACAGTGACGGCAATTTGGGTTCAAAATCAGACAGTGCTTCACAGTTTGGAAAGCACTGTCATTTAAAATGGATAAATTAGCTTTTTCTTTGGCCACACCATGTGGCATGTGGGATCTTAGTTCCCCGACCAGGGATCGAACCCGTGCCCCCTGCATTGGAAACATGGAGTCTTAACCACTGGACCACCAGGGAAGTCCCCGGATGAATTAACTTTTCAGGACAACCATATGGATAGATGATATCACTGCCATGTTACACATATAGAACTTGGGCTCAGAAAGGTTAAGTGACCTGCCTGAGTTCACACAGCTAATGAGCGCTATGGCCGACTCAGTCTTAGGTCTGCCACTTCCCAAAGCCTCTTAACAGAACAGAATTGGGGGCAAGCTATTTCCCCCTGAGGGTTGGAACGAAGATAACTACTCCCTCATAGAGGGATGCCCTCCATGGCCCTGCTCTTGCGATGAGGTGGCACAGGTCTCCAGCTTACAGAGGCTGCTTTGAAGGTGTCTGCTCAGTGATGAATCGTTCAGCTCCTGGGAAAGTGTGTACAGTTGTACCCCTGTCCTGCTGCAGGCAAAATGTGTTTTAAAGCCTGCTGATATGAAATATAAATGTGTATTTTGAGGATAAAGATGCTAATTTGAGTGTGAGCCATGAGTTATTTTAAGACCAGGGACATGGGGTCGAGGGAAAGTGGATGGGAGGTGGGGAAGGGCCACAGCACACTTCTTTTGTGTCACAAGTTTGCCTCTGTGGTGAGAGAATGTTTCCTCTACACTTTGACCTTGGGCGGCCCCAACACTGCACAGCTTGGTGACATTTTAAGGAAAGTAACCAAGTAGGGTATCAGGTTACCTTGTCCATGGAACTCTGTGATGTGTTGTCTCTAGAGTATAGTCAGGTGGCAGCTAAGAGTTCTCCAAATGGCTTTGTCCCTTAATTGGGGACAGTGACTCCCAGATCAGCCCCAGTCTTACAAATCAGTGAACTCATGGGACACCGAAAAGGAAATCCCATGCTCCCTGACGTATGTAGCCTTTGCCTCCCTAACTCTGTATTTACTGTTCACTTTTCTTGCCCACTGAAATCCCTAGAAGAAGAAAAAAAATGGAATCTAGAACAACTCAACCAGAAGAATTTGAGTCGGTAAAACTGGACATCTTCCCTCCTTCCAACCCCCTACCAAGTAATAACATCCAAGGCAGCTGAAGCAAGGATGCAGGGTCAGGAACTCTTCCTGGTACCCTCATTAACAGCATCCCTAGCATGCACCGGCAGACAGAAGTTTTTGTAAAGTACGTGGAAACGGCATTTTGGGGACTTGGGATTTTGAAAAAGTACAGAAGGTGAAGACTTTCTGGAAATTTTGCCTTTATTTTGGCAGCAATGCCCCAAACAAGCAAAATCAGTTCTGCCTCAAAGATTATGATGTGTAACCATCTCACATGCAGTCAGTGTTCTCAGCTCCAGAAATATGGCTAATACATATCTTTAATCTGTCATTTGCTTTGTTTGCATTTAAGGCAGAAATCTAAGTATCTCTTGAGATGTCAGGGGAAAACAAAGAGAGAAATTCTTCCAGTGAACATATTCCCACAAATTTCCATGTATTGCCTGAGTCACACAAGCTTCTTTCTTCAGTCAGGTGTTTTCCCCAACTCTATCTCAAATTATGGACCCGAATCACCTGGGGAATTTGTTAGACAAGTGGATTCCAGAGGGTAGGACAAAGTCTGCATTCTAAAGCACCAACCGTGCCCCCGCAATGGGGATCAGGAGCTATTGGCCTTGGGGCTCCTAGCAGTCCATCCAGGAGGGGAAGGCTCTTCCCTTGGCCTTCAACCTGAGCAGTTTGTTTATCCATCTCCATAATTTTGAGGATATTTCTTTTCAAAAAATGAATCTGTTCTTCCATTGGCAAAAAATATCGAAATAAAAATCACTGGTTGGAAAGAAGAGAAAACAGACATCTGGGAATCTTCCAGCATTCTTTAACACCTTCTTTGAGATAGAAGAGCAATTTGCCACACATTACTGCCTTTGTTGACATTTAGGGGAGCACTCTTGTTGGAGTATCATAAATCTGAGACACACTGTTTGCTTTTAGATGCCCCATTAAATAGGGAAGATGGAAAAACTGGAGGACAAGTGCCCACTGTAAAGCAAAGGGGTGAAGTGGTGGCATGGGCCATCCCAAGGGGAGCTGCACCCACCAAGCAATGTATCAGGGAGGCTGAGAACTCAAGGTGGCAAGTTCCCCTGAATTCCCACAGGGGTTTGCTGAGGCCTTCCTCTGGAACAGCTGACCTCCCAACATCTCCGCCTGCAGAATGGCCTCCAGCTAGGCCTAAACTCTCAGGAAAATAATGGGAAGGCTCTCCTCTAAAGAAACTGAAAAAACTGGGGAAGAATTAGGATTTCCAATGTGGATGTGGCACCCCAAAGTACATCCTTCTCTTCTCAGTCACCCTGAAGAAACCAGTCAGTTCACAGTCTCACCCCAATACACAGAGCTCTTCATCGCTCTTCCGAGTCTTGAGAAGTCCATCCAGGTTCCTACTGAGTGCCAACCAAGGTGAAAGGAAAAACACCCCCCATGATACTGATACTTCCCCCATGGAATTGCAGAACACCAAAGATAAAGATTTTTTAAAATCCTAAATAAGAGTTCAGAGAGACAAATAGAAGGCCACATACAAAGAGACATAACGCAAATAGGCACCATACTTCTCATTAGCAAAACAATAAAAAGCTAAAATCAGTGGAGCAATGCCTTCTACCTTCTGAAAGAAAATGACCTCCGGCCAAGAATTTTATTGCTGGCTAAACTGTTAACAGTGAGAGTGGAAGAAGGCCCATTTGGGAACTTACAAGGACTTAGCTTATCTTTACTTACTTTTTTCTTAGGAAGTTGAATAGATACTTCAGCAAAATAAGGGGGTGAACCAAGAAAGAGGAAGATTTAGGATGCAGCAAGCAGTGTGCATCCCCCACAAGAAGAGTACAAGGGAGCCCCACTATGACAGCTGTCTGGAAGTTCTAAAGAGTACCCAGTCCAGACTGCAGCATAAAGGAAGGGCTCTAGTGAAATATGTCCAGAAAAAAAGGGGGATTCCATGGAAGTGATAAAATATTTGTGCTTTTGGAAGAATTTGAGAGTATGAAAAAAAGAAAAAGAAAGGAAAATAGAAACTTCAGGGAAAACAAAAGCTGCCTGGGAAAGCCACAATCTAGAAATGAAGCATCTGTTCCAAACTAGAACAAGAAGTCATTGAGCTCCAAGAAGAAACACTGAATGGATTTAATGCTATAGAAAAAGTAAGAAGCTGAAAGATGGTAACTACTTTCTATAGAAGGTATACCATTCTTTTCATCATCATCATCATCATCATCATCATCATCATCATCATCAAAGGGATGGGCAATAAGACACTTCAGGCAAAACCAACAAACAATAGAAGAAGAAATGCATAGTTTTATAAGAAACAAGAGATGAGACAAACAACATGACTCAATTGTGCAATAAAATGTGGCATAATTTTGAGCACCTGGTCGAGTATGAGAGGATAGTCTATTTGAGTATTTTCTTTGAGTGGCACAAAAATCCAGACTGAGAAGGACATCTGATCAGAGCACATATTTTGGCTCTGCAGGAAATAGTTAGGTAGCCACATTAAAGTTAAGAATGTTTACGAGACTTCAATTTTTTGAAACAACCTGTAAACAACGTAGGAAGGATTTAATGAGAATACAAATGCTATCATCCTTGACAAGGTAGAAGTGAGAGGCTGGTGGGAGGGAGGAGGGGAAGTGAGGATCAGAGCACTGAGTGGGGAATCAAGAGACACCTCTATAGTTGACAGAACAAATGGGGATTTAAATATGCTACTTAAAGTTACAAAGTGAACAAAAAATAGCTCTATTCTTCTATTAGGAGGAGGGAGGAGGAGAAAGTGGGAGATGTTATAAGTGAGCTAAACCCAAATACACCATAGCAGAAATGAACAGATGGTACATAAAGCTAATAAATCGAGTCAGAGGTAAATGGAAAGTGTTTAGAAATGTGGAGGTAAACCTATAAGGCTGAAACCAGAAATGGTTCAACGTGATTGCCTTGGGGGAGTAATCCTGAGGGTGGAGAGGAGTCTAGCTGAGATATTGTGATATTCAGATCCATCCCAGGACACTATTTGGACTGAGTTTCTTGAGTTCCTTACGCTGAGATCTAGACCTTAAATGGGACTGAATTCACCTTGGGCTTTGTTGATGACACCAAATGGCATGAAACTTCTTTTGAAAAATCCACATTAGACATTTGTTCCTGATGGTCGGAGACATGTTCTCAGAGACTATTTCACAGGATGCTAGTCCCTAGATAGGTCCCATGAAAGAAAACTGTTCCATGGTCAAATGATTTATGAGACATGGCATGTTGTATCCTACTTTTGGAAATCCATAATGAGCATCAGAATATTAATGACTTTGAATTTCAGCATTAAAGAAACCTGATTAACATTTCTTCATCTAACACTGACCAAACTCATGTGACCTCGGAACCCCATCATCTTGCTTTTCTTTGACCCAAATTTATGCATGTGTGTGGAACAAATATTGAGAGGAAGCCACTTAGGAGTAACCTGAAGGTGTCTTTATCTGATGTAGTCATACATAACCATTTTATAGATGAAGAAGTGTTTTACACATATATATATATGTACACACACAATGTACATATATACGATGTGTATATATATATAATGTACACATATATATACCATGTACATATGTACAATGCATATATATGATGTCCATATATGCAATGTATATGTACACATAATGTACATATGTACAATGTATATATATGAATAAGTACATATATACAATGTATATATCCATACAATATACATAAATACAATGTACATATATGCACAATATATGCACATATATAAATGTATATATACATACACATATAATTTATATATATATATATATATATATATACACACACACACACACACAATATATGTGTTATATATCAGGGTCTCTGGAGAAAGTAATGAGCTCTCTTCAGTATAAAATAAGCCTAATGAAATTCTTAAGTTTACCCTTAATAAGGCTGCATGGATTAATCTAGAACCAAGCTTATCCAGTGTGGTGAAATTGGTTAATTCGTGCCAAAGAGAAACTTCCAGTGAGCATAAGAAACATTTTTGGATGATTAAAAATGTAAATAGGGCCTCCCTGGTGGCGCAGTGGTTGAGAGTCCGCCTGCCGATGCAGGGGATACGGGTTCGTGCCCCGGTCTGGGAGGATCCCATATGCCGCGGAGCGGCTGGGCCCGTGAGCCATGGCCGCTGGGCCTGCGCATCCGGAGCCTGTGCTCCGCAACGGGAGAGGCCACAACAGTGAGAGGCCCGCATACCGCAAAAAGAAAAAAAAAAAAAATGTAAATAGGTGTTGAGAGGGTACACACGTATGAATTTCTTAAAAAATGCAAATTCCCTGAAGGCCAAGTGTTTCAGACAGTCTAGTAGGAGAGGAGAAAGAAATACAAAAAATGTTCTTGAAAGATTCAAAGATGGGAAACCAGAGCTGGAACGTTCTATGACTAACTAGGACAACCTGGGGCCTAGCAGAGCTCTCCCCCAGCACTGGAAGAGCATCAGTGTCATCAGTGTCAGGGATCTTTAGCTCTGAGGAACCTGGCGCGGACATTCTCTCCTCAAATAGCGTATAGTATGAGCCAAGAAAATGCAGCTCCATCGATACTAAGCATTTTTTTTTTTTTTTTTTTTTTTTTGCGGTACGCGGGCCTCCCACCGCTGTGGCCTCTCCCGTCGCGGAGCACAGGCTCCGGACGCGCAGGCTCAGCGGCCACGGCTCATGGGCCCAGCTGCTCCGCGGCATGTGGGATCTTCCCGGACCGGGGCACGAACCCGTGTCCCCTGCATCGGCAGGCGGACTCTCAACCACTGCGCCACCAGGGAAGCCCGATACTAAACTTTTAAAAATAAGATCTTCCTTCAGAAAAAAAGATTTAAATAACCCCCTCCTGCCTATTGCCATCAGATTTTCAAGTCTTCTTCAAGTGGTAATACCATATCAAATTAGAACTTGTAGGGTTTGAGTGCGCATTTTAACTAAATTCCAGAATTCTAGATTCTGTTCCTTGATTTTGCTTGATTAATTTTTCCATAACCTGCAGGGATCATAGACTGTATACGGAAATATTCACTCTTGATTTGAAATTCTTTTGCTCAACGGATGGGGCCAAATTTATTCATCAGAGAATCCTAACCCTCCAATAAGAACTGGTTTCCTTTACTAAACAGAGTTTAGCAAAGTCTTGGTGAAGGATCTGGCTGAAACGTGAGATTCTCCTTGGGTATCAGTTCTCACTGCTCTGCTAATTCTCCAGTTCAGGATAATTAAGGGGTTTTTTTTTGTTTGTTTGTTTTTAGAGGTCTGAGATTAAGAGTAGTCACTGACTATGCCACCCTTCCTTCTTAATACCATATTCGTTTAATGACAGAAAATGCATTTGGGTGAAATAGAAAGCAACTCAAAGAAGCGCTCATGTAACATTCAATCCCATTATTTTTCCTCCTTAAATGTGAAAAACAGTTATTTACATCTTTGATAACCTCTTCTCAGAAGGCCAATCCACCTTTTCACTGGAGGATAAAAGGTTTAAAATTATAGCTAACATTTACTGAGCATGGTTTTCCCAGGGATATTTAAAAATTTTTAGGGTAGAAGTGAAGCCATACTCACTAAAAATGAAGCCATGATATGGGGGAAAGGGAGACACATGCTTATTTTATATTCCTATGCTAATAAAATAATAACATAATTTTTTTAAGTTAGCAGAGCAAGTAAGATGTACCCTGGCTTTCAAAACATTGGTGTTTGCCTTTCCCTTCAAATGGGCATTTGCAGGAGAAAATGTTACAGGCAGTTCAATGGATACTGCTCCTGGTTTAAACACAGCACTATGTTCACTCAAATTTCTTTTAGGTTATAGTCACATTGGCCAGTGCTTATTTTCATGGTTGATTTAATCCATCCTCTCTGCCAGTGTGGGGATTATTCCCTACAGTTATTCTCCACTGATCTGTCAGTTCAGATTAAAAAAAAGTTAAGTGACAAAGATGCGGTGGCTGATTCCTTTAGAAGGCTAGGCTGTACAGCATGTTTCTTTTTAAGAATCTGACTATGTTCTCTTCTTTTTAATTTCCCCCCAATCACTACAAATCTTCCTTATCTAGGCTGAACTTTAAACTCCATAAACAGGCAATTCAATTTTGTTCCTATACGACAACTTCTGGGTTGCCAAAAAGCTTAATAGATCTTACCTTATCGGTTCTTGCTTATTTTTTGAGAAGAGGAAATAGCGTATATCTCCCCTCACTTTACAGATGAAGAAATCTAAACTCAAGACATGATACTAGGACCATACATATCCTAGCTTTTCGTGGCCTGCACAATAAATGATAAAACTCTCCTTAAGCTACATTTATTTTTATATTTCGAGACACGGACATCAAAAATATACCCTTGCCAGATTTGTAATTCTATTCTAGATTCATAGAAAAGAAAACTGTAACAGTTGACTTTAATTGTGTAGCAAAACGTTTACTATTTAAAAGTTCCTCATATTACATCATAAATATTATTACTTTTCTCATTCTTATTTTCTGTTTCCATCTCTACAAGTAGAATTCTTTAGTTGGATCATTAATATACTTCATGGGTAATTTGGTTATTTTGTATTGATGTGCAAATTAGTCATTCAATTCACATAGTTTTATTTTAGGCTTTCACATGTAAAAAGTTAAACGAGGAAAGGCATGTAAGAGTTTTAGTGAAATAATTAATTACATTAATGATAACACTACTGGAAGAAAAGAGTCATCAAAAAAAGAATCCTGGGAAACTTCATAAAAAGCGATAGATGCTAGAATATCAGTGGTGTTAGAATGTAACGTGGTCATATCACCTACATGGGTACAAATGCTTTTGCAAAGGTCTCGTGGATTTTTGCCCGTCTGGTTGATCTTGCTGTGGGAAGTAAAGTGACATTCTTTTTACTTCATTAATGCAGTTGGACAAAAGAGGCAAACACAAATGTGTCAGTCAGCATAGGATAGTTTTACTGTGGTGACAAGCAGCCCCCAAATCTCACTGGCTTAGCCCAACAAAGATTTTTTTTTCTTTTCGGCTATCATAAGTTGGCAGGGGGTCTTAGCTTAGTGTAGTCACTTAGGTAACCAGCTGATGGGGCAGTCACTATCTTGAACATTGCCTAGGATGTGAGAAGGATAGAGAGCTTTTTAGGGTGGGAATTAGATGCTCTGACTCAGAAGTCATCCTGTCACTTTCTCTCACAACTCACTGGCCAGCACTAGCTACACGGCACCCCTAAAGTACAAGGGAGCCAGGAAGTGCCATACTATCAAGCCCTGGAAAGGGGGAGAGTCAGAAAAATTCAGTGAAAAGCATTAATGATCTCCACAAAGGCATCACTCTGCCTCCCAGATAGTTTCTGTATGTATTACTTTCTTCCCATTTTCATTTTCCTAAGTTTCACCTCATTATGCCTTGTCTGGATCATTGAAAGAGCTTATTAACTGGCCTCTTAAACTCTCATCAGTTTCCCTGCTCCCTCTTTCTCTCATTCATTAATTCAACAAATGTTATCAAATCACGTGTCAAGTGCCCCTCCGCCACCAGAGTTAATTTTCTAAAACATAGATGGGATTATACCATTAATTAAAAAATTAAAAAGAGAAGTATGATAGCTCCCATTCATCAGAGAATGAAATCATACTGCTCAGCCCGTACTGGAGAATGACTCTGGCTCCAGCCCACCTTTCTAGACTCATTCTAACCCCCTCTGAGAACCCTCACTTCTGGTTCAGAGGTAGAAGCTGGTGGTACATGGACGTAAAGACAGGGGTGCCCCACTCCCACACATACAGAAATAGAGTTTTTAAAAAGTTCAAATTGGTTGACAAGATTAAAAAGTCAGAGCGTCTACATAAAATATGCATTGTCCAGTGTTCTTAAAAATCATCTGGAAGGTGTGGTCACTTGACTCTTGCTCCTGTATGGGAACCAGAGCTGAGTAGCAGCTGCCCTGCCAGGTAGGGCTGGTGCCCACAGGAGCCAGGATGGCTTGCTGTCCCCTGCACTCCCATAAGAGGACATTCACGGTGTGCCCTGTATTACGATGAATAATGTGCACCCGACTGCCTCTTTTACCAAATCCCTTCCTACAGAAGGGAACCCGGTTTTAGTCAGTTCTTTTTTTCCCCCTTAATCTTCCTGCCTTCTCTCAGCAACCTGCATATAGTAGATGTTCACTAAATAATTGAGAAATGATCATTGCAGGAACTGTAATTCGATTTGCCACTTGTTAATTTTATCTCATTCTTTTTACCCTGTGTCACATGCTTGCTCTGGCTTGGCTCACAAAAAAAGAGATATAATGACAGAATTCTCGAGGTTACAAAGATCCACTGCTCGGGTTTCTAGGCGACTACATGCAAGTTATGTGACTTCTGAGCATGATTTTCAATTAACTTTGGAGAATGTTATACATTTATATAAAAAAATTAAGGCAAATTCCTATGTTCCTTTTTTTATAGCTATACAGGCAGAGGTAGCCATTCTGACACATCCGGAGCCACATCCTAAATTCTGGAGAATAATTTTGTTTATGAACTAGAAAGTTCATAAAGGAAGTGAATTAACATTTCAGGATTCAGGATTTGAAGGTGTGCTATAGAAATTCGACATGAAATACGTGTATATAAAATGTGGTCAAAGAGGAAATGACAGGCTTAGCATGCCCTGAAAGGTTATCTGGAAAAACAGAAGAGAGCTTCAGGTGGGTCTGAGATGGACAGATTAAATCATAATCTTAGAAGAGTGAAAAATGTCATCACAACACAGGCTGACCCAAATTCTACCCAGTCTGGGGAGAAACATCACAGAGCATATGGATTAAGAGGGTTTGAGTTGAAGGTCAGGTTCTTAATACGACCGGGCTAGCAGGATGTGAAAGTCAGCCAGGCATAACAAGCGTTGCCTTGATAGGGGGAGCAGGCAGAATCGCAATACAGATGTGGGGGCCCCTGGGTCAGTTACTATCTCCTAGTTCCATGGCTGTCCTCTACTTGCCATCAGCAAACGCGTGCCCTGTTCACCGCGAAAACTGGGCAAAAGCATAGGAGGATGAGCACAAATGAACTAACAGTATTGGTAAAACAACACTTACAGGTCCTTTCTGCTTACAGTGAATTAAATCATTAAATACAAACCCTAAACAGGTTATAGAAAAGCTGTTTAAAGAAAGATGGGAATGTGAATTTTATGGCAGCTAAGCATCTCATAAGTATGTTACTCTCTCCCCTCGTGAATGCTCTCATGGCTGCTTGCCTGGACCAGTGCAGCAGTCTTGTGTTTTCTCTTTCCGTTCATCTATTTTAAAGACCAGCTCCCCCCTCCCCTACCTGCCTTTCCTTCTCCCTCTCCCGTCTTCCTCCTTTCTTCCTCCCCCACTTTCTTCCCTTCCTTCCTCTCTACCCATCTTCCCTCCTTTCTCTAAGAAGTTATTAAGCGCCTACCACGGGCCGGGGGTTGTGCAGGAGGTATAAACATGAATTAGACTCTGATTCTGCTTTCCCAAAGTCCATTCATGTTCTATCTGGGAAAACAGACACGCAAATGCCCAATCATGATACAGTGTGATAAGTTAATATTTCTCCTTATTTAATGATTTTCACCATTTCTCTACGGCGCCAAAATAAGTCCTTACCCTTCACGTTAAAACCATTCACACCTCAGCCCTCACTTTTCTGGCATTGGCTCCACCGTTCTCCTACGCATACCCTGCGTTCCCATCGGACAGCCTGTGTATCGTTTCCCACACACGCCTGGCTTTCCTGTGTCCAGGCATTGGCTCATGCTTGTCTTACTCCCTGAAATGGTCTTTCCCCTCATTCCTCTCTGGCATGACCCTATTCTTTTTTCAAAACTCAGCTCATCTTTCTGCGTGGCCTCTTCTGCTCCCACTTAGCACGTAGTAGGTGCAAAGAAATACCTGGTTATGGTACATATGTGTCTCTTTTACACCTGTTAGGCATGCCGTGTTGAGACCATATTGAGATTTGAAGGCTGAGATAAGCTTTTTTTGATCTTGAACCTCCTTGAGAATCTGATAAAAATATCTACCCTTTTCCAAGAGACCTATTCATATTTGTAAATTTAACGTAACTTTTAAGGGGACTTCACACCCCTCTAAAGCCCATCCATACCTCCCTACAAAGGCTAAGAACTTCTGCTGGGGGATCAGGCTGCAGATCAGGTTGAAGGGCAACTGGCTTTCTCTGAAATACGTGGCCCTTGATGGTGTCCATTGATGCGGAGAGGTAGGTCCTCAGACAGAGATTTGGAAACTGGAAGGTGGGCCACAGGTGGTTGAGGGAACTCTGGCCCTTTGATGGTTTTTATTCTCTTGAGTAAGGTCTTGACTATTGTTGGCTGTGCTTTGGGCGTCCCGGTTGGGAAGAATCAAAGGCTCTCTCTGACACACAGAGATTCATTCTGAGTGAGCTCGATTACTCTCTGAGCTTCTACTAAAGTCGTGTTTAAATATCTAGTGCCGTCTCATTCCGTTAAGGGGGCTTAAGGTAATCCTATGGTGGCAGGTATCAGACACTGCAGTGCATTCCTGAACCAAGGTGCAGATGTTTAAAGAGGCTGTCTGAGAATTAAGTGGACACCTCTTAACTCTTCACCGAGGTTACAAATGCTTACAATTTTAAATCACAGTTTTGGAAAGAGTTATTAGTGTTCTGTGAGTCCCACTCTCTCCAGGGAGTAGGGGCTCTTTCCCCTTCACCTCATGTTGAGAAGGAGGGGTTTCCATGGAGCAACACAGAGGGCTTGTTTATGCCCTTGTGTAAGGGGACACATCGGACTGGTCAGGTGTTTGCTTGGAAAATGCAAAAGGGGAGAGACAGGCTGGTTAGCTGCAGCAATGCGGAAGCTCATGAGAGATGCCAGACCTGGTGGCTGGTACTTCCGGTGTGAGTGAGGGTTTCCTAGGGGCTGGATGAGAGAGCCCTGCATGGACCATCTTAGACCCTGCCTGACGGAGCCCCATGGAGGGCTGAACAGATCTCAGCACAGAGACTGTAAAGGCAGTACATCGCTCGCACCGAAGGATCTATACTAAGAGGCCAGGATTGGGAGGTTTCCAAAAAACCACAGAAATCAACCTCAGAAAAAGTCAACTGTAAGTATCTCCCAGTCCAATGAACATGAAGCCAGCTGGCAGAGTGCCGGTTGGACTGTACCCGTTTTTCTCACCTCTGAAGGGGTCAGAAACTGAAGACAGAGGAGAAGGAGCCAAAACTTGAGGTGGGAACAAAGGGAGAGAACATTTTGACTCTATTTCCCAAACGCAGGCTCTCTGCTCACCATTTGGCTGAGATGGAGGATGTGGGAGATGCCGAGGACTGAAACTTCAAATCATTTTGACTGTGACCTTCATCTGTACATTGTTTTTTTTTTAAATATTTTTATTTATGTATTTATTTGGCTGTGCCAGGTCTTAGTTGCAGCATGTGAACTCCTAGTTGCAGCATGTGGGATCTAGTTCCTGGACCAGGGATTGAACCCAGGCCCCCTGCATTGGGAGCGCAGAGCCTTAGCCACTGGACCACCAGGGAAGTCCCTGTACATTGTCTGTAATTGAAGTGAAGTGTTTGTATCACCTAGGAGCGACCACAGAAGCAGTGGGACCTCCTTGAGCTGTCATTTGGGAGCAGGGGAGGAGCCAGCCTGAGTCAATGAATTTAAAGTGACAGTGGGATCAAAGTAAAGTCAAACAAAGGCTCACCTGTTCAGTGTTTGGTTACACTGACCTTAGAGGGACAGAGCCTGGATTTGCTTTTTCCTTAAGAGTACAGATAGGTTACTTTGCAGCCGATACTTAGTAACGACTGGTTTAAGTGCAGGGTATTTTTTTCCTGTGTCTTTTTGCCTTGATGTTGCCCTTGTGAGTCTAAAACCCTTGCTGGGGGAAAGGGTAAGTTTCCCTTTCTCTGGAAATATTCATTCAGCATTTGACACATATTTATGGACCGTATGCTGCAGAGGCTGTCAAACTTCAGGGTGCAGAGCGATCACCAAGGATGCTTGTTCAAATGCTGATTCCAGGGCTCCACATCCAGAGATTCTGATGACATAGATCTCCAGGGGGCTGAGGAACGGGCAACTTTTCAACTTGCTTCTGATGCAGGAGGCAACTTGGTCCGTACTTGAGTAGGTCTGGTCTCTCCTGGGTTCCAGGCACTGTGCTGGGTGCCTATGATGCCACAAACAAGCAGGCATATTTCTTACCCTCAAAAATCTTAAAAGTTTGGTGGCATATGCAGATAGACTGCAAATTATTGATGCACATGAGCACGTATTTCTTTGGAGGTATATACAAACCATGGAACAGCAACAGGATTCGTGTAGACAAGAGAGAGAAAACACACTGTAAGTGGCAAGAAAGAAAGGTATTCCTACTGGTGTGAGAGCTGGGTTTGACGAGAAAGGAAAAATGAAGGGTGGAGTCTTTAAGGGACCCCCCACAGTGAAAGTGTGACTTCTAATTTGAGGATTCTTCTGCTAGGATTCTGCCAAATGCATAAGAATCAGAGCTGGCAGGGTCCTTGGAACTCTCAAACTCTTGTGAAACTCAACCTCACCCTTGAGAAATCAGGAAAATGAGACCCAGAGACCTTCAATGATTTGCTCAAGGGCACACAGAGGAAAAGGTAGGATGGCTTATCCGTATACTTTGGATCTATCTTGAACCAATAACCACTTATACCAAGGGGAGTCTTTTATTGGCTTCGAATTCTAAAGGCAGTTCTCATCTAATAATTACCTTGTAAACATGTGATTGAATGACCAAAATAAGTAGGCCTCTAGAACTTTCTTTTTAAAGAACTATTTTATCTAAGATAATACAAGCAAGTAAAAAAAATCCCCATGGTAATTTATTATCTCTTTGCTTTCAACCATAAATTATCAAACCTGAAAAATATTATTGGTACAAAAACTGAACTGAGTATACATCTTTATTTGTTCAGACCACACATATTTACTGAGTGCCTGCTGTGTTCCAGGCAGTGTTGCTCCCAAGCAAATCTGGAATACTAAAGAAGGAGAAATTCACATTAGAAAGGACTGCAGCTTTCTCTGGGTGTGTGCTGGCTTTTACAAACCATCACCGAGTACCGGCCATATGGGCAGTCAGTTTCTAGTTCTGGCTGATGGGGAGGTACTCTTCCATGCTTCTGAATTAGGGGGGGTCTTCCAGGAACTACTGTCCCTCCAATGCATTCAAGGGTGGGTAAAGCATCTTGGTGACATTTACTTCCTTCCAGCCTAAAGGATGGCTTACTGTAGAGGAGAGCGGGGGGTTCCAGAAAGAGAAACTCCTGCTCTGCAATAGAGCAGCTTGCTTATCCCGAGAAGGAAAGTGAGCTCCTGATCTTTCCCTTGGGAGGATTTCAGAGGCGTCCCACTCAGACTGAGACAATCCCACATCACCCGGAAGCTTTCATACTCTTGGGCCATGCTTGTGCATGTGCCCTCTGGTTTTGCTCCTTGCTTTCCAAGTGAAAGAATTTAAACAGAGAATGGATATTTGAAAAGACTCAAAGCCACGTTAGTAAGTGTTTTCTCTTTGATTACTGGTCAGTTAATAAAATCAGTTTCTACTCTGAAAGTCAATGGCAACAACGTTTCATTTTCCTTCAACTCCAGCAAAGGGGAGCAGGAGGATGGGGGAAACTGCTGACAGTCAGAAATACATACTTGGAAAGTACGTGGATCCAAACGTGGGAAGGTGACTCCGAAAGTGAAAGTCTTTCAGATGACACCTTACGCAGATTGTACTGGGTGTAGACTGACTTAGTTTCTCCCAAGTTGTAAGTCTTCATGGAGAAGAACACAAAGAACACTGCAGAGGCGGGGACCGTTTGGTGCCTCCACACACATTCTTACCCCCATGCCTGATTCTCCCTGCACCCCTGTGGCATGACTCACACCACAACCAGCAGGCACCGGCCAGGAGCTCAAAGGGGCCTCGGGGCAAGCTCTGTTCCCAGGTATTTCTCAGCCACAGCGCCTGACATCATAACCTTTTGTTGTCACATCTTCTTACGTGAGTCCCTGGATCGGTGGGGTAAGTGTCAAACGCAGCCCTGAATAAGATCAGAGTTGCGGGACTTCCCTGGTGGCGCAGTGGTTAAGAATCCACCTGCCAATGCAGGGGACACGGGCTCGAACCCTGGTCTGGGAAGATCCCACATGCCGCGGAGCAACTTAGCCCATGCGCCGCAACTACTGAAGCCCGCGCACCTAGAGCTCGTGCTCCGCAACAAGAGAAGCCACCGTGATGAGAAACCCGCGAGCCACAACTACTGAAGCCGCGCCTAGAGCCTGTGCTCCGTAACAAGAGAAGCCCCCCGCTTGCCACAACTAGAGAGAAAGCCCGTGCACAGCAACGAAGACCCAACGCAGCCAAAAATAAATAAATAATAAAAAGAACTGTACAAATATATATTTTCTTAAAAAAAAAAAAAAAGATCACAGTCGCTTTGTCAGTGTTAGAGTTTAAAAATGGAAATCAAAACACTGTGTTCCTACTAGTGTCCAGAGGGCCCCTGACAACAAGAAGTTCCAGTCCGTGAACTCGGACCTGGTTGATACTGTTTGAACATCTAACAGAGGAACACTGAAAAGATACAAAGTTGAATGTTGAGCCCTGTCAGTAGATCAAGAGACAGACGACTTCTAACAGTTCTGCTCGTATCATTACTGCTGTTACTACCATCATTACGTTACTACGGTTACTACTCTCATGGCCGTTACTGGCATTGTTGCCACTATTCTTATTAGAACGCAGGGGTAAACAGAACTTGAATCCAGGGAGGACTGCCTCGGTCTGCTCTCAATCAGCTTCTACCTTGACTGGCAGGATTGCCTCACAGGACAAGTGTGGCAAAAGGATGAAGTAACTAATTTGGGGCAAATTGTTTACCCGAACCTTAGGTCTTCTGTCTACGTGGAATCTAAAAAAATGGCACAAATGAACTTATTTAAAAAACAGAAGTAGAGTCACAGATATTACAGACAAACAACAACCTGTATGGTTCCAGGGGGAAAGGCGGGGAGGGATAAATTGGGAGATTGGGATTGACATAAACACACTACTATATAGAGAGTAGACAACTAATAAGGACCTACTGTGTAGCATAGGGAACTCAACTCAATACTCTGTAATGGCCTATATGGGAAAAGAATCTAAAAAAGAGTGGATGTAGGTATAGGTGTAACTGATTCACTTTGCTGTACACCTGAAACTAACACAACATTGTGAATAAACTATACTCCAATAAAAATTTTAAAAAAAGAAAAATGAGCAACTCCACGAGGATGTTACAAAACTAAAATGTTGTACTGCATGTAAAGCCCTTAGCTCAGTGCCATCCATGATGTAGGGCCATCCAAAGTGTTCATTCTTTCCTTTCTCCCTAACCTACCACTCTTCCTGCTCTGGAGGCTCCAACCTGGACTCCAACCTGGGAGTTTGAGGAAGAAAGAGGAATGGTATAAAGAGGATTAGAGGGAAAGTGTTCCCCCAGGAGAGCAGGCGTGCACTGCTCCAGGAGCTGTGATGCGGGGCCATTGGTACAGGAGGGCTGCCTGCCAGAGGGATGGAGGAGAACAGAAACTGTCCATGATCTAGTGGGCATTTATTTTCCCAACAATACAGAGTAATCAGCCTGAAAACACCAACTAACACAATAAAAAAGCTTACTGATCTTTCACCAAGGACTTACTATGTGCCACACTCAACCTCCTATAACCCTCGTAAAGTCCCCGTGGTTAACTTGCACAGATGGCTTAAGGACCCGTGCAAATGGCCAGTCACAAGTCGCACCAGGAAAGTCCTTCTGGCAGTGATCTGAGTCTGTATGAACCTCCAGAAAAATTAACATTGTATATCGTTATGAAAAATTAACATTGTATATCATTATGGAAACATTATGTTAATGGGAAGGAGATTCTTTCATATGGTTTATAGGAATAGAACAGTGAGCCTCTCTCAAAAGTCCTAACCTGTACACAGCTCTCCCCGACTCAGCAATGAATGGGAAACACGAACCTTTCTGTGGCTGTAAAGCAGGATTCTCAAATTGAGAGCACCATAAATCTCAGTCACGGAAGTGGGATGAAACACAGGGAAATGTTTTACTTAAGAGCACAGAGGTTAGGGGTTTGGTTACGTTTTACTTTTGATCACCGAAGCTTCATCCAGACCATCTTTTGGAAGGTTTTCACTGTCACGGTTCCATGGTCAAAGATTTTTTTAAAGTTGCCTACTCTAAAGCTCAGGAGGCTGACTGCCATCATTTGGGCTTAACATGGGCATTTCTAAAGAACTACTAGGAATAATCTTTTCTTTTTTGCAGAGCCTCAAATCTTTCTAATGTCTTTGCTACAGTTTGGTTCATTTGTCCTATAAAATAGAGTCATGATTAATTTAGCATCCAACTTTCCAGTTCAAATAAGTATTTTTTTATATAGGAGTAAGAGTTTTAAGTTTAGACTGTTGGGATATGTGTTAATATGAATCCCAGGTTTTGTCAACTGGATTCAGAAATAGGAACAGCCACACAAAATATGACTATTAGGATAATGATAACAACAAAACTGAAATGCAAACAGGCAGAACTTTTGTTTCATGCTCTTCCTTCTGAATCCCCAGCAAGAATGTTCCCAATATCCCTGGAACTAACTCAACTCTCTCTAGAATCTTTAGTTCATTCTTATAAGGTCTTTTATCTTTACTGCAGAGAAAGGTAGAATCTTGCTTTAACCAAAGCCTATGTCTAGCTTGGAGAAAGTGCCTGGAGGTCGTATTAATGAAGTCACGATTTTCAAAAGAAATATGAGGTGACCTGCTTACTCAATTACAGTAAACAGATTTCTCCTGTTGGAATTACTGCTGAACAGTAAATCTCTTCAAGAAAAGCCAGGCAACCTACTCGGCTGGGATCCTGCCCACGGCCAGTGCTGTGATTCAAAGCGCAGCCAGGAGGATCTGGGTGAAGCAGCCAGGGGGACCTGCAGTCAGGAGGAGAGCTCCAGTCCCCAAGTGTAAATGTCTGCAAAACACCACCACGCACCACGGAGCAATGGAAACTGCGTGTACCACGTGTGCAGAGCATCCCGAAATGTCAGAGCCGGAGAGGGACTTGGGAGATCTCCCTAAAAGAGCTGGACTAAACTCCTTTACATGGTGGGAACTTCTCCTGCAGGGCTCTGGTCAGAAAACACCCAACACCTATTTCCCAGTCTCTGTTGCCAGGGAATCTCCTGAGGGTAGGAAGCCAATTCCATTGTTAATTCTGACTGTCAGGTGATATTCTTAGAAAACGGAAGATCTACCTCTCTGGAAGTGTCCAAATTCTACTTCTGCAGCAGTACCACAGAAGCAATACAAGATTTCTTTGACATTCCTTCTAACACAATTAACACAAAATCTAAGTTTTCATTAGATTGTCCTAACAAGACAGCTTGCTCATCACCTTCCGTGTTTACTCTGAATCCAAAATTTTAAGGGGATGGATGGGAAGGGATGGATTTGTACCTCAGGGGATTTATTCATTCATAAATATCTGAATGCTTACAATGTTCAGGCACTGTTCTAGGGATAAAGAAATAAGACAAAACAGATAACTATTTGTGTCCTTAGGGAACTTATATCCTAGTGGGGGAAACAGATAAGAAACAAGATATATGAACAAAGAAGACAGAGTATGCTGACCAGAGATTTATGGCTCAGATAATGTTCTAATCACAGGAGAGACATGATGGCTCCTTAGAACCACGTGACGGAGACAATCAACTCTGAAAATAGAAGACTATTCTCCCCTCAGCACAAAGCCCCTTCCTCTTTTCCTTATATAATCTCCGAGCAAAACCTGGGGAGTTGGGAGCTGGTTCTTTGGGACACGAATCCATCTTCTCCCCCGGATGGCTGGCTTCCTCAATAAAGCTATCTTTCTTTTTACCCAACACCTGCCTCTCAGCATGGGATTCTTGAGCAACGAGCAGCTGAACCTGAGGTTCAGTAACCTGAGTTCAGTGGTAATTGCTAAGGAGAAAAATCAAGCAGAGGAGAGAGAAAAAGAGGGTGTGGAGATATGGACATTTTAGATAGGGAAGTGAGGAAGGCCTCACCAAATAGGTGAGGGAAGAAGACATTCAGACTCATGTTGAAGGTGCAAGACTAGCAGTGCGGCTGATGTGTCTGGGGATCAGCAAGGAGGCAAGTGAGGCTGGAGTGGGTGGGACAAGAGGGAAGGTCACGGGAACCAGATTAGAAAGGTCAGGGAAAGCGGCAGGTGTGGGGTCCTGTACACCAGCTTTTACCAGCTTTTACTGAGTGAGGTGGATTCTCCTCAACGCTTTTCGTTCCAACCAGAGGTCCCTCCGGGCTTCCTCTGTAGGCTGAGGCTCTTCATTGACGAGGGGAGTGAGGAGGAAGAGAGAGGGTAGCTGGAACCCTGGACGGCTACCTGGTCACGCACCCCTGCCTTCCTTCCCGAGATGCTGCTAAAAACTGCCCACCCAGGATGACTCTACCCAAACAGGGGTGTAGCCTGCTTCCCTGGGGACGGACCCTCCTGACTGTTCCTCAACTCAGGATGACGGCCCTTTCACTGGGAACGAAGCAGGTCACACCAGGTGTTTATTTCTCTGCTTCCTGCCCTCATCCTCCCTTCCCAAGCAGCTCTCCTCACTCCTCTCTTAGAAGATGGGAAAAGCAGGGGATGGAGGGGCCCCTGTCTGCGGTGGGGCAGGGGACTTCCGCCAGGGCCCTCTCTCTGGTGGCTCTTGACTCATGTGTTTTTTCTTTTGCTTTCATCCAGCCAAATCCGTGTTTTTAGCTCAGGCTGATCACAGATAGTTCTGCCTTCCTGCTGGCTGGGAGAACAAAATTAGTGTGCCGTACACAAGTCATTGAAGGTTGTCCTTCAGCAAAGCCACATATAAACTAACGAGCGGCGGTGTTCTCTTAATTTTAAAAATAATCAGTCCTGTTTTGAGGTGACTGCATCTTCATTTTGAGATTTAAGGCTTTAACAGATGTTTTTCATCCACACTTGAGGATTTGGATTTCTATCTCAAGACTGGTTGTGGGAATGAGGGTCTTTTATGAATAAGTCTGTGCTTATGGACGACAACCTCCTTTGTGTTCCTGAGTCTCATGAGATGAAAACATAGATAAACATTTGTGTATCAACCAGTAAGGACACTTATCCCTTGCACACGTTATATATAAAGCTGTTATTTTCCTAAGTGTGTGTAATGTGTTGAAACTTACTTTGAGCTACTTTGCAACCTTGGAAAGTTATTTTTCAAAAAAAAAAAAAAAAGAAAGAAAGAAAGAAAGAAAAAGATCCAGTGCACAGATCTGAAAGGCTTCCCACCTTTTACAAGATATTTTTTTTTCTTTTTCTGCTCATTGTAAAACACTGTGAAGTATTGCGCTGTGGGGCTATGTACTCTGGATTGCCCTAGATTCAGGGAATTCAGAGTTAAGGCTCCAACAGTAACCTTAACACTGCCTTCTCATGGGGTTACAGCAGTCTTTTGTTATGTAATCACATCATCCAAAAGAGCTAAATTCTCCACCGCTTATCTGCTATTCCACCTGCAACCCCTCTTTGAAGTCGATGGGGCTCTGGGCATTGGCAGGGGGCAGACATACCACAGGAGAATTAGGCCCTGTGCATTCAAAACTACAAAATGACACATATGTGCATTTCTTATCTGTGAGGAAAGGTTTAAAAGGCCACCATTTTGCTACTTGATGGTGCCTTCTGGAGGAGCTATGTGCAAAAAAAGAGTGTGGGCTCTTCCATTTATGTAAGTCACATTCTGTGTCACGTCACCAAGTCGTATATAGTTGTTGGATAAAAGCCTCCATTGCACAGGAAAGGTAACCTTGTAAAAATGACAAGCATAGGCTTTCTCGCTGTTTTATGCAATTAAAATGTTAACCTTGACATTATACTAGCCCTGTGGTTTTCTTTCAATGTCCTTCAGTGTGTGAACCTGAGGATAACTCTTTTTAAAAAGTGTAGACTATCTCTCGAGAGGTAATCTCCTTCCTGCTTGTGTTCTTTAAGGACAGCCCCAGGGATTGGGGTCAGCCAGTGGCCACGGCCGCTGTTTTGGGTTTCCTTCACCATCTCCATCCCCTCATTTCTTCCAAGAACTTTCCATCTCACCCTATCCCCCGCCTCCCCTGTTATTTAGCGACTAGCAGCCTGGGGAGGGAAGGGAGAGGACAGGCAGCAAAGACTGGTCCCTCCACCGTGGTCCTCCCGAGCGTGGACACCATCTTCTCATTCATGGAGGGTGCTGGGTAGCTCTCGAGAGAAAACTCCTTGGAACCCTCTCCAAGTCCTGTCTCTCCAGAAATGCAGTTGAGTCTTTTTCAATTCTCTCTTTATCCTGTGTCTCTCCCCCTTCTTTGTTCTTATCTATACCCAGGAGTACCTTGTTTTTATCTACATAGGGGAAAAACAAACAGGATGTGGGTGACATGGAAGGGGCCTTTTCAAGGCTGCTTGCAAGCGGCAAGGTCCTCTTAGAAAGCCCTCATAAAGGTAGTGTGTGTATAGGTGTGTGTCTGAGCTACTGAACCCAAGGGGAGAAGCTGCGAGACAGCTTCCAAAACAGTTATCAAAACCTTGGGCTGAAAATTTGCAGCAACGTGGATAGACCTAGAGATGATCATACTAAGTGAAGTAAGTCAGACAAAGAAAGACAAATATATGATATCACCTATATGTGGAATCTAAAAAAAATGATACAAATGAACTTATTTACAAAACAGAAACAGACTCACAGACATAGAAAACAAACTTATGGTTACCTAAGGAGAAAGGAGTGGGGGAGAGATAAATTAGGAGTTTGGGATTAACAGATACACACTACTGTATATAAAATAAACAACAAGGACCTACTGTATAGCACACGGAACTATATTTAATATCTTGTAATAACCTGTACTAGAAAAGAATCTGAAAAAGAATATATATATAAAACTGAATCACTTTGCTATACACCTGAAACTAAGACAACTTTGAAAATCAACTGTACTAAAATTAAAGAAAAACAACAACAAAACTTGGGCTGAAATGATGAGAGGTGGACAGGGAAATGGGTGGATCCACTCCTGGGCCCACAGCGGTAAGGAAAGGAGTCAGTGACGGGCAGCTGGGTTGTGTTTGCTGGGCTGGGATAGGGTATCTGGCCTCGCGGGGCCCACTTCCCACAACGCCTCAGCCCTGGCTGGCAGAGCAGAATCGCTGCTCCCTTTTGGGCTGCCCTAGGGAGGCATCACCAGCAATTTGGAGTGGGTGATGCTCTGCTGCTTCTGCCTGGTATGGGAGCAAAGCAAGGGGACCCAAAATCGTACTGTTTTTCAGAAAAGTGTTTTGATATTCCAGCTGGAATTACAAGGCTGTTTGTTCCTACACAGAAATACTGGAAATCTCCCTTTTACCACAAATGAAGCTTAAGCCCCAGGCGACTCAATGGCACAGGTCCCTTCAAAAGCCCTGGGGAGAGCTTAGCACTGTGTTCACCCAAGGACATGCTTTACTGAGATACGTTAACTGCAACTGGCTAGTCTGTTGAATTTTTCCGCTCTGATCCCTGTCCCTCCCCCATCACTCTTCCTCCATCAGGCGGTACTTGGAGCGGTTGTAGGCATTTGTGGGGAAGTTGAGTTGGGGCTGTATTTAGTATTGGTTTAGTGGGATCTTACCACCTATCTTTGTGACAAGGATATACACAGACACAGGAACTTGTTCAATAGCGCCTGGCACTTGGAGGTTTGTGGATGGTAGAAGCAACAATTGCAACGTACAAAGCTAGAAGCCAGTTTGTGAAAAATTCCTCCAAATCTCTAATAATAAAACTAACTCAATAGAGGCTTTTCTCAGATTGGACAACAATCCTAAAATTTACCGGTAACAAATGATGCTATGAGAAACTTTTCTAAAGTATCAATAATTTTTAAAAAATAAGATTAATTAACCATGACAGGGGAAGCACTGCATCATCACTCAATAATCTCTATAGATATTGACATTACAAAATTCTTGTCATCAGAAGAGGCAATCAAAAAATATTAACCAAAAATGTAGGCGATATTAGAGAGTATGATAGATTATATTTGGGGATTTGTGATATTTATGTTTTTTTCCAAATTTCATATTTCTAATGTATTGTGATTTCTTTCCCCATTCTAAAAATGTTAACTTTAATACATAGCTTCATATTCTTAATTTTATATACTTTTTCTTAAAGAGAGCTTCAGGCTCTTCAACCTGAGATCTGCCCTTGAAGAAAGAATATTCTGATTTGTTAAATATTGACCTAGAAAAAAGATATTTTTTCTTTTTAAAGACATGGTTAACTATCAGTTATTTTAAATATATACTAGTAACTGCAGACGTAGTCTTCTGAGACTTTTGTAGAATTCAAATCAACAGCAATGGATCAATAATGAGCCATTATCTGGTGGCTCTCGTGGGCATCTGAACAACCCCAGGCCGTAGTCACGACTGCTGCTTCTGAGCCTCTTCTGATGGATCCTCCAAAATCCTGACCCAAAATCAGAACTGAAAGTCCCTAATGTCAAAGCCAATTAAAAACAGGAACAAAGAAGTTCAGGGACAATCTAAATCCCAACTCTGATGGGAACAACCAATAAATAGGGCCCTCTGGCACAGGAAATAGAAACCATCAACTCCTATTTGGACAGAAGTCCCTGGTACAAGGATTAACATAAAAAAATGATGCTCCGTGCACGCTGAGAGTACACCCAAATAGCAAGCCTTTCTATTTGGAAAGGAAGCCCATAGGCTTTTGGTATTCTGCAGAAAATTCTAAATTCCTGGCCTGTTTTTCTGAATTCAGTTAAATATTCAGATTAGGGGGGGCTTCCCTGGTGGCGCAGTGGTTGAGAATCTGCCTGCTAATGCAGGGGACATGGGTTCAAGCCCTGGTCTGGGAGGATCCCACATGCCACGGAGCAACTAGGCCCCTGCGCCACAGCTACTGACTGAGCCTGCGCATCTGGAGCCTGTGCTCCGCAACAAGAGAGGCCGCGATAGTGAGAGGCCTGCGCACCACGATGAAGAGTGGTCCCCGCTTGCCACAACTAGAGAAAGCCCTCGCACAGAAACGAAGACCCAACACAGCAAAAATAAATAAATAAATTAAACCACATTAGAGAATGGCTGAAAACACTTTAAAATATATATATATTCAGATTAGGTAGTGACCCCCAAGGTAACACTGGAAGTGAAAACCCTGAGGCAATGATTATAACGGATGCCAGAGTATAATAATACATTCTAGAAAGTGGACTCATACAGAATAGTCTCAACTGGCACTTCCGTAGTGATATAAGGGGAGCATGGGTTTTGAAGGCCTGGGCTTAAGTCTCTACCACTTACTGACTGACCCTGACCCTGTGTTACTTAACTTCTCTGAACCTCAGCTCCCTCATCCATAAGTGCTAGTTCAATGACGTCCACCCAAAAGGATGTTAGAACGAATGCATACAGTGCTCTGGGTGCTGCAGTGTCTGGATACTGGTAGATGCTCAATGGACGACAGCTATCATTTCCTTTGTGGGTTTATGCCGCTGCTGCTGTTCGAAGGTCAAAGTCTTAGTCTCATCGGTAATAGCTGCTTTTATAAGCAAGCATGACTTTAGTTTCAACAATGCTAATTTATTGGCTACTGACAGGCTGGTAGTTCTGGTTGATTTAATGGGTTGGATTCTCTTAATTTGTGAACTTGGTTTCCATTTGTTAGAGGCCCAGAGGTTTTCAATGTTGTTCATGTATCTAGTACTTTATGGACTGAATTTGCAAATGTAATGTTTCTCCCTACAGTTAAGTAACTACAGATAGAAGAAAAATAAAAAAGAGAATAACAGTAACGAGGGTTTTTCTTAAAGGAAAGGAAATTGAGTCATATTCCAGGGTGGTTAACGAATTGACTCTTCTAACAATGAAAACTATCTGTTGAAGCCTTCTAGGAGTAAATTTAACTCATTTCTATTTTCTTTTACAAATATTCAATGGGAATCACGTACACGACAGTTCAAGGAATCACATTTCAGGACATTCTTTGCACATTGAAGAACATTAGCAAAGTCCTGTTTACCATCTTACACTTTCTGAGAGGTATAATACTGCCAATTTAAGCCAGCCTTTCCCCTTCAGGTTGTGCTTGTATATTCTCACTGTAATTGCACAGCAGAAAAAAACCTCTACAGGCATCCCCACACGTAAAGATGATGCCTAGAAACCTTCTCAAATTTTCTACCTCGAGGACTATAACTGCTAATAAAAACCACAAACCCTTCCCGCACATCTGTATAAATATCCTGATTGTGGCATGAACACTTGTGACCAGTTCATTTATACTGGTGCCATGTTAATAAACCCAGTATAAAGTCAGAGTGCTGTTCTGACTTCCGTTACTTGTAAGTGTTATGAGAAAGGCACTTTTAAGTTGAACATATTTTTAGTTGAACACATTTTAGAAAACACCTAGATAGGCATTTTGTTGATTACAGAGTAAGAAGTGCAAGATTAGTAATGTTATTGTTAGTAATTGTATGCCTTTGGGCAAGTTACTTGATTTCATTAAGCATTAGCTTCTTCAAGAGTAAAATAGGGGAAGGATACCTTCTTAAAAAATTATTGTGAAGATGAAGTGAAATAAAGTATCTAAAGAGCTTATCTCAGCACTAAATGTTCAACAATGATAATTATTATTGTTTTGGCTTACAAGACTCACTGACTTTTGGAATTGAGCATGCTAACTTGTGAATTTGTGTACTATACATAGTTGAAGAAAGGTTTCTTTTTTTTAAAAAAAAAGATAGATTATGAACTTGGCTGGGCAAGGATTGGCCTGAAGGTATAAATCTTGCCTCTTTTAACATACCTTACTTGACTGAGAACCTTTCAACTAAATGATGGCCTGTATGATTCCACTTTCTAGAATTTATTATCACACTCTGGCATCCATAGGAATCATTGTCTTAGAGATTTCAGCCCTAGGCTCACATTTGTGGTCACTACCTAGTCTAAGTACCTGACTGAATTCCAGTAAAACTGTCCAGGAATCTAGAATTTCCTTCAGAATACCCCAAACCTAGAGGTCCCTTTCCAAACAGAAAGGCACACCAACTTGCATCTATTTTTAGCTTGTGGGGAGCATGAGTTTTATGGTCATCTTTGGAAGGGGACTCTTCTGCCTAGACCTGATATGATGGTTTTAATTTCTTATGCCAGGGGACCCTGTTTATTGGCTGTTTCCATCAGGATTGGGATAAAGATTGTGCCTTGATTTCTTTGCTCCTGTCTTTAACTGGCTTTGTTTTACTCAATATCCTGACTCTAATTGGGGATCAGAAGTTTGGGAAGATCATGTGATCCACGTATTTCTCATATAGAGACTAGTGAGAAGTTTGTTAGGAGTTAATCATGGTGACATGACTGAGGTGATTGGCTTGTTCGGATGTCCAAGACACCCAACCAAATGTTGGTTCGAGAGATGTTGATTTGAATTCTCTAAAGCTCTTCAAAGACCATTTCTGTAGTTTGTACATTTTCTCTTTTGTGTCCTTGCCCATTTTTTCCTGTAATGCATCCAGCCTTTTATTACTGATTTGTAAAATCTTTATATACTACAGGCACTTCCTTCTGTCATATATGTCATAACCATTTTTTTCCCTCAGGTTGTCATTCACTGTTTCATTTTGGGTTTTTTTAATACAAAGATCTTTTCCATTTTTATATATCAAATCTTTGAAGATTTTCCTTATGGATTTTTTTCCTTTGCTTTTATTTTTGGAAGTGCCTAATCCCATGTGAGATGAGATAAATATTGCTGAATGGTGTCTGAGCAAAGGCGTGACATGATCAGGCCCGTGGTTTACTGAAATAGTCAGATACCGTGTTTGGGAGAGTTTGAAGTGGATTGAAGAGGAAGAGGGGCAGTGTTGAGTGTAACGTTTTTGGTAAAAAATAATAAAGATCTGAACTAGGTCTTCCATGAATTATATTTCCTAACTACCTGTTTTCTCTAAGAGGAATTAATGAGATTATATCTTAGGACTTAAGTGCATTCCTCTCTTCCTCCCTCCTTTCCTTTTCTGTGAACATATAGACCACGTGGTCATTCCGAAAACTGCAGCTTGATGGGACCTGGCCGTATAGGACGAAGTTGGTACCCGCGTTTTGCTTCCATGTTTTACTGAAGGAAGGGAAGTCGGTCCCTGGTACCTCCAGAGTATCACCCACCCCATCCAGTCCACAAGATCAAATCTTTTTGCATCTTCCAACAGTCACAAGAATGAGAAAATTGTGAAAAGACAGAGGATAAAGACCATTATAATCTCAGAATGTGGGGTGTTTCTATGCATCCATATAAGATACCTAAGCCGAGGAACAAAAACATAAAGCAGTATCAGTAGTAAAGGCACTAACTGAGTTATAACAACTGTTGCCTGTTCAAGCACACTGGCAAGAGCAGCGGTTCCCCCAGTGTGGCCCTCCATCCAGCAGCAGCAGCATCACTTAGGAACTTGTAAGAAATGCACATTCTTAGGCCACATCCTAGACCACCTTGTAGAAAACTCCTGGGGGAGCTCAGCAATCTGGTTGTTGGGGTTTTTTTTGATTATTTTATTTTTTTTAAATATTTGTACAGGGTTAATATTTTCTAAATTTAATTTAATTTAATTTTTTTATACAGCAGGTTCTTATTAGTTATCTATTTTATACATATTAGTGTATATATGTCAATCCCAATCTCCCAATTCATCCCAGCACCACCACCCTTCTCCCCGCTTTCCCCCCTTGGTGTCCATACATTTGTTCACTACATCTGTGTCTCTATTTCTGCCCTGCAAACCGGCTCATCTGTACCATTTTTCTAGGTTCCACATATATGCGTTAATATACGATATTTGTTTTTCTCTTTCTGACTTGCTTCACTCTGTATGACAGTCTCTAGGTCCATCCATGTCTCTACAAATGACCCAATTTTGTTCCTTTTTATGGTTGAGTAATATTCCTTTGTATATATATACCACATCTTCTTTATCCATTCATCTGTCAACAGGCATTTAGGTTGCTTCCATGACCTGGCTATTGTAAATAGCCAGCAATCTGTTTTTAACAAGCCCTGCAGGTGACTCTGCTGCCTGTTCAAGTTTGAGACCCACTGGACTAGATCAGTCCTCAGGTCTTGATCTCCAACAGTCATGCATCACTCAATCAATATTAAATGCCTCTTGTGTCTCCCTCCCACCCTCCCTATCCCACCCCTCTAGGTGGTCACAAAGCACCGAGCTGATCTCCCTGTGCTATGTGGCTGCTTCCCACTAGCTCTCTATTTTACATTTGGTAGTGTATATATGTCAATGCTAAAACAAACAAACAAAAAAGTTAAATGCCTACTATGTGTTCAGTTCTGCAAGTACTTATGATGCTCTTTCTGCAACTAGCTCTATGATGGATGCTGAAGCTACAAAGGAAGGAAAGATGCAGGTGCACATGTCATGAAAAACATAATTTGGATTTTACCCCAATTTCTTGGCTCACTGATTGTTTCTTTCAAGTCCAGGCAACTAGTATGTATTGCAATTCTGTAAGTCTTGTGCTGAGCTAGTCATGGTGGAGGCTCCAAAGGAAAGAACAGACATACCCCTGACCTCAAGGAACTTAGAATTTCATTGGGACCAACTGAACGTGCAGGAAAGAGATAGGATCAAGATAAGATGTGGATTGGGCTTCCCTGGTGGCGCAGTGGTTGGGAGTCCGCCTGCCGATGCAGGGGACACCGGTTTGTGCCCCCGTCCGGGAGGATCCCGCGTGCCGCGGAGCGGCTGGGCCCGTGAGCCATGGCCGCTGAGCCTGCGCGTCCGGAGCCTGTGCTCTGCAGCGGGAGAGGCCACGGCAGCGAGAGGCCCGCGTACCACAAAAAAAAAAAAAAAAAAAAAAAAAAAAAAAGATAAGATGTGGATTAAATACTCAGTTCAGGGGTACAAACTTGGAATACTTAGAGATTCTCCTTTTCCACTGTACTAATCTTCAAATGACTGTTTTACCCAAGATTTTGGCTCTGGAGAAAAAAAAAATCCACAAGAAGAAATAAATACCATCCCTAAAAGCCTGTATTTTTGGTATTGGGTCCATCTGTTTTGATCTTCATTCCTGGCGGGGCAGATCTCCCCTAAAACCTTCTATCCCCTTTCTTGGTGAGTCCTTAGGTTACAATATTCAAAGCTTATTTGACAAAACTTGCCTCATAACTTTTGAATTTGCATGGGAGAATGGAGTGTGAAACTGAGAAAATGTGATCATTTTCAAAAGGGGAAAGAAGGTGGTTTTTGGAAACTACTGACTGGAGAAGTTGATGTTATTCTCATGCAAAACTCACAGCTAATGTATTAAATAAATGATTTGTAACTGCTTAAAAGGAGCTGTGTTGATAACTGAAAGCTGGCATGTTGATAACTGAAAGCTAACCATGAACAAATGAAATAATTCTTTGCTTTTCTCCAAAAAACCTTAGCTTTGTAGATCTGGAAGAAGCTATAAACAAAGTACTATTATTATTTGGATTTAGGCAGAATAGTCAACAAAGTCGCTCTTATATCTGTGTGAATAAGTTGGAAAGATGTAGGCTACATGGCTTCATAAAGTTCATAAACCACTGAGCAAGCAAATGCAGAAGCCGTTTCAATGGGGTGGTGTCGACCCAGACAGAGCTCTCCGATGTGCCGCCTCAAAGGTCTGTCCTTAGCCCTTTCCTGTTTAACATTTTCATTACTGGACTAAGGGACAGAGGGAATGGCTGCCAAGGCAGTGACTGGCAGAATGAGGGTCCAAAGAGTTCATGACGGGCTGGAATCATGAAACACACCTGACAAAATAAAGTACCACGAAGATAAGGTTAACAATCTATGTGGCAGTTTAAAATACACGAGTACACATGCATACACACCGCATACACACAGGCACATGCACACACCCGCAGGCATGCCCACGCACACAGGTGCCTCTGCAGAAGTGCTAGACTGAGGATCCCCTGGTAACCGCAGCACATATTGAAAAGCTTCCCAGGTTCTGAACGACCGTGAGCAACAACTTCTGAATGATGTGCTGCCCAGAGCTCATGTGATCAATCAAAGAACAGAGCCTGGAACAAAAGCTGTAAAAATCCCCTGCACGCAGGGCCGGCAGATCCTACTGGGGAATATTGTGTTCAGTTTTGGATGCCATGATTTACAAGGGGCGCTGGAAAGAATCCCATCATTCCTTGATGATGCTGGACGACCCTGAAATAAACACAACTGAAACTTCTAGGGACGTGTCAATTCTAATTTCACAGGATGGCCAAGAGAAGTGGAAAAACTACTAAATAACACTGAAAAACACTTCTGAACTTCTAGATGGCCTTTGTCCATCCTAGAGGACTGAAACGTAAAATTCTTGAGAACAGAAAAGGCAAAGTTACTCTCCAGCATTTTATCAAGATACAAATGGGGTACACTTTTCCCTATAGCATTAAAATTAAAATAATTTCAATTAAAGACAGCATTCCAAGGAACATGACTATTCAAAAGACTGAAAGGTAAACTTTCCAATAAGAAGGTTGCTGTGGCCTGAACTGTGTCTCCCCCCAAATTCATATGTTGAAGTCTTCTGCTTGAACCTCAGAATGTGAATTTAATTAGAGACAGGGTCTTTAAAGAGGACATTCAGTTAAAATGAAGTCATTAGGGTGGGCTCTAATCCAACATGACTGGTGTCCTCATAAGAAGAGAAAACTTGGATACAGACATAGAGAAAAGATGAAGACACAGGAAGCAGACAACTACCTACAAACAAGGAGAGAGGCCCAGAACTGATCCCTCCCTAAACGGCTCTCAGAAGGAACCAACCCTGCCAACACCTTGATCTTGGACTTCCAGCCTCCAGAACTGTGAGAAAATAAATGTCTGTTGTGTAAGCCACTTAGTCTGCGGAGCTCTGTTACAGCAGCCCGAGCAGACCAACACAGAAGCTTAGTGAGGGCCGAAGATGGTGGCTGTCCTTTGGCTCTAGCATTTGTCACCTGCCATGGGTGCCTGTGAGCCATGAGTCCCTCCCCCAAGCACTTTACTTTGCTCCTGTGGCATTGGGCACTTGGTAGCACAGTCTAAGGTCCCTGTCCCTCCTCTACCAGCTTTCTGTTCCCTCTGTGGTCTTCGGGGAATCCTGGCATGCCCCGTATTATTTGGGACACCTCCATTCCACACTTCACTGAACTCTGGCCTCCACTTTATTTCTGGTTATTTGTTACAATGTTTTGCTGAGTTATGTAGAAGTCTTAAGCTTTTACAAAATCAAATTTATTCTGCTTTTTCCTTACGACATTTTATTTATTTAAAAAAAATTTTTTTTGATGTGGACCATTTTTTAAGTCTTTATTGAATTTGTTACAATATTGCTTCTGTTTTATGTTTTGGGTTTTTTTTTTTTTTTTTTTGGCCACGAGGCATGTGGGATCTTAGCTCCCCGACCAGGGATCGAAACTGCACCCCCTGCATTGGAAGGCAAAGTCTCAACCACTGGACCGCTAGGGAAATCCCTTTTTCCTTTCAACCTTTTAATGAAGGATGTACTTTTCTACACTTGGTCTGAGGGTCTCAGTGACTGAAGAGCATCAGTTTGGGGGAATGTTCTAGGTCAGGGGTCTTCCCTGTTTGAATTGCATTTGGAGAGATCCAAGTGCTTTGGCTCTCCAGTCTGAAGTCAGGGAGGCCCCTTTGGGACTGCAGGGAGAGGCGGGCAGGATGCTGAGATGGAGCCTTTGACTGCTGGCTGGGGAATGAAATCACAGTGGCTGGCAGCAAAAAGCATGGCCTGAAGGAACTTGCCTAGGGCAGATGCCTGCACGCTAACTTAATCAAGCTGTTGCTCCCCACCTTTACCCCGGCTGCGAATTCACCCGAGTCTTTCCTGCCTGGAGGACCTTGACATCTGCAAAGGCCCTTTGGAGTTGAATGAGGACCCACATGCAGAAACAGCATAAATGCCAATGAGATGGGGAGCCTCTGAGTGTGATTTAGGTTTTAAGCAGATGCCCCTTAAATCCAGTGCATTTAATTCTCAGAATTTCTAGATTTCAACATTCAATTATGAATGAAGCCTGGACCATGTCTGAAAACAATCCCAGCTCCTCATTACCTATTTACTAGGAGTTTTCTGCTGGGCAGGGAGGGTCGTTTTCATGGCCTGCTGTGAAACTGACACACTTCTGGCTGGTTTTGTTTTGTTTATTTTCAGTGTCTTTCAGAAGTACCAATGCTGTGGGCACAATTCAGGGAATGGGGTTTATTAATTATTTGGGCTCTCTCTCTAAGTGAACCCAAACAGATCTTTATGAGACAGATGAAATACACAGCAGGAGCCAAAAGGGTTGGCAGATAACATTGTCTGTTTATTCAAAAAAGATGAAAAGAAATATGTGAAGTAAGCAATGAAAAATAAAGCTGCAAGTAACTGACAGGCCAGACACAGAAAGTAGGTGAGAGGTAGTTTAATTTGACTGTGTTGGATCCCAGCCCACACTGCCATTGACATGTTACAAATGGGACTGCTCCAGCCTTGCGCTATTTTGTAGCAATATCCGCCAGGACACCTACTTTTATTTAAGACTGGAATTCAGAGAGGGAAATGTGTATCACAGTGGTCTCCCAAATGAGTTCAGGCTATGATCATATATGTTAAAGCCATGGATTTCTGGACCCCCAACTTTCTGGTTCTAGGAATAGTCAGACAAGAGATCAATCTGAGACAGAACTATATACTTAACCAACTTTTCTTTTCCGTATAATAATGTGGCCCATGGCATCATTTGTTACATGTGAATTTCAAGTGACTTTCTGACTTACAGTGAAGGTAAAAGGACAACAGGAAACTGATGATGGTTCTGGTGTCGTGGTGCAAAATTCCAGAGTTCGTACAGGCATACTTCATCCATTCCAAAGAAAGAATATGTGTATGTGTATGTGTGTGTGTGTGTGTGTGTGTGTGAGACAGAGAAAGTGTGAATGTGTAAGTGTGTGTGTGTAAAAACCCCTATTAAAATAAGTAAGCACAAATATTAAAGAATACAATGTAAAGAGGATTTTCATTAGAGATTTTATTCTAATCATTAATTCTCCTTAATTCCTCTTTAGCTTAATTCATTTCTCTCCCAGGTAGAAACAGACTTAGGCTCTCAAAATTATTTTAGAATTAAAAACTCTCTAGGTTTTGCATACCGTTTTAGGGTTTCAGAGAAGGTCAGTGTTAAAAACTCTTGTGTCCTTCCATAAAAAGATGCTCATTGTTGTTAATTATTAGAGAAATACAAATCAAAACTACAGTGAGGTACCACTGTACCACCTCACACTGGTCAGAATGGCCATCATTAAAAAATCTATAAATAACAAATGCTGGAGAGGGTGTGGAGAAAAGGGAACCCCTCTTGCACTGTTGGTAGGAATGTAAATTGGTGAAGCCACTATGGAAAACAGCATGGAGGTTCCTCGAAAAACTAAAAATAGAGTTGCCATATGATTCAGCAATCCCACTCCTGGGCATATATCTGGGCAAAACTATAATTCAAAAAGGTACATGCACCCCTATGTCATAGCAGCACTATTTACAATAGCCAAGACATGGAAACAACCTAAATGTCCATTGACAGATGAATGGATAAAGAAGATGTGGTATATATACACAATGGAATACTACTCAGCCATAAAAAAGAATGAAATATGCCATCTGTAGCAATACGGATGAACCTAGAGATTATCATACTAAGTGAAGTAAGTCAGAAAGAGAAAGAAAAATACCATATGATATCACTTATATGTGGAATCTGAAATATGACACAAATGAACTTATCTATGAAACAGAAATAGACTCACAGACAGAGAGAGCGGACTTTTGGATGCCAAGGGGGAGGTGGGGGGGGAAGGATTGGGAGTTTGGGACTAGCAGATGCAAACTATTATATATAAGATGGATAAACAACAAAGTCCTATTGTATAGCTCAGGGAACTATATTCAATATCCTGTAATAAACCATAATGGAAAAGCAGAAATACTGTCATGTCCTTCAGTCAGATTGATTCACTGAGACTTTATTGAGCAGTAGAACTCATTCATTCATTAATTCATCTATTCCATTCATTCATTGCCAGACACTGACCAGGCACAGGGAAATGACAGTGGACAAAACCAGGCACAGAGCCTGTTGTCACAGAGCTACGGGGCTCTGACTTTCAAGAGGACAAAACACACATTAGCCCCGTAATTACACATATGAATGCAAAATGACACCTTGTCTTCTTCTGGGAGTGGTGCAGGCAGGAAGGCAAGCGGCCCTGAGGATGAGTCTGGGTCAATGAGATGGGGAGGAAGGCACTTCCAGGCAGAGGGAACAGCACGTGCAAAGACTCTGAGCAGGAGGGAGTGGGCACAGTTGGAAGTGAAACTGGAGAAAGAGGCCTTGGGGCCGTGTTTAAGGATTGAGATGTTATTCCCAGAGCTATAGGGGTGCAACGTGCTCAGATCTGCATTTTGAAAAGATCACTCTAGCTGCGATGTGAAGAACAGATTGGGTTTGGAGAGGGGAAAGGAGAGAGGATGGTCACTCATTTAAGTGACTAAACATGGGATCTGGCTCTCCAGGGTGCTTTGTAGGAGAGGCAAAAATTAAGATCTACAGTTAGTTTTTGAGGGCTTCCCTGGTGTCGCAGTGGTTAAGAATCCGCCAGCAAATGGGGGGAGCCCTGGTCCGGGAAGATCCCACATGCCACAGAGCAACTAAGCCCGTGCGCCACAACTACTGAGCCTGCTCTCTGGAGCCCTCAGGCCACAACTACTGAAGCCCACAAGCCTAGAGCCCGCACACTGCAACAAAGAGTAGCCCCCACTCGCTGCAACTAGAGAACGCCCACGCACAGCAATGAAGACCCAACACAGCCAAAAATAAATAAATAAAATAAATAAATTTATTTTAAAAAGTTAGTTTTGGAAAAGAAAGGGAACATGATTAATTTTAGAGTTCTTATAATTAATGAGCCTCAACTAACTCTTTTGCTTTCTTGTGTTCCCACAAAAGATAAAAATCCAGAGAATTCTTGGCAGGAATTTATGTGGGAAAATGGGGCTGCACTCTGGAATGACTAAACAGAAAATTGTAAGCTTAATATCTCTAGGTTCCAACTTCCTTAAATCTCTGATGGGCTTTGTTCTCATTAAACTATTAAGAAGACATTTATGTGATAAATTAATCCACATTAAGGTGTGAAGGGCTGATAACATCACCACTAGCCCCTAGTTAGTTTCCACTGAGGTCTGGAGAGCTGATAACACTGAGATGCCATCTGTGGATTCCTCCCAACACCCTCAGGTCTAGTCTAGTGTCTGGGACAGAGTTGTTGATGTGGAATGAAACTGAGTTAACTGCCCCAAGCTGCTCGTGTTTTGGAAGAAAAAAATGTGTTTAATTATATAAAGGAAGGAATTTCTAAGGGATGAGTTTTAGACAATTTGGCATAAAGACTGTGGAGATCATTTTAAGTGATACAGCCTTCCTAATATTTATCAAAACAACAATGCACAAGACTGCTCTATCTCAATATTAAGCTTGGGCAGCCACCTTTCTTCCCCATATCCAATTTCTTATTGTTGCGTCACAATTTTCCCATTTGTACCAAGAAAGCAGTGAGACTGAACTTCTTGTGCTGTGTAGAGACCTCAATCGCACATACCCTCCAGGTGTTCAATTCAGGAATCTGGCAACTGTGTACAGTCCTGGAACTGTGCAGAAGACAGTTTGGACTAAGTGTTTTGGGAGAAAAGAAAAAGAAAGCTCTTAAAATAATATTGCTTAGGACTACAAGAATTCAAACCCAGAAATGGAATCTTTTGATCCTAGACGAGAATGAGCCACAGACGAGAGGGTGTTCATCCTTTATCAGCATCCATGATGGGGAAGGCCCTGACTCACCTGCCAGCGTGAAGGGCTCTCTTTCCCTGGACCCACCCCTGATCCCATGAGGAGCATTCACTGATGCAAGTCCCAGATCTGACTCTGGAATGTGCTCATGTCATGGGCTCAGTCCAGCAAGTGTCCAGCAAGAGATTTTTTCTGGGGTCAAATGCAAGTCAGCCTGGAGCGGGTGGAGGTCAAATGATACAGCTGTCACATGCTGAGCAGGCAGGATTAATATCAGCTGCCCCTGTCTCCTGGCAATCTGGCTTTTCCAAGATTAGCCGGTCTCTTTCTTGAGCTCTGGAATGAATCAAGATGCATTTGGTGGACCCCACTGGTATAGCAAATAGTCAAACAACCAGCATGTTTAGTCCCTAAGATTCAAGGGTAAGATGGACTTTTTTTTCCTGTAAATCAAATTGCCATAAACTTTGTTCTGGAGTCAGACAGAATTGGACCTCTTGCTACTTCATAACTCTTTGGGTCTAGAAAGGAGTAGTGTGCTTTATTGTTGCTTTTCTTATCTGAGATGACTTTTTATTTTTCCTTTTCCCCAATGAATTGTGAAGTACTGTTAGTAGGAAAAATCATACACAATGTGGGGCTTCCCTGATGGCACAGTGGTTGAGAGTCCGCCTGCCGATGCAGGGGACGCAGGTTCGTGCCCCGGTCCGGGAAGATCCCACATTCCGCGGAGTGGCTGGGCCCGTGAGCCATGGCTGCTGAGCCTGCGCGTCCAGAGCCTGTGCTCTGCAGCGGGAGAGGCCGCAACGGTGAGAGGCCCGCATACCGCAAAAAAAAAAAAAAAAAATCATACACAATGCATCTTGTTAATAATTTGTCTGGGAAAACCGACTTTGAGTACTTGTGATTGACAAGTAATACTGAGTCAGATTGAAAATGGAGACAGCCGCTTCCATCATGGTAGTGGGTTTCTGGACAGACTTTTGATTTCCCCACAGTGAAATGATCTCATTGATCCTAATTCTCAACATTTAAAAACAGGCAATATTTTATTCCCTTTATTTATTAGTTACTAATCAACTTAGCCTGTTACTAGTTTTTTTTTTTTTGCAGTACGCGGGCCTCTCACTGTTGTGGCCTCTCCCGTTGCGGAGCACAGGCTCCGGACGTGCAGGCTCAGCGGCCATGGCTCACGGGCCCAGCCGCTCTGCGGCATGTGGGATCTTCCCGGACCGGGGCACGAACTCGCGTCCCCTGCATCGGCAGGCGGACTCTCAACCACTGCGCCACCAGGGAAGCCCTGTTACTAGTTTTTACAAGTAATAAATTCTATTAGCAAACTGTCTCCTCATTTTAATACCCAAAATGATTTGGCTTATCTTTTTTCCTTTTTCCCATTTGCTTTTCAAATCCTTTGTTCCATTCTTACTTATCCCAAGCTGTACATCTCCATCAAGTCTTCCCTGATTATTCAGGCCATGATGATTCTATACGAGCAACAACAAAATGCACCCCCACCTCACAGAGTTATGAAAAAGGATGTCGCCATTTATTGGATTTAAAAGGACACTGGACTTTAAAAAGAAATTCCAGAACTTATCTACAAAACAGAAATAGAGTTACAGATGTAGAAAACAAACTTATGGTTACCAGGGGGTAAGGGGGGAGGGATAAACTGGAAGATTCGGATTGACATATACACACTACTATATATAAAATAGATAACTAACAAGAACCTACTGAATAGCACAGGGAACTCTACTCAGTACTCTGTAATGGCCTACAGGGGAAAAGAATCTAAAAAAGAGTGGATATGTGTATATGTAGAACTGATTCACTTTGCTATACACCTGAAACTAACAACATTGTAAATCAACTATATGCCAATAAAAATTAAGAAAAAAAAGAAATTGCAACAAGTTTCTTATTTTAAGATGAAAATTTTAACTTGGGCTTAAGATGCTGCCGATTTGATTCCACATTTAGATTTTACACCAAGTTTGACCCAAGGACTTGGCCCATACCACTCTCCCTTGTCACCACGGTTCACACACAGCCCAGGGAGCAGCCCACCCATCCCTGTGAGGAGGCGGGCCCATTTACCCCAGCTATGACGTCATCCAAAGTAATCACAGTTTTATGTGGACCAGAAAGGGAGGCCAAGGAAGAGCGGGTCCACAAAAAAGGAAGGAAGAAAGGACTGCAAATTCAAGGGGCGTAACGACGGCCCCCAGTGGCCTTATTATATGAATAGACTGCAGATAACTCCATCTCTCTACCACAGTGCTTCATAAATTCTGTCATCTCGTCAGGAGTGTCAGGGCCCTGACCTCCCTTCCTCCATTAATGAGCTCGCCCTATTTTGAGGGGGGATTCTTTACAAACATACAGCCCAGAAACCCCTCACAAACAGCTTGTCAGCCTGGTGATTCTGGAAGTAACCAAGTCCAGGCCAAGGAGAGGGAGGGCGATGCCTCGGAGGCCAGCTGACTAGCAAGATGGGGCTACAGGACACGCCTGGCACGGTCGTGGCCGGGGAGAGGCGGGCGTGGGACCAGGTTTGGGCAGCAGCTAAGGGCAAAGGGTAGTCCCTGTTTACTGAGAAAGGTGTCAGCGACAATTGGTGGCTTTTCATGTCACAACCGGAGTTCTTATTTGCCTGGATGCTTTCTGTCTTTGGTAAGACGGGAGGCAGCCGGAGTCCGAGATTCAGGTTTGAAGATGTGCTACCGAAAGGGCCAATTTGTACACCGCCCACTCGGCTGTTTTGTTTTTGAGAGCTACTGCCAGACTCCATCCATCTCCCCACCCCCCAACCTGGCTCTCTTATTTCAGGCCAGATGCGGAAAACAGCTCTGTGCTCCCAGTGATCCAGGACGGATTAAATGGTCAGAAATTGCATTCTGCTTCTAGGAGACCGAGTTTGTGCTGAAAGTGTCCAGTACAGCCATGAAAAAGCATCTCGACTCTGTAAAGGCAAGAAGAAGTCCCCACGGGCAGCTTATGCACCGGGCAAGCTCCATAAAGTTGGCTTTTGCTGACGAGCCTGGGTTTGAGTGTCTTGAGACAAACTGCATCAAATTATATAGAAAAACAAAGCACTTCCAATGCCAAGGAGGACCTTATCTCTCATTCCTAAGGTGTCTCCTTTCCCTCCCCAGTGAGATACTCCCCACCCCTGCTGATTTACGCAAGTTGGACAGAGCACACGCTGTGTAGTGCCTGCACTGGTGTCGTTCACACATCACGAACACAGCTCATAGCCGGGACCCAAAGCCCTTTCTTTCCTATAATGACGGCACCGAAACCCTTCCCAGCACACACCGTAACCAGAGCCCTCGGAAGGGGAATGGATTCATCAGAATTCATGTGATGACTGTGGGGTCGGGTGGAGCTGGGGTGCAGAGGGGAGGCGGGCCTGGATCTCACCCCCACTCTTCCGGGTTTCACATCTAGACCGGGCGGATGGGGTCATCCGTTATTTCCAGTTGCTATTTTGGTGAGTCACATAAGAAACATCCCCGACAATGCTGAATTTCATGTATAAACCGTTTTATGGCTATTGGTCTGGCTGCTGCTCTCTCCTCCCTTTCTCAGTTGTTTTTCCCCCTTCTGAGTATCCCATACGTCCTCCTCTCTGCTATGGACAACATAAACATTTATCTTCTTGGACCACGTATTCAAAACAAAAAAAAAAGGTAAAGGGAATAGTAAAAATCCAGAGTCAAAATGTGAGTGGCAGCGCTATAATTCTTTATGAAGTAGCAGGTAAGATTGATTGTCAAGGGTCAAAAGGCTAGGTCAAACTCCGCTCATTCGTCAGCTGAATGTCATTTTAGTTTTCCCTGTCACCAGATAGCTTTAAAAAAAATTGCAACTCCTTCCTCATTATCTGGGACTGGGCTCCTTTTCTGCCATCTAGTATTAATGAAAGCGTGCTTCAAGCGTGGCCCTCATCGTCTGAGGTTCTCCTGCTGCCTTTCCTTTCTCAAGCACTCCAGAGAAAGCACCGTTTCAAAGGCCACTTTCTCCACAGCCACGTGGGGAAATTGTCCCTGGAGTGGGAATGATTTGAAAACACACGCAAGGTATCAATGTTTGAAGGAACACAAATGTAATTAAATCTTAGCAGGTGGAAAGCTTGTGAGCCAATGTAACTGGATGATGGCAATATCTCTGCATCTCATAAAGAGGAAAACAAAATGGGATGCAATATCTGGAAGCCATCTAAAATGACGTGTCATATATAAGGGAAAAAAATTTCCTCTTATAATTATGGCTGGTCACAACGACATAATGAGAAACCTAACATAATGCATTGATTTTGCTGGGAGTCTAACACGCCATCCACAGCAGGTCGAATGTAGGTTAACGCTATCAAATAACTTTACCTCTAAAAGACTCATTTAATTAGCTCATGTTTAATTTTCCTAAAGTGAAAGAAAATGATGATTAGTTAGATGGGGATTCATTTGTGAATTTTTAAGCCTATCTGCCAAATGCTATGAGTTATCAGCGAAGAGAGGTAACTCATGAATCACAAATTTTTATACATAGCTAGATAACAGCTTAAAGTTGAAACTTCTGAGCAATGATGATGAATTCCTTATTTTGTAACCCTGTGCTGTTTTATTTTCCAACCTCTTTACCTAATATTGTTATGGAAACCCGGATCAAAGTGAATTGATAAAATCTATGTTAGAATTTGCTTTATAGTATGGACATTATTTGGACTAAGCTTCTAATTGTCTCTACAATTATCTGTAATTTCATTAGCCCAGCTCATTCCTGTTGGTTGGCAACTGGATTGTGTGACTAAAGTCCTAATATGGTCTGATGAGTTTCACTGTGTTTCTATTTCATGATCACATATCTTCAGTCACTATACAAAATCCTGCTGAGGATCTCAGGAGGCTGAAAGGAGAGGACAGGGCTGGATCTGTGTAAGATCCACACACAATCGCCTTCTTAGGGAGGAAAAATAATAACAGTACACAAAAACCTTTAGTGAAATTCTAGGCTAATTTCAATTTACCAGAAATTATGATTAACTTTGAATATAGCATCTATTGAGTTTGCAGCATGGTATGTTTGGTCCTCGAAAAATGGCTCTTGCAAAGCCGTTCTCCAGGTTCAGCTTGAAGACATTGATTAAAAGGAATATGGCACAGCCATGTTTAGAATCTGGGATATAAGAGCAAAAAGCTCAGAGAAAAGAATTCTAGATGGAGCGGCTTGGTGGAGGGACCTGCCCAAGCAGCCTGAAGCTGTGAACCCGGCCCCAGGGAGATGCTCCAGGTGGAAGGTGAGCAGGCTGCGGCCACAGGAATCCTGGGAGTGAGATCTGGATTCTGAAAGGGGATGAGAGGGGGATGGGCAGCCCTGGGGGTGCGAGTGAGTCTTGAAGAGCAATTCAGGCAGTTCTCCCATGAAGAGACAGACCAACATGAAAGAGGAAGCTGACAACCCAAACTGTGAAATGGATCAAAAACCCTCAAAATCCATATATACAAAGAAAGATCTAAAATAAACTTAACACAGTATGTAAAAAAATATACTTTTCCTTAAATCATATATCTTTTTTAACTTTGGATGGTGTTTTGTTTGATACAGTAATTTCTAGTAAAAAGATACAGCTCTACAAATGTAAAACCAGAAAAACCTAGCTTAATAGCAGTGCATAGGAACCAACCAAAGGGTTCTAGTTGATTATAACCCAACAATTTTTTTAAAAATTTATTTATTTATTTATTTATTTATGGCTGCGTTGGGTCTTCGTTGCGTGTGGGCTTTCTCTAGTTGCGGCGAGCGGGGGCTACTCTTCCTTGTGGTGCATGGGCTTCTCATTGCGGTGGCTTCTCTTGTTGCAGAGCATAGGCTCTAGGCATGCGAACTTCAGTAGTTGTGGCATGTGGACTCAGTAGCTGTGGCTTACGGGCTCTAGAGAGCAGTCTCAGTAGTTGTGGCACATAGGCTTAGCTGCTCCGCGGTATGTGGGATCTTCCCGGACCAGGGATCGAACTCATGTCCCCTGCATTGGCAGGTGGATTCTTAACCACTGGGCCACGAGGGAAGTCCCTATAACCCCCAAATTTGACATGGCTATAAAATGGTCATGTGGTGGGTGGCTTAATGGCTGGAGTGGTATCTAAATCAAATATACACCAGCCCTCTGGGCTTCATTGTTTATAGTTTCCAGTGCTGGGGTTGGATGGCCTGGGGAATAATAGACTGGGTAGGGTGATGCTAGGATGAGGGGACCTGTCAACCAGAGGTAGCCAGAGGGAGGTGCCAAGGTGGAGGGGATTATGGGGAGAAATAATGAGCAGAAAAGAGAAGCGTGAGTGCTATCTTAACATATTATAAGATGTTCCCCTGAGTAAAGGGATTATATTTAGGTAGTGTATCTCTAGTTTAGGGCATGATCCGGGTCACTATTTTCAAGTCGGAGGAAAGTGAAATTTGGGATCAAAATAAAGTCTTGGGACTTGGGAACTAGGATATTTAGCCTGGATTTATGGCTTGTTGTCCTTTTCTTCAGATATTTGGAGAGCTGTAGGTGGACGGAAAAGTAGATTTATCTTATGTTTATTTGGATAACTATTTGCCAATATTGCTTGCTGGGCTATGAATCTTGAGAAAGGCTCTGCAGAAAAAAGTGATGCTGAGATCACGGGACTGCCTTGTACCCACTGCTCAGAGAGATTCACAGCATCCATTAGTCTTCTCAAGGCTCTGAGAAGTCCCCAAGCAAGCAGGCTCTTCTGATATCTTTGAAGTTAGGATTTTCGTTCTTATTTGACCATAACACCCTTTTCTCCCTTTAAAAAATGCTACTTCTTGGGCTTCCCTGGTGGCGCAGTGGTTGAGAGTCCGCCTGCCGATGCAGGGGACGCGGGTTCGTGCCCCGGTCCGGGAAGATCCCACATGCCGCGGAGCGGCTGGGCCCTGTGAAGCCATGGCCGCTGAGCTTGCGCGTCCGGAGCCTGTGCTCCGCAAGGGGAGAGGCCACAACAGTGAGAGGCCCACGTACCGCAAAAAAAAAAAAAAAAGCTACTTCTTAACATACCATGGAAGTGATGAATATCCTCAGGACACACTCTGGGAAATGCTGATGTCAACAAATGAGTTAGGGCTGATGAGTGAAAGTTGTAGGGAAGCCAACATCAGAGGAAAATAAAGGAGAACTTGCTAACAATCTGACCTGTCCAAAGTACTAAAGTCCCATCACCAGGAGTGTTCAAAGAGAGGCCAGAAGACCATCTTGAAGAAAAACTTGAACACGCCTGTAAAATGGAACATGCCATTTTACACAACATGTGGTTGGTGTTATAACACATCTGTGTTTTGGGTGGTCTTGTTGATCTTGTGTTGTAACTTGATAGTAAGATTAATCCATGGTATGGTACTAAAACCATCACATTAGGAAATGATGTAATAGAAAGACTGTAAATAATTAAATTACTTTACATTCACTGTTGAATCAGGATGTTTTCTACTTATAACCCACACGTGCCCCAGCCATACTCTTACAGAAAGACTTTGGTAATCGTCGGCCTGGGTAACAGCTCTAGAGTCTTTGAACTGGTGTAATGCGGCACAGAGACCCATCTTGTAGGTAAGTAGGATAGATGTGTGCCCGTATAAACCATGATTTCAGAGGTCCTTACCCTCACTCCTCAATTCCAAGGTAATTCTCTCAAGGATTCCCTGGGCGTTCAAATTCCTTAAACAGGAGAAGAGCTGCACAGTCAACAAGTAGAGATGAAGCTTCAAGTTCAAATGTTGGTGGGAGTAGAAACTCATTGACTCCTATTTACTCATTCATTCACTAATTCACTCCGTCAATCAATGTTTATGAGAATCAACACGTGCCATGTGCTGGGAATATGGAGCCACAGGCTTCCTTGCCCTCAGGGAACAAATGCTGAGAGCACGTGCCTTCCTGAAACCAGGTTTAGCTCCTTGGATAGAGACGAGGGCTCTGGATGGGGGAAGGGTAGGAGGTGCGGTACAGAGGGGAAAACATGGAATTCCTGGGATTGCCCTGAGAAATGTCTGCATCTCATGTTGGAGACAAGGGCCAGTCCTATTAACGCATTTTATATAATTTCAGATTTTCTTCCTCTATGGCCGATCAAAATAGATATATTTTTCAAAATCTAACTCACATGATTAAAAAAAAAAAGGCTTTAGTTCCTTAACAGGGGAGTGTTTTAGTTTTGCAAAATGTTAGGATCCATACACTTGACATCCAAATTTTTGAAACACTGCATAGCAATTGGGTCCTGCCCAAATATCATTTTTTGAAATAAGTTGGTAACTCTGCCTATATTCCCAAGCAAGAATTCCTGAACCTTTGCTACTGGCTATGGAACAAATCTCGTATTCGAAAGGCCTTTTTGATAGTTTGTAGTTTTTCAAAGAACCATGGGTGACTAATACACAAGTATGATGGACATGGTGGCTGTACATGTAGGTTTCTGGGATAGTCTGGAAAAATATACTGTCTCATTGTCAGCCTATGCATCATACACATAACCAACCACAGCATCAGAGATTTCAGAGGGATACAGGATATCTGAAGTGACAGGGTACATCACAGGAGGTCGAAGATCAGTTACAAACCTTGAAGGAGGAAAAATCCGACAAGTATAGCTGTGACAAAGTCAAAAGAATTGTTGATTCAGGATCTGGGAGAGAAATCCAGGTTTTGCCATGTTCTGTATGATGAAGGCAAGCCACTAAAACAGTGGGGTTTCCTTGTCTGTAAGATGGGAGGTTATCCCCTGAGAGGGCCCCCCACCAAGGACTGTGGGCTCAAGAGCTATGTGGAGGTGCCCATGGGTGAACTTGGCAGAGAGGAATTGAAGCCTTCAGCCTTCATTTGGAATGGGTCCCACAAGCCTAGCCAAGAAGCAACAGCTTCTGAGAACATCCCCAACTAAGGACCCAGGTCACCCAGGTATTGAGGGTTACACATCCCCAGGGATCTTATATGGTCAGAGGAGGAGGTGAGAGCCCCTAAAATGACTAATATCATATTCTCACCAACCCTGACTGAATTTAAGGGGAAAAAAAATCCATTTCTTATTCCTTGAGTGGCATGGAGAAACCCAAACCTGTTATGATTTTAATGTTGAGCTCTTCACAAACAGGAAAGTATTTGAAAGCTAGCACACTAAAAAGAGATGTGTATTTCTGCAAAGGATATAGTATCTTACTCTCACTCAGAAGGTGATATCACTATTTTAAAGAACAAAGATCAAATTAAATGCTCAACGCCACCATGTGCTGTCGCCAAGTATGTCAGTATATTTATGAACAATTTATAATTTGAACTGTTTTCCAGACAGTTGGTCATATGTACGTTAAAGTAGTTATAATAACCTGTCAGGAGAAATTCCCTATAGTACATTCATTGGAGAAAATATGGGTACGTGTGGCAGCCTTTTAAAACTCCACCAGATCTCTTTTTCTTGTGAAGAGCTACCTCCACAGCTGTAAAACCCACAGAAAGCCCAGAGCTCACAAGCCTTGATTGTATCCCTTCCCGGGTAGTTTGCTCCCCATTGTGAAGACTTTGGGTTAAAGGTGCATTTATATATACAGAGTTGTACCAGCCCTGCATGGAATCGAAGAGATCTCCACACCCAAATTAAAGATCTATCTTAATCATGTGCACGTAGGGAAAACTGATCTCACTACCAAGTCTCTTTTACAAAGAAGTCGCCTGGCTTCTTGAGACTGTACGATCTTGATAACATGGGTAGGGCTTGGATGGTGGTGTCGGGAAAAGGCTCAGACTTGGAGGTACACAGACGAATCTGCATCCTGGTTCCATCAGGTGCTAGCTGTGTGCGGGCAAGTCACGTAAACATCTACATGTTTGTATCCTCATCTGCAACGGTTGCAATAATAATGCATGCCTCACCCTTTGAGAGGGATTAGGTAGTAAACGTTTCAGAATTTAGGGAGGAAAATGAGCTAACTGTCTTTTTAGCCGAGCTATTCAGAAACAGTGTTCTTCTGCCATGTTCAGTGGACAAAATCCGTGGGTTTTGGGAACGAGTAAAAGTAAGCTTAAAAAGTCATGACTGGCAAAACTACACTGAGGTATCACCTCCCACCGGTCAGAACGGCCATCATCAGGAAGTCTACAAATAACAAGTGCTGGAGAGGGTGTGCAGAAAAGGGAACCCGCCTACACTGTTGGTGGGAATGTAAACTGTTGCAGCCACTGTGGAAAACAGCATGGAGGTTCCTTAACAAACTAAAAATAGAACTACCATATGATCCAGCAATCCCATTCCTGGGCATATATCCAGACAAACTTATATTTCAAAAACACACACGCACCTCTATGTTCATAGCAGCATTGTGTACAATAGCCAAGACATGGAAGCAACTTAAATGTCTATGGACAGGTGGATGGATAAAGAAGATGTGGTACATATATACAATGGAATATTACTCAGCCATAGAAAAGAATGAGGTAATGCCATTTATAGCAACATAGGTAGACCTAGAGATTATCATACTAAGTGAAGTAAGAGAAAGACAAATACCATATGATATCACTTATATGAGGAATCTAAAATATGATACAAATGAACTTATTTATGAAACAGAAACAGACCCACAGACATAGAGAACAGGCTTGTGGTTACCAAAGGGGAAAGAGGGTGAGGGAGGGAATAAATTAGGAGCTTGGGATTAGCAGATACGAACTACTATATATAAAATATACAAACAACAAGGTCCTACTGTATAGCACAGGGAACTATACTCAATATCCTGTAATAAATCATAATGGAAAAAGAATATATATAAAACTGAATCACTTTGCTGTACACCAGAAACTAACACAATATTATAAATCAACTGTACCACATTTTAAAAGGTCATGATTGGCACAAGAGCCAAAAGTTGGAAACAACCCAAGTGTCCACTGATGCATAAATGGATAAACAAAATGTAACATATACATATAATGGAATATTATTCAGCCTTAAAAAGGAAGGAAATTCTGACACATGTTGTAACATAGATGGACCTTGGAGACATTATGCTCAGTGAAATAAGCCAGACATAAAAGGACAAACTCTGTATTTATATGAGGTACCCAGAGTAATCAGATTCATAGAGGCCAAACTCATAGAGACAGAAAGTAGAATGATGGTTGCCAAGGGCTGGGGGGAGTGGGAGATGGGAAGTTAGTGATTAATGGGTACAGAGTTTCCATCTGGGAAACGTTATAAAAGTTCTGGAGATGGATGGTGGTGATGGTTGCATACCAGTGTGAATGTAGTTAGTGCCACTGAATTATACACTTAAAAATGGTTAAAATGGTAAATTTTATGTTATGTATGTTACCACACGAAACTAAAAATGAAAAAGCCACGATTTGTAAGTGAATCTGCTTTCATATGTCTTGCCTCCTCTGTTTCTTTCCATGGTATTTTCTATCGGTAAATACTAACACTTTTGAAAGATGTGTTTATCCTGCAAAGTGTCCCTTAGTGCAACCTTAAGAGATTTTGCGTCAGGGTGCTCTGGATTCTAGCTAGATCGTGCCTCTCTGGGACATCACTGGTGTCTGCCAGCTCGTGAGGATCACTGCATTTTAGGGACCTAAGATGGTATTTGATGATCATTTAGTAGGCAGAAGATGTCTTAACTCAGATCTTTCCCAGTGCTTCAGATGTGAGATTCTAGTGAAATCCCAAAGCAATCAGCATGTTAACTCACTTTCTCTTGCTTGCATTATCTTATGCTCACTTACGTAGTTTTCTTCCTCCATTATGTTGTTCAGTTATCTAGAGTGAGATTTCAGTGAAAGAACCAACCTATCCCACTTCACTGCCCCCTTAAATTACCTATGAGAAATATAACAAATATATAATTTTAGAAAGTAGTCATAATTATTTCCATTACCAACATGTGGCTGTAATTGCCTCTTCAGCAATTTTCAGGAGCAATTGAAAGGAAAGTTCCAGAGAAACAGTCCATATGAATCTTCATCTTGGGGCTGGTATCGTAACTTAGTGGCATAGTTTCAAATTCTAGGGTCCCTAAAGGTCTGCTGTGAACAAACACTTGGTGGCCAGGGAGGGAATGGAAGCAGCACCAGTTGTCTTTTTTTTTTTTTTTTTTTTTTTAAATTAAAGACGCACATTTAGTTGCCTCTTCTGGATCTGGGGATTTTCCCTTAGAGTGGAGGGAAGGAGCTGTCTGAACACACTGTGGGAAAGCACAGGCTTAGCACATACCCATATTTTGTATCTATTATTTCTTGTGGGTTGAATTAAGTTCCCCTCAAAAGATATGTTGAAATCCTAACCATCAGTACCTCAGAATGTGACCTTACTTGGAAATAATGTCTTTACAGAAGTAAAGTTAAAATGAGGTCATGAGGGGACCCTAATCCAATATGACTGGTGTCCTAATAAAAGGGGACATTTGGACAGAGACATGGATGCACATAGAGGGAAGATGGCCATGTGAAGATGGAGCATTTGGGTGATGCATCTATAAGGAAAGGATGCCAAAGATTGCCAGCAAACCACCAAAAGCTAGGAAGAGGCAAATAAGGAAAAAGCAAGGAAAACTCACCCTCCCAACAACTTGATTTTGGACTTCTAGACTCTACAACTGCAAGACAATGAATTTCTGTTGTTTCAAGCTACCCGGTTTGTTCTGCAGGCCAGAAGGGAGTGGCACCATATATTTAAAGTGATGAAAGGGAAAAACCTACAACCAAGAACACTCTACCCAGCAAGACTCTTGTTCAGCTTTGATGGAGAAATCAAAAGCTTTACAGAAAAGCAAAAGGTAAAAGACTTCAGCACCACCAAACCAGATTTACAACAAATGCTAAAGGAACTTCTCTAGGTGGAAAAGAAAAGGCCACAACTAGAAACAAGAAAATTATGAAATGGGAAAAGCTGACCGGTAAAGGCAAACATACAGTAAAGGTAGGAAACATCCACACACAAATATGATACCAAAACCAGTAATCATGACAGGAGGAGAGTACAAATGCAGGATATTTGAGATGCATTTGAAATTAAGAGATCAGTAACTTAAAATAATCATATATATATGGACTGCAATATCAACCTGCCTGCCTGGTTTGTGGTACTTTGTTATGGCAGCCCTAGGAAACCAATACATTATTTCCTTTCATTCCTACAACCATTTATGGTATGGGACATACAACTATGGGACAGATGTTATGTTCTTCTCTCTTATTTTAAAGATGTGGAAACTGAAGCTCAGAAAGGTAAGGACTGGAACAATAGTCATATGAGTGTCAAGGGAACTTCCGGCAGAAGCTGCCTGGCGTGCCTGGGAGGGTTGGCTCGTGGCATCTGAGCTGGGCTTGTAACAGGAGCAGAATTTCCTTGGTGGGTCTGGGAGCGTATTCTAGGTGATGTGAAGAAAGAGGAGGCTGGGGATGAAGAGAAGTGCTGGATGACTAGAATATAGGACGTGTGGTACGAAGGGCCATGAGATAAGACTGGAAAAGGGGGCTGGAGTCCAATTCTGAGTGGCTATGCATGTCATGCCAGGCAGTTTGGAGAGACTAGAGCCAGTGGGAAGGAGCTGGGAGGCTGGGTGGTCCCTAATCCCAGTTAGAAGCAATGAGGTTTGGGATTTAGGCTATGAGCACGGGGTTTGGGAACAGGAAGTGAATTCAGAGACAGGATCTAGAATGTGGAGGTTCATGAGTTGGAAGTGGTTGGTAATGAGGAAGAGGGAGGTTTGAGACCCAGTCTTCTAGCACGAAGGAACCTGGGTGGTGATCCCTTGACTAAGAAAGGTAACACACAGGAAGACATGCACAAAAATGCTTCTCAGCTGAGTCACATGCTTGACTTGGTGACAGGCACTTAGCACACTGTTTGTGCCTGTGGAGCCACCCCTGGATACTAGTGTGAAGAAAGGGCATAGACATGGTGCCCTACAGTGAAGTTTTCCTGAGTCAGGGAACAATCAAAGGATGATCAGTGATGAGAAAGAAGGGCCCTCAAGCAGTCATGGGGATTCTGCCACCCGGAACAGAGTGGGACAAGTGCAAAGTGGGTGCCCAGGTTGAGCCACCTGCAACCTAGCGACACTTATGAAAATCTGGCAACCAATATCGGAATCCCCTGAACAGCCTTTGTTCACTGCATCGCCCTATATATGGAAAGTTGTAAACATTCTCATCAGAGAATGTGGGCTCAGCCGTTCTCCACTAACTTCTCTCCATGAAAGATGGAACTGAAGAATATTGCAACCTGGGCCATGCGGACCCTGTTTGACCTCTGCGGAGAATGAGCAAAATGGGGTGAGCAAGCTTCTCTCACCCCCCAATACCACACAGAAGGCGGCCATAAGCAAGCTCAATGTCATTGGCCTGTGCTTCCTGGACCTACATTTATGGAGCTGACTTGCAGTGTCTGACCACACTCTAATGCTGAAGTGTCCAGAGGTTCCTACCTCACGTGCTTTTCTGAAACACCCTTCTCCAAGAGTTCCTCTTGCGCATGACCTAGAAGAACTGTTCCTTACCCATGGTCCTCCTGTCCTGCCCTATAAGGCAGCTTGATGTCAACAGCTTTCCTATGGAGATTTCCCCCCAACTATATTGGTCCCCTCCCCTCCTCCCCATCCTCAAAAGTTTATGAAGGGAAATCCAACCAGCGCATCAGTCTTTTCCTTTTCACTGAGTCTGTCTGGCTCAACTGATGATGACAAAGTTCTGAGATCCTAGACTCTATACTTCTCCAGGGCTGAAATCAGGGCACGGGTGCCTGGAGACTCAGTCCTATGTGTTTTTCTGATTGTGTTGATCTAATAGTTAGGGGACTGGAAAACAAAGACCTTCCTATCTACTTTTGTTTACTTGAAATTGTACTGTTTCTTAAATCTCAGTTATTGTTTTTCTAACTGAAATACAGTTTCTCCAGAAGCACCATGCTGCTAGCTATGTTTTGAAAGACAATTTTACATAAATGAAATGCCGGTGGGCAACAATAAATATTTTGAAGGTGAAGTGAGGGGTTTGCTGAATTCCTGAATACCATTGTTATTTATGGTAAGCAAATTAAATTTGTTGGGAGTAGGCATGCAAAGCTGTCATATCCATATGGTTATTATTCATATTTTTCTTCATTATTTTTTCTTTACTCTTTACATCTTATAAATGAATTTCCAAAAAGTGATTTAACTATATCATCTTTAACTCATTTATACTTTTTCATTGTTTATCGCTACAGTTTTGTTGCCAACATAGACCTCTTTTTTTGTATACATTGTGAGAGAATTCCTCACATCTAGTTAATTAACACATCCATCGCCTTTTCTTTTTTTTTGGTGAGATCCTTTAAGTTCTACTTTCTTAGCAAACTTCAATTATACAATAGAGTGTTATCAACTGTAGTCACCATGTTTCGCATTAGATCCTTAGACCTTTAAAAACTGGAATTTCCTTTAACTTTTCTGAAGCAGAAGTGTTATATTGAGAAAGTCATTGACAAGTTGTAATCCACTGGGATAAAGGAAGAAGAGAACCAGTTAGTGCTTATTCTGACATTCCTTTTTCTTTTTTTTCCTTTTTAAGTAAACTCTAGACTTTTTTGGCTTTCACTGTTTTCCACTGATGTTGGCTTCCTGTTTCAGGATCCAATCCAGGGTACCATGTTACATTCAGTTGTCATGTCTCCCCAGACTCCTCTAGTCTGTGACGGTCTCTCATTCTTTCCATGTTTTTCATGATTGTAAAGTTCTGAGGAGTACAGGCTAGGTATCCTGTAGACTGTCCCCCAATTTGGATTTGCCTGCTGTTTTTATCTTGATTCAACAGTTATGGGCTTGGGGAGAGAACTCCACAGAGGTGAAGTGCCCTTGTCATCACATCCTATCTGGAGGTTCATGACATCTACAAGGCATTACTGGGGATACTAGCCTTCATCACTTGGTTAAGATAGGGTTTGCCGGGTTTGTTCACCATAAAGTTCTATTTTTCCCTTTTCATACTCTGTTCCATGGCAGCCAGTCACATAGTCCAGCCCATACTGGAGGGTGGGGTGGGCAAAAAGGCAGAAATAAGCTCCACCTTCTGAAGGGTGGGGCATATCTGTATAAGTTATTTCGAATTCTTCTTTAAGGAAGATTTAAGACTCCTTTTTGTCCTCTTCTTATTATCTCTGACTTGCCTGGGTTAGTCAGGCATAGTAGAGGAACTGTTAAGCCTTCTTGGTTAATATCCTACAAACTACCATATTCTTATACTTTTCTCCATCATCTCCCATTCTTTTTTTAATATTTTAATTTTAATTTTTAATATTTTAATTTTACTGGAGTATAGTTGATTTACAATGTAGTGTTAGTTTCAGGGGTACAGCAAAGTGCTTCAGTTATACATATACAGTAGAGTTCCCTGTGCTATACAGTAGGTCCTTGTTGGTTATCTATCTTATATATAGCAGTGTGTGTGTGTTCATCCCAAGCTCCTGATTCATCCCTCCCCCACCCCATGTTTCCCCTTTGGTACCCATAAGTCTGTTTTCAATATCTGTAAGTCTGTTTCTGTTTTGTAAATAAGTTCATTTGTATCTTTTTAAAAAAATTAGATTCCACATATGAGTGATATTGTATGATATTTGTCTTTCTCCATCTGACTTACTTCACTTACTGTGATAATCTCTAGATCCACCCATGTTGCATCTCCCATTCTTTCATTCCCTAAAATGTTTATAATTTGCTGTAAGTCATCTTTCATCCTCATTGTCAAGGAACTCCAGAAGTAAGTCAGTGGCTCTAACTTCCTCACTGCTTGTTCTTTGACGAATGTCGCATTAACTGCTTGTTCAGTACTGTAATCTATGTGCTCACTAATTCCTCTCCTACTTGTTTTAGAAAGGAAGAATTTGGTGAAGGAGAAATATTTTGCCAGTAAATAAATCACTTTAGGTAAGCCTTGTCCTTTCTTCTTAAAAATAGATCTTTCTAAAAACAAAAAATTATAAATCCAAAAGTAAAACACAGCAAATTGGGTAACTTTTTGTTGAGGTGCACAGAACCAATGTTTGAGGGATTCAGTCTTGAAATTTAGGTTTAAAGAATGTTTGGTGCTGTAATACTTTATTTATTTTCAGAGAGATCCAAACCCAACAAAAAGTCACTCCTCCCCCACTACCCCCTCGGTACTTGGCTTTGTTCAGCAAACACTTTATTTATTGGGTCCCTACTATGACTCTGGCCTGGTGGGCAGTCCTTGGATTGACTGAAGGATAAAACCCTGGTTTCCAGGGGCTTCCAGATTGGTAGGGAAGGAAGACATATCAACAGAGATATTCAATGCAATCTGACAAGTGCTGGACAGAGTGTGTTCCATGTGATATGGGAGCACAAGAGAGGGTCCCCTGGCCCTGAACGAGGCTGGCTGGGAAGACTTCAGCAGCTGGCTGTGATGGAAGTAAAGTAGGAGCCAGCCTGGACTCTGTACCTCTCTGAGAGGATGATGAGTTGATTAGTTCTTAATAAATTTCTATTTGGAATTTATGACTCATCTTTATCTGTGCAACTACTTTATATAAAATAGATAACCAGCAAGGGCCTACTGTAGAGCACAGGGAAATATATTCAATATCTTGTAATAACCTATAATGGAAAAAAATCTGAAAAAGAATAGATTTTTATATATATGTATAACTGAATCACTTTGCTGTACATCTGAAACTAACACAACATTGTAAATCAACTATATTTCAATTAAATAAAACCGTGGAATAATTTCTTCCCTGTAACTCTGGGTTATCTTTGGACCTCCCCCAAATTATCTGTGTAGTCATCATAATATTTAAATTTATCTCCACGTCTATCACCTACATGTTTTTCAGAAGCACTAGTTTTTGAATCTGGTCTAATAATCACACACACACACACACACACACACACACACACACACACGCTCACAAATACCAGTTCCTCATCCTCTTCATATCCTTATGGACCAAATTATCCCAGCCTCCTACCTGATCAGAAATAATCAAATCTCTCAGATTTTTTTTTTCTTCCACAGCAAACTGGTTTTCATGAAAACATTTCCATTTCCAGGATTTTTAGTGTTTTTTATTTTATTTTTTTAAATAGTAAAATAAAGCGTATGACTGGCTGAACTACTCCTGGATTTCTTACACCTGCATTATAGCAAATTATCCCTCCTGATGGAGATAATGTTTGAAAATGAGCGTTTAGGCGTGTTACTGATGGAAAGTTGTGGCACATCAAGCAGGCTTCCTCAGCCACGAGAGGGGCATTTCAACAGGCTCCCGCTGCTGAGATAATCTGCCGCTCCCCACCGCTCACGCAGCCACCACGGCCACTTCTGAGGGCACGCTGCCAGCACAGGGCTTTCTGTAATTTCTTGGCTGTGGGAACTGCTCCCTGGTCATCAGGGTTATTTGTTTCACTGAATGAACACAGGACATGACCTGGACTTCCTTTGTCTAAAAAAGCAGAACAAAGACAAACCTGGAAACATTTCCTCCTGTTGTTCATTGAGATCCAGGGTCAGCAAACTTTTTCAGTAAAGTGCCAGGTAGTAAAGGTTTTAGACTTTGTGGCTATATGGCCTCTGTTGCAACCCCTCCACTCTGTCATTGGGTACAAAACCAACCAGATCTAATGTGCAAACGAATGAGCAAGGCTGGCTTCCAATAAAACGATTTATGGACGCAAATTTGAATTTCATGTCATTTTCATGTGCCATGAAAGATGACTCATCTTTTGATTTTTTTCAACCATTAAAAAAATGTTAAAGGGCTTCCCTGGTGGTGCAGTGGTTGAGAGTCCGTCTGCCGATGGAGGGGACACGGGTTCGTGCCCCGGTCCGGGAAGATCCCACATGCCGCAGAGCGGCTGGGCCCATGAGCCATGGCCGCTGAGCCTGTGCGTCCAGAGCCTGTGCTCCGCAACGGGAGAGGCCACAACAGTGAGAGGCCCGCGTACCGCAAAAAAAAAAAAAAAAAAAAAAAAAAAAATTAAAACCATTCTTAGCTCATGGGTGTACAAAAGCAGGGGTGGTCTAGGCTTGACCCAGGACTCTGAAAGAGCATCCTTCAATCCTCAAGAGGGAAGGGGTCTCGGAGACCACTGAAATAAAACAGCCTTGTTGGGCTTCCCTGGTGGCGCAGTGGTTGAGAGTCCGCCTGCCGATGCAGGGGACACGGGTTCGTGCCCTGGTCCGGGAAGTTCCCACATGCCACAGAGCGGCTGGGCCCGTGAGCCATGACCGCTGGGCCTGCGAGTCTGGAGCTTGTGCTCCGCAACGCGAGAAGCCACAACAGTGAGAGGCCCGCATACCGCAAAAAAACAAAACAAAACAAAACAAAAAAAAAACAGCCTCATTTTACAGGTGAAGAAAGCAAGTCTTAGAAAAGGTAACTAGCTGACCTGAATGAAGTTGAGTGACTAACTGGGAACAAAATACTGGTGTGTCAACTCTCAGATCTAGAAGTCTTTCTATTTTTCCACATTTTAGAGGATGTAAGATAACTGATAGGAAAATAAAGTTTGAGTAGCACTGTGACCCGCCAAGCCTCCCAGTGACTGGCATGGATGAATGTAGCATCGTAGCCTAGTTTGTTACCATGACAAGATTCAGATCTGGGCAGCGTGGATTGTGGAAGCAAAAGCCCCACTGACACCTCATTTATTACCTGCAAAGGCTTATGGCACTTTGCTTCCCTCCACCCCACAGGAGAAGGAAAGAGAAGGAAAAGAACAGTACCAATAATAATGGCTACCACTTACTACACACCTTTCCTAGAGGCAACACAGCATATGTGATAAAAGTAGAATCTCTAAAGTCAGACTGCCTGGGTTCAAGTCCCATCTCTACCACATGCTCCCTATGGGACCTTGGCAAGGTGTTGTAGGTGTCTATACTCTCTCATCATCCTCTGAATGACCCTTAAAGGCAGGTGCTAATCATGTGTCACATATAAGGACACCAAAACTTGGGGAAATGACTTGCCCAAGGTCCCCTCACTGGAATTTAAAGCCAGGGCTACTCATTTTCTTCACTGTAACGCTATTTTCTCCTCCCCCCACCCCCCGCCGAAGGGAAAGACAGGAAGAAATGAGCAGGGGCTGCCATGGAATATCCCAAGTGCTCTCCCCTACTCTGTTGTGGTTCCTCTCTTAATGATTACTGTTTCAACTACAATAGTGATAAGCCTACTTCCTGCCTTTAAAAATATGTAGAGAGTTCACCTTGACTTTGTCCTGACATTGAGAGTCCAGCTTTGGTGAACCTGGAATGGGGTGGTATGATGTCATTTTATCTGCTTTCCTTTATCTTTGATGGACTTTACAGTGGCAACAAAAATATCATCAATATGGCCCATGACTATATGACTCTCACCCTCTCTTGCCTCATTTTTCCATGTAAACAATACATGAAAGAGAGTATCACAAGCTGCAAGTCTGCACCGAGAACTGGACAGAAAGCTTGAGCCAGCTGTTCTCCAACAGGCTCAGGGGGCTCCCCAAGGGGAAGATGTGCCAGGTAACCAAGTCCTGCCTCATTCTCTAGAGGATGAGATAGATCCTGTGACCTGAGTTAAAAGGAGCTGATGAAGAAAGGAGAACCATGTCAAGGGGGAGAGGATGCATGATGAATCAGAGGGGATAGCTTGCCCCTGGATGGCCGGCTTGTCTTGGCTAGGCTGGGCCACAGGACGGTTGTGTCTTGGTGCTGGAAGTATCCAGGGAGGAACCTCGGGAAGGTCAAGGCCTCTCTCTGGATCCCTGAAGCACATGCATTCCCATACTGGGAGGAGTCTTCCAGGAAAAGTCAACATCACATGGAAATGACATAACCCAGGTGCCCTGGGGTGGCCAGGACCACGCATGGCTCACCGTGAAAGTTGCACACCATGAGCTTTAGTCCTTCCTTCCCTTGCACTGGGCCATCGCATCAGACCCACACCCACTTCTTCATAACAAATATTTTATAACATCCCTTTAGTAGCCTGAAATGAAGCACTATAACATACCTTTGCACAACATTTCTTAAAAAAAAATCAATATACTCTCTCAAATATAAAGGAGAAAGAAAAGGAAGCTGATTTATAAGGAAAAAAACTATACTAAAGACAAAGGGAAGTGGTCTGATTTTTGTGCCTCTAGGGAAAATCCCATGAAGATTACACTATGAACAGAACGATCCACGAGTGTGAGATGGGTGATGTAAATACCACCAGCAATGTCTGAGACTCTTGGTGAGTTTGGTGGCAACTCCAAGCAAAACAAGTTCAGTCCTCCACTGATGTCAACATCAAGTGGATGCGTTCCTGGAAAATTCAATGTGTATTAACTCTGTACCAAAACGTATTTGGATTTAGATGTCAAATGGATTTAAGTTTATCAGCTCGGATCATGATAAAACGGTTTCTCATGAACGTGAATGTCTGGAAGGAGAGGTGAGTGGCGTGCTGGGCCAAGGGGACTCTTCCCTGTGCAAGGCCGGCCCCTGTGTTGTAGGACATCAGCTTCTCTGTCTCTCATCTATTATTCTATGGAATATGAGGCGACAAAGGAGCTGTTTTTAAACACAGCCGTTTGGAGTGCCCTGTAGATACTTCTGCTTGCGCAACTTAACAACAGTTCTATCTCTTTGCTTAAAAACATCCACTAAGTCATCATGTACCTTTTGCCTCAGCATTTTATGGACTTCCCTTCTGTGATCCTCCCGCAAGTACGAACACTCATAAAGATACCATCAGGCAGAGCTAAACGGGCACCAATTAGTGTCTCGGCACTGAAATTCCAGCCCAGGTGGGTGCAGAACGAGCCTGTGATTTTATGTGTCTCGGCACTGAAATTCCAGCCCGGGCGGGTGCAGAACGAGCCTGTGATTTTATGTTATCTACTTTCCATTATCCTTGATGGACTTTACAGGGGTCACAGAATCACAGTCCGTCTGGCACGTGACTCTGTGACTTTCACAGTCTGTTGCCACATCCCCCTATGCAGACAACACATAAAAACGGGGCATATTACCTCAGAGGCTGAAATGGAGAAAGTCACCAAGAGCTAATGTTTCTCTGGAATTCGTATATTTTAAAGAGAAGCCCAGCATTGCTGTAGGATGTCCCTGAAGGATCAACCTCACTAAAAACTTCTGTTCAAGCAAACTGTGTTTTAGTGACCTTATTTAAAGACCTGACAGATGGATAAAGGGCTTGGGCAGGGTAAACCGCATCATATGAATATATTAAATATTGAAAAAAAACCAACAAGAGGAATTAGTGTCAGCAGCCTGGCTATTGATGGTTCATTGTATAGCTCAATGAAACTTGAAAAATTTTATGAAAAGTCAAAGGCGGTACTAGTTAGGGATATTACGTTACAGAAGCATGTCTTTTCTAAATCATGCAAATTACAGAAGCATGTCTTTTCTAAATCATGCAAATTACAGAAGCATGCCTTTTCCAAATCATGCAAAGTCACTGGGATTCTCCCTGTGTCAGGTTGGTCACAGATTGGACCTTCGCAGGATACGGGGTGACAGGCAACAGATGTGGGGCTCCTTGCTGTCTCCCCAGGGCTGGGCTCATGCCTTGTTTGGAAGAGGCACTCAGTAAACATGTATCAAAGACATAAATGAATTAATTCATGAACAAATGAAAATAAGGGGTGCCTCAAATGACATGAAAACTACAGAAAATCACACTTACATCTGAAGAACGGGGAATCCAGGAGGCCACCTCCCTTTGTTTTTTTCTACAATACAATTTTTAAACTAACTTGATTTTTCAGAGCAGTTTTAAGTTCACAGCAGCAGGTACAGGAATTTCCCATACACCCCTGCTCCCATATACCCCAGGCATGTGTAGCCACCCCCATTACCAACATCCCCACCAGAGGGGTACACTTGTTACAACTGATGAACCTACATGGACGCTTCATCATCACCCAAACCTCATAGTTTATGTTAGGGTTCACTCTTGATGGTGTACCTCCTATGGGTTTGGACAAATTTATAGTAACATATATCAGCCATTATAGTAGTGTACAGAGTATTCTCACTGCCCTAAACATCCTCTGTGCTCCACTTATTCATGCCTCCCTTCCCCCCAGCCCCTGACAACTACCAATCTTTTTACTGTTTTCATACTTTAGCCTTTTCAAGAATGCCATTAGTTAGAATCGCACAGTGTGTAAACTTTCAGGTTGGCTTCTTTCACTTAGTAATGTGCATTTAAGTTCCCTTTATGTCTTTTCATGGTTTGATAGCCCATTTCTTTTCAGTGCTGAATAATATTCCGTCGTCTGATGTACCACCATTTATTTACCCATTGACCTACTGAAGAAGGTCTTGGTTGCTTCCAGGTACAACATAATTTTCACACGTGTGTTCTCATCGTCATCCCCCATCCTCCTCCAACACTGCTATTCACCTCTCATTTTCAACCTGCCTCTGTTTTAGTTTTCTATATTTCTGCCATGTTGCTCTCTGGTTATGCTGTTCAAACAAGCACTCCAGCTCTGGCACCCACCAAAATAAACTTTGGTCATGATAATAATAAAATACAAGGCAGCTTGTATTCAGAAGATGGACTCTTCATTCCAAAATCACTGCACAGGAAAATGCAAGGGCCCAAACCCAGAGCTGGGTTCAGGACACTTCCTGAAGGCCGGAAACAGTGTGGACGAGCAGGGCCTGAGGGCTGCCTTTCTGTGGCTTCCTGGGGCAATCAGCTCACCCAAGACCTACTACACCCTTGTGGTCTGTGCAAAATAATGTCTGATGACCTTGAACGCTTCCTCCTGGTCAGCACAGGCTTTTCTCTGACCCTGCTCACAAGGATATCCTCTGCCTCCAATTAAAGTTAGCTTTCGGACACATTTTAACTATAAAAACTTCATTAAAGTCTTCCCTGGATCTTTGCCAAGGGAACTCAGCTGATGGGTCAAACACAAACCCAGCTGGATACCCATCCATGAAAAGGCCTGGAGAATCAGAGTGTCTTCGCCAGGATTCTTCCTTCCCAGTGGGGTGACATGCTTTGATACATCTGAAAACCCACACTTGGAAGGAGACGGCAGACCGGCCTTTCTCACCCCCGTTATTACTTGATATTTTAACAATTAGAGGACATACAGACTTTGAACATGAAGCTTTAAACAGAGTTTAACTGATAAGGGAAGGATTCTTCCTGGAAACTCCTTGGAGACGCTTGTAATTAATTTGATCTTCTTCAGTCATTAACTCAGGCCCACAGTGAGTCTTCCGCACACGGCTCTTAATTCACTGGAGATCACTTCCTGGGATTCATTTAGTTAAGTAGCACTGTTGGATTACATTTTAAAATCCTTAAAACTGGTTGTAATTGAAATCTGTTTATAGAAGCTTATTTTAATGGAGTCAAAGTGAGATGGAAATCTCACCTGCCAGCCTTACCACATAAAGCCCAGCTCTGAGAGTACCGAGTCGAAGAAAAAACACTGCCGATTAAAATAAGTTATTATTTTAAGCTTGAAAATAGGTTCTAAAATGGGGAGTATTTCAACTGTAATATGGATAACTTAGTTAAAATGGCCCGCTCCTCTTGGAACACATGTGTAAACACGTGTAAATGTACGCCCTTTACTTTCAAATGAACTAAACTGCTAAACGTAAGTATTCACAACATGGGTTAGATGTTATGAAGAAAAGCCTTGGGTCTGAGATTTTGTGGAACCCTAGTTTTCTCCTTGAAGGGAGTCAGGGTAGAAAGGCAGTGACACCTCACAGGCCTGGACTTGCTATCGCAAATACTCAGAACCTGAGGGTCCCAGGGTTTTCACTGGGCCAGGTGGGTGGAGGCTTTATTTTTTTCTATAAAATAGCAAATCAATAACTGTGTGAGGTCTCCATTCTGACCTTTTCCACTTACTTCACCAGGCCAGCCTTTCTCTACCTGGCCAACCTTTATCTTTCCTTCAAAGCTCGCCTTGAGGCCTAAAAACTTCTCTGATAATGCTTCTCTGAACGCACCTGGTGATAACAGTAAATGCTTTCTTGTTGTAGAGACATTTGCAGTGTTTTCAATCAGATTTAGACTCCTTCTTCTGTTCTTTAGAACAATTCTTTGTGGTACATAGGGAATGTGTGTGTGTGTGTGTGTGTGTGTGTGTATGCTCACACACATATGTATATGTGGGTATGTATATACACACATACATGTACATATATACACATAAATACATATACCTGAGCACTCTGAATGCTAGATTATTTACTGAATGTATTATTTATTGATCTACTCATCCACTGAACATTCACTGAACTCTAAGCATCTGACAGGCCCTAAGATAATTACCAAGGATATAGGCTTACAGGGGGGCCAGAGGGGTAAAGATAACTGATGACCTCACCCATCAGTCCCCAGACATGACCAAACTTGGCTGAATCACAGAGTTGAGCACAGTTTAGGCACGAGGTGGGACCCTTACCACATCCAAAACAACACACTCAGGGAATAAGCTTGTGGGCCACAGCCCACTCTTGGGATCAGAATGGTATTCTCAGATTTTCATTATAACACAGAGGTTGAATTTTCTAACCAGGCAATTCATTCTCTTTGAAAAATGACCAGTTTCCCACGCCCAGACCTTGGTCTCCCGTTTGTTACCGACACTCCAGGGGGACACACATGTCAGCTCCCTCTCTAGTCCAGTGACATTTTCCTGGAAGAGACAGGCTAAAGTGAGGGGAGGTGATGACAAAAGCTGGGTGTCAAAGTCCACTGGGAAAATGCATCTGCCTTCTTCCTTCCTGGCTCTCTGATTTCCTTTAATAACAACTGACACTGGTAGAGCATTTACTCTGTGCCAGGACTTATTCTAAGAGCCTCATGGATATTAAATCAGTGACTGCTCACAGCAGCTGAGAGGCTGATGAGCTGCCCACGGCCACAAAGCTAGGAAGTAGGCAAGCTGGAGTCAGACCCAGAAGTCAGCTCCGGCGCCCACACTCCTGACAGCCCCTTGAGCAGCCTGGACTTAAGCGTTGATCTCCTAGAGAGCATGGGACTGTCCAGAAGTACCTCCCAAGGCAGTCCTTCCTTCCAGTGAGCAGAAAATCAGCAAACTGGCCCCAGATGCCAGACTGAGGGGCGGCATGCAGGACAGGAAGTGGTCCTGTGCACGTCTTTACCCGCCAGCACTTGTTGAGGACCTACTATGTGCCAGGCACTGTCCTATGTACCGGAGATACAATGGTGAAGTAAACAAAGTCCCTCCCTGCCTTTGTGGAGGTTACATTCGGGTGTGGGTGGTGGTGATTGGGTGGGGGGGGGAGGCATAGACATTAATCAATGGTATGCAGTTGCATATAAGGGCAATTAGGAATGTGAAGCCAGGCAGGGGACACTGTGGCAGGTGGGGGAGTTTACTATTTTATTTTATTTTATTTTGCCGGATGGACTGAGATTTCTTAGTTCCACCCCTTTCTGAGGGGGTGAAGCTTGACCTGAGTACAGTGAGGGGTGAGCCATGGGAAGCTGCACAGGAAGAAACTTCCAGGCAGAGGGAATAGCAAGTGCTAAGGCACCAGCACTTGTTTGTGTGTGTGTGTGTGTGTGTGTGTGTGTGTGTGCGCGCACGCGTACGCGCATGTGTGTGCGTGTAGGCACACATGTAATTGGATGTATATCTAGTAAGTTTCACAAATTTAAAGGCCAATATCAATTATATCAGAATCTCCACTTTTGACTTTTCTTTATTTGTACATTGTATCCAAGAGATAGCCACATTATATAACTATATGTATCTTAATGAAACAAATACATGAATCCCCTGATCTACACAGATCCACTTAAATTCAAAGCTAAAGGCACAGCTTGAGGAATACATTCAAAATAGGATGCTAAGTTAAAAAAATCCTCACTACTATAGAGAGTGAGATTTAAATGTTTAAAAATACAGACACAATCTATAAGATTAGCTAAAACACTGGAAGGAAACACACCAAAACATTACCAGCTGTTAATGGAAGTTTAAGATCCTGAGTGATTTCAAAATGTTTAATGTTAATAATACTGAAAAGAGAAAGAGGGAAATGAAATTTTCCTTAATCTCATGACAAATTAGAGGTGTATTGTAGTTTTCCTTTTACTACTTTTCTGCATTTTTTTTGAATTTTCAAACTGCGCGTATATGTCTTTATAATAATGAAAAGCACACAAAAGAGGTCTCTAAAAATGTGATTTAATTTCTGGGGACAGCATGTGGTTTCACAACAAGAGGAAACAAATTGCCACAATCATCTTTAACGTGATTTCATATCAGGTGCGCTGAACACTCTACCTTATGAAGCCCATAGAAACTTGGCTGGTTTCACTTAAATAAAAGTGAAGGGAAATGGTGATTTTCTGAGCAATAGCACTCGCTGACAGAAGAGAAGGGGAAGAGAGTTAGGTACTATTCACAGAAAATGCACTGGGTAATTTTGTTAAGCATATGTTATAGATTCCAATGCATTTTACATAAAAAAAAAAGTCCGACTCCATGATTCATGTAGGTTGGAAAAAAAAATAACTACAACTATGCTATAAATAAAATGCATACTGTAAGACTTGAAGGTAAAGAAGTTCATGTTCTGTTAGGAGAATTCTACACATTTCTGGGCTGATAATTTGAAAGTTTTCCCAGTATGGGGTTGATCAGTATATTATTATGCTTTTCTTAAGTATTAAAATAAAACCTAGTTATTTATTTTTTTTAAAAAGTACAAAAATTGCTCTATGCAGCTGTATGGCATCTGGGTGTGGGTGTGGCATTTACAGGATGCAGAGTTGAACAAGGATCCAACGTGAATTCCATCAGTGAAGTTTCACTAATATTGAGGCACACGGGGAAAGAAAATGGGTCTGAAATTGAGGCCAAACTAGCATCTATTGAGACTTGAGCTTGTTGGGGTCTCCAGTTGCTGTGACCATGGGCACAAGTGCCTTGGGACAGTTCAAGGGCCACTCATTCCTGTCCTGTTAGGCTGTCCTTTCCCCTAACCTGACTGCTGGAGTTGGGTCGCTTCCTCTTGATGTCCCTCTGAGGCCTAAAAACAACCCTATTTTCCAACCATAAATGGGAATCTTCCGAGCCACTGTCTTCAACTTATGAAGTTCATATTTGGCTATAAACTTATTTAAGGTGAAAGATTTTGAACCTTTAGAGTTCTCCCCAAACTGATACGGTTGAGTGACTTTCTGGTGTCCCAGAACCTCTTTCCAGCGTTACTCCATCCTCCTAAGCTACTTCTGGTGGCAGCCAACGCAGAAAACACATTTCAAGCTCTTTCCCTCCCCTACCAATGTCCACGAAGCCTGACATCAAGACGAGAGAAAACGTTGAATGTGTTTTAGGTTTACTGTCTCATTTCTGTTACATCTACTCTGACTTCTTAAAGACATACGTACTAGTGAATTTTCTGGTTAAGCCAATCTGCCTGAATATGACAAAATAAAAACTCATTTACCTGAATGAGTTTGAGACAGATCACAGATCTATAGAAATGAAGAGGAACTTTGGGATGACTAGCTCCATTTTGCAATTTCTTAGATGGGAAGGGACAGCATAGTGTAGTATGGTCTGGCCCAAGTTTAAATCCAGTCTCTGTCACTTACTAGCTGAGTGGTCTTGAACAAATTAAATGTGCCAAAGTCTTCCCATATGTAAAACAGGGTTAATAACAGTACCTACTTGAGGACTGTAGGGAAGATTCAGTGACACACTTCAATCAAGTCGATGAGCACAATGCCTTATAAGAGTGACGCCCAAAAAAGCTAATTCTTAAATGATATGACGGGTAAGGGGTTAATACCTCATACAACGCAATATCAAAAAGAACCCAACCTGATTAAAAAATGGGAGGAAGGGGGACTTCCCTGGTGGAGCAGTGGTTAAGAATTCATCTGCCAATGCAGGGGACACAAGTTTGATCCCTGGTCCGGGAAGATCCCACATGCCGTGGAGCAACTAAGCCTGTGCGCCACAACTACTGAGCCCACGTGCCACAACTACTGAAGCCTGCATGCCTAGACCCCATGCTCCGCAACAAGAAAAGCCACTGCAACAAGAAGCCTGAGCACCACAACGAAGAGTAGCCCCTGGTCACCGCAACTAGAGAGAAAGCCCGCGCACTGCAATGAAGACCCAACGCAGCCATAAATAAATAAATAAATAAATAAATAAATTTATTTTAAAAATGGGCCGAAGACTTGAATATACATTTTTACAAAGAAGATGTTCAGATGGCCAACAGGTACATGAAAAAATGCTCAGTATTGCTGATCATCAGTGAAATGCAAACCAAAACCATGATGAGATATCACTTCATACCTGTCAAAATGGCTATCACCAAAAAGTCTACAAATAACAAATGTGAGGATGTGGAGAAAAGGGAACCCTGGTATACTATTGATAGGAATGTACACTGGTGTAACAACTATGGAAAACAGTATGGAGGATCCTCAAGAAACTAAAAATAGAACTACCCTACGATCCAGCAACTCCACTCCTGTATCTGCAGAAAATGAAAACATTAATTTGAAAAGGTACATGCATCCCTATGTTCATAGCAGCATTATTTACAATTGCCAAGGTATGGAAGCAACCAAAGTGTCCATCAACAGATGAATGGAGAAAGATATTATACACACATACACACACACACACACACAATAAAATACTAGTCAGCCATAAACAAGAATAAAATTCTGCCATTTGCAGCATCGTGGATGGACCTAGAGAGTATCATGCTTAGTGAAATAAGTCAGGCAGAGAGAGACAAATACCATATGTTATGACTTATATGTGGAATCTAAAAAATAAAACGAATGAATATAACAAAACAGACACAGACTCACAGATTTGGCGAAAAAAATTGTGGGTACCAGTGTGGAGAGGGAAGGGGGGAGGGGCAAAACAGGGGTAGAGGATTAAGGGGTACCAACTACTATGTATAAAATAAATCAGCTACAAGCCTATATTGTACAGCACAGGGAAATACAGCTAACATTTTACAACAACCTTAAATGGAGCATAATCTATAAAAATATCGTACACTTGAAACTACAGTAAGTCCCCTACACACGAACCTTCAAGTTGCAAACTTTCAAAGATGCAAATGTGCGTTCCATCAACGTCAGTTGTGAGTGAAACTGCAGCTGGCCCTCCGTCTCCTATAGCTGACGATCCTTCAGCTCTACCATCTCCCACCTCCTCTCCCTCCCCCAGTAACTCTTCTCACTCGATGCCAGCCCCTGTATGCCAGCTGTTGTACTGTACTACTGTATTTTTCAAGGTACTGTACTGTAAGATTAAAAATGTTTTATTTTTTGTGCTTGTTTTTTATGTATTATTTGTGAAAAGTATTATAAACCTATTACAGTACAGTATTATATAGCCGATTGTGTTAGTTGGGTACCTGGGCTAACTTTGTTGGACTTACAAAGTGGACTTACGAATGCGTTCTTGGAACGGAACTCGTTTGTATGTAGGAGACTTACTGTAATATAACATTGTAAATCAAATATTCTTCAATTAAAAAAAAAAGGAAAAGCTAATTCTTCAAGAGAGCCAAAAAGGGGAAGTTGGTTCCAAGCAAATAGAGAAATACATATTATGGCTTGGATGAGTATTAAAAGGTAATCATTTGAAGTAAACACTTTAACAATAAAGTGACGAAAGTGTTAGGGAGGAATTTGACGTTTTGGAGATGCCTGGCTGGTGGGAGAAGGGCCGGTGAGGCAGGAAGAGCCTCCCATCAAGATGAGATGCCTGGGAACCTCTCTGGCAATCCAGTGCTTGAGAATCCGTGCTTCCACTGCAGGGGGCACAGATTCGATGATCCCTGGTCGGGATCCCGCATGCCTCGTGGTGTGGCCAAAAACAAAAGAAAAGACAAGATGCCTGCAGGACAGACAAACTGCTTGAGCCTTGTCTGGCTGTGGAATTAGGAGCCCAGAACCTTTGCCCGGCATTGTCTGCATGATAGCTTTTATTGTTGGCAGAAAGAGGCAGGAGACAGACTTCCTGGGTCTGTGTGTTCTCACGCACACCCATGCACACAGGCTCCCAGCCCCACTGGCATCCCACAGGTCCCGAGGCTGCAGTTTCGCTCACAAGCTGGGGAAGCTCTGGGCATCTGGATTCTGCATCTTTTATAACAAAGCCGGGAGCTGGGGGGTGGGCCCGTGGCTGAAACGAACACTCCACAAATTTCCCTGAGGGGTAGGGGAGGCTGTCGGAGGGTTAAAGGAGATACACAGAGAGAGAGAATCTGGAGCAGCACGGTGAAGGGCTTTGAGACAGACATTTCTAGCGCATACACAAGTACACCCATGGCAGGAAAGGCCAGAAGGGGTTGGTGATTAGGTGGAGGGACGGGAAGCCGTGATTGGAGAAGAGGAAGGAGTCATTCAGAGAAACCAGAGGCAGGTGTGGGAGTTAAATTAGCGCTCTGATGGGATTCTACAAGCCCCCCTGCTGCTCTCGACGCGTGGGAAAATTGGGACCACAAAGGCCCGGCTACTTGCGTGGCCCTGGTCATTACTGGAGTCAGCAGAGCAACACTGCCCTTGGGAAGTCCTCAAGGAGGAGTTCGGCCCTAAGAGCTTGGAGCTTGCTGCACTCCTCCGGCCCCTCCTGCCCGCAGTCTCGCTGGCCTCTTGCCTTTGACCTCCCCACACAATCTGAACGACCCTGTCACCTCCCTGGGGGCTTAAAAGGCCATTTTGTTTTCTCTCTCCTCAAGGGCAAGTGGTGGTTTGTGCACATTTTAGATGGATGGTCTATTTCCAAGGGCCGGGAAGCTTCTCAACCCCAAATCAGGCTAACGACCTCATAGAGGGTTACATCTGGATAAATAGTGAACTGGCTTCAAAAGCTGTCCACTGCTTTCATTTTTTTTCTCATGACAGCACAGCAGTGAGAGTGGAAACAAAAAGCAGCTGCTCTGAATTTCAGGGCCTATATTGTTAGGAAGGCAGAGCTGTTGGTTGGTTTGTTTTATCAAGCTGTGGTCTTTACAGGTCTCTGCTTAACATGGCTGCTAGATAACCATCCAACTTGTGATAGTGTGATTACCAGGTAATGCTATCAAATAACAGTCACGATTAAACCAGTTACATGAGCCCTCAGGCCCTGAAGCAATTTCTGCGAAGAATGAGTTTGTCCTTCAAATGGCATAATAAGAAAAAAATTAGGTGCAATTCACCCAGAACAGTATGTTATACTGGGAGAAGGGTAATATGTTTACCCATTCCTAGCAGTTACGAATGCCCTACGATTCACTTGCTTTCTTTTTGGCTTCATTCCTTTCCATTTATGTTTTACATTCTTTGTCATGTGAAATGAGCAAGGTGGTTTATAGCTGCCACTGTGATTTTCTGTCCACCTGGACCACTTTACATCACAAATCCTGGCCCCTCCCTCACTTTTTAAAATTTATTTATTTTTTTTACCACGTAGAGTAAAAATACACAAAGCAGCCAGAAGACAATTTGTAACTATTGGTGTCAAAGAGCTGTTAAACATAATTTGAGCCCAGTAAGAAATCAGCAAGCAACAACTGAGTTACTGCACTCCAGATTATCCCCAAAGGGTCACTGTGGAATGAAACGACCAGGAAAAAGATGGGTTGATGAATTTATTATATATGAGGTTTAGGCACGAGAGTCTTAAAATGTAAAGCTTGGGGCTCATGCCAGCTACCAATGAGGACAGAACTTGAAGCACCACGTAAAACCAATATGTAAATCTGCTGGATAAAACCCAAAGCTCCAGAATAAAGACATCGTCAATCTTCCTTCCTATTTTTCTCATCCACACCCAGCAAATGTCTTCAAAAAGTAAAAGGCAGACCTGCCTCCTTCAAATCCCTCAGACTACAGTGTAGTGGTGTTGCCTCTGAGTATTTTTTCTATTTTGTGAGACAAATGAAAAAAATAAAACTATGGAACTATTGTTTCTATTGTGAGTTACAATCATAGCCAAGCCATCTACGTGGTACTAACTGAAAGTTCATTCCCCGACCCAAGGATGTGAAAGCTAAAAATATTTGACGTCTTTACCTATGTTTAGTCTCAATTTACATTAAATTTCTTCTCCCCAGCAAATCTGGCCTCGGTATGAAACAAGGGGATACACTGGAAAACCTAATAATTTAGTTTCTAGACTGTGGATGTAGATAGTATTAAGCACTGATATTTTCTTTCAAGAATTTTTTGTTGCCTTTGCATAGAAGTTATAGGTGTCCGAAAGCTTTTATACGCATGAAAGCATATCTATGGGAAAGGACAGAAATAGAATAAGCGTCGGGGTGCAGCGCACATATAAAGCCCCCCTGTGCTCACCCTGCCTTCTAGGCACACAAAGGTTCAGTAACGTGCCTTTTCCGAGTGGAATTTGTGATGCTGCGTGTGACTTTTATTCAGATGCGGAAATATTATCTTTTTATTTGGGGTGTTTGAGGCTGAGGGTTGCAGTTGTAGTCTCTATTTTAAGCCCATTCTCTCCCCTTCGTACTTTTGCTCTATATTTCCTAGGAGGCCTTTTCTCAAAGCTTGATTGTTACGTATGGAGCCCAACGTTGTGCCTTTCACACTTCCCACGGCTGGTCTGCGGGTGTATAATTGTGTGGAGACACTGCGTAGATGGTTTAAAGAAGGCTGATTATGGTTTTCGTTACTGGATTAACACATAATGATTTTCAGAGGGTCAGCAGAAAAAGAAAAACCAACACAAATAGGAATGTAAAATTTCACTGTATAAGATTTTCAGAAGTTGAAAATTATATCTAAGTGTATTTGAAATTTTAAGTAGGCTTTACAATGGCTAAGACGACCTGGGTCTTTCAGAACTTAAACTACTCTTGACTCCAGGCACATATATTTTCCCTAAAGTGTTAGGAAGTTATGATAGTCATGATAGGAGAAAGCGGAGAATCTCCACTTGTTCCTTCCCTACCCATTCTCCTTTGTTATCTAGGCTGAGCTTCCCACAATATAAATATATGCGGCTGATGAGCTTAGCTGTGCTTGTGGAAACAAACAGACGTTGACAACCTTCATCTACAGGGTCTGATGGGAGTTCACCTAAGAAAGCCGGTAAACTATTTTTTTTTTTTTTTTTTTTTAGCGGTACGCGGGCCTCTCACTGTTGTGGCCTCTCCCGTTGCGGAGCACAGGCTCCGGACGCACAGGCTCAGCAGCCATGGCTCACGGGCCTGGCCGCTCCACGGCATGTGGGATCTTCCCAGACCGGGGCACGAACCCGTGTCCCCTGCATCGGCAGGCGGACTCTCAACCATTGTGCCACCAGGGAAGCCCGAAAGCCGGTAAACTTTTAAGCACACATATGCCGTTTCCTGATAGACCCCCATGGCGTGTTATTAGTTTCCTGTTCGCTGCTGTAACAAATTACCACAAACTTAGCAGTATAAACAACATGAATTTGCTGTCTTAAATTACCGGGCTAAAATGAAGGTGTGGGCAGAGCTGCATTCCTTCTGGAGGCATGCCTCCTTCTCTCCTAGGGGAGACCCTGTCTTCTAGCCTTCTCCAGCTGCTGGGGACCCCCACCTTCCTTGTCTCGTGGCCTTTCCCTCCATCTTCAAAGCCAGCAATGGCTGGTCTGTCTTTCCTACATCTCATCACTTTGACCTGTTTCTGTCATCCAATCTCCTTCTTTGACTGACTCCTTTTCCACCTCCCTCTTCAAGGACCATTTTGATTGGGTCCATTCAATAACCCGGGATAATCTCCCCATGTTAAAGTCAGCAGATTAATAACAATCTTAATCCTACCTGCAACCTTGATTCCTCTTTTCCATGTAACATAACATATTCACAGGTTCTGGAGATTAGGACATAGACATCTTTGGGCGGGCATTACTCTGCTTACTCTCCACGCAGAGAGTTTAATATGGCACACATTCTCTTCTGGTCTTCCTGACTCCTTCCCTTCCCCCTAAAGAATAAGGAACCTCTCTCTTTTTGCCCTTTGTCCTATGGCATCCTCTCTTGGGGATTTCCATATCCATGTTTTCCTTTGAGCACGTTGCTCTTTGGCTCCATCAGGTTCTATCCTTCCTGTACTAAGTACTTCTTGAGGGCAAAGCCATGTGCTTTATGAAACAGAAGTAGATATATGCAAATAATAAGCTCACACTGATGAAAACAATGAATACTGGAACCATGAAAGAAGAGCACATCAGATGATCTCAAAGTTCAACAAGTTACAGGCTAACAATGATTTATCTGGTGATTGGTTCATTCACACCAGGCATTTAGCTGGTTTAATTTTTAAATAACTTGAGCTAAATAAAACCTTTTTACTTTCCAAAGTAGTTTACATTCTGCTCCATTTCCCAAAATATTAAGACCAGATTCATTTATTATTCATTCCCCAAACATGACTGACCACCAAATATGTATCAGGTTCTGAGCTTGACACCCGACACACAAAGATGAAAAAAAGGTATGCTTCTTTGTCCTGAATTATAACATGGGAATAAAGTGTTTTCTTTCCATTAGGCGTACCTAATAAGTTAGTGGAGTGTATTCTCATCTACTCTGTGAAAGTATACTTTTATTTATTTATTTTTTTGCGGTACGTGGTCCTCTCACTGTTGTGGCCTCTTCCGTTGCGGAGCACAGGCTCCGGACGCACAGGCTCAGCGGCCATGGCTCACGGGCCCAGCTGCTCCACGGCATGTGGGATCCTCCCGGACTGGGGCATGAACCCGTGTCCCCTGCATCGGCAGGCGGACTCTCAACCACTGCGCCACCAGGGAAGCCCGAAGGCATACTTTTATAATTTAGCTTTTTTATTTAAGCCTTTTAAGATTTTCTTCTAATCTAGCAGTTGTGGCTTACTGATTCCCAAAATATTATTCCCAGTGGAAATAATTTTAACAACAGTAGACATTTATCATTAAGTGAGAATGCCACTTGTACTTCAGTTTAAAGAATCTAAGTTAATTTTCAAAAGTTGTAATGATTTCTCTAAAACCAAAGTTTCATTTTTTTAGGAGTGTTTCAAACCATCTTTTCTATTTGTATACTCAGTTATTAATCAAATGATATGTTCACACTCTCAAAATTGTCTAGACATTTTATAAATTTACCATATTATATAAATCCTCTGTAGATTAATCTGTATAGTTGTTCTTGGGCTGCAAAATGACATGAACGGGTTGAGTAGAATTACAAAATTTTGAAATGTTCCATGTTTAAAGCTTATGTCCCTGACAAGGCCCTGAGCTGAGCCCACTTTCTTGAGGAAGACTCCATGGTTTTCTAGCTCACAATTAATTCTCTTAGAAGATGTATGTGTTGTGGCTCAAATAAATGAGCAGGGCCAATCATATTTCTCTTTGAAATGTGGAATTAGGGACTGAGAGAGCTTTAGTCATGGGCATTGAAGCTGAAGTTACAAAAAGGAGCCAAATCTGGAAGAATAATAGATATATGTGTATGTATAACTTAATCACTTTACTACACACCTGAAACTAACACAACATTGTAAATCAACTATACTCCAATATAAAATAAAAATGAAGAAACCCAAAGAACCCCCAAAATGTTAGATTAAAAAAACAAAGTAACAAAAAGGAGCCAGAAACCAGTTGGAGGATGGTCAAAATGGCTGTAGAAGCCAAAAGCGTAGGAGAATTGTGAATCATCTTCTACAGTTTGTAGAGGGAGGGGGAGAGGCAGATGCATGGAGAGAAGCCGAGATGCTATGAGAATAAGCCACTGGGAGCACGACATGGGTTCCTGATGGCTTCTCAAAGCTGGTTCCCTGAGATCCAGCTGTTCAGCAGATTCTCAAGAGATCCTCAGGAATATTTATATATAATATTATATTTGTGACAGACTCCCTCTGACTTGAAGCAACTCGAGTGAGCCTCCGTTTCTCACACTGAAAGAGCCAGACTAGCATGGAAGCTCATTCATTTTGCAAACCTTGATTCTCCCATGTGACAACTTTTGGTAATGCAAGAGCTGCCCTCTGTTTTGAAGGAAGGGTACAAAGAAGATCGTGGCTTGATGAGTATTAGGCTGTTGGAAATAGTTTAGCAAAAAAGTAAGAAGCAAATCTCATTGTCATTGGCTTTCAAATTATTTAGTCTTCCATCTTTTTTGCAAATATTTGGTCAGAGGTCACAAATCCAGAGACAAATTAGCCACTGCCTGCCCCGGAGATGTGCCGCCTCTGTGAAGGGGTTGGGGAGAAAATTATGACACCGAGTAGCATATACAATGGCCGAAGAAAGCACAGGCTGATGAGCGTTTCCCTTGCACTAATTTTCTGACGACACTGAAATACATCCTGACTTTTGAAAGGGCTCATGGCAGCCCGATGTAGCTCCTGGTCAGGTACTTAACATTCTAGGCAAGATACATTTTAGCAAATCAATGGAGATGAATGCATCCATCGAGAGGCAGAATTTTGATAATGAGTCAATTCTAAGAGAACTCTAAATAACTGTTTGGTTATCTCCATGTGAAGCGTACTAGGAAATGAACAGTTAAGTAACTTCATCACAAACTTAGAAGAGAAAGGAAATAGAGGTTTCTTGGCAGTGCCCCATTTTCAGTGATTGCTTTAGGCATCTCTGTGCCTCCCCCCTCCTCCCCTCGATGTCTCCCTCTACCCTGCATGACACTGGGGTCCTTGGTTTCCCAACACTGTGACCTACATTACATGCTTCTCATTTAGGCAACGGGCAGTAGTGACTGGCCGTTGTTCTGGGGTTGGTAGCAATTCTGTAATTTCATTCTCTCATTAGAAGGTGTGTGTTTATTTATTAAAGCTGCACTGTGCCCAAAGGCAACGTGCAAAAAAAATACAGAAATACCAAAATTAAATAAAGGCTATATTGCTGTTATTCTGTAAAGCTTGTCTATCGCAAGCCACTGTGCACTTTTATAGAACAGAAGCTCTGTTAGCCAGCTGCTCCCCAGCACGTCAGTCGGCAAACTCTGCGCCTGCCCTGCTTCCTGCCTCTGTCAGCACACAGGCCTCCTCTACCTGAGGCGAAGAAGATGACAGACACGTTTAGAATCTTGCATCTTGTAGGAAATTCTCCAAACCACCTCTCCAAGTGGGTACAAGGGTCCCGTTAGCAGGGTCTTTCTGTTGAGCTCAAACACCGGGGACTTCATCCTGAGCAGCATCCTAGGATCGAAGGGACATCTCTGCTTCTAGATGCCGTCTCTCCTCTGTTGGATGGGGAGATGGAGAGAGCCATTTAGGCTCCCTTCTGTGTAGGGATGTTGATGTGCCCACAGAGGGGCAGTGTCTCAGGGGCTGGGAGGCCAGAAGCGAGCACCCACAGGCACTGCCCTGCCGGAGTTTACATTCCGTGGGGGAGGCAGGAAATAGACAAATACTTGGGAAAATACATGGTTCGTCACATGGTTTTTAGAGCCATAGCTAAAATTCAACAGCAAGTGTGCATAACGTGTGCCAGGGATGGAGTTGGAGGGGGCTATTTTCTATAGGGTGATTCAAGAAGGCTTCACTGATAAGATGCTTAGAAGCAGTGAGCAAGAGAACCATGTGGACGATGGAGGGAAAAGCATTCCAAGGGAAGGGAACAGCAAGTGCAAAGACTCTGAGCAAGTATGAATGAAAACAGAGGTTGTATGTTTCTTCAAACACAGGTGTCCAACCTCAGTACACAGGAAGCTCATCTATAACCTGATGTAAGAACCATTTCCATGGCAGTGAAAGCTGTGTGAACACTGAAACATGCTTTGGGTTAATGCTTTTCATTTCATATTGGTAAAACTGCCTCTATTTCAAGCTGTTGGTAAATAGTTTTTTTTTTTTTTCACAATCTGCAATACTTACACTCAAACCAGGGATGACTTAACCAACCACGCCCTCAGCTCAGCCTGCACAGACAAGCCCCTTCCTCATTTTCTCTGCTAAGTTAACACCAGTGCTTGTATCATGAGGCAGCTGCTAGAGCAAAGGGGGCTTCTCTATGATAGAGTGAAAAGAGCATGAGTTTTGAAGTTACAGAGGCCAAAATGCAAACCCCGAGTATGTCATTCATCGTTTAACAGCTGAGAGACCTTGCCAAGTCAATTCCTCCCTTCCCCCAAATCTCAGTTTTCATAAAACTTTATTTTTAAATAAAGAGAATGCTACTTACTCAGAAAGACTGTTATGAAGATTAAATCAGGTAGCACTTCTAAATATCTAGCTCTCCGCCTGGCACTTAGTAAACAATAATCTTCTCCTCCCCTACCCCTTCTCTCTTTTTCTCTCTCTCTTAACACACACACACACACACACACACACACACCATACTACATCCAGCCAGATCTGGGATCAGAAGAGGCTCTGGGAAGCTTTTTTGTTAGCATCCCATAATGCTCATTCCTAAATACCCACAGGAGCTAGGAAAGCTCCAGGGCTGCTCGGAAGTCTGTGTGCATCTGTGTGTGTCTGTCTGTTCCTGGTGACTGTGGAGAGCCCATAAAGCCTATGGGTCTAGGGACTTCCCTGATGATCCAGAGGTTGGGACTTTGCCTTCCAATGCAGGGGGTAAGGGTTCGATCCCTGGTCGGGTAGCTGGGATCCCACGTGCCTCGGGACCAAAAAACCAAAACATAAAACAGAAGCAATGTTGTAACAAATTCAATTAAGAATTTAAAAAATGGTCCACATCAAAAAAACCTTTAAACAAACAAACAAACAAACAAACCTATGGATCTAAACTCTGCAACTGGTCTATAGGATAATCCTAAATGCCTCGGGTCCTCTCTGGCTCAGTGGAACTGGGTCCACACTCAGGCTGAGGATCAGGTAAAGGGGAGCACAGTGGGGTATTTGCCCCATGATGAGAAATTCTCCCAGAGCTCATGGGATAGACTGGCCATCAAGTCATCTGGCCTTTCCCATATGTGCTGATCTCTCCACAGAGACTGGAGGAGAACGAGAGGAAGTACAAGGACAGCCACATGCCTGGAAGACTGTAGATCTGGCCATTACATTTCAGACAGGCCACTGAATGGACAGGAACAATTTTTAGACACAGGGGTGGTGGATTCCAGGCAACAAGCACTGACGTGACCACTGCAAACTCTCTATCAGCTCTTCCATGTCTTTGAGTCTATTTATTTTTTCCCTTGGGTGTAATCTAATTTTGGGGGGCCATGGGGGTGGGGGTGGGCAGTGAAAGGACAAAAAAAATAAAGAAAAGAGAAGAAGGAGCCCTCCTCCTCGTGCTCGTGTCTGGTAAGCAGATTCTGGTTCCTGGGGGGCACCATCTTAGCGCATCTCCTGGGCCCCATGTATTTGCGTAACATCTCCCAGGATCCCAGAGCTGCGAGCGCATTTCCTAAATTTCCTAAATTAAGGGAGGAGCTTCAGAAGCGGGTGCTCAGTTGAGCTGAGGAGCCAGGGTCTCATTTTTATTGCTTTTTATTTAACATGAAAACATCCTTATTTTGACCCATTGGTATTTGAGCCAATTTGCAGGGGAAGAGGCCATCCAATAAAGCATTAGCAAGAGAGTTTGCTCTATTTCCTCCACGGAATTTCCGTTTCCTATGAGAACAAACAAACCAGGCCTTCCCCTCACACTCCTGCCTGGAGAACAAGCTTAGACTCACAAGTGTCACTTTGCTCATTTGCCTTGGCTAGAACTCCTTTCAGGGAACACTGTTCACTATAATGACTTTGGTTTTAAGCAGAAATATCTCCTGTGATGCCATCAACTGAGAATGAAAAGAATAATTTTCAAAACTCTTTTCAAACAATGAGCAACGTTGATGAAGCCAATCACAGAAAAAGCAGGCAGCCGCCTCCAGAAAGGGGAAATATTAAAAGAATTAAAAAATTATAGAGTCAGTATCTCTGTATGAGCCACGGAGAGATTCCAGGTGAATGCAATCTGTTTCTCTTTAAAAATAAATCAGATCTCACTTACACTCACCATAAGCTAAGGCTGCTGATGTGTGAGGTTTATATCCTTCCTAAGATACTGAAGTTTGGAGTGGTTTCTACCAGGTGTAGCAACTCTCTTCCTCCAGGTTAGCAAGCTTCAAGGTGAATGCTACTACTGTTATTCCTAATGGTTATATGAAGGGAAAAAGTGAATGCATGTGCAATTATTCATTAGTGCAAGTTCCTGTTTGCACCATGATTTTTATTTAAAAGAAAATGGTACCTCTTTCGGGTTGACTCTGGCCAACAGGAATTTTTAGTTTTAGTATACAATGTTCCCTGCAGGCCAATTCAACTTAATCATGAGAATTCTTCATATAGGAATATAAATTAATTACAACAAATGGCCCAAGTGCGTGTGACTGGGCAGGGTCGCTGGGTCTGAGTTACACGAAGTATTATACCACTTGGGATAAGACAGGCGGGGGTAGGATTATATCCGCCCCTTGTTTCCACCGGCAAAATCTCCTAACAGAATGACTGCGCTTCACAGGGAACACTTTAAATCGTAAAATGAGAAAACGTGAGATAGAGAACTATTAATGAACAAGGAGATCTCCAACAGGGCCAAGGTGGGTTCAATAGACTATGACTGTTAGGAGGGCTGGTGTTCCTTGTCCCTGGGTATCAACGAGCCACATCTCCAGATTAAGCTTTTTTTTCTTTTCAACCTGATCCTAGATCTTATCAAATGTTGTTACACACTGTTTAGTCTCCAGGGCTGACACAAAACAAATGCCATCAAGGACGGAACACAACTCAACAACGTGGAGAAAACCAGAGGGAGGCGCAGGAAGCGGTTTTAGTGATTACCCCAGCGGCTCTCTCCATAGAGTCCAGTCTTACCTGGAGTGGGTGGAGACGATCAGAGGCTTGTGAGAGAGAGAGAGAGAGAGAGAGAGAGAGAGAGAGAGAGAGAGAGAGAGAGAGACTGTGTGTGTGTGTGTGTGTTGCAGGGGGCTTTTAGGAAAGGAGACGTGAAAATACAGGAGGGAAGTAGAAAATACAATTGCACTCTGGCCCTGCGCGGCAAGGTGGCACTCTTCCCATCCCAGCTTTTGTCCTTCAGAGCTGCAAGAGCCCACGCTTTAATGCCTGCAGGTTGACCATGCATTGTTATTATATAGGCTTCATGTTCACATCATGTGTCATCTGACCAAAGGAGAGTCTACAAAGTGAAAGGCTCATGCAAAATTTATGCTTATATGGCTGTTTCAGTCAGTGGAAAAATCAATACTGTGGGCTTGATGCACAGAAATGACTGAGTGCTCTCTGACTGACACTAAAAGCACAGGGAGATTGAGAGCCACAATTGCTGTTCAAGGAATCGAGTGTATTAGAGCTCTTATAATAGTCTGCTCACCTTATATTAGCCTTTCCTTGGGATTATTTTTTGATAACAATTATGATTGTGGGGTTTAAGGCAATTACACCATTACAAAGAAAAAGCTGCTTTTTAGGTCCTGTAAAGCTGTCATCTATTTCACACCGCAACTGCCTTCCAATTATTTTGCTACAATGCACTTTGGAAGCAAAATGTCCTAACTGATATATATTAGACCTTTATGTTTTATAAATAAAAATCAAAGCTGTAATGTAATCCTTCAAAAGGAGCTTCTCAGTTTCCCCAGACGTGATTTTAGAAAGCGTGGAAACGGAGTGGGTGCCAGACGTTTTGAAAGAGACACATCACAGCACGTGCGGTCCCGCTGGCAGACTGTACACCCCAGGGGTGATACAGAAGATGGAGAAGGAGACCCGGTCCAATCCCTGGTTTAAAATGCTAATGGCATCTGTTAAGTGGAGGCTCAGGAAGGCTTAAAAGTTGGAATTTAATGATAAAGCAAAAAAACAATCCTCGAAATTAATTCAGTCGGAAAGGAACTCAAAGACATGTTGTGACAGTACATTAGGAGTCAGCAACGACGGGAAGAAGGTTTTTCTCTTATTCTTTCAGCCCTGTTGCAATGAAGAGTTTACAGCTCTTACATCTGGGGGTCCAGATGTCAGAGGGGCGGGCGGGTGGAATTCGGAGACTTAGCACAGGGAACCAGGTAGAAAATCAAAGTCATGGACCAAAAGGACTCAACCTAACTGGGATCTGGAGGTTAAACCGTAGCAGGAGAGAGCGCTTTGTTGGTGAGCCATGAAAGATTGTGCTTATGTGGTCTTGTCCCGAGGGAGGGTGGGAAATGCTATTGTTTCCAACTCTGAAAACCCTCCAGCAAGATGGGTAGTCAACTCAGTGGGGATAGGAAAGCTCCCGTGTGGTAACTAACAAAGCTAGCCTGTCCCTTTCACCATGTGACACATCACCACACCTCGGCAGCCAAGGCAAGTGACTTAAGCCTCTAAATTAATGGTATGAAGGTGGCTTTTCGTCTGTGTTCCAAAAATATACAACAGAGCATTGAAAACTGCTGGGGGCACCATGGTTATTCTGGTGATAAGGATTTAAAATGTGGATATGGCATGAACTCTGGACGCATTTCACATAAATGACCCACCAAAGAATTTTATCCATGCATACATTGAGAAAGGCCTTGGGGGCTTAAAACACAATGCAGAAAGGATTTCCAAGATTGCTGGATCACCATGGTGCAGTAGAGAGGGACAGACATCTGGCAATCCTAGAAGCGTCCTCACTCTGGAGTTCTGTGTTGGGCTGAGGACGGGAAAGGCAAGGGAAACAGCATGGATGACCTTTCATCCTCTGTGCTTTCCTGAACACGCCTTGTCATTTTGAAATACGTTTCTATTAGCTCCCTGGTAAGGATTCTTTCCTAAGTTTTGTTTTGCTTTTTAATTGGGAAGATACTTTTTCCCTTGTTGATGCTTAGTCTGAAAGAGAGCTCCTTGGCCAGAAATACTATTTTAATCCCACAGCCTGTTAAGCATCTTTCTGGCTTGAAATATCAAAAATCTCTCTTAATAAGTCAATACACCCACTTCTCCCAGAGTGGCAGTACCCCTGTGCTTTTTGTCTTGGAAAAGAGAACATTTACTGTCTATCAGAATCAACACATTAAATTCATCTTTAATAATGGGTGTACTCTGAGGCTTCCACATGGGATATATACCAAGGAATTAAATGTACCTTATAATCTCTTGAGAAAGGATCCATGCCAGACTGCCAGGAAAGACCTAACCTCTACCCAGAAATGGTGATGGAAAATAAAAAGATTCTAGAGGTGCTCAGAAAACAGCAGAGGACTTCCAGGCTCTGACAGGGTTGGCACCTACTAGATGTCCTGGAATACTGTATCACAAGTGACCAAGAACTTGAAAGTCTGTAACCTCTTGGTTTTGGTTGAAGCACATGCTAGCCTACGGGAAGTGGGTGATTTCTGAAATTCCCTCATGGTCTCTTAGGGAGTGGGACTGGTCATTAAATAGGTGTTGATAAGTACCTGGTCCATCAATGATTAGACCGATGCTCAGTAACTATCTTAGAGTAGAAAGGGCATTGCACTTGAGGTTGGATAACCTTGATCTAAATCCTCCGCTGCCATTTATTAGCTGTGTGACACTAAGCAAACTTCCTGAGTCTCTTTGAGCCTCCATTTCCTCATCGGTACAGCAGAAATAATCCCGGACCAACAGCGGCTGTGAATAAACAGTAGCACTCTCAGAGAAAATACCTAACACAGAGCTTGGGCTACTAGGAGGCATCGAGGTAAAATGCTTGTTCTCTAGCTTGTTCCCCAACTGGAGTGAGGACTGGCTGAAAAAAAACCCATCCTGGATTTGAGGTAAGCTAGAATGTCTTCAAAACTGAGCAGAAAGATGACTTTTTATCTCGCTTGTTGGCTAGAAATATCCGTGGAACAAATGGTTAAGGAACAACTGAGTGCAAAAGAGTGTCTTGATTCATGGGATTCTTTGGTCTCAGCTTACTGCTATCATTACTGCTGGCAACCACACCATTGATGATGGTGGTGGTGGTGATGACTGATATTTATGAAACCGTTTATAGGAATTAGCTCATTCTCAGAGAACCATCCCCTCATTTTCATGAGACGGGTTATTTTGTCATCCCAACTTTCCATGAAGGAACCAGAGCTCAGACTGGTTAATTAACTTTTCCAAGGTCAAATAACTAGGGCTGGGGTTGAGACCCAATACCAGGCAGTCTGGCTTAGCCACTTCATCACACTGTCTTCCATTAATGTTCCTTAAATGGCACTTTCAGGAGGGGGGTCAACCTGAATCATTTCGATCTAAATTACTCTCCCTTGTTTTCTCTGACCTGACAGTGTTGTCCTTCTTCACGCTACTGATAAATACTGTGCTGGCTGTGTGCTTCTGTGGCTAAATAACTGCCCTCCCAGTAAAATGTCCCTTGGGAAACCAAGCCTTTTGGGTCCCCTATTATAGTCCTAGTGCCAGCCTCAATGCCTAGGATATAGGGAGGACTCAGTACATACTTGCTGATGAAACGAAAACATGATTTCATTGACTGTGTTCCTAAAGGTTGACCAACGTTAATCCAATGAGACAATTCTGAAGGGTGGTAGCAGGTGGTAAAAAAACCTTGGGTTCAATGATTTAGTGACTATCCTGTTCCAGGTATTTCACACACATTAATGTACTTAATCCTCACAACGATCCTAAATATTAAATATTCTTTTTTTTTTTTTTTTTTTTTTTTTTTTTTTGCGGTACGCGGGCCTCTCACTGTTGTGGCCTCTCCCGTTGCGGAGCACAGGCTCCGGATGCGCAGGCTCAGCGGCCACGGCTCACGGGCCCAGCCGCTCTGCGGCATGTGGGATCCTCCCGGACCGGGGCACGAACCCGTATCCCCTGCATCGGCAGGCGGACTCTCAACCACTGCGCCACCAGGGAGGCCCCCTAAATATTAAATATTCTTATGCCCACTTTATAGATGAGGAAATTTAGTATCAAAGAATGAAATCTGTCATGGCTACGTAGGCAGCGAGTAGGGTAGTACTTGTCACTTTTCTACAGTTAACCAAAAGGTTTAAGTGTGGGATTTTCTGCAGTACAAACATGTACTGGGGGATAAAATGTTGTTTTCTGTCTTTTTAGAAGCAATTTAAAATATGACTATGCCTCAGAAAGACACTGCACGACCTAAAGTTAATGATAATAGCTGAGACTTACTATAATATCCCAGCACAAAATTGGGTTTTTAAAAACTCTAATATTTAAGGGGATTTCTGTTTTCCACTTTGTAGTCCTATTGTCTCTGGAAATATAGTAACCCAAATGTTCCCCATTGAGACAACCTATCTCTGATCTCATAATGGACATTACTGTGAAAAGACTAATTCAACTAATGGAAATTTATCAAACGCTGTTGCCTTTTTGATTAAAAATTTCCTTGAGTCTCCTTTATCAACAAGCATCTCATGTTACGATGTTGAAGACTGATGTTTTATCAATGGCCTGAAAACTTTCTGGCACCAAAAATAGGCCTGACACTTCTATATAACCTCTCACCCCATCACTGTCCATATATGAATCTTTGCTAGAGCCCAGGATCAAATACCTGTTTCAAAGAAGGTTCCCAGTCAAAAAATAAAAGCAAACTCTCAATTTCCTGATTGACTGAGAGACAAATCAGATGGATTCTAGGGAGTTCATTTCTAGGGCTTAACGTCCTATCCTGACAAACTGGGCTTTTTGCACTTTTACGATATAAAATGTCTAAAAATGTGTCCGTTTTGATCTAGCAGCACAAATTGCCCTGGTCCCTAGACTGAATTATTGATACTACAATGAGCACCTCTTACCTCTTCTTGGGGCACTCAATGAAATGACTGTCCTAGAGCTGAGCCATGAAATGAGAAAGGATAAAAGGGCTTTTTGTTGTGTTGTTTGTTTGTTTTCCCTCATCCTTCAGGCTCTGTAGAAGTGGTTTCCAAAGTGGGTGGGTGCTGCCATGTGCTTGAGGGGCATAAATGCTCCCCAAAAATGATGCTGGTCTTCCACTGGAGCATGGTGTGGAGAGGGCGTGCAACTGGCCAAATAAGGAAATGGCTCGAATATGCACAAGCTAAGTGGGGTGGGGTGGGGGTAGGAGGTAAGGTGGAGTGTCTCTCCTTTCCATCAGCAGGACAGATTTGAGACAGAATCACAGGAAAATGATAAAGAACCCTACTAAGGTCTGCTAAGTGTGGGGACCACCACTCTAGATCCAGTTGGATAAATAAGGAAGAATATTGCCATTATCATTGTCCAAACAATATGGTACGTAAGTTGTGCATCACTGAGATGAGTTATAGTTGTCGTCTTTGTCAACCAGCTTTCATTCTAAATAGGTACGACTGGTGACTTCTGACAGTTTGCTAATTCGGTTAATTCAACAAACATTAATGGAGGTGCTTCTTGGAGGGCAATACCATGCGGTGGGTACAGAGGCAGATGACCTGGGTTCAAAACCCCCAGCAGCCGCTTAGTGGCTGTATGACCTTAAGTGAGCGATTCTGCTCTCTGTACCTTAGTATCCTCAGATGTAAAACAAGGGAGAGAACTAGAATCCCATGGTGGTGTGAAGATGAAATGGTTCACACCTGTAAGGTGTACACATGTGCCCGCATGTGTCCGAGCATCATAAATGGTAGTAATCATTATTTTCACTATACTGGCAGCCACAGTGCAAAGTGCTTTCAATGTTTGGTATCTACTGATGGGGGCAAATATACTAGCTAGTTAGAGATATATTGCCCCATTCATCACCTCTGATTTGACTTATGCAATAGTCCCCATTTGATTTCTGTATCACCAATACGCTCCTTCCAGACTCAGATTCATCTTTCTAAAGTTTTGCTTTTACCATGTTATGATCCAAAGAAAAAAAATAATAAAACCTTTCTCATTAGACACTTTACTAAAGAAGATATATGGAAGGCAAATAAGTAAGATGAAAAGATGTTCAACATCATTATTGTTATTAGAGAAATGAAAAATTAAAGCCAAAACAAGACACCACTATACAGCTGTTAGTAGAGTGGCTAAACTAAAAAAAAAAAAAAAAAAAAAAGGAAAAAACCATCAATTCCAAGTGTTGATGAGGATGTGGAGTAACTAGAATATTCATACATTGCTGGTGGGATTGTAAAGTAGCAAAACAACTTTAAAAAACAGTTTGACAGTTTCTTATAAAGTGGAACATACATTTACCATACAATCCAGCAACCCCACTCCTAGTATTTACCTAAGAGAAACGAAAACTTATATTCACAGAAATAGCTGTATGCAAATATTTACAGTGGCTTTATTTATAATTGCCAAAAAACCTGAGAAACCATCCAAATATCTTTCAATTGATGAATGGATAAACAAACTGTGGTATATCCATACAATGAAATCCCACTCAAATAGAAAGGAACTAACTACTGCTACACACAGCATGTGGGAATCTTAGATGAACGTGCTAAATGAAAGGAACCAGACTCAAAAGGCCACATGTGACTTTCAGGAAAAGGCAAAACTATGGAACAGACCACAGATCGGTGGTTGCCAGGGGCTGGAGGTCAAGGAGAGGTTAATTACGAAGTGACATGAGGGAAAGTTTTCGTTAACTATTCTCTATCTTGCCTGGGGTGGTAGTTACACTGGTTGTATGTATCTGTCAAAACTCCCAGAACCGTACACTAAAAAGGGTGAATTTTACTTTATGTGAAGTACATACAGCTCAGTAAACCTGACTGAGAAAGAAATCCTTACTGTTATCAACTGAATAAAGTCTAGCCAATTAACTGAGTGATAAAATCTATTCTTCCAAGTTGATCCTTAATTACTGTCGCCTATTGACCCTCCCTCTCTTCATTCAATGTCCCCTTGGCTACTAATACATGTTCGATGTGATTCTGTCCCCACAAATGAAATGACCTCACCAGGCCCTGAGCCTCACAAACCAAGTTCAGGCCATAAGCCATCATCGGAGCAGCATCCCCTTACTGCTCACACCAGTCCCCCAGGAGGTCTCCTAGCACTTAGGCTTTGGACCACTCATTTGGCATTTTAACATGTGGCTTTTTATCTTGATGCCATTTACTTCGCCATTCATTCACTTATTCTTTTATTATTATTATTTTTTGAACTTTTGAATTTTATTTATTTATTTATTTATACAGCAGGTCTTTATTAGTCACCCATTTTATACACATCAGCGTATACATGTCAATTCCAATCTCCCAATTCATCACACCACCACCCCCCCCCATCCCGCTGCTTTCCCCTCTTGGTGTCCATACGTTTGTTCTCTACCTCTGTGTCTCTATTTCTGCCCTGCAAACCAGTTCATCTGTACCGTTTTTCTAGGTTCCACCTTATTCTTTTATTATTGATCAGATATTTACTAAACAGATATTTACCACTGGGGCAATCACTACTGGTTGACCACATAAATCTATTCTTGTTCTTCCTTCTGTCTAAGAGAACCCCAATTGTATACAGGGTTCAACCATCTCCCCTAAATTATCTAAGACATGAATGAATATCGGCCGTCGTGCCAGTGATGGATTAAGGGTGGATATCTGACCTGATTTTGGCCAGTAAGAAATAAGATGAAGTCTGCTGGGATCTTCTGGAAAAGGTGGCACCTGGAAATGTGACAGCTAGTTTGTAACCAGAGGTGAGACCGTTGCAAGAAAGCTACCATGCCAAAGACAGGGGAACAGAACACGGAAAAATCCCGGGTCTTTGATGACCCTTTTGAGCCCCAAAGAAGCCAATAAAAATCCAGTCTAGGGACTTTCCTGGTAGCGCAGCGGTTAAGAATCCGCCTGCCAATGGGTTCGATCCCTCTTCCGGGAAGATCCCACATGCCTCGGAGCAACGAAGCCCGTGCACCACAACGACTGACCCTGCGCTCTACAGCCTGCAAGCCACAACGACTGAGCCCGCGAGCCTACAGTCCGTGCTCCACAACAAGAGAAGCCACCGCAATAAGAAGCCTGCACACTGCAATGAAGAGTAGCCCCCGCTCGCTGCAAGTAGAGAAAGCCCGCGCGCAGCAACGAAGACCCAGCGCAGCCAAAAATAAATCAATAAATAAATTTATTAAAAAAAAATCCTGTCTACCTCTTGAATTCTTGTTATATGAGACCAGACTTTTTCCTTGTAAGTCATGCTGAGTTGTGGTTTTCTGTATGCCTGAAAATATCCTACAATGATTTGCAAGGATCATGAAATAACATAACCTTTACTAGTATTTATTTATCAAAGAAACTATCATTGCCTTAATATCAGACCTATCACTAAAATAATCATTCACTCATTCATTCAGCGATACTTTTTGAGTACCTGCTTTGTGCCAGGCAGTATCGTAGATATTGGGATGCCACAGTAAACAAAACAAAGCCATTTTTTTTGGCCGTGCCGCACGGCTTGTGGGATCTTAGTTCCCTGACCAGGGATTGAACCCGGTCCCTCAGCTGTGAAAGCACTGAGTCCTAACCCCTGGACCACCAGGGAATTCCCAAAAGCCATTTCTAAAAATAGCTCTTTTATAAAGTTCGTCATGTCTGTAGATCCTCAGGCCACGTCATAGGTAGGATTTTGAAATGATTGGCAAGAACTGGTTTCTAGTCTTCTAAAATTAAGACAATCAGAATTCACAGAATTGGGAGGAATATTAGTAATTAACTTTAAATCTACAAGATCCCTTCAGTTTTTAAATGAGGAGACTGAGTCGCATCCAAGGTGTCCAGCTAGTAGTAGCAGAAGCCAGGACTGGAATTTGTTACTCAGAGCCTTTTCACAAAATCAGGAGCATTTTCTTTGGATGATTTCCAGCTAGTGAAAAATCCTTCTGAAGGATCTGTTATGCAATTTGCTTCTTCGGTTAATTTTCTTTCCCTTGTTCTGATTTGAGAGAAACACCCAGCCCACCGCCACCTTAATCCAAGCAGAAGCAAAGATGTCAGGGATGGTGGAGTCCTTTCAGTGAAATGCTTCAAATCCACACGACCCAGTAGGAACACTATAAATGGTGTAGTTTTTTAAACTCAGGCAGAATCAACACTTGATAAAACCCCTCTCCTGGTCCTTCAGAGAAACCCTCATGCCCTCTTCAAGGACACTTAGCAATTTCTGTCTTAGTGGAAGAAGTAGCCACTTGGAGACGTGGTAGAAAACAGCTTCTTTTAAGAGTCCCATTTGTGATAGGAGTTATTTTCATCTTTATTATTGTACTTTTGGTTATGCAAACACTTTGATGATATATATGTTTAAGTCCCCCATAAATCTGGTCAGAAATCACTTTTGATTTTGTTGATTAAGTTAAACAGTCTATAGTAGGATAGAGTACTGGGTACAAGTGGTCCAAAGTAAGATAAAAGACTACGGTAAAAATGCTAGATCTTAAAAAAGAAACTGGTTTATGCACTAAACGTTTTGTGCCTTGGTCTCACATTAACATGTTTGTGTAAAATGACAAAAGGAACCAGTGTTGAATCAAGTTTTATTTCCTGTCGTTCTGTGTTATCCCACATTGCTAAATGTGTTCTTTCCAAGAAGTTTGATTGAATTACTGTATACATTTGTGGTCCTATGTGACAGTTTTGTCACTGTTAGAGATTTCAGTAATTAAAATGGGCAACATAGGCTTAGGTTATTTTCCTTATCAAAACTATGTTCCTTGGAGCCACAATATTATGATGGTTTTCGTGCTGTTGTACATTGGATGTCTTAAGCTGAGTGCAGTTTAGGGGATCCTTCCTAATTACAGGAAGGTACTTCTTTCCTTCAATACTGTGATCTGACCTGTGACAAATCTGTACTATACACTATGTAAATGGCTAACAAGTCAATTGCAAACCAACTGAATGTCCAAATCTTAGTGCTGGTGCAGAAATCGCTTCAGAATCGTCATCATGATCTCAAAGTTTGTTTCAAAATTTGCAAGTATCAAGTGTCAATCAAAACTGAAGATGAAACACTAATGAATGTTGAATTCTCATGATTTAGGTGTACTTCCTTTTTAGAGTTTTTGGTTCTCTGCTATTTTTGCCGAATGGTTTTATTTAAATCTCCTACATGCTAACTTCGTTTGTGTGACTGAAACAAAATTGCAGTATATACAAAAAAAAAAAAAGAGGCCCATTTGTGCAGTTTTCCTGGTGATAATTCAGGGCTTTGCACCTCTGTGAGTTTTTCACCTCTTTCCCATAAAGTTTTCTCAAGGGAAAGTTTATAGACTAGGGTCCTCAGAGATCAGGCTCATGACGGTTTTTCACAATTGGTGTCAACTGGCCCCAATGGAAAACAACAGTCACAAGCTTTCTTGGAATGGGAGCAGAGACCACAATAAATAATAATATTAATCTTTGTTGAGTGTTTGCATGGGACAGGTATTGTTCTAAGGGCTCTTCAGGTGTTACTTTATTTAATTATCATAAACTCCATGAGGCAGGCATAAGTTCACAATCTCTTTTGAAACATTTAACACTTGTGGCAGATGTATTTGAATTCAGATTTTTTTGTATTTTAGAAAGTTAATATGGAAAATATACACCATACCTCACATAACACCCAGTACAATCTAGAGCATCATCTCGTAATCAAACACATTACTATTTCTATAGCAAAACCTATAGTGGGATTGATAAAAACATGAAATATCCTGATGTTAGTTAAACTCAGTTTTGCTGCTAAATGAATTATGGAAACACTTTTGTTTTTCAGAGATGTCTGGACTTTGGAACTGCAGATAAGAAAATTTAGACCTATGCAACTATTTGGCCATTTTACCACTGAGGAGACCAAGGCACCACAAAGACAGCAGCCCCAAATCCCAAAACTAGTTGGTAATGGAATCAGGATTCGAAACTTGACAGCTCAGACCATTCATTCTCTTTCTCTCTCTCCCTAGTCTCATGTCATTTCAGATATAACTTACCAAGTAGAGAAAGTGCACTAATTTTAAACATACTTCTTAACAAATTTTTACATATGTAACTACCATCCTGAGCGAAGTGATCAAGGTATAGAATATCCAGCAGCTCAGAAGGTTTCCTTTGTACCCCTTCCCAGGGACCACCCTCCTCTGCACTACTCTGATTTATCACCATGAATCAACTTTGCGTGTTCTAGAACTTAGATGCAGCCACATAGTATAGGTTCTACTCCCAGCTTCCTTTGTTGAGTCCGTGTTTCTTCTCACTGGTGTGTCCTATTTCTCTGTACAAGTGTACCAGGATGTATTCATCCATTTTCCTCTTTTTTAAAAAATTGAAGTAGAGTTGATTTACAACATTGTGTCAGTTCCTGCTGTACAGCAGAGTGATTCAGTTATACATATATATACATTCTTTTAAAATTTCTTTTCCATTAGGGTTTATCACAGGATACTGAATATAGTTCCCTGTGCTATACAGTAGGACCTTGTTGTTTATCCATTCTATATATATAAGAGTTTGCTTCTGCTAATCCCAATCCATGCCTCCCCGACTCCCCTCCACACAAGTCTTGGCAACCACAAGTCTGTTCTCTATGTCTGAGTCTGTTTCTGTTCCGTAGATAAGTTCATCTGTGTCACATTTTAGACTCCACGTATAAGTGATATCATATGTTATTTGTCTTTCTCTTTGTTTACTTCCTTTGCTTAGTATGATAATCTCTAGGTCCATCCATGTTGCTGCAAATGGCAGTACTTCATTCCTTTTTATGGCTGAGTAGTATTCCATTGTATACACATATACCACATCTTTATCCATTCATCTACTGATGGACATTTAGTTTGTTTCCATGTCTTGGCTATTGTGAATAGTGCTGTTATGAACATCTGGGTGCATGTACCTTTTTGAACTGTAGCTTTGTCTGGATCCATCCTTTTACCTCTGGATGGACATTTGAGTTGATTCCAGTTTGGAACTAGAGTCTTCACTCTCAGACCTTATTGCCACTGACTGTCATCCCACATCCAACCTCCAACAGGGCAAGGTCACAATAGGAATCAACAGATTGCTCCAATCAGAATGAAGGGAATCGACTGCGAATGACCTTGACCTTGACTTGTATTGATAGGTCTAGGGCAGGGGTTGGCAGACTTTTTCGGTAAAGAAACTGATAGTATCTTGGTTTTGAGAGTCATATAATCTCTATGACGGCTACTCCACTCTGCCATTGTGGCACAAAAGCAACCACAGACAATGTAAACAAATGGGTATGACTGTGTTCCAATAACTTTATTTAGAAAAGCAGTTGACCAGTCAGATCTGGCCCCGTCCTGCTTTCCAGTGGACAACTGCTTCCGGTAACTTAGTCGAAGAAAGAAAAGGAAACCAACACTGACTAAGCAGCTACCGTGCACCTGGAAGACTTGGTCCCTGTTTACTTACTATTTTCTCCCTTCTCTACGACAGTCTGCTCAGGTGAGTACTGTCTTCATCCTCTTTTTACAGATGCTCAAACTGAATTCTGAGAGGCTGAATTACCTGCTCGGGTTAATAGCTAGTGATCTGAATCTTGTGCTCTTTCGGCCACAATCAGGGATCCACGGGTGAGCCTCAGAGCATCTGTACCCAGTGAACGATAAGCCGACCTCTGTGTGTCCCGGGGTGTGTGCAGTTTTCTGTGGAGAAGATCCATGCTTCATTAGCATTGCACACACTCTGTGATCCAAAGAGCAGGAAGAACCAAGGCCTAGAGTCTTATCAACACGAGAAATGGAGAAAATCAAATGTTTTGTTGCCAATTACCTAGTCAAGGTGTTCTCTTGGTGGCCAGAAGCAATGTGACATTTAAATCCTGCATCCTCATCCTAGTTTCCAGAAAGGGACATTCTCTTTTATAAAACAATAAGTGAGTTCTCATCTGAAAGGCATCTCCCTTTTTGTAGGAGCATCTCCCGCAAGGCAGGCCACCTGGGCCATGTTTATGTGCAGGTAAGTGAGCTCGCTGCTGGGATACACCAAGGCACCACTGTTGTTTCTTCTTTTTCTCTTAAAAAAAATTTTTTTTAATTGTAGTATAGTTGATTTACAATGTTGTGTTAGTTTCAGGTGTACAGCAAAGTGATTTAGTTATACATACATGCATATCTTTTTTTTCAGATTCCTTTCCCTTATAAGTTATTACAAGATATTGAGTAGAGTTCCCTGTGCTCTACAGCAGGTCCTTGTTGGTTATCTGTTTTATACAGAGACGTGTGTGGATATTAATCCTGATTTTTCCCTCCCCATCCCCCACTATCATTTCTGAAGGACAGCAGTCCTATAGAAACAAGAATGCCTAGGCCTTGATCTGTATTTGTATCTTTATATACGTGCCTATAACCCTCGCCTGTCCACGTGGGTTCTATTCAGCTGAAGTACTTCCTAGACTCTAAAGAACAGGGAGACAGCAACTGCATAATTGTTAGCTGTATTTCATGTTCACAATTCCTTTGAGAAAGGGCCTAATTAGTCTAAGCAGTGTTTAATGTAAATCAAGTTTCACTTTCAAAATTTCAAGGGCCCCATTCTGACAGGATGTAGATTTTTTTATGCTACACATAAAACATGGGTGCTAGTAAAAGACTGTAATGACAGGCAGGGGAAGAGCAGAAATCAATACATGAAAAGTTATCGAAATTAGGTAGGCCTGACCTCCTGAAGCAGCCTTGGAAAATAACCCTTTAAAAAAAAAAATACTTTCTAGGGTAAACGTTTCGAGCTCTGTTTTTCTTGCTTTCTTTTCACAGATGCCCATCTTCTCTCTCCAGCCTCATTCAAACTTCTCAAATTGTTGGTTCTGATGAATGGCAGTTTTCACTTAAGGGAACAGAAGGAAACGTGAAAGGGCTTCTCCTGATGAGAAGGGTGGCACCACTGGAAACACTGCTGAGATTCCCAACACCCTGATTTATTTCACCATGTAATTCAATTATTGAAAACAGACAGCATTTTTATATCTTCCAGTTCTCTTATACACCAAATCACCAAAGTCAGATCCTTTCTACTAGGGTTTGATAGCATGTGGTTAACAGGGTTATAAAAAATAATAATAAAAGGTACTTACAGATTTAGTACAAACTATGATGAATTTTTATCAAGAGGCTACATTTATATATCATAAACGGACAATTTATTTGAAGATCTTTCTATGTGTGTGTGAGTCAGGTAGCTCCCCTCTGCGCAGAATGCAGAATTGTATATGAGATATTTGAGTGTCTAAAACGATGTATGATAAATGAAGTAGCATGCTACTTATACGCTTATCATGTTCCCTGACTAGCAACAGGTTCAGCAAAGGGCACAGCCAGTAAATGAAATTTTCCACCAGGACAATATATCATCACAAGAAATGGATGCCCTGGAAACTTACAAGCTTGCTCAAGATGCGGACAAGGTGTGAAATGGTAAAAAATGAAAAGCAGAAGCATCATACAGTAAATTTCAAATTCAACTGCATATTGGTTGGAGCTGATGCTTTACTGTTTCGAACCACGAGGATGAGAAAAAAAATGCAAGCACACTTCAAAGGCAGGAATAAGTTTCCATGATTACAGAATGTCTAAATGGTTTTTATCATAGGCACCACTGAAGCAGAGAAAAGTAAAGCATCCAGAAACATATAGAACTACCATGATATTAATTTGAGAGAGAGACACTTTAGTTATATTCTTGAGGAGACTTCACCACATTTAACCTTGAGCAAGTCCTTTAATATTTGTACACCTCAGTTTCTTTAGTTGCTAAATAGAAGGTGGGGAACAAATAATCTCTAACATCTCTTCCATTTAAAGAAAATTCCGAGATTCCCTGATTCTCATCTTGGAGCACTCAAAAGGAAACGGTCAGTGTCGTTTGTTTTTCAACACATATTATATTCATAGTTTCTTTTTTTTTATTGTTAGTTTCTGCTTTATAACAAAGTGAATCAGTCATACATATACATCTGTTCCCATATCCCTTCCCTCTTGCGTCTCCCTCCCTCCCACCCTCCCTATCCCACTGCTCCAGGCGGTCACAAAGCACTGAGCTGATTTCCCTGTGCTATGCGGCTGCTGTGACATAGTGAGAGAGAGGCATGGACATATATACACTACCAAACGTAAGGTAGATAGATAGTGGGAAGCAGCCACATATTCATAGTTTCTTGGGAGAAAATCGCAATTACATTTTGCTACTGAACAACACCAGAATAAAATATCTACTAGAGGAAAGTTTCTGAAAATGCAGATGCACCTGTCAGATATTTTATTTCAATAATGATCACATCTTAGAGGCTAATCCTTATGGTTTTTCTCAAAGTCATCAAAGGGTGCTCTTTCTCAGAAACAGGACATCTATGTGGTCCAAGATGTACAGGGTCACTTGCCCCACATATGTTTGCATCAGGGGACACCAAGGCCCTCTGTTGATAGGCACCATACATACGATTTCCCTTTACTAGCTATTTCTGGTGACAGTGGAAAGTGACAGTTTGCAAGGGTGAATTTACCTGCATCGAAGTGTCAATAGGTATAAACTACAATAGGCCCGGGTGACAGCTATTCTAAAAAAAGGCTCCCTGTACGTTAAAACGCTCCGTGGAGACAATGCATGGGGAATAAAGGGATAAAATGAAATCTAACTGAGGTTTTGTCAACACCAAGGACCTCACAGAGGAGACAGGCTGGAACTTTGACTCCTGGGGAAGAAAGCCCCAGAACAGGAAGAAGGGGCAGTGAGATACAGTGGTTAAGGCAGAGAGAGACTTGGGGTTTTCATCTCAGCATCACCACTTCTAGCCGTGTGACCTTGAATAAGTGAAAGGAAGATGATGATAAGGACTTAACGAGATGATGACGGGTATAAATGAGATAGTGGAGGGTAGTTCTGAGCACAGTACTTGACACTTGGGGGCTCTTTTTATAATGATCTGCCCAGATACATCTATCTATCGTACTGCTTCTGTTGCTCCCTCTTTCTTTTATAAAAATGAGTGGCTACAGATCTGGGTCAAATAAAGGTAAGCTGCTAAGAGAAGCGAGCAGGAGAGAAGCAGGTATTTATCCAACGAGGGAAGGAAAAGGTGGTGTAATGATAACTAGGAAGGTAAAAGTAGCAATCGTAGAATGTCCGAGGCGGGACCAGACTCGGCACCGTCGTGGTAGAGAGTGTAGCCTTAAAAGGACAGCAGAGTAGGGCTCTACAAGGCATTAGAAATGCATGAATTAAAAGTAGGAAGACAGATGTTTTGTTGGATGAGCATGAAAGAATTGGCTTCTGAACACAGTGAGAAAGCCAAGCCCAGGGAGTTATGCACAAGCCAGCTTCTACTCAATTAGCAGTCTGGCAAAGAAAAGTTATTTTGTTGGCTGATGCCCCATCTGGATAGTTTTACTTCTAGAAAAATGTTATGTGTAATAGAAGTAGACGGGAACAATGGCATTAATGATGCATGGAAAATTCAATGTGTTGGCAAGAAAACTGACATTAGCAGAGAACAAGTTTCTTGTAAGTCTCGATTAAGTAGTAGTTTTGCTCACGTGAAAAAGGAGTGAGTGGTATCATTGGGACAAAAGATGCTTTTGCATCTACTAGAGAGGCTGCCTTTCAGGCAGCCAATACATAAGCAAAAAACACAAAGAAAAGTGTTTCCGAAAGGATAACGACATGATCTTCCTTACTGTCGGCCTCCTTTCCAGAAATGAACACCCAGCAACGTGGCTACATTTTGTATTCACCAGAAAATATCAGTAAATCCAATAACTGATCGAAATAATCCTTTGCACATCAGAACTCATAGAGACAAAGGCTCAAGAGTACTGAGGCCACAGCATTGCACAACACGAGGGGGCACCATTTGTTCCATGTTTTCTGGGATGGGGGGTATTCACTAGAATACAGTGAGGACATTGCTCAGTGGGGCCATGTTGACAGCACCCAAGCACTAGTCAGAGGTCTACCAAAGATTTTCATTCACTCCCCAATCATCTAATTTTAATCATAAGAAATCCTTAGAGTGCCATCCTATTTAATATTTGAACAGGCCAATTTGTCATTAAAAGGGGAACATGCATTTTTTCTAACAGAGAAATTGCAATCTCCTGGAATTACTCTCCACCAGAGTGTGGGGCTCTCATGGCACCGTATGCTTAGCATATACTAAAAATGTAGTTTCCATCAAATTTATACTAAAATAAGCGGGACCGGAGGTCCACATACATATGAGGAGCTGAACGTTAAAGATTCAACACTGCCTTTCTCTGTGCTGAATACTGTTTAATGAAAAGTCTCAGAGGACATATCCACATGCTCTGATTTCATATCTGGAAGCCTGGAAAACACAAGAGGAGGACAACTAAGCAGAGGGATTGACATAATTAATGTTCTTGGGTTTTATGTTTTTTGTTTTTTTTTTAAAGATTTGGTATGCAGGAGAAAATGACTCACTGGGAGGTTTAGTAATGTAACCATATTGTGTGGAGTGACTCTCACTTGCTCTCTTTCTTCTGGGGGATGGCTAGTGTTTGCAGACCCCCAGCCATTGGCATTTAGCAGTGCGGCCCTGCTGGGGGAGCCCGGGAAAGGATGAAGAGACCCAGGTCCTCATCCTGGCTTTCTAGAACCCAGCTCATTGTCTGGCCCTTTGGACATGCTTCCTCCGGGCAGTGAGGGAGGGGAGGAAGATCATTCTTGGATAGACCCCTCCTACAATCCTAGAGAATGAGAACAAATAGCAGTGCAAGAAACTTCACAGTAACACATTTCTAAAAATATTATTAATTAAATTATTGGCAATATTGGCAACTTAATGAAGAAGATAGTGATAATTTTGAGAAAAATAAAATGCTAAATTAAGATTGGATATCACTTAATATATGTAATTTTTTGGTAAGACAAATAAGACCATCAATTCTTTTTTTCAACTGAAGTGTAATTTATAATGTGTTAATTTCCAGTGTACAGCAAAGTGACTCAGTTATACATATATAATGTAAGGACCATCAATTCTTTAGTAGCCATTTTATGTCCATATTCTATCAAATGATTCTGTAGATTCCTTGTTTATATGTCTACTACTAAACTATGAGCTCTCTGTGACTCCTGTTAGAATACTGTATTATGGGGTTGAGGTACCGGATAACAGGTATCTCCTGAGCACAGCATGGGGTAGGTAGTTAGTTAAATGATGAATAAATGAATTAATGAGTAAATCGCACATAACATAAAAAGCATCTTAAATATACAGTAAGCTATAATGTGATCTACAATAAGCTAAAACTTCATTGACAATAAACTTAAAAGTTTAGAAACCAAAAAACAGTTCCCAAAGGAATAAAAATATTACACACAGAGTCAAGACACTTTGTAGATGTCCTTGAGAGAGCACGAAACTTCATCTCATAGGCAAGTTCTTAGATTAATGCCACGGGAATTGCATGTTTATTTCAGGCAAATGGCATGAGCTATAACTACTTGTGATCTTAGCATGTCATGGCAACAAAGAATGAGAGTCACAGCAGTAATATCTGCTTGAGATGTTGAGTTCAATGAAATCCTTGGTAACAAGAAGGGAAAGGAAATCTACCAACAAATTCACTACGTGTTCACTGTGTTTAGATCTTATCATTGTACTGATATAATACTATTCGGATTCATTCAATAGGTATTTGAATACCTAACAAATGCGGGAGGAAGCTATACACAGTCTTCTAAAATTGGATCTTTTCTATCAAGGAGTTCTCGAGCTTGTGACTATGGGTCATAGTCTCCTTAGAGACACTCTCCTTTGTTCCCCAGCTTGGAAATGCAATGATCGTCTTCCTGGTTGATGCCCTCAACCATTCATCAAAAGTCAGCATTTTAATTTGATTTGGAATAGGAAGGAGTAAGCATCACTTGGTTCTTCTAGTCTAAAAACCCTTTTCTATCTTCTCTCCATTTTTTTTCTCTGCAATCTTTGTAATCTATTTATCTGTGTTTTGTGCTTGGAAGGTAGACAGCTAGTAGACACCTAGTTCACGTCTGAAAAACGTGTCAAGAATAGTGTCTATTCATACAGTAATCATAAAGTCATATACTTTCATCTACTGCTAAAATTATTGAATATTTATCCACTTCAGGGACATGTTTGGATCAATTTATAAAATCTTCGTAATGAGAATCGATAATTGTATACTTTGACTTGTCTATCCAGAAGAAACAGAGAAAATTATAATCTTTTTCCATCTATTTCTTGAAAATAATTTATACTTGTTTTGAACAGGTTAATTATCATTTATTTAGAGCATAATGTAGTAGACATGAACAGGGACTTGGGTTCAAATTCCAGGTGACTTACAAGCTGCTTGTATTAATCAGGGCACACCAACCACTCCAAGAAACGACCCCAATTTCTTAGTGGCTAAAAGCAATAAAGGTTTTTTTTCTTTCACACTGAGATCCTGTGAGGGGCAGTGGTGGTTCTGCTCCACACGTTCATGCAGGACTCCAGGCCACTCCCTGGATCCTCTGTATCTGGCCAGCAGTTGAGGGAAGAGAGAACATGCAAGGGATTGCGTGGGAGAAATTTTTAGGAGCCACTCCTGAGAGTGTATTCCTTCACTTCACCTATATTCCCTTGGCCAGGATTGGTTACAGAGCCTCACTTAACTGCAATCGAGGATGGAAGATATGGTTTGTGTGTCCAGGAGGAAAGGGAAATGAGGTTTAGCAAACACAGAAATAAATCTCTCTGCCACAGCACTCAATTTCCTATAGCCAAAACTTCATCATATATAAAAAGGGATAATAATTATGCATACTTCATAGAGTTGTGATGACTGTATGTTTATAAAGCATAAAGTAAATGCCTAACATACAGTACGTGGTCAAAAAGTGCTACTTATTATCATTACTGTTTTCCAGAAATTCAACTCCATCTCAGATTGAAATTTCTTAGGAGGCTAATCCTGTTAAAGTATGAAAGATACTGAAATAAGTTTTCAGTCAAACAATATTGAGACTTGCTTCTTGTTGCAATTTCTAGCCAAAACACACTTGCCCTTTGAGATTATAAATTCAATCAGGCTTCTTTATCCTTTGTCATTTTTTCCCCTAACATTAATTCTCCAGGGTTTGTCAATCTTAGCACAACTAATGTTTGGGGCCCGACAATTCTTTGCTGTGGGAGCTGTCCTGTGCGTTATAGGATGTTTAGCAGCAGCCCTGGCCTCTACCCTTTAGTACCAGTAAGATCACCACCCTCAGCCGTCACAACTAAAAATGCTTCCAGATGGTGTCAAATATCCCTCATTCTGGAATCTTCTTACCCCATTAGCACACACACCAATTTGGGGGAGGTTTGTATGCTAATTTAAAAATTTTAGCAATAATACTCACCAGACACAAATAAGTCACATTAAGTATACTGATTAGTACTGACTGACATTCTTCCTTTGCTTATTTATTTTAAAAATGTCAGAAACTATCTGAATCAGTTCTGATACTTCTGTCGGACCCCAGGTGATTTTCTCCCTGTCTGGATTTACTTGCAAATTCTTCCACTACAGTGGGAAGAAGAAGTGCTATATTAAGAGGCATGAGGTTCCTCTAGTAAATCAATTCCATTCATCATTTTATTGAGCACCTACTACCCAAATATCAGAATTACATAATCGAACCATGCTACCTTGAACTAGAGCTTGTAGGAGAGCCATTGAAAATCTTCCAAACTAATGGCGGGTTAACGTGACTCCCCAAATCACCGTAGCCTTACAGTGGAAGGAACAAGGGAGCCCAGCCAGAAAGCTCAAGTTCAAACTCAGACTCTGCTGCTTCCTCCTCGTATTATTGTGGGAAAATCTCTGCATCACACTCGTGCCTCAGTTAACTACTGTGTACGGTGAAGAGAATCATGCCTGGTTCAGAGGGCTTGGGAGAGTGAAATGAGATGAGTTTTGAGGGCTCAGCATTTAGTACACACTCAGTAAATGTGAGCTTGATTTGAGTCAGAATACCGGCATCCAGATCCTCAAAATGCTTGAGTTAATATCTCCCCTTCCCTCACGATGTCCAAGCTCACACGGGTTGTTTAGGCAGGGGTCCCCAACCCCCCGGCCACAGACTGGTACAAGCCCAGGGCCTGTTAGGAACCGGGCTGCACAGCAGGCGGTGAGCAGCGGGTGGGCGAGTGAGCAGAGCTTCACCTGCCACTGCCCATGGCTCGCGTTACCGCCCGAACCATCCCCCACCCCACCAGGGAAAAACTGTCTTCCACAGAACTGGTCCCTGGTGCCCAAAAGGTTGGGGACTGCTGGTTTAAGGCAAAGATCACAAGGCAAATAGAGATGCTTATTGCTATTAGAAAACGCCCACCTGTTTCCCTAACACATAAGCTTGGAGAATGTGGATTTGGATACATCTTTTGTGTGAACATATTTGGATCATTTCTGAGAAAACTTTGATCAGCTATGGTTCTTCATGCAACAGGCACGCATCAGCTTATACAATGAATAAATCAATCAATCAACGATGAATCAGCCCCTCAGTAACAAATACCTCCTCAGTGAAGTCAGTCAGGCTCCTGGATGAGGCCATAATGTGGAAGGTTTTTTTTCTCCCTTCCCAAGTAATTCCCCAATCCAGTTAACTGAGACCTGGCCGTGCCTCTGCTTTCCTATAAATGTTTCTGGAAGCATTCTTGGGAAATTATACCTCAGAATGTGCCAATTCATTGGGACCTATACTGAGAAGAGGTTTGGGCTAGAAGAGGAGACTGAGGGTCCTAGTGGCCTGGACAGTTGATGGCAAGTGAGGAGGGGAGAGAGAGAGCATCCGTGAAGAGGGCAAAGGGAAACTGAGGGCTGGGACACAAACCTGGCCTCGTTCAGTTTTGCCTAAGCCTGACCCTTCAGACAGGAGTTTATCTTTTAGAGAGAGTGACCTTGAAGTAGGGCTGGAGGAGACACAGACAAAAGCTATCCTATTATGTTCTCTCTCTCAAGTTCTTCATAGACAGTCACAGGCGAATGTCAAGAGGGCTGTTGTCTCCCTGCCAAAGCTATCAATCCATCGGGAGCAGCACACAGCTGAGGCTCTCTTGACTGAACAGGAACTTAGTCCTGAAAATGGATCTCCTCGTCCTATTCCACCATCACCGCTCATCACTTTGTGGTCTGTGGAGAGAGTTATCTGATCGCCGGGGATGTTCTTGTGGTTAGGAAAAGATGGGGGCCTCGAGGCTTCCCAGTGTCTGAGCCTGGTCCCCTGGGTCCATTTACCTCACTGACACTTTTTGCGGAGCCCAGAAGACATTCCCAGGGCAGCAATTTCGAAATCACCCATGTGCCTGCGGAGCAAGGGTGCAGGTTTAGCAGCTATTAATTAGGGTAACGATTCCCAGGGCTGCAATTACAAACCCAAAGATCTACTTAGCATCTCTTCTTGAATCTCTTGTTTCTGTAATGCTGATGTCCCTAAAAGATTCATTTGCAACCACTTACTGATTACATTTACTGTAGTATATTGTTTTGGATGGACTGGACGGAAAGCCAATTCGGAATATTGACCTTGGCGGCATCCTGTGATTACTCGGGCTGCCCCAGCTATCATTAACCACCCCGTTTTATTTTCTGAGTGCCACAAACACTGGTGGTGACGGATCCGTGACCTTTCCCCTAGAAATGTTATGAACCGAACACGCCGCAGAAGTGACAGGAGGGATGGATGTCAGATGGCTGTTTCAGTGCTACGTCAGCACCCGCAGCTGCAGCCTTGGCTTCTGACGTTAGCAGGTATGGTGGTGGTGGAGGAGGGTGCTGTGTTTGCTTTCCCTCTGAAGGAAACAACGAAAAATCAAGCTTCAAGGAGGGAAGCAGTGGGCCATCCTCTGCCTACAAGGACAGACACTGCCAGCTAGCTCTCAGGAGTAAGGTTCAAGTTTTTTACAATTTCATTTTAAATTGGAAGTTTCCATTTAAGTCATCAAACAACGGCAAGCAAACAGATCCATAGTATATTTTGAGCATACAATTGATGACACAATCAAATAAGCAATGCAGAATCCGCTTACATTCTGGTTGTATGTGTATTTGGGTCCAGTGCACAAATCCAAATGCTGTGGGCCAAATAATGATTTCTGGAATGTAAGGACTGCATACAGGAAGGAGAAGGCGGAACTGTGTCCCTTGATAAAGCAGGAGTGAATCAAGCTGCACCTCTTCCAGTTCTCACCACCTCTTCCCCCATGCCTACCATACAGTAACTCCACAGGGAGTTTCCCTATGGCCCGTTCCTGCAAGAACTGTAGGCTCAACTCTGGCTGCACGTTAAACTCAACCAGAGAGTTTTTTAAATGTACCAATGTCAGGAGGTACCCTGGATCCACTGAATCAGAACTCTGTGATGGGACCTAGGAGTTGATATTTTCTACAAAGCTCCCAGGGGATTCTAATGGGCATCCCTGCTTGAGAGCCACCACTATAGTTACAGGGATAAAAGGTTACCATTCTGGCTGAAATAAATATGATACAACTTGCATCTATTGAAATAATGAGCTATTTCCTTATTAGAGAAAAAAATCGTAAGAAAAGTAAAAGTGAGAAACTTCACAAATGAAAAGTACTTGACGAAAATAATTTAAAATGAAACAGGACAAACCAAACTCCCAATCCTAAAAGTAGATTTCCCACATTTAGTGGATTTGTAGAAATATAGTACAAGTATCAAATTAGCCAAAGACCTTAATCTTTAGAATTTTTTCAGAATTTCTACCTATATTATGCTGTGGTTCACAGAGGAAGAGACAAAAGGAGAGAAAAGAAAAGAGACAGAAAATTGATTTTGAAATTCTAAGGCAGATAATTTCATGGCTTATGCTTTAGCACAGGGTCAAACTATTTAAATTATATCAAATGTTTAAGGTACAGTAACTCAATACTGTATACTTTCCAAAAACCATGACCATCTGCCAAGTAGAGTAAATGTAAAGGGAAAAGGAATGACATGTGGAATTAAATCCACTATGCTTTCTCCCTTTTAAAATTCACATCAGTTAATTAATACTGAACTATGGTGGACATTCCTAATCAAACAGAAGAGTCTTCATCTTTCTCTACTCAAACATACTTCTCTGGCCACAGAAACAATCGTGGTTGCTTTTATAAAATGGGAATAAAAAGGGAGAAAATGGACAAATTCTGAAGGGCCTATTTCTAGAAAGATATAAATCTCCGTTCTGCTAATATGGTCTAGGCTTTGGTGAGGTGTTAATCATATTTTTGAGACAAAAAAAGAGAACAGGTTAAGGTAAAAGCTTTACATACAATGCACTTGCTTCTTTCTTGTACATCTGGAAGGTTCTTTCTTGGACATTACCTAAACAGTGCAGAACTAGGGGAAGCCGCAGTGTTGCTTTTAAATGTGCAGTTAGATTGCATTTGTGAGTGTTTGATGTTCTTCTTTAATAACCTCAAGTAAAAGGCTGAATGCATTCAACAACAGTAGCTGAAAAAAGTGCAATGAGTCATATTATAGGAAAATGGAGAAAAGGATACAGGACTCTCCACTGAACACAATCCTATATTGTAGGCAATCTGAGATAACACCCTTTTCATTTCAGTTCAGTCCCATAAAATTACCACTAACATTACAACTCATGCAGAACACAGATAAATGTAAAAATGTCAGAATTCTTCCAGATGGGACTTTTAGTTCCACTAGATCACCATCCACTTTTTCACTTGTCTAATATTTCATTACAACCTTCTATAAGTTAATTTTCTTTCCACTGGCCATGTAAATCACAAATCAATTTTCATTTAAAATGCCTGACTCCAGATTGCTCCTGAAAGCTCAAGGCATATGCTTCAGTGAACTTCTCCCAGATTCTTAATGTACATTAGAAAACTGTTGTGTTTTTTAAAATCTTTTCTTAAGGAATTAATTTTACATTAAAATCTGGCATGAGACCTGGGACATCCTATTTCCCCCCCTAAAATGCAGATGTAATTTTAAGGCATGAAATCACATGTGGTCAAGCACAGGTCATGACAAAATTAACAAATATGGCAACATTTTACACCAGCAAAAAGCACAGCACATTTGTTAAAGAACACACACAGGCACACACATCTATTCCATACACAGGCATGTGGGCATACAGTCTAGTTTTTTAAAATATAATGATAGATCAAGTGTTAGATCAAGTCTCTTTTATACCTGATAGTTCTGTGAATGTTTTGGATGTGGAAATTTTGCCTTGATGGGAACACCCTTTGGGAATGCAGGTTTCTCCTTGATCGAGAAGAAGGAATTCAACCTCAATACACTGAGATTTTCTCAGAAATATTCAGACCAAAAAGGTCATCTTTTGCTTTTGTTTTGAGAATGTAACATATCCTGATTAAAACAATAGTATGTGGACTTCCGTGGTGGTGCAGTGGTTAAGAATCTGCCTGCCAATGCAGGGGACACAGGTTCAAGCCCTGGTCTGGGAAGATCCCACATGCCGCAGAGCAACTAAGCCCGCGAGCCACAACTACTGAAGTCCCCGTGCCTAGAGCCCGTGCTCCGCAACAAGAGAAGCCACTGCAATGAGAAGCCTGTGTACCGCAATGAAGAGTAGCCCCCTCTCGCCACAACTAGAGAGAAAGCCCGTGCACAGCAACGAAGACCCAACGCAGCCAAAATTAATTAATTAATTTTAAAAAACAATAATATGGGAGAGAGCTGGGAGATTATGGATCCTCAAATCATCATGAAACAGGTCCCTTTTGGAGTTTTAGCTCCTTAATTAAAAGTTTATTATTTTAATGGTATTCTAAATTGAATAGGTTTTTACCTTTGATAATACACCTAATGTATTCCAAGAGCATGTGAAATTCAAAGTGGTTTAAAGTTTTTTTTTAATTCATAAATGGTATTTTTATGTGAACACAATTGAAATGTTTCAGGTGAGAAGGGCTCTTAGTTCTCACTTTTAAAATACAGTTGACAGATGATTGTAAATCTGTAAATCACATGATCACATAATATTCTGGAACATTCAGGAGGTAACAAGCAGCATGGAAGTCTGTGCCAGGTTTCAGTGGGAAAAGTGCACTTACAGACTCAGTCGCACCTACTGAGGGACTCCCAGAATTTCTGAAGAGCTGTGATGGTGATTGGGCATGTCCTTTTTCTGTATTCACTATGGGAGTCAATGTGTCATTACAGAGATGCTGGGGGCTGATCAAGTGTTATTTGTTTTTCCAGTAGCAGTGATTTTTTTACATTTTTGGTTTGCATTTCATAAGATTGTCAGTCTTACAACCCATAAATTATATTTTCAAGTTGCTAGCTGGGATCAGGTAAGTCACTTACCCGTGGCTCTAAGATGTGTGTGCTGGGAAGAGGCCATAGGAACCCTGTGTACTCTTGTTAGCATCCTGCCCCAAGCGCCTCGTCTTCATCCCCATGAAGTGGGGTGTTTAGCCGCAGAAGGCTGGATAGGTTAGCCATTTCCATAGCTACTGATTCTCTCATTACTTTTTAAGTGAAGAAATGTGATAGCATTAGTGGTTTTTGAACTGCAAATATTCTCAGAGCAAGTCTTTTCCAGTTGGAAAAGCATTGCCTGGGAAACACAACTTTCTGCCTGGAATTTGGCCAAAAATTAATGCTATTTTATGACCCACTCATTAATCTCCTGAAAAAAGAGTGCAATATAGTTTTATGAGCATCAGTGACTTTATAGTTTCCAGGGGCTTTTGTATACCGGCTCTTTCCTTTGAGGCGACCTGCCTACCTTATCCTGCATTCTGTTCTCTGCCAGAGTATAGAGCAGACTGTATATTATGAAAATGCAAAACACAAACCAAAAAAACCTTGCTGGTAAAGTGTAGCTCTGCTAACTGTAGTTATCACTTTAAACAATTCCATCTATTACATATGAAAATGCACCAGAAATGTCTAGAAAACCTATTAGGAATATAGGATTGGATAGAAATGCTAATGTAGAGGATGAACTTACTTTTAAAAATATAACTTGCTTGAAGCCTTGAATGATAAAAATTTAGACTACAGTAAAACGAGAGCTAGAGATAGCATTTACTAGAAAAGTAAACATCATACTCCAATTAATTACAGAGTAGTCCCCACCAGACCAAAGCACAAGTATGGTAGAAACAGTCATGGCATTCAAAGCAGGAGCAATACCCTGGCATGGAAGAAATTCTTATGATTCAGGAAGGAGCTTAGATAGCACTCAAAGGTAGGGAAGATTTCAATATTGGGAAAAAAAAATGCTATAAAGAAAAAGAGAACTATTGCTTAAGTCCTGAATCTCTTCAAAGAATACCTCCATTGAATTCCAACAGTCAGCATGTTTCACTGAGCAGGCCACCACTTGAAAATCTTCTTCAAGGAAAATTTTCATTTTATCTACAGGTAAATATTTTAAAATATTTTTAAATATTTTGAAATATTTAACTGTAATGGAAGTCAACAGCAAAAGAACATTTGCATCACAGAAACTTCTTTCCTGGTAAATATTGCTAGTGTTCACCTGTGTATATACACGTCTGTATATACCTGAAAACGTAAATCCAACCACAATTATATAAATACTGTAACTATAATATTTACCATTTTAAGCACATAAAGCAGAAATTAGGCAACTTCTAAAGTGTATACTCTCCTTAAGGTTATTTTAAAATTTGGAATTATACCTAAATGTATAATTTAGGTATAATTCCAGGAATTAGTCATTAGGTAATTAATTGATCTCTCAGGAAAAGTCATTAGGTAATTAATTGATCTCTCAAAAATGCTCCTTCAACCACAATGAGCTACCACACCTGTTAGAATGGCTATTATCAAAACACAGGAAACAAAAACAGAAAACAACAAGTATTGCAGAGTATATAGAACATTAGAACCCTGTGCTTTGTTGGTAGGAATGTAAAATGGTGCTGTCATTATGAAAAGTGGTATGGCAACTCCTCAAGCAAATAAGCACAGAATTACCATATGATCCAGCAAGACCATTTCTGGGTATATACCCCAAATAATTGAGACCAGGGGCAAACAGATTATTTGTACACTCATATTCATAGCAGCATTATTAAACAGTAGTCAAAAGGTGGAGGCAACTCACGTGTCTATCAACAGATGAATGAATAAACAGAAGGTGGAATATATATACACAATGGAATATTATTTAGTCTTAAAAAGGAAGGAAATGCTGTTAAATGTTACAACATGGATGAATCTTGCAGACATTATGCGAAGTGAAATAAACCAGTCACAAAGGGACAAATACTGTATAATTCCACTTAAATGAAATACTAGAGTAGGCAAATTCATAGAAACATAAAGTAGAATGATGGTTGCTGGGGGCTGGGGGGAAGGGGTAAATGGGAAGTTATTGTTTAACAGGTGTAGATTTTCAATTGTGAAAGATGAAAATTTCTAGAGATCATGGTGGTGATGATTGCACAACAATATGAATGTATTTAATGCCACTGAATTGTAAACTGAAAGAAGGATTAAAGTAGTATATTTTACCATAATAAATAAAAGACCAAAAAAAAAAATGAGGGAGGGGAATGGGATCTGGGAGTGTTACAAAAAGTGTTTCAAGTGTATTTGCAATATTTGCTTAAGAAATAATACAAAGCAAGAAGGGAAAAATGTTAGAATTTGATGGAATACTGGGGTAGGAACATAGGTATTCTTTTGTTATTCACTGTACTCCTCTCTTATGGTTTAAATATTTCAAAATAAAAATATTTTTTTAAATTTTAAATGAAGAAGTTAATTCAGAATTAATTTCCACATCCTTAATAAATTATAAATTTATTAATAAATTAAATTTTATTTTTTAATTAAAATTCAAAAATATCATGTATGCTTTTTCTGAAATTGACAAATTCCTTAACCTATTTGTGATCCCTGTTGTTTACTTATTTTCAAGACCAAAGGTTAGCTGAGTAGCCTTGGTCATCTACACAGAATTTGGTTTGTTTCATAAGAACCACAGATATACCTATTACTCAAGAATACCCCAGAGGGAATGTTAGAGCACAATATTAGATATATTTGTAATGAGACTGTTGTTTTCTTACTAAAAATTTTCAGTAGTTCCACAAAGGATATTTGCAAATTTCTGAAAATTCCAGAAAAATATTGATTTAAATCACTACCAAATGCAACTGAATGCTTGAAATTTTAGGAATTATCTATCTGCTAAGGATTAGTTATCCAGACTTGATCTACGTAGAGAAACTGACGAAAGGAAAAGGAAGAGACTTTTCATGGCAAAATATTATTAGACTGATGTAACATAGACAAACTTCCTGCTTCCAATATGTAAAAATTATGGATAAAATATATCAAACATTTAAATATACAGGCAGAAAGGAAAATTCTCAGGCATCAGAAATCAAGAACAGTGAGATCACTAACTGACCCCTGGTTCCCTGGAGAGCAGCCATGGGTACAGGCCTGGCCAGCCTGGGGCTGATGTTTGGCCACCAACCCAGGGAGGGAATCTGAGCCCTTGGGCCCATGCAAGGAGAGCTGTTTGAACTGAGTCCTTCATAAAAATCCAGCACCCTGAAAGGGCTGCCCCAGCACTGAAAAGAGATGAGACAAACCCCATTCACTAGCCCAGGGAATTAACAAAGATGTTTGTTTCTGTTAAAGGCTCTGGGTAGGGAAAAATGTGAGAAATTGAAACCTTGGTCTGATTATATCATAGTTTAGAGTCTAAATTTATTCTGTGTACCTAGTGCAGCTATTTCCTAGCAGAGAGATCATTCGTGAAGTCTACTGGGCATTTGGCAGAAGCAAGTGCAAAGCCTCTTATTAGCAATACTCAGGTATTAAACCCAAAGTTTAAAGGATTTCATAGAAAAACTCTCTGCTTAAAGTGAGTTCAAAATAAAAACAAAAATTACTTATGACGTAAGGAAATACTCTATTATGAGGAAGAGAGAGAGAGCAATAATTAATTAGCTCCTCAGGCACTTAAGCTAAAAGGCAGTCTGAAGATGATTATAAAATAAGCATATTTAAAGGGATTAAAGAGAACTAAAAAAAAAAAAAAAAAAAGAAAACATAAGGGAAAAAATCAAATACAACTTCTAGAAGTGAAAAATATAGACTTTAAAATGAAAAAATTACGGTTAAACATAAGATAAACATAATTGCAGAGAGAATTTGCAAACTGGATGATAGCTCTAAAGAAATCACACAAATGCAGCACAAAATATAAAGATAGAAAATATGTGAAGGAGGTTAAGAGACACGGAAGACAATGTACATGTAGTAGGAGTTCCTGGAGCAGAGAACTGAGAGAATCAGGGAGAATGAATAACGACTGAAATGTAAGGAATCACAAGTTCCAAGCAGGATAAATAAAAATAAATTCATACCAAGGTCTTTCATAGTAAAATTGGTGAATCCCAAGGAAAAAGAGAACATTCTTAACATCAACCATGATTTAAAAAGACATTTAATCTATGAAAGAATGACAGTTAAACTGACAATATATTCATTAACAGCAAAAATAGAGCCCAGAACATAATTTCTTCATTCACTGAAAATAATAACTGTTAACTTATAATGCTAAGTCCAGCTAAATAATAAAAATAAGACAAAAGGACCATTAAAAGCATCAGAAATCTCTGGAAGGAGGGAATGGGATACAAGACATAATGATGAGTAAAAAAAGAAAAAATTTGCGAGTGCAATGAAAGCTAAGGGAGCTTGTCAACACAACAATCTGAAGAATAACTAATGCTGGGCAATAATAAATAGAAGGTAGGAGATGATCAAGAAGTTTCGACTGTCATTTAGGAAGAAAAGATGAAAATACTGATTTGTTTCTTTAAGGCAAACAGATGTTTAAAATATGTGGGTAACAACTAAAAGAATAAAAATAGATGTTTAACTTCTAATCCAGTAGGTGGGGGGAAAAAACCCCCACAATAATGGGGATGTAATATACAGCAAACACAATACAGCCAATAATATTATAATAACTTTATGTGGTGACAGATGGTAGCTAGACTTACCATGGTGATTATTTCCTAATGTATAAAAATATCAAATCATTATGTTGTATACCCGGAACTAATATAATATTGTAAGTCAATCATACGTCAATAAAAAAAGAAAAAGAAAACGTGATAAATCCATTAGAATGCAAGAAACGAGAAAGATATGGTTTAAAAAAACTCACAAAATAAGATGATTGAAATAAATTCTAATATGTCCCTATCTACATGTATCAACATGGATAAATCTCAAAAGCAAAATTTGAACGAAAAAGGCAAGATAATAAAATATATCTAGAGTGTGCTACCATTATGTAAAATTTTAATACATTCAAAATAATACTATGTATTTCATGTATGTGTATGTGTGTATATATATATATATGTAGTAAATTTATAAATGAATGCACTGGATGGGTAGCGGTTACTTCTAGGAGGGAAAGAATGCCATGGAATGACTGGAGAGAGGAGAGGATCTTAGCATTATTTATAATGTTTCTATAATGTTCCATTTTTTTTAAGATAAAAGGCCTTAAGCAAATGTGGCAAAATGTTAATAGTTGTTAATCCTAGGTCACTTTATTATATATATATATATATAAAATATATATTTCCTCTATATTTCAAAGTACAAAGCATAATAATTTTTGAAAAGGAAAGAGAATTTTAGATTCTGATCAATGAAAGTTGCTCATAAAAATTGTATCCTTTTTCTCTCTCTATAGATAAAAATCCCAAGCAGTTCCTAAACCACAATGAAGAATCTACAAAATATGTTCTAATTTTCGATACCAAAGAGGATCCTGTGTGATTTTCTGCCTGGGGGTACAAAATTTAATTATATGCTAATTATTTTTATTTTTAATGAACACTTCTTTTAACCCATGTCACATGTATAGAGATTTAGAGAGAGACTCCAGGCCAGGCTAGTGTAATCCAAAAGAAGTATAATTTGAGCTACAAATGTGAGCCACACATATAATTTAAAATGTTCTAGTATCCACATTAATAAAGTAAAAAGGAACAGGTGAAATTAATTCTAATAATATATTATATTTGCCCTAATATATTCAAAATATCAGTTTCAACATGTTATCAAGATAAAAATGTTAATGATATATTTGGCAATTATGTGGATTCTGCATTTACAGCAAATTTATATCGATTTGGACTAGCCACGTTTCAAAGGCCCAGTAGTCATATGTGGCTCATGGCTACCATATTGAACTTTGCAGCTCTAAGTAATAAAAGTGGCTCTCATTCATTTTGCATTTACTAAGTGTCAGGCAGTACCCTAGGTATGGTACATACAGTATCACATTTAATCCTTAAAAGAACCCTAAAAATATCGGAGGCAAGCAAGTAAAAGCAAATCTCGGAAGTCAGATCACACAGCCAGCAAGCTGTAGAGGTGGAATTAAACCAGGCCCATGTGACTCCTGGCTCGCTCTGTTAATCGCTGTGCTCAAGGGTCACCTACAGACACAGCCTTTCTCCTAATTAATCCTCCCCTGACCATTCAGCTTCTATATTCACCAATCACCTCAAATCTGACTCTTACCAGGCATTTGGATTTTCAGTTGGGTAAATGCCCCTTAACCAGACCCAGAAATGGTGCTAAGCGCACCGGTGTCTTTTACCCATCTCCTGTCAAAGAGCTGGGAAATGGGATCTAATATTTGCTCTGACTCAGAATCACTTCCCAATGAGGTAAAATGCAGGAGAGCAGCAATTTGCAAAAGAAAGGGAACAGCGGCTATCATTCAACTCAGCACGCTGCAACCATCTTCTGTCCTTTTGTCTACATCCATTGTTCAACTACTTGACAAACTTCTATTTCTAGCCTCTCTATAAAAGTCTCCCCAGGGCCTCCCTGGTGGCGCAGTGGTTGAGAGTCCGCCTGCCGATGCAGGGGATACGGGTTCGTGCCCCGGTCTGGGAGGATCCCATATGCCGCGGAGCGGCTGGGCCCGTGAGCCATGGCCGCTGGGCCTGCGCGTCCGGAGCCTGTGCTCCGCAACGGGAGAGGCCACAACAGTGAGAGGCCCGCATACCGCAAAAAGAAAAAAAAAAAAAAAAAAAAAAAAAGTCTCCCCAGTTGGGGAAGTCATGCACCTTTCATGGTTTCATAATAAACTGGAGATGAGTACCAGTTCACAATCAAAGGAAATAAAACTCCAGTTGCTGCAGCTGCCAGGGCTGCCTTCTGAACATGGCTTATACAATATTTCATCTGTGCTGACACCTTTCACTCTCAATTATTTGGCTGCTGTCAAAACAAATCAATCAAATTATGGCACTGTGTCTTCATGTTACCATTCCATTGTTAAGTTAGTGACATTAACTTTGAAATATATGGAAGTATAAATTTTATCTCTATTATTTATTTAATGCAACTTTCTCCCATGTGAGTTATTTTCCAAACACAGCAAACTCAAATTATCTTATGTCAAATGTTGAATATATATATGCTTTGCTAAGAATTTCTAAAATAATGGCACACAGGGGAACAGAGATGCATAAGGGTGTGTTAATGGACCTGCATATTCATGCTAATCCTAACCTAGTGACAAATGGCAACCATCCCCAGTTCTGTTTTTTTTTTCTTTGCTTTTTGAGTTTGGGCTATAAACTTGGTGAGCATAGTTGATTAATATTATTTGGGAGAAGGTGACAATAAACCAAAGGAAAAGGTGAACGTGGAAACAAGATGTTTTTGGAGGTTAAGTTTGCTCACAATCAGACAAAAGATAAATCATTTTCCAAAATTAAAACTACATTATCTAAACTACAGTTTTTCCCAAGCTCAGATGTCCTCTTCTTTGGCATCCGGGCTAAGCACAACATGCTGCTTCTACCATCCTGCATGGTGGCTACAGTAAGCATGACCCAAAGTGCTTTAACAGGAAGAAAGCAAGGAAAAAAGACTCCAACATTTTCACTTTGAGATTTTAAGGCTACAGCTACATTTTTAAATAACAGATTTAAATCAATTGAGTAACTTTTCAGCCAAAGAGCAAACACTGTTGAAGCTTTTATGTACAAGCTCTTAAAGGAGCTTCTTTCTCCATGGGAACTTGGCATGTCTTTAGAAGATAAAAAGCAAACTGACAGATACATTTTTCTGGCTCCTCCTTGTGGCACTGTGGCTATATTAGGGGTAAACAATAATCAAAAGCACCAACGTGAATGTGTAGATTATGTCCAATGAAAGAGGATCCGAACACGGAGAATTACAGGAGCCCCAGCCAAACCTGAAGCAGAACAATCATACATGTTGGGAACTCTTCCTTCTTTCTCTTCCAATGGCTTGAATTGTGTTCCTTCCCTCATCTCCTCTCCCCCAGAAATGTCTTCCCTTCCCGGCTTTGGTCATACTTGTTGATGGTTTCTACATAGGATCTCTAGCACCAATCCCCTTCTGAGGTTTAGATCCATGTATTTCCAACTGGCTACTGGTATCTCCATTTAAATTTTCCACAGGCAACTTGAACTAGTCACGTCAAACTCAACTAGCAATCTCCCTCTCTCTCCTCTGATCCTATCACATTTCATCCATCCCCAAGTCCTACCAAACCCACCTTGTTAATGTCGCCTAAATCAGTCCTCGGCTCTTCATCACTGCTACCAGGACCCTTCCTCTTCCGGATTACTGCCATAGCGTCCTTCCTTACTAGACTGGAGTGCCTACCACAGTGCCTGGTAAATTAGTAAGTCTTTGTGAAGTTGATCAATCTTTGGGCATGGTTCATGGGAGGAAATGAGGTTTGGCTTTTCCCTAGAGGGAGCTGAGAAATAACAGCTGGACCCTCTCACTGGGAATCTGTCCTGGAAGCATTACACACGTAAGAGAAGACAGGACTTTTCTGGAGAGCACTAGCTCTCCATTCTCTAGACAGTGGGCAGAGGGGAATGGAAGACCATCTCCCATTTCCCTATTTTCAATACCTCCCCATTCCTGGACCACACACTTCCCTCAGATACAGAAGTCCTCTTTATTTTGGTGCCAGAAGAAATTGGAACAAACAATCCCAGTTCCCTCTCATCCTTGTTAACAGAGGGAGACTGAGAAGCATTTCAAGTGGCCTTTTCCTTTTTCAGGCATCTGTGCCATTCTAGTGGCAGCCATCTTGGAAGAGCGCTCTAAAGTCTGGCTTGTAATCTAATCCAGTTTGCACATCCTAGTGTAGACACATTGATAGATGCCATCAAGAACCCTGATGGATTTACATTCTTATTACATGCAAACTGAGGATCACATTACTTCCCTGCCTTCTGCTTTGAAAATAAATGCTTTGGCTTTGCTTTGACATTTATGTGGCAGCTGGAAACCATTATCCTTTGACAATGCTTTATTCCATTGACAGTATCTCTTAAATACACACTATACTAGTCATACTTCTCATTCATGTGCTTCCTGTTTAATCCATGCCCCAGTGCCTCAGTGAAGCCTGCTTCAAGGATAATGCACTGCAGAACGAGCCCTTCAGGTATTTTAAATAAAAAGTCTGAAGCCTCGGAGATATGGAGGTTTGAAAAACTGTCAAAAGTAAGACACGTGGCAACAACTTTTCATAACTTCTTTATGGCGGATTTGGTATTATTGTATGGTGTGTCATGTGGGGCTCTTCTGAATAACACTGCAAATATGAATTTATGCTCCAGGTATTTTTAATATTGGACTTTGAGACAGCAAGCCATGTGCCAGAGGCTGAGAAATCACTGCATACTAAAAGGCAGAGCCCGTTCTTCTCGTGTCTATGGCAGGTACTGCACTGCTCGTTCTGGGAGTGGTATTAGACCTCTGTTGTCATGTACATCATGCTCCTGGGGATGCAACTTTCTTCTGAGTGTGGGCATCGCTAGACTAGTGCAAAAGTAAATCACAAGGAAAGGTAGCGCACGTGGCCACCTAATTGTTTTGTCCTTCTGGAAGGAAACCAGAATACTCAGTACACATTCCCATGCCCCACCCACTCCCGGCCCACACTTTCTCCTTTGATCAATAAGATCTACACGTTTAAAGGCAACCTCATAATATTAAATACTGCTCATACATAATGAATGCATAGAGTTTCTCTGTGGTTGTATTGTTTTTAGTTTGAGAAATAATCCACTTTGAGTTGAGAGATGTTTTTTTAAAAAGATGGTCAGAAGGTCAAGACCACAGACCCAGAGACTTAACCTTGTCAATGCTTAGAGTGCTGTTTGGGGTATGACTTCAAAGCATTCTAATGCTTTGCACCTTCATGAATTCAAAGAATCCTAATTTTGAAATAACACTTACAATAGAAACTTTAAGAAAGAAAGCAATCACCCATAATCTCTCACTGTCTAGAGTCGACCAGTAGCACTTTATAGTATTCTTCTTCCCCTCTCTCTGTGAGGTGTGTATGTTTGGGCTTCTTTTAAATGACTGGGATCAAACTGTGTATGTTTTAAATCTTTATTATTTTAGTGTTAGCTTCTGCATCTGAGAAACAGAGCCATTAATGCTTTCTTTACAGGGAGAGAGAACTGGAGTCTCTCGTTTTCATGAAGCTTTTTCTAGTTTTCATTCCATTAGCAGTTTTGTACTCACACACATTTTTTTTCTTTTTTTTTTTTTGCAGTACACAGACCTCTCACTGTTGTGGCCTCTCCCGTTGCGGAGCACAGGCTCCGGACGCACAGGCTCAGCGGCCATGGCTCATGGGCCCAGCTGCTCCGCGGCATGTGGGACCTTCCCGGACCGGGGCACGAACCCGTGTCCCCTGCATCAGCAGACGGACTCTCAACCACTGCGCCACCAGGAACGACCACACACATTTTTTAATGTTTTAAAATAAATTAGTATTTTCTTGGTATTTCATAAGCACCGCAGCATCCACCTACTTCTTCTTGTGAAAAGAATCGAGGTATATTTTACGTACAGTGCAATTCACCCTTTCTAGTCTACAGTTGTCCAAGTTAGACAAACACATAGAGTCATGTACCCACCACCATGATCAAGTTAGAGAACGGTTGCATCAGCCCCTAAATCCCCATGCTCCTGCCACCCCCTGTCCCTGATCACCACTGATCTCCTTTCTGTCCCTATAATTTTGCCTTTCTCTGAATGTTACATCAATAGAGTTGTACTTTTATATGTGCTCATTTGCTACATTAAATAATCTCCAATTGTTCCATATATTTGCTGTCTACTTTTATATTTATCATTTGAATACTACTACTTTAAGACATTGTTAATGTGCTGTGCTCTAAGCTACTACACAGATGGTCCATGTATCCTAATTGGTTCATCTAACATAGAACCTCAGTGTTGGGATCTTAAAGGTCACCTAAGTCAAATACTCACGCAATGGATCTTTAAGGCGATGGCCGCTGGACACCACAGCCCCTTGTAGTACAGTTTCCAACACGCACTCTTCCTCCTGCCCCTCAGGAGCATCTTTATTCACACCGGCAGGGGGTTGACCAGGTGACCCGCCTGGCTCACAGGATGTGAGGGGAAGTGAAGTGTACCACTTCTGAGCCAAAGCTTTATGAGCCACTGTGGTTCTGCTGGTCTGTCTTCCTGTTGTGATGAGAAAGCCCCGTCCTAGGGAGGGGCTGCCCCTCCAGCCTGGATCCCAGAACGAAGGTGTGCAGCAGAACCGCTGCCCGCCTGCAGCCCCCATGGACGCTGGAATAAACACAAAAAATAAACCTTCCGTGCCCCTCACTGAGATTTTGTGCCTGTTTGTTCCTCCAGCATAACCGAGGGAAAGCTAAAAGATAAATGTCCTGTCCATCAGGCTGTCGGGTATTTCTTCACTGAGAATCTGTATCATTAACTTTTCCAAGCACCTAGGATTCACTCTGGGACATGCTTCCCCCAGACATTGTACGGCTTAGTCCCCCACATCCTTTGGGGCTCTGTCTAGTGGGGGGACCAAAATTGATGATCCTGTATAAACACATCATGTCCCCACTCCTGACACCCTTCAGCCTTCCACTGCTTTACTCCCCACACAAGCACAGAAGTGCCTTTAGGGAATCTCTTTGGTTTGTTTACTGCTATATCCCAAGTCAAGATCATGTCCTAGAATGCGATGAAAGCTCAATAAGTATTTCTTTTTTTTTTTTTTTTTTTTTTCCTTGCGGTACGCGGGCCTCTCACTGTTGTGGCCTCTCCCGTTGCTGGGCACAGGCTCCGGACGTGCAGGCTCAGCGGCCATGGCTCACGGGCCCAGCCGCTCCGCGGCATGTGGGATCTTCCCGGACTGGGGCACGAACCCGTGTCCCCTGCATCGGCAGGCGGACTCTCAACCACTGCACCACCAGGGAAGCCCAGTATTTCTTGAGTAAATGAATAAACTTAGTAAAAAAATGAAAACAAAAATAAATAAGCCCATTTCTAGTTGAGATGGTGTGATTCTTTTTACTGTCAGATCATGGAAACTACGTCATGTGATGGGTCTCCCCTTTGATTTATCCTCTAGTTTTAAACATTTGTCTAGGTTTCTTCTTTTTCTAATAAACAGCTTTTGTCTTTCATGCTTCTTATATTACAAGCTGCTTTGAATCCCTGGAATCACACAGGCACAGCTAAGTAAACACAAACCTGTATCCATGCAAATATTGTAGTGTAACTGCATTGTTTTTAGGTACATTTGTCTCTAACATTTCAAAGCCTTAGAGACAAATGCACTTAAAGACAATGCAATTATGTACTCACTGTGCACAGGAAAGGCATACAAGACCCTCCAGTGTCACCCCTTCCTGCCCCTCCAGTCTGATTTCTTACCATCTCAGACTCCTGATCTTCACTTCAACAACAACCAAAACCAACCACAGAATTCCGTAGCATCCGTGTTCCCCATTCCTCTTCTCTACACTGAATGTTCTCTGTACTTCTCTTCACTCAATGAACTACTGATTTTTTTTATTAAAATATAGTTGACTTACAACATTATATTAGTTTCAGTCATACAGCATAACGGTTCAGTATTTTTGCAAATTATACTCCATTACAGGCTATTATAAGATAATGGCTATAATCCCCTGTGCTACACAGTATACCCTTGTTGCTTATCTATTTTATTTATTTTTATTTTATTTTTTTAACATCTTTATTGGAGTATAATTGCTTTACAACAGTGTGTTATTTTCTGCTTTATAACAAAGTGAATCAGCTATACATATACATATATCCCATATCTCTTCCCTCTTGCGTCTCCCTCCCACCCTCCCTATCCCACCCCTCTAGGTGGTCACAAAACACCGAGCTGATCTCCCTGTGCTATGCGGCTGCTTCCCACTAGCTATCTATTTTACATCTGGTAGTGTATATATGTCCGTGCCACTCTCTCACTTTGTGCCAGCTTACCTTTCCCCCTCCCCGTATCCTCAAGTCCATTCTCTAGTAGGTCTGCATCTTTATTCCTGTCTTGCCCCTAGGTTCTTCATGACATTTTTTGTTGTTGTTTTTTAGATTCCATATATATGTTAGCATACAGTATTTGTTTTTCTCTTTCTGACTTACTTCACTCTGTATGACAGACTCTAGGTCCATCCACCTCACTACAAATAACTCAGTTTCGTTTCTTTTTACGGCTGAGTAATATTCCATTACCCAGCAATCCCACTACAGGGCATATACCCTGAGAAAACCATAATTCAAAAAGAGTCATGTACCACAATGTTCACTGCAGCTCTATTTACAGTAGCCAGGACATGGAAGCAACCTAAGTGTCCACCGACAGATGAATGGGTAAAGAAGATGTGGCACATATATGCAATGGAACATTACTCAGCATATCTATTTTATAGATAGCAGTTTGTATCTGTTAACCTCATACCCCTAGTTTGTTCCTCCCCTGCTCACTGTCCCCTTCAGTAACCACAAGCTTGTTTTCAATATCTGTGAATTTGTTTCCGTCTTGCATATACATTCATTTGTATTATTTTTTAGATTCTGCATGTAAGTGGCATCATATGATATTTATCTTTCCCTGTCTTATTTCACTAAGCATAATATTCTCTAGGTCTATCCAAGTTGCTGCAAATGGCATTATTTCATTCTTCTTTCGGCTCAGTAATATTCCATATTGTGTGTGTGTATGTGTGTGTGTGTGTATGTATACACATCTTCTTCTTGATTCAATCATCTGTTGATTGGGTTGCTTCCATGTCTTGGCTATTGTAAACAGTGATGCTATAAACATTAGCGTGCATGTATCTTCACTCATCCATCCATCCATCATTCATTATTGAGTACCTATATTGAGCCAGCACTGCTCCAGTTCTTGGACCACATGGATGAACCAAACAAAGATGCCTATTACAGGGCTTGCCAGGCACAAACAATACAAATTATAAGCACATTATATGCAGATAACCTCCTCTAGACCCCCAGGGCCAAGCATCACGACGCTGTGTCCACTCTCCACATGCTACAGTAGGCATGGCACAAAGTGCTTAAAAAGCAAGGAAAAACAAGACTCAACCATTTTTGAGATTTTTAAGGTTATACAGAAGGTAATAAGTATTATGGACAAAGGAGATAAAGGAAAGCAGGTGAGGGGGGAACTGGAGTATTGGAGCTGGCACAAGGAGGGAGGGAGGTTTGATGCTTTCTGGGGACAGTTTCCAGAGAACAGCCTGTGCAAAGGCCCTTGGGTAGGAGTATGTTTAAAGAACACCGAGGAGGTCACGGGGCCTTCACAGAGGCCGACTGAATTGGAAGAGGGAGGTGTGGGGCTGAGAAAGTAAAATAAATTAGACTGAACATGTCTGTCTTAGAAAAAACTTTGGCACATGGAACTGACTGGAAGCAGAAAGGTCAGAAGCATTCATGGTTTCTGAGGGAACTAGATTCCCAAAGAAGCCACAAATCTTTAACTGTTGGAAACTTCAAGCAACCTTCAGCCCCCAAGCTTCCATAAGCTGTGCATGAATTGAGGAAGCCCCCAAAGAAAGGTATATTCCTCAGCTTTCTCTTCAAATGTAGCCAAGAAAGATAACGGACAGAGGAGAATCTCCCCAGGGGTGTAGCCAAGGGCCAAGGTGAACCGTGGCTAAGGGTGTTTTCCAAGAAACGCCCACTGGAGGACCCCTCCCTCCCCCCAGGGGAGGGGACATCTCGATGTCTGCCTCCTGGGATGGGGGAACGGCTATGGACATATTGTGGCACATCCTTACGATGGAACAATCCTGGGAAATGAAAAGAAACTACTGAAATCCACAGCGTGGATAAATCTCAAAACTATTATGCTGAGCACGAAAAGCCAGACACCAAAGAATACATACATGTGAATCGATTTATATGCAGTTCGAGAACAGACTAAACTAATTGATAATGACAGAAAGTAGATCAGGGGTTGCCTAGTTGGAGGGAGGACACTGACTACAAAGGGACACAAGGGAACATTTGGGGATAATGAACTGTTTTCTGTATTGATTGTGGTGGGTGGACTTTGCATGGGTGCAAACAATTATTGAATTGTGCACTTAAGACCCATGTATTTATTGCATGTAAATGATACCTCCATGAAATCAACAACAACACAAACAAAAAGGCACTGTAATGTCTCTTGCACATGAAATTCCTAACCCCTAAAACGATCCCTACATACTTCAACCTCTACAGACTTTAACTTGGAGAGGTGGAGAAAACCAGGCCAGATTTCCTGCCACCGCTAAAGGCAGGAAAATCATCCTTGGCCTTGATTTTCCAACTTGCCTTGAACCTAATGGCTTTTCCACGTTCAGGGTAAGCAGCACTTCCTAATGTATTTTTGGTCATTAATTTAAATGTTATGCTTGACTTAACTGGAATGTTCACACTTTGATATAAACCTCCTACATAGCACATTTATATTCCCCATTTACATTGCCCCCAGTGAAGAGTGGGTTATCCCGGCCTGTGCTATGGGAAAAAGCCTCTAACCTGAATCTTCTGTCTTAGAAGTTGACACACCTCTGCTGCCCCATTAAGCCCTTTGCTGTTGTGGTCTCTTGTGTGGAAGTTGTTTTTATCTACATTTTCTGCCTACATCTAAAAAAGGCCAAAAATCCACCACATTTGCATGAGTTCCATAATGAGGATTTTATCTTGCCACATCAAATAATCATCTTGTTCCCACGCTAGGACAACTGCGAATTACACGTTTAGTACAGCTATCTGTGTTTTCAAATAAGAAGGAAGATGGGAGACACTGATTTAAGGGAGTTTATAAACTATGTGACAGAGGAACCTTAGTCATTTTCCTTCTTTGAGGTTTATGGTCATGATAAATCTTATGTTACAGGTATGGGTTTGCGGACAGGCACCTGAAACCAAATTCTTAGGAGCACAGGACAGACACAGGTCACAGGAATGGAGGGACCCTGAGTCGTGACGGTGGGAGGTATCTGGAAGGGGAAAGGGCTTGCAAAGGCAAGACAGGAGAGAGCACAAAAACTACACCTACCTCAGGTAAGGACACAGGGGGTTGAGGAGTAGGTTATTTCTAGGTCTTATCTGAGTTTAGAGCATTTCTAGGCTTGCACCCCAGCCAGGACTTCCAAAGATTTCCCTTAAAATATTAAGAACCAAGACTCCAGCTTCGGCACCTCCAAATTCAGACCACAGGAGATCCACGTCATCCTGGCTCGGCCCCACTGCGTCCCCCGGCCAAATTAAAGCTGACTGGACTTCAACATGGGCAGTCAAGCTCTAGTCCGACCAGGTAGACAGCCTAAAACGAAAAGGCTCAGCCTGACAGGAATGTGAGTTTTGGGGAGTTTGAATTTTAGATAGACGTGGAGATAGGGATAAAGACAGAGATGATGGGGAGAGATAGCAATGGAGAGTGCCTGAGAGGTTCACGAGTTGGGAAGATGCATGGACTCCAAGGAGACAGAATGGAACGTGAGTGAACCAAAATTGTGGGTTAGCTAAAAGTCAACCAACTTGGTAGAGAAGAGTCACAGGAGGAGGCGTGGAAGAGAGGAGACAGGTTATTAGTCACCTGGGAGTGGGGACAGATGCCTGCCTGCTCAGAGGGGACAATGATGTGGCCTGCAGCCTGTGAGTTCACTGGCTGGACTCTGTTGGACTCTCTAATCCCCAAACCTCGTCCCAGGCTCCCTGCGGCTGGGCTGCAGGGCTGTTTCTAGGATTCGGAGCGATTTCTAACTCCTCACTCCCGTCTGTTTCCTTACAAGAAGACACTATAATGGAAACAGCAGTGCACGTCTCTGTCTCTCTCTCTCTGTCTCTGTCTCTCTCTGTCTCTCTGTCTCTCAGAAGGATCTGAAGAAAAAGGGAAAACAATCCCCAGGCTGTGCAGACGGGTTTCCTGCAGGGCAATGTGGTCTCTTTTTCAGGATGCAAAGCTTTTTCTGGATAAAATCTCAGAACAAGGGCTTCCCTGTGTTTTAATTATGCAAGGGAATACCTCTTGGTGTTGGGGATATAACTGTCCTGACAGAAGCGGACACGTTCTCAAATAAGTTATTCCTTTTGGTCATTATCGTCATTTAGAGGCCTGGGGTGGTGAGGGAGATCAGGAGAATTAGTGACGGTGCTTATCACAGTCGCATGGCTCCCGGTGACCCTAAGATGCTGGGAGTCTGGAGGACGCTGCTGGAGATAGTGGGGGAGGGCCAAATGAGTTTTGAAAAAGCTCCTTGGAGCAGGCTTTCTTAAACTTGAGTGTGCACAGGAGCCTCCTTTTAAGAACGCAGATTCTGTTCAGGGTGTCTGGGATGGAGCCTTGATGAGATGCTGATGCCGCCAGTCTGGGGACCATGCACAGAGAAGGAGACTGAGATGGGACCCCCGCTGCCTGAGCAGAGAGGAGCTGCTCTCGTGTAACGTGTCATTAGTGCTCATTAAAATACATGCAGGGATCCCGGCCTCCGAGGCTCTGAGAGCTATTCCATGTCACTTGATACGGAACGTAAATGAACCGGCTCTCAAGCCCTTTAGTAAAGAGGAAGATACTTGAAAATGTATTCCTGGGATTCCAAACCATTAAGAAACTGATATCATTTTTTTTTTCTTAGCAAATTTGTGGCTTTTGAGCTAGAAGAATGCATAGGCTGAAGGACCGGGCAGGAAAGTTGGGAAATAATCAAAGACAATTCCAGTTGGCAGACTTATTTCATGAATAAAATCTTTTTTTTTTTTTTTTTTTTTTTTTTTGCGGTATGTCGGCCTCTCACTGTCGTGGCCTCTCCCGTTGCGGAGCACAGGCTCCGGACACGCAGGCTCAACGGCCATGGCTCACGGGCCCAGCCGCTCCGCGGCATGTGGGATCTTCCCAGACCAGGGCACGAACCCGTGTCCCCTGCATCGGCAGGCGGACTCTCAACCACTGCGCCACCAGGGAAGCCCCGTGAATAAAATCTTAATGCTTCACAATGAGGAAAAGGGGAACCATCCAGAACTAAGTGCCTCCTATGGAAACAGGTCCTACTTCAGAAGTGTTGAGCATTCAGTCTCTTCCCCTCACACTGACGAAGCAAATCTGTCTTGTAAAATCACGCGAGAAGGTGGGCTAGCTATTATAGGTGGGCAGACTTACTGGTTGTTTTAAAAGATTCTTAAAAGCCTTGGACTGAGGTTCCATTTTCATTGTCTAGAAGCAGGCCATGGGGAGGGCACAGAGCATTCTACCCTGCCGGTTGTATAGATTTGTGTAAGGACTCCTTCTCCGGTATTATAACCCATTTACAGGAACACCACCCTTGAAAAAGGATGAGACTCAAGGACTTCTAGGACTGGCTCAGTCTCAAAGTCAATCAGGACCCCTGCAGATGACTTTCTGGCCACCCGCCATCACCCACCATCCTGAGTCCCACTACCTTCCATGACATAACCTGGGGAGCTACACAAGCTGTAGACGCGGCCAAGGGATTGTTAAGGGCCACAGTAGGTTTCCGAAAGGTGGTGAGATCATCCTTGGGTTGTCTGCTGGCCAACAAGATGACGGATCGGCATTGTCCTTCAGGTGGCAGACACTGATCTTCGACACCTTGCAGAGATGAGACGTTTCGCTGATTCCCATCCTTACTGCCCTTGGACTTTTTGCAGGATGACCATCTCTTTCTGGTTTGTCTGGGACTTTGCTGGTTTCAACGGTGAAAATTACATGCCCCAGGAAAACCCCCAGTCCCTGGCAAACCAGGATGGCTGGTCCCTTTTCAGACTAATGAGGTCTGGGTGGTGAAGAACTTATGTGGGAAGATATGAAAGGAACAAAAAGCTGAAGGAAACTGGAAGGGAGAAATTTCCTGGACCGTAACAGTAATTTAGGAGTTGGGATTCATTCATAAGGATATCAAAGAAAAAAGGTGTTTGGAGGAAGAGCTTGAGGGTTAAGAATAAGTAGGAAGCTTTTCCTATAACTGGCTGACTTGCAGCTGGGAGGTGTTTTTGTAATGACCTCCTGACTCGCCTCCAGCATCATTGAAATTTCAAAGACGGAGACAAAGGGAGAAATAGCCCCTTGTTCTTGTGTAGTAGACAAGAGCTTGACCATCAATTCCAATACTCTTCTGAAGATGAGGCCAACAGGGAAATTGTGTGAGAAGCACCAGGGGATAAAAAGAGCTAATACTCTTATTGAAACTACTTAATCAGGATACCAGTATTAGGATTCATTTTCTGAAACCAAAGATGCCAAAAAGAACCAAATTCCAAACTATAAACTAATATTAAATTTGATTTTTTTTAAAAAAAGAGAAAATTTTGATGGAAGTCCACATTTGACCAGTCACTCATGTTGAACCCTTAAAAATAACCAGGTACTAAAATCCTAAGAACACCAAACCTTAATAAAGAGATAACAAGCCTGTTTTTTTTTTTGACTCTGTCTTTGGCATCCACTTTAACCAAGCAGGATTAATTCATGACCTAGGAGCTCTGTGAGCTTATGTTTATTTATAACATTCAATATTCCCATAAGGGCAAATGTTCCAAATGGAAGCCTGCATTTTGATAATGCCCGTTTCTTCATTAAGATTTCATCATCCACCTACATTAAAAAGCCTCTCCCTACACTTTGTTGCTTTTGCTTTCACCTTGTTTATTCCTGCCTTATTTGCTTAATCTTGAGATCCTGGCTTCCCAGGCACTCTCAGATTTGAAACTAGCAAAGTTTGTGCATTAGCGTGTCCCAGGCATGCATGATTTATGAATGGCAGATTTCTTGGCACAATTTAATGGTATAAGAGAGACTTTGTTTTAAACATTAAAGTGAAAGTCAAGAAGTGGCAACATGGATGGGATATTAAAACATAGGGTGTGTAAAGAAGTTTGGGTCAAGAGTTAACCAGGTCTTACTTGGTCTATTCCTTAATCTATGGACTGACACTCTGACCATTTTAATAGGTTATAAGGAGCCCTGACTTAAGACCAACTAAAAAAGTACTTTAAATTGTTATTATGAAAACTTGCCCAAACAAACTCTCACTCTGTAAAAAAAAAAAAAATTTAATTGCTAACATTTATATCAGTGGAGAAAACAACTCCTTTGACCAGTCCAAAATAAATTTGTCTTCCCTTTTTTTAGGCATCCTCATCATATTCAAGCTGCTTCTCCATCATAGCAGTTCTTCCTCTGACAGTCTTTTGTAAATCAGTCTATCAGTCAGTGTTACCAAATCTTTTAAAGAAAAGTTAAAACCTTCGTTATATCAAGAGAACTACTCTTCCTGAGTAGAGTCCAACTCTTATTATATGCCCATGATTACATAAGATAAGAGCTCTATATATAAGTCTATTTTTCTCATTACAAAATATGACCTCAAATAACATAATTTTTGTTTAATAATTATAACTAAAATATACTTAGTAAGAAAAATAATAAGCTAATTATTCCAAATGATACCTTGTACTTGAAATGTTCCAAACACTTCACACACAAACAAGTAATGTCTAACCTTTCTTTGCACATGGCTAAATTGAAGAACTCATGAGATTATAATCCGGGTCCTCAAATAACATCACAATCATTTTACATCTAAGTTTTTGATATGTCATGCAATGATTGCTCATAAATGCTTCCACAAGACCTGAAAGGTTTCAAGTCAATGTTAAGACATGAGGACTGATAAAGCCCATGGCTTGAGCAAACTCAGGATTCACAGACACCTTGAAAACTTTGCTTCCTACATAAGCCTTTCATAGCCTTTATGGTGGAAGCAGCTCTGAACTACATTCAACATTCAGGGCACTTGTCCACTTCAGAGAGCACGGGCCAGTGCATGGAGCCCTACATGACACAGAGACATGGTGGGTTACCTTGTAGAGTTTGCAGTGGCAGAGTCATAATGCCTCCAGCTGCAGCTGCTGCTACCAGCCCTTGGATGTTGGTGAGATTCGCAGTGGGCAGTGTGAGGACCAGCCCTTGCTGCCCTCCTAGCTGTCCGGCCATGCTGAAGGGGATGAGAACAGGCTGGTTGAGGGCCGGCGTGCCTCCCGGCCTCACACCGGTGACAGCAGAGGCCAACTGCTGGGCCGTCAGAAGTGGCTACAAGGAAACACAAAATCCCAGCTCACTTTCCAGTGGAACCAAGACATGGGATGTTAGAGCATTCTTCTTCCACTTAAGCTGGGTCAGAAAGTTCCTGAACAAGTAGCAAAGAGACATGTTTTATTCCAGAAAAAAAAGATTGACTTCTAGGAAAAAAATTGAAATTGTATTTCATTAATCTTTTCGGAAAATTTCATTTGGTTTGGAAAGCTCAAATACCTTTCAAAGTAATACCCTACACATACATTATTCTTCCACGGATTTTCACTTGATCCTACTCTCATATATTTGAAACTCTCTGCTAATTTATCCTGTTTTTCCAAAAAGAACTCATTGGAATCAGTGGAATTTATTGGTTCAGAAGAGCAATGAAATACTATTTTCATCTATTAAATTAGCAAAAATAATGCAAAAGATTTATGCAACACTGGTAAGTCTGTAGTGACACCATTATATGGATTTAGGACAGGTGGACTGGCATAAACATTTTGGAAAGCAGTCCATATCAAGGGCTACAAAAATATTCATCCCCTTTTGACTTAGAATATACTCCTGGGATATGCTTCTGAAGACACAATTTTTAAAAAATATATAAATGAATGAAAATATGCATTACATTTTAAAATACATAAATGTTGAAAACCAGTTTGTTATATTGATAGTACTAAACTTGGTAAGATATTATGTAGTCTTTAAAATGGATCATTCTGACACCTCTAGAAAAACAGAAAATGTTTATGAGAATATATAAAATTAACTGGATAATAATTAAGCAAGTGATGATCAAAGCATTATTAAATGGTAAAATTATATATGTATAATGACAAGATCTAAAAAGGAGTATAGAAAAACAAAAATATTTGATGTGGATAAATCTGAAAAGCTTTAAAAAATGTCTTTTGTTATTACACTAATATTCTTTGCTCTGTTAAAATGACATTAAAAACACATGTTTATATCCACTATCCAATAGCCATTGTTTGATATGGAAAGGCAGCCACATAGGTGTGCACTTCTGGGCACTAGGTGTATCTGAGCTCACGTGTGAGCTCAGGTGGGGATCTTCAGGATGATGTAGGAAGGATTCCTTGTCCAATCAGGCCAGATGACTGAAAGGGTCACTGATCTTAGCATCCTTCATCCGGGACTTTCATTGCACCCCTGCAGGAGCCATTTAAGATCTAATCCCATGCCCATTTTTCTTCTAGAGGAGCTGATAAAAAACTCTCATTGGGCAGTTTCAACTCTTTTGTTTTTAACGCAGTATGATTCTATAAAGTAAAAGGTAACTCAGTGTAGGTATAGTACAAAGCCCAATATTTAATAGCCAGGCACTATTTTAATGTGTATGAACTCCGATGTCCTATCAATGACATACTGAGTTAGTTATTTGTCCAAAGTCACATATCCAGAGGGGTGGGGGGATTCCGATCCAGCCAGGCTGCTCCAGAGCCCATGTTTCACTCCCTCTCAATACATGGAACAGATTCGGAGAAGGGGGGTGGCTTTATTTGAAGAATGAGGGATGGCTGAGTCATAAGCTTCAGATTGCTGGCATCATGTCACTGCCAGTAGTGATACCATGATGAAAGGGAAGGCAAATGGGCAGTCTTCAGACTGTATGCAGGCCACAGATTTGGATGGTGGGGCCTGCAGCATTTTTTAAATTGAATTCATGGGCTTACAGCAGGGCATCCACTGTCCACTTTGTCCCAGTGTCCCCTGCTTCTCACTGTCTGGGTCTGTTGTGCTATGTTTCTGACCTGGAGGCATTGGAGTTTGTCACCCCGGTATGTTCACACACACACACACATACACACACACACACACACAATGTCATGAGCATGAAATTAGAAAGGGCATGGCCTTCAGAAGCTGGTTTCTGAGATGCCCAGTCAAACTGCCTCTAAGGCTCCATAAGAGATCAGGCATCAACCCAGGCTTTCTGTCTGGAGCACAGAGGCATTCGTGCTCTGAGATGGACTTTGGAATCTGAGGCCATAGAGAGACTTGGCAGGGGCTGGAACAAGAAAGTCAAGACCAACTCAAGCTCTAAACTTGGGTTTTCAAGCCTGGAACTGATGAGCCCTAAAGTGCTGAAAATGATTAATTTCCTGGAACCACAATGACAACCAAAGACAGAGAAAGGCTCAAGGATCAACTTCTTTTTCTATAAAAGTGGGTGAACTCTGAGAACTTCACACTAAATGACAGAGGTTAAAAAAAAAAAAAGCCCAGCCTTTTACAATTGTGTTCTACATCTCCATATAACCACACCAGGCTGCAAAAAAACATATATTGGACTTTAAAAAATAATGAATGTATTTCTTTATTAATGCAGGAGCTATATATGATGTACAGTATTGTCAAACCCAATAAGCTGAACTTGCATTAAAATTGCATTAACTTTTTTGAATTAAATCACATCTTGTATTTCAAAAACGGCTATAGTAAGGTTGAAATAACTTAATTTTCTTCACACTCCAGTCATTAAAGTTTTACTTTCCAGAAAACTGCATGATAACCAACAGCACAATTGTAGTGGGTTTTAAGAAGAAAAAATGTTTCCAAATGATTAAAATCAACATTCCCTTTAAAGAGAGAGAAGAGTTCTGCTAACATATTTTTTTTCTTGATGGTATTTAATAAATAATGTAGCCATACAGTTTCCCACACAAAAATTTATCACCATCTTTGCTCTGTTGGAGTTAATTGGTTTTAACTCATTATTATTTATTTGGTTATTTATATGGTTAAACCATCCTACATGCAGCAGTTGAGAGATACTGACCTGTGGCCCAACCGGGAACGGGGGGTGGGTCTGACTGGCCTGGTGTTGTTCAGGGGTGCCTGGGTCTGACAGCACCGGGTTTCCTCTGGCCCCTGGAATTCAAAAGAGAAGCGCACCCTTAATATAAGATCCAGCCCGGGAACTGCCCATGACCCCATTTTCCTGTGATGTCACATAACATTAAGGCACAGATGATATGCCAGAGTGCTTTACCAATAGCTCCAGTACTCAAATCACTTGTCAACTGCATACATTATGCTAACGGACGTTCGGGATGGACAAAGTCATTGTAGGAGGGAGAAGGCTTGTGACAGCAGAGAAAGTGACACCATCATCAGTCGCACTAATAGGCTTGCATTATACATCAGTTTGCAGGGGGTGTGCCAACATGGCCCCGGTGTGGGAAACTGCATCCTTTATGCATAGGCGGGCAACAGCTAATCTAATTTCCCAAAGCCAGAGAAAGTGTGATCTCAGACACGACCAAGCACATCTATATTATCCCTTAATATGGCTTCGTACCCTTAAGCCCTTTCTCCATACACACTTCAGGTACTGAATCTTATGGATGAGTTTTCCTAAAAACAAAGCCTTTTTCTTTTCTGTTTTTTTTAAATTGAAGTATAGTTGATTTACAATGTCATGTTAGTTTCAGGTGTACAGGACAATGATTCAGTTATACATACATATATACTTATATATATGTATACATACATACATATATATACATACATACATATATATGTATATACACACACACACACACACACACACATTCTTTATCAGATTCTTTTTCCTTATAGGTTATTACAAAATACTGAGTAGAGTTCCCTGTGCTCTACGGTAGGTCCTTGTGGGTGGCTCCTTATGCCCTAAAAAACACATGCATCTCCTTCAGCAAATTTCCTGAGTGCTGACTTACCCCTGCACTACCCCCAGGGATCCCCGCTGTGGTTGAGTATAGACAATAATGTACTTCCTTTGCTAGAATCCTGTTGGATGCTAAAGCATGAAAAATGAAATTCCACCAAAACAGCAGATCTTTCAAACTTTCTTAAACACTATTGTTTCTCTGTGTGTGCTTATGTGCTTTGTTTCAGGACAAACCATAGAAGGTGATATAGTGGCAGTAACATAAATATATAAATAAATAAGCAAGCAAACAAATAAATAAAGCTAGCAGCCATTTTTGAGGGGTCTTAGTTGGTAGCTTTGGTTTTCTTGGTGATTGAAATCCAATTCCAAGCCATCCTTAACAAGATCCTCTTTCCTGATGTTTGTCCTATGAATAGCAAGTGGAAGACAATTCAAACCTTGTTTACTGGCGTGCCATGGATGACCAAGAAAAAAAAAATATATGATTCTGTCACACTTATAAATTTTAAAGAAGGTATTATTAGCTCATTTAAAACAAATTCTTCTATATATTCTCAAAGGGACAGACTTATAAATAATGGAAATGTGGAAAAAATACTTCAGCACATTAAGCTACAAATAAAATTGACTGCTACATATTATTCAATTGACTTCTATCTCCACAGCCGCATGTCAATCATAACAGCATTTTATAATAGGATTAAGCAATAAATGTGCAAAGCCATTATGCAGAAATCTGAAAATCTGATTAATTTGTAATATTTTTTTGTGCCGAAAGTCAAGAATGGACATTGCTTGGGGAATACTTACAAGCATTCTATTGAAATTTCTAAATTGATTTGGAACAAACTAATAAAAACACAGACTTGCTGACATTTTATAAAGTGAATTCTGTCAAAATGTTTGGCATTTTAATGATCGCTGTCATTTAATAACAAGGGTAGAGATGGCCCATCATAAGATGCCCACAATTTCCCCATAACATGCAGGAGACCTTTCTTCTAAATTTTTTATATTTGATTTATTTATCATGCTTGAGTAGCAGGGCATTTTAAACTGGGAGGTGCATTATGCAGTGTAAATCTCACAACTTCAGTTCTTACAGACCCAAGTCCTATTTTGCCTTAGAATTCTCAGTAGAGTTTTATTTACTTTTATAGAGCTAACCAGGTCCCAAAGTGATCTTTTGGTCAATTAACGTAAATTCTCAAATGGTTCAAAATCTGCTTTGGTTTAGTTTATGAAAATGTTTAAAAAAAATGGGTTTGTTCTTTATGCTTGCCAGACATGGATTTTTATGTCTGTGAAAAACTTTGACAATGCACAGAGAAAGAGAAAAATCTTTTTACACAATTAAAAAACATATATCTTTTTTTTTTTTTTTTTTTTCTTTTTGCGGTATGCGGGCCTCTCACTGCTGTGGCCTCTCCCGCCGCGGAGCACAGGCTCCGGACGCGCAGGCCCAGCGGCCACGGCTCACGGGCCCAGCCGCTCCGCGGCACATGGGATCCTCCCAGACCGGGGCATGGACCCGTATCCCCTGCATTGGCAGGCGGACTCTCAACCACTGCGCCACCAGGGAGGCCCTAAAAAACATATATCTTAATCAAAAAATTTTTCTATACTATGCCAGGCCCTTCTGTCTCATACTTCTTTCATGCATACCAGGCTCACTTTTTGATTCTGTTCCTAATGACACAGTGTGGTAATGTTTGGGATCTCTCCCATCCAGGCACTGTGTCAACAAGACTGTGTCTTTGTTACCTGTAACTTGACACAGATTACATTTGCTTACATTATATTCTCTGTTGCTGGAGGCTCTCACCAGTGCACAGCAGCTTGTTTTGAGGCTGGTTATTCTCAAAAACCATGTTCAGTGCAGTCCAGGGCAATCCCACACAATTTCATGTGTAAAATGAAGTCTTTCACAGGTTTTAGAGGAGATTATGTACGCTCTCCTGCCTGGATCAAAAAGTAATGTTTCTTCTTAATGCACATCTCCATTTTCCCCAAACACATGTATCACACTTAACCTTGTAAGACCATAAACTAATCTGTCTGGGTCATAAGGCGGCTCCCAAATCAGGGGCCTTCTCAGAGCCAGAAGGGGGATCCAGTAATCAGAATGAATAAATGACGTTGGCTAAGAGTTTCAGAGAGCTCTGAAGCAGCGCTCAGCCGTAAGTTAGCAGAGAATTTGAGGTTAGGTACGGGCACAGATACGAAAATGTGAACTGAAGTGGGTTGGGCAGGTTCCTCCCGATCAGGGTCCTAGGCAATATGCTAGGAGATCAAGGAGATCAAAGAAGCCCAGAAAGCTCTCTGTGGCCTGTTCTGAATTTAAGAGTCTAGGCAGCAACTGTGAGCTCCAGGAGGGCAGATCCTGTGTTCACTGGTTTACTGCTTTATGCCCAGCTCTTAATGTAGGCATCATTCACATTGATTGAATATTCACTCAATGGAAATAGAGGTTGGGCTTTTAATTGGGGGCTGGTATAATTCCTTTAAAATAGGTATGGGCATCCACTTCACTAGCTACTCTTATTTAGCATAAACTTTGGAAATTATCTCTAAATTATTAGCTTCTTAGAAAATTCGACTGTAATTCTGATTTTTTGTTTTTTGTTTTTTTTAATTTTTATTGGAGTATAGTTGATTTACTCCAACGTTGTGTTAGTTTCAGCTGTACAGCAAAGTGAATCAGTTATACATATACATATATCCACTCTTTCTTAGATTCTTTTCCCATATAAGTCATTACAGAGTACTGAGTAGAGTTCCCTGTGCTATATAGTAGGTCCTTATTAGTTATCTATTCCAATTTTTATTAAATTAGATATTAAAAGCAGTTTGGTGTACAGGTTAAAAGCAAGGACTCTTAAATTTGAAACTTACCTTGCAATGAGATTTAGCCCTGCCCCTTAACTAGTTGGGTGAACTTGGGCTGGTTTTCCAGTTTACTTATATATACGCTAGCTTCCTCTTGTAAAAACCCGGGAAAATAATCGTATGTCATTCATAGGGTTGCTATGGTGAGGATTAAATGAGCACATATATTTGTAAATGTCTTGGAACAGTGCATGCTTGTCACAAAAGTGCTCTTTCTCTTGACTACCATTAGTTAATAAGATTTAATTTATATTTAATACAATATTTAGTATTATTTAATCTGCCCATCATATTTACCTGCCCCAAGTAACTCAACACAAACGCCCATGCCTGTGTGTGTTGTCCATGTTTCCTCACACACCACCCTAACTGCGTGCTCTGTACCATTTGATAAATGTTTGGATCTGAACTAAATGGTCAGGTCTTTAAAGAGCCTATGAAGTGAGATGTGCATGGATAATCCTCCCTTTAGTCCCTGGTAGCATGACCAGGTAATATGGCACAAAGATACTGGCAACTTGCTCCCCAATTCTCACCCAGACCATAGCTTAGACCAGCAGCTCTTACCCAGGCCTATGAATCAGGATGGTCTGTGGAGCTTCCTGAACACACAGAGGTTCACATCCCTCATGAGGCTACTTTCAGAGCAGCCAGAGGGTGGCTCATGTGTACGTTTTATAAAACTCCACTGGTGATAGAAGACCACGGGGAGAAAACAGTGGCTTACATGCTGCTCAGGCAAGTATGAATCTCCCCTGCATTGAGGATGCCACATACAATTAGTTTTACGACAGCAGATGGGTCATTAGCCAGCATTACTCCCTTGGCCCTCCAAGCTCCTCTACCTGGCGCATTCTTCCATTGTAATCCTGGTGGCCTTCTAGTTTAGCAATCTATGTCAGATGCATCTATTTTGTAATGTTCACAGGTACTTCAAGGAGTAAAAACTGATTTTAAAAGGGATCGTTAAGGACTGCCCTGACAGCCCAGTGGTTAAGACTCTGAGCTTCCACTGCAGGGGGCTCGGGTTCAATCCCTTGTCAGGGAAGTTCCAAATGCTGCTTAATGCAGCCAAAAATAAATAAATAAAAGGGATCATACAAAAATTTAAAATAGCTACATTATATTTATTTCTTTTCTCACTTTATCAGTAGCAACTAATGAATGTTGTTGACTGAAAAGCAAATGAATTAGTCTTCTATAATGTTTACAGTTTTGGATCTTCATTCAGTTTTTTTCCATTATCAAAATGTATTAATGGGTTTTAATTTTTTTAAAATAAATTTATTTATTTATTTATTTTTGGCTGTGTTGGGTCTTCGTTGCTGCGTGTGGGCTTTCTCTAGTTGTGGCGAGCAGGGGCTACTCTTCGTTGCGGTGCGCGGGCTTCAGCAGTTGTGGCACGTGGGCTCAGTAGTTGTCACTCGCGGGCTTAGTTGCTCCACAGCATGTGGGATATTCCCGGACCAGGGCTTGAACCCATGTCCCCTGCATTGGCAGGTGGATTCTTAACCACTGCACCACCAGGGGAGCCCTGGGCTTTAATTTTTGAGTGTTTAATTTAAAAATAAATAATAAGATGACCAGGAAATTAAAATAAATAAAATAAAATAAAATAAAATAAAGTAGCTATGTAATAGAAGTCACTTCTGAAAACACAGGGACCCCTGATAGAAGTCTGCTAAGCAAAGGATAAGTCATAAATGTTGGAGACACTGAAAGACTGATTAGGAGTTTGGCTGGTACACTGCAATGAAACTTAATTTTAATTGTTAAAATGCCTGCTTGTCAGAGCCCTGGTCCATTCGACACCATCTTTCCAGTGCTGATTTGTATGCAAAATCTGCAAATCTGCTGGCAGCTCTCTCTGCTCTGGAGAGCCTGAGCTATCTAGGTAGCTGCGGTGGGGGCAGTGATACCCTAGTAACTTTTAGTAACTTCCTGACTGGGGGAGCCTCTGAAGTTGCACCCTGCCCCCCCACCAAGTCAAGGTCAGAGTTCCTGAATGACCATCACTGCATTCCTCATAGTAAGTCAGTCTTCCTTTGCAAATGAAAACAGCTTTCTTTTTGTGTAAGAGTTTTTGATTAACTGAGGCAAACAAGACTCAGTACCTCTTAGCAATTCTAAGAGTGAAACAGATGTGCACTCCAGGATAGAGTTTTAAATGCGACCCCCTCCACCATTACCCCTTGCCCACACCTGTCTTTTTGGGAGTTGACTCTTCCAAATAAGTCATTTTAAGAAACAAATAGAACATTTTTAATCCTGAGAGGGCATACTCCTTTCTGGATCCTCACCCCATTGCCTTTGCAAAGAGGATACAGGGCTGGGGCAGGTTGAGGAGAAAACAGACTTGCACATATGAGTGGCTCCTCGGAATACACCAGTTCCACTTTCAGCTGGCCATCCTCCAATATTCAGTGCACGAGATTCCCTCATTCACAACCAATGCATTTTTAACAGATCGATTCTTCAGAGGGAGAGTTTGGGTTTCTGTCCGTTATGCATTAGCACAAACAATCACAAGAAGGTCACAGGGCTCCCTCAGCTTTTTCTGGTATTTATACCTTTCCTACCCACTGTTTGCTGTTTTCACTGGGGAGTGAGGTGAGGCAGAGGTTGCTGATTATAAGATGGACAGTTGAATGCATTATGATCTCATGTTGGGCGTGTGAACCCAGCTAAGCGGGGCAGAAGCCCCCTCTAAATTAAACGTCCCTTTCTTTCAATTTCGTCAAGGTTACTAAATGCCAAGGAGGGAGTGGAGGTGTCTATAAAAATCTTTTCAAAGTCACTGCCACTGTCTGCCATTTTTTATTGCCCGTTGAGATTTCTTTATGATACTGGCCACACATGTATTTACGTCCAGAACACTATACAGACCCCTGGTGGAATTGGAGACTCTAAAGAGATAAGCCACACTTGAAAATTAAACATTCATTAATTAACTTAGGGTTTGTGCATTTTTGCAAGTTCTGTTGTCAAGTACTTGTAACCTCACCCATTGCGGCCTGTAGAACAGTAAATGTCTGATGACATTAATGGGAAGAATAGATTCCTTTATTCTTCTAGCAGGTGACTTATCTGGCCTTTGATGGAGGGAAATCCAGTTATCTTTGAGTGAGGGGTCTAGGTCCTCAGTGGTTTTATTTTATTTTATTTTTTCTTCGGTGGTTTTAAATGCTGACCTTTATTTAAAGGCTGTACATAAGCATTAAAAGTCAAAGGGAGATTCGAGATATCTAGGTAAAGCAGAACAAAAAACCCCAAAAATCCCTTATTTGGACTTGATTATCTCAAGATGTTTTTGTAATATCTACCAAAATTATTCAGTATTTGCTTCAGTCCTCCAAGTAGACTTAGTCTATGTGTGCTCTGGAAACCTTTAAAGACGTTTTTTTCTCTCAAAATTTCCTATATCTCCCTTCAGTCTTCCTCCAACAATTTTTTATCATTTGTTTTCACATCCATCTCATAAAAGCAGAGCTGAACTCCTGCGATATCTAGGCCAATGAAGTTCTCAATTTCTGTAAATGCTTCCTCTCAGAAAGAGATGAAAACAGAGACAGTCATCAAATATACTTAAGCAAAATTCCACAACACACTGTTGGCATGGGGAGGGCTTTGGGGTGCGGATCAATGCTTGAGCACTGCTGTCTCTACAAGAGTAGAAATGCTTTCGGGGCAAAGATTCTTTCTCACTCACCTTTGTATCTCCTGCAGGTCAGCTCTGAGCCTTGGCATGTGTGTATGTATGCATTATGTATGTACGTTGGTGTTTAGGTAAGTTGTTCTTAAAATGTTGGAGATGTGTATCAGAGTGTGCTGAAACAATTTAGAAACAGATTTTAAACCACCTGAAAATGATTTGTCTCATTTTTAAAATGCTCTTCTTGATCTAAGAAGCTTTGCTAATTTCAACACACTTCTCCGAGGAAAGGGACACTTCCTCTGACAAGGTCATTGCTAGGGGCCAGGTTCAACACTGCACTGCATCCAGGGATGAAGTGCTTGCTCTCAACCTACTGATAGGACCCTGGTACGGGCCCCCTGGACACAAAGGTCGTGTAGACCCTATGTTTTTATGCCCATGCAGGGAGCTTGATTCTACGCTTCATCTATGCTCAACCTTACATGCGGGCTGGCTACATAATTTATGGGGCTCAGTGCCAAATGCAAGTCCAAGTCGCTAACCTGGGGCTGGGAAGTCAATCTCCCCCTTCCCCAGGGCTGCTGCCTTAAACCACGGCAGATGGGTGGACTCAAGGAATTGCAACCTCCTTGCTGGGCTGCGCTGGACACCTGGATGGGATGAGTTGCATGCTGATCCTATGACTCTCCCTGCACCTGAGTCTAGAACACTGAGAAGGGCCAAAGAGAGAAGGTGACAGCTACACTCCAGCTTCTGGGGGTCCTGGGGCACCCAGGGCAGAGAGCAGGTGGCTGAGAACTGCCCGGTCCTGAGAGGTAGGGAGGTACTGGCTGGACCACCAGAGGCTCCAAGCCTCCCTGCCTCTGACCCCACGCTCTTGTCGCCCCATTGGACTTGACTCACAAAACACAATTTCAAAGATAAATTATTAAGAATCTCAAGATGGTGACCTCAGAGCCTTAAACTCCAAATATGGGACCCTGCTGGGTGGCGAGCCCTGTGTGCCTGCAGTGGTTGATGGCCCATGAAGCAGGCCCTGCCCAAGGGACCTTCTCATCAAGGGTCCTCAAGTTTTAAAAACTGCATATAAACCTACAACTCTTTGAGAGCCATCTTCCAAATCAGTGTAAATTCTGATAAGAGTGTTTCTGTCTATAGAGGAATTTAGACGTGGCTTGTTTTCCCCAATAAGAAACCAAACTTACAAATCATCATGTTATTATCAGTGACCACATTTGCTGGAAAAGTAAGATAAAACTTTGTTTTGTTTTCTATCCATTCTCAGTTTCCTGTCCCTAAAATGGGGAGACAGGGCATGAATTCCTTAAAAGAAAAATCATAGAAAAGATGTCTTTTCCTTCAGTTGTAGACCTATTTTACTAACAATGTTACACTTTCACTAACAATAAACACAGATTTTTTTTTCCCTCCTGACCAGCTGCCAAGTTTGACGACAAGGGGATGAGATCAAGACACTCTCAGGTGGAATAACTGGCCTAGCTTTAAGGTCCTCTCAAGTTACCTACCCATGGTAAAACGTGCAAGAATTACTGAGAACTGACCTTAAATATGCTTGAAAAATGGTCAAAGCTGATAACTAATTTGCTGTAAAATTGTGTGTGTGTGTGTGTGTGTGTGTGTGTGTGTGTGTGTCTGGGCAGGAGGATGAGGCGGAAGGGAGGGGAACTAGTCCATTTTTTCTTACCTTCGTTATAGTAACGGGAGGACAAGCCGTAGGGTAGAGGTCACTGGGATTCTTTTTGCAATAGCCCAGCCTCCGGCCTCTTATAGCAACACTTGAGTTTGTATCTAATATCTGCAAGGCTCTCTTTGAGGCCCCCCAGACCTACAGAGCTGCACCATCAAAAGTCTCATTATGAGTTTTTAAACTGTTTTCAGTTTATTGAGGTTCTTAGCTGAGCAGCCCCCAATGCAGGCAGACCCCAGAGACTCTGGGGGTCCAGTTCCAGACTACCACAACAAGCAAATAATGCAATAAAGTGAGTCACACAAATTTTTTGGTTTCCCAGTGCTTATAAAAGTTATGTTTACACTATACTGTAGTCTATTAAGTGTGCAATAGCATTATGTCTAAAAGAATGTACACACCGTAATTTAAAAATACTTCTAAAAAATGCTAACCGTCATCTGATAACACGGGGTAGCCACAAACCTTCAATTGTAAAAAAAAAAAATGCAGTAACTGTGAATCACATTAAAGTGAAGCACAATAAAGCAAGGTGAGCCTGCAGATACCTGGACCCCAAGTCTGAGAAGGAGGTGAAGGTGACATAGAGAGCGCTGCATCGTGGTTACATGAGCTCAAGTTCCTGGCTTAGACTGAAGTCAGCTGGAAACCACAGTGATGTATGTTTTCCCCTCTTCTCCAAGACCTACATGCCCTCAAAAGGCCTGAACTCTGCACAACCTTTCAGCAGCAAGGAGGCTGCTGATCTGACGTTCAGCATATGATTTAACCATGAGCCACCACGGAAGAAATCATTATTTCAATTGGAAATGATGGCCTCTGGGTGCAGTCGCTTCTGATAACATACGCGGTACAAGATCTCGGAGACCCTCAATGCAGAAAGCGTGTGGCCCTCGATCCGCGGTGACTGTGAAGAGCAGGTGATTAGATCATCACAGACTGTTGACTTTCCCAGACTCTGAGACTTCACAGGGCAGTCCAGTTAAAGAAGACCGCTAACGATCACGCGAATAGAAAGATCTCGGCATTTCATTTTGCCAAGTAAAAACATTTTTTTAAACTGCCATGCACTCTCACGATCCTACAACAAAGGTATTTTAAAGCCTTTCTCCCATACCAAAGAATGTGTTCTCTGTTTAAAGGAAAATCCTTTAAATTGAAGCAATTCAGACTAATGAAAAACTCATTGCATCGGACTTTTTTTTCTCCTTCTCCCTTTGCCCAGTGTCTGCTTTGTTGCAGAGGGACACTGGTCTGTCACAGAGCATTCAGGAGCTTCTGGTCAACCTGGTAGGATGTGAGGACTCACAGCAGCCCTCTCCTTTCACTCCGCCAGGCATAAGAAATATCTGACCAAACACTCCTAAAATGTTTCTTCTTTTGAATAAATAATTCCTATTTTGCCTATCCTTTTGTAGAGACATCAGTATAATTTTCTTTATATATAAAGTTCTTTGTGCCAAGTAATACATTAATTACTTTGCATATATTATCAACCCTTACAATAACCCTGTAAGGTGTTTATGATTATTATGTCCATTTATACAGGATACTAAGCTTTATTACTCACATACCTAGTTAGTGACAGAGAGGTGACTATATCCCAGGCTATCCGATTGATGGAAGGCCCACATCTGTATCAGCTAGACTACTCCACTGCTCAAATATTTTATAAGCATTCACCAAATACTTACTACGGGCCAGGCACTTTGTTTAGTATTTTGTCTACATTTTCTCATTAAATCTCCAAAGAAGCCCTGTGTTATCAGGATTATTATTCTCCTTTTACAGCTGTGGAAACTGATGTTTAAACGGCTTAAACAACTCACCTATAGTCACACAGTTAATGAACAACAGCACTGGGATTTGATGCAAATTCCATCCAACTCCAGCACGAACACTACCCTAGGTATCAAATGAAACGTTCCAGGGAGACAGAACACAGTAAATCCCACACCATGATAGAAACTGTATTTGGGGGATATTTTCTTCTGTTCCCAGTGAACCCTGGCTCCGGAGACCTCTAGTTTCCAGGTCTGGGAGGTGGGTGGTGGAAAAAGGAAAATGGAACATGATGGGAGGAGACAGGCTGCTCCTGTGCCCCACTTTTTCCCCAGACATACCCTGACCAGTTCCTAAGAAGTAAGCACCCCGGTCTCCTTTGACAAAATGCTCATAACAAGCAGAATGACAGCCGTATTTAGTTTAGGGTCTCCACGAGATCTCTGGGCCAGCAGCATAGCACCACTTGGGACCTTGCTAGGAAGGCGGACCTGCAGGTCTCAGCCCACCTGGGTCTCAGACCCACTGAATCAAAATCTGCATTGAAAGAAAATCCCCAGGGGATTCATACTCACAGTAAAGTGTGAAAAGCGCTGGTTTTGAGTTTACAACTTTTCCTCCCTCCCTCCCTCCCTCCCTCCCTTCCTTCCTTCCTTTCCTCCCTTGGGTGGCATTTAAAGTGTACATGCACCTAAAACGCCCAACTTTTAGCAGACATTGGCAGTGGACTGTTACATCCTTTCTCACAAAAGTCAGGCGGGGGCAGGTGAGAATGTAGGAAAAGCAAACGTTCAAGAGGCACACTCTCAATCACAGTAATAACCCTAGAGCATGTCTCACCCCGTGCAACCCGGTGGGAGGACTCCCAGTGAAGAGGCTCACAGTGGGAAGTGCTGTTCCTACGTTCGCAAAGGGAAGCATATTTATCCTTTTTAAAACACAGCAAAACTGATGCCAAATGTAGCCCAATACCCTTGCTCTGTGATTTATGATGATTTTCCTGACACTTCCTCCTTCCATACCCGTATCTCTGATTCTCCATGGTGAGGGCCCATGAAGATAAGAGTCTGGCCTCTATATTTCAGTTATTTACCCTGAGAGCACCACATTCTTTGCAAAAGTAGCCAGAGTGCCACTTTAAAAAGGAGGAATAAAAATTTTAAACCCCTTAAAGCTGAAATAAAATTGCATTTCTACACAGATACTCTGAAAGGGTAGAATTTGCAATCACTCTTGCATGCAGCTAAAGATTGGTGGAAGTGGGGTCACTTAGAACTCGGCAAAGGACAGGAAGGAAATACCCCCAGAGGAATTACATTGCATGAAACTGTAGCATCACACCTAGTTAGCAAGCCGTTACAGTAATGAAGCGTCCATGACAGCACGACAGCACAAGATTGTGCAGGAAGAAAAGGATGTCACACAGCTCACTGTGTACAAATTGCCAAGTGCTGCAAAACCTTCTTTGGAGATGGGGTAATGAAACACTGCATCTGTAATAAGATTAAGTAGATCTAGAATACAAAAACTCAAACTAATGACCCATCAATAGATTGTTGGTTAGATTTCCGCCCGCCCCCCCGAGAATTGGTTATAAAAAACCAAACAGCCAAACTAGTCCAATTCATGTGTCTCTGACCGTTTTTCTCTCACTTAGCCTATTTATCTCTTAGCATTACTGTAATTGAAAAAGTATCTATTGCTAAAAGATGCTATTAACTTGAGTGCATTCATAGAGTGTTCTATCACTAATAGACTTAGGTCATATTCTTTTATCCGTTTAGCAAAGCATTATTTTGTTGTCCTCTTGTTCGGAAGACTTTGTTCCACGTAAAGTCAAATAGAACAAAAGCTTCACAGAACTTGTTCAGATTGTCTTTTTATCATTATTTTAACTCCATTATATGATAGGATCAAATGCATAGCAATTTCCATTTGTTATATTATTTTTGGATCTGTGTCAGAGCTCATTATAAAAATTATGCCTACGAAACATGACTTGGACTCAGATTATAACGGTAAGGTTCTAAGTCCAAATACTTTAAAAATCTACTTCTTGAGTTTACATTTGGCTTTAGAACGGTAGTGTCCGCATTGAAGTAGAAAACAGAGCCGACCGCTAACTCAATAGTGAAAAGGTGACATAGTGGAAGTAGCACTGTCCAGTCATTTAAAAATATATACCAAATCTAGGACGCTACAGATGTAAAATTCACAAATATTTTATGTTGCACTAAGAAAGAAAACAAGCTGCTAATTAAACCATGACAAGACACTGATTATAAGACACACCCCAATTTTGATCCTAAAATTTTCCCTTTAAGATGTCACATTAAATTATGAGGAGGAAAGCTGTGTATCTCAGAATGAATAAAATACTTTAGTACTCATTGGCCTTTATATATCTATAAATTATGGCACAGAGAACAAGCGATAGCATAAACTGGAAATTTTACATTTAATCTCTAAATATCCTCAAGATTTGGTGGGTCAGACTTTTATGACTGGAATATGACAAAATGCCTTATTTAGAAGAAATAGATTCAATCAAGAAGGGATCGGGGAGGGCTTCCCTGGTGGCGCAGTGGTTGAGAGTCTGCCTGCCGATGCAGGGGATGCGGGTTCGTGCCCCGGTCCGGGAAGATCCCACATGCCACGGAGCGGCTGGGCCCGTGAGCCATGGCCGCTGAGCCTGCGCGTCCGGAGCCTGTGCTCCGCAATGGGAGAGGCCACAGCAGTGAGAGGCCCGCGTACCGCAAAAAAAAAAAAAAAAAAAGGAAAAAAAAGAAGGCATCGGGGAAAGAAACTAACAGTTGTAGAGCATCAGTCTGGCAACAGACTAGAATATTCTACATATGTCACCTGATTTCATCTTCATACCAGCCCCATGATATTAGAACTCAGGTCAGAAAATTTAAGTAACAGACATACATCCACAGCTTTTTTTTTTTTTTTTTTTTAAGGAGGAGGAGGAAGAGGAGCTGGGATTCAAACCCACATGTGGTCAAGTTTTGGGGTCCAAGCTGCACCATAAGCAAATCTATGGACTGTCTGCAAATCTAAGAATGTGTATAATGAGGAGAGTTTAGGTATATCTACATGCTTCAGCCAAAGACCACCATGTAGTTGAACCTGATTTATAGACTCACTGACAGGAGGGAGAATGCACACCCTGGGGAACCATGGGGCATCACAGTAAGAAGAGATGACATAGATTTGGGCTTGTGTTGAGTGACTCTGAAGAGGGTTTGAAGAAGTGGGGCTTTGCTCTGGATTGGACCCTATCTGGAAGTCAGAGCTATGTTATGATTGAATATTCTAATAGTTCTTGTGTAGAAGATAGGAAAGAGAGAGTGGGATTAAAGTCATAATTGGGAAAAGAGCAATATTCACTCATATTAGCCAGGATGGGTGAAGAGTTGGTCATTTTGTGGTCTGGACAATGTTCTCGTTTTGTCTGTCTTCAGAGGGGCTATGGGGTGATCTTGGTTTTGTCCTGATCCATCCTGGTCAGATTGGCCTTGTCTGATTTGTCTGTGAAACTGGGTTCAGGGAGAGGACACCAAGGCCTCCTGTGTGTGCCAGGCTGTAATATTCCGACAATACAGCCTGGAGTCAGAATGACTTGCGTTTTCATCTTTGCTTCTTCACCTGTGCTATCTGTGTGACTCTAGATAAGTTACTCGACCTCTCTGATCTCAAGTTTCCTCAGCTGTAAAATGGAGATAGTCATGGCACCTGTATTATAGTTGTGATAGGGAAACAGATTACTGAAAGAAAAGAGCCCAGTATTGTGCCGGGCACAAAATAAATGCTCAACAAAGTTGGTTGTCACTATGAGTTATTACTGCAGCATTATTACAAATGACATTGACATATGATAATCCAATCACAAGTGATCTTGATAAAGAAGGAGAGAGGAAAGCATGTGACCACAGAGGACGCCCTTTAGAGGAGCCTGTAAAATCAGACATGTGCAACCAATATCCACGAATGAATTCAGGTACAGGAAAAAAAAATGCAGGAAGACTGGACAAGGAGGATGACGTCTGAATCAAAATTGCCACGTCTAAAAACTCTGAGTTCTTGCCCAGTGTTTCTAAACAGCACATTTCCCACAAGTCCAAAAAAACTCAGCATCTCCCCTCTCAAAAGCTCAGCTTCCTCCTAACTTGCTCCAAAAGCAAATCTCTTTGCCTGGTCCCTCTGCTTCACCCCCAGAGGCAGCCAGACACCATATCCCACATCTTGCACTCCAGCCTTGCTGACCACTCCCCCTTCTCTGCTTCAGCTGCCCTCACTGTCACTCAGACCGTGGACACAGTCACCATACCTCCGATCTGTCCTGTCTCTCATCCAACCTACACACTGATGGCAGTGAGACCTGTAAATACTGGAGACCCACCCCCATCTTTGGCTTCTACCTCTCCGAGAGAAAGCTGGGTCTGCAGACGGGGGTGGTAAGGGCTTGGGGTGGCGTAGGTGGGCAAGGTGACACCTCCATCAGGAGACCTCTCAGTGGTAAAGGCTGGCCCCAGGGAGAGGTGTAAGGGAGCTGCAGAGCCTTATGGGAAGGAGCCCAGACTCTGCAGCTGGATTGCCCGCTGTCTCCACCACACACCAGAGGTGGGACCTCAAGCAAGTGGCTTAATCTTTCTCTGCTCAGTTTCATCATCTGTAAAATTGAAATAAAAATGGGACTTCCCTCATAAAGTGAGGACTAAGTACATTAATCCACATAATTAAAGTTCCTGGCACATAGTAAACACTCAATGAAGGTGAGCTTTCTTATTGCTATTATATTTCAAGGGAGACCGAGCCCTACGCTGGGGCCCGCACTGCTAAGTGTGTCGCCCAGCGGGGCTGTAGTCCACAGAGCGGGCGGTGCTCCAGGCAGCAGGCCTGGGAACAGTGGCCACAGCTGTCTGATCTGACAAAGATGCTGACCATTAGCCTCAGACATCGTCACTGCCTCGAGGGCAGGGTAGAGCCCGCAGGTGTGTCGGGAGAGGAACACAGAGACAGGATGGAGCAGGACCCAACGGCAACCTGCCCTAGAGGTTTGCGGAGGCTCTGTGGGCAGGGGGATGACAGGCAGTGCTCACAGCTCAGACCCAGGGGAGAGGGAGCTCAGGACAGAGCACATGCAGTCAAGTGTGAGCTAGGGTAGAGAAGGATGAAAGAGATTATACTTCCCAAGTGGAAGGTATGATTTTCAGGGCAATGTCTGGCAGTCATGGCTTTGGCCAAAACGGTGCAATTGATCCCTAAGAATCTATACATGGGCTGGGTCGTACCTGAATGTGAATCCAAAAAAGAACTTAGCTCCTAAGTGGATCCTAAGCACAGATGTATATATAGGTGGACTCTCAAAATAAGGACCAGATGGACAACAGCAAAAAAGGAGGTGGTGACAGCCCTTATGGGGGAGTGAACAGCAAACGACTGCTCAGAGCCCAGCCTGGATTCTGTTTGTATTTTCTATTTTAGTTTATTTCATTATTTTATTTTACTATTTTATTCTGTTTTATTTCATTTTATTTTATATTATTTTACCTTATTGTGGTAAGAACACTTAACATGAGATCTACCCTCAACAAAATTTTAAGTACACAATAAGGTATTGTTGACTACAGGCACGATGTAGTACCTATAGAACTTATTCATCTTGAATAACTGAAACGTTTTACCCACTGAGGAGAAAATCCCCTCCCCCATCCCCAGCTCCTGGCAACCACCATTCGACTCTGTTTCTATGAGTTTGACCATTTTAGATACTTCACATAAGTGGAATCGTGAAGTGTTTGTCCTTCTGTGTCTGGCTTATATCACTTAGCATAATGTCCTCCAGGTCCACCCATGTCACATATGGCAGGATTTCTTTCTTTTTGGATAGTATTGCATTGTATGTACACACCATATCTTCTTTATGCATTCATCTCTGGATGGACATGTACGTTGTTTCCATATCTTGGCTATTGTGGACAATGAGATATCATCTCACACCTGTTAGGATATGTATGTCTGAGTCACTCTGCTGTGCACCTGAAACTATCACAACATTGTTAATCTGATATGCTCCAATTTATAAGATAAAAAGTAATAAAAAAAAAGACAACACATGTTGGCAAAGATGTAGAGAAAATGGAACCCTCGTCCACTGTTGATGGGAATGTAAAATGCTGCAACTGCTATGGAAAACAGTATGGAGGTTCCTCAAATTAAAAATAGAACTACCATACAATCCAGCAATCTCACTTCAGGGTATACACCCCAAGGAAACAAAATCAAGATCTCAAAGAGAATCTATACTCCCATGTCCACTGCAGCATTATTCACAGTAGCCAAATATGTTTGTACTTTCCTGCAGCTGCCGTTTACCTGCACTTGCTTCCAGGAGCGATCAGGTCCTTCTGTAGGGGAGTTATTCTTGTGGGATTCTGAGTCCTAAAGTCGGAGTCTGAGTTCCAAATCCAATACCAAATGTGAGCTCTAGCCACCTCATCTGAAAATTGGGACCCTAACCCTAGTCTCTGATCATCCACCCTTCACGATATTAGTAAGTTCTTGCTAGGTGGCAGGTATCTTACAAGATGCTAGGGACACATAAAAACAGTGCTCTGTCGTCCTACTTCTCCTCGTTACTTAATTAATTCACTCATCCCCAACAGATAATTACTGAATAATGACCAGATACAGTTCCTGGGCCCTTGGGGCTTACAGCCTAGCAGGGAGGCTATGCATTAAACTAATAGTTAAACAAAGAGTTGCTTCAGGAGACACCCTGAACAAGGCTGCAGGGACCCCTGGAGGACCAGGGGCAGCCCCAGGATGTCCATCTCCATTTCCACCAGTTGCCCCATCAGGAGATGTTTGGGAGTAACTGACCCTACTCTTATAAAACTTCCTTTGAGACATACCCTTCATGTTTAAAAAACAAAATCTGGGGGTTCCCTGGTGGCGCAGTGGTTGTGAGTCCGCCTGCCGATGCAGGGGACACAGGTTCGTGCCCCGGTCCGGGAAGATCCCGCATGCCACGGAGCGGCTGGGCCCGTGAGCCATGGCCGCTGAGCCTGCGCGTCTGGAGCCTGTGCTCCGCAACGGGAGCGGCAACAACAGTGAGAGGCCCGCGTACAAAAAAAAAAAAAAAAAAATCTGTAATTGCATCTTAATGGCTTGTACCATATGAACGGGAGTTTAAAGACCTGGAGCCCTTCACGCAACGGTCTCCACTGACAGCTTTTCTGCGCTGGCAGGAAGGAGGAGACTTGAGCAGCTCTATCTGGATCTGATTACCCAGGACTATTTACTGTATATTTTAGCAGGGCTGAGACTCTTGTCCTTATTTCCCTCTTGTTCCTGGCCCCCCCTCCTTTCTTCTCCCCCAGCCAATTGCAATGCTGTTCTAATGACTGCACGGATATTAGATATGCGTAGCCATCACCACTTCCTTAGGTAACAATGGATAAACATCAGCTTGAGAAATCCCAGGTCTATATTATTTATGAAGCTGCAATTCTCCTGTAAATAACCCAGTTGTTAAAATGATATGTATCTATGTAATTGAGTCTTCTGTATACAAATAAATAAGACTTTATTGCAATGTCAGAAGTTAACAGACCAGTCAATAAAATCAATAACTCACTTTTTCTTGCTTATATATCTAACTTTTCTCCACCTTTCCTATGTCCTCTGTTCTGGTTACATATTACTGCTCACACGAAAGCACAGCTCTTGTGCTTCTGTTTCTTAAATTGTAGGCGAAAGGGGAGATGGCAAGCAATGGGAAAAAGAAAACCATGAAACCTTCCACCCAGGTGGTGTTTCACATTTCACGTGTATTTTTTTTAAGGAAATTAAAGAGGAGAGAAAAATGTCTTGTTTTATAAGTCAGAGTGCAGATATTTTTAATCTGAGTGCCCCACCAAAGGCATGAACAAATCAGGTCACAACCATAGGTGTGGGAAGCATCTCCAGGCCAGTACTGCCTTGTTCCCTAACCGCTGTCAAAACAGCCCTGCTGGATTAGAGCTGCACCCCTTCACCACCATGGCTGAGATGGTGTCGGCATTTCCCTTTTAAATCCCCAGTGTTGAGAAGTGGGTAATTCAGCTGGAAAATTTTTCTCTGCATAATCCGTGGCATATACTATCTCTGAAGTGGGGAAGAGGTTTATTTGGAATTGGTAGGTATTTCTGAAAGCAATTTGCTTAATTGATTTGGCCGAGCTCACTAAAAGAGCTTAAAAGAACAGTTTGATATTTTTTGGTGCCTATTTTAAAAATCCAATTAAACAAATTGGCATTGATCCAAATTTTCCACACCTGAGGGGGGAAAGATAACCGAAATTGAGAAAAAGAAAAATTAATAGATTGAGTGCCTCTAATCTTCGTGATGGTTCTACTGCTGTGCAAATAAGTCCATGATTTAATGGTCCACCACATGGACCACTTTGTCCTCTCCCATGGACTAGATAGATGAAATTGTCCCTATTTATTTTCTATCAGAGCAGGACTGGGATTCTTGGAAAAGGAGGCCCCTGGCATTTATGAGAATTGACAGGGAATCCTGGACTTTCCATCAGGTAGGTGGAATACTGGATTCTTAGTGGTTTGATGTTGAGAATATGGTAACATTCATACTTCGGTTTGGAACATGAAATAATAATTCAGATTTGCATAGCATCTTCTGTATTATAATAATAATAATAATAAGGAATTAAATTAGGAGTTTGGGATTAACATATACACACTACTATATATAAAACAGTAGCCAACAAGGACCTATAGGACTGGGAACTATACTCAATATTTTGCAATAAACTATAAGGGCAAAGAATCTGAAAAAAAAAATATATATATATACATATAACTGAATCACTTTGCTGTACACCTGAAACTAGCACAACATTGTAAATCAACTACTCTTCAATAAAAATAAGTTTTAAAAAAGGAATTATATTCATCACTGTGGATCATGAATAGTAATGGCAACTTTAAATTCACTCTTCAGCAAATGGAAGCTGTAGGAGAAGGTGGTTTACAAGAACTCTTGGCATCACCAGGGCTAAGAAAATGTGAAAATTATTGGTCTAGAGGATACTATCAATTACTGCTAACCGAGGTTACAGAACCCATGATTCTCCTCATTGTATTTTTCGTGGAGTAAAAACTTCCGGTTTGGATATAGTACATTTAAAGTGCCTCTGGGACTTCAGTGGAGATGCTGATACTGCCAGATGCTCAGGGAAGAGAGGGTAGGTGGAGACACAGACTCAGGAACGATCAACAAACAGGTGGTATTTAAAACCATAAAATGGATGAACTCCCAGGAAAAGTGCGTTGGAAGAGCAATGACTTAAAGACAGAATTCTGGGCAGCAGCAATGGTTCACAATTACAGCAGAAAAGAGGAGGCCAGGAATTAACCAAGGAGAAAACATTTAATGAGTGAGTTAAGAACTCAGAGTTCAAAACTGTCTAGTGGCCAAGGAAGGAGAGATTTTGTAAGAGGAGAGTACAATTGGTCACCCCAAATGCTTTAGAGGGGTGTGTGTTGGTGGTATAGTGGTGAGCATAGCTGTCTTCCAAATGCTTTCGAAGGACTGAGTAAGAGAATACGAGAAAGACAGCCACTAGACTTGTTAATATGTTAACATATACCAGCTAATTAAAATATTATTGGAGGAAGAAATGTTAGCATGAGCAGTTTCATTGGAATAATGGAGACTGAGGCTGCATTTCAGTGAGTGGAGGAATATACAGCAAGTGACGTACCGTATGCTATGTGTTTAAACATGCAGGACAGCTTAGATCAGTGATTTTCAAACTGTGGGTTGTAGTCCATTAGTGGGATATGAAGTGTTTAGTGAGTTGCAACCAGCGTTTAAAAAATATAGAGTGTAAGAGAAGAGAGTAGAATAAGACTGCAATAGAGTGCTTGGCACACACTAAGGGCAAATATTATTTCAAGAAATTTTAGTTTCAGTTGCGTACTATATTTCTGTGTATTCTAAGTCCCGCTATGCAACAGGTTTTGTACTGTAAATTAAGGTCAAAAAGTCTGAAGTCCTCTGGATTCGAAAGCAAAAAAGCTAGTATGGAGTAAAGATTTTACCTTTCCTTTTATGCCTTTTCTCCGACTGTTCGTTGAAGCTACTGTCTTATCAGTTCCTCAGGACAGAGCCCTGGCTGAGGAAGCACGTTCGTTACTGTGGCTCCTGTACAGGATCGCGCACGCTGGACTTAGCTGCTGCTGCCTTTGTGCCGTCTCCTCCACTAGTTCCCTCCTTCAAGCCAGAGCTCAGGGTTTACCCTTCTGGGGAGCTCCCCATCACCAGCCCACCCCTCCTGCTGCTACTATTGATCCCTTTACAATGGGGCAGCACTTTTAATTTTTCAAAGAGCTTTCACATACATTTTCTCATTTGACCCTTACAACAATCCTGTGAAGCAGCTAGAGCCAGGATTATTAGCCCCATTTGGAAGATGGGGAAAAATGAAATACAATGCACTGAAGTGGCAGGCCCTAAGTGAACAAACATGCAGCTGGCCAATGGCAGTGGCAGGGCCAGTACTGAATCCTCCCCACACCCCGCCAGGTCTGGAACTGTCCAAGAGACAAGGAGTGATTCTAATTGGGGCCATGTCAATTTCCACCCTTAGTAATATTTTCTGTAAACACGGTTCTTCATCTGCTCTAGACCCCTAATACAGAAAGTATGGTCTACAGGCCAGTACCAACCACAGAATCTCAGATCCTCCTGGACCCAGCAGATCCCAATCTATGGTTTAAGATGCCCAGGTGGTTTCTACGTGTATCAAAAATTGAGAATTACTGATGCTGGTCGTGTGTGTGTGCGTATGTGTATGTGTGTGTGTGTGCGCACGCACGCATGCGTGCGTATGTGTGGTCCCTCTGTGTCCCATGGACAATAATAAAAGAGCAAAGACTCACGTTGGATTTTTCAGACGCCAGACTCTCCTCTAAACATGTGACACTAACTCTGCCAATTCCCACAACCCTAACTAGGAGAGGAGAGAGTTCCACCCTGATCTACATTTTACAAAGAGCCAAAGCAATGCCCAATCTCGTAAAAGTGACAGAATTGAGATTTAAACCCAGGCAGTGTGGCACCAACATGCATATTCTCAATGCATTACGTCATTCCACCTCACTGATGAAAAAAGAGCACCCTTCCTGGTCTTTTTCAGGATTGTTCCACGGCACCTAAGATGACAGTCTTGATACAATAGCAGAGACTGAGGTTTTCTTCACTGATCAGTAATGCTGTAATAAAGTGGAATACAGTCGTACTATCATAATGCAATTGTAACTCCACTTATCTGGAGGCAGAAACCTAGAAACTCAGGTTTCCAGAAGACCTTCAGAGCAGACCCTATAGCTCTTTAATTATGAAAAGCCAGCTTTTATTCCCCTAATAAAACTCAGCTGAGAATGCCAACCTCTAGACACACACTCGGTCAGTTTGCCTTGGGTACAGAAAGAAATGCTCCAATGGATAGAAACATCTGGAAAAGGGTCTTTTTCTACCAGAGCCAAGAAGAGAAGGGAAATGAGCCATAGACGGAGGACACAAATGTGTGTGCACTGCCCAGAAGGACCTCTGTAGATGTCAGGCCCCTAGAAAGGAAGCGAGAGGGTTTCCTGCCAAGCAGCCCCAATGGTGAGGTCACCGCAATGAACTTGGATACTACGGTTCTGTTGGTTCCTGGGAAGGAGCTTTTTCCTGGACAGATGCACATTTACCAAGCTCACAAGGTTTACAGACACCAAAATGGCAACATATTAAGTTTAATTTAAAAACAATGCATTCTTTCCCAGTAGGCTATGCTTCTCCATTGAGTTTCTGCATGCATAATTTTAAAAGTATATTTAATATTATAATTTTAATACAATGTTTACTGTATTTATAAAATATGATATTTTGAAAATAAAATGTAAAAATTACTTTTTGTAATCTAACCATAGAAGATAAAACCCCATAAGCTCTTCTTACTCAATGGAGATGCATAGAAGAGAGACTCTCATAGGGGAATAAGATTCATATTAGATTCACCTATTCAGAGAAATCATTGACTTTAAAATATAGCATCAGTGAAATAACTTCTTAATAAAAATGTTATATTGAAAGTGTAATTGATTGTGAGCCACTTTCTAATCTGAGAATGTTAAAAGTCTTAGTAGAAGGAAAAACTAGGAATCTCATATTTGATGGTATCAGGCTATGAGAGCTTAAGCTCATGGAAAGTTACAGGGCCCTTCAGACTGAGTTCTCAGGAGGTGCCGACGCTCCCCTGCAAAGAGACACATGACTCCACGGTGCTTTGATCATCTAGGCTATGGGTGAAGTACTAGTGCCTTTCCCAGAACGTGAGAACAGTGATTATCTTCTAAATAATTCATTCTCAGGGAAGACAGTGATAAGATTAAAGGAGAAGATCATAGGATATTGAAACTACTTGTTTAAGTTACAGTAGGATTACTAGCACACTTTGTCAGCATTCCTATACGGAAGCGTTCCCCAACCTTTTTGGCACCAGGGACCAGTTTCCTGGAAGAAAATTTTTCCATGGTGGGGGGCGGGGGGCGTGTGGGTTGTGGACCCCTGCTATATGGAACATTTGTTGAGTACTTTCTTCATGAATTCCTACATCAACTCTACCCAGTAGTTACTATTATTATTCCCATTTTACAGATAGGCAAATTGAAGCAAAGAAATTAAGTTATTTGCCTGAGGTTAGGTAATAAGAGATAGAGCTAGCTCAAACTCCAGATGGAATCTACCTTCTTATCTCTGGCCTGCAACGTCTCTCTACAGTTGTGTCATCCAATATGGTGGCCACTAGCTACCTGTAACTGTTGAGCTCTCTTGAAATGTAGCTAGACTGAAGAGAGGTGTGCTGTAAGTATAAAATACAAACCAGATTTCTAACACTTAATATGAGAAAATACATAAAATATCCCCTTCAATTTTTTAAATTGACTGAAGTTTTTGAAATGATAATATTTGGGGTATATTGGATTAAGTATAATATTAAAATTAACTTCCTCTGTTTCTTTTTACTTTTTTAATGTGGCTACTAGAAAATTTCAGATTATATCTGTGGCTTGCATTTGTGGCTCATATCGTATTTCTATTTCTCTATAGCTTTGAAGAGACTTGAAAGAACAAGACTTTGGTAATTCTCATCTTCAATTTTCTGGAACATGGAAGGGAGTTCTGGAGCAACTGATCCTCAAGTATTATGTTCCTATGCTTTCTAGGGTCAAATGTCTTGAAAATAATAATATCCTAGTTAAGAATCACGTTCAGTATATTAAGTTCTAAAGAGTAATCCAGTACATTCTATGGAGTAAGCTGCTTATGGCTATGTGAGCGAGGAATTAAACTGATGTAGAAGTTCAGATCTAACACAGTGTTTCCTGAACAACTGGTGACGGTCTGAATGTCCAACAGTAGAGAATGGTTATGTGAATTATAGACTATACTTGAGATGGAATGTTCAGTAAAATATTAAAAGTATTGCTTCTACAAAGGTTACAGTAATACTGAAAAATGTTTTTGATCTAATGTCTAATGTCCAGTATTATCTGAAATATGTGAACACATACGTGCAAAGAAAAAGTAGAAGACAGTACACCAAAACGTTAACAATGCCTATCTCTTGGAGAAAGTGAGGTTTGGGACCATTTTTTCTTTTTAAAAACCAATCTCTTTACACCTTTCTGATTTTCTGATTTCTCTAAGGAGCAAGCATTTCTTTGATAAAAACGATGCTTTCGTGAAGTCAATCACTTTACTTTTCCAGATTCTTTCTGCTTTCCTTCTCCACTCCCAATAAAAACAAACAAATAAACAAGCAAACAAAAAAGGAATTGCAAATTAACAATCATGAAACTGTTGAGCATTGAAGGAAGAAAGTTAAATATAAGAAGTCCTTCCTGAGTTTAAAAGTTTCTAACCCTTGAATGTGTTAAAAGACTGAAGTCATTTTCAAAGAGAAGATTGGGCAGATGGGGTTGCTACCTCAGACAGGGCCAAGGACAGGGTACCACCTCTTCCTTCCTAAGACGGCATGAAAAGAATCAATAATGGGTGTCCCAGGGCTAAAGACTCGGAAATTTGGATTTCTTGCTGGAGTCTATTAAGGACAGCCATTAACCAATTGAAGGATTATTTTTGTTTTATAGTTGAATATCTTTTTTTAAATCCAAGTCTCCTTTTCTTTCTTTCTTATTCCTTTTTTTTTTTTTTGGAACGAAGAAAAATGCTGAAAGATAGATGCTTGCTAAAAATGTCTAAGAAAAATCTAAATCTAAATAATAGAAATCTTATAATTTTCAGACTGTTTCCCAAATTAAAATGAGCCCAAAGTCAGATATTCTGTCTTTAAATTTAACTACTAAAACATCTGACTAAGGAAACTTGTTTAATGTTTAGTTAATAATTTAATAACAACTCATAGCAATATTTTATAGGATAAAATGTATTATAAAATACATCTAAGATACATGTGAACTCCATTTCACTTCTGATTTGCTGAAAAGTCATTTAAAATGGTTAATCATTTTATGGGAATATGTAGGGTCTTGGATTAGGTGAATGAAGATTAGGAAGGTCTTAATATATCTTCTGTTTCTATCATTCCTAGTTTATGATTAAATACATATAAGGATATTACAAGATTGAAATTGCATGGCTATGCTGTTCAAAGCCAGGATACTGGAAATTTCTAGCTCTCCTGGCTATATGAATTCATCCATAGTACACAGACCTAATTATTTTAATAAAATTATCACTACAGTCCATATACAGTATGTAGTTTGCAAAAGATTTTGGGTATCTTTTAAGTTTTATTTAATTTTTTTCCTTTACTAATCCAACTCTCCAACTCTCCAATATGCAAAGTTAGAAGTACAGTAAGAGGCAGAAATATGTAAAGCTTGAGCAAAAAACATCATAACAACCAGTAGGGATATTTTATCTTTTACCTCAATTTTATATTTACAAAATGTGACATAACATTTTATAAAAAATAATTTAATTTCAAAACAAATATTTCGTCCTGAGCATTCACTTTTATTTCATTAAGTTATCCAGTTATTCAACAAATAATTGTTATACTGTGCTGGACACTGTTCTCTGTGCTATTACAGGTCAGATATCAGGTGGGTGTGGTGAAAGGTCCAGGTGTATTTGGTTACAATCTGGCCATTTGCCTAGAATAGGCCCAAGAAGAACACAGAAGTTATACTTCCACCATGAAAAGTTCTAAACATGGTATGATTTGATAGCACTTCACTCATCGCAATGGATATGTACCTATGACATGTCAACTCTATTCAGACAGGTTTTTGTTGTTGTTGTTTGTTTGTTGTTTGTTTGGTCATTTTGGGGGTGGCCCTGACACTTTATGACCATGTCTCAGCTCATGCATATGCTTCATAAGTCTAACAATTCTCCCCTCAAAGCATTCTCAAAGCAGCATGGCTTTTAAAAATCAAGGTAATAAAGGAGGGAAATTAAAGAGGATTTCAGTCCATCTCAGAATTTTCTCTGGGAATAAAAATCAGTGGGCATTAAGATAATGGTGCAAAAATTAGATGCTGGATCTAATCAGATCTAAAGAACAACTGATCTAAAGAACATGTGACCAAAATAAAACTCTTTCCTACTGTTCAAACTTTCTCTCCCCTAACTTGCATTCTTTTTGTAGTCCAGACTTTCTTTGGGGACACTGTTGAAACGTATACCTCAGTTAATTTCACAACGCAAGACTGTTAAACATAAAATAATGTACTCAGGTAGAGCATCACGCCATCCATCCCAACAGACAACTCGGGAAACAGAAAAGCACTGCATTTTCAGAGTAAAATGCAATATAATGACCGTTGCTTTGAAATGGATCAATCTGGCCACACTGGCGCAGCTGCATGGCATTCAAAGCAGCAATCACTGCCGGCTCTGGTGTGGTAGTTTTCTTCCCAATGTCATCTCATTTTATCCCCTCGGAAAATGACAGTGGGGACAAAAAGAGATGCAGGAGAGACACATCAGGTTTTCCTTCAGAGTCCTTTCTATTGTGATAACAACTCTCAATTGTGCTAGCAATTTTCCACTGTCTTGTACTAGGAATTACACTGGCACAATTTGCACCTCCCCAGTTAAGCCTGCACCGGGCACCCACCTCGGCCCCATTTCCAGCAGGTTTGTAACTCAGTCATGATCATTTACGTTAGGCCAGAGATGAGGAGAAAGGGCTTGTGACCATTGGTTTTAACAAATCTACATTTCTTAAGTCTTTCACTTTTTTTATAGGCAAGACTTTCTGCCTTGAGATATTTTTCTAATGCAGAGTAATGCCTGGTGCACGGTTATAATTGTTATAATAGTAGAAAAGAGTACTGGGAAGTAAAGGGAGCTGGTTTGTAGCATCGATAAAACCATGAATTATCTCAGAGACTTTAGACAAGTCATTTATTTAAAACAGATATTAGCATCTGCTCTATCTCCCTCACAAGGTTGTAATGATGCTGATAAAGAGAACACAGATGCAAAAATGTTTGGAAAATTTTAAGATGCTACCCATATATGAAGCATTTTGTCATTTTATGACTCTGGAGAAAATAGACATAGCTCATAATTGATGCTTGGCCAAAATATCTAATTTTATTTTTACTAAGACTTTAACAAATCTTTTATAAAATGTAATTAATAGTGTTATAATCGTAGATATGTTTTCTGTGGTATCTCCTCAACTTGAAAATTCCTAACACATGCCATCCACAAAAATAAATTTCAGATAGATTAAATAACTATTTATTAAAAAGTAGTAAGATTGAGAAAGTACTAGATGAAAATATGATAATAGTTTTATAGGCCTGAGTTAGAAAAAGCCTTACTGGCATGACACAAAATCTAAAAGCCAAGAGAAAAAGGGTAACATATGTGACTACATAAAAATATATAACTTCTCTGAGGCACAAATAAATTTTGAAGACAATGAAGAATTGGTATAAGATATTTCCACAAATGTAATAGACCATTAACATCCATAAAATATAACACTGCCTATAAATCAACAATAAAAAGATAAACAATCGAATAGAAAAATGACCAAAAAATATGAATAAACAATTCATGAAAGGAATACAAATAGCTAACAAAGGGAAAAAAGTGCTTAGCATCAGTAGTAATTGGAGAAGTATGTACAATGGTACAGTGATTTGGAAGGGAAAGTTTGTAGTATCTATGAAAGTAGAAGATGTTCATACATGAAATACAGCAATTCCATTTCTAGATGTCCTTCCTATAGTAACAGTCACACTAATACAAAGATGTTCACAGAAGGCTATTCATGGAGACATTATCTTTACAGGTAAATATTTTACAAATGACCCAAAGATAAATCAATCAATAGGAGACTACTTAAATTATGGGTCATCCATAACATGAGATACTAGGATACTATGCAGATGTTAAAAAGTAAGCCCTGCCATAGAAATATGTTCATCGTGTTTTGTGGGGTTGATGATACTCATAGGATGAGCCTATTAGATAACAAAACAACTGTATTTATATACTGTACATTATCTCTTTATCTCTTTACCTTCATATGTATGAAGTTCGTTTGAATACACAGAAAGGCTTAAAGAAGTTAAACCAAACTATTCAAAATGTTTACTGGAGAATGGAATGAAGCAGTAAAGTAAGATACTATATGGTTTGAATGTGCTACAAAGAACATGTCTTATTCATAAGTTAACAGCAAAACCACAAAAATTTCCCAAGATCTTAAGTTTCTCTCTCTCTATAAAACTTACTGAGCTAATATTAGTCTCTAGGGAAACCCCACTCAAGGTTGAGACACTAGTGGCCACAGAAATGTCTCCTTTATCCTCCAAGAAGTAAACCCACTTGAAAAAAGGCTTCCGCCTTCCTAGGGTGAGTCCAACATTCCAAGAGTACATTCCACAGGTAGGTTTAACAGTTCACAGTTATAAACAAGGATCAGTTAGAGTCAACAAGGATCACAGGGTAAGGAAAAAGCTCCAGCAGGCCCAGGAATGGGAGTGGGTAGGGACAAGGTCCTGGTTGCCTTGAGTGTGATTTTTCTAGTCATGAGTGATATGATCCAGCTTTCACAGATGGTAGGCTGATGGTGGGCACTGACAAAAATGAAGCCCACTGTACCTCTTCCCAAGCACATCCACCTTCTCCAAAGACCTGCTTCCCAATCAGTGTCTTACAGAATATGAATTCCCTGAGAACAACAATTTAGTGGGGAAATAAAGTTTCCATGATCAAATAAGTTTGGGAAATTCTATGTCAAGTTTAACTTGGTGAGAATGTCTAACTACCTTTAATATGTAAAATGTACTGTAAATATCTATAGGGGTTATAGTATAGAGCATCTTTCAAAGTTTTTTTAAATTGTGGGAACAACCAAGTTTTCTGCAGAATACTAGTTTGGAAAATCGGACCTAAAATTAGAAAATGTCTTGGGTCTTGTCATCAAGGCTCATTTATTCTTTTATTAACCCAAGTGCTATTGATGAAATACCTTGTGCTTGACAATTGGCTGGGTATTGAAAACATCAAGAGATATGACAGACTCCTGGATAAGATAAAGACAAACAGATACTTGTACTGGTGGGTGGTGAGGTACAATATGGAGATACAAGAGACATGGCAGGAGAGCAGAGGGTGACATAAGACATTCTGGTGGGAGGAAAGGATTGAATAGGAAGAGGTTCTCTGGAGGATGCGATTGGTCCTCACAGACCAAGAGTTATCACCCAGACGTTGCAACATTTTACATGGATGTGGTGAGCTAGGATTGAAAAATGGTCAAGAGAGCCTACTGAGTCCAAGAGCCAACAAGAAGATGGTGAAGGGTCCATTGGATTTGGCAAGAGGGGGTCATCTCATAGTAACCCAATATGGTAAGTATGGCAAAGATGGGTGAGTATGGGCCTTGGAGCTAGAGGCATCTTTGCTGGTGTTTCAGCTCTGTCAGCTGAGTGAACTTGAACTGGCTACAAAACCTCCCTGAGTCTGAGAATCCTCGTGTGCAGAGTGAAAGTTCTGCATTTATATCTGGCTTTCAAGGTAATCTGTGGAATGAATAAACCGATGCGTGTAAAGCTTTTATTACAGTATGTGATACAGTGTTTATAAAGCAGATTCTCGATAAATGTTGGGTTTCTCTCTCAAAACAGAATCCCTACCAACACCAGCGTTTGAAACCCTGAAGTCAGTTTCAACTCATTCCCTTCTTCTCATATGTCTAACTAATCATGCACTTTTTAAAAAACTGAAGTATATGGACTTCCCTGGTGGCGCAGTGGTTGGGAGTCCGCCTGCCGATGCAGGGGACGCAGGTTCGTGCCCCGGTCCGGGAGGATCCCGCATGCCGCAGAGCAGCTGGGCCCGTGAGCCATGGCTGCTGGGCCTGCGCGTCCTGAGCCTGTGCTCCGCAACGGGAGAGGCCGCAGCAGTGAGAGGCCCGCGTACCACAAAATAAATAAATAAATAAATAATAAATAAATAAATAAAATAAAAATTAAAAACTGAAGTATAGTTGATTTCCAATGTTTCAGGTGTACAGCAAAGTGATTCAGTTATATGTGTATACATATGTATTCTTTTTCATATTCTTTTCCACTATAGGTTTATTACAAGATACTGAATATAGTTCCCTGTGCTATACAGTAGGTCCTTGCTGTTTATTTTATATACAGTAGTGTAATCATTAACTTTTGTTTGATCTCTTCTAGCAGCTCATCTCACATCCTATTCCCACAGTCACCAACTATTCCAGATTTTCATTGTCTCGTGTCTGAATGACTGTAATAGGCTTCTAACTGCCCTTCCTGCTGGCTTTACTCTCTCCTTGCTCCAGTGTCCCCTACCCATTGTCCTCTCACTAATGTCCATCAAGCATCATTGTCATTAAGCTTTTCCTTGGGCTCACAGCCCTTCAGTGGTCCTCACACCCTCAGGATAAACTATACATCTTCCAGGTCATTTCTGAGTCCCCTACCCCTGGCTCTGGACCCATCTTTCAAGGCGACCCTCCCCTCCCAGGACTGCTTGAGTTGCAGGGTGAAGTTAACCACTGTCTTTTCAATTTCTTCTTACTGAGTCACCTGCACAGGCTAGTTGTGGCTTTGCGCCTCTGTCTCTCCCATCTCCAGACCTGGAATATCCTCCTTCAATTTGTTATCACCTAACCCACAACTGGAGGTCCAATTCAAGCCCCTGAAACCCACAGATTTCTTTTCTCTTAACAACTCTGGGAAGATTTAATATCCATGATGATTATTTGTGCATTCAGTTTGTTAAACTGTTTCATGGGAATAGATTAAAAAGAAAAACATTTATAGAAGTATAGTTGATTCACAACGTTGTGTTAATTTCTGCTGTACAGCAAAGTGAGTCAGTTATACATATATATACATTCTTTTTCATATTCTTTTCCATTATGGTTTATCACAGGATGTTGAATATAGTTCCCTGTGCTATACAGTAGGACCTTGCTGTTTATCCATCCTATACATAATAGTTTGCATCTGTTAATCCCAAACTCCCAGTCCCAAAATAGATTTTATTTCATGCAGACTATAAGTTCCTTGAGGCCTAAGACCATGTGTTATACTTCTTTGCTCTCTTCCGTAATGCTTAGAATAGTCCTGGACACATTTCAAGTGCTTAATAAATACTTATTGAAATGAAATACAATTTTGAAACAGCCAAAAGCAATTTCATAATTGTTTTATTGGTGGCTAGCTCACAAATACTGTTACTAATAAATAAAAGGCTTTTCAAAATTAATAAATAATGCAGGAGCATGGTCTTAGTGCTAGAGGTACAAGAAGAAAAGAATTCATGCTTCTGATACAGAAGTGAAACTAGTAAGGTATGTGGATTCCAGCACAAATATATAACACAAAATACCGCACAAGAAATATAATACAAAGACTGCTCAACCAGCGTTCAGGAACTTGGCCTTTAATCTATACCCAGTTCTCAACAGGTATGCTGTGGTCTATGGGTGCCCTGCAAACCCTTGCAGGGTGAGCTGCCAAACTTTGATGAATGTGTATCACTTACTTGTCCTACAACTGAAGAGCTATTTACTATGATGTCTGTTAGACAGAATTTTGAGCACAGAAGTTTAGGGATTTAAAGTAAAATGGGATAGCTGTGAGGAACGGGCAGCAGATAAAAAGTAAAACCAGGATTCCTGTCAAATAGAATGTTCAAGAACGATACCTCTGGAAGAGAGAGCGCCCTTGGGGCACAGGGCAGCTCTAGTGAGAGAACAACACAAGTTACTGGGGGAACAGAGTGATCACCATAGGAAGGCTGTTTTCTCTGCGGTTTGGTTTTTTGTCCTTTTTTAAAATTTTTAATGGGAACGGCCTTTCTAAAATTGGCGAGCCACCAAAAACTCTAGTATACTGAAATGCGGCAAGAACAGGAAAAAACAGAAAGGCCGAGTGTGACAGCTACTGGCAATGGCAAGGGCCCAGGGTGGTGGGGGCGGGGCCGCAGGGGAGGGATATGCTCTGAGCCAAACAGAGGGTTCAGGCAGGTCCAGCCAGTCACGACTGACGATGCAGACTTATAAACTCAGGCAACATACCTAAGCTCTGTGGCCCTCAACTTTCTCATCTGCAGAATAAGGCTACTAATTCCATCCTGGTAGTGCGTAGAAATTAAACACAATAACAGATACAGCATCTAGACTGTGCTTGGCATACTGCAAAGGTTTATAACTGTTTGCATTATCATTATTCTCACCCCTACTTCGGCGAGTCACTTCTCTCCATTCTCTCACACAAATGGGATGGAATGGGGTAGATTATATGACCTCAAAAATCTCCTCGGGCCCTCAAGTGCGATGAGTTTTCATCCCATCAAACACAACCAACACATAGCCAAAGGCTGGCTTAAGAGGGTTAACCTGTGAAGGAGGGGTTAGTCCCATCTGGGGCACTACTTTCTGAGGGCCTGGGGGTGGGGGGTGGAGCATGGCTGCCTTTTCATTAAGTACATTTGATTATAGTTGGGCTGGAAAAACACTGAGTGGGCTGCCAGTCAGAGTGGGCTGCCAGTCAGAGCGAGCTGTAATCCCCAGGGGAGTGCGACATAATAATTGATCCTAGTGAAGTTGTAATCTTAGGAAATACAAACTCTTTGCATAATTTAAATAAATAGGCCAAGGATGACCTAAAGAAATAGAAATAATGGATGGCACTGTGATTAATATTAATGAGAAGGAAGAGGGGGACCGTACCGAAGGCAGAGTTGGAAATTGAGCTCAATAAGGGTGGAAAGCCTTACCTGGCTCACGGCAGGACCAGACTCTCTTTGTAACAGGCAGACGCAATATGCCTGGTAGAAATACACCTTTAACTTCAGGAGCAGACTCGAGCTTTTCCTTCTCATCTTTGTTTGCCTCCTTTGTAAGGCCAACATGCCCTGTCTCTCCCTTCCCCTACACAAAACTACACCTACACATAACCCTCTTTGTGAGCTCTGGGTCGGTGTCCACGCAAACCTGGAGGCCAGCAGCAGTTTCGGCCAGTGAGTGCCCCCAAAATGCGCCTCCCACCTGACACGGCACTCAGCCCTCATCGGGACTTAGCAGGCACAGAGCCTGATGGATGACATGGGCCTTAGGGAGAGAGGATGCCCCTACCCTGGCCCACAGAGTCCTGACTGGAGGTTCCAGTGGGTGCACTAAGGGCTTCCCTTGGGAAATGATAGGGCAGCAGAGTAGTGGAACTCTAAGCCCCACTTCGGTCTTAGCATATATGCTTTTTATCCATTTTATAGAAATGACTTCATTTGAAAAGGCATGGATATGAGAAGGCAAAGCTGGTGAAAAAACCATCAGTGGTTTAACCATCATATGTTAAAAGATGAAAGTGAGGCCAAGACAGGTTTTAAGGGACTTGTTCACACCTGGTAAGTAAAGGGTCAAAGGGGGACTAGACCCTGAATCTGCGTCTAGAACGCTTCCCACTACAGATAATGCCTCATGTGTGATGCATCATTCTCTGTGCTACTGCTTCCACCACCACCACGTTCCCCTAGAAACTTCTCCGTTACTTCAGTTGGCTCCAAAGGGCAGCTTCATACTGCATTCAAACAGGGGACATCAAAGCAGCTCCTTTAAGTCAGTACCGATGGTTTTTAGACATGATTCTTGGGAGCCCTTCAGAAATCACCTAATTAATTGCCCAGACAATTTCCTGAGGCAGACAGGGGCTTGGTGCTCACTTCATCTCACTCAAATTCTATTTGGTCACACCTTCTCTGACACTGCATTTTTAATTGTCTCTGATGAGAAAATAAGAGTTAAACTCATACTGGCAAAAGGTCATAAGCCAATTGTCTAAAAGCTAAGCAAGGGGCTGGCACAGTGGCCTATGGATCCTCCAGAGCAAGTGGGTAGCAGTAGAGACACACGATTACTAGGCTCTACTCTGTTCCTGACCCAACCTTCCCTGGAGTGATATGATGAAATGATGTCCCAGACGCCTGGAACACCCAGGCTCTATAACAGCATTCACCCAGTACCTTAGTTTTCCAAGAGATTTTCATGTATGTTCTAGGGAAAAGTATTTTATTTATGAAAAAGTCTGGAAAAACTGAATACTCCCCCCCGACCCAGACTTAGAAATTTACCAGCAGAATGGCATAATGGCTCTGAGAATGTCAAAACTGTTTAACTTGGTTTACATCAAACGTGCTTGACACAGAGCTATAGTTTTGCATTATACCACATCCTGCTGGAGTGGTACCCCATGAGACACACTTTGGGAAACACAGTGTCATAGGAGTGATAGCGGCTTGCATCATAGGGATTTATCTGACTTGCTAAATGGACACTACCTGATCTTGGACAAAATGAGGGGCACCAGTAATAAAACCTTCTCAAGTTGCACGCAACCAAGCCTGCTTAGTGAACATGTCTCAGTCTTTGAAAGAGCTTCTAGAAATCAAAACTGAAAAAAAAAATCCTAAGGACTTTAAATGCTCTTCGCAAAATCTTACTTGTACACTTCTGATCTCCTCCCCTTATGATTTTTCCATAATATTACATGGCTGCATTTACCAAGTTTCTCTACTGTGAAGTGCACTAAGCTTCTTCATGTTTTACAGCCTCAGACTGTACCCCCAAGCCTTAACCATGTGTCTTATAAAAATGCATCCTGGTCACCGTGGAAATTCGATGCAAAAGTATAAATGGATCAGCAGAAACGCATCCCCACAGATAGAAAAAAACATCCAAAGCCTATGTCATGATGAATGGTGGGTCAGGTGCATTATTTTCTGATCCAAGGACAGCACGCTTACACCATGAGGGTTAAATGAACATTGAAGATGACCAGCAGACCACAGAGGATGATGATCCATAAGACACCAAAATCCTGGGTCCTAAATATCACAGCAAAATGGACTTAAGCAGGGGCAGGGAAGTCTATCTCCTGTCACTCATGATCTATTTATCTTTTCCCCTATTTTTCATGCATTTTTTCCCTGATATTCCCTGATTTCCATGGTACTGCTTTTGCATCATGAAACTGTGGGGAGACAAGACACCTGTCACCAACCAATGGGGCCATGAGCCAAGCAATACCCACATGGCTTTGCTCTCAGAACTTGAAAGATACCACATCAGTCTACACCGGCCATTCTAAAGCCAGCTACCTTGAGCAAATCGCTTGACCTCTCTGTGCTCCTATTTTCTCATCCATAAAACAAAGACACCAATATGGATCTGCCTGGCAGGGTTAATACCTATACCAACATATCTGTCATACAGCTGTCTTTGGCAGATTGAAAACTGAGGAAATACTAAATTCTACTACTACTATTCTACCGACCTTTGCAGAAATAAGACCAACTTGACACAAAGAAATATACTCAAGGCAGACAGAGATGACTCAAGTAGCGTATCAGTTTCAATGAGATGCAGGTGATGTTCTGTTGAAAAGATAAAGTACTACTTGAATTGTAAGGTATTAAACTATCTCCCCATCAAAAGATCTGTGATGATAAATCTCAGTATAGAAAAGAAAAAAGATAAAACAGTCTAAGAGATTGTAGTTAGGAATACATGGTGACTAGGACAGGGGAGAGACCAGAATAGATAACTAAGATGTGGTGAATCTTCTCTCTAGTACTTATCCCTTAGTATTTGCTTCTCCCAAGATCTAGCAGTTCTGGTAGTCTAATCCAGAATTTTCATCAGAATGTGTTCCTACTTTGTGCACAAGGGGTGAAGATTTAAGGGTTAAAGAAAGATATCAGTGAGTGCCATGAAGTCAATTCAACATCTGTTTAATGAGCAACTACTATGTGCAAGACACTGTTTTAGGTACCAGAGGAGGCATCAGAAAAGGTAATGTTCTTACTCAACAATTCTCTGACCAAAGTTATCCTCTGGGTACTTACAACACTGAAGGGGCTTAAATCTAGCAGGGAGAATTTTACAAGTTTACAATGATCACCCAAGTTAGAATATTGTAAGTGTTTTAAGAACCCTGAGACAAATAAGAGGAAGAAACAAATTCTGAAGAATTAATCAGTCAAGTCTTCAAGCAAAATGCTGATTTTTAGATAGAGCTTAAAATAGAGGCAGGATTTCAAATAATGGAGATGAAGATGGTCTTGAGAAAAGAGCCAGAAGAGGAAGACAGAAGGTACAGTTTTAGATGAATATCAGGTACAAACAAAGAAGCAACATCCCATGAGGGAGAACACAGACTGGCCCTCTTTTGTAGATAACTGAGGAGTTTGTCATGGATTCACAGGAACCTGGGGAATTGATGAAGGTTTCTGAGCAAACCAAGAGACTGGAGATTCTAAGGCAGAAGGAAACAGGAGGGTGATAGTGAGCCAGAAAAGTAAGGGACAGGCTTGAGTGACTTTTCTCTTAAACTACTCTCACCTAAGCTCTGAAATAAGCCTTCCACCACTGGTTTACTGAAATTATAAAATCTTCTTGCCTTTTCTCAGTCTTCATCTTACTGGATGCTCCATACAGAATTTATGAGTGATTTTAATAGGTGGCATTTATTCAGTGCCTACCATGTGCTAGGAGCCACGACACCCTGGGACACTGTCCTCTTCTGTGTCTCCTGATCGCCTCCTGACTCCTACTTCCCATTCTCCCTTCCTGAGCCCACTTCTGTACACACCATCAGAGACACTGAAACAGAATGGCGGTCCTCTCGTGTTATCTCAGAATCTCAGGAGTGGGGAGTGGCTCATTTAAACTGCCTACACCATCCAAAGATTCTGAGAAGACATGTCTTTCTGGTGGACTCCCCTTTCTGACTAGTTTATGTAGATTCTTTTCGGTTCTCTTCCCTCCTCTCCCCTCCCCTTCCCTCTCTTCCTCTTCTTCTCCTCTCTTTCTCATTTTTTCACTCATTGCTAAACTCCCAGTTTCAATTCTCTTCATAACAAACAGTATAGCTTGCCTTGTTTTCTCTCTCCCTCTCTCCTATCTATCTATCTATCATCTATCTTCCTATCTACCTATCTTTCTCTTACCTCTTCCACACTACAGTACCTAATATAACACCCATTTTTTAAACATATTCTTTGGCTATTTTATTTTTATTTTACTTTTTTATTGGAATATAGTTGATTTACAATGTTGTGTTAGTTTCAGGTGTACAGCAAAGTGAACCAGTTGGTATAGTGGTGAGCATAGCTGCCTTCTGACACCCATTTTAATATATGTTCTATACATTTTTTTCTTGCGGGGCCATGCACACAGTAGGTATGCAGAAATGATCTAGGTTGAGCTAAATATGCTTATGTGTTTACGAAATGGAAAGGCATGTTCATTTCAACCCTCAAGAAAGAATATGGAGCAATTTAAGATGGTGGCCAAGGCTATATAAAAGTGTAAGTCTTTGGACAACAAATTCTGAGTGGGTTAATTGTATTCAGTTGCTCTACAGTGCTCAGATTTTGAGGAGTTTTCTGTTCAATACCACTCCTTTGATGAGTTTTGAAGGATGAATTGGGGAAGAAACAGAGAAAGAAAAAAGTAGTTGTTCTATTTTTGGGTAATTATAAAGTGCCAGTGAAAGACACAAGGATGCCTACAAGAACATCAGCCTATAAGAGCACTGGAGAAGGGTATTTAAACTCCCTGATAGTCCTCAATCAGGTCCGGAAATTTGGCAACATCCATGAAACTCAAGGACTACTATTTATCACTCCACCCTCAGCCCTGCCAAATGGTTATCTAATAATTGCTCACTGAATGTGTGAATGAATGAAAAACACTTTTTAAAAACAGCTAACAATTATTGAGCAACATAGCTTATACAGTAGTACTTAATGTGTACTATTCCTTGAATCTCCATTTCACTGTAGGAGGAATATATTACTATTACTCCCACTTTACAGATGAAGATAACGAAACTCAGAGAAGTTATGCAACTTGCCCAAGTTGGAAAAATGGAATCCAGGCAGCCTGCTTCGAACCCTCCCCCTGAAGTAGGGCTTCCTTGGTGATGGCTGGCATGCTGATTTTTTATCTACTGTTTTAAGCATTTTCCTCCAAGGAGATAAACTGTCTGCTAGCCATTTAGCATATATTTCTACTGCTTTATTATACTCCCCAGAAGGAATGACAGTTAACTGTTTAGGGATACCTCAAAACTTTGGCAGTTTATTGACGTCACCTCTCCAATAATTAGTTGCCTGTTGAAAGAATGCACATTTAATCCAACTTATTCTCAGCAGTTGTGCATGATTCGGCCGTAGGACAGAATCACTTGTCGTCATTGAAACCATGCACCAAAGGGATGTGTTGTAAACATGCATGACGTGCAACAAAAGGGTAAAACCGTGAAAAGGTTTCATTTGCCAAGCAAATGTAGCTGTAAGTTAATTCCTGGCAATCATCGTTCATTAATATTTAATATATTTATATGAAGGATACCACTTCATAATTCCCTATACATTCAGCATTTAATAATGTAGAAACAGCTTATCTTCTTCAACTCACTAAGACTAGATTTGCAATAACTAGTAATGTTAAATGTATTTTTAAAAAAATCAATAATAAATAAATGCATAAGCACTTCCCTCTAGAATGCTTCTGATGTTATTTACAAAATTAAAAAAAGGATGACAGACTCACAAGGGACTTTATAACCATTTCATTACCACCTCCCTAATTGTATATGGTGGAACTGCGTAATCTGTTTATTGAAATTGAAATCTTTGGAACGGATCCTCCCCACAGACATTAGCAATAAGCATCTCGTGCAATAACATCGTACTTAATGTAATATGAACATTATATGCAGCACGCCTTAACCGCTCCCTGGTTCCCCCACTGGAATTGAACATTTTTAACACTCTGTGCTCTGCCTGGGTATTCAATTCTATATCTAATTTACAAGCTGTAAAACACAATATTCACAGATTACAATAAATACAAAGAAGTTCTAAGGACATATCTGGTGGTGATGAGGCTTAGAGAGACCACTTTCTTTATAGTAGAAACAAAAGAAAATAGAAAACAAACTTATGGTTACCAAAGGGGAAAGGGCAGGGGGAGGGATAAATTAGGAGTTTGGGATTAACAGATACACACTACTATACATAAAATGGATAAACAACAGGGACCTACTGTATAGCACAGGAAACTCTACTCAATATTCTGTAATAACCTAAATGGGAAAAGAATCTGAAAAAGAATAGATATATGTATACGTATAACTGAATCACTTTGCTGTACACCTGAAACTAACACAATATTGTTAATCAACTATGCTCCAATAAAAATGTAATTAAATAAAAATGATATATAAGAACTTTAAAGTTCTTAACAGGAAAAAAAGAGAAAATTCTACTTTGTAAATGGTAAGGTCCTTAAAAAGTTTTGATGAAGAAAGCTACTCTGTTTGGTGCTGCCTGTTGACACAAAAGCATTATTGTGACATCAGGTAGAGGTGTTTACACCTACATGGTCCATAGTTAAAATCTAGATATCCATCCCATTTTCCTTTCCTGAAGAGGAAAGCAGGCAAGAGGGAAGAGCCTTGGGTGAAGAGTGCAGAGAGCTGGCTTCAGTTCTGAATCTTCCTGAATGATTCTGAGCAGGTTATCTAACTCTCTATTAAATCTCTCATCTTTAGAGAAAGGGGATGAGCTAGACTGTCTTGAATATTCCTTCCAGCTCTAAAGTTCTAAAAATCTAGGACTAAGTCGACAAATACCATATAATATCACTTACATGTGGAATCTAAAAAAATAAATGATACAAATTAATTTACCAAAGGGGGAAGGGGGTGAGGAATAAATTAGGAATTTCGGATTAGCAGATACACACTACTATATATAAAATAGATACTATATATAAAATAGATAATATATATAAAATAATGTGCTACTGTATAACACAGGGAACTATACTCAATATTTTGTAATAACCTCTAAGGGAAAAGAATCTGAAAAAGAATAGATTTATATATATATGTGTACATATATGTATATAACTGAATCAGTTTGCTGTACACCTGAAACTAACATAACATTGTAAATCAGCTATACTTTAATTTTAAATATCTAGGACTAAGCCCTTCATGTATAATAACTAATTTGCAAAGCCCACTGAGATTTTTTTCCCCATTATCCTTCAACTGGTACTTCTGAAATTTCTGGCTCCTTTCTCAGGAACACAGGAATTATAATGATATTTGTCTCATGCTGTACAATTTCCTAAACACTTTTTATGCATAATCCCAATTAATCTAAAGCATAGTACTGGATATAAACTATGTGTCTGGGATGAAGACTACAGACAAGGCTAAAGGGGCAAAATCACATGAAACTGCAAAATAACTACTGAATAATGGAAAAGCCTCAAGTCAATGAACACTCACCAATTATTTCTTGATCATTCAGCTAACTAAATGGTCTGACAGGGGTCTGAGACTAAGATGGCCTTTTGCAAAATGTATGATTCACTATCATATCGTAACCCAGTAATCTTAGTCACAGCATATACGCCCCTCCACTATGTGTGCTAATGCCTGCGTCAGGCAAGAAGCTCATAACTGGGATTTTACTTGGTGGTTTAGAAGAAGATATGGACATTTCTTTAGGCCATTGTGTTCCCATCAGCCAAAATGTGTACTTGATTTGTCGTTTTGTAAAAGTGTCTAATAGCTGTTTAATGCAAACAAAAAGTGACTTGCCAAAGGCAGGATCGGTCGTTGTTATATTTTGCAAGTAGGGAGGGGACTTTGTTCAAGAAGAGATATTCAGGGGCTTCCACTACGGATAGCGTTCTATTGTTTAATCTGAGTGTTGGATAAAATAGTGTTTGACATACTGTTATTTACACATTTTACCTTAAATATATACATTAAATTTTGCTAAAAATTAAATAATAGGTTAACCTTCAAAACGAATTTTCTTCTCTCAAGCCCATCTTCCCTTCTGAAAGCTCAGGGGACAAAGATTAAGACCACGGAATTAGAACTGGAATAGAAAATTGGATGTTTGTCCTTTATTTAGTTCATGCTCTGGTACAACGTGGGGGTGCCTCAAATTTAAAGCATAACAGGAAACATAAAACCAGTTTGAGACACACCCTACAGAATAAGTGTGATTTAAATTTGCCAGCAAAGTTTTTTGAAGATATTTGCAACTTCAGAGTTTACAAGTTGCAAGCTGAGGCTTTCTAAATGGAAATTATACGCTTTCAGAAAGTGAAAACCACTTTTTGGCCATTTTCACAGACCTTTGGAAAGCAAGGCATCCTGACTCTACAGAAGGAGATACTTAATGTTCTTTCCACCTCACCCTCTTCATCCCCTTCCTCTCACAAAAAGTTGCTCTCATAACTAAAAAAAAAAATCTTTAATACTGAACTCCTCAAAGGAAAATCAATAAATGCAAGAGAAACATTGGTTTGGAATTACCATTCCTTTCCAAAGTTGCTCAGTTCCCTTCAAACCCCCAAATGCTTTATTTTCAATCTGCTCTTGCTTTCTTGCTTTGGGTATGAGGTTGCTTTGTTATTCTCTGTACTGCCTTGGTCAACTAGGAGAATCACTGTTCAACCTTCTGAGGTATGAAGAAGACTCTTCAGGTAGGGTTTGCTTGTTTTTTTTGGTTGTTGTTCTTTGTTTGTTTTTTGGACCTATGCACTGGAGTCATTTTATCCAACAGATCCACCTGTTGGATAAAATTCCAGCTGTCCTACAACTTGGGAGAATGAATTATCATACAGCATCAATTGGATGGGGCATGTTGAACGATTTGCCTGTTTCTGTGCCCTGAGATCACTATAGAAACAGAGCCAGCTTCTCCATTGTTCTGCTTCTCCCTAGATGAGCAGTAAACAGATGGAATGATTATCGTGCCTTGAAGCAGGACACTCCTCAGCACATCCATTTCAGTAGAGGCATTCTCTTCCCCAGTGTTTTCATTTCAACTCAGCCAGGAGGCTGCAGCCTCACCCACAGAACCTCTACACAAAAGAAGGGCATGAATTCATATTTCACTCAGGGTCCATCAACATTTGGAAATAGCTCTGCCCAAGGTTGCAATTTCTTTAACATTTTTATTTTTTTATTGAAATATAGTTGATTTACAATGTTGTGTTAGTTTCAGGTGTACAGCACAGTGATTCAGTCATATATATATATATATATATATATATATATATATATATCTGAATCTATATATAATATATATAATAATATGTAAGTTATATATATATATATATATATATATATATATATATTCTTTTTCAGATTCTTTTCCCTTACAGGTTATTACAAAATATTGAGTAGAGTTCCCTGTGCTATACAGTAGGTCCTTCTTGGTTATCTATTTTTTTTTTTTTTTTTTTTTTTTTTGCTGTACGCGGGCCTCTCACTGCTGTGGCCTCTCCCGTTGCGGAGCACAGGCTCCGGACACACAGGCTCCGCGGCCATGGCTCGCGGGCCCAGCCGCTCCGCGGCATGTGGGATCTTCCGGGATCGGGGCACGAACCCGTGTCCCCTGCATCGGCAGGCGGACTCTCAACCACTGCGCCACCAGGGAAGCCCTTGGTTATCTATTTTACATACAGTAGTGTGTATATGTTAATCCCAGCCTCCAAATTTATCCCTCCCCCTCTTTTCCCCTTTGGGAACCATAAGTTTTATTTTTCTATGTCTGTGAGTAAATGTCTGCAATTTCTAATCCAATTAATTTCAATAAAATATATAACTATTAGCAATATGCAAAGTTCTTTAGAGAAGACCATGACATACGTAAGTCTTGCCCTTATGGATCTTAACGATCAGACACATGAAGGGCACCTAACAGTAACAGGTGCTGTTAGGTGAGCACTTATTGCCCCAGTAACTAAGCGAAGAGCTGCATGTACCTTAGCTCATTTAATTCTACAAAAACCCTACATGGACGTTATTATTCCAGGGCCAAGAGACCTTATATACCAAGGCCAGAAAGGACTGTAGAAGCAGGAAGCAAACCCAGGCTGCAAAGCCCATGCTCTAACCACTATCTTACAGGCCTTACGGGGGTACCAGACCAGAAGGTAGAGCAAGGGTGAGTTTGGGGTGAGTGGGAAACACAGGCTTTGTAATCTTATTTTAAACAATTTCACTGGGTTAATGTTTGTACTTTGAAATCTTTGGTTAGAGAACCTGCAAATAACATGTTGTATTCATTGTGTTCCTGAACAGTATTTCTCAAAATCTAAACAATCTGTTTTCATTTCTTGAAGCTAATTATCAGCACAGAATAGCCAGATTCTTAATGGATACTGTTCATGTTTATGTGTACTTACCACTTACTTGTGAACATTTTATGTGTCAGAGGATATTAAATTAGCTTTCACTTATCCTTACCACCAGAGTGGCAAGGGTATCAGTCTGGTTTCTTGCCCTCCGAGCAACCTGGCTGAATGCATTTGTCAAAGTGCATCATCTTTGATTTGAAAAAGAATAGACACATGTATATGTATAACTGAATCACTGTGCTGTACACCTGAAACTAACACAACACTGTTAATCACCTATACTCCAATATAAAATTAAAAGTTTTTTTAAAAAGTGCAAAGTGCAGCATCTTTTCCCAAAGGCCAATCATGGTACAGCAGTCTCCTGCCAGGATGTTCAGGCCCTCAACTACTGATCGCTACATTCTTACTCTTTAATAAAACAGACATCACACAAAAATGTTCTAGAACTGATTGTGGTGATGGATGCATGTATCTGTGAATATACTAAAAGCCATTACACAGGTCAAATATATGATATCCAAATTATATCTCAACAAACTTTTAATAAAAACTTTAAAAAAAAGATGAAGGAAAGAAACTGAACAAGTAACACCACAATTTTATTGAAGCTACTGAAATCTAAAGAACTTCTTCTTGACTCACAGATATAAACAGCAAACTAGTGGTTACCAGTGGGGAGAGGGAAGGGGAGAGGGGTACCAGAGGGGTTGGAGATTAATAGGTACAAACTATTAGGTTTAAAATAAGTTGGGCTTCCCTGGTGGTGCAGTGGTTAAGAATCCACCTGCCAATGCAGGGGACACGGGTTCGAGCCCTGGCCCAGGAAGATCCCACATGCCATGGAGCAACTAAGCCCGTGAGCCACAACTACTGAGCCTGCACTCTAGAGCCCACGAGGCACAACTACTGAAGCCCGCGCACCTAGAGCCCGTGCTCCGCAACAAGAGAAGCCACCGAAGCCCGCACACTGCAACAAAGAGTAGCCCCTGTTCACGGCAACTAGAGAAAGCCCGTGCTCAGCAATGAAGACCCAATGCAGCCAAAAATAAATAAAATAAGCTACAAGGATATATTGTACAACACAGGGAATATAGCCAATATTTTATAATAACTATAAATGGAGTAAAACCTTCAAAAACTGTGAATTGTACACCTGTAACATATAATAATGCACAGCAACTATATTTCAGTAAAGAAATTAAAAAAAGACTATCTGCTTAATCACTGTACCTGTTCCATTCTTTTAATTAATTTTTTAAAATAATTATCATATACAGTGGTGGTATGAAGACTCACTGATTTCATTTCACTGATTTACCCTGAATTAGAAATGCATCAAAACCCTTTTGTTGAAATCCAGAATCCAGAATTTCATAAATTTAGATGTTTTGAAATGATTCTTAATTTTTTTCATTCTCTTGGCCCCCTGTTCCCCAAAGGATGGGATGCAACCATGTTGTAGTGAAATAAGAGAAGCCACCATGTCTGGGAGCCTTGACTGGTACAGGTACACATCCATCTCAGCGTGGTCTCATGAACAGATGCCATATCAGTGCAAATACAGATAAATCTATTTTTTTAAAGCAACAGAGGGCTTCCCTGGTGGCGCAGTGGTTGAGAGTCTGCCTGCCAATGCAGGGAACACGGGTTCAAGCCCTGGTCTGGGAAGATCCCACATGCCACGGAGCAACTGGGCCCGTGAGCCACAATTACTGAACCTGCGCGTCTGGAGCCTGTGCTCCGCAACAAGAGAGGCCGCGATAGTGAGAGGCCCGCGCACTGCGATGAAGAGTGGCCCCCGCTTGCCACAACTGGTGAAGGCCCTTGCACAGAAACGAAGACCCAACACAGCCATAAATAAATAAATAAATAAATAAATAAAATAAAATAAAGCAACAGAAACCGCCATCATTGATACTGAATGCTCAGGATTGCCCTTCAACTCTCTAACCTTAATAATAATAATAATAATAATAATAATAATAATAATAATAAAAAATATATAAAATCTTTTCTCCATCAACATTGTATTAGCTGCTGGTTTTGACACTAAGTCTCCCCAAACCACCTTTGTCCAATGCACATCACTGCAGGAACCATTTCTTATTGGCTAAAAGCAGATAAACCTGCCAAAAGCCAGTGCTTATTTCTTTCCCAAGAGACCATACTTGAGTAAGCGTAAGTGAGCATAACTCTGTGTGTTTTCTTACCCAAAGTGACAGGCCGCCTGAGAACAGAAGATCTCCGTTTCTTAACTCGGCACCCTGGATTTGGATGATTTAACTATATATAAAGGCAGCACTAGGTTGATTTGAAAGATACATTTTATCAAGTTGTCAGCTTTCCAGGGCCAACTGTTTCAGAAGCGCTTATAAGTAAACTAGAAAATGATTTGGATTGCAGAAAATTTAAACCTTCCTTTCCTAGAACGTTGTTGCAAATAGCTGAAAAATAGACACAGATCAAACTCTGAAATTAAAGCGTCCTGAGTGTGTCTCCCTGGCAGGAGAGGCGGTATGGTCTAATGGTCTAATGGATGGAGAGCAGGATGCACAGACCGGGGACCTAGGAACTGATTTCCCCTTTGGCAGCAAACCACTGAGTGATCTTGGGAACCTCGGCCAGCCTGACTGCAGAAAAGACTTGAGCTCTTCGGCTCATACCCCTAGCTGCTTGTCCACCCATCACTTTTGGGGGGCTGTGTCAACAGGAATGGGAAACCTCTTGGCACAGGGACAAGGGAGACGAGGTTTGGACCCCAAAGAGAACTGCAGCCGGCTCACTTTCTTCACATCTCTTCCCAGTAGCCAGGATGACAGGCAGGGCCGTTGGGGGTAGAACTGTTGTCATGCCGTTTCCAGGCCAGTGAAGTAAACAATGGCCACGGTCAGTTCCTCACGACCAGCTGGGGGCCACTTATCTATCCAAAGTCCAGAAGATAATATTGGCCCTTGGTTGATTTCCCAGGGATTCATCGAGGAGGATTAATCAGGTACTGACTGTTTAGGACTTTGTTGAAGGATGCTAATCATCTCAATTATGGGAATATTCCTGAGGCTTTAGGACTCCAGTGCTAGATATAATTGTACCCAACTAAAACTCACAGTCACTGCATGTTCTAACGTTGCACGCTTATACACATACAGATACACAGTGTGAACAATGTCTCTGTGCCTGTGAACCACTTCTTCCTCTGTCATGGGCCCTCCTGGCTACAGAAGGAAGCTAAGGCACCCTGAATGTTACTCTTATCCTGATAACCTCACCAGTCACAAGGCACAGGAGAAAAAAATACAGGAATCTCTGTGACGGCACGACAGGGAGCAGCCGGGCAGTGGGATCTTTGCCTCATCATTTATAGCCCTGCCCGGGGATTACATACGGCAGAATGTAGTAGAAAGCCAGTTTCCTGCCTTTCAAGAGGGTTTACAACTGTCCCATCCTTTATGAATTATGATTCCTCTGCTGTAGTTTGGGAACCTCTGGGTTTGAAACCCTCTCCAAACCCTCACAGCATCTGTGCACCATTAAGGGTGTGAGATTATCAACAACAGCCATTATTTATTGTCATGACATTCTGTTTTAAAGAACCAAGTGAACCCAGCCATTTCAGAAGCCAAAAATATGCCTTATTTGACAGTTAGATGAAAAGAGAAGGTACAAGGATACAAGGATAGGATCAGGCATTGTCTCCTTTTTTTTAAAAAAAAAAGGGGGGGGAGACTTCCGGGGAAGATGGCGGAAGAGTAAGACGCGTAGATCACCTTCCTCCCCACAGATACACCAGAAATATAGCTACACGTGGAACAACTCCTACAGAACACCTACTGAATGCTGGCAGAAGACCTCAGACCTCCCAAAAGGCAAGAAACTCCCCACGTACCTGGGAAGGGCAAAGCGGAGAGATTCCCGCACAGAGGATTGGTGCCGACTGGCACTCACCAGCCCGAGAGGCTTGTCTGCTCGCCCGCCGGGGCGGGCAGCGCTGGAAGCTGAGGCTTGGGCTTCGGTCAGAGCGCAGGGAGAGGACTGGGGCTGGCGGCGAGAACTCAGCCTGAAGGGGGCTAATGCGCCACAGCTAGCCAGGAGGGAGTCTGGGAAAACTCTGGAGCTGCAGAAGAGGCAAGAGACTATTTCTTCCCTCTTGGTTTCCTGGTGCGCGAGGAGAGGGGATTAAGGGCACTGCTTAAAGGAGCCCCACAGACGGGCGCAAGCCGCGGCTGAAAGCGCGGAGCCCAGAGACGGGCGTGGGACGCTGGGGCTGCCGCTGCCGCCACCAAGAAGCCTGTCTGCGAGCGCAGGTCACTGTCCACACCGCCCTTCCGGGAGCCTGTACAGCACGTCACTGCCGGGGTCCTGGGATCCCGAGACGGCTTCCCTGGGAGAATGCACGGCGCGCCTCGGGCTGGTGCAACGTCACTCCGGCCTCTGCCACTGCAGGCTCGCCCCGCACTCCATGCCCCTCCCTCCCCCCCGGACTGAGTGAGCCAGAGTCCCCGAAGCGGCTACTCCTTTAACCCTGTCCTGTCTGAGCGAAGAACAGACGCCCTCCGGCGACCTACACACAGAGGCGGGGCCAAATCCAAAGCTGAGACCCGGGAGCTGTGGGAACAAAGAAGAGAAAGGGAAATCTCTCCCAGCAGCCTCAGAAGCAGCGGATTAAAGCTCCACAATCAACTTGATGTACCCTGCATCTGTGGAATACATGAATAGACAACAAATCATCCCAAATTGAGGAGCCAGGAGTCAGTGCTGTGCCTCTGAGGTGGGAGAGCCAACTTCAGGACACTGGTCCACAAGAGACCTCCCAGCTCCACATAATATCAAACGGGGAAAATCTCCCAGAGATCTCCATCTCAACACCAGCACCCAGCTTCACTCAACGACCAGCAAGCTACAGTGCTGGACACCCTGTGCCAAACAACTAGCAAGACAGGAACACAACGCCACCCATTAGCAGAGAGGCTGCCTAAAATCATAAAAAGTCCGCAGACACCCCAAATCACACCACTAGACGTGGACCTGCCCACCAGAAAGACAAGATCCAGCCTCATCCACCAGAACACAGGCACCAGTCCCCTCCACCAGGAAACCTACACAACCCACTGAACCAACCTTAGCCACTAGGGACAGACACCAAAAACAACGGGAACTACGAACCTGCAGCCGGCAAAAAGGAGACCCCAAACACAGTAACATAAGCAAAATGAGAAGACAGAAAAACACACAGCAGGAGAAGGAGCAAGATAAAAACCCACCAGACCTAACAAATGAAGAGGTAATAGGCAGTCTACCTGAAAAAGAATTCAGAATAATGATAGTAAAGATGATCCAAGATTCTATTTCCAAGATCCAAAATCTTGGAAATATAATAGACAAAATGCAAGAAACAGTTAATAAGGACCTAGAAGAACTAAAGATGAATCAAGCATCGATTAAAAACACAATAAACGAAATAAAAAATACTCTAGATGGGATCAATAGCAGAATAACTGAGGCAGAAGAACGGATAAGTGACGTGGAAGATAAAATAGTGGAAATAACTGCTGCAGAGCAAAATAAAGAAAAAAGAATGAAAAGAACAGAGGACAGTCTCAGAGACCTCTGGGACAACATTAAACTCACCAACATTCGAGTTATAGGGGTTCCAGAAGAAGAAGAGAAAAAGAAAGGGACTGAGAAAATATTTGAAGAGATTATAGTTGAAAACTTCCCTAATATGGGAAAGGAAATAGTTAATCAAGTCCAGGGGGCACAGAGAGTCCCATACAGAATAAATCCAAGGAGAAATACGCCAAGACACATATTAATCAAACTGTCAAAAATTAAACACAAAGAAATCATATTAAAAGCAGCAAGGCAAAAACAACAAATAACACACAAGGGAATCCCCATCAGGATAACAGCTGATCTCTCAGCAGAAACTCTACAAGCCAGAAGGGAGTGGCAGGACATAATTAAAGTGATGAAGGAGAAAAACCTGCAACCAAGATTACTCTACCCAGCAAGGATCTCATTCAGATTTGATGGAGAAATTAAAACGTTTACAGACAAGCAAAAGCTGAGAGAGTTCAGCACCACCAAACCAGCTTTACAACAAATGCTAAAGGAACTTCTCTAGGCAAGAAACACAACAGAAGGAAAAGACCTACAAAAACGAACACAAAACAATTAAGAAAATGGGAATAGGAACATACATATCAATAATTACCTTAAATGTAAATGGACTAAATGCTCCCACCAAAAGACACAGATTGGCTGAATGGATACAAAAACAAGACCCATATATATGCTGTCTACAAGAGACCCACTTCAGACCTAGAGACACATACAGACTGAAAGTAAGGGGATGGAAAAAGATATTCCATGCAAATGGAAACCAAAAGAAAGCTGGAGTAGCAATTCTCATATCAGACAAAATAGACTTTAAAATAAAGACAATTAGAAGAGACAAAGAAGGACACTACATAATGATCAAGGGATCGATCCAAGAAGAAGATATAACAATTGTAAATATTTATGCCCCCAACATAGGAGCACCTCAATACATAAGGCAAATACTAACAGCCATAAAAGGAGAAATCGACAGTAACACAATCATAGTAGGGGACTTTAACACCCCACTTTCACCAATGGACAGATCATCCAAAATGAAAATAAATAAGGAAACACAAGCTTTAAATGATACATTAAACAAGATGGACTTAATTGATATTTATAGGACATTCCATCCAAAATCAACAGAATACACATTTTTCTCAAGTGCTCATGGAACATTCTCCAGGATAGATCATATCTTGGGTCACAAATCAAGCCTTGGTAAATTTAAGAAAATTGAAATTGTATCAAGTATCTTTTCTGACCACAATGCTATGAGACTAGATATCAATTACAGGAAAAGAGCTGTAAAAAATATAAACACATGGAGGCTAAACAATACACTACTTAATAATGAAGTGATCACTGAAGAAATCAAAGAGGAAATTAAAAAATACCTAGAAACAAATGACAATGGAGACACGACGACCCAAAACCTATGGGATGCAGCAAAAGCAGTTCTAAGAGGGAAGTTTATAGCAATACAATCCTACCTTAAGAAACAGGAAACATCTCGAATAAACAACCTAACCTTTCACCTAAAGCAATTAGAGAAAGAAGAACAAAAACATCGCAAACTTAGCCGAAGGAAAGAAATCATAAAAGTCATATCAGAAATAAATGAAAAAGAAATGAAGGAAATGATAGCAAAGATCAATAAAACTAAAAGCTGGTTCTTTGAGAAGATAAACAAAATTGATAAACCATTAGCCAGACTCATCAAGAAAAAAAGGGAGAAGACTCAAATCATTAGAATTAGAAATGAAAAAGGAGAAGTAACAACTGACACTGCAGAAATACAAAAGATCATGAGAGATTATTACAAGCAACTCTATGCCAATAAAATGGACAACCTGGAAGAAACGGACAAATTCTTAGAAATGCACAACCTGCCAAGACTGAATCAGGAAGAAAGAGAAAATATGAACAGACCAATCACAAGCACTGAAATTGAAACTGTGATAAAAAATCTTCCAACAAACAAAAGCCCAGGACCAGATGGCTTCACAGGCGAATTCTATCAAGCATTTAGAGAAGAGCTAACACCTATCCTTCTGAAACTCTTCCAAAATATAGCAGAGGGAGGAACACTCCCAAACTCATTCTACGAGGCCACCATCACCTTGATACCAAAACCAGACAAGGATGTCACAAAGAAAGAAAACTACAGGCCAATATCACTGATGAACATAGATGCAAAAATCCTCAACAAAATACTAGCAAACAGAATCCAACAGCACATTAAAAGGATCATACGCCATGATCAAGTGGGGTTTATTCCAGGAATGCAAGGATTCTTCAATATACGCAAATCAATCAACGTGATACACCATATTAACAAATTGAAGGAGAAAAACCATATGATAATCTCAATAGATGCAGAGAAAGCTTTCGACAAAATTCAACACCCATTTATGATAAAAACCCTGCAGAAAGTAGGCATAGAGGGAACTTTCCTCAACATAATAAAGGCCATATATGACAGACCCACAGCCAGCATCGTCCTCAATGATGAAAAACTGAAACCATTTCCACTAAGATCAGGAACAAGACAAGGTTGCCCACTCTCACCACTCTTATTCAACATAGTTTTGGAAGTTTTAGCCACAGCAATCAGAGAAGAAAAGGAAATAAAAGGAATCCAAATCGGAAAAGAAGAAGTAAAGCTGTCACTGTTTGCAGATGACATGATACTATACATACAGAATCTTAAAAATGCTACCAGAAAACTACTAGAGCTAATCAATGAATTTGGTAAAGTATTAGGATACAAAATTAATGCACAGAAATCTCTGGCATTCCTATATACTAATGATGAAAAATATGAAAGTGAAATCAAGGAAACACTCCCATTTACGATTGCAACAAAAAGAATAAAATATCTAGGAATAAACCTACCTAAGGAGACAAAAGACCTGTATGCAGAAAATTATAAGACACTGATGAAAGAAATTAAAGATGATACAAATAGATGGAGAGATGTACCATGTTCTTGGATTGGAAGAATCAACATTGTGAAAATGACTCTACTACCCAAAGCAATCTACAGATTCAATGCAAGCCCTATCAAACTACCACTGGCATTTTTCACAGAACTAGAACAAAAAATTTCACAATTTGTATGGAAACACAAAAGACCCCGAATAGCCAAAGCAATCTTGAGAACAAAAAATGGAGCTGGAGGAATCAGGCTCCCTGACTTCAGACTATACTACAAAGCTACAGTAATCAAGACAGTGTGGTACTGGCACAAAAAGAGAAAGATAGATCAATGGAACAGGATAGAAAGCCCAGAGATAAACCCACGCACATATGGTCACCTTATCTTTGATAAAGGAGGCAGGAATGTACAGTGGAGAAAGGACAGCCCCTTCAATAAGTGGTGCTGGGAAAACCGGACAGGGACATGTAAAAGTATGAGATTAGATCACTCCCTAACACCATACACAAAAATAAGCTCAAAATGGATTAAAGACCTAAATGTAAGGCCAGAAACTATCAAACTCTTAGAGGAAAACACAGGCAGAACACTCTATGACATAAATCACAGCAAGATCCTTTTTGACCCACCTCCTAGAGAAATAGAAATAAAAACAAAAATAAACAAATGGGACCTAATGAAACCTAAAAGCTTTTGCACAGCAAAGGAAACCATAAACAAGACCAAAAGACAACCCTCAGAATGGGAGAAAATATTTGCAAATGAAGCAACTGACAAAGGATTAATCTCCAAAATTTATAAGCAGCTCATGCAGCTCAATAACAAAAAAACAAACAACCCAATCCAAAAATGGGCAGAAGACCTAAATAGACATTTCTCCACAGAAGATATACAGACTGCCAACAAACACATGAAAGGATGCTCAACATCTTTACTCATTAGAGAAATGCAAATCAAAACTACAATGAGATATCATCTCACACCAGTCAGAATGGCCATCATCAAAAAATCTAGAAACAATAAATGCTGGAGAGGGTGTGGAAAAAAGGGAACACTCTTGCACTGTTGGTGGGAATGTGAATTGGTACAGCCACTATGGAGAACGGTATGGAGGTTCCTTAAAAAACTACAAATAGAACTACCATATGACCCAGCAATCCCACTACTGGGCATATACCCTGAGAAAACCATAATTCAAAAAGAGACATGTACCAAAATGTTCATAGCAGCCCTATTTACAATAGCCCGGAGATGGAAACAACCTAAGTGTCCATCATCGGATGAATGGATAAAGAAGATGTGGCACATATATACAATGGAATATTACTCAGCCATAAAAAGAAACGAAATTGAGCTATTTGTAATGAGGTGGATGGACCTAGAGTCTGTCATACAGAGTGAAGTAAGTCAGAAAGAGAAAGACAAATACTCTATGCTGACACATATATATGGAATTTAAGAAAAAAAATGTCATGAAGAACATAGGGGTAAGACAGGAATAAAGACACAGATCTACTAGAGAATGGACTTGAGGATATGGGGAGGGGGAAGGGTAAGCTGTGACAAAGCGAAAGAGCAGCATGGACATATATACACTACCAAACGTAAGGTAGGTAGATAGTGGGAAGCAGCCGCATAGCACAGGGAGATCAGCTCGGTGCTTTGTGACCGCCTGGAGGGGTGGGATAGGGAGGGCGGGAGGGAGACGCAAAAGGGAGGGGATATGGGAACATATGTATATGTATAACTGATTAAATTTGTTAAATTAAAAAAAAATACATATGATTCCATTTATAAAATTTTCAAAAACTATATTATTTAGAAAAATACATGTCAGAACTGCATAGAAAAGTAAAGGAATGAAAGGTACAAAATTAAGGGTAATAAAAAAAAAGGGGGGGTCATAGATATTGTACTGCCACTGGATAGCAGATGATGCATCACAGAAATCTCTGTACAACAAACTAGGTGACGCTCAATTTATTTACCTCTGAAGAGCGAAAAGCTCCATGAGCTCAACAGGGATTTGAACTCATGGTCCCAAGGACTTCTGGTCTAAAGAAGCTGATGGTGAGATGACTAAGTCATCACCACCAGCTAATAGGCCTCCAGAGAGGATCCATGTGATCAGAATGATTTATTGATTAATGCTGACCTCTAAAACTACTTTAGGACAGGCACTGGAAACATAAAACCACTTTTACTGTGCAGTGGTTCAGGCCATCGTTATTTCAGCTTTGTAAAATGCCACATGGGGCTGGATCAATCATGGCTAGACCTTGCAGCTTGCCGACTTCCATCAGGAAAAGAGCCTTCTAGAAGATGCAAAAAAAAAAAGTCCATGTTTAATAGCAAAGAAAACAACGCCACTTCAGCATGTACTTGAGATCATAAGACCTCAGAGGGTAGAGCTCCCCGCTTCCCAAAGGACCGAAGATTTCTGGGAACATAAAGGGAACAGGAAGTCAATTTCACACAGTCCCCAAAAAACAAACTGCATTATCAGAAAAAGCTCTTTTTTTCCTGAATGAAGAATCTTCCCTCAATTCTATAAATGACCTCCTAGATTGTTTCAAAGGTCTTCTGATGAGATTTGGCCATAAAATTCCCTGCAGGTAAGGATATGGCTGGATATAGATGCAAATTTTACATGGGCTAATTAATGGAGGTTCCACCATCATTAATACATGGAAAGCACAAGTGATGACTTGACTGAGGGACTGAGAGAAACAGTTATGGGTCAGACAAAGCAAATGCATCACAACATATACAACACCCACTCAAGAATACCTCCGTGAGATGGACAGTAGTGATGGTTGCACAATGAGGTAAATGTAATTAATGCCACTGAGTTGTACACTTAAAAATAGTTAACATGGTAAATTTTGTTATGTATTTTACCACAATTTAAAAAGTTAAAAATAAGTTAGTTTACTATTAAAAAAAAAAAAAAGAATGCTTCTGTGAGAGTCTGATTCCTCCTAGACTTCTCCCCTGCTTTTTCACGGTCCCCCTTCGTCAACAATCCTCTCTCTCTCCTGGAGCCTCAGCTTCTCTACTGGTGACTTCTCCTCCGCAAATAAATATGCTGAAGGGCCTCTACCATCAAAAAACTAGCCCTCCATCCTTCCCAAGGAGACCCTCCCATGCCTTCTACTCTTTACTGACAAAAGTCCTGGACGTCATCACTCACAGCATCTTCATCATCCTCGTCACTACTTAACCCCACCGTTCAGGGCTACCAATAACCCTGATAAAGCGGGGTCTCTGGAGTCAGATGCAGGGTTGGAAGGCTGCAGCCGCATTTCACTAGCTATGTTAAATACGCAAGCTCTTGACCTCTTCATCTGTCTCTTCCATAAACGATCGGGGATGACAACAGTATTCCCTAACAGAATTCATGCTGTGTCCACAGAAAGCACTCAGGAAGTGATCATTACCATCGTCATCATAGTTACCGCTCTTCTTGGGGAGGGTACCCAAGACCAGGATTGATCAAAGGAATAGAAGCTGTGACAAGCAAGTGGTTGTGTCAGAGATTTAGAGGAAAAATGTGAAACTCTGAACCCAGTGAGCAGGGAACAAGGGTCAGTCAGAGATCAGAACACAGTCAGGAGGCGAACGGGCATCTGAATCTAAATGCCCCAGGCCTGAGCCCTGGTCTCACCCTCTCAGTTCTTAAAGGGATCCAAGCTGACCTTGAAGCCACCTGTCCAGAAGGAATGCCCGTGGGCAAAGAGGCAGCCCACACCCTAGTCAAGATGAAAACTCCTCTCTGTTCCGTGCCAACCTTTCTCTCGATGGCTGACGGACCTTTCCCAGGTTCGTGGTATGGTGAAAGTGAATAAAAAGGGTATGCTTGGAAGTGGGGTCTGGGGTGGGAGGAAGCAATGCCTCCTTTGGGAAACATGTGAAATACTTAAAAACTGCTGCTGAAGATTTGGGGTGTGTGTGTGTGTGTGTGAGAGAGAGAGTTACTGGATAAAGTAAGAGTGGGGCACAGATTTCTAGCTTTTCTAGGGATGTGAAGCTCCTGTGGTAAGGGGTTCTTCCTGAAATGAAGTACAGACTAGCCAACTGTACACAAGCTATAGCCTCAGTTGTCTGTACTCTGGGTTTGAGAGAAGTTTAATTTATTTCCCACTATAATTTCCAGAGCACCCCAAGTTCCCCCCAAAACTCAACCCTTCTCACCAATCTAAGTTGCTCTGTGAAGAATGTAGAGGAAAATAGAAATGCAAACACCCTGAAGCATTTTTCAGTGGGAGGAGAAGGAAGAGGGACTGGAGGGAACTGAATAGTGTGGAGACACTGGTAGCCCAGTCTGGGTCTCTTTCCCGCTCATTTCAAGTATGTTTCATAAAATCAACCTTTACAAATGAAAACTTGTTTCCTTGTTCTGTCTTTATTAGTTTACAAGCAACCTCTGCTCACCCACAGGTTAAATTTCTATTTTTCCAGAATGTTCGTGATCTATATGCTCAGGTCCAAACAGCTCACATATTGTCTCCCACAATTTTGTACATACACATGTGTGCTGCGCTTGCAGTAGGATTTACTTGATTATGCTGTGTTCAGTTTTCCTGAAAATTTTATCAGAGAGGATATTTACAACCTAAAATATTTTTAATAATTTAAAGAGAAATGCATTCTTATCGTAGAAAATTCGAAAAATATAAATAAATATGTATAAAGGAGTTAATAAAACCTGTCCATAATCCCACCACTCAGATAAAATAATGTTTTAATATACATTCTTCCATGCGTTTCTCTGTGTGTATATGCAAATACACTTAAAATATATGGAAATGTATTTACCTAGTTAAACTCTCATTTGTATCTAGTGTTTTGTAACCTTTTTTTCACATAATGTTATATAGTTTTAGAAATATTCAAGCTATTGAATTCTTTACACAAGCATTTTTCTAAAATATTTATTTATTTATTTTTAAATTTTTTTATTTTGGCCACACTGTGTCTTAGTTGCAGCATGAGGGACCTTCATTGCAGCATATGAACTCTTAGTTGCAACATCTGGGATCTAGTTCCCCGACCGGGGATTGAACCCAGGCGTCCTGCATTGGGAGTGCGGAGTCTTAGCCACTGGACCACAGGAAAGTCCCTATACAGGTATTTTAAATGATGTGAACCAATAATTGGGGGTTGCCTGGTGGCAAGACCCCTTGCCTGGGGATAGTCTGCTCTGCCATTAACGTGCTATGTGACCTCGGGCAAGTCACTGTACTTCTCTGGATCTCAGTTTCCTGTGCTTTGATTGAGAGTTAGGGATAAAGTAATTTCTACCAACCCATCACCGCCACCTCCATGGAGAAAGTTCATGACTGGAACTTGCAGCACTCCACGCCCCTTCCTCCCCCCAGCTCTGCTGCATCTCCCAGTGCTAAGGAAACACTTGACAGACCTTTCCAAAGTTGGTCCACTTTTGTTACGACCTCTTAAAACCACTGCCCGGTAAAAGCAGGAAGGCTGGAATGTCCACTCTACACATTTGCAAACAGGTCCTAAAACTTACTTCTCTCTTAGGGTAGGTTTCACGTGACTGTTTATAATAAATGACCTATGCCAGTCAAGACTGTGTAATGTGGTCTCGCTCTCTCCCATATATGTCACACCCACTGATGCCAAGTATGATCTAAGATGACAATATAATTGTTCTCAGTATTTTTATATAAGTCTAATATCTTGTCTCACCACAGATTTCTCAAAGAACATATTGATCCATCAACTTGTGGAGGGAATAAAACATTTGTTTTGACATTTTGTAAATTTTTTGAAAGATATTATAGAGTACCAGCAATGGGCTCGCTTCTTATTTCTTTTCCCCTGAAATATCATATGTAAGTGGAGAGAGAACTCTGAAGAAGGCACAGCTGGCAAACTGGCTGGGAATGTCCACCGTAAGTGAACTAATATGCTGCAATGTGAATCAAGCCCTCATTACAGAAGCCATCAACATCTTGCCTGTGTGTGAATAACAGTCCAGGATGCCTGCCTCCACTGGAGGAAGGAGGCCGCAACAGCCAGAGAAGCCCCCGGGGAGGAGAGGCCAGGGTAACCCTCCAAATCTTCACAGGTGTGCCCCCCTGCAATGTGCCTATAACACCCCAGATGAAGAATATAGCCTTGGATAATTCTAAAGGGATCTGTCATCACAATTAACACCAAATGAGAGTTTTGCCTGAGTTCTCCCATGTAAAAAGTGAGTATTGAGAAAGATAGTTGGTAATTTTCGTGGGTATTAGAAACAGAGACCATCCAACCCTGAGAGAAATTCACAGAGGTGGTGGCTGACCATACGGAAATGATGGGGTAATTATTCACACTCCAACACCTTACAAACAACAAGGTCCCAAATAATCTATTTATTTACTTACAATGACAATTAGGGGGTGGATAGAGGATGAATGGTAATAGAATAACCCTAAAAGAAATTGACAGAAGCCCTAGCTGCCTCTAACGCCATCAACAACTAAGGGAGAACTCTGAAGAAATTATAATGCAAATCAAAGGAAATATGACTTTCTTTTGAAATGATGAGATTGGTCCACAGTTTTTCGGAAATAATCCATGGTGTAATATGAGAAACTTTTTAAAAGAGCAGACGTTTCCAGCCCAATAGTTTAATTTCCCATCTATGATGATAAGATCTGGATACTCCTTATTGAAAATGATCTGTTTTATGTATTTATCCTATGACTTCATTCAGAAGCAAAGGGAGTACAGTAGTTTTCTTGTTAAGAGGGCAAATTCTTCAAAGGCAGAGGCCAAGTTGTGCTCAATTTCATGTTCTCAGTGCCTGGCACCTAGCAGCTACTTAATAAATGTCTGAAGACAGAAAGGAGGGAGAGAGGGAACCAGGGAAATAAGAAGGAAGGACTGTTTTGATGTTATGAGCTGTGGGCTTGCAGTGGTAACCCTCGTATTTTACACTTCCTAAACATGTCCACATCTTCTGCCTGCTTGTCCAAAAACCTCAATTTGAGTCTTTTGAAGATTTCTCAGGAACCCTTCCATCCGTCAGTGAATCTTTAAAAAGTCCGTGATAACTGTAGTAGGTCAATAATTCTTCCACATACAATGAATTAATTCACATTGCAACTCTTCAGCCTAACAGTCCAGACCCTCAATATGGTTCCTCCCTTCCCCCCCACCTCTATCCCATCTCTCTCTATTTCAACAATAATCTGAGGGCCCAAACCTGAATTAGGTCCTGGGGGTTCAATGGCCAATACAAGACCCTCAGTCCCGCAGAGTCCCTGGCCCCCTCACCCCTTCATCTGCTCTTATTCCCCAAACGCCAACCTCTGCTCAGCAAGGCAACTTGCGTATACAAAGTAGAAATGGTTTGGGGAAAATTCGTTATCCTTTGTACATATAATGCTCTTCCTTTTTACTACTTTTTAAAATTTTCATCTTCAAAGTTTGTAACACAGTTTTTTTAATTAAAAAAAATTTTATTGAGGTATAGTTAATTTACAGTGTGTTAGTTTCAAGCGGACAGCAAAGTGATTCCGTTACACATATACATATTCTTTTTCAGATTCCTTTCCCTTAGAGGTTATTACAAGATATCAAGTATAGTTCCCTGTGCTGTACAGTAGGTGCTTGTTGTTTACCTATTTTATATACAGTAGTGTGTATCTGTTAATGCTGAACTCCTAATTTATCTCCCCTCCACCGTTCCCTCCTGGCTATCCCCTTCCTTCTCTGATGAGCCACATCTGACTTTACCAACCTTTTCTGCATGCTCCTTCAGCGGTTCTCCAGAAGCTGTACATAAGCATTTCATCTCCTCAATTAGACCAAATCCTTTGCAGGTGAGCTTGCATCCTTGCCTTCTCACCCCTCACAAAGAGGACAGTGTAAACATACTGAGATGGTCATTTCCTTTCATTTGTCCACATGTCCCCTTTGGCAGCTCTTTTCTGATTCTCAGCTTCCTCACAATGAGGTCCAAGTTGGAGACCACGGAAAGTAAGAGAGCTCCCTAAATTGGTTTGAAAGCATACTACTTCTCTAAACCTAAGCTACTTCAGATTTTGAGACTTTCTTCAGGAAAAAAAAAAAAATCCACTGGAATGTAAGTGAGGGCAGGAGGTTTTTATTTGTTTTGTTCAATGCTCTATTGCCAGCATCTAGAACAGCGCTGGACACATAAAACAATGCAGTAAAAATCTGTTTAATGAACTGTTATTTTAAATAAATGTTCATTAAATAAATAAGTATATATATATATATATATAGGTTCTTGTAAATCTAAATGTATTTATATATGCTTTAAAATGTGTACAAAAGCATATGATATATAGAAGATGACATGGACAACTGTTAATGTTCATTAGCTTTAACAGGCTAACTTAAGGACTTCCCTGGTGATCCGGTGGTAAAGAATCCGCCTTCCAATGCAGGGGACACGGGTACCATCCCTGGTCGGGGAACTAAGATCCCACATGCTGTGGGGCAACTAAGCCCACGCACTACAATTACCGAGCTTGGGCACCTCAACTAGAGAGCCCGTGTGCTGCAAACTACAGAGCCCACGTGCCCTGGAGCCTGCGCACGACAACTACAGAGCCCACGTGCCCTGGAGCCTGCACACGACAACTACAGAGCCCACGCACCCTGGAGCCCATGTGCCACAACTAGAGAGAAGCCCACGCACTGCGACGAAGAGCCCCATGCACCGCACAAAAGATCCCACACGCTGCAACTAAGACCCCATGCAGTCAAAAAAAAAAAAAATAAGAAAAAGAAAATAAATAAATATAAAAGTAAATGAATAAAAAAGCATCTTGAAAAAAATGACCAAAAAACAGGCTAACTTAGAGGAAAGAAGGGGTGGGGGTGGGGCTATACAAGGAGAAAGAGACAATCAATTTTGAGGACTTTGACTAAAAAGCCAAAGTCCTCTGAGGGCCAGGACTACATGGCTCATTGTACTTCTGAGAGCCAAGAGTTTTACAATTCAACAAAAAACATCAATAAGGAAACAAAATCAAGGGCATATGAAGTTTCAAGGTAATTCTAATTTCATCGTGTGAACTTTAGGAAGTAACATTTTTATGGGTTTCTAGAAAGCAGTCCTTATCTTTTCTTTTTCATTAGTTACAAGTGAGGTCAATTTTTTCTCTTACTTTAAAACAGACTTGAAGCAAAACGCAAAGGGACATCTACAAGCTTGTAAAAATTCCCAGCAGTTCATTCCCACCTCTTCCTGCCCTACAGAAGGTATAAACACAACAGGACGACAGATGCGACAAACAACATGAATACTCCCTTCTCCTGGCTCATCATATAGTGTTCTGAGACCTATGAGCAGACCAGCTCTCTGCAAAGGCAGAGGTCAAGCTGCCAGCCACCAGGGCAGGCCTTGATGCTTTAGCTATTAGCTTTTCACAAAAAGCTATTCACTATTAGCTTTTCACAAAAAAAGGGTAAACAGCTGAGCCCTACGCTAGAAGATACTTTGGTATTTTATTGACAGCAAGGTATTTGGTTTGGTGTGACAACATTTTTGTTTTTGTTTTTTTGTTTTTCTGCGGTACTCGGGCCTCTCACTGTTGTGGCCTCTCCCATTGCGGAGCACAGGCTCCGGACGTGCAGGCTCAGCGGCCATGGCTCACGGGCCCAGCTGCTCCGCGGCATGTGGGATCTTCCTGGACCAGGGCACGAACCCGTGTCCCCCGCATCGGCAGGCGGACTCTCAACCACTGCGCCACCAGGAAAGCCCTGGTGTGACAACATTTTAAGTATATTTTTTTCAGTCTTCTCTCATGGCATTCCCAAAGCTCCCTCTGTAAACATATTTTTTAAATAATACAAATATTCATTATGATTATATTGATAATTTATTGTGAGATTGAGACAGGGAACTTAAGGCCATAATAATTCATTTTTGCTTGAAGTATTCTGCACTCAGGACTGTGAGATACTTTGAGGATAGAACTAAATAACACTAAAGATCTCTGGAATTGTGTTTAAGATGTATAAAGAATATGATAAGATCATAGTAAAATGAGGCCACTAGTATCTTGAAGAATAAATAAATCACTTTAGGCTTGGGCTTCCCAGCCTTTTCTTATCCCACATCCCAAACTGTAAGAAAGTTCCAGATGTCTAGGTGTGAGCTGGGATTTGGAAAAGTCCTAAGAACAGGATGGACTTTGCCCAGAGAGGGAGGGAAAATCCATTTCACCCAAGACCCTTCCCACTGGTTCCTGATACCAGAAATCCCAACCAACTTGCTTTATGAAGACTCTGTTGCTCATTAAGTTAGAAATGTTCCTGAGAAAGGTGAGATGTGGCAGTAATGGTCAGTTCAGCTTGTGCGTGCTCTCAATCCTTTCCTGGTGAAAGAAGGAGCATGAGAGCAGGTGCACCTCACAGAACAGCATCAGGGTTAGAAAGCAGCCAGTGCCACCGACAGCAGAAGCAATGCGCTTTCAGTAATGCATACAAATAAGAGAAACAGACAGCAGTTAGCTCTCATGGGCAAAGAGTAGTGGTCACTCTTACAAATAACCCAGGTAGCAGACAGCGCAAGCAGAACAGAGGAGCCCTAAGCCTGGATTCCTAAGATGAGCAGCAAAACGTCAGTACATCAGCACGGAAGTGATCCCCTAAGCCCTGTCTCCCAAGATGCCTCTCTTGAGCAAAGGCTGCTTCTCGTAGTATATATAAGGGAAGTTAGACAAGTCATATATCCCTAAAGCCTCAATAATCTAGGAACTGTGACCGTCCACTGGCGAGCATAACCTTTCAGTGACTCCTGGGGGGTCTGAAAGATGGGAGAGCTCACTGAACGGGGCTGCCTGCAAAAGTTGCAGAGCCTTGTGCAAAACGAAAATACGGGGCCTTATGCAAAATTATTACAAATTTCAAGACGGTGATAGTAGAGCATTAAACCAAGGTGGGCTCATGCCCATGAAGTCCCAGGGTTCATGCCCACAAAGCTGACCCTGCAGTGAATGACAGCTCCCCCTACAGACAGGTGATACATTATAGTTTACTGGGTTGAAGCCCTAGGAGGTAGGAGAGGAAGACTCTCAAACTGTGACTTTATGCAGTGAAAGAGGAAGATGGGGGACATTCCAGTCAGACTCCTGAACATAACAGAATTCTCCTGATGATGTATTTGTTACGTAAAGGACTCACTGTGGGGTCAGGCATTTTGCCTGTAAGCGTGCATCATCTTATTTAATTTTCACCACCACCCACCAGTAAGTGTATTGCTCTCCAAATGTTATAGGTGAGGAAACCGAGATTCAGAGGGGTTAATATTTCCAAGGTTTAGATGTCTTGTTTGTAATTACTACATTACACTATACATTCAACAAGTGTCTAGAAAAGTACCACCACCTATTGCCAAGGGGGAGAGGGTTGGGGGAGGGATGGAGCGGGAGGTTGGTGTGAGCAGATGTTAGCTTTTATATAGAGAATGGATACACAACAATGTCCTACTCTACAGCACAGGGAATTATATTCAATATCCTATGATGCTATGATAAACCACAGTGTAAAAGAATATTTTTAAAAAGAATGTGTATATATATATATAACTTAATCAGTTTGCTATACAGCAGAAATTAACACAACATTGTAAATCAACTATACTTGAATAAAAAATATTAAAACTGAAAAAATTATAAATCAAGTGGATCAAATCTGAAAAAAAAGAAAAGTACCACCACCTAAATAATAGCAGAATATTTCAGATCCTCAATTCCTGTAACACATGTGATGACATCTATTTGCTAAGACAGCCAAAACTTTGCACTCATGTTCCTTGGTCCCCACTTTAGTGGTAGCATCTCTTTATGCGACCATAGGCTGTGGACACCTCTCTTCAGGGTTTTATAATGATTCCCACAGGAAATCTTTAGTTTAAAGTTGGGCAAGCCCAAGAAGCTTAGAATTAAATGGAGATCAATTATATGGACAAGATGTATACATTTAACTCACCCAGAAGTGTTATATATAGGATTACAAAGAGACACATGGAGTTTATGAGAGCTCAGGAGAGGGAAGATTAATTCTGATTAGGAAATCTGCAAAGAATTCACGGAAGAAGTGATAGTTGAGCTGGATGCTAAATGACATAAGGGGTTTTGTGTTTATGTTATGTTTATTAGTGTTTATTTTATGATAACTGGAAATTCTGAAAAATTAAGTTTTTATAACTATTAAAAAAATCTACAAGCCCACCATGCCAAAAGTAGTCACTGCTAACAACATGATATATTTTTTATGATATTTTGCATGTGTGCATATTGAATAAGTTGGGATTGTACAGTGAGTATAGTTTGAACCTTGCTTTTTCACTTAATATATTTGGGTCATTCAAATCACATTCTTAAATAGTTTCCAAATACTCCAATTTATGGAAGTGCCATAATTTATTTGACATGTTCCTTGTTCCTAGTCATTTAAGTTACTTTGAGTTTCAATATTATTATTAACAATGTTGCAAGGAGTTGTTTTTATAACTAATCTGCACCTTTATTATTCACTTCTGGGGTTCTTTGAGGAAGAATCATTGGGTCAAAGACTCTATTCTTGTATTTAAAATTGCATATTTTATAAGCATATGAAAATTGCTTTCTTAAAAAGTTTGTTCCAGTGTGTACTAAACTTATTTACACCCCAGCCTCATTAGACTTCAGTTCTTCAATGTGTCAATCCCTTTCTACCCCCGGACTTCTGCACATGCTGTTCTATTCACACTGCTGTAACATTCACACATCCTAGAATCTGTCTCAGAGGCATCTGTAACTGTTCTTTGACTTGACCTTTAATTTTCAGGACAGTACCTTGCTATCACAGCGTTCATACCATTATAATATATTTTAATATCTAGTAGGGCAAGTTCTACTCCACTCTCCCCATCGTTTACTTTTCAAAAGTTTCTTCGTGTTTTTAAAATTTTAATTTTTTTATATTTAGGTTTTGCCAAGCCAGATGAAAAATCTCATACAGATTTTGACTGGAGTTATATGAAAACTGTTTATTAGGGAAAAAGGAAGGTCATTTTATTTTACAGTATTTCCATCCAAGAATGCAACTGCACTTCCATTTATTCAAATCTGCTTTTATATTGCTCAATAAAATTTTGTGGTTTTCTTCATATAGGTGTCACACATTCCTTGATAATTCATAGTTTCTAGTTGCCACTATATCTTCTAACATGTTTATTGTTGTTATACAGAACTGTCATTGATTCTTGTGTATTTATCCTACAGCCATCCACTCTTCTTTTTATATATGTCTATTTATTTTATTTATTTATTTTTGGCTGCGTTGGGTCTTTGTTGCTGTGTGAGGGCTTTCTTTTAGTTGCGGGGGGCTACTCTTCATTGCAGTGCGTGGCCTTCTCGCTGAGGTGGCTTCTCTTGTTGCGAAGCATGGGCTCTAGGAGTGTGGGCTTCAGTAATTGTGGCTCGCAGGCTCTAGAGTGCAGGCTCAGTAGTTGTGGCGCACGGGCTTAGTTGCTCCCCAGCATTTGGGATCTTCCCGGACCAGGGATTGAACCCGTGTCCCCTGCATTGGCAGGTGGATTCTTAACCACTGCGCCACCAGGGAAGCCCCAGCCATCCACTCTTGATGAACTTGCTTATTAATTCAAAACATTATTTAGGTGTTGCCCTGGATTTCCTAGATGTGTCTAATCATGCTGTCATCATATAATCATAATTTTATCTCCCCTTTCTATAGTTACTCTTCTTATTTTCATGGTTTATTGTATGTGCCTGAACTTTCAGACGATGCTAAATAACAATGGTGACAGTAGGAATTCATCTCTTGTCTTCAGTTTAAATGCAAATCCCTCCACTGTCTCAACATGAAGTATGATGTTGGCTCCTGGCTTCAGATACCCTTGATCAGGTTAAGGAAATATACTCCTATTCTTGGTGTTTCAAGGGATTTTTACCAGGAATAGATATTTAATTTTATTGAATACCTATTCAGCATATACTGAGATCAACAGTCTTAAAATTAGTGGACTTATTGACTTGATGCATTATGTTAACGCATTTGCTAATATTGAACTATCATTACAATCCTGGAATGAGTATAGGTGAGTATTCTTTTTAATGTGCTGTTGAACTTAGTTTCCTGGTCTTTCACGTAACATTTTTCATCTTTATTTATGTATGTCATTGGTCTATTTCCCTCTATGTATGGGTTACTGGAGTTTGATGCTTGGGTTCATAAAAAGCAAACTCCACACGAGCTGGGATTTTTTTATCCCTCTGCCTATGACAGTGCCTGATACACAGTAAGTACTTGATAAATATTTGTTGACCTAATAGAATACATTTGGTATTTTTAAAAGTTCTTGAGCTATGTTCGCAATTGCTTTCTCATAAAATCATCTATTTCATCCATTTTCCAAATTTCTTGGGGTACATTTATTCATGTATTTATCAGAGGCTTGTGTACCTTAGTTTCTTCAAGATCTGTTGCCTGGATTTCATTTTCCTTTCTATTTGTTTTTAGGTTTTCTAATTTACTGAATTCTCTGTCTTCATTTTTATGTCAGTCTATAAATTTATTCTTCTCAACATAATTTAAGATGATTGCTTATTTCATTATTTAATTCATTCTTTTAATATGAAAGGTTATAAAATTATGACTACAGCCTTGCCCACATCCCATAGGTTGGTAGTTTAGTGCAATTGTATGTCAGAATCATCTGTGAAGCTTTTTTAAAAGGCAGGGCACACCTGGGACCTATTGAATCAGAATCTCTGGAACAGGGTCCAGGCATCTGTGTTTGGGAGAGCTCCATGGGTGATTCTGATGCACAGCCAGCATTGAGATACACGGTTCTACTGTGTCCGGAGCTCACACACAGGGTTTGGGGTTGGGTAGAGGAGAAGGGTTGGTGACTCTCAACAATGGCAGATGGCTTTAAGCACTGTGTGAAAGCATTTGTACTTTGTGCTATAGATACAAGGGGTAACCAAAAGTTGATAGCAGGGTTAAAGCTTAGATTCGATCAGTTCTTTAGGATAATAACACTGGAATTCCAACATGAAAGATAGAATGAAGAAGGAGAAAGAGGAATTGTCATTGGCATCATCTCTCATCGCCTTTAGCATCCTCATAATCTGTGGGCCTCATAGCAGTGGTTCTCAAACTGTGGTCCTGGACCAGCAGCATTAGCACCAGCTGGGAAAGTACTAAAATGCAAATTCTTGGGCCCCACTCCAGACCTGCTAAATCAGGGACCCTGGGCCTGAGGCTTGGCAATCTGTCTTTTAGAAAACCTTCTAGATGATTCCCATGCATGCTAAAGAACCACCGCCTTAGAGCTATTCATTATTTAGCAAGAAAGAAAGTGGTATTTCATAGGTCCACAGTAACATAAGAAAAAATCATTCATTCATTTCAAAGAGATTATCTCCTGTGTTCTAGCCCCTCAGGGCTACCATGTAGAGCTTACGCAGGTTGTATATTGTAGTCTATGTTAACAGTGCCCCCTGGAGTTGCGCAGTGCACAGCATAATCTACCAAACCACAGGCTGTTGCTCTGCCCCTGGCTTTGCAATAGGGTGACATTACCTAGAACAAGACAAACAATGTGACTGTACTCATGGCGTCTACATTCTATTGGGGAAGACAATAAAATGGTAAACAGTTAAATGCATAAGATAATTTTAGACTGTGAGAGTACTTTGAAGAAACTAAACAGGCTGCATCATGGAGAAAAAGATTTCACAGTCAAATCCTTGAATATATTCACCAGTGCACCCACAATCATCATGAAACACAGTAAGGAAAGAGAGCCTTCCTTTCAAATGCATCCCATCTCTTGACTTCATTCATGCAGAGGCAAGGCACTGACACAACCCTGCTTCCTCTTCCCCGTAAGATGTCACGGAAAAACCCGAATGGACTTTTTGGCCAACCCAGCACAATACTTCAGAAATCACAGCAACCGATGTGGCTGCTCGCGGCTCAAACCACACACGCAGGCTACATGCAGCAGCTGACTTTCTCTGATGCAGACAGTCTCTTACCAGTCATGCGTGAGCTTGTGGCAGGTGCAGCCCAGAAACGGCTGACCCCAGTGCGCTCAGAAGCACCACGAGGAATGACGCGGCTGGCTCTCCCGGCCACAGCAGTCTGCAATGTGATGTGACTGCGTGAAAAGGATGGAAAACCCTCCTGAAATTTGTATTTGAAAAGAAGATTCCTTCTCCTAGGCAGAGATGTGGAACAGAGTGAATATGATGTTTTAGGAACCAGGTCGATTTGTCTCATTGTCCATAGGAACCTATAGGACTTCTGTCAAAGAAGTAATCTCACACACCATCAAGAAAATATTCCTTGGGCGGAACGTCAAATCTGAACTTTAAATGAGCTACCTCTAATTCCCCCTTCCATGTCCCCAATGGAAAAAATTGAGATCCTAAAAGCGTTTTCCATTGTGAAGTATAGTGGATGGAGAAAAGAAAAGTCAGCGTAGGGCCTTCCCTGGTGGCGCAGTGGTTAAGAATCTACCTGCCAAGGCAGGGGACACAGGTTCGAGCCCTGCTCCAGGAAGATCCCACATGCCGTGGAGCAACTAAGCCCGTGCGCCACAACTACTGAGCCTGAGCTCTAGAGCCCACGAGCCACAACTACTGAGCCCATGCTCCACAACTACTGAGGCCCCTGCACCTAGAGCCCGTGCTCCACAACAAGAGAAGCCACCGCAATGAGAAGCCCATGCACCACAACGAAGAGTAGCCCCCGCTCGCCCGACTAGAGAAAGCCCGCACTCAGCAATGAAGACCCAACGTAGCCAAAAATAAATAAATAAAATAAAATTAATTTTAAAAAAAGACAACAATGAAAATTCAATATATTAAAAAAAAATCACAGTTTAAGCAGATGGCGCAAAATCATTCTTCTTTCTCTTGGCCCTTCCACATAAACACAGAGTCGAAAGGCTTCAGGCTACTTTTACCCTGAACTTCATTTTTGTCAGATCAATGACAAGTCACGTTAACAGCAGTGTTTAATTCTATCAATATGTGACCAATTGTGTTAGATTGTTTGGCCATTGATTTTACTTAGTGCTACAGTTGAGTCTGAAAGGACCTGCTTTTCCTGGCAATGCCTCACATGGTGACAAATGCTGAGTGCTGACTCTCCGTCTGGCTTGTACACACCGATTCCACTTTCAGAATACAGCTCACATCTCAAAGCCCAGCCTGCATGACACAAATATTTCTGATATCATAGGGTTATCCCTTGCCCCCTTGATGAGCCTTGAAAGAGAGCATGGTCCAAAATGAACGAAGAGATAAGAAATCAAGAGGTAGCAGAATTAGGCAACTGAAAAAAATTCAGTATGCCAGTTGGTCACAAAATACAGGCTTATGAACAACGTTGAATTCAGACGGTTAGACTTTGGTGCTCTTCTGTGACTTTAGTCCTACAAAGAGCTTTCCAAAATGGCCAGTCCAATTATTTTTGATCTGTAAATATGGTTACTATTCACTACTCCCAAGCATTCACTCTGTCACATATTAACCCACGCTCTTAGAGAGATACACGAGTACATCTTTCTTTTACTTCCAAAATGACTGCCACTCATATGAAGGTGAAGTATACCATCTTCCAGCCAGTGAAAGGAGCCTCTCCATTGTATAGATGAAAGATCAGAAGATAAAGCAAAATCAAGTTGATGATTTCCTAAATATTAACTCACAATCTCCTGAGTTAGTCAATTTCTCAAACTGGGCTTATAAGCACTTAAAATATCCATTCCACCTCCAGGATATGCATGATGAGAGTAGCCCTTTAAGAAAGAGGAGATCCCACTCGTTCAAGGTGACCTTAGAATGAGAGCCTTTGCTCCTCTGATCCAACTGAGTCATGGTCAAGGGATCTTTTTAAAAGCTGACCTGCCTGGTCGGTTTAGGTGGTCAGAAGGCACACTCCCTCCCCTGGATGCTCCGAGGCCCCAGAGGCGGCATGCCAGCACCGGTTCCCAGCCCCTGTGGGCCGTTACAGCACTCAGCTTATCAATTTACTTGCAAATGGCTCCCTGAAGTATTAACCCAGGTTAATTATTCGTCAAATATGATTATGCAATGGTAATGTAAAAAATCGGAAATGCGGGATGGAATTTTTCACTCCAGCGGTCTGGCAATTGTGGCAGCTGGTGGAGGAGCTGCAGTAATTACCAGGCCATTCCAGCGGGTGGATCAGCACTCTGGTTCAGGAGGGGAAGGGGAAGAAAAAGGCAATAAAGAACTAGAGGAGCGGGAATAGGAGCCGTGCCAATCGACGTGGGGAAAATTTCACAGCTGCCGGCGGTGATAAATGAGAAACGGTGGCCCTCCTTCTAATCAATACATGTAAATGCTACTCATTACAGCCTTTATACACACTTCTCAATTAGCCTTTCCTCCCACTGGTAACAGGGAATGTCATGCTTTCTGGACTGTGAAAGTGGTTCAGTACCAGCTTCACCTGAATCCGAGCCGCGGTGACAGCGTTGGCGGCTCGCCGGGCAGCAGGTGGGAGGGTTGACAGCCCGGATGCCTCCCAAACGCCCAGAAAGGAAATCCCAAGTGTGTGCTTTTAATTAAACAGCACCTTTTAAGGTATCACTTGTTCATTTGGGGTAACTGACAATCCCACCCAAACCCGACTTAGCATCTTAAGATTTCAGACGCATCTCAGGATGTTGTCCAGAATAAATGGTTTTTAAAAAAATCATTTTCTTCCTATTTGAAAAAGATATTTTCTATTTTTCTTCTGAGCAATAAACTTCATTGTGATGAGGTGCCCTTTCTATATATATTTGGCAAACTGTTTTCTAAAAGACAATCTAGGAAGGATTCCCTCATTTGTTATATGTAGTTTCATTTTACTTTTGTGGAGGGAGATAAGGAAACACTTTCAATCGGAAAATTCCAAGCCCTAGCGTGCTCAGCTCAGCATGCTGGTTGTACCTACATAACTTCTCTCAAGTGAATTTTTTACAGCCCTGATGCAGTTTCATATGCTGTCAGCCAAGTCAAATAGGATGGCCTCTGTGGGTCTAAATCAGGCATGCTATTTGTAAAGAGTAAAATTCTTAAGAAAAATGCAAGTCTCCTATTTGTAGTGTTTCTCTGTCTTTCAGGGGTGGGAAGTTACTTGAATTTGATGACCTTCATTCATTTTGTTTTGTCTGATATAAAATATAATTTTCCCATTTAATACAGCAGGTCCTACAGAAAGGAAAAGACATTAAAATGCATACAACCTTTCTTTAGTTTTTTAAACAATATTTAGTCTATGCTGTGAAAAAATTTTAAATAATGATAATAATGCTTAAACTTGAATTGTTATCTGATGTAAAAAATTCCTCAAATTATGATAAAAAATAATGAGTAAGGAGCCAGAAGTTTGACTATCTATCTATTTATCAACAATCTATCAGCCACCTAGACACATGAAAAACATTTTGTTAGTAGTTTGAGTATGATATTACAATTGACAAACAGCCATTAGGGTTAAATGCCAAAGAATATGTTACTTCACAACCGAATTATTTGATAAGTCCACTGTCAGTCAAACTGAAATCAAGCGGGTGGGGGAGGGGAATGGGTTGTAGTTCTAAAGGTTTTCCTAAAGAATATTTTATATTTAAGTCCATTCTGGTCAAATTTCAAATAACTGGTATTTATAGAGCATCTACTGTAGGCTAAGTGCCCTTCTGGACAGTAAGAATGCAATGCTGAACAAGATAAGCACAATTTCTGCTCTCATGGAGCTTGGGATTCTAACTGACTTCTTTGGTGTTATTGCACCTTGAGATTCCCAAGGAGAAAGCTATTCTCCCAAGAAAGCACAGATATGACCAGGCGCAACTTAAAAACAATTTTTCTGACCACACTAAGAAATAACCAGTTACCAAGATAGAGAGTCTCCCATTTGAATCCTTCGCCAGCCTTTTATTCAGTCTGAACTCCTGAGGGGCATTCATGTCTTTTCAGATATGTTTATTTTCACCATGATATTCCAAAAGCAATATCCACTCTTACCCTGATCCTGGATTTCATCCTGACTGCATTTAGAGAGTCTTTTACTAAATAAGGATGCTGGCAAGAGATTTGTTCTTAAGAGTCCAATATATTCCCATAGAACTTCAGCTGAATTCCTTTTCAGAGGTAAATGTACTTTTTTCACTCTGCAGAAAACTTAAATCAGAGAGCAGGAATAACTTGTTATTCTAATAGGAGATAAGAAATGGCTTATATCCGGCCGCCAGGCTGCCTGAGAACACATGGCGATCATAGATTCAAGCAACTGGATGCCTTTAGTTTTCTTTCTTGTTTCCTAGTGATACACACTTTGAATAAGACTAAACTACCACCAGTACATCCTGTGCACATTCATCACGGTTGATGATCAGAATTTTGTGTAAAGACTGACAGGCAACTAGAATTCTACATTTACACACCAAAAAGTCCAAACATACAGTCCTTATGCAGGAATATTTCCCATTACTAATCATCAAATTAAGGCACACACCTACTATAACCCATTTATATGTAGTAATCCACCCATCCCATTTTTTGCTTATGTTCAGCTTAGCTACCTGATCTCTGCCTTAACATGCAATTTATGTCCAGGATTCAGCTCCTCTATATTTGGGAGGCAGGTCTCATCATTAGTTCCTTGATTAATAATAGCACTGTTTGAGTAGAATTCAGAAATGTCATTTTGCTACATATTGAATTTAATCTTAGAGCCATGATATGCCTAAAAGTGGATCAACACAAAGAAATACAAATATAAATGTACATACACATAAATAATACTAAGCTGTTTAAACAGAATGCCTAATCTGTCTCTTCTCCATGGAGAATCCAGGTAGATCTTGCCATACCTTGGCTCAAAACTTTAAATTAAAGCCAGAGTCCTTACAGTGGCCTACAGGACCACGTGAAATTTATCCTCCTGCCGCAGGGCCTTTTCAGCTGCTCCCTGCATCAGTCTTTCCCCAGAGAACCACAGGACTCAAGGTCTCCCTTCATTTAGGTCTCTGCTCAAATGTCCGCTTACCTTTGTAGCCCCTCCAATCCAGCATGGCACCCCCATCACTCTCTAGTTCTTGCCTGTGTTTTGTTTTGTTCATCTGATGGATTACTTATTCATATGTCTCTCTCTCTCCCTTCCTGTACCCTTCACTGGAATGTTAGCTCCATGACAGAAGTGACCTTGTTTGTCCTTTTCGCTTTTTTTTTTTTTTTAATAGATTTCCCAGGTTTGGTTAACAGCTCACAAAGGTAACTTGGAACCCTTGCAGTAGGGATGTCTTGGATTTAATTAACCATTATCTGGTTTGTTCTCTCTCCCATGCATGCATTTGGCTTGTCTTTTGAGCTATTTTTTTGTTTTTCGTTTTTCTAATTTATTTATTTTTGACTGTGTTGGGTCGTTGTTGCTGCGCGCGGGCTTTCTCTAGTTGCGGTGAGCGGGGGCTACTCTTTGTTGCTGTGCAAGGGCTTCTCATTGTGGTGGCTTCTCTTGCTGCAGAGCACAGGCTCTAGGTGCAGGGGCTTCAGTAGCTGTGGCAAGCAGGCTCAGTAGTTGTGGTGCACGGGCTTAGTTGCTCCATGGTATGTAGGATCTTCCCGGACCAGGGCTCGAACCCGTGTCCCCAGCATTGGCAGGCAGACTCTTAACCACTGTGCCACCAGGGAAGCCCTCCTTTTCACTTTTATACACCATCCCCATCCCTACAAGATAGTGTCTTCCATTCCTTACATGCCTAGTACATGATAAGCCCTGGATACTGAGTGAATGAAAAAAAAATTATCAATAAATGATTGAACGTTGCTTGCCTAAACCAAGATACTATCAAGATCCCTGCTATGGTCTGAATGTTTGTTTCCCCCTGAAAGTCTTACGTTGACATCCTAATGCTTAATATGATGGTATTAAGAGGCAGGGCATTTGGGAGGTGCTTAGGTCACGGGGGTGGAGTCCTCACTAATGTGATTAATTTCTCGTAAAAAAGACCTCCAATGATCTCTCACCCCTTTCACCATGCCAGGACGCACTTGAGAGTATGTCTGTGCAACCCAGAAGAGGGCCTGAACCCAATCAGGCTGGCACCCTGATCTCAGACTTCCAAGAACTGTGAGAAATAATATCTCTGGGTGGGTTTTTTATGTTTAATTTTAAAATTTTTATACAATTTTTAAAGGTTACACTCCATTTTCAGTTATTACAAAATATTGGCTATATTCCCCATGTTGTACAATCCTTGAGACTATCTCACACCCAATAGTTTGCACCTCCCATTCGCCCCCCCGACATCCCCGCCCACACTGGAAACGACTAGTTTGTTCTCTGTATCTGTGAGTCTGCTGCTTCTTTTTTTTTTTCCAAACAACAGACGTTTATTTTTTCATAGTTCTGGAGGCTGAAAGTCCAAGGTCAGGGTATCAGCATGGTTAGGTCTGGTGAGAACTCTCTTTCTGGCTTGCACGTTGCTTCTTTATTGTTATATTCCCTATTTTGTTGTAAACTGGTGCAGCCACCGTGGAAAACAGTATGGAGGTTTCTCAAAAAACTAAAAGCAGAACTACCATATGACCCAGCAATTCCACCCCTGGGTATATATCCAAAGACAACAAAAACGCTAATTTGAAAAAATAAACACACCCCTTTGTTCATAGCAGCACTATTCAAGATAGCCAAGACATGGAAACAACCTAAATGTCCATCAGCAGAGTAATGGATAAAGAAGATATGGTACATATACAGTGGAATACTACTCAGCCATAAAAAAGAAGGAAATTTGGCCATTTGCAGCAATATGGATGGCCTTGGAGGGCATTGTGCTAAGTGAAATAAGTCAGACAGAGAAAGACAAATACTGTATGATATCACTTATATGTGGAATCTCTAGGGTTTTTTTAAAGCCACTAGTTTGTGATATTTTTGTTACGGCAGCCAGAACAGACCAAGATAATCCCTCTGTGTTATTTCTCAAATAGCCACATTTTGGTAAGGGAACCATAACTTCTCATGAGCCACTATGTCTGTCTAAAGCTGTGCTGTCTGTTATAGCAGCCATAAGCCACAGGTGGCTATTGAGCACTTAAAATCTGCCAAGTCTGACTGCAATGTGCTGTTAAGTGTAAATGACACACTGGATTTCAAAGACTAAAAGAAGACTATAAAATATCCCAATAATTTTAATTTTATCCCATAAATAATTTTAATGTGCATGTTGAAATGGTAGTATTTTATATATATTAGATTAAATAAAACGTATTATTAAAATTCATTTCACCTGTTTCTTTTCACTTCTTAAGTGTGCTTACTAGAAAATTTAAAATTACATATGTGGCTCACATTTAATTTCTACTGGACAGTGCTAGGAAAGCATATCTGAAACATATTTCACCTATGTTTTAGTCTTTCATCTATTTCTTTAGCCCACTGATCTAACTCACCTTACCTACACTCAACACCAATAAGCACCTTGCAGATAAGTATACCTTGGTATAGATTATAAATAGCTATGTGTACATATCTCTGTGTAAGTTTAAGAAAGATTATACACACAGAGGGTTTCAGCTTTCTCATATGCAGCATTAGAGAGGGTTAGCTTTCAAGTGACAGGGACTAGATCATCAAAATACTGAGAATTTGGACTGTGTTTGAATTGTTGGCTGAGGCCTGCTTAGGAAAAGTTAAGGCCAGATTTGATAACTTTTATTTCTAAAGAAAGACTGAACTTGGAAGAAATCCATGAACCATGCCATAGTTCATGCAGCCATTCCTAGAAGAAAAAGAAACTCAAGATACATACTAACTGGCATGGACTGACCCAATATCTGACTTAATGTCTGCGTGGTCATGGCCAAATGTGACAGTCAAGAGTAGACACCAGAGAGAGCCAAGGAGCTTTGCATCCATTTCCAGATCCACATCTTAAGTTTGCCTTCACTGTCTCATAGCTGGACCTTCCTCGGAAGCTTTCTCGTCCTCTAAGTGGTGAATTTGAACCAAACAGAAGTTTTTCCATTTGGGAGTCCTAAGGAATCCATGCCTCACCTCCACTTTCCTTTTCTTTGGCTATGACATGGTTTGTACACACGCCCACATGACATTATACCACATACCATAGCCAAGGCCAAATTCAGTTTACACAGCGAAGAGGATTAGTTCCAACGTGCAGATAAAGATGTGTGTCCTGGCTGTCTGGTGTAAGAGCTGATAATGAACCAGACTGAAATGGAAGCTGTCACTTTGCATCGCATCAGAGCGACCTGAACCAGGTAAAGAAATTAAAAGCTCCCGGTGGCAATGGATCCCATTTGAGTCATTAGCTGCGTGGGAGGGACAGGCACCATTCAGGAGACTGGAACCAGTGGGAATCTTGGGTCCTCAGGGAATCTGCCACTAATGCTGCTTTCTGCCCCACTTCTTTTTAATGCACACCAAGTACAAATGAATTGCTATTCTTCATTTTTATTATTATTTAGGTTCAGCTACTGTGGATGGAGAAAAAAAAGTGAGACAAGGGAAGCAAGGAAGACCCAATGCATTAATCTAGCAATCAAGATAGCAAAGAAATGTTTTAACAAATGTGTATGCAAAAGTATATTTGTGTGCTCATGTGAGAGATATTATAACATAATGAATATAAAAGTGTGACTTCTTTATACTTTTGCTCTCTCTCTCTCTCTCTCTCACCCCTCTCTCTTTCTTTCTCTCTCTCTTTTGAAGCTGGCCTGTTGAAAATGAATGAGACAAGCAAACCCAGGACTGACTCTCATTTCAGGCTCAGAAATATGAAAAAAAATGTAATATATTTTTTAACAGAAAGTCTCAGAATATATGCTTCAATCTTGGATTTTCAAAAAAGGCAGCGAATCAGGCAGAAGGACGGAAGGTTACAGATTAGTACTGGTCATTGCTCAAAGAGTATGGGTTATAAATAATAGAGGAGGAAAGGGTGAAGGACACTAAAATATAACTAGGGACCCACAATGGAATAATCAAAGCAGAGAATCTAATTTCAGCTTTAAAAATACCATCTAACATTGAATTCCAACTGTATAGGAACCTTTCTGCTAACACACTGCCACAGATACAGAAGTGCCTACCCCACATGCATATGCTTCCTAAGTTTCAAGGTAGGGACATGATTTCAAGTCTAAAGGCATGGTATTTTTTTCATTTGTGAAGTGAATAACAGTATTTTCTACGGAAGTTAAAGTGCAATTAAAAAGAAAGGAAGAAATGAGAATTGTGATAAGTATTTTCATATAAGGGCCCAGGATCTATAAATATTATATAAATTATATAATATTATATGAGTTATATAATACATAGACATTTAATATTAGGGGCTTCACATGCACTTGGATTATTTTGGTAAATCAGTGTCTCCATAGGCAATCTCAACTTTGCTTTCTTCTATGCACAAATACACATACAAAGAAAATATAAAGGGACAAAAAGAAAAATTAAGCCTGACCAGAAACCTAAGGACGTATCCATACCTCTATCAATCTCCTCAATCAAAATGTATATAAATTCAACTGCTGAAGATATATCTGGCTTTACAGAGAGAGACAGGAAAACTTATCAGATCAATCTTGGCTACTATTGAGTTATTCTACGAGTCACGTGATTTGTATCCACTGCATCTTTGCAGTGGTTTTGCTATAAGACTCAGTTGTCATCAATGGGTTTTTGGTTATTGTGGTTGTTAGTGCTATTTATTTATTTATTTTATATATATATATATTTTTTAATTTTTAAAAAAATTTATTTATTATTTTTATGTTTGGCTGCATTGGGTCCTTGTTGCTGCGTGCAGGCTGTCTCTAGTAGTGGTGAGCGGAGGCTACTCTTCGTTGCGGTGCGCAGGCTTCTCACTGCAGTGGCTTCTCTTGTTGCAGAGCACGGGCTCTAGGCACGTGGGCTCAGAAGTTGTGGCTCGTGGGCTCTAGGGCACAGGCTCAGCAGTTGTGGCGCACGGGCTTAGTTGCTCTGCGGCATGTGGGATCTTCCTGGACCAGGTCTTGAACCTGTGTCCCCTGCATTGGCAGATGGATTCTTAACCACTGCGCCACCAGGGAAGCCCAGTGCTATTCATTTTTACTCTGCTTCTGTGACATGAGCCCCTAGTACCGTGCAGGAGAACATCTGAGAATTACACTCTCCAGCATGTCTCACGAGCTAGTACTGTTGTCAGCAGCATGAGGACAGTGAGAGTCTTCACACCGTCTGGGAAGTTCTTCTTAGTTATTTCAAGGTGAGTTATTTCATAAAAAGTAGAGCTGTGGATCACCAAACACTACATCTTCATTTTCATTTCTGAAAATGTGCAAAGATAAACAGAATTTCCGTATTGGTGAAAATTTACTAGCAAACTCAATTTCGTAGCATACTAGCCAAGAATTGAAGTGTTCTTTTCCACTGCCCTTATTACCCGAAGTGTTCAGACAAAACGTGCCATAGATGTTAACTCATTAATCTGCACCAGATGTGCACAAGCCTAAGTCAGGAAAAGCCTACTCTATAGATGAGGAAATGAAGGCAGAGTAAGGTCATATAGGGGTGAAGACCATTTTTGGTTTCCTACTCATGTATAGTCACATGGGTGTGCATAGATGCAATGTAATCTATATCATAGGTATGTGTCAAAATACTTATTATTAATTTACAGATTTTAAAACAAGTTACTTAATTTTTTCTTCTTGACATATGTGAAGTTGTTGAAATGTCAGTATATCTACCGTAAATTTAAAAAAAGAATAAACATCAAGGAACGCTAAAACTCTCCAAGAAATTGAGCAGTCGTTGCTATGAGGCAGTACAATCAAAATAGGTGCCTTAGAAATACCCAAGACATTCTGAAAATGAGCAAGAGATAACAGAAATGGTATTATATTTCAAATCCTGGTCAAGCCAAAAAGGACAATAAAGGAAAATCCACAAAAGTTTTGAAAATGCCCCCAAATTAACAAGCAATTGATCTTCTAATATTTGAGAAAATTGTACTTAACCAGAAGGAACTACATTTTTTAGGAGGGGAGGTTTTAATTTAGGTCCAAAGCAAAGAAAATTGAAGGTGGTTGTTTTTTTTTTTTTCCCCACAAGTATCTAATCAAACAAGTGTTCTATCTCCTACCAACTTTCTGAACACTTGATTCCTTGGTTATTAACTATGTCTGTGTTTGGGATTTTCCTATTTCTCTGACAAAGGAACCAACCATCCAGTTGTGGTCCCCAGGAGCTGGGAAATATGTATCCCTGTCACAGGAAAGCAGGCTGACAAAGAGCAAGTGCACATTACATATAGCATGACCAAACGATGGCTTCCATTGTCCAGACAATCTATTTGCATAATTTTAGCACTTATTGAGGACCTACTATGTTTGTCTGTCATCATGACGGCTGATGTATGCACATCAGCTCTCATCTGCACAATAACTGAATGTGGTTCAGTATTTACATGTGAGGAAACTTAGAGAAATTAAATATATAACTTGCCCAGATCACACAGCTCGTGCTGGTGGAACATTAAGAGGCATCTGTATATACGACCTCCCCAGTTTAGGCTTCTAGCTGAACCCCAATCAGCAATCAAGTTGAGATAGAAGTGGTCAGTTTAAAATAAAGAAAAAAGAAAACAGAGCCTCGGGGAAAGGCAGTATCTCTTTGCTTCCTTAGATTCCCTCCCCTCTCCCAGTTTAACGTACATTTCAAGCTCTCTCGTTAAAGCTACTTTGCCTGCTTATTCTTCAGGGGACCTTGTGCTAAATACTTTACAAACTTTCACACAGTGGACTATGAATGTGCCCATTCAAGTGCCAGGCAAACTGAGTCTCTTTAGAGGTTAGCTTGCACCAGGACCCAGTGTGGGCGGCGGAGCTAGCTTCTGAGTGGAGCTCTGCCTGCTCCAGGGCATGTGCTTTTCCCACTAGGTCACGCTGCTCCCCGTGCTGTGCCCAAGTTCCAGTACTTGAAAACCCTATGAATTGTATAAATTAGCCACATTCTAAACACACAAGGGAAGTTCATGACTTAGAAGGAGGTTGCGGTACAACTTTCAGGACGTGTAGGATCTTTCTGCAAAATATATGTACTCTACACATTTCTTAAAACAGACATTTGCCAAAAGGCTCAAATGACAGGCTTAAGATTCCATTACAAATGAGGCAGGAAAATGGCAATGGAATCAGATCACTTACCCTCAGGATATCATCAGTGATCACCACCACTACCTAAACCTGACTGTTAAATATGTATCTATATGGCACCACATGAGCTAAGTTAATGCACATTAAACTTTTCCTCTTGGGTGGACATATGAACTTTTGACCAAAGATACACTAGCCCAATGCATAAACTAAATAAGAAAACAGCAAACATATTATCAATATAAGGTAATGAATGAGGAAGAATAATAAGTACACGTTTCAACAGAGAAACATTGACCAATCTTTCCTAACCAGTTGGGAAAATCATTTATAAATTACCAGCCTTAACTAGGCCACTTAGCAAAGAATTCTGGTGAGAGACAGACAAGTCTGGGTGAGAGAAAACCTTTGACAATGAAAGCCAGCCTCTACTGAGGCTTTTCTCTCTGCTATGAACTGAACTGGGAAATGTGTAACAGGGATCATCACATTTAATCCTGGAAAGAATCATATGAGGATGATATTATCATTTTAACAAATGAGGAAATCGAGGTTCACAAAGGATAAGTAACTTGCCCAAGTGTATCTATCCATCTATCTCTCTACCTACCTATCTATCTACCTATCAGTGAAACAGAAGTTTTACAGAACAGTAACTGCCCTTACTTATATTCTTTGCATACCGACATTTTTCCCCTATGGATCATGGTTAAAAAAACATTTTAAAGGGATTGAAAAAATAGCTAAGTAGCCTAGAGGAATCTTGCAAGTTGGCTAGAAATTCTGTCGAGCAAAATTTCTCTAGTTGATGTAATCCTCACCACTCTTGGCACTCCTGTATCAGATTCTACTGGGGATGAGGCTTTTGAAAAGTACAGTGAAAGGGATAGGGTTTCTATTAAGGAAGCAATATGAAACTGTGCGGTGTTTCTCAAATATGAGTCACAAATATTCTACTCCATTCCATAATGTTCTGCACTATTCTATTTCATTCCATTTTTTAAAATAAATGCTGTCATTAATCCACGTAGATTGATTTCAAGACTCTGGATGAAAATCAACATTTTAAAAATGAAACAGGAAGAATGGGATAGAAATATTTTTAATACAAGAGGTACCTTGCTGAGTTGAGTCAATAAATTAGAAAATCTGGGTGTCTCTCCATCTATTTCTATCAAGAATAGCTACCAAAAAAGAATATTTTATTGCTCAACAGATTAACATAATAGTCAGAAATATATTATGTATAATAGTGTGTTGCTTTTTATGAAAAGTATGAATTTTCATGAAAGATAGAGGTCTGCTGCATTGGCTGGGGTCTTATTCCTGTGTTGTAAGTAATTATTTTAAGTATACAGGGCATTATAAAGTCAGATATATGAAGTTCCCTATAGTACTGAATTTGTTTGATAAATATTATCATATCCATGGAATTAATGGGCTTCTGGTCAGTAAGTGGTGAGATGCTCGTCAAGCTCTTGTAGAGAAGTGCTGGTTTATCATTTCTCCTTACCACGCAGCACCTTAACTTTTATTTCACACCGTTTCAAACAGCATCAAGGAAGGGCCTTGAGCTCCCCTCCTCTAAGACCTTCAATCCATCACAGACTCCTTCCTCTTTTATGAATTTCAAGCCCTTGGTTTCAACACATTGCCTTGTATTTGAACCATTTATGACATTTATTTTTACCGACATGGAGAAATTATAGCATAAGGAACAAAAGCCACCATTAATTTATTTTAGGTCTTATATAAGAGTACTTTTTCTGTAGATCAGATTTTCAGGTTTTTAAACTCATTTTTAATTTTTACTAAAGTAATATACCAGATTTTTTTAAGTCAAGAAATACAAAGCTCATAGGAAAAACTGCTTATCCTGCTCCCTCCTTTACTCCTTAGTTCCCCTGCACATCCATATTTCTAAATATGCTCACCATTCTATTTCTTGATTTTCCTATTTTAGCCATTATTTATAGCTTTCTCATTTAGAACATGAGAACTTAGTTCTCTTTCCCGTTTTCTCTCCTCCCCTCCCCATCCTTCTTTTTGCCCCCTCCCAAAATAATGACATCACTGCCTTTGAATAAATCAGTCTTTGATGTTTACATTATATTATTATGTACTTGTCACAATTGAGATAGTGTGCAATTATTAAGTTTAATTATTTTTTTAAACTTTTTTGATAATTTATCACTGCCTTGACTATGTACTTAGTAATTCTCTATCTGCGGATCACTGTTTCCTCTCCCAAACTCTGTAAAAAGCCCTCCACATTGTTGAACATATGAGGCATCTAACAGGCATTTAAACTCTAGAGACAGCCCTGGACACCCCAGCATTCTCTTGTTCCAAACAGAACTGCCTGGTTCTCCAGGCCTTGTTTACCATCCTCCTGGAATTCCCTCCACCTCTCCCGCGTTGCAGCCCCTTATGGCTCTCAGTTCTTCTTTCTTGGTTTGTCCTTTCATTTTCATGGAGCACATCCTCCACTAACTTCCCAAGAAGCAATGTATGGGAGATGCATTTTTCAAACGCTGAACACAAGAGAATGAAAACTATCACTTACCTCATAGAATTCTAAGCATTGCTCTATTGTCTTCTAACTTCTCAAGTTAAATTGAGAAAACTAATACCATCTCAATCTTTGATATGTGCCCTTCTGTTGTTGCTGAAAATGTTTAGAATGTTCTAAAATTTCATAATTCCATGATCTTTTGTCATTCTTTATATTCAAGGTATGTAGCAGGCTTTTTGATCTTTTTATCTAGAAGCTCATGTCCTTCATTTATGGGAAACTGTTTTGTGCTATTTCTCTGATAATTTCCTCCCTTCCATTTTCTGCATCATTCTTCTACTACTCCTATTAGATAGTGAATTTCCTAGTTCTACCCTCTAATTTTCAACTTTTCTATCCTATGTTCAATCTCTGTATTTTTCTGAAAATGACTGATGGATTTCAATTATCTCTTCCAAACCTTCTATTGAATTTTTTATTTCTGCTACCTTATTTTTTTTTATTTCCAAAAGCTCTCTCTTGATCTCTGAATATCCTTTTTCTGTAGCATCCTTCTCTTGTTTCATAATTGTAGTATCTTAGGTTGCTGAGGGGATTATTCTTTTCTTCAAGTTTTATCTTATTCTGTGCATTGCTTCTATTTTTCCAGAGTTCCTCCTCCAAAGCCTATTTCTTTAGTATCTGTCTTTCATATTGTAGGTTTTCCTCAAATAGTAGGTAATCCTTGGGTATAAAAAGTAGGGCAATAAAACTCTGATTGGACCTTCTATGCATTGGTGGATTTTATCGACTTATGACTTATTAGGCTTGAGAATCAGTCATTTGCTGAGGAACACTCAATGTGGGTCTCTTCCACTGGACCATACCATTTCTCTAGAGAAGATTCCTCTAATTTTCTGTTTGAGGGAGAATGTGGTGGTGGTGATGGTGGTATAAGGGGGTAAGACAAACCACCAGTGTTCTAGGGGCTGAGCAGGGAATGGGAATCGAGTGTCCAACTTCTGTACGTCTCGGCAAAGGCACTGCGTCTTTGCCTTTGTCTTCAGACCTCTGGGTTGCCCCCTTGTTGGTCTGGGTGTCCCTGACACTGGAACCTCTCTGTTTCAGTTTCCCCAGAGAGTGCTGTCTCCATTGGGTCAGGGAGAATCACGCACCTTCTAATGGGGATGCAGAAAAGGTCTTGGAGCTCTAACTGCTCTTTATAAGATTTCAACCAATCCTCTTGTTTCCCTGACACAACCTGTGCAGAGAGACTAGGTATCCCCAGTTCCGGAGAGGACCAGGAGCTCTGGTGTGTGGACTGGCTGCCCTCCTGTGGGCAGCAAGGGCTCACCTCTCTCTATTCAGTTACATCAGTTATTACTCATCCATTTCCCCTCTTCTAAAAGCTTGTTGACATATCCTGTTCAGGACCATCTCTTCCCTGCTCCTCTTTATACCTTTTAAAAATCCTTTGTGGTTATGATTATTGTGTTTGGGTTGTGAGTAGAGAGAAATGCATGTGTTCAATTTCCTATGTTTAACCAAAAGTCTGCTATGGTGTTTTTATTTGCTTTTGTTTGTTTGTTTGTTTAATCTCTCCCCTGGGGGGGTATCAATTTAGGACTTGGTTTCCTGGGGAGGATAATTTGGTAACTCAAGTTTGTCCTTCCTTGTAAGTCATTTATGTTTACTTCTCTGCTGCTCCACACCCCAAGCTCAAGCTTTCAGCAACTACACAGATTTATTATCATAAGAATTTATTATATAACAAGTGAAGTAATAGTTTATTTGCTATTAAGTAATTTTCTGGGTACACACTGCTGAATTCTCTTGAAACAAGCCTATCTTTCAAAATGCACAAAATTGATATGTGACTGAATATATGGGCCTCCTGGCAGTAATTCACTTCAAAAAGGGAGTTTTCTCAAGTTGAACATACAAATAAGAAGGTAACCACAGCCTAATGTCATTTCAGAGAAATCAGAATGGAGCTTAATTCACCCCTGGACCTCTACAACTCCTTCCTAAAATTCTATTTCTAGTTGTTAATTTTTTTGGGGGGGGCCTAAGACTTTTTCTCCTTGATGTGCAAATATTCTTAGGAGGTGTCATAAAAATATGGGTGCAAATGAAAAATCTGAAGATTTTTACTTGGAGGGAGATTATCAAGGTACCTGACACTGGAGGGAAGAGGTAAAGATGTTCTGGAAAAAGAGAAGGGCTTAGGGCTGTGGAGAGTGAAAAGCACCAAACATCCAGTTAGAGTGCTTATTCAGACCAGCAGTTTAGTGGCTAAGAGAAGGGCTTTGGGGACTAGAGGGACCTGGGTTCAAATGCTACTTTCCTCATTTATTGGTTTTATTTGTTTGTTTTGTTTCATTTTTTGGTTTTCAGTTTTTTAGTTATACTCAGATCTTTATTTTAAAAATCCAATCTGCCAACTTAGTGTTTTCCACCAATTTGGGAAGCAGAAACCTTCACAGGCCTCACAATCTTTGCTTAGGGGCTGCCTTTGTGGGAACCTTTGCAGCAGCCATTGCCGTCTTTTTAGATGCTTGCATAGCCTTTTTGCTTCCTTGGCAGCCCTGATAGCTTGTTCTCATTGAGCCTTCCTAACTTGGGTTTCTGATTCCTCCTGGCCATTATATCAGCAAGAGATGCACCAGTTATGGTCCTCTGGAATTTAACTGCACAGCAGGTTCTGTTCTCATTTACGGGTTGTGTAATATTAAACAGCCCATCTCTTCATTTTCTCATCTGCAAAACAGCTTGTTCTCATTGAGCCTTCCTAACTTGGGTTTCTGATTCCTCCTGGCCATTATATCAGCAAGAGAGGCACCAGTTATGGCCCTCTGGAATTTAACTGCACAGCAGGTTCTGTTCTCATTTATGGGTTGTGTAATATTAAACAGCCCATCTCTTCATTTTCTCATCTGCAAAACAGGGATGACATCCACTTCAAAGAGTCACGGTATTAAATGAGGTTATATAAGTAAAGTGCTTAGCAAAGTGCCGGGCACCTCATAAATGCTCAGTAAACAATAAATGCTCAATAAATAAAATGATAGCAATAATGATAATAATAACTCGCTTCCCACATTGAACTAGAGCTAGCTCTGAGTGTCTCAGTAACAAAGATAATACCCAGGTGCAGATCTGCTGAGTAGATGTGCCCCCATTCACTGTAAGACAGTGCACGAGTTACTTAACCTCAGAGCAATCTCTTACTGTCTCATATGTAAAGGGGAACAAGTGCTCAGAGTTGCATTTGGCCTATAATCAAATAAATGCTTCCATAATCCAGGTAAGGACAACTACTGCTAGAGCTACATACCTACATTATACAAAGAGAAGGTACCTTTTTAGAAAAGAGATCTTTCTTCGTTTATTCAATACTTTTGCCACATGCTCTCATTCTTCTCCATGTTAAAAATTGTGGCATCTGAAGATGTGGTGTATATATATATACCATGGACTATTACTCAGCCATAAAAAAGAATGAAATAGTGCCATTTGCAGCAACGTGGATGGACCTACAGATTATCATACTTAGTGAAGTAAGCCAGACAGAGAAAGACAAATATCATATGATATCGCTTTTATGTGGAATCTAAAAATATGGTACAAATGAACTTATTTACAAAACAGAAACAGACTCACAGACTTAGAAAACTAACTTATGGTTACCGCTGGGGAAAAGTGGGGGAGGAATAAGTGAGGAGTTTGGGATTAACATAAACACACTACTGCATGTAAAATAGATAACCAGCAAGAACCTACTGTATAGCACAGGGAACTATACTCAGTATTTTGTAATAAGCTATCAGGGAAAAGAATCTGAAAAACTATATATATATGTATAACTGAATCACTTTGCTGTACACCTGAAACTAACACAACATTGTAAAGCAACTATACTTCAATTTTTTAAAAAATGGTGGCATTTGGAAAACAAACAAGCCTGACACCTGAGTTCAGGGAGCTTCAACTTGATCAACAACTACATTTCCTCAAAACACAACTTGATTTCTGTCTCGGTAAATACAGAAAAGTTTTTCCCTCTCACTTCTAAGATTTCCGTGTGGATTAAGCAAGCCCTGGTCTAGCTGTTACAGACGCGAAATCTCGGTGGGAGGTGGAGGAGCAGACTCTACAGAGGTGCGGGGAGAGACTTCTAACTGGTGCTGCCTCTTTGGAGTCCCAAATATTGGAAAACAAGGAGCGGAGGAGGAATGAAAAGAAAGGTAAATTGAAGACACATTGAAAAGGCTTTGAAGGTTTCGAGGAAAGCTGAGATTTAATAAGAGGATGAAAAGAAGTTGAAGTTTATCAAGAAGAAAGATAGGGTGTCTTATCACACCTCCTGACACCTCCCCACATAATAGCTAAGATCTGAAGAATGTTGGACAGAAAGTCAGGAGACCTCGGTTGGGTCTGGCTTCCCCTCAGTGGCTGCACAGTCATGAGATCCAATCTGGTCTCATAGTTCTTGTCTGTGAATGAAGAGTAAGGCCAACAATCCTGAAGGTTTGCTTTCCATGTCTACCTGATACTGGGGGTATCTCTTCTCTCTTTTCACAACAGGGAACATAAACTGTTAATTACATGTATTTTATGTGACTACTAATATGTCACGTATTTTAGCCACCTAAATCGCTATAATTTATACCTGGGTAAATCAAAGGAGTACAGGCATATAACTCAAATACAAATATACACACGTCTATCTACCTAGCTATCTGCATATGTATTCACATAATAAGTATTTAAGTAATTTGTTACATATCTTCTATAAAATTTAAAATTCCTCTTCAGCTAAGATACATTGGGAATTTCTCCAATTAGCAACACAGCATTCATGGCACAAAAAAATTATTATTAAACATTAAAGGACAATAATCTTCATTTGCTGTAAGGTTTAATAACTTCATTTTAATAGCATAAAAACTGTAATTCGGCATCTTGCCAACAACATTTTTTTAATGAAATTCTTTGCCTTTAATACCATCAAAAATCAGTTCTATCTCCTTTTTTTTCCAGAAAAATCACCTTTTTGGTAACTTGAGGTGATTATTTCCATGTGAATGATACTGTTTATCTGCACTTTCCCCACATTTGACCTTATTTCTTCTAAGAAATACGGAATATTGCTTTGGGCCTTTGAAAGGCAGGGGTCTGGAGGAAGTTTCTATTAGAATAATCTCCACCTAAAGAGGCTTTAAGACTCACCTATCCATTGACCCATGAAGGGTACATGCTAAATTCCTACAGTCAAATATTAATTCTAACCCTTCAGAATAGATTAATGAGCTTACCTCTTATTTAAATCACTCTAAGACGGATAAGATTTTTACTATCAGATGAAAGGTGATAATCATGACCACCGCCACGATCACCATCACTTGGCTGTTCATGATGACAAAAGTGACAAAGAAATTTGGCTTCACCCAATCACTTCCTCTGTAATGTTTATTTGTGTGTGTGTGTGTGTGTGAGAGAGAGAGAGAGAGAGAGAGAGAGAGAGAGAGAGAGAGGGAGGGAGGGAGAGATACAGGCATTTTTCTATGCAATTTCATGTCCATATTCAATATATGTTTACCTACATACTGAGGCATTCATGCATTTTCTGTAGAACTTATAGTCTAGCATCCTGGTGGACCCCAAATTAGCATTTTATTAAACTTTTTCTTAAGACGTACAATCCACTGACCACTATATATCAAAAGTATTCTGGGGACCGAGCCAGAGGGACATTTTCCTGGAATTTTTTTTCCTAATAATGGGTACTTGTGCTCCATTCTCTACACTTGGTCACCTTCAGTCAGCCTGTGACCAACCATGATGCACCATGCTGGAAGCAAACATGTTTTGGTGAATCTCCATTATAAGCTTATTTCACAGATGATTTTGATCTAGGGTGGATTTTATTGAAATGAGGCACTTTCTTAGGTTATAGAAAGTAGAGATGAACTGTTTCTAAGGTCCAGTCCCTGAATAGCAAATTTGCAATGAAAAGAAACAAATCTAGGATGAGAGATGCAATAATATCACAGCCAGTTTGCCCTCAATTTCTACCTCATTTGTGAGTTGACTGGGGAAGTAGCCAGGTCATTTTATCTTGACTCACTTAAGCTCTTGTTTCCTTTCTATAACTTTAAGAAAAATCTTCTATTCTCTCCTTGAATATTCTCCTCCCTTTTTATTCTGATTGAGGAGAAAACATGAGCTAAATTTTCCCCTTAATGGGCTGCCTCAAAGAGTAGCCTGGGCTGATGCAGCCATGAACCTCTGAGATAGTAACTCTTAGCCCAGGGAAAGATTATTTGGTGGTGTCTTTTTTTAATCCTAGCAAATGTTACCTATTCATTTCACTTAAAGTTGTGTCTCTTTTCTATTCCCGATGCTTAAAAAATTAAATTAAATTGAAACTAAACCAAGAGCACATTCTCTCTGCTTTCATTGTTTTGCAAACCATGGTGATATAAGTTTTGTAAAATGGGTACCAAGAGACACGTTCCCGAATTTAAATTCAAGACAATGATAGACTTCAAAAGTTTTCCCCATGTTTCTTTTTATTTCTTGTGTTTCTTTGTAATTTATATCCCAAACTGGCTCAAGGATAAAACTAGGATATTCATGTGAGTTTTCTGATCCCTGGAAATAATTTTTTTCCCTGTAAGAATAAAATCAAAATTTAAAAATTTCAACTGCCTTGTAATATCAAGAATAGTTAATTAGGGGGTTAAAAATATAAACATCTAATCCATAATAGATTAAGATGGCAGTATCTTTTCTCTGGGGAAAAGGAACTTTAGAATTTTGATTAGCATTGCTATTCAACACAGATCTTTTCAATATCTAGTTATTATATAGCTACATGACAAATATAATTAATATTCCAGAGTGCCAGTCAAGATTCATTTCTGTTCATTTGATCTATGAACTTTTTCAAGTAAAACACTGATTTGGGGGGATGATTGGCCGCTGGAGGGTATAATGTATTTTAAAAGTAGAAGAAAACCACCCAATTCTCATGCCCTATGCAATTCCATGTGGATACTTATTGAAATAACTTGAAATACCAGTGGCAACTCAGTTTAAACATTATTTTTGAATGTTTCTTCTCTGCCCTGCCCATTTTTTTAGCTGTAAAATAACTGTATTGAGAAATGAATGGGCAAAGAAGGAATCTGTTATCAAGCATAGGACATCATATAAGCATACAATATGTCATCTACTATTAATAGATGACAAGGCTTATGTGCTATGTACTATCTCCAATACACAGAAACATTTTTGTTATAGAGAATACATCTTTGTAGAGGGATTTTTTTTCAGTGTGATTTTACCGGAATTCATTTACTTAAAAGTCATATATGATCACACGTATACTTCACCTATCACATTTGAAAGACTAATTTCAATTTTTAACTTTCTGAACCAACATGTTCAGCCAGTTTTCAAATGAGCCAGCACAGCTGCAAGGACTGGCTCCCGCTTTGGGTTTAATACACAAGTGAGAAGTCAGGTGACTCACCGAATTGCAGAATTGGAAAGGTGACCACAAAGGTCATCTGAATCCCATCTATAACCACCCTCAGCTCTGCTTGGGGACTTCTAATGATAAGGACATCATCACCTCTTTAGGAGACACATTTTAATTTTGGACAGTTCTTGTTATTAGATAATTCTTCTTACGCTGTGCCAAATCCACCTCCCTACAAATCCACTGGGATTTGTTAAACCTTCTGAAACCACCCAGAATAAGCCCAGTCTTTCTCCAACCTTTTAAAAAAACCTTCTGATATGTGTAGACCTCTCCCATGGCCTTCTAAGTTTTCATTACTGTAGGTTGACTTTTCTTTCATTATTCAGTCCTTGTGTGATGTGATTGTGAATCCTTTTCTCTTCCAGGGCACTCTCACCTGAACATGCTACGGTCCTTCACTTTCTAAACAGGGTGGCATCTAAAACGGACTGTTCTTCATTTTAAGAGCATACCATGTATGTCATTTTGGTCTATTTACATATACCTATACATCTATGTTTAAATCTGTAGCTATATCTAATCTATTTAAGTATATATGACTATAATGCAGCTATGGAATATAATAGGTAACATCCATGATTTTAATATTTCTTAACTTCCTTGTGCAGAGAAACATTAACCTAAAACACTAAATGATTGGGTAGAAGGCTATATTGGTCTAAACTTGCTATAATTTCACTTTAATTTTGCTATCCAGAGAAATCTAATACTACGAGTAATTTATAAACAGCTTCTTCTCTTAAGAAAAAAAATAATAAATTGGTATTGAATACAAAATACTACTACAGTAATCCTTTCTAAAAGTCTTCATGATGCTTCTCATGGTTCTTCATAAAACCTCTTAACCTCTTTGTGGGTCCCCACACACCTAAAGCTAATATGTTGGGAACCAAGATGCAGAGTTTTTCAGACTTGTTTTTAGAACTAATAATATCCAATTAACTGTGTGCTGGTAAAAGCTTAATGACCAGCTCTCTGGGGAAAAAAAGTATGCAAATATATGCATACATACATTTATTATACACAGAAAGAACTGTAACACGGCTTACAAATATGTAGAACAAAATATGCAAAACTATTTATTCAAAATTCTGTAAACCTGTAACTGTGATTTACTATTTCTCACAAAGTCTACTGTGAGTTTCCATTACTAAAAATGGTGTTACAAAATCAGACTACAAATACATGTTCCAGTACTCTTTTTTCACCAAAAACTCATTCATGCCATTGACAAACATGCTGACTAAATGTTGGTTGATATTTTCATTTATGTTAACAAGTAAGATGAAAGTGAAATAATGAAGATGCAGGTCAGAACTTTACCTGTTTGTCAATGACATAGTGATTTCCTTGTAGAATCATATAATATTTTTTGAATATTGGAAGAGTATTTCTTCATTTCTTTGCACTATTCACAATATAACACCTATAGAGACAACACACTTTTAAGTTTAATCTACATTATACTTAAAATCACTTTCTCAAGTCTAGACAGTCAACAAGACAATAAATGAAGTCCTGACTTTTAGCATCTGCTGACTCCGTGGTATAAATACTCTCTCCAGAATAAATACTCTCTCCAGTTTCAACACGATGTCACTGAATGCAGAGTTTGGAAAAGATACACTATATCATCATCTAGTATTTCCACCAGGCAGATAGATATAAATAACCCCAAGAACGTAATTTAAAAAGTGTAGCAAAATATTTAGGAAGTAATAAGTTTTGAGTATGTATTATCTTTGTTCTTTATTATAATTTATATACTTATAGGATTATATAATTTAATTCTTAACAGTGGCTGTTTAACAACTGGCTCACAAAATTCCTGAAAATATAACAGTTGTCTCTCACAGACCAGCATGAGCTGGCTCCAATACACCACTAGAGACAGATCTGGACAGATACTCAATTTTTCAAAGCCTACCTTGATCTACTACACTTCTTTCTGAGTACTGAAATCATTGGACTCAAATTGGAAACATTATTAAATTTTAAAGCTAAAAATAACTTAATTAGTAATGCCACTCATATGATTTATATTTCCTACTGTGTAACAGATGTGCCAGAACTATGTGTCTAATATTTATTCTAAGTCATTAAAATACAGTATAGATTACTCTACCCAACTTAACAATTCTTTTTACCAATCCTCTAAAAATACTGGAAGCTCATCCATAAGAACTCAGGTTGCTTCTGAGCAGATGGAGAGAATGTCTCATCACATCCATGGTCACATTTTGTTCATATTCATCAGGCGGAATTTATTCCTTTCCAATACCAAATCAGGCCAGCTATTAATGCCCTGGATTAACACCAATAAACACAAATGTGACAATTTCACACCTCTTAGTGAGTATTAAAATGCTAGTAATTGTATACAGAATTACTGTCACTTCATTCAGAAAGTAATAAGCAACAGTAAAATCAGGAAACCAAACACACACAAAAACTAAAAGCTCCCAGGAAGTAATTTTTGCATATAATTGTATTCTTCAAATTTTCTTCTAGTTTTGATTGTGAAGTTCTTCTACTAATCCTTCAAAAGAAGATACACTTTTTGTTGCAAATTACTGCCTAGAAGATCTGAAGAGTACATACAACTCTATGTGTTCATGAATATTCAATACAGAAACCTCTCCGCTTATAGATTTTTGGGGGTTGATGATTTTGTTTTATTTTTATCTAGAAAGCAAACATTGAAACAAAAGTCTGTGGATAGCTGCTAAAGACTCACCTCATATGGTTATTGTGAAAATAAGAAAAAAATTCATTTGGGGGGACATATTTATTTTATTTCATAATTTCTCTAAGCAAGTGAAAGCATCTCCAGGAAAGATTTCCTCAGTATACCACAGCTGGAAAGTGCCTAGGCTGGAAGAATATGATAATATATCTGGGGACATGGCACAGGGTACCCAGAGCTTCCCCTGGATCAGTTGTCAGAGGATCAACAGGGTGATATGCCGCTCTGTCTGGATGGTGGGCGCCCACTGCCATGAACTATCCAGCTGAAGGCTGAGGAACTGAATAGGGTTGGCCCCTGATGACTTACACTCCAGATGCCCAGCCAAATCTCAACCAGCAACCAGGCTAGGATAGAAGTGGGGATTATTAAAGGAGGGGGAAAAGGGAAAGAGACTTTAAGAAAACAACCAAAGGAAGCATCTCAGGTTCCTCAGACCCTCAACCACGTATACACTATATACACTACATGCCAAGATGATACCAAGCGCTTTAACTCCTTCAGCTATCACAATCACCACCTGAGGCGGGGACTATGGCGATCCTCATGTTACAGATGAGGGTCACAAATGTTACAGAACAGCTAAGTGGCAAAGCTGGGGAACTGAGCCTCCTTGAGACCAGTTCCAGAATCACAGTCATATTCCATTGTGCTGAAACCATCTGTCCCTACAGATTATACTCTACTCTTTTGATCTTGCTTGGTGCTCTGAGAGGCTGCCCTACATGGACTACATCAAAATCTTTCTTTCCGTCTGGTTTCCAGTTGGGTGTTGTCAATGCAGGGAGGGAAGAGAATAAAATTGGGATATTTAGTACCTTGCCTCCCTTGTGGGGTCTTGGAACAGCCGCATCCCCCACCAGAGGTGGTCCTTTCCAAATAACACTCTCTTTCAGGGTTGTTGTATCTGTCCTTTCCTTCACCCTTTCAGGGTAACTTTATCCTTTCAGGAAAGGGCCAGAGTATTGGTCCAAGGGTGAGGAGGTCCAAGGGTCCAAGAGTGATCAGGGCACGTCTTACTAAGTACATTTCTGAGTACATTTCTACTAGCCTTTGTACTTCTCTACATTCTATCCAAACTTTTGTTAAGTAGTACCATTACTAAACTTGCCCCAGGTTACCTAACTTGACCCTGCCATCTCTTTCCTGCCAGGATCCTGATGAAAATAGCTACTATATTATTCTGCCATGTATAAATGATTGTTGGTCCTTAGATAACCAGCCAACTCAAAAGAAAACATTTTCCCATCATACTTTTAACATGTTTGATTTGCTCTATCTAGCAAAGTCTATGGAAGTTTATAAATATGGGAAATTTAATACTGATGTCTTTTTATATAAAGAGCTCACAAAAAGCAATAACAAAAATGATGGATTCCCCAGTAGTAGTCAAGACCAGGCAATTCACAGAGGAATTACCAATAACCAAAAATAACAAAAAGAAGATTTAAGCTGGATTAGTAATCAAAGAAATGTAAAGTAAAAAAGATATCATTTCTCACCTTTCAAATTATCCAAGACAAAGATAAAAATCAGGTTTATTTAAGGAATCAGAAAATGGACAGTCTCAAATACTGTTCATAGATATAAAAATTTGTATATCCTTTCTGGAGAGCCTTAAAATATGCACACCTCTTAGTCTAGTAATTCTACTTAATAAATTAATAATATTAAATTATCCTAAGGAAATGATTAAAGATGTAAACAAAATCTTATCTACAAAAGTATTCAATTTAAAAAATTGGAATCTATCTGTCCAGCAATAGATGATGGCACACACATATGATAAAATACCTCAAAGCCATTTAAGGTATTGCTATAAAAATGTTTGTTGGGGGCTTCCCTGGTGGCGCAGTGGTTGAGAATCTGCCTGCCAGTGCAGGGGACACGGGTTCGAGCCCTGGTCTGGGAGGATCCACATGCCGCGGAGCAACTAGGCCCGTGAGCCGCAACTACTGAGCCTGCGTGTCTGGAGCCTGTGCTCCGCAACAAGAGAGGCCGCGATAGTGAGAGGCCCACGCACCGCGATGAACAGTGGCCCCCGCTTGCCACAACTAGAGAAAGCCCTCACACAGAAACGGAGACCCAACACAGAAAAAATAAATTAATTAATTAATAAACTCCTACCCCCAACATCTTCTTTAAAAAAAAAAAAAAAAAAGTTTGTTGGACTTCCCTGGCCGTCCAGTGGTTAAGACTCCATGCTTCCAATGCAGGGGGTGCAGGTTCGATCCCTGCTTGGGGAACTATAAGATTCCACATCCTGTGTGACACGGCTAAAAAATTTAAAAATTAAAAAATAAAACAGGACTTCCTTGGTGGCTCAGCGGTTAAGAATCTGCCTGCCAATGCAGGGAACACAGGTTCAAGCCCTTTTCCAGAAAGATCCCACATGCCGTGGAGCAAGTAAGCCCGTGCGCCGTTAACTACTGAGCCTGCGCTCTAGAGCCCGCAAGCCACAACTACTGAGCCCGTGCACCACAACTATTGAAGTCCGCGTGCCTAGAGCCTGTGCTCTGCAATAAGAGAAGCCACTGTAATGAGAATCCCGCACACTGCAATGAAGAGTAGCCTCTGCTCACCGCAACTAGAGAAAGCCTGCATGCAGCAATGAAGACCCAACACAGCCAAAAATAAATAAATAAAATAAATAAATTTATTTTAAAAGTAAATAAATACAAAATAATAAAACAGAATTATAAATGTTTGTTTGCATAGAAAAATGTTTACTATATATAGTCCCCATACACACAAGCTAAATAAGGAAAAAGCAGACTACAACAGCATTTTATTTCAGCATTATTATAGATTACCTGCAGGTAAACATGGGGTATATCCTCTGGAACGTGGAAGCCATGTTAGGGGAGTTTGAAATTTACTTGAGTTCAATAGGAAGCCACTGCAAGGCTCTAAGTAGTGGAGAAAAAATGCTCATAACCATATAAGTGCTGTATTTCTTGAAGTCTATCAGCCACATCCTGATAAACACCTACCTGGAATTTCTGCAAGTAGAAATACTTTGAAAATGCTAACTTATACAGCCATCATTGTCACTACTAAAGAAAGCCTGGGAGTAGTAGAGGTTTAGCTTGTAGACACACCTGGAAATCTACTTTAAGTTCTTTTAACTGGATTTAAAGGAAGTGTTTCTGTAAGGAGTTCTGTAGACCAGTATCTCCTACTGCATATTTGCGCCACATGCCACAACCTACAGAGAATGGTTACAAGCACCAAGCTCATTTTCCCACGGTCCCCTACTCCCCCTTGCCATCCAGGTGCCTTCACTGACAGCCCCGTGTGTGAAGGCTGGCAACCAGCAGAGTTCTATCTTGGCTTCTCACGTATTCCGTGGGGGAAAGGAGGGCTGGAGGGTACTGATCCAAGGAAAACAAGATTCTGGGATAGAATTCTTATAATACTGAAAAGAATTTGGAATTCAGTTCATGACTTCTTCAGTTACTAAAAACCTCTTGGTCTGGCCACCATTCAAACAATATACAGTAGTTGCACACGTTTTAATTTGCTGAGTCCATACGTAGAATAACCACAGCTAATAAGAGTTTCAGTGTATTTTCTTGCTCCCTCAATTTCCTCAACAGAGTCAGAAAGAACCTTAGGCTTCATTTATATCTCCATCTGTCTAAAGCACAGAATACTCATTCTTGCTTCTGATGACCCTTTTTTATAGAAATTATGAGACAGGAGAAAATGTGGAATCAACTTTTATAAGAATTCAAGGTGCCTGAAGAGGAAGTATACTAGACATAACCAGAAAAAATTGAGGTAAAACCCCTCAAATGTAGAATTTATTTAATTGTTAAATGCGTTTAGAAAATTGTGGTACAGACGATTTTCTTCTAAATGACAACAGTTACACGAAATGACTTCAAACATACCAACTTTCTTTCACCAGCTCATCCTTCTTTAGAATGTCTAGTGGTAGACATAAAGGCTCAGAAATGGCTTACTGTAACTGAAATTTCTGTCTGTTATTACCAAAGAGAAATGTATTGAACTTAATATGTTAGGTTTGGGAAATCTATTTTCATTTGCTGTAACCAATGGTCTGTCGTAAGTGTGGACATAGTGGTCTTCCAGATTCTATCTTCCATCTACCCCTGACACCCTAAGATGAGACTTCCTTTATTTTTTTCATGTTTATAAAGATCCAGTTTCCAAAATCTAAACTAAACCTCTAAGTCTCTATGAGAAAAATGAAAGTGATAAAAGTAAGGTAAGTTTCAGTAGGAATAAACACACAAATATCTAGAAGATATTGAGCTATGCTCATTAAATGGTTAAGTTACCCCCTGTTTAACCTTGCCTCAAACAAGGTCTTTTGATTCATTAGGAATATTTGTTCACTAAGTAAGAGGACAGTGCCTCCAAAATGCATTTATTTATTTTAATTTATCAGAGAGAAAAAAAAATAGATGTGCAGAAATAATATTGCCTTTGTGGTGGTTCTGTAACTTGTCCACAAATTTGTTGACACTCTTCTTATCAAAAAAAGTAGAGCTTAATTCCCCTCTTCTTAAATATGAGAAAACCTTAATGACTCAATTTTAATGAACAGAAAGTGGTGGAAGTAATGCTGTTGACTTCCAAAGACAGGTTAGAAAACTCTAGTTTATGAAAGTCAGATTCCACCTGGTGTCTCTCTCCCTCTCCCTCTCTCCCTCTCTCCCTCTCTCCCTCTCTCCCTCTCTCTCTCTCTCTCTCTCTCTCTCTCTCTCTCTCTCTCTCTCTTTCATTGCTTGCCCTTGGAACTCAACCACCATACTGTGAGGAAGCGCAGGTCACATGGAGCCCAGGTCACATGGAGAAACACGTAGGTATTCCAGTCAACAGCCCTTGAAAAGGTCCCAGTCAACAGTCAGCATCAACCACCAGACATGTGAAAAAACAAGCCTTCAGACGATTCCAACCCCCAGCCTTTTAACTGCCTCAGTGGAAACCATGTGGAAGAGAAATGCACTGCCTCTACCAATCCCTTACCAAATTGAAGATCTGGGAGCAAAACAAATGTTATTGTTTAAGCCACTAGGTTTTGACGTGGGTTGTAATGCAGCAATAGATAATGAGAACAACCGTATCATTGTAACTAGAGTATGTGTACTTTAAGAATCAGTGGTACTTTATGTCCATCAACAGATGAATGGATAAAGAAGATGTGGCACATATATACAATGGAATGTTACTCGGCCGTAAAATGAAACAAAATTGAGTTACTTGTAGTGAGGTGGATGGACCTAGAGTCTGTCATACAGAGTGAAGTAAGTCAGAAAGAGAAAAACAAATACCATATGCTAACACATATATATAGAACGTACAAAAATAAAAAGGTTCTGAAGAACCTAGGGGCAGGAGAGGAATAAAGACGCAGATGTAGAGAATGGACTTGAGGACACGGGGAGGGGGAAGGGTAAGCTGGGACGAAGTGAGAGAGTGGCATGGACATATATATACTACCAAATGTAAAATAGATAGCTAGTGGGAAGCAGCCGCATAGCACAGGGAGATCAGCTCAGTGTTTTGTGACCACCTAGAGGGGTGGGATAGGGAGGGTGGGAGGGAGACACAAGAGGGCGGGGATACGGGGATATAGATTCACTTTGTTATAAAGCAGAAACTAACACACCATTGTAAAGCAATTATACTCCAATAAAGTTGTTTATAAAAAGAAAAAGAATCAGTGGTACTTTAAATCAAAATTTAGTAGAAGACACTTAGGGCTGGTAGTGGGCGCTCTGACTGGGTCCCAGACTAGGCAGGAGGAATGGAAGGCAGCTGTAGAATGTTAGCCTGCACAGTTTCCCTCAAGATCTGCCAGCTTTGCTAATTCCGAGGGCAGATTTCAGTCTCTGTGATGAAGGGTCACCTGGCCCCACCCCTTCCTCGACCAGGAACACCTAATTCTTTACTCCCATCCTATAAAGTTGTAGCTGAACAACACTCTCTCACTCTGTTCCTTTGCCCATGCTGTTTGCCCAAGGAATGGCTTCTCTGTTCTAACTTTGAGATATCAATTTTAGAAAAATGTCTTCTCTAAATGCAGCTCTGGAGATCATGAGCAGAACCAGCATAAGAGTTCTTCAGTTGCAGGTAACATGAACTTTGTCTTTTTAAAAATTTTTATTGAAATACAGTTGACTTACAATGTTGTGTTAGTTTGAGGTGTACGGCAAAGTGATTCATTGATTCAGTTCAGCAAAGTGATTTTTATATATATATATATATATATATATATATATATAGAAAGATTATTCATATATATTTAGAAAGAAAATATATGTATACATATTTTCTTTTTTAGATTCTTTTCCATTATAGGTTATTAGAAGATATTGAGGGGCTTCCCTGGTGGTGCAGTGGTTGAGAATCTGCCTGCCAATGCAGGGGACACGGGTTCGAGCCCTGGTCTGGGAAGATCCCACATGCCATGGAGCAACTGGGCCCGTGAGCCACAACTACTGAGCCTGCGCATCTGGAACCTGTGCTCCACAGCAAGAGAGGCCACGATAGTGAGAGGCCCGCGCACCGTGATGAAGAGTGGACCCCGCTTGCCACAACTAGAGAAAGCCCTCGCACAGAAACGAAGACCCAACACAGTCAAAAATAAATAAATAAATAAATATTTTTTAAAAAAAGAAGATATTGAGTATAGCTCCCTGTGCTATTCAGTAGGTCCTTGTTGTTATCTACTCCATATATAGTCATGTGTATATTTTAATCCTGAACTCCTAATTTCTCCCTTCCCCCCTTTCCTCTTTGGTAACCATAAATTTGTTTTCTATGTCTGTGAGTCTATTTCTGTTCAGATAATTTCATTTGTACCGTTTTTTTTAGAGTCCACATATAAGTGATATCATTATGATATCTGTCTTTCTCTGTCTGACTTACTTCACTTAGTATGATAATCTCTAGGTCCTTACTTACTCAAAATAGAGAAAGGGAGAGAAAAGCCCTTGTCGTGGCTCGGGGGGTAGCTCACAGGGTCAAAGGAAAAAGCTATTGCTCTAGATCTCTGAAAAGATGATAACAAAGACTCTTCCAGGAATCAAGGTGTTCAAAACTAGGGACAGTCTCTGGGGTCACCACCATCTAGATGTGCTCTAGTTTTTTTCAGTCCTGGGGTCACTCAGTTCAAGAATGATATTCCCAGGAGAGCGCACCTGACTGTCTACTTTGGGGCACATACAATTCCTTTCTACAGGAGAAGATGGAACATCTTGTTTGATAGTTCCACCAAGACTGTATCCAATTGGAGAGGTGTAATTTGCCAAAGTAATATCCAAATATTGTCCACTCAATGTCCACCATCACACCTGAACCTTCAAACTAAGTCACATCCCCGTATTATTCATTCCTATAGCATACAATACTTCTCTTGCAGAGCATTTCTCACAACGGTAAATTACTAAATTTCCGGGTCATCACTGTTTAATATCTGAGTTTCCTATCATCTGTAAACTCCATGAAAAAAAATTCAATTCTGTCTAATTCATCACTGTTTTCTCAGCACCTAGTACAACACTTAGCACAAAGGTGCTCAATAAATATTTGTTGAATACATGAACACTTTTTACCTGTGTTTTGCTATTCATTTTTGTTAATACACACATACACACACACACACACACACACACACACACACATTCTTACTTTAGTTGAACAGTAGACTCCTGTGGGTAGAGTCTATTTCCCCTTAATATTCAAGTAAGTATTTACCAAGAGTGGATGATGTCCAGAAACATCCAATTCAGAAGCAGTTTGATTCAAAAAACATTTATCTGGCACTTAATATATGCAAGACCCACTACCTGTCCTCTGGGGGCTTACTACCCAACACAGGAGGCAGACAAATGCACAAGTCATTATAATACTAGGCGAACACTGGAAATGGATGCAAAAGGGGTTAAAAAATGAGAGAATAGTCAGAAAGCAAGAGAATGCAAGATTCATTGTAATGTGGGAAAGCAGGAAGCTTGGCCCAAATATTTTTGACCACAAAAAAGGGTGGGCAGCAGACTGGGACACAATAAATGTTTTTGTATAAATTAACCCCTCAATGAGTTCATTATAAGCAACTTAGAGAACACATCAAGATAGTAAATGGTTATTTGCACCTGGCCTCTTTAACCTAAATGAAATGAAGTGATATTAGTTAACATGTGCTGCTATATAGAGTCCATAGATTTTTCTCTAAAAGGCTCATATCTGATAGGAAAAAATGCATCTCTGAAGGATAAGAAGACCAAGAACCAAGATGTCCTTTCAAAGGGTAGCATAAAAGCATAGCCATTTACTTGGGGCAAATCACCTTAAAGAAAGCCTAATAGTAAGCAAGTCTATTTCAATATTTAAATAAGAAGGTAAACTACAAATTCCTAGGGGTGTGTAAGACTATTAAAGTCTTGAGGATTTTGAGGAATGGAAGATTTTTGAACCACCATGGAACATAAAAGCAGAGAAATCAGTATAAAAAAAAACAAAAAACAAGTCTTACATAGAAGAAGCAATTCTTCTCCTAAGCACTGACTTTTAGTTAGGACAGATTAAGAATGCAACTTTTTATTAAAGGATGAAAAGTTGAAAGATTCAGCTGTAGAGGGCAGTGCTTGATGAAAGAATCTTCTGGGCGGTGGCCAGAAGGGAATGGCCTGGGAGATGCACATAAGCGCTGGATGAGATGCTCAGTAAATAAATCTGTACCCAACTCCTGGCACGGCATGAAGAGGTGGGTTTTCTTCCCTCTGTACAATATAAACCCCGCAATAGAGCCAAATCTTGTATTAGTTTTGCCAACAGTATCCTTTCCATGCTGCCATTACCCAGTGGCACAGCCAAGTGGAAACAGATCTGTTTGTTTACCCAGTAAGAAATCTACAGAGGCCACGGTAATAAAAGCTGGTACAGGCAAGGGGCAGAATATCCTATACACTCAGAGAAGAAAGTCAAAACTGTCGAATAGACACATTATATATGAAGGGGATGATCACTGTCGCTGGCTTCAAGGAGGGTTTGCCTCTCCTACTTAATATGAACACAAACATGTACGTTAATTCAATCTGAAAGCATGATTTGATATTTTTCAATATCATGGTATATTTATCGACATCAATTGACACATGTTAACGACATGGTTTTAGAAGTGCCAATAATTTCTGATAAATATGCATAAGGCATGAAAAAATATATAATTAAAAATATGTGGGATCACCATGGTAACAACAGCAACAAACACAGAGAGATGCTCCACTGGTGATCCTGACTACTTTGGCATCTATAAAAGGAAGTAGGTTTCAGTAATCTCAACCAAAATTCTCTAAATATCCTTAATAAAGGTAATAACACATTTCCCCACAAATATGACTTCAAATGTCAATTTAATCTACTCAAATATTCACAGCATGTTCAATTCTTAGAGGTATTACACTGAAAGATTTTTGAGATTGTAGACTTATTTTTGGTTTATTCCTTTTTAAAAAAAATACGAAGGGCTCATTCTTGAAGATTAGAAAATCCTAATTAAACATTGGCTATAAAAACCCCCAAAGGTATGAAGACACCATGGACTTCTACTTGCAGCCAAGTTCCAATACCTCACCAACACATAACTAACATATAAGTAATGCTTGGAGAGAAGTGCTTTACTTTTGAGGCAGAAAAGAGCTCCTCACGAGGGCAGAGAAGACACACAGCCTAATTGAATCCACTTTATTTCTGGAGCAGAGATTATTCTCTCCACTTCCAGGTTGAGTTTTGGCTTTTATGGAGAAAGATGAGGGAAGCAGATCTGATCATTCAAAACCCCTGCCTCATCTGGTCATTAATATCTGATCCACATTCTCTACAGGGTCACTTCTTAGTGTATCGGAAAGATACACTTGGTATCACATTTATTAAACACCCCCATGTGCAGGCACCTTACTTTCTTTCCTTTCTATAACCTTTAACACCCTATTGGATTGTTATTCTAACTCTCATGTTACAGAAGAGGAAACAGAGGCACAAGAGGTCATACCCATGTGTGTAGGTCAAGAGCAGTGATTCAGACCCTGGTTACAATCCTTCTGCTGTATGCTTCTTCCCCTAGCTTCACGTGATTTCAATGGGACGTTTCTCTCTCTCTGAAATTTTGTGTAGTTCACCTTGATGAGGTCATAGAATCATCCTCTGAAAGATCTCTGAGCATTTAATTGGAGGCCAGTGCTACATTCCTCATTTTGGCAACAATGTGGTCAAGGTGGAAAGGAATAAGTGCTTGGTCTGAGAGCTAGCAAATTCCATCAGAGAGACAGCTGTCCACCTCGGAGGAACACCACCCAAAGGCAGCCCGCAACTAAGGTATCCAACTGAACCACAAGTTAGAGACACATTTGCTGTCGCCCACAGACATATGGTTTCATATCACTTCCCACTGCCAAAATTATTTTAAAAATCTCTATGATTTGAAAGACTTGCACACTCCAACGTTTCAAATTTAGAAAAGAGTAAGATACATAACTGTCCCTCCACCCTTGCTCACCACTTTGCCCACAGGCTCTCCAAGACAAAGATCGTGAAGTGTTGCCCCCTCTAGAACCTGCTTGTCATCTATTTATAAGTCTGAATCCTGTCCTGAATGGACTTGGGAGTAAGCAGTGACTAATATTCCTGAAGAAGGAAGGGGTGTTGTCCTCAGGAGGAAAGATGCACAGAATTTTTCTTTGGCCAAGAGAACCCTGAATGCTGATGTTTCCTTAGGAAGAAGCATGGCTAATTCCAAATACCTCAGAATTTTGGTTGTTGGTTTTCTGATATCTGTTGCTAAAAATTAATCAAATTCTTTCTAAAAATGGCAAGTTCATTTTCAACTCTTAATAAAGTGAAGTACGGCTGGTATTTGTTAGGTGTTGGTTACATTCCAGGTACTCAATAGGGCTCTACACGTGAGGCTCTACACCTCATTTCAACCTCGACTTTTCTATGAAGTAAGTACCATCAGTAACTCACTTGGAGGCAGGGAAGCTGAGGCTTAAACATGTATCTTGCCCAGCCAGCTGACAGGTAGCACAGCCAGGCTCAAATCCAACCAGCCTACTCCAGAGCTTGCCCCACTACATTTTATTGTATGATAAACAAACAAGAATCTTGGAAGGAGAATAAAGGCAGGAGAGAAAAAGATAAATCCACTTCATGTTCCCTTTGCACATGACTAAGAGACAATTGCTAAAGAACTGCATTTGTGTTTTACATCATGAGCACCAAACTAATGAAAACCTTATGAATGTCATCTGTCGTAAATCACTTCATAATCCTCTCTTCCTCCTCACTTTTTGGAGATCATAGTTTTTCTAAATGTTTAGGCTATGACCAACAAACAACTTCTGAAATGCATGACACTGAAGATTAAGATTTCCTGAAGAGTCCCAGGACATGAGGAAGTAAAGAGAATGTCAATGTATAGTGTTGGTTGTGGGCTATTTGAGGGTGGGGCAACCCTGTCTTGTTCATTTTTCCAACCTCAGCATCCCGTGGAGTGGTGAGCTAGACTAGGTGATTGATCCTGTCTGATGTGTTTTCCACTGAGTCCTCAGAGGACAGCTCATGCCACAAAACAGATACTCACAAATATTTGTTGAGTGGATAAATTCACTCAGTTGAATGTAAAATGCATAAACTGTATAATATAGAAAAGACCTATGTAAGAAATAGGACAAATTATGCATTTCATTTCTATTACACCATGCCGTAATTACACGGTACATAGGTACACCTCCTTTGTTTTGATATGTGAAAGTAGCACAAAAGTAAGAAAGTCAGTTTCAAAACACTTACTGAAAAGAAGAGAAATATAAGAAATGGAGACACATAGAGTTGATGAATATTCCTAGGAAAAGTATTTCAAAGATTCAATATAGAAATGATCCCAGGATATCATGGTTTTATTTTCATCAGTTGTTATATTTTGAGAGGAAAAGCTGGTTCTTCTAATTCCTATAGACCTGCTCCTGTCCCACTCACCAGCAAAAAATATAACTAGAATGTTTCTTTGTATGGCTTTGTGACTGTCAGAGAGCTAAGGAGGAAATGTGATGAATTTTGACAGGGAATAATAATAATTTTAAAACTCTTATTTATTCTTTAGTACCCTCTCTGAAAAAGGGCACATATAGTAAGAATGGCATAAAATGACAAATATAATGGCATTGTAATTTCAAAGAGTACAAAATGTTAAAAATTTGATAACCGTTGTAAACTAACCTCATAATTACATTTATATTGAAAATGTCATCACCTTTTACCCATATATTAAATATATGAAATCAATTTTTAAAGTATTTAAGAACTGATTTCATATATATTTCTTTCCTCTGATAGGTACAATTGTGCTATTTTGCTTTTACATTGCATGAAGTATTTCATTATATAAGCTAATTTCAAATATTGTTAAACTAAAAGCATTAAATGATTTTTACGTTCACTTGTTAAATGTTCAAATATGGTCACATTAAAGGAAACAATTTTAGCTTTCAGCCATCTATTTGAAATTTGTAAGTCATCTTTCTTTTCCAGGCTGCAAAAGTGTATTACCAAATAAACTGACAAAACATCTCAACAACTAACAGAAACGTGCAATTTTAATGCCTTCTAATCTCACAAATCAATATGAGGTTTTTGTGCTTGTGCATGACCTTCTTCAAATTATCCCCCCATTTTGGCTGAATCAGAACGAGTGTGGGCTATTTGATAAAAAACCCTAAGTGTGTGAAATAAGAGCTCTCGCCTCTTCTGCCAGACTCCTCTTGACAGAAAGATGATAGAAGCATCACATCGCTGAGAGAGTAAATGCAAACTGACAAGAGATGAGCCTTTAGATGTTGAATATAATCTTGAATTGTGCTTGAAGTGTCTTATTATCTTGTCTTTTGATGTCTGAAGGGGTGGCTCATTGTTAGAAAAAGGAAAACCCTCACGTATCTCTGCCATCTTTAAAAATTGTTTGGCCTTTAACAACTGCTCTCCCAATGAATGTCCATTTCTCCTGACAATAAATATGGCAGGTCGTCGGCAAGTGACAATCTACTTTACATGCCACACTTTTATGGGTTTTGAGAGCTCCTGTGGAAGTGTATTTTAAAAAGCCCAGAGAGGGCTTCCCTGGTGGCGCAGTGGTTGAGAGTCCGCCTGCCGCTGCAGGGGACACGGGTTCGTTCCCTGGTCTGGGAAGATCCCATATGCCGCGGAGCGGCTGGGTCCGTGCGCCATGGCCGCTGAGCCTGCGCATCCGGAGCCTGTGCTCCACAACGGGAGAGGCCACAGCAGTGAGAAGCCCGCGTACCGCAAAAAAAAAAAAAAAAAAAAGCCCAGAGAAATTAGTGGTATTACCAATGTTAAGTAGATTGGTGTCTGTGGGCATATACAGATGTGAAGTTACTCGTCATGGTTATTTCCTGCTGCTTCTGGTTTTATATCTCACGGGTCCTAGATTCAAAATTCAAGTTCCTCACTTATCATGGACTAAAAATAGCCAGAGAAAATTTAAAAAAGCAACCACGAAGTCTGATAGATTCCAGAATGCACTCATGCCAATTTCCAGGGTTCATGGCACTACTCAGAACAGTATACAAACAAAAATCCTTTTTCTAAGTAGGATATGCAGATCAACGTTGAGCTTGCTGAATTTTGCCTTTTATCTCAGATCCTTCAGCACTTTTTAATTCCTGCCATCCTTCTGGGTACCCTTCACCCTTCATATCTACCATTTGTCTTGTGGGTTTAGTTTTAACTTAAAAGTTTAATGATGTTCCCAGTCAATCGGATTCCTTAGCAGCTAAATCACACTCATGCTAGCTTTCTGTCACCGAGCCAGATTTTGTGAAAGCTTTCAAGATCTTTTCTCAGACCTCTGTCACTCTAAGAATCCATAAGAATTCTCAGAAGGGCCATAAACGGTTACAGGGTTCAGATTATTGCATCATTATAAAAACATATTGATACACTACAGATGCCAAGATGGGTAGCTACCATCCTAGGCTAGTACAACCATCTCAATGCCATCAGCAATCTCCAATCTGACCAGCTCTTTTTTTCTTTTTTTTTTTTTTTTAAGCAGGCAGCTGTAGACATTAATCTCTTTTAAAGCTATGCTTAGTATTAACACTTTTCTGGTTGCCTGCAGATTCCTATTGGATTGTTACGGAATTAGTATGAGCATGGAATATAATGGGAGAAGTAAAGATCCCAAACTAAAGCAAAGAAATAGACCAGTATACCTGAAAATTTGAACAATTCCTTAGGTATCTCTTAAGAATAAAACTTGCCTTAATTTTAGAAGTCAGAATAAGATGAGCCAATCTACACCCAAAACAATGATGTACGTTTCTTCCCAAAAGTGTGTGAAAGTTTTCCCACATAATCAAGATGATCCGTATTCTGAATATTTACCCATGCGTACATAACAGTGCATTATATAAATATAATTAAATGGAGCCATTAAAATGTTAGCTTTATTTGATATTCCTTTCCTGCTTCTCATTTTGAAAACTGGATATTTCCTTTTGGACATGTTTCTATTTCGCTAAAAGAAATTAGATATACTAAAGAAAAAAAATGCAGGTTTGTAAAAGGGCATTTCACCCCATAGACCACTTCTGCGTCTATACATTTTTTAATACAGGAAAATGTGTTTTTCTATTCGATTTTTTATTTTCTCCTACCTTCAGTTGGTTTTGGCAAAAATTCACTCTGCAATAATAATTTTTCATGCTTTTTAATAAGCAGCTTCAAATGTTTGCATTTTTAAATCAAATTAATCCTTTAGCTCCTCTTCTACCTTAACAGTGATGTGCAATAACCCCAAACCATTAATTTATCTAAATAAATCCTGCCATATTGATAGTAAAAGACAAATCACCACATATATGGCCATCAAGAACTGCAAAAGGAGATTAATTACACCACACTATTTTAACAGCAAATGTTTCAAAAATGATTTTTTTAAATCATATCAACCATCTATCCTATCTTGCTATGTGTATATGTAAATGTATATTTAGGCACATGGAATTCTTACAGGAATGTGTAACGAAAATTATGCTTACTAACTCTTGCACCAATGCCTTTTACTTAAAAAAAGAAAAAGAAATGTTTATATTGTAATGTATGCATATCCCACAAGTAGACAAATATTTAAGTTCCCAAAATTTAGCATCTTCTTTAGCATGGGCGAGTTCTGTATGTTTTAAAAATGTATATCTATTCCATATAAATCAAACTGTGCAGAAAACTCCAAATCTCTTTGCTGAATTAAACTGCACAATTTCTGAGAAATCCTGTTGTCTCCTCTGCTCAGTGAATAGCAGCTTCAAAGAAGACACTGGAACTTGGATTAAGCCCAACTATGCCTGAAGCAATACTATAATATAACTAGTTGTTCTTTACTGGCAAGCTATTAATTTTATTAAGTTTATCTGGAAACTATTTTTTGAAATATACATAGGTACAGGAGAAGTATATTTAAGTGACGTATGGATAGAGTGAACTAAAAGCTTATTATTATAAATTAGACTTAATTTTATGATAGAGAAAATACATTCATACAACAAATTTAGCAAGACAATTTGAAGTGTCACATGAACACACAGTGGACACACACGTTTTACATGGGTAGTGCTACATTTATTCACTGTGCATTCACAGTGCCTAAGAAAGAAAGTAGAGGAAAACAAAGATGAAGTATGGTAGTGATAAGAAAATGGAAAATGCGCATTGCTATTGTAAAACACTGTATTAATACTAATCTTTAAATATGGGTTTCTTGGCTTTCACAAACTTCTATCACAATTGGTTTTTTTTTCCTCATTAATAGGATGAAATGAAAATAACACACGATATTTGGAAAGTACACCAATCTGGAAAATACGATTATTTCACAGCAAAAGAAGGAATGCTCAGAAAACTACAAATACCAAACAATGTCTAGCAGGACAAATACATTCATTAAATTGTTGAATTGTTTCATGTCGGGTATCATTGGTACATGATAAGTTGTCCTAAAACTATCTTAATATTCTACCTCATTCTCAGGCTAAATTAACAGGTTTTATTTTAATTATTCACCATCTTAAGGAATGCAGGTTTCATTACAGAATCCCATTTTCAAATGGTCTTCAGCAGGACAAACCTCTTAAGAATTTAGTATATGTAATGTATTTAGTTATGTAATGATGTTACTTAGTTTCTCTAATTGTAATGTGATCATTTTTCTCATATTTTCAAATAGGTTTGATGGCAGTGCAGTCCTCTAATAAAAGGGACTCAGCCTGTATTAGTTATGTTGTTCCAGGTAGCTAAGTTTTTAATGAAAATAAAAACCAGTATGTTCTTGCCACTCTAGGACCTTAAAAGCTCTTTGACTAAAAAAGTTGGAGCATGGATTTTCTTTTAAATCCTCAGATGAAATACAGACATTCATCTAACATCTAGGATTTTTTTTAAAGTATCAGTTAACAATTAAAAAGGGATGTTAGCAGCTAGTTAGCAGCTATGTGCCTTGACTAGGTAGTTTTTCAAAATGATTTCTAAACACTTACCCAAAAAGTTAATTTCCATTTCTCTGAGAATGACAAGCTTTCTTCAACCAAAAGTGGTTCAGTGTTATTTTTTCCTGACCTCTGTGTTCACATTAAAGACAGTCCATGTTTCATAGCTCACAATATTGCCACAACATAGAGTGAGATGTCACCAAACTAGTGTGCCCTTGTTTCATATTTGTATGAAATCTATTTTTCAGGTGGACTATCTTTTTTTTATATCAGTTATTTTTTTTATTGAAGTATAGTTAATTTACAATGTTGTGTTAGTTTCAAGTGTATAGCAAAGTGATTCAGTTACATATATATGTACATATATATATTATTTTTCAGATTATTTTCCATTATAGGTTATTACAAGATATTGAGTATAGTTCCCTGTGCTCTACAGTAGGTCCTTGTTGTTTACCTACTTTATATATAGTAGTGTGCATATGTTAATCCCAAGCTCCTAATTTATCTCCCCCCCACCTCCCGCTATCCCCTTTGGTGATCATAATTTTGTTTTCTCTGTCTGTGAGTCTATTTCTCTTTTGTAAATAAGTTCACTAGTATCATTTTTTCAGATACATTTTCTTCTGACTTCGAGAAGCAGAAGGTGGGAGTTTCCATTTAAAATATTGAGTCAGGTCAACAGGCTTAATAAACACACCTCATCAGAAGCCCCCATATTGCCAAAGCCCAAATACTCCTTTATGAATGAATTTTAATATAAACATTACGTGAAGCTATTCCCAAAGAAAAGCCCGGTGTTGACAGATTTAGAACCTCATTCAGACTCACAGCATAAGGTATATGTGCAACTGTAAAATACCATCTCGAAACAAAGTATGCTCACTTATTTCCTTTTCAAAGAAAAGATATTGTAAATTTAAAAGGGAAAACATTTAAAAAGTAAGACTGAAATGGCTTTAATAAAAGGAAAGCTGAACAAAAACACCAGTGAAGTATAGAACCTAGGAAGACAACAAATGAGAAAATTCCAGAGCCACGTTGGCTGTTAAAGAGAAAACCCATCCACCCATCTGCTGGAGAATGGCAACTGTTACTATGAGCTTTCTCTAGCTACCTCTGCCTTTGGATATTTTTAAAAAATTTATTAACCTGACAGCAGGAAACTTTACACAGATTGCCCCCTGACAGGGTGCCAGTTTGGTATAAACACTTTGCTATCTTTTTCTTTAGCATAAGAAAATCAAGAAGCGTGTGAAGTGGAGCCAGGTGCATATTTGGGCAAGCGTGCCGGCTCCTCTGGCCGCCCCCGTTCCCAGGGAAGGCCCGGATCATCTGGAGCAGCCCCGTGGCAGAACTGCATCCTCGACCCCTCCTCCTTCACAGCTACTTTATTTTTAATGTGTGAATGTTTGATGTATTATTAATCCCCAAACATAAACCAGCAAGGTCGCCATTCAAAGAAAATACCTGCTCTCTCACAAATTATCTGTTTACTGTCTAATAACCAGCGAAGTCCACTGCCAACAGTCACTTAACATCTCATTTTTGAAGTGGGGGAAAATATTTATTTGGTCAATTCTTGAAAAAGAATAATGCTCACTCTATCATTAAATCAGGTAATTGGGAAAGAAAGCAATCTACTTAAGGGCTGAGCCTTGGGAGCTTGAATCCGAAATGCACCTCTGTTTATTAATGATGACATAAACTGAGCTGGACGAACTACAAAAACACTATGATGCCACGTAACCTTTAAGTTAAAACATCCCAGACGATAAAAAGACTACAATGGGATCATTTTAAGGGTACAAAGTAATGTCATTTCTAATACTTTGTCTTCTTTCAGATTTCTTATAGGACCATTTAACAACAAGGACAACAAAATATAAGCATCCTAGCAATCAAAATGAAAGAAAAAGTGTAAATCTGTTATCAGCATTTTGATTCACTAATGTGTTACCAGGTAGTAGCATCCTCAGACACTGCAATATAGAACTTTCTTCTCTATACAGAGGTCTGACCTGAGTACCCCAGGCATGGCAAAGAGATGGAAAAAGAAGGCAGTGAGAAAGTCCCCACTGAATCTTACGTCATGGATTGTGCACGTCCCTCCATCAAAGTGCCCCGTAGAAATGAACACAGCTCAATGTAACGAACATGGTGAGAAGTTTGAACGTCACTGCCATTTGATAAGAATTTATTTTTATTTCCAAGATTACACATTAATACTATTTAAAGTGGATTTATTTATCAATGCAGTATCTCAATGTTTTCCGCGAGTGGGGGACACTAAACTAAATTTGTCTAAACACACACTGGATTTTTTAAGGAAATACCTTGGTGCAGTAGGTTTTCTTAAATGTTAAGAAATGTCTCTAAATGTGCACTTCCGCCTCAGTAGTCAGAGAACGGCACCACAAGGGCTTCTTTGAAGCACCATAAGGGCTTGTATGAAACCATAATTGATTTTTGACAAATACCTTATCATGCATCTCATTTACTTACACAAATACAGGTTTCTACTGGTTTCTTTTTTTTTTTTTTTAAATAACTGGTTTAGCCTCAAATTACTCGGATTCGTTAGTTGATTTAAAAAGATGCTGTTTTAATGTTTCTCTAACAAAACACACTCTCTTCAGTGAAAAAAATAGTATGCATTTTCAATGGCTATAGTATTGAAACTTTAAAAGATCCAGAAACATGGTTCATATTTTCAGTAAATCTATTTCTCTAGGGAATTTTCCTCATCAACTCCCAGCTAAAACCCTCTTGGGCTTAAGCCCCATTACTGATTACTTGGCCCCAGCATATTTTATCAGAATATTATAAATATCAAGGCATTGAAAGATGCTTAAATAAAGTAATAAAGAGAGTGAGTGATGCTATAATGAAGGTCTCCACTTATGCACAGGCAAGAGGCAGGTTCACCACTAAGTGCAGTCCTTATAACGCCCAACCAACGACCTCCACGCTGACCTGCAGAGACCACTGCCTCAAGGGGTGACAGACAATTTAGTCCTTTATTCTTTTGTCATTGGAAACGACTCCACTGCCATAAATTCTTATCAAGTCAAACTGGATGGCAATTTAAAAAAAAAATCTTCTAATGCATGTTTCTATGAGAAGGATAACAGAAAGGGAAGGAAAAGAAAAACCCTACAGATACTGCATTTTCTAGCTAAGAATCACTGACCCAACTTTCAACCCTTTTGCAATAGTTCACAGATAAATGATGTTGAAAATACCCACCCTTACGGGTATCATTGCATGCAATTTCTTTTAACCTAGAGAAACACAATATCATAAGAGAAAACCAACCACCAATTTTTATTTCAGGCACAAGGTTTATAAATGGTTTTTTTGTTTGTTTGTTTATGTCTCAGCTCAAGGCTTTAGAGCTGTGTGCCCAGTTCCCGTGCAGTGTGGTACCACTAAGAAACTAACCCAGCCACCCAAGGTAGTTGGGACTTGAAGAAAAGCAATCATGAGGTTCAACTTGAAACAATAAAAATATTCCCAGGAGGAGGACTGTTAATAAATCATCTTTGGAATTTCAAATATATATGAGAGAAAATATTTAGGGCATGTTTTATACGATCTCACTTCTGTTGAGACTGCACGGGAAAACTTTAGTACAGATATTTTTTCTAGGGATATATATATTATTTTTATCCTTTCTGGGGCCATTTTCCTCACCAAGCTGTTGATGCTACCATTTGAATTTTAGCATCCAACTTGACTGAATGTGGAACACTGAATTCTTGATGGGCGTAACTAAAACTGAAGCACCACATTGACACAAGTGCTATAAATGTCACTGGAGAAACACAGCAACCTCATCCCTTTGAGACTGTTTGCCAAAGACCAGTTTTGAGAGTGGTTTTGGATGTGGACATCACTCATCACATATTAAATGACCAGCCCTGCACGGGTATCACTCATCTGATCACGCAGCTGAAACACAGGGAGACACAGAACCAGATTCTCTGATAATACCTCCTGATGTGCAAGTCTACTCTCCTCCATACTGATTCCTACAGCTCAGAGCTTTGCATAATACAGTCAGGAACTGAAAAAGGCAGAGTTATTCCACAGGCTCTACAAGAATAAATAATGTACCACTTGATGATATCACAGAGAACGAGCTAACCACACATTTCTCAGTGAAATGAGGATCCATCCCTCCTAAGTGTACTTTAGTTTCCATGGCTGTTCAAGTTAAGCAAAACATTACCTCTGATGTAATTACTTTATAAAACACAAGGGCCCTTTTCTGAACTTTCTCTTTAGGCTGGCATATGGCTTCTGGTTTCTCCTTCTGTTATTCTGAGCTGCTCAGAACACTGAAACATTCTGCACAGTGTGTCTCCCTTTGGATGCTGTTAAGTGCAGAGGTGCAATTTAAAGAGAAGCATAAAAAGGCCCAATGGTTCCTTTTTATTTGTTTATAAACAAATGGAATTTCCTTTGTTTATCCATAGAGGGCATCCGTATTAGCCTTCCTCCTGTAGTTCTGGGCTGAAGGTGCCATACTGTGAGAGAAACAGACTTGTCCTCTGGACTGTTAATTTCAACAAGACACAAAAGGGGGACTACACTCCAGAGAAATCAATTTATACTGAAATTTCGGGTACAATAAAAAATGTAACTCTTCTTGTCTCCTCTCGTTGGTAAATGTCTCTCCACAAAAGTAAACAGACCAAGATATACAAAAAAAATTTTGTCTTAATCTGCTCCTTTCACTCCAGAAGCTCAGTTTTCAAAAATACAATGAATATGCTGTAAGAGTGATGGTTTGAGAGAGTATGTTAGAAAAGCACTGTTTAGAGATAAACCTGGATGCTCTCAGTTATTCATGAAGAATATAATTCTTCATTACCAAGTGAAGAGTATAATCACAACTATATACAGAAACAAAAAACTTGAACATACGTCAAGTAAAATAATGGTCCATTAAATTACTACCCATTAAGTGTTGCCAAAGTTGCTAGTAAACTAGTTGCTTTCTAGTAAAATTCTGAGAATTATACTAGAAAGTTTTAGCCAGTTACATAGACTAGAGTTCCTAATGCCACATCCCAATAATATTAAAAGGTGAGAGCATAACAGAACCAGTAGCTAAGGAAACCTGAGAGACCAATGAGAGAATAAATGGTAAGATTACTGTAAAATGAAATGGACAGGATAAATATTCAGTTAATTTTCCATCGATGAGAATTTCACAATAAAATTGCAGCTTACTTTGTAAAAAAAAAAAAAAAAAAAAAAGGCATCCTTCTGAGCTGCTTTCTATTCTGTCTTTCTCATATTGTCTCCAATTTTTTTTCTTAAGTTTTCAAAACTGTTCATCTACCGATTTCTTTTAACCTAATAGGAAACTGGAAAATATTCACATTGTGTCTAAACAGCACTCTAGAGACCAAATAAAAGTGAATAAACAAGAAATAGTAGATATAAGATGTAGATTTTGCTGGATTCTCTCTCACAAACTCAGAAGGTGAGTATTCCAAAGTAAAGTTGAGTACCTTCTAAAACCTTCTAAGATCTCTAAACTACACTATGATTCCTTAGGTTACCCCGTAAAGATTCCACTTAAGATATATTTTCAAAGAACTTTTAATTCAAATTTCTTTGAGCCCCCCCAACCTTGGATATTTTTAAGCTTATTTCTCTACACATGCCAATCAGTAAGAGGTGACAAAACAAATCTATGACAATTTTCAACACTGGAAAATCTAAACAAATGTTGAGAAGCCAAATTAATTACCCTTCCATTGGTTTACTTGAAAAACAACAACAACAAGTTGAGGTTTTAAGTCAAAGTCTACAAAAAGCATTTACTTTTAAAAAATGCATGCAAAGTTTAGGAATACATCATCAATTATCTTCAGTTATGTTGAATTCACAATTGATTACTTTTTAAAAGTCAGAGTGCTTAGTATATTCAACATCAAAGAGGCTGGAGCATGGCCTTTGCCTTCCTGTAATTTACAGTTTTATCTGCCTTCTCTCACTAACCCCTTGAAATGAAATGAGTGTTTTAGGACATAACTCTTCTTACACAGATAAAAACTTAGACTACAACAAAATATTTCTTTAGAGTAAAAATGCTAAAACCTTCATGCCTAGGTATGGAAATTTTATGTCAGAAGTGGAATTGCCACTTTTGCTAGAAAGGGTCATATGAAAAAATTTCTTGAAACTGGCATCTCCTATACTCTTAACTACAAAACAGTATTTTACCAACAGAAAATTTGATACAGAAAGTTTCTCTGCAATACTCCTCTAATGTTTGACTGAGTGAGTATTTAAAATCAGAGGAAAGCTCCTGTGTTGAAGCTGGCCTAGAGTTGCCAAACTAAGCTGCATTTTTCTATAGTTTTTTTTTTAAGCTCATCTTTTTAACTGAATTAATGACTTTCTTAATAAAGGAGTCTATGCCATGATGTTGTGTTTCTTTACAGTTCAGGCACTTGACAGTTTTTAACCTGTTCTCTGCCTGATCAATACATATATATCTCTCAGGTATATATATCAGGTTAGTATAAACAGGTTAGTATGTGTTATATATGTATACAGATAATATATATTTAGTGTCAGAAGTATATAAACACTTGGAAATAATTAAAAGCAAGTGTTTCAGGAACAACTGTTCTGAAAACCTAATGTCACTCTATCCCATAAAGTGTTTTCCCAGCAGAGACATCTATCACCATCCATCACTCAGTCATGCGCCTCAACACAGCCTGCTCCCCTTTCTGATTAGAGATCACAGTTGCTTGAGTTGGCTTACAGAGTGTCATCTGTTTGAATGACAGATGTCTTTGCTGGAGTGGCACTCTGCTTGTTCTTGTTTTGTTTACGAAACGAAGATTTCTAAAAAGGTTCTGGGCTGCCTCCACATTAGGATGAGGCTATAAACCTCTGTTAAAGGGGAGCGGCAGAGGCGAGGGATGCCAAGGACCTATTTTCTTCCCTCATCACCCTTTTAAAAGAAGAGATGTTCATTCTAATTGTGATTACAAAATGTTATGTCTTTGTGCCCTTCCCGTAGCCACCTTTGTTTACCTGGCAGAGAATGACCGGTATTGATATTTTTCAGTTCCCCTCTCTGGTCTTTTGACTACAGATAATAACTCTTTACTCTCCTCCACCTTAACAAAAGGCTGCGAAGCAACCCGAAACCGAGTCGATATTTATTCAATAAACGTTAACCAATTCTCACAATGGAACTGATTTCCTGATGATGATTCTGCTCTTCTTTTTTTCCCCATGATCTCTAGCCTGGGGACGCTAGCAATATCTGACCAGTGCAAAGGGGCAGGAGGAAGTTCCTGGTTGGGAAAAGTTTGGAGGACACCCTCCCAGCCAGCTGGCTTCATCAGCTGGGGTGGTTCGGCCCCTCCAAGATGCCAAGGTCCTCTTTGGTACTTAGATGAAAATTGAATGAACAACAGGAAAAAAAAAAAAAAAAAAAAGAGGAGGGGGTGAGGGTGCGGACGGCTCTTCCGGACATCATGGTAGGAGTGAAATGAAATACCTAGACAGACTTACCGAAGAGCTTGCTGGGAGTGTCCTCGCTGTCATTTGATTCCACGGGCGCAAGCAGGGGCTCATTCAGCTCGCTGTCTGAAGTAGCAGCCTTGTCCTCACCTCCCAACTCCGCATTCATTTCACTCCGCACTGACAGCAAGGGCTTACTGACTTGTCCAGCTATCAATGGATCCTAGGATGGGGGAAAAGAGTGAAGGGGAGGAAAAAAAAAAGTGGCTGCTTGAGTGTGTGCGTGTCCTCTGTCTCCCTCTCCTCTTCTCTCTCTCTTCCACACACAGACTCTCCCTCTCTCCCCTCTCTCTTATCTCTGACTGCTCCCGCTGTTATTGCTGGCTGCAGTCAAGTGAAGAGCTATTACGGATCCGAGTTCTCCATTCCTCCCCACCCTATTAAAGCTCAACTAGCATGAGAGAGATGCAGGAGGCTTCTGAGGCAAAAAAAAAGAGAGAGAGAGAGAGAGAGAGAAAAGAAAAAACTTCTTTGAAAGCAACCTAACCAACACAGCTTTAATTGTGGGATGTGCTTTTGTGCAAATGTTTTTACACCTTGTGCTGTCTTGAATGCAAGAAGAGAGAGAGAGAAAAAAAAAAGAAAGTGCGGGGTTTGTACTTCGGCAACAGACTCAAAAGGAAGGAGCACCCTAGGGAGGACCCCAGGGCTATTTTAGGAAGCCCTCTCCCTGGGGGAGAAGCAATTAAACCCTATCCCTAGAGCAGAAAAAAGAGACAGGGAGAAAAGAGTCCTCCAAAGGCTTTCAATGGAATGAAAGAGATTTCTTATGTAAATTCTAGCAGCACCCTTAGAAGTTGACTTCGCTGGTCCCAGATTTGGGACTGCAGCTGACCCCAAATCAAATGAACATTTGAAAGCAAACAACAAAAGAGATGAAAATTGGTTTACAGTTTTTGAAAGGAATTGGAAAAATACTTACAAACTCTGTTCAATAATTCGGATACCTAGAGCATCCTATGCCCAGAGCATTAAAGAAAAAGAAGTCAAAGATCACCTCCGAAAAGGCAAACTTTACCCCCCAATAATTTAAATCTGCTTTATCTTCAGCTCGTTAGGAGGGCATTTTAGGATCAGCAATATTTTTCCAAGGGCAGCCTTCTATTCCATTTGCAAACTAAGACGCATGCTATTGTGGTGGCACAGGTATCAGAGGCAGAAGGGAGAGAAAAGCCGGAAGTGCCCCTTCTGCGTGTTCTGGGAGCTATTTATTGCCAAGTTCATGCTTAAATGGCTCCTGAGCAGGAGACAGGTGACCAGCGCAGGGGCAGGTAGGGCCGCATGCTGTCTTGTCCCATCATTACATTGGTTGTGGTAAGCCTGGGGTTATTTTTTTTTAATGTATTCATGCCTGAAAAGTGAATTTGATATGACACATGATAATCTATGAAAATGTTAATCAATACAAATAGTTTAAGCTGTCATCAAATTCACTTCTTTAGTCAATACTCATACCACGGAAAACAATGTCACTGTCACCAGGGCTTAATTTGCACAGCACTTAAATATTGGACTCTGTGCATCAATGCACTTCTTCTTCAAATACTGTAGGTAAACACATTTTCTCCCTATTTAAGTCTGAAGCACTCAGCACGCATTTAGCTGAGCCGAATCCTCCCTTTTGAATACCTTGATAGGTCCACTGGAGGGCAAAATTAATACTTAATTGAATCTCACAGTCATCAAAATAATCAATACTTTTTTATTATTTATTCTTTACAGTCTGTTGACTGTTTCAAACCTCTGAGGGAATGGTGGAAAGGATTCATGGCTTTGAAACACTGTCATTTAACAAGGTAATTTTCAGTGGGGCATTAGGGGTTGTGAAACATATAATAAAACAAAAATGGTGGCTTATAATAGGAAGAAAGAAAAGAATTATATTTCTGCCATCTAACAAAACAGGATAAATAAAAAGCAAGTGCAGAGAGAGCGAGAGAAAGGCGGGGGACGAGGGATGGAGGAAGACTGGCTTTTGAAGGGTTTTATCATATCAAGAGCAGAGCCCAGCTTTCATAATGCTGACATTTCTCATCCTGACAATCCTAAACAAGTAGAAAGGATGAGATCGCAGATATCATCTTTCATCACATTCTCCAGCTTAAGAACCAACATGACAGCTTCTCTCCCCTTTACACTGTTAATTACTAAATAAAATACTACTCTCTGTCAGCATCAGATTATTGCAGATAGCAACCACAAACATTTCTCCATTGTCTCCCCCACTCGGAAACGGGTGAGACCTACCTTGAACTCTTTAGAGAATAAATTAGGCTTGTCTCACTGTAGTGTAAATATTTGAAATGTAATCAATGTCATCAATACGGTCGATTCACAGTATTGTCAGCCTAAATTTGCTGGTGATAGATTAGCATTTCATTTACTGTGTTTGGAGGTGGAGGTTTGGAGCGCTTGAAAATGGGGGGGTTGGGGGGAGGAGAATGGGGCAGGCAGAGGGGAAAGGAGACACAAAAGTCTCCAAATTTCCCCCAATTTCTTTCCTATGTATCTAAGAAAGACCACGTGTTTGGAGTCTTCTGATTCGGTAAGCAGAGTGGAGTGAGGTAGAAAAGGAAACACAGCTTTACCTCATAGCTTCATATAAAGGAAAGGCACCAGGTTTAAATTCTAGTGCATTTATTTTACTCTATGAAAGGTTGAGTCCTCAATCTCTCTGACCTAAAGGAGCGGGTGTGACTCATGCCTTTGAGACACCCAGCCTCTGTGACCACACTGCTCATTGGAGCATTTTTGAAGATGGTGTTAAGGGTAAACTTGTGTTTAGAATGACATTCACTACCCTCGTGATAAGCCAAACATGGTTAGGCATGTATCAGTGAGTACCTGGGCAGACTTAAGAAAAGGATATTCTATTCCTGCTTTATTTGTGAATGGTCAAACTGAATCCGGAATCCCACAGAGGAGCTGAAATGCGGCTGCTAAGTTCAAGTGCACTTAAATCTTTTAAGATGTTCAGTCTGGCTGCTGTGTGCAAAGCACGTACTGGCAGATGGTGTATACTCACTGCCCATTAGCTCTTCTTCTTTAAATTACTTTTCGGTACCCTCATCCATGGCTAGGTTCCCAACTAGTGCCTCTCAGTGACTTGAGCTTTGAAAATCCAGGAGTTTGTCATCCAAGTAAGTACTCACTTGATTTTTCATCTTACAAAATGCTCTACGTTTTCCCATGATGCAGCTGTAGACCACATACATATGTGCATGACATGGTTAAACAGCAAAGCCCCAGAGAGGCAGAGAGCAGACAGCTTTTAAGCACAGCTATAGCCACTGGGCTGGGGGGGGGGGGTCCATTTTAAAATGCGTCACAAGCAGTAACCCCTGAGCACAGCCTTATAAGTGACTGGGGTGGGCGTACCTCTTTCAAGCAGCACTTGGCTTGGAAGTTGTTTTCTCCCTGCCAAACGCGATGTCAGTCTGTGAAATCCTTTCTCCCAGAGTAAGGAAAGGATTTCCAATGTGCACCGACGTGGGTGCTTGCAGGAATGTTACAGAGCTACAACTTTCACATGTACAAGGATTGCTGCAGCAGCAGACAGGAACAGAAAGAGCTAGTGCAGGCAAAAAATAGTGGGTGAGGACGTCTTACTTGGAAATCTGAAATTGTCACAACTAGAGTGGTAGAAGTTGGGACTTCTCTGCCGTTTGTTCATCGGCCCTGACTGAAGAAAGGGACTTGTCCAAGATGGAACAGTGTCAAGTATAAGCAAGAATAGGAGATGCATGTGCCAATACAGGAATTCACAAGGGTCATAAGAGATCCAAGAAGCCAGACAGTAAAAAAAAAAAAGAAGAAATAAGAGATGTAGATTCCATTAGCAAAATCTCAAGAATTTTCACCATGTCCTACAATGAAAGGACTGCAGTCAGCAACAGACCACACAGCAATTATTTAAACCTCCTTTGTGCATTGTTAAAAAATAAAAATAGATTGCATGTATTGAATGCCTTTACCAAACAGGCACCTCAGATATACTTAATGTCACCCAAAGCATGTAAGGTATTAACCCCATTTTAGGGAAAAAGGACTGAGACTCAGAGAGGTTAGGTGACTTACCCCGCAGCTAATAAGTGGTGAAGCTATATTTTGAACCCCAGTAGATTTCATTTCCAAGGATCAGCATCTTTTTATACAGCACCCTCTACTGTGTGAAAAAAAACCGAGGCTCATGGACTAGGTAACCCATGGGGTTTCCCAGAACTTGAACTATGGACTGGGAAGGGTGTTAAACCCTGGATAACCGATTCCCACAGTATGCTGTGTATACTACCTTCTTCTCTTCAGACTCTAGGAAAAAAAACACCTCTCTGATGCTGCGTAGGTAAAATCCATGGGGTGACAGGGAATGGTAGACAGGACATCAGACAGTGTCACGCTCTACATAATCTTAGCAATCACTTAACCACTCTCACCCACGGTTTTCTCATCTGGAAAATGAAAGGGTCAAAATAAAACAGTATTTTCCAAAGTGCATTCCACAGAACACTTGTCCTAAAAGAGATTCTACAATAAAGGATTTTTGTAATCATACCCACGTGGAAAACACAGCAGAAAAGTCTACCAGGAAAGAAATCAATTCAACTCTGCCTAAGGTAGCACTTCCCAGAATTATCTGACCATGGAAGACCTTTTCCTTAGTCTTCATTATATTATCTAACGGATCTCATGCTTCTTGAAACATTTTAGACTGTGCCTGCTTAGATTACAGCTAACGTAAATTACAGTTCTAATTTTTAACTATTCTATAATAATAGGCTAGACGCCTTCAACAAGTACATATCTGTCCAGTGCTTCTCACATTCTTTTACCTAATTAATATTCCTTACTGTTTATTCATATACAGTTATACACAGCTTAGTATATACTAACTGTAAATACTCTCTTCATATGCTTATTTCTGATACCCTTTAATTCTTAAATAAGGATGTCCCCATGTATTTCTGTTGTAAAATCTTTATTTGAAGGGCAGATATAGGGCACTGTGCAAAGGAAAGAATTCGACTTGGGCTTTCACCAGGCTGTTAAAAATAATACCAGATAAACAAAGATATAATTCAGCTAAAGGCCTTCAATAATTTAACCAACAGAGTTTTTGTAATCATTCTCATTTTATAGTCAGGGAAACTAAAGATAGGGAGATTATTATTAACTCAGCAAAACATCCGTGTCCGGTGGCAGCCACGCGATGGAAATACCCTCGCCCCTCTAAACTGAGCTTGAACTCAGTCCAGCATATTTTTATGTACATACAAACCAACTATGAAGCAGGCAATCAGAACAGCTTTGAGGAAAATCTAAATAAGATAGGCAGGCAGGCAGGCTTCAAAAATCCAAGGGAACAAGTCATTTGGTCACAAAGCGCCAGAGTAGGGCAAAGTTGCACTCAGCAGATCTATTTCTAGAATGTGATAGAAAAATTATATCCATTATGAAGAAAAAAAAGTATATTGGGTTTCGCTCTCCCCCCACCTTAAAATGCTACATTTCAATTTAGGAATCAGTGGAACAAATTACCTACAGACAATTTAAGATGCAAAGACGGCATCACATTCTGTATTTAATTTCTCCCACTGAGAAGTAAAAATCAAAAGCATAAATGAATGAAGAGGAAGAAAGTTGACCTTAGCAGGTTTGGGGAAAAGGAAATTTCAAGTGTGGATTCTGTTACCTTAGCCATGGAAAGAAAAAACAATTTTTCTCTTTCTTTAACCAATTACCAAATATTATTAAGGTTAATGAAGTTAGTTCTCAATATGAAATTTAATGTACCAAAGAATGTTTTCCCCCAAAAGTTACAAAGAATTTCTAATTTTTCTACGTATTTTCAATACTTCCTCCTTCTATCAATAAGTTTTAAAAAGATATTCTATTTGACTTTTGGAAATAAGACCATAGTTTATTTTTATGTTTTTCTTTATATGTGTACATATTTTTCTTTATATGTATATGTATATATATAGTTGAAAATTCTGAAAATTAATGAAGATCACAAGACATTAAAAACACCATAAATTTACCCACCACTGATTGATCGTGTTATTTTAAATGTCACTTCCTAGACTGCAAACAAAAATTGTTTTGAGAAAAGCTGGAAATCCCACATTTTTAGCAAATACTCAACAGACAAAAAATTGCATTACAATAAATTTAATTACAAAGCTCAAACGTATATACCCTTGATAATCCTACAAAAGGTTTTCACAGCAACATGCTGATCCCAACCTAGGTTGCCTACTTCAACCCAGTACTCACAACTGTTTTTTCTTTCCTGTCTCTCCACTTTTAGTTACTGTGGCCAACATTTTTTTTAATCTATCCCATAATAACGAAGATGAATATTTGTGAAAATCAAGCAGGGCATTCAAAACTCAAAATAAACGCTGGGTTTCGAGAGTGAAGTACTGAGGAAACTTCAGGAGACTTCATGGATATCCCCTGATTTAGCATCTGCATGACTGGCAGTGAATCACCATCTCTTTCTTCTTGGATTCTGTACCAACATGGCTTTATATATCTCAAGGGAAAAATATGAGACCTGAGCGAGGTCATGTACAGATACTGCATGTGAATATGTTTTGAAAGGTAGAAAGTGTTACACAGAGAGACCATTTTTCACCACACCTCTTCCCTCACTAAGGCATCCAATGGACTGTGAGTTGTTTTTCTTTCCACGCCTTCAGATTGGACCAGAAGTGTACGCTATAGTGGATGTTGAACTGTGCTACCTAGATCCCTGCTTTAGGACCAAGGCACTCATTTCCCAGCTGCCAGGAACGCTGGCTAAGGACGGCTCACCCCTGAGTCCTTCCCAGGAGCTGCCTTTGCCTAAAGGGACCTGCCTCTTCCAAGGTCATGTCCCTTACTTAAGGGCAGCCTAGATTCTGTCTTACGGCCTTCAAAGACCAAAATATTTACTCTCTGCCCCTTTAAAGAAAAGATTTTCAGACCCCTGAGGTCTACTCTGGGCTCGGTCAGCTGCCTTAAACAGTATTCACGCTCCAGGGCTGGTGTTTAATCAGAAAGTTCCTACTCCAGGCTTGGCCACCACAAATGCCACAGCTACATCTGTTCACTGTCCACCACTCCCTCACCCTACATTTTGCTAATTAATACAATTTATATTAATTTTAAGTGAAATTGTTCATCAGCATTAATGGAGGTTAGAAATGAGTTCTCACTTGGTTAAATTAGTCATATTCAAGATTTATGTATTGGCTAAAATATTTTGGAGACGTTCCCCACCCTTGAGTGGAACCAGAGAATATTAAAAATCCAGCAAGTCTTGTTGCTTTATGCTCTTGGGGCTAGTGGCCTAAGGTCTGACCCCCAAACTGTCCCATGTCCAATCTTTGGGTCAGAGAGTACTAGTTGCCTAATGCTGACTGTGAGGGAAACTCATCTAGCTTCTAGAATCTTGCCACACCTACTTTAATGAACCTTCCATACCAGATGTGCTCTGTTCACCCAAAATGACAAACAGCTGTGACTTTATCAAGCATACAGACAGGTTGAACAAACTATTTTGGGATGATTAATAATTTGGGGGATAATAATATTTGGGGATATTTAATAACTATGTTATGTATGGCAGCTTTTGGTCTCAGAGCTTGATTTCATTATAAGCATGTAGGAAGGCTTTGGGGATGTAGCAAGGTCTCCCCCACCTCAAATCATTACTGACTGCCATCAACCACTAAAAAGAACCCAGCAATTGTGCAAATAAAATCTGGCTTAGGCCACTGCAACATAACCCACTACACTGGGTGATGACCCACGGTGTCTTAGAGAGCAGGCGTGTCATTTACAGAGTGAAATAGAGTCCAGAACCCCTGTTCAGAAGATGCCTTGGGCAACTTACACTGTTGCCTTCACCAATCCCCAACATTTTATCTAGGGGATAGTCAGTTAAGATGAAGCTTCCATCTTGGAAGGATAAAATAAGATTGCAAAATATCTGGGCTTCCCTTGTGGCGCAGGGGTTAAAGGTCCGCCTGCCGATGCAGGGGACATGGGTTTGGGCCCGGGTCCGGGAAGATCCCACATGCCGTCGAGCAACTAAGCCCGTGCACTGCAACTACTGAGTCTGTGCCCTAGAGACCATGAGCCACAACTGCTAAAGGCTGCACGCCTGGAGCCCGTGCTCTGCAACAAGGGAGGCCCCTGCAATGAGAAGTCCGCGCACCACAACGAGGAGTGGCCCCCACTCACTGCAACTAGAGAAGGCTCATGTGCAGCAGCGAAGACCCAACACAGCCAAAAGTAAATAAATAAATTAATTTAATTAATTTTTAAAAAAAGATTACAAAATATCTGATTCGCTTTGGTGTCAGAGGATGGTATTTCATTTTGTACACAGGAGTCTCTTGTCTTTTTGTTGAGGTTTGTTGAACTTCAGTTGAGCATACAATCTCCTTCTCCCCTGTCACTTGCTATAGAAAGAGTTTCTATCTTTCTCCAAGTCCCACCATGAGTGCCACGTCCTCTTAACTATGCTAATGGTCTACAGACAACTCCAATTAAAGATTAGAGTATCAGACACAGCTGTATTTAAACACAAACAAGCAAATAAACAAGCAAAACATACGATGAAACAACAACATAATCCATCAAACAGTAGTCAGCGAGTTCTGGACTTCTACAAAGCATCTAGTGTACAGACAGACACACCTCATCTAGCTCATCACCTTGTACCTCTATAGCTCCTTTGCCCCCAGGAGGTTAAAATGACTGTATGCGTGATGCTTCATGTATACTTATCTGGGAAGAAAGGGAGACACTGATATTGACAACCTAATAGCACCATCAATTCAATTTCCTGCTGCCTTTGTGAAAAAGCATCAATAAGAGTTCAATCCAGGCTCATCTAGATCTGGTCTTTTGGTGATGGGGTTATACAGCAGTATCGACGTTGCATACACATACCCTATATTCATACATTCTTTATAATCTGATGGCTTCAAATAGGTATCAGAATTTAATCAGAAAACAACTCAGATTAAAATGGACTTGTATTTAGAGATTTGAATGTACAGTTACTAAGGAGTTACAAAGAAAAAACAACCTATATGATCCTAAAAAACGTACTTTCTAGCATCTTAAAAATTCTAAGAGGTACTTTAGAGAGAGACAGACAGACAGACAGATTAAATAGATAGACAGATAGATAGATAGATAGATAGTAACCTTTTGCAAAGGTGGATGATATAGTTGGTTCACGGAATGGAAAGACTTGGTCTCTAGTCTCAGAGTTCTCAAAATGAGCATTGAACTGAGAAGACCGAAGGTTTTGGGGAGGTACCTCTAGGGCCAGGGGAGGACCAAAGCGCCCACTCCCAGTTTTTAACACCATATTGGCTTCTCTCATATATTCTGTATGGAGACTTCAGTGTACTTAAAGAAAGGATTTCACAGGTCCGCCCATGTTACATATTTGCCATGCATCGCAGATGCAATAAAATCATGATAGTTTTTGGTTGGTTAATCACTTACTTTTCCAAAAGACTTAAGCGATAAGACTCTACAGCTGAGATGTTTGAGTCCTTTGCAGACAGACATGTCTCAGAATCCCCAATACTGGGCGCCAATATCGTGTATGATACAAATAAAGGCTCTTAAGAAATGTGTTTTGATTGATTCATTGATTGATTGTGAAGAAGGAGGAAGGAAGGAAGGAAGGAAGGAAGGGAGGGAGGGAGGAAGGAAGGGAGGGAGGTTGGTTAAGGCAAGGATTGTCCTTGGTTGACATTTTTAATATTTTAAACATACGTTTAATCACGTCTGAAACTATACAATATGAAACTAAGGCCTCACTTGGCTATCTTACCTGTCTGGCATCGCACACACATACACACTGACCCATATTCTGCTTCCAGAAATGTGAGTTGGCTTTTGCATGATTGTGTTACTTTGTTTTACTATAAGACAAAATGGAAGAATTTAATAGCAACACTGAAAAGGAAAAGCAAAGTCCTTTTTCTCTGCTTAGGACGGAGGTTGAATGAGAGCAAAGCTACGTCTGGTCCAGGGGATAAGCTCAGCCAAGCAAAGGCATCAGTGCTGGACTCAGGTGGCCGTAGATGAGGCCATGGCCGGCCCACCGTGGGCCTCAGCCTCAGCTGTGTCCATGTCTCCTGTTCAGCCAAGAAGATTCTCCCTCTGACGCTGCTCCTACACACTTCACTCTCTTTCCCAGGCACCCCATGGTCATTCAGGAGCAGTATCATCAAACACACACAGCACATTAGAAATATTTTATTACAAATGTTCTATCATTTTTCTCGGAAGCAAATATTCCGAGCAATGAATTAAATGAATAATCCATTAAATATGTGGACACATCTAATTCTATTCTTCCACTCTGAATAGCAAAAGACAGACAGTTGAGGAGAAAAACCTTTTATTCAAAAAGGATCCTTGTGGTTCCTTACAGTTTCAAAGTTCCATAAATAAATAGAAATATCTATTCTGCCCCCTGCTGACAGATTAACATTCCTAAACATCCAGTTTGAAACCTGAAGGTTTAGCAGTACCTTCTGGGTTGGGTCCACATCTCACTGAACATGCCACAACCTCCACACTCGGCAGGTCTAGCTTTTCTCTGGCTGAGTGTGGCTAGCCAACGCACAGCCAGAGAAAGCGCCGTTCACATTTTTATAACGACTGTACTAAGACATTTTCCGGCAGGTAGCAGTTAAGTGTCGGGGACTGCCTGGTCTGATTTGCAGAGAGATGCCCTCCCTTTGGTCCACAGCGGGCCAACTGGGGCCAGCCTCACCAGGCCCGCGTACTCGGGCCTGGTGTCACTTCCTACTCACTGAAGGGCCTGGGGCAAGGACCTTACTGTGGCCTCTCTGAGCCTCAATTTCCCTGAGAGGAAATGGGGGTAATAATGGTATATGCCTCGTGGGATAGCTTTGCAGATTAAGTAATTGACAAAGAATGCTTAGGACAGGCCAAGTGTCTGGTAATAATAAGAGCTGTATACACAGCTCCAGGTCTGCCACTCGCCTAACAGAGTGTGAATATTGTGTGCATTTTGTCATCTGATTTTCAAAGGGATTCCTGATCCACCTCCTCATCTCCCCCGCCTCCCCAGAAAAACAATCAGTATGTAACCACTGCTGAGGAGTAAGGGCCTGTCGCTGCATCCTCCTACTCCAAATATTAAGATGGGGTTTGGCACATCGTAAGCCCTCCCTAAATATCCACTGATTTTATTTGAAAAACCAAAACAAGACTTGACATCTATAAATGATGGAAGACCAAAAATTCGTTAGATTTTTAAAAACTAAGTGACTCTGATGTCTTTTGAGAAGGAATTTGCTTTATAGATCCTGAGGTCTTATTACTTTAAGAATGGTCAGGGGGCTGTAAGTTCTGTAGAGCTGTATCCCTGAATTATAACAGTATCTGGCTTTTAATCTTCCAAGCACGTAGCCACGTTCTCTAAAAGAGCCATTCTATCTCTGCTCAAAAGGCCATTGTCTAATTGATTTCACTAATAGGTGTTTTCCTTTTCTCTCCTCTCAAAACGCAATAACGTGGGCTGGACTAACAATGCGGGTTGCTACATTGCTACTTCTTGTCCTTCCTAGCAATCTGGGCAGGTTTCTCTCCGCCAACACCAGCTCCTGCGGAGTTTTCCTCTCCTTTTCTGCCTTGGGTCTGCACAGGGCTGCTCCTTTTTCCTCCCTCTCCTGTAATCCACTCTCCTTTAATATTCCAGGGGTGACCCTTGACTGTCCTTTGAATGCTGCTCCAATTCAAAAGGCTTCTGAGCTTTTAAGACAGCAGAGATAACATAATTCCAAGAAGATGGGGGTGGGAGGGAGTGAGAATGTGATTGGAAAGATTAGCTAAATCTTCTCATTCCTAGGGATTTGGGCTCTCACAAATACAGGAACTGGGAGGTTTTTCCTTTTTTTTTTTTTTTTTTTTTTATGGACTCTCCCGACCCCCCTCAGCTCTCATATTAACCTCTATTCAAAATATTTTGTTTCTAACCCCAACCATAAAAAGAGACTTAACTGAGTATTTCTTTAAATCTCTAGCCTTTGAAACAAGGGCAATTGTAAAGCAAGGCCGGCTTTTATTAATATTTATTTATGTTCTCTTTCATTTGCATGATTGGGGATGGCTCTGAATCCGGTTCTATTTAGGACAAAGCTGATGCAATTCAACAGGTATTTACTGACAGTTCATCGTGTACGAGATGTTATTCAAGGGACGATGGGGGATGTAAGGATGAAGAAACGCTTGCTACCATCAAAAATTTCACCATCTCTAGACATCAGTAAAGGGATGGTATTCAGCATCTTCTATGAGCCTCGTATACTTTCTGTCACAGATACAACATTTTCCTGGCATCCCTTATCTTCCCTTTCTGTAAAATGCCAATGTATACTAACCACTTGGACCATGCATGCACATGCACACACACACACACACACACACGTAACACCCTTTCTTTGACACACTGTTTTAATATCATTACAGATGCTAATGAATAAACATGTTGCTCCACTCAAGGCGTTTTAACTGGGCTTTCCTAACCCTAATCTGCAAGTGATGACGGGCTATCTTTTGACTCACACACTAAAACAAGGTATCAACACAGCTATGCGCAGGATCACTGGCAATTAAGGGCTGCACTTCCAAGTGGAGCAGATGTAGCACCTGAGTTACTACCGTTTGTCATGGAGTATTTTTAAAGAATTGCTTCCTTAATATCCTCAAGCACCTACAGTAATGAGAATGGGTAATGTGTTGTCAAGAGGAAAACAGACCTGTTTTAACAAATCAGCAAGGTACACTCACAAAAACATCAGAAAACAGATGTGCAGAAGTCTTTACAAACAACTGGCTCTTTTCAGTGGGTGTAGAAGCCTCCATCCCCATCCCACCCTTCTGCTATTAATTTGCCTAGACAAATGTTTCATAGATTAAAAATACACAATTTTAACTAAAGGCCAGCTGACTTATCCTGAATCTATGTAAGTGGGTCCATCCCAGTGACGTTAAGGTACCAGCGGCCCCAAGAAGGCTCAAACATCCATGGTGGAATGCAGCCTCATTACACAATCCTCTTTCATTCTACTCCACTGAGCTTCTGCACGGTTTCTCCCCATGCACATGCATTGTGCCTGGAAAGTTTTTTGTTTCCTGTACAAAATAAGTGAGAAATGGACTACCACTGAATTCTCCTTTCTCACTACTTCAGCTACAAGACCTCGTGTCTCTTCTTTCCTCCATGCCCACTAACAGATGGGTCCTGCTGGGAATCTCCGTGGGATTTATACCCTGCCTGCAAGGTTCGCCCTTGGCTTCTGGATCTTGAGGGGGCCACCTGTGGGCACTCATTTCCTTAGCATGTCAAGCAAAACTCTAATCAAACCTGCAGAGTACTTAGTTAAAAAAATCAGGAGGAAATCATTTTTTGATTAAAAACAAGCAGAAAAGTAAATTCAAATTAGCATTGAAATCAACTAAGAAACACATTCCCGAGTTTTTGATATAAAAATAGAGTCAATGATGACAGATGTTTAACAATCGAGTTTTTAAAATCCAGTGGAAAATAGTTTGATTTGTTGTCGCACAGGATTACTGGAGATTCTTTCCTCCTCATTTAACTTTGATATTGGGAGGGTTTTTAATGCTATTTATTTATACAACAAATATGTATTGAGTGATTACTGGGTGCCATGCTACCCACTCTTCAAGGTGATGGGAACACATTATTGAGCAACACAGCTCAATGCAGGCAATCCTGTAACTGAAATACCTTGGGGAGACTGACAATAGCCAAATCAATAAATAAGGAACCATCATGATGTTGGGTGGTGCCGAGGGCTATGAACAGAAATAAAGCAGAGTGAAATGTGGGGAGAGTGTGGGTGTATCACATATAAGATGATCAGAGAGGTGGCACAGATAAGGGACCCTTGAGCAGAGGCCACCGTGAGCAAGGTGAGGGGCATGTGAGCATCACAAGGGGACACTGAGAAAAAGACTCTGGCCTGGGAGCCTGTTCAGCGCCCTCAGGGGACCAGGAGGCTGAGATGGCTGAGAGAGAATGAGTGGTCGGTGGGTGGTGAGGCCAGAGAATTGGGTGCCAGAGAAATGGCCAACAGCAAGATGGGGGGGGGGGTCTGGGCCATTGTGGGGACTTGGGAGAGGAAACCACAGAGGGTTTTAAGCAAGATGAGACAGGATCTGACTTGTCTTTCAAAAGGCTGCTTTTGTGGGAGGAAAGTGAAGCACAGAGGGAAATACCTTGTAGTTCGGGCGTGAGATCAAAACATTTGTTAACAGCTTTACCGAGATATAATTGATATTCAAAAACAATAGTATAGTTAGTTTTAACGATATTAAAAACTAGCACGTACTTTATGTATACAATTCGGTGAGTTTGGATGTACGCAGACACATGTGAAACCATCACCACAATAACACATTCCATCACCTCTAAAGGTTTCCTCCTGTCCCTTTTTCTGGATAAATTTTAAATTACAAACAAAAGATTACAAAATGTCTACCACATAAAAGATGTTATTTCTACGGAACCAGAAGACACTTTAGGAGCTTGAATCTTATGAAAACCCAAACTGCAGCCACATTTTTTTGCTTGCTATCTTATCCCAACAGCCTTTAAATCAACTTAATCTCTTTTGAGAAATTAATTAAATGAATCATCTCTCAGCTCTACCTGTCTCTGCAGAAGCTGCCCTGACTGCTTCCTTCTTGCTCTTCAGGATGAATTAAATTATTACTAAAGTCCGCCTGGCCACACACGGCCAGGTGAGGAAGGCAGAGGGTCCCTAACATCACTGAAATCCATTCTTGTTGACACTTGACTAGCTCCCAAGGCAGTTTTAGAAAAGTCACTTTAAATTCTTTGAATGTTTCTTTCGGCTAAAATAAAATGTGTTATATCCCAGTGGGGCTTAAGGACTGTACAAAAAACATTACCTACAGGACTCTCCGGGCATTAATCTCACCCCTCCACCTCCCCCAATCCCCCCAAACCCCTGCCCCCCGCACCGACCTGGGCATCAAGTTAGAAGGAGCCTCCGCTCTACCTGTAAAAGCACATCTCTTCTAACACATTTGGTCACTTGCATTCTGGGCTTTTTGACTTACTTTCACATGATAAAAAGCCCCCTTTTCAACTGTTAATGGCATTAAGAGCCTTTTTCTTAATGCAGTGCTTCCAGGGTGGCCCTGGCAAGAAGCTTGTGCTTTCTAAGTCTCCACTTCAATCCTACCCCACCTCTCTATTATCATCCATTCTGACCCGCAGTGCGTCAGGTCTCTGAGGTTCTGCAGGATTCAGGGCAAATGCTTGGTCCCGCTCTACAACCTCTAACTGCGATGCTCAAGTCCTGTGGGTTAGAACCACGTGGGGGGAATGGGGTGGAGGGGTTCCTTCCTCAAACCTGTCAAATCAGAATCTCAGAGGGCGGGGCTCAGAAATCCATACTTGTAACAAGTTCCTCAGAAAATTCTTATGAGCACTAAAGTAAGAGAACCCTTACCTTAAAGGTATATCCTGAAGAATAAGAAGTGTTACCAAGTTTTCTCAACATTTCAGAAAAAAGCATGCCATAGCAATGCACAGATTCATAATAACGTTTAAGTAAGAGACTGCTTTATAACTTCCTCTTATTCTGTCCTCTGAGTCGCAAAATTTGGGGTCTTGAACTAAATATTATTTCATATTCTCTATATTTCAGACTTTATCTTTCATCCTTTCAACATCATCATTCATTTTGACAGTCATACTATATTTTAAGCTCTATTTTTTCATCCATATCTATCTTGAACTTTAGAAGTATGGAACTCATTGTAGAAATCTTTGAAAGTTATATATCTATGTGTGTGTATATGTATATATGTGTACACACACATATATACATGCAGTATGTCTATATACAATCTTTGTTACCTTTGTTAATGTTTACAGATCCACATTGCATATACAAGTTAGTATTCTGCTTTTCTTTTTGATGGTTATCATTTTTTAGCAATAAAGTATTTTTTTCAGCAAAGCATTTTTTAAATTGTAGTATATATACAATGTCATGTTAGTTTCAGGTGTACAGCACAGTAATTCAGTTTTATATATACACACACACGCACACACACGCACACATATATATATATATTCTTTTTCGGATTCTTTTCCCTTATATGTTATTACAAAATAATGAGTATAGTTCCCTGTGCTTATACAGTAGGTCCTTGTTGGTTATCTATTTTATATGTAGCAGTGTGTATATGCTAGTCCCAACTTCCTAATTTATCCCTTCCCCCCAGTATCCTTCTTTTATAATTCACTTTTCATTTAATAAATATTTGTTAGAGACCTAACAAGCGCTACCAGCTACCATGTGGTATGACAGCTGAGCACTATATTTGCCATCATAGACATTATTATATTATATTGTAACCATGTTCTCCAAATGAATTAGTATCTAAAACTGTGATTTCAAACTGCTGAATAATATTTACTCTGATGCCATGGCTTACTGAATTCTTTTCTAATTGTAGAACATTCTGGGCTGTGGTCTTTGAAATGGGCTACATGCACACAAGGAGAAGTGCAAGGCAGTGCATTGAGGTACAGGAAGAACGTATTAGAATTTTTATTTTTATTTCAGTTTTTTCAATTCTATTTTGTGTATGATTTTTAGCAGTATAATACAAAAAAACAGTAAATAAATTTACACATATTAGGAGTACCTGATAAAAATTAGTTTCATTGACAGCTGGGTTATCACAAAACTTTGCTGTCCTTTGATTTAAGATGTGTCCAATTATTCACACAAAAATAAAATTTTGACAGTTTTAAACATATTCTCAGGAGTGAAATTACAAGTAAAAGAGGATGGACCATTGCCAAATTGCCTTCTAGGTCAGTTCGTGGAAAATTTATGCTCCCGGTGTCTGAGAGAGCTTCTCTTTCATATTATATTTAAATTTTTTGCTGATTTATTAGATAGAAACTGGCATTTTATTAATGTTTTAATTTGCATCTCATTAGCAAAGCTAAAATTTTCAACTTTATTAGCTAATTAAGTTTCTTCTTTCATAAATTACTCACACCCTTTGCCTGTCTTTCTGTTGGGGATCTAAGTATTTTTCTAACTGAACTTTGTATAGATATATAGAAATAGTAATAATTATTAAAAACAACGGCTGACACTTATTGCGTTGAGTGCTGGCTATGCTAGAAATAGACCAGACCTTCTTTCTAGTCCTCTAAACAACCAAGAGTGTTATTATGCCCATTTCATGGATTATGAAATTGAAAGGAATGAAGTTAAATAACGTAATTTGGCAGAGTCTTCCTGACTACAAATTGTAAGAGTTAGAATTTCTTTTTTTTAGAATTTGTTATCCCTTTGATTTTTATTAATGTTGGTTAAAAAATATATTTAAAAAATTCTTATCCAGTCATAGTTATCAACCCTTTCCTTTATGTCTTGTTCTATTGCTTTTATTATGAGAAATTATCCATGAAAAGGCATAACTAGTCTCCAGTTTTTTTCTATGATTTTATTTCTAATGTAATTCTAGAATCTATCTGGAATATATGTGGGTATATGGCATTAACTGAAAATCTTACAGTTTCCCAAATAGTCAACTTTTAGAGCACAACTAGTTGGATAACCCACTGACATATTATGCTTTTTTTTTTGCGGCACTGGGGGCTCTCACAGCTGTGGCCCCTCCCGTTGCGGAGCACAGGCTCCGGACGCGCAGGCTCAGCGGCCATGGCTCACGGGCCCAGCCGCTCCGCGGCACGTGGGATCCTCCTGGACCGGGGCACGAACCCGTGTCCCCTGCGTCGGCAGGCGGACTCCCAACCACTCCACCACCAGGGAAACCCTATGCTTTTTTTTTTTAATCAAAAACTAATTTCTAATGGAAACTCAGGTCTGTTTTTGTAGCATATATATGTGTGACCATACATAATGCAATATATATGCGTTAAGTGTATAAATGTTATATATGATATATATTGACTATTATAAATATAATTTATAGGTATAAATTATATTAACATATATTTATATAATTATCCATGTATTTTATATTATGTAATATATATGATAGAGCAAAAATCCTTTTTATATTCTATTGCTCTTTTAAAAAATTTCTTACATATTCTCTGCTGTTTTTTCCAAGTGAACTTTAGAATCATTTTGTCTAATTTTAAAATTAAACAGATAAATGTCATCTTTATAACATTCTGTGTCACCATCAAGAAACTTGGTCCTTTTCTTCATTTATTTAAATTTTCTTGTACTGTTATCAGTGATGTGTGGTTATTTTGATACTATTGCAGACATTTTTGCTTTTAATTTTCCAAATATTTTTTGGTTTGTTCCTACTGTAAATAAAATCAATTTCCCTTTCTAAGATCAAGTTATATATGGTTATTGCTCTTATTTAGAAAAACCATTCAGTATTCAGTTAATTCCATTAGGACTGTACATATATAATCATATTTTTAACAAATAAAAATAGATGTCTCCTCTTTTGTAATATTTATGGCTGTTTCATATCTTATAACACTATAAGAAAAATAGTGCATAACAACAGTGGTATGAGGCCTTGATGCTTCTGGTGTTTTTGTAGGATTTTGGTGTTGGTTTAAAGATCAGCTTTATCATGTAACAAACTCACAAAGCATTAAGGATTTTTTTAATCAGAAATGGCTGTTTTTTAGTATGGAGTTTCCTTTAAAACCTAAAAATAGAGTTACCATATGATCCAGCAATCCTACTCCTGGGCATATATCCAGAGAAGGTGAAAACTCTAATTCAAAAAGATACATGGACCCCAATGTTCATAGCTGCACTATTTACAATAGCCAAGCCATGGAAGCAACTTAACTGTCCATCAACTGATGAATGGATAAAGAAGATGTGGTTCATATATATTGTTGTAATACAATGGAAGATTACTCAGCCATAAAAAAGAATGAAATAATGCCATTTGCAGCAACATGGATGGACCTGGAGATTATTATACTAAGTGAAGTAGGTCAGACAGAGAAAGACAAATATCATATGATATCGCTTATATGCGGAATCTAAAAAAAAAAAATACAAATGAATTTTTTACAAAATGGAAACAGACTCACAGACTTAGAGAACAAACTTCTGGTTACCGGGGGTAAGGGTGGGCAGGAGGGATAGATAGTGAGGTTGGGATTGACATATACACACTACTATATTTAAAATAGATAACCAAAAAGGACCTACTGCATAGCACAGGGAACTCTGCTCAATACTCTGTAATAACTAACATGGAAAAAGAACTTGAAAAAAATAGATACATGTACGTGTATGTAACTGAATCACTTTGTTGTACACCCGAAAGTAACACAACATTGTTAATCAACTATACTCCAATATAAAATAAAAATTTTAAAAAACATGTTTTTTCCAATGAATTGAACCTGAATTTCCCATTTTACAAAAGACAACAAAGATACCAGTCACGCAAATGGAATATCCACTCACACACCAGAAGACAGAACTGTCACAAATCCTTCCAGAGAATAATCGATATGGAGTCCCAAACAAACATTTCCCCAACACAAACGGTCCTCGATGTCAGACACACGTCAGAACCAATAAAAATTCCCAAATAGCACTTTGCGCTCAAAACAGAAGTCTGCCCAGGTGCACACAGGTGAACTTACTCCATCTTGGAGCTTGTCAGCTCGTCCAGATGCATGTTTCCGTTCCACCAAGGAAAAGTGTGCGTTGGCAGCCAGTGCCGAGCAGGGAAGAAACAGGGAGGATTCCCAAAACAAATGGTTTTGGCAGCTGCGAGGGACATCCCCCAAGAGCCTCCTCTCGGGGCCACCGAGCCACAAACAGCTGACTCACCGCAGCCATCTTGGCGTGTTGCCACGGCCGGTAGCTCTACTCCAGAAAACCCCACGCAGTCAGATCTCGCGAGAACGCAGCCCCACGTTGGGCGCCAAAACACTTAAAGTGGAGGTCAGGCTGCTCGCTGCTCAAAAGCTAATAAAGAGGCAAGGTTGGTGGAAAGTTTGCTTTATTTCCAAGGCCAGCAACTGGGGGCGCAAGAGGGCAGACTCTTGTCCAAAGACGGACTCCCCCCACTGACAATCAGTGGGCAATAGCTTTTATAGATGGAGGGAGGGGGCTATATGCAGAAACAGCACAGTCAGCTCTGACAGTTTTCTTTAAATCGGTCATCGCTGGTCTGACCAGCGTCATCTCGATTAAGTACAGTCTTTAGTTTCAGGGTCTGTTTGTTCCCATTTCTTTGAGGCCCGTTCTTGGAATTGTGGCAGCTTATGTCACGGATATTTGGGTAATTCATACTTATCAAGATTTTGAAGTATATTTGAATAGACTTGTACATAATATGCTTTTATCAGTTTTTTCTTCGGTAAATTTCTTTTTTGGTGTTGAGATATTGTTGATTTACAGTATTATATAAATTTCAGGTGTACAACATAATGATTCACAATTTTTAAAGAGTATACTCCATTTATAGCTATTATAAATTATTGGCTGTATTCCCTGTGCTGTACAATATACCCTTATTTATTTATTAGTCCCCTACCCCTATCTTGCCCCTCTCCCCTCCCCCTTCCCTCTCCACACTGGTAACCACTAATTTGTTTTCTCTGTGAGTCTGCTTATTTTTTTGTTATATTCAGTAGTTTATTTTTTAAATTCTACATATAAGTAATAACACACAGTATTTGTTTTTCTCTTATTTCACTAAGCATAATACCTTCCAAGTCCATCCATGTTGTTACAAATGGCAAAATTTCATTATTTTTAATGGCTGTGTAGTGCACTATGGTATATAAATAGATAGATAGATAGATATCTCACATCTTCTTTATCTATTCATCTGTTGATGGACATTTAGTTTGCTTCCACATCTTGGCAATTGTAAATAATGCTGCTATGAACACTGGGGTTCATGGATCTTTTTGAATTAGTGCTTTTGTTTTTGTTTTCTAATATAAACCCAGGAGTGGAATTTCTGAATCATATGGTAGTTCTAGTTTTAGTTTTTTGAGGAATATCCTTTATAGCCATTGTTAAGTTTCTTTTCATTCATGATGCTGTGTTTTTCCTATTTTATGTTATTCTTTAGATTTATCAAATCTTTTTATTATTAGCTTTTTTCTTCAGAAAACTAATTCTTATATTTGTCAACTTTTAAAAAAATTATTTGATTTCTTCTTTTATCTTTAGTAGATCTTTCTGCCCAATGTGTCTATGTTACTTAATTTTCACACTTAGTTAATTCATGCATTCTTTTAAAAAATGAGAGAATTGAAGGTTATAAGTTTGATATATCCTGTGAATCCTCATATTTATCCTTTATATTTTCATTAATTAATAAGTAGTTCATCTTGTGATTTTGTTTTGTTTTTTGACCCAACAATTATTTTGGAGATGTTTTAAATATAGTGAAGGTTTAAAAAATTAGGTCTCTATTATTAATTTTTAATTTTAATATATTATGAAAGAGAATGTGATTTTTGAGTTCTTTTTGAGAGAATTTTTTGTGTGTGGTCAAGTTTATGATCAGTTTTTCAAAATGTTCTATGGATACATAAAAACAAAATATGTTCTATGTTTGTATGAGAATCTGATACATAAATCAAACACAATTAAAATAGAAATTTATGTCATTATTTACTTTGTGAATCCTTGGTCTAGCTAAAGTTGATTGGCTTGTATTGATATTTCTCAGAATTCTATACTTTGATCAATTTTGCATTGAATTTCTAAGAGTTTCTGCTTTATGTATTTTAAATTTGGTATTTGAGGTGTAATGTCTCAATTAGTTGTCAGTTGTATTTTCCATCATTATAAATGACCTTTTTCTCACTTAGCCTTTCTTACCTTGAATTCTGCTTTGGGTTTTTGTTTGTTTAAGTTTTACTGATAAACAATTGCTTCTTTGATTTTAACACTTTTACAATATTTTGTTTTACATTATGTCTCTTGTTACTAAGACGTTGATTTTTTTTAATGTAAACTTGCAGTTTGTATTTTATGGAGAAATTTAAAAGACATAATCAATATATTTGATCCTATTTTGATTACCTGTTTTATTATCAGTTATTAGTAATTTTATTATTTTCTGTTTCATTTTCAGTTATTATGTGGGTTTTTTTTGCCTCTTTTCTTTTTTAGAGTTGGTTATCTTGTCAATTTTTGTTTCATTTGTGTGTATTTTTACTGATTTTGCCAGAAATTTGAAAGTTTTATGTCCTGCTTTTAGTTTTTCAAATAGTTACTACTATTTAAAAATAGATATATATTAGGTTTTAATTTTTAACTATTATAGTTGAGAATAGAATGATATCCCTGAGGCAACCCTTTCTATATGAGATATTTTTTAAATGGAATTGTTTTATATACAGCCACCAACACACACTTCATTCCAAGTTATTAGCTTGGAATTTTACACTGAATTTACTATTATTATAAAAATATTTAATATTCCAAAATCTTTTCTATTAATATTATTTTGTATTTGCATTCAATTCTTAACTAAATTTACCATAATTATTTAGTCCACCTTGTATTTAATTGGCTTCAAAGTTCAACAGCAGTCCTTTTGTGTTGTCCCTTTCCCTTAGTTCTTAATTTTGATTCATCTCTCATTTGTCTTTTAGTAATTTTTAAAAGAAGATTATGTGGTGGCATATTGTCTAAATCCTTGTTTATCTGATAACGTCTTTCTATTGTTTTCACACATTAAAGTTACCTTGACTGAGTACATTTCTTATATTGCTACTTTGAGCTCAGAACTCTATAGAGGTTATTCAAATGTCTACTGGAATTTGTTTCTAAATGGGAATATTTTGAGAGTAACCTGATTTTTGTTCCTTTGTAAATAACATTTTTGTTTTCCTGCCGCATGCTTATAAAATTCTTGTTTCTCTTTGCTATTTAAAAAAAATGTCTAACATATCTCTACGGTGGGTCTCTTCCACTGATTTCTTTAGAACTGAGAAAATCCTCTCAATCTTAATTTCTCAGTTTTTTTTTCTTTCACTCAGTTTCTGTTGTTTTCCTTAATTATGGCCTTGATCATTGCTTTGCTTTAAATTTTTTTCATCTAGTTTTCAGGAAGTTTTCTCTCCTTCATATCCACTGTATCTCTCATCATTTTAAGCTCCTCTGGCTCTGTCTGTCCTGCAAGAGTTTTGCAAGTTTCTTCTCTACTCACTGATTTAATTTGCCAATGGAAAGCCTCCATTTCGATCCTCCAATGTTAAATTTCGATTTTGTCATTGAAATGCTTTCTCACTCCTAGACCTCGCTCTGCATCTCACTCTGCTATCTTTCTTTTTTGCTCCTTTTTCTCTTATGCTTTTCTGATCCAACGGATTTTATACACTTTTAATGGTGCTAATGAATTTTCAAAAACCTTCTGATTCTTACCGTAAATCACATTTAGAAGCTTGCTGTTACACTGTTCATAATAATCTGTCATTTTCCTTGATCTGTAGCATCTTCATATAGGTCCAATATTGTTCTTTATTTTATTTTTCTTATTTATCTTTACACCAAAAAGAAAGCTATCTAGGCTATTATTTACTAAGCTAAAAAGTGACTTTGGCCCCATTTTCAGAAGCCAACTTAAATGAATCACCAAATCTCTTTCTTAATCTACATTGACCAGGAGTCGGCTTACATATAACTCCTGGTCTCATTTGCAGATACTTATAATTTTCCCTTTGTCCCTGCTATGATTCTCTCCCTCCAGTGACCACTGCCACATTAAAGATTCTGTATCTATTAAAGTTTTATCTAGTATTGCTTTGTTGGAAACTGAAATTGAACCTTCTTCTATCCCCTCTGCCTGCCTTTCTGACACTGAGGTTGTACATGAGAAAGTACAACCGCTAGTAGCAGTTCTCCTCACGCTCTGCTTGTATCTTTGTCCCCGCCCATTGTGCCTGTGTGGGCAAAATTCCTATCTCAGGATGGACTGGGCAATTGCCTCTACCCTCCACTTTCTATGTCATTGCTTTTGGTAATAATAAAGTCTGACTGTTCATAAAAGGTCAAGACGGGTGGTGGAAGGTTCACAGTTTGATCTGTGTTCAAATTGCCTCAATATATGATACTCCATGAGAAAAGGGAGTCTTACAAGTTCTTTTATTCCATAGCTGTCAAAGTAGGATCTGCAAATCCCTGAGACCCTTCAAGGGAGTCTGCAGGGTCAAAATTATTTTCATAGAAATGCTATAATATTATAATGTGAAGTATTTTTGCGGTAATGCCTCAACATAACTTGCCTTTTCACTGCATTGATATTAACACTCGTGATGCCAAAGCATTGGTGGATAAAATTGCCATAACAATGGCACCAAACAACATTTGTATATCCATGAACTCACATTAAAATTTTTTAAAAGCAGAAGACAGTTTCACTTTAAAATTTCCTTGGGCTTCCCTGGTGGCGCATTGGTTAAGAATCCACCTGCCAATGCAGGGGACACGGGTTCGATCCTGGCCCGTGAAGATCCCACATGTCGCAGAGCAACTAAGCCTGTGCACCACAACTAGTGAAGCCCACACGCCTAGAGCCCATGCTCTGCAACAAGAGAAGCCACCACAATGAGAAGCCCAGGCACCAGAACAAAGAGTAGCCCCTGATCGCCGCAGCTAGGGAAAGCCCGCGTGCAGCAATGAAGACCCAATGCAGCCAAAAATAAATAAATTTTTTTAAAAGTCCTTGATGGAGTGGCAAAAATTATCAATTTTATTAAACTGCAATCCTTGAGTACATTTAAAAAATATTCTGGGGGGCTTCCCTGGTGGCACAGTGGTTGAGAATCTGCCTGCCAATGCAGGGGACACGGGTTCGAGCCCTGGTCTGGGAAGATCCCACATGCCGTGGAGCAACTGGGCCCGTGAGCCACAATTACTGAGCCTGCGCGTCTGGAGCCTGTGCTCCGCAACAACAGAGGCTGCGATAGTGAGAGGCCTGCACACCGCGATGAAGAGTGGCCCCCTCTTGCCACAACTGAAGAAAGCCCATGCACAGAAACGAAGATCCAACACAGCCATAAATAAATAAATTAATTAATTTAAAACAATATTCTGTGTGATGAACTGGGAAGTACACACAAAGCACCTTGACTACATATCAAAATATCATGATTGTTTTGAGAAAAAGCATTTGTGTGATTGTGTAAGTGGCATACTTGAAAAACCAGCGAAAGACAAACTGATTTTTTTGGCAGGCAGACATTTTGGGGGAAATGAATGAAATGAGCCTGTCACTTCAAAGAAAATAAGTGTATTTGTTGCCGATGATAAAATTCAAGCTCTGAAGAGAAAATTCGAATTTTGGAAAACTTGTGTCTGCCACCAAGAGTGTGAGAACTTCCCAACACTTAAAGACTTCTCTGCTGAAATAAGTGGTGATGCTAACAAATACTAAATTTTTACTATTGTATAATAAAATGTGTCAACATTTGGAGGAGTTGCATAACACAATGAATTTTCCAAATGACCAAAGCACAATGTGGCAAAATTATGCATTGGTAAAAGATCAAAGTGCAAGGCCGATCAACGGATTTTAGTGTAAGTGAGTACAAAAAAAATGTTAATATGCTCTTTGGTTCTACATTGCAATGAAATGTTATAAAACTACCACTTGTCAGAGTGGTATAATGTCAGAGAATAACCACAACTATCCTAAAAGGCAACTAAAATACTCCCTCCTATCACATATCTGCAGGACAGTCAATTTCTTCGTATACTCCAACCAAAGGAACATATATCACAACAGAATAAATGCTGAAGTAGACATTATAATGACTCCAACTGTCTTCTATGAAATTTTTATTAAAGAAATTTGTCAAAATGTAAAACAATATCACTCCTAAATTATTTTATTTTAGAAAATATAGTTTTTTAAACAAAAAATTATGAGTTTATTGTTATTTTAAAATGCCATGGTATATAATAATTCAAATTTTCCTCAATTTGTATTTCTAATTTTATAAATAACAATAGATATTACGCATATAAATAAAACCTCTTTGCAGTTCTCAATAATTTTTAACACTGTAATGAAGTCCTGAGTTCAAAAGTTTGAGAACCACCACTCTATTTTGTGCAGATAGAAAGGGACAAATTTCTACTTTCTGTTTCTGGCTTATAAAGCATTGTTGGACCACAAACTGCATTTTTCATTCAAATTGCTTCCATCTTGAAGTTAGTAAAAATTCCTCTCAGATTTGGAAAATAAATAGGTGGATATTAGTTCTTCTTGGGGATTTTGTAAATTTTCATGTTATTCAATTCCTTCATATATTTTAGTGGAAAATTGAGAGCTATTTTTCTCTTTTAAAAATATTTGAGCTATAATTCACACACCAAAAATTCACCATTCTAAAAGTATACAATTCAGTGATATTTATTGTATTTATAGAGTTGTGCAACCATCACCACAGTAAATCTTAGAACATTTCAATCCCTCAAAAAAATCCTTTAGCTCTACCTCCTTATATCCTCATTCCCCAGCCCTAAGAATCCACTAACACTCTTTCTATCTCTATAGATTTACCTACTCTGGACATCTCATATGAATGGAGTCATACAATATATGACATTTGTGTCTGGCTTTTTTCACTTAGCACACTGTTTTCAAGGTTCATCCATGTTGTAACAAGTATCAATACTTCATTCCTTCTTATGGCTGAATAGCATTCCATTATATAGATATATCGATTGATGAGTATCTGGGTTGTTTCCACTTTTTTAGCTATTACGAATGATGCTATTATAAACATTTGTGGGCAAGTTTTTTTTAATATACATATGTTTTTAAATTCTCTTGGAAATGTACTCAGGAGTATAACTACTGGATCATATGGTGATTATATGTTTAAATTTTTTAGGAGCTTCCACTATTTTCCACAGCAGCTGCACACTTTTTACATTCCCATCAGCAATGTATGAGGGTTCCAACTTCTCCACATCTTTTCTAGCACTTGTTATTTTCCACTTTTTTTTATTATAGCCATCCTAGTAGGTATAAAGAGTATCTCATTGTGGTTTCCAGAAATTGAGCATGTTTTAAATATTACATTTATGAATGAGATCTGGTCACTCATTTAAAATATTGCATGCAAGTTTTGAAGCTTTTGAATAATCCTTTTCCCTGCATGTTTTCTTTGTTCTCTCTTGAATCTCTTAGAAGCACATGTGCATTTATCTAAGAAGTTAACCTGAAAGATCTCAACAATGCCTTTCCTTTTCTAATTAAGATATTTATATTATCTCTAAATATAATATTCTAAAATTCTTCTTGAAGGTTATCATTGAGTTACTATGTGAACACTTAAGGATGATGTGGCATATTTTCTGAGATGTCATTATAGTAATAATTATGCTGTTTCATTACTTCCATGTTGTTTTGTTAGCTTACTAAAAAGGTACTATTCAGAATCATTCCAAGAACCTTTATTTGCTGTAACAGCATCTTTCTAAAAGGTGTGTATTTTTTACATTTTTATTTTCCTAAGTTTTTGAGACTATCTTTTAACTTCTTGGGAAATTAAACACTGTATTTCCATAAAATCTAGATTGTTTTCATAAAAATAAATTTTTTAAAAGATGAGGATTCTGGGAGTTGGGCTAATGTCAGTTTCTGAGAATACTCAAATTAATAAAATTCCTTGCCCAAATATAAATCACCCACAATTTGAATTTTTGGAGATGGTCCCTTCACCATTTGAACTACATGAAAATGCTGATGAATATTTGCAATACAAAACTGATAAGCAAGTAAACCCCTACACGTATCTAATCATTTAAAGGATAACTTATTCCCCCAAGACTTTGCAAATATTAGACTCATCTAAATCTGTTCCTTGTAATTCCAGGTCTCCATGGTGATAGACTCACTTATCTTCAAACTACTCAGTAAGCATCTGAAAATGACTAAACATTAGAAATAAATACCTCCTACTCAACTTTTGTGTCCCTGTTTCAACATCCTTCCTCAGGGTAGCCCTTCCTGAGCCATTACTCCCCTTTCCTCTCAATATCGGTCTCCTCCAACTCTATATCCATGCTTGAATGACCATCACCTGTATCAATTCATATTTACATTCTACTCTCAATCCCAGAAAACTAAATAAAACACGGTATTTTGAAGTTATCAGAGGTCCAAGATAAACTCAACCTATTTAATATCCATTTACTCTATTTATTCAATGCTGACAACGTGCAGTAGGTTTGAGTAGGTTTCCTAAACTTCCTGTGGTTTATTTGTCTTATCTGTAACATAAGAACACTTACATCTCCCCTGACGGGTGTGAGAGTCAGAGTTGATGATGAATTTTATAACTTTTTATAAATAATTGTGTAATTGTGGTCATTTTAACAATATTAATTCTTCCACTCCAAAAACACAGTATATCTTCTCGTCTTCAATCCCTTTCAAAATACCAGTGGCATTTTTCTCAGAACTAGAACAAATAATTTCGAAATTTGAGTGGAAGCACAAAAGACCCCAAATAGCCAAAACAATCTTGAGAAAGAAGAATGGAGCTTGAGGAATCATGCTCCCTGACTTCAGACTATACTACAATGCTATAGTCATCAAAACAGGAAATAGCAAAACAGTATGGTACTGGCACAGAAACAGACACAGAGATCAATGGAACAGAATAGAGAGCCCAGAAATAAACCCACACACTAATACTCAATTAATCTATGACAAAAGAGGCAAGAATATACAATGGAGAAAAGACAGCCTCTTCAATAAGTGGTGCTAGGAAAACTGGACAGCTGCAGGTAAAGGAATGAAATTAGAACACTCCCTAACACCATACACAAAAATAAACTCAAAATGGGTTAAAGACCTAAATGTAAGGCCAGACACTATAAAACTCTTAGAGGAAAACATAGGCAGAACACTCCATGATATAAATCAAAGCAAGATCCTTTTTGACCCACCTCCTAGAGAAATGGAAATAAAAACAAAAATAAACAAATGGGACCTAATGAAACTTAAAAGCTTTTGCACAGCAAAGGAAACCATAAACAAGATGAAAAGACACCCCTCAGAATGGGAGAAAATATTTGCAAATGAAGCAACTAACAAAGGATTAATATCCAAAATATACAAGCAGCTCAATATCAAAAAAACAAAAACCCCAGTCCAACAATGGGCAGAAGACCTAAATAGACATTTCTCTAAAGATATACAGATTGCCAACAAACACATGAAAGAATGCTGAGCATCTCTAATCATTAGAGAAATGCAAATCAAAACTACATTGAGGTATCACCTCACACTGGTCAGAATGGCCATCATCAAAAAATCTACAAACAATAAATGCTGGAGAGGGTGTGGAGAAAAGCGAACCCTCTTGCACTGTTGGTGGGAATGTAAACTGATACAGCCACTATGGAGAACAGTATGGAGGTTCCTTAAAAAACAAAATAGAACTACCATACGACCCAGCAATCCCACTACAGGGCATATACCCTAAGAAAACCATAATTTAGAAAGAGTCGTGGGCTTCCCTGGTGGCGCAGTGGTTGAGAGTCCGCCTGCCGATGCAGGGGATGCACGTTCATACCCCGGTCCGGGAAGATCCCACATGCTGCGGAGCGGCTAGGCCCGTGAGCCATGGCCACTGAGCCTGCGCGTCCGGAGCCTGTGCTCCACAACAGGAGAGGCCACAACAGTGAGAGGCCCGCGTACCGCCAAAAAAAAAAAAAAAAAAAAAAAAAAAGAGTTGTGTACCACAATGTTCACTGCAGCTTTATTTACAATTGTCAGGACATGGAAGCAACTTAAGTGTCCATCGACAGATGAATGGATAAAGAAGATGTGGCACATATATACAATGCAATATTACTCAGCCATAAAAAGAAACAAAATTGAGTTATTTGTAGTGAGGTGGATGGACCTAGAGTCTGTCATACAGAGTGAAGTAAGTCAGAAAGACGAGAATGGACTTGAGAACACAGGGAGGGGGAAGTGTAAGCTGGGATGAAATGAGAGAGTGGCATGGACTTACATATACTACCAAATGTAAAACAGATAGCTATTGGGAAGCAGCCGCATAGCACAGGGAGATCAGCTTGGTGCTTTGTGACCACCTAGAGGGGTGGGATAGGGAGGGTGGAAGGGAGATGCAAGAGGGAGGAGATATGGGGATATATGTATATGTATAGGTGATTCACTTTGTTATAAAGCAGAAACTAACACACCATTGTAAAGCAATTATACTCCAATAAAGATGTTAAAAAAATAAAAATTAAAAAAATGGGCAGAAGAACTGAACAGACATTTTTCCAAAGAGGACATGCAGATGGCCAACAGGGACATGAAAAGATGCTCAGCATCACTAATCATCAGGGAATCAAAACTACAATGAGGGCTTCCCTGGTGGCGCAGTGGTTGAGGGTCCACCTGCCGGTGCAGGGGACGCGGGTTCGTGCCCCAATCCGGGAGGATCCCACGTGCCCCGGAGCAGCTGGGCCTGTGAGCCGTGGCCGCTGAGCCTGTGCATCCGGAGCCTGTGCTCCGCAATGGGAGAGGCCACAGCAGTGAGAGGCCCGCGTACCGCAAAAAAAAAAAAAAAAAAACTATAATGAGATACCACCTTACACTTGTCAGACTGGCTATCATCAAAAGAACACAAATAACAAATGTTGGCAAGGATGTGGAAAAAAGGAAACACTCATACATTGCTGGTAGGAATATAAATTGGTGCAGTCACTATGGAGAACAGTATGAACATTTCTCAGAAAACTAAAACTAGAACTACCATATGACCCAGCAATTCCACTCTTGGGTATATATCCAAAAAAAACAGAAACACAAATTTGAAAAGATACATGCACCCCAATGTTCATAACAGCATTATTTACAATTGCCAAGGTATGGAAGCAACCTAAAAGTATCCATTGACAGACAAATGGATAAAGAAGATGTGAAATATATATAATGAAGTACTACTGAGCCATAAAAAAGAATGAAATTTTGCCATCTGCAACAACGTGGATGGACTTGGAGGGCATTATACTAACTGAAATAAGACAGACAGAGAAAGACAAACACTATAGGATATCACTTATATGTGGAATGTAAAAATTACAACAAACTAGTGAATAAAGCAAAAGAGAAGCAGACTCACTGATATAGAGAACAAACTAGTGGTTACCAGCGGGGGAAGGGAATGGGGGAGGAGCAACCTAAGGGTAGGGGACAACAAAGGGTTATTATGGGATTATATGAAATCATCTGTATGAAACTTTTGAAAATTGTAAAACACTATAGAATTTAAAGAATCTTTCTTTCAATAAATAAATATATAAAAAAATAAGTAAAAGTTTCTTAAAATGGGGAAAGAACTGTGTAATTAATAGAATAATAATAATTATTATTATTTGCAAGTGGCTTTATTTGACCAGTCATACATCTGGATGTAAGATATCCAAAAGTGACTTGTAGTAGTTTTGACTGGAATAGGAGGAAATACAAACTTTTAAAAATGTTTAAGGATATACTATTTTTATTTCATTTTTTTTTTTTTTTACTTGCCAGCGCTGATTTCTTTTAGACCAGAGACATGGAGTATTTGAAAACTATTTACATATCATTTCAGCCTGCTGAAAAGTTTCTAATACCCTCAGAAGAATGGTAAAACAAATGGAAAGGGGCAGGAAAAAAATGGGCAATTTCCTGTAATATATGCTTGCAGATCATACATACCAATGTATATGTGAATGCACAAATGAATATCCATTTCATGGGTTCATAAAAAGAACATTTTATATTTCAAGTAATCCATCCTCACCTCAATGATCTTCTGAGAGAAAACAAGGGTATTACTGTTAACAAATGTGTATATATACACATTTAATATCTAAGAAAGATAGTGAAATATATCTAAGAAAGAAAGAGGAAAGTAGGGAAAAAGGGACAGAGACACAGTGAATAAAGAAAGGAGGAAGAAAAACTACCATATGATCCTGCAATCCCCCTCCTGGACATATATTAAGAGAAAACCATAATTAGAAAAGATACATGCACCCCAGTGTTCACTGCAGCACTATTTACAATAGCCAGGACATGGAAGCAACTTAAACGTCCATCAACAGAGGAATGCATAAAGAAAATGTGGTACATATATACAATGGAATATTACTCAGCCATAAAAAAGAACAAAATAATGCCATTTGCAGCAACATGGATGGAACTAGAGATTATCATACTGAGTCATACAGACTCAGTCATGACACTTCTGTGTCATACAGACACGGAAACACAAATATCATAGGATATCGCTTATATGTGGAATCCAATAAAAGGGTACAAGTGAACTTATTCACAAAAGAGAAGTAGAGTCATAGATGTAGAAACAAACTTATGGTTACCAGGGGATAAGGTGGGGGGGGAGGGATAAACTGGGAGATTGGGATAGACATATACACACTACTGTATATAAAGTAGATAACTAATAAGAACCTACTGTATAGCACAGGGAACTCTACTCAATTCTCTATAATGGCTTATATGGAAAAACAATCTAAAACAAGAGTGGATATATGTGTATGTATAACTGATTCACTTTGCTGTACATCTGATACTAACACAACATTGTAAATCAACTATACTCCAATAACAATTTTAAAATAAATAAATAAAAAAGGCATAAACTGGAAAGAAATATTTGCAAGTTATATTTCTAACAAAGTACTTGCATGAAGAATATATAATCAATACTTCATTTCAATAATATGACAGACAACTCAATTTAAAAATGGGTAAAAGATACTTTCACCAAAGGAGATGTGCAGATGGCTAAAAAAACATATGAAAAGATGTTCAACTTCTTTAGTCATTAGGCAAGTTTAGTATGCATCTACTAAAGGGTTATAATACCAATTTTTGGCAAGAATTTAGAGAAACTGGACCCTTCACACACTGCTGGTGAAAAAGCAAAATGGGGCAGCCATTTTGGAAAACTGTTTGGCAGTTTCCTTAAAAATGAAACATAACTGGGATTCCCCTGGTGGCACAGTGGTTAAGAATCTGCTTGCCAATTCAGGGGACATGGGTTCGAGCCCTGGTCCGGGAAGATCCCACATGCCACAGAGCAACCAAGCCCGTACACCACAACTACTGAGCCTGCGCTGTAGAGCCCGCGAGCCACAACTACTGAGCCTGTGCACCACAACTACTGAAGCCCCTGTGCCTAGAGCCCGTGCTCCGCAGCAAGAGGAGCCACCGCAGTGAGAAGCCCGTGCATTGCAATGAAGAGTAGCCCCCGCTTGCCGCAACTAGAGAAAGCCCACATGCAGCAACGAAGACCCAGTTCAGCCAAAAATAAATAAATTTATCCAAAAATTGAAACATAACTATAACAATATGACCCAGAAATTCCAGTCCTAGGAATCTACCTAAGGAAAGTGAAAATATATGTCCAAAGACTTGTATGTGAATGGTAACAGAAACATTCTTCATAATAGCAAAAGACTAGAAACAATCCAAGCGTCCAAAAACTGTGAATGGATAAATAAAATGCGGTGGCAGTTAAAATTTTAAAAGATAAAATATCTGCAAAAGGGAAATTTGTAGTAATAGAAAGCAGATCAGTGGTTGTCTGAGGTTAGGGGTGGGAGTAGATGCTGGCTGCAAATTGACATGAGGAAACATTTTGGAGCAATGGAAATGTTCTCAGACTGATGAGTGGTGACGGTTACACAACTCTGCAAAGGTACTAGAAATTATCAAAATGTACACTTACCATGAATGAAGGTACAGTATGTAAGTTATGCCTCAATAAAGATTTTTTTAATCGAAGCTGGTCATCACTCCAAAGAGCCTAATCCCAATATGAGAATGCAGGTAATAATGGAAGGGAAGTCAGAAGAGAGAGGGGTTTAAGGCAAATAAACAAATATTGGGAAATTTCATAAAAACCTGCTAATTGCGATCTTGGCAAGGAGAGTAGAAAGAGCTGTAACCTACCCTGGAAACTCCTTCTTCCACCTTCTGGGATGAGTAAGGGCTGGTGTTGCTACTGGTTTATGTTGGTTTATGTTTATGTTTATGTTTAGGAGAGAGTGAGAATTCTAGGCCCTCCTCTGCCTTCCACCCACTGGGCCCTGGAGCTGACCAAGGTGCTGACAATTTCTCAACTCAAGATGTGGTATAGGTTGTGAATTCATGATGCTACTTCTGAAGAATTGAAACTGATAGAGTGGTGTACCAGAGTCAGAACTATAGGATCGTCAACCTTAAAGAGTTTCAAGAGAAGTCATTGCAAGGGGTGGGGTGCATGTGTCCACAGAGTAATCACTAACAGAAGGCCCTATATCCCTTGTACCAGCCTGTCTTTATACAGGTGTTTTAAAGTAGATCAGGTAAGATTTGCATCTGGTGAGAGCTCAGAAAGGGGCAAATCCATGTCCCTGGGATGATCACAAGTAGGAATTCACCTTTTGTGCCTTCAAAGAGGACTGACAGTAATTACCGGTTGATATGTTCCCAACTAAACCAATCACAATTGTACAAATATCACAGCCTTCTTATAAAACATCATATGAAAAGATATTCTTTCTTCTTTTGAATGCTAACTTAAGCACACATATTTTTTTCTGCAGAAAAATGCTCATATTTATCAACTTATTCACGGGCTCGGTCAGCAATTTTTAGCCTGTGAGAAATGACATCCTGTGTTTGACCACAACAACTTGTAAGAACAGAAATGGCTTTCTAATTTAATCACATCACAGTAGTGGTCAGTCCCAGGAAATATTTGTTATTTCATAGCGGAGGTGGCAAGATTTTTAGAATCACTTTATAAACTTGGATCAGAAAAACTAACATGTTTTAATTTCAAATAAAAATCCTACAGTCGGCTTCTTCACCAGATACAATTTTCTCAAAATATCTCAAAGCAGTTCATTATCAAGAACAGCACAGGTGAGCTCCGAGCAAGATCTTTACATAAAATATACCATAATTCCTGTATAAGTATACATATATGGGCATGTATTCACATGCACAACAAATCTTGAATGTGACATGCCTCAAAGCAACATGAAAATTATTTGGAAAGCTGATATGAACTTGGATTTCTGAATTTCTCTGAATAAAGGTATGACACAAATGTAAAACAAAATGATAGTGAAAATAAAAATAAAACCCATGCATTCTTTAAAAATTTCATATGAGTCATAGTTGATGTATGTGTTTCCTCACTTCCAGGTTCCCAGAATTCTGTGCATCAGAATCCACTAGGGTGCTTGATCAAAATGCACTTTTCAAGGCTCTACCCCCTGGAGATTGTGCTTTGGAACCTCTGAGACAGGGCCTAGCAGCCTGGTGATTTGATGCAGGTGGTGTGAGAATCATCCATAGAGCAACACCACTCAAGACTCCTGTGTCTGCTTAAAGGGAGCAGTGTTTCCCAAAATATTTGTACAGGAGCCTGAGATATGTAAAGTGCATGATGGAGAACATTACGGGGAGAAGTTCCTGAATATCTGGACAGTTGGAGACCGAAAGGACAGAATGGATCTTGACTAAACCATGGAAGCAACTTGAAGATGCTTTCTTTTGCATGGTTCAAATATGTATACTAAAATCAAACCCAAGCCACACAACATCTGTGCCTTCCATGAGCATTCAAGTAGGACCATTGCTAATAATAACTCCCTGATTACTGAAAAACCCTAAAAGCAAGGCAGCCTGAGGAATCTGTGTGGGCATTACCATGCTCTTTTCTGGTCATAAAATCCAGTTGGTGTGCAATTACTCCAATGTGACACTATATAAGCTAGAAATCATGTCTTCACTCTAAACATTGTAAATCAATAAAATTATATTGTAGCCATTGACAACACATACAATTTTTCCTGTTTGACGCCCCATTACCACAACAGCACTCACCTTGGTTTGGAAAGCAGTCCTTCTCTTCCCTAAGTGAGTATTAGAGGGGAGTTAACCCTCCTTGGTCTTCTTGCATATAGGACATTTTATAGACAGCAGACTAATGTCACACAAATTGCTCTCGCAAATACTCCTTGCTACTTTGCAGTATTGGTGTCCATTCCTATGCCAGATAGTGAAATTTCCAAGAGTTACATTTTTTCCCCAATGTATTTTCTTGCCGTTTTTACACTTAAAGGTGGTGGAGTTGAGGACTGCATTCCTAAATTAAATGTGTCATGTGTAAACACAAGAATGTGCAAAATATAACTTGTGAAAACTTTACTTCTGTGGTATAAATATAAATTCCTACAAGAATAAAATTAAGGAGAATGTCTTCTGTGGGATATTCGGAAATCTAACACTCTCCATTATCCCCTCGGGATTCCAACCTACAGAGAACACGTACACACTCAAGAACCACTTGCCCAATGCAGATGAAAATGCCAGTTTTATTCATCTCCTGCTAGGTGTCCCCAAACCCCAAAAGCGCTTCTGATAGGAGGATGCAGCATAGGAGAGAGTCTGAGATGAAAGATTTCTATTTCCTCTGACCCAGTTAAAAACAGGTCAGTGTGCACTGAAAGCATGACTTAGCCATCCACATGGAACTGCAAAGCTGAAATAAAGAAAGAGCAGGCATCTCACTGGGTCTCCAGTAGGTGCTGATAAGATCCATTTACCACTTGGAGACAGGTGATATAAGGCAAGCCCCACTAAAGGGGCTGATGTTAAAGGGAATGAGTTAAAGGGTAGGGCCTACACCATTTGCTGATGAATGTGACAGTCAGTATAGGCTAGGTTAGGCTGTTAAAGGGAATGAGTTAAAGGGTAGGGCCTACACCATTTGTTGATGAATATGACAGTCAGTATATGCTAGGTTAGGCTGCAGTAACAAACAACTTCAAAATCTCAGGGACTTTAAAACAGCATTTCTTTTCTTGCTCATGCAATATGTCAAACATGGGTTGACAAGAGGGCTCTGCTCATCATAGCTACTCAAGAGTCTCTGCTGACAGAGGTGGCTTCTCAACACACCATGGTTCCATGACCACTGCAGCTAAGGACCTAGCAACCTCAATTGAATGTTCTGGCTGGGCAGTACCACACAGCACTTCTCCCCACAATCCACTGGACAGAACTTGTTAAATGGCTCTTCCTAACTTCAAAGAGACAGAAAAGTACAGTTTCCTCCCATGAACCAGAAAACTATAAACATTAGGAATATACACTAAAATAGGAAGTAGCATTTTAAAACCTCCATTCATTTTACTTTCTATGTATCTCACCACTTGACCACTCACATTTTAATTGCCCATTTTCTTCTGCTTCCTCTAATGTCTTATTTTCATAATCTTAACAAGCATTGAAAAGGCACTTCTATAAAAATAATGCAGGAAGACCAACTGTTCTCTCTGTTCCTCCCACATCCTCTTCTGCCCACCCTCTATCCATACTTTAACGTATATGTCCAAGAAGCCAAGAGGCTGTGCCACAGGCAACTATGACTTTTAACACTCAGGCCACACATTTGTAAATATGGCCCAGTAAGTGTTCATAATTCTTACCATCAAATTAACAATTCCTCTTCTCATGGAGAAAAGTAAAGAAGCAGAGAACAGATCAACATTCTTTGGATCTTTGGGTAGGAATGGAAGTACGCTTTTCCATGAAAACATGTGGAAGAAGTCCAAGGATCACCTAATAATTTCATAGCCTTAGATTAGAGAACACTTTATAATTCTTACATGAAACCTGGATGTCATAAAGCAAGATTTTAACTCCCAGAAGGCAAAAGAAGCCTTAAATAAGATAAAGGAAAATAATATATTGGGAGAAACTATTTACTACACATATAACAAAAATGTAGTATCTTTGGGGCTTCCCTGGTGGCGCAGTGGTTGAGAGCCCGCCTGCCAATGCAGGACCCAGGGGTTCGAGCCCTGGTCTGGGAAGATCCCACATGCCACGGAGCAGCTGACCCCGTGAGCCACAATTACTGAGCCTGCGCGTCTGGAGCCTATGCTCCGCAACAAGAGAGGCCACGATAGTGAGAGGCCCGCGCACCACGATGAGGAGTGGCCCCCACTTGCCACAACTAGAGAAAGCCCTTGCACAGAAACGAAGACCCAACACAGCCATAAATAAATAAATAAATAAATAAATAAATAAATAAATAAATAAAAAAGAGCCGGTGACACGTATGTGCGCCGAGACAGCGCGAACTGGAGAAGAAAAAAAAAGAAAACCTCAATAGGTTACCAGAGTAATTCAAGGTAAAACTACAAATAAAGGATAATTGAGACAGCACCCAATTAAAAAAAATGTAGTATCTTTAATATATAAAGAGCATTTACAAATCAACAATAAGACTAAGAAGAAATATATACGAAAAATAAATTTATAAAAATAGGATTAGCTTCACTGATAATTAAACAAAGTACCAATTATTTTGCCTATCAAATTAGAAAATTTTAAAAGATTGATAATCTCAAGTAGTGACTAGAGATAAAGGATTGGTTGACGTGCAAACTAGAACCATGATTTTTGGAGAGCAATTTGCCAGTAATAGTCAAACTTTAAATAGTCAAACTTTAAATTTGTGTTATGACCAAGGAACGTCCACTTTTAGGAATCTGTCCTACAGAATTACTTGCACAAATACATCAAGAGATATAAGCATAATATTTCTTTTTTGATATCAAAAATTTTAAACAGCACAAAAGTTTATCAATAGAGAGATCATTACATCCATGCAATAGATCACACAACCATAAAAAATATCAGATAAGAGCTATAAGTCCTGACATGGAATATGGCCTGCATTACTACGCAAAAAGGAAATTACAGAATGAAATACATAGTATGGGTCCATGGTGTGCTGGGAAACCAGCTCTCATTTTAAAAAGAAGCTTTGATTCGTGTTTGCTGATTTCCATGAGGTAAACACTCTTGTCATAGCTGCATTCAAACTACCAACAGCTTAACAATCTTCTTACAGAATTCCACAGGCCAGTATATGGGACTATTTTCATTTTTTAAAAAAGTATGTATGTAAGTATGCAAGCATGTATTTATGTGTGATCGTAGAGGCACAGAAAAAAAATCAGAAAAGTAAACAGAAACTGGAGCAGAGCCTCAATGGGACAAAAGAGCCTCAGTGGGATAAAACAGCAGAGCCCTTGGTTTATTGTTTGGATTTGTTCCACTGAAAATGTATTGCTTTATTCGTTTTCTTAAATCAAGATTTAAGTATTTTATTACAAAGTTAATACATTTTTACTGTAGAAAAACTGCAAAATATAGAAGAGAATAAAGGAGAAAATATAAATACCCATAATTCTTCTACATTAGGATAACCACATATTTTGATGTTCTTTTTTCCAGTTGTTTTTCCTAGAAAAACTTAGCTTTTGGATTTTTCAAACAAGTTTACATTTTGTGAGTAAATGTTAACTATACATAAATTTTGAGTCCATTTCTGACTATTTCCTTAGGAAATAATGTTGTTTATTATCTTAGAAGTGGCGTTAATTATTGATTAAAGGTAAGACTACAAAATATATCTTAAAGAGAGGATGACTAGATTTTAGTAAATGCAATTCAGGCTAATACCAAGTCACCAAATTTTATTTCTTAAATTTACTAAAAACACAGATAGGTTTTTATGGTAGTAGAGATACAAATGCTATTAATTTATTTGTTATATACATGTATGTACATATACACATACCTGTATATAACAAATAAATTAAAGCATTTTTAGCATTAATGCATTTTTAGCATTATTAATAGCATAATAGTATTCATACACATAAACACATATATACATGTTGTGTATATATATATACATATACACACTTCTATATGTTTTATATTTATATATATATATACACGCAATTACATATATATACAGATATATTACTACATATACATTATTTTACAAGAAGAAAGCTTTTGGCCCTGTAATGCTTGCCACAGAAACAGAAGACAGTAGAAGCTGACTGGGTTAATTCCAGATAAAGGAGTTCAAAGGGAAGAAGAAGGGTTTCTCAGATATATCAGGAAGAAAAGGGGTATCAGAGAGCAGGTAGGACCATTAATAAATGGGAAAGATGATGAAATTGGTGGTGACTAACATGGAAGCACTACCAGTGGTTTATATATATATATACATATCAAACTGTGAGGAGGAAAAGAAAGCAAGCCAGTGAAGATATTTAGGAAGTAATGAAAATCCTGTCAATACAGCTTCTGATAAAAGGCAGGTGAGGGGATTCAGTACAACTGCTTGAAGCCCAGGATTCCAGACACGTGCATTCACCAGGGATTTGATGTCATTGAATCGAGCTCTGTACCTAATCCGGTACTTCACCTAGTCCAGCTCCAATCAGACTTCTGGTTTCACAGTCTCATTTCCAAATTCACCCGTCACCTAACCTTCACTCATTGCTCAAAAACTAGAAATGCAAATTTTTAGACATGTCTTTCACCAGGTGCTATAGTCAGAAGTATCTCAAGGCCAGAGTCTGGGACATGATCTGGGTTTCAAGCCATTTGTTTTACTTGGGACTATCAACCCACATGCTGATGGTTCTTTACCCACATACCTCCCACTCCCTAAGTTATTTAAGTAACTGATAGAGCTCAAATATCCATTGAACTAATTAGGATTACTTGGGATGGCTATTGTACCTTTCTTTTCTTTTTGCAATTATGGAGAATGTCTACTGTGTGTGAGTAAAGAAAAAAAAAAGTCTCTTCGTTTTTGCTTTAAGCGAATGCAATTAGTTGATGCATCCATAAAGGGGCTTATCTATACTTCGCAAAATTAAAGATGTAGACATCCGAGGACAGACATGACCCCCAAAAAAGTCAGATTTCACTGGAAATTAACTAATAAGGTTTCTCAACTATCGATTCTTTTTCTTCTTTTAATAAATTATAGAGAACAAAGTGAGTGTCCCAGAATCAAGGAAATTAAATGTGATGCCAGCATTCCATACAAGAGTACCCTGCGATTCCCAAACAGAACTTCTGACCACAGTAAAATAGCAAGGGAAATGTTGAGGAAATCAGATAGAGAGTAATGGAATTGCAGAACCAATAAACTGCAAATCAGTAGAGAAAGAGACACCCCAGAGGCCCTAATCTGGACTTGAGTCAATATTGTGATACGATTGTCCAACAAAAGTTATGTGAATTCAAACTGGCTTGAATCTATGCCCTTAATCCGTGTATTTATATATTACCTCTTCCCAAGGAACTAAAAGCATTTTATGAGCAGTTTTGTCTTCCACCCTTATTGAGCACCCACATTTTCCCCTCTGATATCTCTATGGTGACCTAACATTCTCTGTCAACAAAAGGTGAGACTGGGGTAAGAAGAAGTTCTCTCATTTGCCCAAGACAAATCAGGAAGGTATCACTAAAGTCAGCCCAAGCAGTGTTATTTTCGTGGGGCCCACTCTATGCCAGTCAAGATTTAAATAGACAACTGAAAGTTAGTTAAGGTAACGGGAAAAAAAGTGAGTATAGTTAATAAGGCAATGTTCTTAGGAGTTTAGCAGCATTGCTAAAGAGGCTTTTAAACGGATCTACCAGAAAGAATAAACAGTGCACTTAGTTCCAAGGTTATAACAAAGTCAAGCCATATTGAAAAATGGGAAGACGCTTCTCCAAGACTCAAATTGCCTTAAGGCTACATTTTAGAGATGCGAATTTTCTGTGTAGGGCCTTCACTATTGGCTCTCTTAAGGTTTTTGGGATTCAAATACATTTACCCTTGGCAAAATAAAGATACTGTGAAAATTAGAGGCCTTCATAGGAGTATTCAAATTCCTTAGAAATAGCTTAATTTTCCCCTGAAACGAATGCAAATTTTGCAGTGTCCAAAGGGACCAGATGATCTAAAGGAAGGAAAAGTATAGTATAAGGAGGAAGTGGAGGTGGCAAAAAAAAAAAACATGAACTGTACCTACATCTTGGTGGAACAGAGTAAGGCCTGCAGACAGTTCTTGCAAGCGGAAAGGAACGATCTTATGTTACAGAAGAGAGGGACTCCAGAATTGATGAGCAAAACTTCCCATGGCAAAATGTCTCTCTGGCATGTGGATTATTTTAAACTGAAAACAATCAAGGCCCCAAAGACTCAGGAAGAATATTTGAACTTCCCCTAACTGCCTAAAGAATGTAGATGCAGGACCTGTTCCAGGAAGGGAGCTATCACCATAGGTAACTATAGTTATGAACTAGGTCTCTAGACAGGGAAGAACCTAGCAAAGTCTGTTTGTTAAAATTCCTCTCTGTGTCCCATTGTCTGTGCATGACCCAGCAAACTTTTGTTTACCAAACATTTGCTTTTCCATCTCCATGTCAATTGCCTTCCTCCTATTTGACTGTACCAAACCACTACCCCCAATACCCTCTTTTGCCTTTGGCTGAAGATGGTATGAGTTTCAGCCATTTTGGAGAGTTGCTCAGTTTTCCTGGGTGTCTCCCCTTGTACACGTTATGAAACTTTTGATTGATTTTCTCCTGTCAATCTGTCTTATGTCAGTTTAATTCTTTGACCATCCTGAAAAACCTAGCAGGGTAGAGGAAAACTTCTTCCTCCCCAACATTTCTAAGCCACTTTCTTCCTTAATTTTTGAATGCTCAGTTAGCTACAGTTTCTATTGTCACAGGTCTGTGGACAACACACTTTCATTCCACTGGCCCCTTCAGTAGATTACCCAGCAGAGCAAACAATTCTAAGAAGGGCCCCCTCTTCAAGACCATCAACATAAACCTACTATATATTTGAATTATGGGAGATTTATGGGAAACTGCTTATTACACGTTTCCTCTTTGCCTATTCTAATTTGGGGTGGTAAATGGTGAAGAGATATTTTATTTACTCTTGGCCTTCAGAAAACTAGAAAGATATCCTAACCTCTGCTGATGGTACAATTAGGGTGATGGGGAAAAGGATCTCTCCAGAGAGCATAATCAATCAAAACCTTTCCCCAGAACTAGACCAATTTTTGAGAAAGATCAATAAACACGGCTTGTTGGTCTGTGGTACTAGAAACAGGGAAGGGGTGCCACCAAAGAAAAAAGAAATCATGCAAGTGCAGGATAAGAGCCTATACCTCTTTATTCACCTGATATATTGCCAGAGATGCACAAACAGAAAGCAAATGTAACAGGAAAGTGGGATTTTCCCCAGAAATAGCCACAATAAACATCTTTTCAAAAAAAAAAAAAAATCAAGACAGAAAAGAAGGCAGCCTTTGTCTCTGAAATCAAAGAAAAGCCTGTTTGGCTCTAAGACATTGAAAAAATTCTTCATGAGCAGTTCATCTGTGTGAAAATATGACCTCTGTGGTGCTGTCAAGGTCTCTGAAACCCGGGCTTCTGTTGAGCAAATGCTGGTTGCATAAGTTAGGGCAGCTAAAGGGACACTTTAATTTATGTGCTCAATTTTTCTGAGATCTCAAAAAAGCAAAAAAAATGAAGGTGGGGAAAGGGATGAATGAGGTTAATTTTCAGGGTGGCACATTCAGGGATGCTTTTGAGATTAAGGATCTTTCCATTATCCCAGTATCCTCATCTGAAGGGAAGTGATTTTGCAGGAAGAAGCATCTCAGTGGCAGTCTTAATTCACCCTCTCCCAAAGGCCTCAGGGTCTCTAAGCAGTGACTGAGTCACTCAACTTCATTTTCAAAGAAGGACTATGCAAGAAGGATTTCAAAATCATAATCAATGAGGGGTACTCTTGCATTTTCCCATGGACCCTATAAGTTAAAATACTAGGACACTATGAGTCAAATGGAATAATAAATATAATAATAATAATAAAATAATAAATTTAAGGAATAATAAATATAAGTGGAATAATAAATACCATAAAATATATTGCAAAATATAAAATGACATACACTGTAAGTTCATATGCAAAGTACTTTTCCTTCTTTACATTTACCAAGTTTTCCTGGAATACAAAATATGATTTTTTTTTTTGGCCATGCCACATGGCATGTGGGATCTTAGCTCCCCAGTCAGGGATCGAACCCACACCCCCTGCATTGGAAGCATGGAGTCTTAACCACTGGACCACCAGGGAAGTCCCCAACATATGATTTTTTAAAAATCTATGGCACAGAAAATTTAAGTAGCCTATTATTTTCACAAATAAACTTATTCTGGAAAGTAAGAGTCACCACTACAAATCTCAAAGTCCCCCCCTTCCTCTCACTTTTAAGGGCACGTCTTATAGAATCACTGGTAAAACAAAGGGGAAAAAAAGAATCATTCTGCTCATAAATCAAATTTTGTATTTAGTATTATGTAGAATAAGTATTGAAGACTCACTTCAGAAAATAACATAGTGACTAGACTTGAACAGTATGGCATCATTCATGACAATTAATTATGATTAAATCATTCTTTCCATATCTTCCAGGTATTTATCAGATTCCTAAGAGTTGAGGTTCTGCGCCATTGGAAACACTCTAAAATGCCATTTTCAGTAGTATTTTTCTGAGTTGTTTTGGGATTCTGAAAATTAAATACACAAATTCAAAATGGTTTGGCTAAGAACTCTAATCATTCCTACGGCACCAAATTCTAGAGATCATTAAAAGAAGGGGGTTTTTGTGGTTTTTTTTTTTTTTTTTTTTTTTTTTTGCGGTACGCGGGCCTCTCACTGCTGTGGCCTCTCCCGTTGCGGAGCACAGGCTCCGGACGTGCAGGCTCAGCGGCCATGGCTCACGGGCACAGCTGCTCCGCGGCATGTGGGATCTTCCTGGACCGGGGCACGAACCTGTGTCCCCTGCATCGGCAGGCGGACTCACAACCACTGCGCCACCAGGGAAGCCCTAAAGAAGGTTTTTGAGGATAAGGATGCTAATGCAAAACCAAATTACTCCATTTGGGGCCTACACACAAAGACCCATAATTGCAGGCATAAAGGCACACTGCCCCAGCCGAAGATACCCAGTGACAATGTTCTACAGGTAAAATTCTTCACTTGTTCTCTGCACACCTCTTCTCCCCTTATTCTTGTCACCTCTTATTCCCTGAGGACATTTTTCCAGTTTCAGCAAGTAAATTTAGACCTCTTTGTACTTGACCTGTACTCTTACAAATATACTCAATTAGCTCTTTGTAAAAAATGTTTATTTGAACGTGAAAGGCGGCCAGGGCCTGTGTGAGGGAGTGGGAACTTGGCTTCCTGTCACGGGTCAACAGTGGTTTCAGCTATTTTCTCTCTCGCATTCTTTTACTAAATTAAAACTCTGGAAGTTTAAATTAAATTAAGTTTAAATTAAAATCCGGGCAGCAATGTTATCTTTTAGAGTGGAAGGAAAAACATAAAATAGCCATTCAGTGGCAAATGTGTTTCAATGTGATAGAAAGTTAATTTTCCTTAATTCCTCCAGCTTCCTGGCCCTTTAGTAACTGGGAGACTGGCATTTCTCTCAGTAGATTAGAACGCTGATCTGCAGGAAGAAGTAAAGTTTCGCCCTAAGTAAAATGCAGAATCTGCCACTTAACTTGTCTTTGTCACTGCAGTCCTCCTGTAGGAGAGAGCAAAAGAGGTGTCCTTCATAGACTTAGAATATTTTTATAAATCCCCGTCTTTTCTCATGCACCTTCTCCCTCAAAAGAAAACGACACTGCCTTCCCTCTGTAATGTTTCCCTAAATGACATACAGCGTATCTCAGTGGCAATGTGACATGATGAAGAGAAACCCATAAAAGATCCTTCAGCAGCTCCAGAACTTTCATTCTGCTGGGACAACTGCATTTATAATTTGTCCTTTTAAATGGGAAGCTGCTTGCCCCTGCAGAGAATCCGAGAGCTTGACGAGCCAATGCAAAATCAGAAGGCTTCTAGATTTGCAGACAATCACAAGTCTTCTGTTCACATCTGACTCAGCCAAACTTTCAAAAAATTTATTTTAGAAACGGTATTGATGAAAAAATACTTTAGAGAATCCTTCTATCTATTTTCCAATCAGCAAAGATTATGGATGGTAATGACAGATAGATAAGATAGATAGATAGATAGACAGGCTATGATGATAGATAGATTATGGATGGATAGTAGATAGATGGGTGGGTGGGTGGATAGATAGAATGTAGAAAAGATCTAGAAATAGTCTGATTTTAGTAACAATTCGTTTTTCATTTTTATAGGGTTCCCTTAATTCCTGACTCCTTGAACATCGCAAAATAAACAGAGAACAAGGTAACCCCGCAGCAATCAAGTGGCTACTAATTTGGTTGCTCAAATAACAGGGCACCAAACTTGAAAGCTGTGTTTGCAGACAGCCTCTCCTGTACTGCATGCAGCATCTCACCTCAGTTATGATAACAAACCATCTCTTTGCATTGCCATCTACTCTTGATCTGAAAAAGCCGAGCCAAACCACATTGGAAGCTTGAGGCTTACACCTAGCAGTGTCCACTTTAAATAGAAAAATCGCATTGATTGCATGAAACTCAGGGCTCATTTTGGTCCATCGATTCCCCTAGTGACCTTCCACAGCATCAAAGCCCAGAGCGAACCCAGGCTGACCCCGACTTTATGTGCATTATTCTATCAGGAGACAGGAGCTACTTACAGTCCATGCCATTGTCTCCATAGATATATAATAAAGGATTCTAGAACTGCGCCCGCCGAGAGCAGTTCAGGTGCACGTCATTTTCTTCTCTCTCTTTCTCTCCCGTCCCTCTCTTACATGCACGCAAACGCATCCACGCCAGCCTCCCCATCAGTATGAAAATTCTTCATTTAATGAGTGTTTCTTCCCTCCCAATCCAGAACAACTCGAAAGAGCAACTTCAGACTTTGACTAATACTCATGTAACTCCCAGGAAACAACATCCTTCACCCAAATCCATAACTAATAATAATGCTCTTTATTAAGCTCTTCTGTGAAACAGTTCTGTCTGATACAAAGCTCCTCTCCACACTGTTTTAATTATAATAAATCACCTTCATTATGATGCATACTTCAGTATACCATGCAGGCTGCCTTGCTACCACGGATACTCCCATGATGAGGGGCAAGCAGATGTGTACCTCACTAAGAAAGTCATTTACACACACACTGAGAAATTCCACAGCATCCCATGGCTTTGCAGCATGAATTTCAACAACTTTTATCTTACCTTACTGTTCATCACATCACAGCTGAGAAGACAGGGGAAGAAAAGAAAAAGGAAAAGCACGACATCTGAAAAATGCTATTTACACAAGTAACAGTACCCTGAATACATCCACGGGCATGGAAAGATAAGTCCTTGCAGTACAATCATTTCTCCATAAATGTATGAAAGTATTTTATGGCCTGGTGCAACAAATCAGTGATGAGACTCTTGGCTGTGGTGTGTAAGTTTCAAGGGACCGAGTGTCAAAGTCCACTTCCCCGGCGGTCCCCTGAGAACCACGCTGGGTACATTCTCATGAAAGGTGTGAAAATCTGATTTTCTAAAACGGATCAGTAATTCTCTATGAAGGGGGAAGGATCGATAAATCTTTGCTAAGTAGATTGTAAAGGAAAAATTATTCTTTCAGTGACAGTACATTAGGATCCTCCAAACAATCTCAATAAAGACATAGCATCTCTCCACCAGCTCCTTTTGACTTCTGATATATTTTTGTAATCTCAGATCACTCTGCAATGCACATACATTTGTATGTGCTAAGCAGTGTTCTATGTCAATGTTGATTTATGGTTTGTGCCATTATAATGTTTGGCTGTGACTAGAAAAAGAAAATTATAAGCTGCTTGTAACCTGATAGATGTGATACAAGGAAATGTCATTATAGCCATACACACATATATGTTTCTAACCACATCAGTTCTCTGGGTAGCCACACAATATACTTTCGGAATTCCTCACCCAAATATATCTGTGCGGTTTTTAGGTACCGGTTCACCAATATAAAATGTGTATTCTCTCAATGCCTAAAAATACGTGGGGTGTGATATGCTTCGAATCCTGGGGTGTTACTCGTTTTTCCAGGAATATCTCTTTCTCTCCCCAGGCAAAGACCAAGGAAACCTCAGACACTGATCTTATCACACACGCTCTATGACACTGAACTGGTGTGGCTACAGCTCTCCCCCTACTTCTACATTCCCCATTTATTTCATAAGTGGGGTGTCCATGCTCCTTCCCACTCTGGAGCCAAGAATCCTCACTAAAGAATTTAGACAGATGTGTGTCATGAGAAAGCAAGCCTAGGAGGGACCGACGGCTTCCAGGAGTTTCTCTGCTTATAGCATCCTGAGCTGTGTGTGGCTGAGATTTCCCCTGCACTGTGTAAAAGTGGTTATTAAAAAAAGATGTCCTGTGTGGTAGTGAGGTATTTCAGGGGCCTCAGAGCATGCTAAATACGCTGTGTCCTATAATACTCAGATAAAACCAAGCAAACTCTGTGTGGCAGGCTCAAACCTGAATTTCTCTGTTTCTCGTGCAAGTTTATGTCAGAATTAACATCAGGATAGCACCTTTGGGGATAAAAAGGTTTTCCATGGGATGCGCTATGTTCACATACAGCATCCTTGGGCAAAGAAAGGAGAGAGAGGATTGGCAGACAGGTGTAATTAATGTATACAAATCTCATTGCATTGAATGTACACATATGCTATAGGAATTACATCTACTAGTAACTTTTCAGGGCTGGGGGCTGTACCAGAGTTTTATTAAATGCCTCTTTTCCTTTTTTTTCATTAAGTAATACTATATGGACACTCATTCAGGTACAATAGAGAGAGACTATAATTTCTTCTGGAAGAAGAAGGACTCATATGGTTATATTGTCTCCCACCACCTGGCCTTTGTAGTGTTACCTGAACAGAGGGTGTACGAGTTCTAAGATGCCAGGTCAAAGTTCCTACATAGGGCTTCCCTGGTGGTGCAGTGGTTGAGAGTCCGCCTGCCAGTGCAGGGGATACGGGTTCGTGCGCTGGTCCGGGAAGATCCCACATGCTGCGGAGCTGCTGGGCCCGTGAGCCATGGCCGCTGAGCCTGTGAACCCAGAGGCCACAGCAGTGAGAAGCCCGCATACCGCAAAAAAAAAAAAAAAAAGTTTCTGCATAAAGTCATCACCCAGTGCCCACTAGATAACCATATGGGGAAGGGAAGTCTGTGGGGTAGCAAATGAAACAAGAGCTCTTGGTATCTCCAAATATTTGGGGGAAATGTGTCTTCTATCAAGCATCCAAAATAGAGCATAGATCTAGAAACAATAAGTAGCATCCTTTTTGATTCAGATTCGGTGGAACCAACCATTGAAATATAAAACCTCAAATTCTTCTAACTCCGAGCTTGTGGATAGCATGGAGTCTGGAGTCTTACCTATTAAATGCCAAGTGCCGTTCCAAGGATGCTGAATGGTAGGAGGGAGGAAATTCAACCGCTTTTCAAAGGAGAAATAAGGGCCACTTAGTAAATAAAATACTAATAGCTAGAGGTATAGAGTAGGTGTTTTGTTACATACTCGTATTCACAGGGAAACCTTAAAATGGAATGTTTCCTCTGATACTGTTCCAACTTGCAGTCTATATTCGAAAAGTACTATTAGTATCAAAAATTTATTTTGCTGATCCTAATAACCACCCTTCACTAAGCTTTTAATAAAATGGCTTATGGATAATTTTTCTAAAATCAGTATAACCGTGGGTTCTGGCCAAGTGCATCACTTCTTGGGCACCATCACGAGGTGACTGTGGTGCAGATTGGCAGGTGCCTATCAGACAAGAGAAGGTGCCAGTCTTGTAAAGGGGACCATTTCACTCACATTCTTATGTGCAGCTGGTGCACCAAGGTTCTAGTAAATTGAGTAGTTCTTTCTGTCCACTTTGATTTATGCTATGAAGTATTTTGATCAAAGGAAATGACCTCAGTGATCCAAATTGCCTTAGGCAAAATGGAAATCATCCCATGGGTCTCTGGGCCAACTTCCCCAAAGTTTGGAAAGAATCGACTCTTTCTGCTTTCTGGAAAAAGTTAAGAAGAATGGAAAAAGCATCAGCTTTACCAAGTGTCGTTTGCCCCCTAAATTGCCCTAGGTGAGCTCTATAGCTCTTGGCAATTTTACTCCTTGGTTTTCTTTTTTCTCTTTTGTCTCCTGTCCTCTTTGTGTTAAAATATATATTATTATAAGTATTAATAGTAATGTGATACGTAAGAATATAATAATATGTAAAGAAGCAGATGCTTACTGAAGATAATTTTGAAAATATACATATGAATTAGAAAATGTACTTTCCACAGTCACACTACTTGACCTATTTCTTTAATACATACACACACAAATTTGGTATCATATGGCATATTTCCTATCCTATTTCACTCAGCTGAAGAGTTTCCAAACTCAGTATTCCTCAACAATTGTACCATAATGGCTATGTAATATTTAAGGTAATCACTGCGTTATGGCTGGATATTTAAGCTATTTACAATATTTTAATGTTTAAGGAGATTATGAGCATCTTTTCTCAACATATTTTTTCTGGATCACTATAATCATATGAGTTTCTAATATGAAAAACTACCTTGCTGAAAGTTATACTCTTAAGGATTTTGGTCAAATTGTTTTGACTAAAACAAAGGATGTCAAATTGTTTTCCAAAAAGGTCTAAGTACCTTGCATTTCAACACTCTTTCCTTTAACATATTTACAGATTAATTGTTTTCATTTTTGTAAGTTTCTCAGATGAAGAACAGCATTCCATAAGTTTAATTTTCTTCCTTTAAATTTTGGGTGTACTTAGATGCTTCTGCATGTATTTTTTATTTCACGGGTTTATTATTTTTCTGAATATTTTCTACTCTGTAGTATCATTTCTCTCATCAAATTCTATGAATTCTTTGTAGGAATCGTGTCAATCCTTTTCAAATTTATGCAAGTTTTTAAGTGAGATCTGACTGACATATAACATTATATTAGTTTCAGGTGTACAACATAATGTCTCGATATTTATATATATTGTGAAATGATCACCATATGCAAATACTTTTGTTTTTCATTTCCCCTTGAATTTTGTTTACAGTATTTATTGACCTATAGAAGTTTCACATTTTTATTTCGCGAAATCCTTTTGGTTTTCATTCTTGCATCTTCTTCCAGAGTTGTTTATACCTGGAAAAATTTCTTCCTAAACTAGTAGCAGATAAAAGAGTCCCTTATTTTTTCATTCTACTTTTTAAAATAATTTTCTTTTCTATTTAACTATTAAATCCACCTGAAATTTATCTTGGTGTACAATGTGAGATGAAGTTCTAACTTTTAAAAATAGATAATCTATTAAATAATGCTTCTTGATGAGCCCCTTGGTCTGCAGACTTGGGGCTTTCTTTAGCACAGGAAAGAGATTTTCTGTTAGAACAGAGATCGTGGATACACGTCACTTGGATGCTGCCCTTGCCAGACTCTCCTACTTCACTGGTCACTGCTTCTCAATTTCCTTCACTGTTTCTGAACATTCTAGAACTTTCTTGAGGAATATCAGTAATATATAGATTGAGTTCATATTCTCTGCTTCCATAGCTTCTACCCTGGCATCATCTTCTTCATACTTTGAGAGCTCAATTCATCCTCTGCCAAGACCAATTACTGGAAGGGGGAAGGGCCAATACTGTTTTTTATTTGATGAAGATTTTAAATTCTGCTGCAACAGCACCAGCATCTTCCCCTGTCCCACTTTCCAAGTCCTTCTCCTCTTATCTCGAGGACAACTTGAAGTAGGTAGCCCCGAACTGAATCCCAGTGCCTGGCTGTTATCTGCCTAGTAGGCACTGCTGTACTAAAGCAGAGGAACGCCATGCCCTCAGTCCTGGCGGACAGCAGCCCCAGGGCATTAAGTCACTGGGAGAGCATAAGGGGCAGCCTCTGTCTGCCCACCTAGAAAGCCCTGTGTCTCTGAGTCAGCACCACACGGGTGGGTGGAAACACCACGCGTTCTTCCTGGCCGGGGTTTCCTGCAAAGTGAAGTAGAAGCTGCAGCCCAGCAGTCAGGTGAACCACGACAGCTAGCGCTTGTTACAGGATGCTTCCACCAGGCCAGGGCTTGATGTGGCTCTCCTCTCAGCAATCCATGGAGGGAAGACTGGTTACTACACACTGCTCTACTAAAGGACACCAGGTCCGCCACGTTTCTAAGTCCAGTAGTCAATTCTCAGCTCTCATATGCCTTGACCTTTTAGCAGCCTTTGACACAATCCATCACTCCCTTTTCCTTAAAACCCTCCTGGTTTCCGGGACACGACATTTGTCACATGTCCCTTCTACCTCCCAGGCCTCCATGGTCTCTGCAGGTGGCTCTTCATTTCCCACCTTCTGAGCACTGAAGTGCCCTCGAGCCCGGTCCCCTGGCTTTCTCTTCTCTAGCTATCCTCTCTCTTTCGGACCCATTCCCCAAGCTCCTGGCTTTAAAGGCCAGCCACAAGCTGACATCCCCAAAGACTAAATTCCAGCCTAGACCTGATTCCTAAGTCTCAAACATCCAACCACTCCCTCCATGTATTTCCACTTGAACATCTAACAGCATCTTAAACTTTTCTCGTCTAGAAGTGAATGGCTGTTTTTCACCCCCAAAGCCTGCTCCTCCTCTAGGCATGGGCATCTCAGCAAATGGCAATTTCATCCTTCCAGCAGCTCAGGTCATGTCTGGGGGTGTGTTTGACTCTCCTTTTTCCCACATCCCACATCTAATCCAACACTAAATCAAAATATATCCAGAATCCAACCACTTCTCACCAACTGCAGCCCTTCCACTCCAGCCCAGGCCAGTACCACTCACCAGGATTACTTCAATAGCTTCCTAACTGGTCTCCTTGCTGTCACCCTTGCCAGTGATAAAATAGTTGATTCACCTGGAAACTAAAACAATATTAAACTTATAGGTAGGTAGTCAAAATAACTTAAAAATCTAGAGAGAAGTCATAGGATTGCAGAGATATTTTTAAAAATCCACCACCAGCGTGCGAGATTTTAATATGTCTCTATTTTTGCTAGAAATAAACATACAAAAATTAGTAAAAATACAGAAAATGTGAACAATATAATTATGAAACATGAGCTAGTGGACCTGTATATAATTCTGTACCTAGTAATAATAAAATAAATATCCTTCTCAAAAACATGGAACAGTTATGCAAGCTAACTAGGTCATAAAGTAAATCTCAAAAAATTTCAAAGAATCAACTTTAAGCATGTCGCATCATCTCACTAAAATATGATTAATTTAGAAGTCAATATCAACATCCATATTTTTAAATCTCCATATATTTGGCAATGTTAACAAATTCTAATAAATAACTCAAGAAATCATAATGGAAATTTAAAATACTTAGACCTGAATTATGATGAATATACCATATAGTAAAACTTGTGGGCTACAGAGAAAGCGGTTCTTCTAGGGAAAGTTATAGATTTAAATGCACATATTGGAAAAGAATAAAGACCAAATATTAATGAGCTAAACATCCATCTCAATAGTTAGTGGGAAAAGAAATAACAGAATGAGCTCAAGAAAGCAGAAGGAAGGAGCTAACATGATAAGAAAGTTTAGTTAACTATTGGAAAAATGATTAAATAGAGAAGAACAGCAAAAACTGTTCCTTTGAAAAAGCTAATAAATGCTCAGATCTCAATCAAGAATGATTTAGACAAGAAAAGAGAATGTACAAGTAAACCATATTAGGAATAAAAATGGAAACATAACTACATATGAAACAGATATTAAAAAGATAATGAGAGAATTCAATGAAAAATGTATATCAAAGAATATAAATTCCTAGTCAAAAATGGACAATTTCCTAGAAAATTTCCCCAAAGACTCAGGAAGAGATAAAAAGTATGAACATCTCCCATCATTATTAAGTAAACTGAATCCATAATTTTAAGTCTACATACATACATGCACACACACATTGTCTCAGATGATTCTACAGATGAAATTTTAAAAAGTCAATCTGATCTTTAAAAACTCTTTCAGAGAAGAAAAAAGGAGGGAATACTCCCCAATCTATGAAGCAAGAATTTAATACCAGAACTAGACTAGGATATAGGAGAATAAAGATTTACAGGCTAATTTCATTCATGAACAAAGGATGCAAAAAATCTATAAAATATCCACAAACAGAATCTAGTGGTGTATATAAACAATACATCATGACCAAGTCACATTTACCCGATGCAAAAATCTATAAAATATCCACAAACAGGATCTAGTGGTGTATATAAACAATACATCAGGACCAAGTCACATTTACCCGAGAAATGCAAGATGATTTAAAATTCTGAAATCTATAAAGGACACTCAATATATTAAATGATTAAAGTGAACAACTATATGATTTTTTAATGTATTCAAAAGAAGCATATGATTAAAATTCCACTATAGATATAAAATATAATATAAAATTTTTAGCAGACTAGGAATAAAAGAGCATGTCCTTACTGTTTTAAAGGATATCTATAACAAACTCATGGGAACCACTATTCTCAATCATGAGAAATGGCAAGTACCCTTTAAAATGAAGAACAAGTCAAACATTCTCACTACCACTATTTTTATTAAATATTGGAGACAAGATCTTAGCCAGTGTCATAGGACATAAAACCAAAGGTATAAAAGATAGAAAAGAAGGAAACAAATTTTTTTGATTATATAATTGTTTCATAGAAAACCCAAAAGAATATGACAAAATATCATAAATGGAGACAAAATGATTAATTTATGAAAAGATGACTGATTTATGATCTTTACATCAGCAACTATAGTTAGAAAATCTAAGTTGAAAAGGTTGAAAATAGTTGGAAAAGTTCTGTTAAAAAGAAAAGCAACAAAACTACAAGGTATTTAGTAATAAATCTAAAAAGGTACTCAAGACCTGCACAAAGAGTAGTTTACAAATTTTCTAAAAATAGGTGTAAACTTTTATAGAAAGAAAATCTATATAAATGAGGAGATATACCACGATAATTGATTGGAAAACTCTATGGCATAAAGATGTTAATTCTCCCCAATTTTTTTCAAAAAAGACATGCAAGTTAAAATCTCAACAAGGGTTTAGGTTCTTGCCCTACCAGATATCAAGACTTTATGAAGCATTAGTAATTAAGGCAGAATGATAGTGAATGAATTAAAAGCCAAGAAACAGACCTTCACATATACAGATTTTAATCTATGACAGAGGTGACATTGCAGATAACTGGAGAAGAGACTGAGTATTTGGTACTGCTGGGACATTGGGCTATCTGTATAGAGAAAAGATGAAATTGGATTCCTGTTCTCAGCAAACAAAAGAATTAATGCCAGGTAGATTGAAAACTAAAATGTGAAAAACAAAATTTTAACTTGTTTGAAAACCGTGAAAGAGAATATTCTTAAAACACTGAAGAGATTTAAGCTTTCTTCAGCACAACACTAAAAGAAACAAACATAAAATAGTTTCAACATTCATTTCCTCTGCATCAAAATTTAAAATCTTTGCCCATCTAAAGCCACCACTAAGTAAAAATGTAAGGCAGAAATAGGGAGACTGTTTTTAGAATGCATATTACAGACAAAATATTGGTATTCTGAATACGTAATGAATATACAACATGGGAAAAACAGTAGAAAATATCTGCAAAAATCATGAACAAACTTTTCACAGAAGATAAAATAAGAATGGCAAATAAAAGTATGAAAAGATACTTAACCTCATTAGTACTCAGGGAAATGCAATTAGAGAACAATGAGATACAATTTTACTCCCCCTAGATTGGGAAAAATTAATAAATTTGATTACCTCAAGTATTGGAGAGGGTGTGGATCAATGGAGACTTCTAAATATTGCCTTCTAGGAATATAAATGGGTCTGTCCATTTGAAATACAAATTACTGTTATCTTTTAAATCTGAACTTTTTCATACCCCAAGTAGGAAAGAATGTCAAAGAATTCAAAGCAAAACAACCGAACATGTACCAATAGATGGAGGCATGAAATAATAAGGCACATTCAGAAAAATTCAGAGAACTGTACAAAGTTTCTATGGATGGAGCACGAGGTGTATGTTTAAGGTGGAAGGGAAGCAGATGTGATTAGCAACTGTGGAAAGAGGCAACTCATGGTCGGCCGTTTCTTTGGGGTTAAAGGTTTGTACTTTGTCCTGCAGATCAAAAATTTCCAAGCACCTTTAGTCATACAACCCCTTGAAATCAAACTTCCAAAATGTGAAAAATCACAATAGCAGAGCTGCCAGAACTACTCTAACTGAATTTGGAGGAACTTGGTTGGGGTCGGGTTGGGGGAGTCCCTCCTTGCTCCCCTCGGAGTCCCTGAGGATGTACCGTAATGTTCCTAAGGCTTGGGTAATGGGGTTTTGAGCTCTGCAGTACCACACTCTTAATTTACATGACAGAAGCATCATAGAACCTCAGTGAAATTGGATGGTGGCAGAAAGCCTAATGAGTGTTTTTAGAGAACACCTGCTCAGTGCACAGTAATGGGTAGGATTTCTAGAAAGATATCCAGTGTAATATCAAAGGTACCCAATGTTTTTGAAAGAAGCCTCAAAGGTCTCAAGCATACAAATATATTCCCTATTACTCATTCAAATTGCACAAAGCACTCTGGAAGTACACTATAATCTTCATAAGTACTTTACTTACATTGTTTTCCATGCTGTCAGGAGAAATTGCTTATGTCTTTTCTTAATCCTAAGCAAAACCTGCTCAATACTACTTTCAATCATCAGAAAGTTGGACAGTCAAATGGAAAACAAAAACAGAGGGAGGAGCAGTCAATTGCTGAAATTCATTCCTGGGTATCAGATGCGGCACTTGGCTTCAGTCTCTTAGTTCAGCAATCTCTAAAATGGAAATGAAAATACCTACATCCTTACTGCCCTACCTTTCAACCTGAAGAGCTCTATCATCAGAGTACAAATACAGTACATCTATTTTTGAATATCAGTATTATTTTAATAGTAAAGTAAAATAAGCAATTTAACTGGTCATTTGTTTTATATGAAAATAAACACAAAAGAATGTTTAGAGTCTTAGACTAAACTCTCACACTGATCTAAACAGAAATCTTGGCTCTTTGACCACTGGGCCTATTTCCTTCCTGGTTTCAGATTCTCCACCCGTAAAGTGGGGAGAATGCCTGCTTGTCAGACTTCAGTGAGACAATATATACAGTACATAGAACGGAGCCTGCATAACAGTAACTTCTCAGTAAGTGGTAGCTCTAGGGAGATATAGGAGAATATAAGACCTTATAAATTTATAAATTAGATGGGAACACCTTCCTAAGAAGAGCTCTCCAATAAGAAAAAAGGAAAACTCATTTGGACGTTATGTGTCACTTTAAACCAGGATTTCTCAACCTCGACACTACTGATATTTGGGACTGGCTAATAGTATGCTGTGAGGGGGCTGTACTGTACATTGTAGTAGGCTTAGCAGCATCCCTGGTCTCTACCCACTAGATGCTAGCAGCCCCTCACCCACCCAAGTTGTGACAAACAAGAATGTCTCCAGACATTGCAGAAGTTGCCAGTGTCCACTGGGGGACAACGAATTTTAGACAAGATACAAAAAGCACCAACCTGCAAAGAAAAATGTGGCAAATTGGACTTTATCAAAATTTTAAGTTCCTGCTCTTAAAAGCCTTTGCTTAGAAATGAAAAGGCAAGCTAGAGACTGAAAAAAAAATTCACAATATATGTATCGGATAAAGGCTAGCACACATAATACATTTTAGAACTCCTGCAAAACAATTATTTTTTAAATTAATCTTAGAAACTGGGCAAAAGACTTGAACAAATACTTCCAAAAGGCAGATATACAAATGGTCAATAGGCACATGAAACGATGCCCAACAGATACCTACCCTATCACTTAGCAATTCCACTCCTAAGTATTTACCCCAAAGAAACAAAAACACCTGTCTATGCAAAGACTTGTACAGGAACATTCGCAGCAGCTTAATCACAGTAGCTCAGAACTGGAAACAACCCAAAGGTCTAAAAGATGAATGGATAAACAGGTTGGTTTATCATCCAGTGGAATACTCCTTCAGGGAACAAAAGGTAAAAAAGAAAAAGAAAAAGGAAGGGAGGGAGGGAGTATCAAAGGAAGAAAGTAAATAAGAGAAAGAAAGAAAAAAAAGAAAGAAAGAATGAAAGGAAGGAAGGAAGGGAGGGAGGAAGGAAGGAAGAAAGAAAGGAAGACTGATACATTCAAAAACATGAATGAATCTCATAGACATTATGAGGGAAAGAGGCAAAACATAAAAGAGTACCCACCGAATGATTCTATTTATAAGAAGATCTAGAAAAGGCAAAAATAAATTATGATGAGAAAATCAAAATAGCAGATGCCTCTGAGGAGCTAGGAAACTTTCTGTGTCTTGGCTGGGGTAGTGGTTACACATCTATACACGTGTATCAGAACTGATAGAAATGCACATCTGAGTGTTTTACTGTAAAAAATAATGAGGGGTAAGGGTGTAACCTGGTGAGCAATCAGAATAATAACACCTACAGAAAAGAGTGAATGTTAAATATACCTATATATTCAAGTCATTTCAGTAAATTTGAGAAAATATTTTATCCAGAAAAAAAAGCAACCAAGCATGAAAAATGAGCAATTGACAAAGGAGAATAAAAGACAAATTAGTAAACTGAAAGGCCAGAGAAAAGAATACAGAAAAAACCAAACAGAGGATATCATAAAAGGAAAGAGAACAAAGAAAATGAAAGACAAGCATTAATGAGAGATATAATAAAAGAAATTTCCCCCAAGTTGAAGAAAGCCATAAGCCTTACATCCAAACGTCTTCTTAAGAGCAAGGCAGGATTATTTCTTAAGGGCCTATTTCTTGACATATCCTGACAAATTTCTGAATTCTGAGGATAAAGATAGAGTCCTGAATATGTACAGAAAGAAGAAAGAAAAAGATTACTTTCAAAGAAAAAAATGCTAGAACTGTGGGTTGCCTGAATTGGCTTTAGGTACCAATATAAACATTTTTTAATGGTTGCCAAATTTTATTTATACAAGTAAAAAACTTAAAATTTTATCATCTACCTTCACCTTCATCTAATGGCACCACAAGAAAACAGGAAGGATATGCCAAAATTACAGACAGGCATTCCTCAAAAACAGTATATACATAGACACACACAAATATACACACTGTTCTTGTATCTCATTTCCTTCCAAATAAGTCAAAATATTTTCACAGAAGAGTCTCCAAATAAATGTTAAGAATGCAATAATAAATCTTTAGCAAAATGAACTATTTTCCTGGAATTCTCTTCTTATGCACATCATCATTTTTACATTTTTTAATGTGAGGACTGAAATAATATGATATATATGTGCCCTTTGTAAAAAAATTATTGGAGGAAGATATGAATCAACATAAATGTAATAGAATCAAGGGAATTTGTAGTATACAGGACATAGTTGGGGAATAAAACTAATAAAATAGGTATTAAGCCTAAGAAATTAAAAACATGGTTTCGAAGTTTAGATCAATTATGAAGAAAGGATTCTTGAAAGGAGAAATAAAACTTTTAAAATAAATTCTGGAACCAAAATTTCATGTACTTTCAACAAAATATGGCAAACTGTGGTGGAGTAAGTGAATACTAAAATTCTTATCTTACCCTGGGGTTATGGAGAGAGGCTACAAATACAGTTTAGATCTTGCCATTAGGAAAAACAATTGGTCAAATATATCTCTTACAATATAATAGCACCCGCTAGTGAAAGAGAAATAGAACTTCCAAACAGGTAAGAAAAAAAAAAAAATTGATCACTCCAACGAAAAATGCAAAAAAAAAAAAAAAAAACTACAAAACGTAAAATGTACCAGGGAAGAATAAGACCAACACCAGACAAATCAATTAACAAAATAAATGGAATGAACTAAATTTCTATATAAGAAACAATGTCTAAAATTGTGGTTAAAAAAGGAAGGCAAAACCCAGCCAGAGGCTGTTTAAAGGAGCATTTTAAATAAAATGATAAGGAAAGGTTGAGAATCATTGAAGATATGATAAGCAAATGGAAACAAAAGGAAAGCAGGTGGCAATATTATTATCGAAGTATAGCTCAAGCAAAATGCATTAAATGGGGTATTTCATATTTATAAAAGGTACATTCTGCCAAACAGATATGTCAAGAAACTTTATGCATTGGAAAAAACCTAATCTCAAAATACATTAGATGAAGAACTTTTAGAAATACAATAAGAAATTGGCAGAAACTGCAATCTTAAGGGAGATAATACATAGCTCTTTCAGAATGTGACAGATCAAGTAGATAAAAAATATAGTGAGTCCTTGAATAACACAATTAAGGAGTTTAATTTATTGAGGAGAAAGAGTAAGAGAGGAACATTGTATCTTACAGATGTAAAATACATACTCTTTTCAAATTTTCATGGGACAGTAATGAAAAGGAGCGTGGATGAGACTACAAAGACCATCTCAACAAATTCCTCAAAGCAGAAATGGCAGTTAGCCCATACTTTACCCTCAGTGCCATAACTGTGGAAACTAACACATCTCCACAGACTCTAGAAATGAAAGAAATCACATCAAGAGTAGACTGAGAAAACAATATGGTGGAATCTTATGGTTACATAATAATATCCTGAATAGAAAATTGTGTATCCTGACTAGATTAAAATCTTTTCTCCCATTCTCTTACTGTTCTGAATATTTCATCTTACAGACTTATAAAAAGATATTATTTAATCAGGGCCTGAATGAGGAATCCCCTCTGATCCTCACCAACACTTTTCAAAATGGAGGCACTGACTTCCAGAGTGAGGGATGGAACCTCAGAGTGGAGGCCAACATTCACCCTGCTCACCTGCTTCTAGTTCCACATGTCATAGAGCTAAGTCTGACACAAGTAAACTGCAAAGGAAAGCCACGAAAGAAACAGGTCATCATTATCCTACTCCTTTATTCATAAATACAAATGGATAACCAGCTATTGTCAGATGCATGAGAAAAATCATAGCCAATAACCAAAAAATTTTAAAAGAACAGTCTACAGATACTCGAGGAAAGAAATAATTCAAGGAAGAAAAGGGAATCTTAAAATAATTTAATTGGTTACATGAGAGAGATTTGACAAATTATTTTATCCATAAAACAAGAAGAGGTTACAATGATAAAAGGAACAAGGGTTTGTGAACATTCAGAACGTAATTCTTGACATTTGAAAGCTTGATAGGATACCAGATGAAACAGTCAAGGAAACTTTCCAGAATCTAGAAAAAAAAGACAAATAGACAGAAAATGTAAAAGATTTCAACACAGACAGTCAATCCAGGAAGATAAACATCTGAGTAGTAGTTCCAGAAAGAGGTAGCTTAAAAAAGGGACAGGATCAATTTATCAAATGAATAAAAAAATGAAATTACCCAAGGCTTAAATACACCAACACAAAGAATATGTCTTCATTTTCAAAGATTCCATCTGGTGCTGAGCAGAAAGAATGGGGAAAAAAATCTAAGTATATTACTGTAAAACACCAAGATTTCAGAACACCAAGATTCTAAAGACCTTAAAAACTTCAGAACACCAAGATTCTAAAGACCTTAAAAACTTCAGAGATTACAACATTTATCTTCAAAGGAAGATGGACCAAATTGGTTTCAGACATCTCTTAAGCAATGCTGGATGCCAAAACACATTGAAGCAAAGCCTTCAAAAATTCTGAGTGAAAATTATTTTGAACCTAGAATTCTAGCTATCAATCAAAAGTAAAGACAAAAATAGTCATTTTCAGAGATGCAAGGGACTCACAAAATTACCATCTACAGATTTGTTCTTGAAGAATTACTTGAAAATGTATTCCAGCAATAACACCCACAAAACATGGAATCCAAGAGTGAAGAGAATATGAGATTTAAGAAACCACAGACCAAATAAGGCAGCAAAATGAAAGGACATTCCAGAAGCTGGCCATACAGTGGATCCGGAAAACCAGGCTGCAAAAGAACTTGAAGTCATGGAATTCTGAAAGGAGTGTTTCCAAGAAGCAAATGAATTCTAAATAATAAATTTCTTGGTGAAGGAAGTGAACCTTCTTGACGAAAAGGTAAAAGTATATTAAAATATTTAAAAGTGGACTTCTCTGGTGGCTCAGTGGTTAAGAATCCACCTGCCAATGCAGGGGTCACGGGTTCGAGCCCTGGTCCAGGAAGATCCCACATGCCGTGGAGCAACTAAGCCTGTGCACTGCAACTACTGAGCCTGTGCTCTAGAGCCCGCGAGCCACAACTACTGAGCCCACGTGCCACAACTACTGAAGCCTGTGTGCCTAGGGCCCATGCTCCGCCACGAGAAGCCACCACAATGAGAAGCCCATGCACCACAACGAAGAGTAGCCCCCACTTGCTGCAACTAGAGAAAGCCCATACACAGCAATGAAGACCCAACGCAGCCCCCAAAATAAAATAATAATAACAATAAAATTTTTTTAAGTATATTTAAAAGTAAAATTTCCCTCCCCACTTCCAACTTATATTAATTGTATTTCCTCTTTTAGTGATACTGCTTTCAAGACATAAGACTATATGTCTTAACCTATGAGACATTATTTTGTTTTATAATGTATATTTCAGATAGTGGAATTGTTCCCCATTTTTAGGTTCAACTTACATATAAATATAGAAAATTTAATTATACGGGGTCACAATCCCCTGTATGATTTCACTGGAGCAAGATATGAATCAGAACTCAGAATTTTGTAGATTTTTTTAAGGATAATACAATGCTTAGACTATATATTAAGTAACACTCACAGCACATTCTGGAACATCACACATTTCTGCAGGAAAAATAATGTGTAAATGTTTGACATGGCAGTTAAGGTCATACTTTGTGACAAAGTGAATTCAGGCCATTGCCTCAAGCATGGTTAACCTACCACCTCACACAGAAGTTGAAGTAAAACGTGGGCTTGTAACCTTGGAAAGACCAATCAGAATCATTCCATATCTCCCACTTCAGGGAGAAGGTATTTCTAAGAATAAACAAATACAAAGGAAAATAATGGTGAGAGATGGAGACACAGACATAGTCCTGATAGAATTATTTGAAACTCAGAAGTCTGCCTCTGCCTGAAGACAGTCCTATTCCTGGACTTATCAATTAGTTAGGCTAGCCAGCTTGCTTAACAGCTTGATTTGGGTTTCTGTCATTTGCAGCTGAAAGAGTTCAGGCTGATTTTATATTTACAAATCAAAAAGACTTGCAACAGGCTGAGACCAAAACAAAGATGCCTGCCATTACCCCGAGTTTTTATATTGACATGCAAGTAATAGACAATGCAGCAAGACATGAAAAAAAAATAAGAAGGATAATTACTATAAAAAAGAGAATATAAATTTTAAAAATTTATCTAATTATCAAATTTTCTGGTGGTGCAGTGGTTGAGAATCTGCCTGCTAATGCAGGGGACACAGGTTCGAGCCCTGGTCTAGGAGGATCCCGCATGCCACGGAGCAACTAGGCCCGTGAGTCACAACTACTAAGCCTGCGCATCTGGAGCCTGTGCTCCGCAACAAGAGAGGCCGCGATAGTGAGAGGCCCACGCACCGCGATGAAGAGTGGCCCCCCCTTGCCACAACTAGAGAAAGCCCTCGCGTAGAAACAAAGACCCAACACAGCCAAAAATAAAAATAAACTAATTAATTGAAAAAAAAGAAAAGAAAAAAATTTTCTCAAATTAGATAATTTACAAATAATATACAGAAAATCCAGGATAATTATCTAATAAATTAAGAGAACTAATAAGAGAATTCTGAAAAAACATCCATTCAAATCACACACAAAAGTGCGTGTGCACGCAATATCTAGGTGTAAGCGTAGTAAAAAATTTGAATGTCCTATAACAAGAAGGAGTCATGCAACTATTTGGGGGAAGGGCATCCAGGCAGAGAGAACAGGAAGTCCTCTGAGCTGAGAGCATGCTTGGCATGTTCGAGGAACTACAAGAGTGTCTAGTGTGGCTACACTGTGGAGGATGGGGGGTATGTGGTAAGAGATGTGGTCTACTGAGCTATCAGAAGACAGGGACCATACTCATCATACCCCAATTCCTGGGACTGCTTGGCTTACAGCAAGGACTCAAGAAATATTTGTTAGCTGGATGAATTAAGGCAATTGTCATTACATTGTGAGTCTTTGTTGACATATTTTCTACAATAAACCAGAAACTCCTTGAGGGCAGGAAACCCTCAAAAGAAACTGTGTATGTTGGTATTTTATCTTCAGCGTTCAACAAAATGCCTACTATTTAACAAAGCTGAACAAATATCTGTTGATTCATTGGTGAATAACTAAATGAATGAATAAAATGAGGGAATGAACACACAAATGAATAAGCAAATGAATCTTTTTTCTAAAACCAACTTCCACTTTTGAAAGTAATCTCTTTCCACTTTATGTCATGAGAAAAGAGATATAATCAGACCTACAGGTATAATTGAGTCATCGTAATATTTTTTTAAAAAAAAAACAGAAGGAGAAAATAGATTTGAAGAACAAAAAATGATTAGGCATCCAAATATCTTTAAAATTCTGCTGTCGACAAAACAGAATATTCTGACACCATTACTAATATGATTTTTTTTTAATTCAGTGTTTTTTTTGTTTGTTTTTTTTTTTTTTGCGGTATGCGGGCCTCTCACTGTTGTGGCCTCTCCCGTTGCGGAGCACAGGCTCCGGATGCGCAGGCCCAGCGGCCATGGCTCACGGGCCCAGCCGCTCCGTGGCATATGGGATCCTCCCAGACCGGGGCACGAACCCGTATCCCCTGCATCGGCAGGCGGACTCTCAACCACTGCGCCACCAGGGAGGCCCAGTGTTGTTGTTTTTTATCCCTAGGTAAATAGCTAAATATTCTCAGTGGTCATCTGAATGGGAAGTACGAGGAAGAAGACAACAGTTTATTCTCATATGTCATCCTTTCGCCAAAAGGCTTTTGAACTCCACTAACAGAAAAGAAGACTCAATAGTACTAGAAAGAAAAAAGCAACAACTTCGTGGAAATAACTCAGCTTTTGCCAAAAGGAAACTAAGAACCAGGGAGGGCCTGTCATTTATTAAACCAGGGATATATTTTTATTGCCTACTGAGAAAAAGAGCTTTCCAGCGTTTGTGAGAGGATGTTCCACATGACCCTCGAAGTTCAGAGGAGGCCAGGAAAAGAATCAGGAAAAAAGAAAAAGAACCCAGAAACCTGCAGTTTCCTCTCTAGGACTAAGCAATAATGACAAGTAGAAGGTTACAACAGAATAAAAGTAAACTGTCAACGTACAAATACCCTACAATTCAATTTTGTCTGAAGCTGTAAGATTCAACACAATATCTTAATGGGATTCATCAAGGGAATTAAGACTTGCCCTACACATAAGACTTCCCCTAAAACTACTCAGTAATATTGTTTTCACGTTACTCATAAAAAGACGAAAGTTTTTTTTAACGTTAAAAGTTGCTAAACAGGGCTTCCCTGGTGGCGCAGTGGTTGAGAGTCCACCTGCCGATGCAGGGGACACGGGTTCGTGCCCCGGTCCGGGAGGATCCCACATGCCGCAGAGCGGCTGGGCCCGTGAGCCATGGCCACTGAGCCTGCACGTCCGGAGCCTGTGCTCCGCAACAGGAGAGGCCACAACAGTGAGAGGCCCACATACCACAAAAAAAAAAAAAAGTTGCTAAACAATGTCTAAAATTTTATTATTTCTTTAAAGCAAATTTTATTCATTTTCTTCAGTATGTTCACCTTCAATTTTTATAGTTATAGAACCTACTCTCATGAAAACATGCTTTTCCAATTAGCTGGAAGAGAACTCCATGTCACCTGCCATTTCCACAGGCCCATCTGAAATAATCTCCTGTGGGGAAATGTTTATTTAAAGCAGCTTTACTGACCTGCCGGCACTGGGTTGTGCTTCTCTGAAAGTTCTCCTGGTAAACTTCGGCTTTCAAATAATTGCTTAAAAGACACTCCCAAGAGATACCCAGTTAACGGTCCCATAATGAGTCACTTCTATGGCAAGAAAAGATATTTTCGTCACATCCATATTTGATTTTCTGGAAAACCTATATAGTCTAAGCTCCATGCATGAGCCAGTATAAGCTTATTATAAGCCTATAGTTTTTCTTTCTGCAGCTCATAAAGACTCCCCATTGCTCTGGGGTGGGGGTGGAAATCTAGAGGCAAAGTAACTTGGCAAACTGAATACATAAATTAAGTGCATAAGTCGTTTACAAACAGGGCTCTTGATAGTACATTTAAAACACAGATAGTAGCTGTACAGCACACCCAAGGAGTGATTTTTAAAAGGAATGAAATGATGCTGGAAAAATGACATTTTAGATTTACTTTCCCCACTCGTTGACTTGCAGTAGCTATACTCTCTCAATGTTTTTAAACAAATGCTACCACTGGAAAGAAGAGGAACAAGGTTTTACATAAATGCTGCCTTCTTTACGCTTTGGAACACTGCGAAATATCTTTGTCATGGCTAAATCATTTGATTCTATTATCCCCAAGGTCTTAAAACTCTATAGATCAAGATATTCTGAAGAGTTGTCCCATTTTAGAGAAGCGTGTATCTGATAGAAAGAAGAAAATTAGAAAGCTGGAGACAAATTCTGTTCCCAGATCCATTAGCCCTGTCCTAGGTTCCCCTCGAACACAAGTCTTTTATGCCTTCAAGACGAGTACATTCAGTTTGAGATTTCCTTCCCACCTTCTTCATAAGGAAGCTATGAGTATCACTGACTACACACCCTGGAAACACTTTGGGCTCCCCAGATAGACAGACAGATCAAAATAAAAGGGTAAGGTAAAACAGCAAGGCCCATAGTATTTTTCCCCATAAAAGCCACACCCTCTCTCTCTCTTATATTTTTAATGAGATATAAAAATAGCAAATAAAAATTCCATAAGGGGTCATCTTACGTAAGCAGTTTGTATTTAGAATATAAGCTCTAATAGTTATGTGTGCAAACAACACGCATTCAATATAGATGTTCAGCCAAATAAACCATAATATGGATACAGAACTAACCAGAGGTGGGAACAGGTAATGAATTAAGGAAAACTTCTGGCATAAAATAAATCTAACCTTTTGGTTAGCAACAGATCAGAGCAAAGGGGCTCTCACTCATTTGACTAACGGGACTATGACAGTGCTTTCCCTCAGACTTCATACAACAAACTCAGAGACGATAGTTTTGTGGAAATTTTCCTATCGGTAGGCATTCTGAAAAAGCAACAAAATACCTGAAGAGGTGCACTCATTTGCCACTTCCTCTTGGATCTTTGTAAGAACATTCTCTCAGCATCTTGACAGTAAACAGCAAACAGAGTAACACAACCCCAGAGAGGTCATGCCTAGAAGAAAAGCCCGACATTTGATTTAAATGATGGTATTGCAAAGAAAACTCAGCTGAACAGACACACACAGTTTTTCTAGGACATGGTAGAAGCCCTAGAAAACACCAGGACTAGTGAAACACTAACCAACTGAGTTCTAGTTCTGACTCAGCCATAGATCTCCCAAGGAACAATATGGAAAAAACAAAATACCCTAATGGCAGTCCTCTGATTCCATCTCAAAAAAAGGAAAAGTCATTTGAAGGTGTGGCTTGTAGATTACTTTTGTTTCCTTTTTAACAAACCCTGAGCTCTACTATTAATAACCAGCATGGTGCGGGGCGGTGGGGGGGGGGGGTCCCTGGTGGTTCAGTGGTTAAGAATCCACCTGCCAATGCAGGGGACATGGGTTCGAGCCCTGGCCCGGGAAGATCCCACATGCCGCGGAGCAACTAAGCCCATGCACCACAACGACTGAGCCTGCGCTCTAGAGCCTGCAAGCCACAACTACTGAGCCCACGTGCCACAACTACTGAAGCCTGCACGCCTAGAGCCCGTGCTCCGCAACAAGAGAAGCCACAACAATAAGAAGTCCGCGCACCTCAACGAAGAGTGGCCCCCGCTCACTGCAACTAGAGAAAGCCCGCTCGCAGCAACGAAGACCCAACGCAGCCAAAAATAAATTTATTTATTTATTTATTTATTTATTTAAAAAAAAATAACGAGGATGGGGAGCCTTGAAATGTAATCAGGTATAATAAATTTATAAATGCCCTGACTTCCATTTGTTTACATTAGACCCCCCACCCTGTATCATGCCCCAAACACCGCATAAATGCTGGTGCAGCATTCCCTTCCTTTAGGGCTTATTTTTCAGGGGGAAATTTGTGATTGTACATTCTATAATTATAATATATCTATATTAATAAATTTAATAGATTATATTAAATTGTTAACTTAATTAATAAGTGTCCTGGCGACAGATATTAAGTATTAATTTGGGTGAGAATAGCTCCTTAATGAGGATAGACCCTTAATGAAATCTTCATATGCCTATTTTGCCACTTGATGCCAAGATGTGATGAAGAGTTCCAATGGTTTCTGAGTATAAACCTACACTTGCAGAGACCTCATGGATCTTTTAGAAGAAAAGCCACTCTTGGTATTGTTATACATGATTGGCCTTAGGAAAGTCTGTGCCCAAACAAAGAAAATCTCCAAACTCAAAACCAAACCAGAGGGTTGTCCATTCTCTCACATCTCTACTTAGTCAATGTTGGATCATACTCACTTCCGGAGTGAAACAAACAAAAACAAAACCCTATCACTGTAGGTCAAGCTAGCACGCAACTATCAACCAAACCTGCACATGTTCCTCCCTTTTCCAAAAAGCCCTCGCGGTAAATACCCACGCAGACAAAAGCCTTGGTTTCCGTATTGCTTTTGTGCACAGTGACAGGAAGCAGTTTTCAGTCGCCTCCGTGAAAAATAACAGAGGCGGACGGTCAGACACATGCCACAATGTTCCTGTGAAAATCAAACTCTGAGAAATTTTCTAAATGTTTTCAACACATCAGCATGAAGCATCGACCTAGTTGGAATCACTTAGATCTAAAGCAAATGCACTGATTGTTTTCACAGCAGGCTTTTCTTCTTGGAGCTGAAACAGGCATACGGGTGAGGCTGGCAAGGAAAGGTTTTCAAGCCCCCTGCCTTGGTCGGCTATAGCCTGTGATGCGATCAATACCAGGGTGAGCGACGGAGGAAGCCCGGGGAAGATTATGAGAATGAGGTGAGTGACAGAATTACCTTACAGGATTTGTTCTTTCTCTCACCTTGAATGCCATCCGCCTCAGACAGAGATGGAACACCATCAGGACGCAGACCAAGACCGACGGGTAGACAGGGGGTGAGAAGGGTATTAGACACCCTATGTACTGAGAGCCTGGTCATTGTGTCTTTGTGCAGTTATAACCATCAGGGAAGGCCAAGTCCCAGAGCAAATAGGGGCGGGAATCACTGATTAAAGATAAGTCACATGCCAGCAGCTCTTGCAGGGCCTGGCACATAGCAGGGGCATAATAATTGGCAGACATAATTTTCAGTATCTTTTTATTACTATTTATACAATTACTCCTCCCGTTTTGACTTTTTTACCCCAGACAGGTACCTTTTGTGTAAATATCATATATAAAGTATTTGCTTTCTGGTTAAAATTGTGGAGTGGGATATGGCCAGGATCAAATGTGCTTTAGTTACCCTCCGATCATTCATTTGTTTATTGAGGGTCTCTTCTGCACAGGGCGCTTTCAGGTTTTCTTTCTCTGAGCCAGAGGTCCAGGGATGCCTGGGCCACTGGGTCAGTTCATACACCGGGTTTGTCCTGTAGCTTAAAAGGGACTCTGAGGTTAATACAGTCCATTCTTATTCCATACGTCCAGCAGGCAAGAAAACCTTTAGGAAACCCTTCTGTGGCTTATTAATCTGATTGGACTCTCCTGATCAATTGACAAGAGTTGATAATGTCTCTAATAATCATATTAACAATAACATGTCCAATCTTATAACCGCTTAGACAATCCAATAATTTAATCCTAAAACCTGAGATATCTTTGTCTTTCTCTAGAGTTTAGACAGTCTATAAGAAGTGTCCAAGAAATTCAAGGCTATTATTTGCTATTGTTTACTTACACCACTGGATGAACACAGAGAAAAGTAATATTTTCTAGGCCTAATTAGTCTCACCCAAACATCTAAATGAATTCTTCTCTGAGTTATCTTGTTCTGATTTTTTTTAATTACAATAATGTTTATATATCTCATTTTAAATGGAATGCCTAAGAAACATGATTCCCCAGAGCTATAAATTACCCCTGCTAAATGTTTGGTTATTTATTTATGGTCTTTTTTCCTACACATACCTTTTTTTTTTTTTGTACATAATTAGTATCTTACTACATAAGCGAATTTTTTTCACTTAACATTACACATTATATTGTAAGCGTACACCTATGTCATTCAATTTCTTTGAAAATATAATTTTAATGTCACATGATTTATGGATCTACCGTCGTATACTTAACCACTCCTTTCTTTTAAGACATCAGATCTTTCCTTTTCATATGTGAGTGCTAATATAAGCAACAAAAGGGACACAATTTGTTCACCCAGATCTCTGGTTATTTTACTAGAATTACCAGGTCAAAGGCCAAAACAAACTATTGTTTTGTTTGTGGTTTATTTCAAAAGTATCCCTTTCATTGCTGAAATTTTCGAACTTAGGAAAGGAAAAAACATAAAATTTTCTCAAAATATCCCACGAGTAAGAGATAGACGTCTTAGTATACCCTTGATGGCTTTTATATGCATATATAAATGAAATACTTACATATGCATTTTATACTTTTGTATTATTTATAAAATTGAAGCATGTACCTAATATTTTATAACTTGCTTTTTCTGGTTAACAAAATAACTGAGCTTCTTTTTATGTCATTAAATCTTTCATATTCAGAAACAAAAAAATGACTAAATTGTGTTGGTTCTCCACAAGTGCTCTCCCAAAGATAATGAATAAGACTGAATAGAATTAATAGCAACTCAGAAAATCTTAAAACACTATCTCTGCTCATTACTTAACATTAATACCTGACCCTTAATGAAACCTTCATACATCTGTGATAAGGATGCTTTGGCAGGAGAGGAAAGAGAAGGAAAAGAGAGAAGAGGACGGCAGGGAAGAAGGACATAACCATCAGAAAATGTTCAGAAACTCCACCTGAAGAGAAAAATAAGCTCAGTGCTTTGAAGAAATTGATCAAATCAATAAATTACTAAAACAACAGGTCAGTAATCAGTTTATTGCCCTAAAATGTTATTTTTCCTTGATATCTGTAAATCATTGACCTCAAGATAAAACCAGTACGATATTAAAAAACTGGTTTCAAAACTCCTGAATTTTGCCTAAAGAAGAACAGAGTAATAGCAGTCACTTTGTTTTTTCTAGAATTCATTATCTACAAAAGAAAACACATAAGCTATAAAAGTATTGTTTGCTCCTTTGCTACGAAATGTATTTTCAGGAGTAAGGTAAGATTAAGCAAGTTATTTAATATTATCCTACTTATTATTTCCAGGTCTTCTTAGATAAAATGTCAAAGACTATGTTTGACATAGCTCTGTTATTTTTACCATAGTTTTTTTGTTTGTTTGTTTGTTTGTTTGTTTGTTTTGCGGTATGCGGGCCTCTCACTGTTGTGGCCTCTCTCGTTGCAGAGCACAGGCTCCGGACGCACAGGCTCAGCGGCCATGGCTCACGGGCCCAGCCGCTCTGTGGCATGTGGGATCTTCCCGGACCAGGGCACGAACCTGTGTCCCCTGCATCGGCAGGTGGACTCTCAACCACTGTGCCACCAGGGAAGCCCCCATAGAGTAGTTTTAAACCTCACTGTGGTTAATGATCACCATCACCACCACCACCACCATCTTCATCACCATCACCTTCACCACCACCACCTCCATCACCACCACCATCATCACCATGACCACCACCATCTCCATCACCACCACCACCATCTGCATCAGAATCGTCACCATCACCGCCATCATCTCTCCCATCCCATCACCAGCCCCATTCCCCACAGGCTGACCATGCAACCTTCAAGACTTAGCTGAAACATGGCCTTCTCCCGTTTCCCCATCTATAGTAGGTTTCCCACCCTCAATCATAATTTACCATCTTAGCAATATTTTTTATTTCTTTCCTGGCACGTATCACAAATTAGGAATTTTCTTTGTTTCTTTTACTTATTTTTCATCTCTTTCCTTATGTACACTACAATCTAGGTTCAGACAACGGCCACAGTTTTCTTGGTAATCATTCTATTCTCAGTACATTACAAAGTGCCTAGCCCATGGCAGGCACTCAGTAAAAAGCAAGTGATTTAATCAATCAATTATAATCACCTGTCCTCAACTATAACCTAACACACACACATACACACACAAATAGCCTGTGATGCAACATGATCTTTCCAGTGTATTTTGTCTCAGTATGGAAATGTAGTGCTGTTATACCCATAAGTTATTTTTAAACTATCTAAAACCTTACAGGCACTATCAAGAACAGACATCACATAAAGGCAAAGAAAGCGGCCTTTTAAGTTGAAACGTTGGGTGAGCTATACACTCAGAAACATCTCTCTCACCTGCCCAACAAGAAATTCTCACCATTAAATTAATCCGTAAGGTTAATATACTGTAATGTCAAGAAACTCCTTTGAAAATATGAATACTACACGGTCGTTCACAAACACTTAGGTATGAATTCATTTATCAGATTATTTGAACAAAGAACACTGGAAAGGTGGTTTTTGACTTGCGAAGGACTGAGGTGTTGGTATATATTTGGAAAGGAAAGGTCACTTGTTGATAAGGATGGACCAGACACTGGGCCAGGCGACCCCGTGCACGGGGGCCAAGAAAACACCAACAGACAAGAATGGGAAATGCCTCCAGGTTTTTCCAGATATTCTATAAGTAAAATTTTTTATTCCATTTCAACAAAGGTGTTTGAGTGAACCCATTTATGACTTACAAAGGAGAAACAAAGATCGTAAATATTCAGTCTTGAGGCCAGGGCTCCGAATATAAAAGATGGAGATTAAGATCTACTGGTTGGGGCTTCCCTGGTGGCGCAGTGGTTGAGAGTCCGCCTGCCGATGCAGGGGGCACGGGTTCGTGCCCCGGTCTGGGAGGATCCTACATGCTGCGAAGCGGCTGGGCCCGTGAGCCATGGCCGCTGAGCCTGCGCGTCTGGAGCCTGTGCTCCGCAACGGGAGAGGCCACAACAGTGAGAGGCCCGCATACCACACACACACAAAAAAATCCAGCTCTTCTACTGCTTGCCAGTTCTCCAGATACTTAATGAAACGTATCAGGCCGACCCTTCTAAATGGTTTCTCCCCTCCACTAACCATCCCATCCCCAGTTCCTGGGGTTTTACGGCATCTGCCATCCGGATCCTTCTATTTCGGACACGGACACACTCCACTTAATATTAATAGTCACTATTCTGATGTCTTTACTCAACATCTATACTATATTGCCTGTGCTCCGCAATGGGAGAGGCCACAACAGTGAAAGGCCCGCATACCTCAAAGAAAAAAAAAAAAGATCTACTGGTTGTAAATTGAGGAGGGAGGGGTGTGTGTGTGTGTGTGTGTGTGTGTGTGTGTGTGTGTGTGTGTGTGTGTGTGTGTGTGTGTGTGTGTGTTTTGAGACAGTGGAAAAGGTGAGAGATTAAAAGGGATTAAGAGAACCTTTAGCAGAAGAAATACAGTGGAGAGGAATCTGATGATAGTTACTGAGATGTAATAAAGATCGGTGAAACATCATACTTGCTTCACTAATTGTTTACGTGATCACCGAAAGGGTAAAATCCTTATAAGTAAATCAGTCTTAACAGTAAGGTGCTCTAAATTTAGAAAGACACAGATATGCTGTGGTTTTCCCTTAGAGAGTACAACGCACAGATCTCTAAACTTCGAGTAACACAAACAGAAGTATCTGCTGGCTCAAGACCAATCTGCTTGAACAGTGTGGTCCAGCATCCTCCAGAATGAGCTGCTGGGACCTGGAGAAGAGAGCATGGACTTCACCTAACTGCCCCCTCACTGGCACACTGCCCCTTTTCCTTGCCTTTCTATTCACAGGTGAGTTACAGGAAGAACTAAGATGAGGTTTAGTTATTTTTCTAAGTTTTAAGACACACCCTTTATAAATCTGTAATTATGCCTAGAGATTATCATATTATAGGAGGTAAATCAGACAAAGAAAGACAGATATCATATGATATCACTTATGTGTAGGATCTTAAAAAAAGACACAAATGAACATATTTACAAAACAGAAATAGACTCACAGACATAGAAAACAAACTTATGGTTACCAAAGGGGATGGGGGGGTAAATTAGGAGTTTGGGATTAACATATACACACTACTATATATAAAACAGGTAAGCAAAAAGGACCTACTGTAGAGCACAGGTAACTGTATTCAATATCTTGCAATAACCTATAATGGAAAACAATCTGAAAAGAATACACACACACACACACACACACACACCTATATATATATGTATAACTGAATCACTTTGCTGTACACTTGAAACTAACACAACATTGTAAATTAACTCTATTTCAATTTTAAAAACCTATAATTATGATCAGAAAAGAAAAAGTTATAGGATCTACTTTCGGAAAACAAAGCCATTACATTTCCTCTTTGGTTTCAGGAGACAGGATGAGGAAATGTATGTGTTCTATGTCATTGTCTCTACAGGAAAATTTCACATAGCCAGACCAACTCTTGAATCAATCCACTTTTGCAAAGTGTAGCTATAATATAAAAGCACTCTGACAAAACGATAGCAAATATAAAAGTGGCCTTTAGAAATATTAATGTCATAGTGTTACTAGCATAAAGACTATTAAGCACAGAATTGTCATCACAATCAGGACGTAAGCTTGTGACTGGATGTGTCACCAAATTGGGGGAAGGGGGAGGGAGTTAGGCAGGAAAAGGTCATACAGTGAATGTTACCTCTGCAGAGACTAGGATGGCTAGCAAGGGCTTGCTTTAGACAGGAGAAAGCTTGTGGTTCCCCAAACAACTGTAACTTAACCAGTTACCTATACAGTATATTATGACATGAAAATTGACTCCACATACAGAAATACTAAATACTACATATGCTACAAGGGTATAAGTTATTGTTGCTATGGGAACTGTAAGTTCGGAATGGCAATAAAAATGGAGTACGAACGACCTGAACAGCCTTAGATCACACCTTTATGGAAACCCTATGCATTCATACACTTGACAATCTTTATTGAGGGTCTACTATGTGTAAAGCATAGTGTTAGAGGCTGTGGGAAAATATGGCCCCTGCCTCAAGTAGTTTATGAGTAGATATAGTCACTGGGACCTTATGGATCTACACGGATGGGGAATTCCTTCCTCTGTGGCCAAAGAGCAGAAACTTTCCATAATATTCTTCAAATGACATGAGGAGAAGTCTGTAAAGTAGAAACATTATTAGAATCTACCCCCAATTCGGGACCTAATTAAAAAAAGCTCCTGCCCAGCAAAGGAAACCATAAACAAGATGAAAAGACAACCCAAAGAATGGGAGAAATATTTGCAAACAAAATGACCAACAAGGGATTAATCTCCAAAATATACAAATAGCTCATGCACCTCTATGCCACAAAACAAACAACCCAATCAAAACAATGGGCAGAAGATCTAAATAGACATTTCTCCAAAGAAGACATTCAGATGGCCAAAAAGCACATGACAAGATGCTCAGTATCATTAATTATCAGAGAAATGCAAGTCAAAACTAAAATGAAGTATCACCTCACACCGGTCAGAATGTCCATCATCAAAAAGTCTTACATTGCAGCACTATTTACAACAGCCAGGACATGGAACCAACCTAAATGTCCATCGACAGATGAATAGATAAAGATGTGGCACATATATACAATGGAATAGTACTCAGCCATAAAAAGAATAAAATTGAGTTATTTGTAGTGAGGTGGATGGACCTAGGTCTGAGTGAAGTCAGTCAGAAAGAGAAAAACAAATACCGTATGCTAACACATATATATGGAATCTAAAAAAATAAATGGTACTGATGAACCTAGTGGCAGGGCAGGAATAAACGCAGACATAGAGAATGGACTTGAGGCCACAGGGAGGGGGAAGGGTAAACTGGGATGAAGTGAGAGAGTGGCATGGACATATACACACTACCAAATGTAAAACAGTTAGCTAGTGGGAAGCAGCTGCATAGCACAGGGAGATCAGCTCTGTGCTCTGCGACGACATAGAGGGGTAGGATAGGGAGGGTGGGAGGGAGGCTCAATAGGGAGGGGATATGGGGATATATGTATATATATGGCTGATTCACTTTGTTGTACAACAGAAACTAACACAGCACTATGAAGCAATTGTACTCCAATAAAGACGTATTAAAAAAATAATAATTTTATAGGGCGTGCCTATGCTTATTTACAAATGTTCCGATCTCCTAATGGCTTGCTAAGTATTCCATGAAATCTCAATAAATATCAATATATACCTAAGTCTAGATAGAGGTATGCTTGTTAAACATGAGATATATTGTATATTATGTAAACTCCCTCTCCCATTGGGAGCAACCCCCCCTTTTCTTGAGTTGTTAAAATTCACTCTGGTACACCTTAATCACTTGAGACGGCTCAAGCCAGCATGTACCTGAAAAAGAATAAGGAAAAAGATGCCCTTCCCCCACTCCTAACCTCGGGAAGTTTCAGGGTCTAGGCGATGTCACGGGTAATTTATTAACCAGAATGAGGAGTAAAGCAATGCATAGCTACTGCATACATTGTTCACGTGATTGTGTTGGGATGAGGGAGGGGTGAGGGGCACAGTGCTGGCAGAAGTGGGGAGGGAGAGGGAAGGAGGGAAAGAGAAACGAATTATTATAAAAACGGTCAGAGAAAATAGGGTATAAAGATAATTTTGCAAAGAACAATCTCTGTTTTGCACGTTTTTCTGGACCAACAAGATATCTGCTTAGGGACCAATCAGAGGTGGCCTAAGAGTGATGACACGATGCCCAGAGTATGAGGTCTCTCTCACCCAGGTTTGGCTACTGACCTTGGTCAAATCACTTCACCTCTTTGAGTATAACAAGGGGCTTGGGTCAGTTGGACGTGATGACCTCTTTCCTCTAAAACATCTATAACTATAGGAAATTCTTACTTTAGCAGAGACGGAGGACTTTATCATATCTGCTCACATGTATCCATACCTGCTGTGGGTGCCCTAACAGCTGGGACCTTGTATCCCCAGGGCCAAGAAATTTGCCCAAGAACCACTGTTGAAGCAAGGAATTCTTGTATCCCTCCTTCATGCTTTAAGATTCAACATTAAGATGTGCTATAAATAAGCATGCATTGGACACCGTAGTGGCGGATGCTTCAATTAAATGCAATATGTCAAGTGAATAAGAAACTACAGCTGAGGAAGCCCCTGTCCTTGTAGACATCAATATGAAAATGGAAAATAATCATTTTCAAGTCTCATTTACATATTCGGAAATGCACCTGGTAGCAGAACACCAAAAAATCCCAGATACGGAATTTTGAGAGTGAACAAAATGAAACAAAGCCTCCACTAAGAAAAGCATCCTCCCCCGAGATATAGATTAGAAGAGTGACAGCTGTCATGAAGGAACCTTTCCAAAGCAATTACCAAGTGCCTGCTACATGCCAGGATGTACCTCTAGAAAGACTTAAGAATTGTTTGGGAAAGTCGGGAGACAAGGGGAGAGAGTAAGATGAGGAGGAGAAAGAGGAAAACAAGCTGTCTTATCTCTAACAACTCTTTCAACCCTTCAACTCTTCTCAGATGATTACGTACCAATTTTACAAAAAGTAAGAAGGGAGGAGAAGGGAGGAAGGAAGGAAAAGAGGAAGGAAGGAAGGAAAAAGAAGAGAAAGAAAGATAGAGATAGAGAGAGGAAAGGAAAGGAAGCACTTCTGCACCAGTCTAAATTGAAAATACAAAAAGTTCAGGACCTTATTTTATTCAAACCCCTTTGCTTGGATTCTCAGTCTGATAATGGCTCCAATAAGACATCAATATCACCCATTTCCTGCAAAAGCAGGCCAAAGGTAATTGCTCAGAAAAAGGAGGGGGGCTCTGATCCCCTGGCCTCGTGTTTTCATGGGAACGGATGTCTCACCTATGAGAGCAGCAATTCTGTATCACGTTGGTGAATGACAAGAGTCTGATAACCATGGTCCTCCACCTCCATACAGGAATTTGATTTTTTCCCTTTTTGCCCTACTCCCAGTAGGAAACAGAAATCCTGGGTAAATGAGTCTCTTCATCAGACCCAAACTTTCCTTTGGTAGGCTGTCCCAAGATCAAAATGCAGGGACATGAGAAATTAGCAAGCCCGTCTGGCCACAGATGTAAAGCTACATTTTTCCATGAGCTCTTAAGTAATAAAGTGAAAATAAACTCAGGAACTGAATAAAGGATCTTCTTTATTGCCCCTTGAAACCCTAACAGAATTTTTAAATTGAGTGCATGAAGCACCAATTTATTTTTAATTAATATATAATTGTAATTTTTCCTAACCTGAAATAATGGCCAGGGGATCAGGGATATATTTTCCACTCATTTGCTCATAAACATAATTTGATACCCTGTGTTAGTGATGGTGTGCTAGCAAACTCATGTGCTGACTTTAACCAAACAACCAAGAGGCACCATGATCCCACACCCTCCATGTTTTCTTAAAAATTCTATTTCTATGCAAGTCAAAACTACAATGAGGTACCATCTCACACCAGTCAGAATGGCCATCATTAAAATCTCTACAAATAACAAATGCTGGAGAGGGTGTGGAGAAAAGGGAACCCTCCTATACTGCTGGTGGAAATGTAAGTTGGTACAGCCACTATGTAAAATAGTATGCAGGTTCCTCAGAAAACTAAAAATAGAATTACCATATGATCCAGCAATCCCACTCCTGGACATATATCCAGACAAAACCGTAATTCAAAAAGATACATGCACCTCTATGTTCATAGCAGCACTATTCACAATACCCAAAACATGGAAGCAACCTAAATGTCCATCAACCAATGAATGGATAAAGAAGATGTAATACATATATACAATGGAATACTACTCAGCCATAAAAAAGAACAAAATAATGCCATTTGCAGCAACATGGAAAAAACTAGAGATTATCATACTAAGTGAAGTAAGTCAGAAAGAGAAAGACAAATACCATATGATATCACTTATATGTGGAATCTAAAATATGACACAAATGAACTTATCTACGGAACAGAAACAGACTCACGGACATAGAGAACAGACTTATGGTTGCCAAGGTGGAGGGGGTTGGGGGAGGGGTGGAGTGGGAGGTTGGTATTGGCAGATGTAAGCTTTTATATATAGAATAGATAAACAACAAGGTCCTACTGTATAGCACAGAGAACTATACTCAACACCCTACGATAAACCATAATGGAAAAGAATATTTTAAAGAAAGAATGTATGTGTGTGTGTGTGTGTATGTATGTATAACTGAATCACTTTGCTGTACAGCAGAAATTAACACAACATTGTAAATCAACTATACTTCAATAAAAAAAGTTTAACTCTGTTTCTAATAAAGATTTGATGCAACTGGAAAGAAACAAACCCATCAAGAAATAATAAAGGTAGAGAGATGTGAATAGATGAGAAAACCTTCAAAGATCTCAAAGCACAGAATCTTTGACTCGTACTCTTGTCTACTTTCTTGAATTCTAGCATACACCTCACTTTTACTCCCTCTCAACAGGCTCAGCCCAATTTCCCCCACTGCTGGGCTCTTGCAGGAGATGTAATCAAGACTCAGCTCACCTGTCTGAGCAATGAGCATCACTCCTCCCTTTGATTCACAGTGGTCATTGAGAGGAGAGATGTAGGTGGGGAAAAGGTGGTAAGCCAAGATAGAAGATGTATTATACTACAGTGGGTTGCAAACTCCAGGCCAAAAACACCATCTTTACCAAGTGTTATGTTCATTTCTGATGTTCCAAAGCAATAAGTACTTTGTGGAAGATCATGATGATTCATTTCCCCAAATCATCATATTGTTTCCTAATCATCTATCCATGATTTCTGACATAACTGAATTATGTGTAAAAGTTAAAAGAGATATTTGAGAGTAAACTCTACAGGTTCGACATCCATGACACACAAATGTAAAGAGAATGAAAGTTTTGTGAAATTTTCAACTACTAGGTGGGGAGAGATTTCTCTTTTTCAGCCCCACTAAGGTTGAAAATGTTGAAAATGCCACTGACAGGAAGAAATTTAATTGAAAAGAGTTAAGCAGAATAAAAGATATCCGTTAGTTACTTCAGTTTCAAAAATGGAATTGAAATAGATGAAATGCCACAATATTATTTAAAAGTTTTCCAAAATTTGAGTTAAGAAATACCTCCTCGGGGTTTCCCTGGTGGCGCAGTGGTTGAGAGTCCGCCTGCCGATGCAGGAGACACAGGTTCGTGCCCCGGTCCGGGAGGATCCCACGTGCCGCGGAGCGGCTGGGCCCGTGAGCCATGGCCGCTGAGCCTGCGCGTCCGGAGCCTGTGCTCCGCGGCGGGAGAGGGCACAGCGGTGAGAGGCCTGCGTACCGCAAAAAAAAAAAAAAAAAAAAAAACCTCCTCGGGGGCTTCTCCGGTGGCGCAGTGGTAGAGAGTCCGCCTGCCGATGAAGGGGACACGGGTTCGTGCCCCGGTCCGGGAGGATCCCACGTGCCGCGGAGCGGCTGGGCCCGTGAGCCATGGACGCTGAGCCTGCGCGTCTGGAGCCTGTGCTCCGCGGCGGGAGAGGCCACAGCGGTGAGAGGCCTGCGTACCGCAAAAAAACAAAAAACAGAAATACCTCCTCGGGGGCTGCTCTGGTGGCGCAGTGGTAGAGAGTCCGCCCGCCGATGAAGGGGACACGGATTCATGCCCCGGTCCAGGAAGATCCCACATGCCGCGGAGCGCTGGGCCCGTGAGCTATGGCCGCTGAGCCTGCGCGTCCGGAGCCTGTGCTCCGCGGCGGGAGAGGGCACAGCGGTAAGAGCCCCGCGTACCAAAAAAAAAAAAAAAAGAGAGAGAGAGAGAGAAGAAATACCTCCTCGGGGGCTTCCCTGGTGGCGCAGTGGTTGAGAGTCCGCCTGCCAATGCGGGGGACACGGGTTTGTGCCCCGGTCCAGGAAGATCCCACATGCCGCGGAGCGGCTGGGCCCGTGAGCCATGGCCGCTGAGCCTGCGCGTCCGGAGCCTGCGCTCTGCGGCGGGAGAGGCCACAACGGCGAGAGGCCCGCGTACCGCAAAAAAAAAAAAAGCAAAAAAGAAATACCTCCTCAGTAGAATCACTGATTTCCCACCACTATAATCCCTAATGACAGTAATTAGTTAATAAAAATTAGTTTAGAAGTGCCAATGCACATTTGGCTGGAATTTAGTTTTTATGAAGAATGAATAGAGAAAGGAAGCCCATCTTGCAAATTCTACACCTTGATTTCAAATCCAGGCAAGAATGTTAACTAGTTAAAAGATAGATAGATAGATAGATAAATTGATAGATGATAGAATGTTAATTCATTAAAAGATAAAAGATAGACAAAGAGTTTCTGAGGCCAATAATCTCAAATAGTGAGCACTATTATAAAATATAAACTTGTTTTCTATTTTATACATTTAAATAATATTAATATATATTTATATATATTAGGTATATTAGATATATATTATAAAATATAAACTCATTTTCAAATCTTCCCTGAAACTACCTATGGGAACTTTTTTCCTCATACATACACAGAGCAGTGCCTACTGGCCACCCTGATGTCTGTTGTGTCTGTAGGCATAGCTCATGGAGCACTGGGAAATCAAGGCCAGTGTGACTCCTAGTTTAGTCAGGAGCAACTCTTTTTATGGAAGCCTGCCAGAGAGCACCAACTTGCCCTTCCATCCTCCCACCCACAAACTATTCTATTGTTTTACATTTTAGAAAAGAATCATTTTCCAGACTGCCATGTAGAGCCCAATTTTAACAGGTAATTATGTCAACTATAAAATTCTCACATAGAAAGTGAATGTCATGGATTCTTAGAAAAAGGAGGAGGAAGAAGAGGAGAAGGAGGAAAGAGAGAGGGAAAGAGGTGAGGGGAGAGGAAAAAGAAGAAGGAAAGGGAGGAGGAGGGAAGGAAAAAGGGTGGGGGGGAGAGAGGGGAGAAACAAGAGATATTCCTGTGATAAAATGTGCCTTCATCAAGAGATGATACTAAGAATCATACTTTCCACAGGTAATGTTTAGGGCCATGGTTCAATTCTGTGATTTTGTGTATGTTTAAGGATTCACACCCTGGCTTCCAACATCCTTAGGGCAAATTCCAGCTTTGCCACTTACTGTCCATGCAAACTTTTGCCACTTCGTGTCTCACCTAATGAGTGAGATGGAAACAATAGCAGTAACTACCTCACAGAGTTGCTGTGAGGATTCAACCACGCTTGTAAAGTTCCTGGCACCTAGTAAGTACTCACTAATTGGTAGGCTATTGCTAGTGACGTTATTTTTCAAATGACTAAATATCTAGCTCTTTTCTGGATGAAAAATGTTATCAGAGAACAAACGTATGGACACCAAGGTGGGAAAGCCATGGTGGGGTGGGGACGGTGGTGGGATGAACTGGGTGATTGGGATTGACATGTATACACTGATGTGTATAAAATTGATGACTAATAAGAACCTGCTGTATAAAAAAATAAATAAAATAAAATTCAAAAATTAAAAATAAAATGTTATCAAACATTTTCTTGGCTATTCAACAAAGCTTACAAGCTTCCGGCTGAAACACAAACACGCACACACGCACACACACACACGAAATAAATACCACACTAAATTCCCTCCATTCTTCTCCTGTGTTTTTATGATTGTGTGTGTGTATGTGTGGGGCGCAGGGTGGGTCAACACTGTTTCATCTTCATTACCTCATTTCATTTAAAATAACATTCATTCAATTTAAGAGGCACTGTGATGGAGTGCATTAGAAATACCCGTAACGCTTTTTTAAAAAAAAAACAAAAACTAATACTCAGATCCTAACCAGGGAAAGTGAATCAGAATTTCTGGGGACTGGCCCTGCATATCAGTAAATTTTTCCACGGTTGTCTCAGGTGATTCTAAAAGACAGCCAGAGTTAAGAACTGGTGTAGAGGGAAAACAGTGAACCCTAGAAAGAATATCTGGGTTCAAACCTCACTTCTGCTTACTAGCAATATGGATATAAATAAGACCTATAACCTCTCTGAGCAGTTTTCACTTTCATAAAATGGGAATGATGACTTGGATCTACTTCTCAGAGTTGTGGGTTTCAAATGAAACTATTAATATCAGAGCTGCTCTGCAATTTGGTCTTGAAAGCCTCCTTTGAGCTTTACGTGAGGGAGTCAGCTACTTTTAAGGCTATACATGAAGCATGATCATTTCCTATCCAGGTTACTTGTCCCAGCATCTGTAGGGAAGAACAGAAAAGGAGGAAGCATATATCCACCCAATTGGGAGTTTCCTAGAATCAGTTCAGGGAATCTGTGCAGTGGAAGATATCACAGTCAACCCACACCTCCATCTCTTATACAAACACTATTTCATTACTTCCCACTTCTCTTTTCAGTTTACTGCATGTGAAATGATGTGGTTAAGATGAATGAGAGCTATATCCTAAAAGAAATGTAAAACATAATTTTTCACATTCTCTTAAATATTTAAGTAGCGTCTATTTTGTCTACTTTACCAGAACCCTAAATTAGTTGATTTCAACACTATGTCTGATTAGTTTTGATTCAGCCCTTCTCCTGACTGCATTATTTAACCTACGAATCATGGCTGAAGGATGGAATACAGAAAACAGGAATTTAACTGACATTAATTACCATGAATCTCTTTTGGTCTCCTTTTCACTAATCTAGGTATACTAACTGAATAATGCATTGGAAGCATATATCTCTGTCAATTATCTTAATAAATAGCATTGAGGCCCATGAAAGAAAAGAAGTTATGCATTTTGTTCAGCTTGGAACACACACAGAGGTTTTAAAGTCATCGTATATCTGAATGAGAACAGTCACTTTATGTTATTATCTCTTATTCTTACTTCTTTGTCACTAAATACAATATTGTGATCTTTATTGTTATTTGAATTGGTTTGACTTTTTTTTAATAAATTTATTTATTTATTTATTTATTTTTGGCTGTGTTGGGTCTTCATTTCTGTGCAAGGGCTTTCTCTAGTTGTGGCAAGCGGGAGCCACTCTTCATCGCGGTGCGCGGGCCTCTCACTGTCGCGGCCTCTCTTGTTGCGGAGCACAGGCTCCAGACGCGCAGGCTCAGTAGTTGTGGCTCACGGGCCCAGTTGCTCTGCGGCATGTGGGATCTTCCCAGACCAGGGCTCGAACCCGTATCCCCTGCACTGGCAGGCAGATTCTCAGCCACTGCGCCACCAGGGAAACCCGGTTTGAGTTTTTAATATATAAGTGATAAATATCTATTCTTGTGGCATAAGCTATCCTTCACTTTTAATATTACACCTCACCTTTTTTAGGAGTTACTACTTAGAGTTCTTTTGGTAAGGCAAAAGATTCTGGAATTTTTTATGCTAAGAGAAGTGAAACATCCATGCTGTTAGTCTCATTGCAGAGATGAAATTATATTTGAAAATCTAGATGCTCACCAAGAGGTAACTGGTTAGCTATTGTGGTGATCATTTCACAATATATACAAATATTGAATCCCTATGTTCTATACCTGAAAGTAATATAATGTTAAATGTCAATTATAGCTCAATTTTTTAAAAAAGAGAACTGGTTAAAATTAGGAGTTTGGAATTAAAATATACACACTACTGTACCTAAAATAGATAACCAACAAGGACTTACTGAATAGCCCAGGAAACTATACTCAATACCCTGCAATAACCTATAATGGAAGAGAATGTAAATAAAGAATATATATATATATATATATATATATATATATATATGTAACTGAATCATGTTGTACACCTGAAACTAACATAACATTGTAAATCAACTATATTTCAATTAAAAATTTTTTTTAAATTAAAGAAAGAGAGAACTGGTTAAATAAATTAATGTATCCATAAAAGGGAATATTATAGAGAAGGGTACAGATCTACTGGTAGTAATATGACATGCTAAAAATACATTTTTAAAATCTGAAAATAGTTTGTAAAACTCTTTGTACAGTATGGATCTACTTGGGTTGTATAAAGATTTTCTATGCTTACACGTGAAGAGAAAATTTCTGGAAGGATACATAAGAAATTATTGATGATGATCATTTGTGAGGAGTGAAATGATGGGGTACTTTATCTTTCACTTTATACTTTCCTGTGTTGTTGAAATTGTTTGTCATAAGCATGCATGACTTTTATAATTTGTTGAATAAAACATTTTAAAAGACTTGTTGGATTCCATTCTGTAACTTGCCTCTATCATATGCATATAAAAGTTGTATTCATGGAGTTCAGGTTTCTTGAGCAATAGCCTCCTGCTCTCCTTGCTTGGCCCTACAATAAACCTTTCTCTGGTCCAAAAAAAAGAATTGTATTCACGTTCTGCAGGTTTTACTCAGATGCTTCACTCTCTGCCTGAGCTAGCTGTTTAATTTCTATATGATGAATCATGGTAGAAGGAGATAAAACAATCCCAGTTGATATGTTTCAGCACTTGTTGAAAGCAGCTATAAAATAGAAGTACACCGCCAAACCCCCTGTTTTGGGAAGGAAATAACCACAGTAATCATCTTTTTGCAGTATACTGATCAACTGTGTGTTCAAATTTCTACTATGATCTTGATTTCTAGAAGTTGCAAAGTATTTTTCCATTGTCTTGAACAACTTAGTTGAGCGGAGGAGTATTTTAGCTAAACACCAACCATAATTTTTTCATGTATTAAAATTGAAAACAGAGAGTTAAAGTATTTTTAGGTTATTAGAGGTTAAATCATCAAGTATCCTTAAAATGGCTAAGGGATGTGCATATGTGTTTTCACTAATTAGATTGCCTCATTTTCATTTTTACTCTAAATTCCTTAATCTCTGGAATTCTAGACATAGGTTTGTTTACAAATGGATAAAGTTTTCCAAAAAGAAACAACTTTAGTTCCTAAATTAAGTATTAACATTTTGCCAGGAACAAAGTATGACTGTCTTAGATTTGAGCCATAATGTTATTCATTGTTCCCAGAAACCTTTTGACTATTACTACAAACACCTTTTATATTAGCAACATTAGAAATACACTAAGAAATACACCTAAGAATGTGTAAAAACTCCCCTGTTAAAGAAAGATTTGAAGCAGAGAAAATGAATACAGCAGTGATCTATTTTTCATACCCTTGAACACCATCTGCTAATATGAGTAGTGAGAAATTTTCAAACTGGGGGTTCTTATATCACAGCCAAATTTCCACAAAATCTCTTATTTTCCCAAATTCTGACCTGGGGCCTTTCATCCCACAATCATCACTTCTGCCTACCACTCAGCCAACATCTTGTCAAATCTGGCTGCAAGATTAAGTTTCCCGATTCGGAATTCAATATAGGAACCCTAAGGATATAAGATCCAAGCTGGAACATTCTGGTTTTTTTTTTTTAAAAAAAGGATAAGATTGTTTCAACCCAGAGACCACGGTTTGCCCTGACCATCATGATGAATCATCAGGGCTGACTCGAAGTGCAATGAGCCTGATGTTCTTGGCTTTATTTGTGCACATTAAGCAGAATTTTACATTTGTCCCAACTCTCAACCTTTTCTCCAAAAGGTTGAAAGAGCCTTGCTTTTGAGTATCATTTAAGGCTTACAGAATTAACTAGCTCTAACAAGCAAATCTGGCCTGCCATAGCCTGATATTGTGCGCCTGGCTCCATTCTTACCCATGCTACCCTTCAGCTTTGGATGAATACCACTGAACATCTAAGAAACATCTACCTTTCTTTTCATATATCCTTAATATCCATTAGGGTTTCTGGTGCATGCTTCTGTGCTGGTGTAATCTTTGCCTCTCACTCTCAAAATAAACAATATTTGCCTCTCACTCTCAACAATATTATCTCTCAAGTAAAAGTTTGGCTATAAATACAAATTATTTAAAAGATTTGTAATTTGGATTTTCTTTTAGTATTCAAATTCAGGTCAATATTTACCTCTTGGTACATTGTTTCTTTCATTAAAAAAAAAAAGCCTCTGTATAAGTTCTGCACTTTAAAAAAGCACTTTGTTGTTTCAAAGAAGAGTTTACCTGAGCTCATCCGATCAAGGCTAAAAACACCACGTAGGGCTTCCCTGGTGGCGGAGTGGTTAAGAATCCACCTGCCAATGCGAGGGACACGGGTTCAAACCCTGATCAGGGAAGATCCCACAGGCCACGGAGCAACTAAGCCTGTGCGCCACAACTACTGAGCCTGTGCTCTACAGCCCGCAAGCCACAACTATTGAGCCTGAGTGCCACAACTACTGAAGCCCGCGTGCCTAGAGCCTGTGCTCCACAAGAAGAGATGCCACCGCAATGAGAAGCCTGCACACTGCAACTAAGAACAGCCCCTGCTCATCGCAACTAGAGAAACCCAGGCACAGCAAAGAAGACCCAATGCAGCCATAAATAAATAAATAAATAAATTAAATAAATAATTTATTTATTAAATAAATAAAAATAAAAACACCATGTAACAGGTATTTAATATTTTTTAAGTATACGTGTTTCTTTAAGTTTTTAGGTGTTAGAGATCGATGTTCACTTCTTAAAATAGTTTCCAATTAATCATGAGAAATCAAAGTCATAAAATATGCAGAGTCAGCATTATAATAACCACCAGAAACATGTATATTATTAATAAGGTTGCTATTTCACAACACCCAAGCACTGGTTACACTCTTGTAAAAAGCTCCAGAAAAAAAGTGTTTCTTAATTTTAAAATTCGTGTTCCAGCATTGTGAAGCTAATTTTTTTTCCTTTTGGCTTTGTTTTAAATGTTTATTTGTCCTGTCCTATTGTTTCACTGCCTATTTGTGTGCTCTACTATTCCTAGACGAGATGAAAGATGCTTACAAAATACCTTACTGAAAACACTACCTACAGAAGCAACTGTGTTGGTGAATTTTCCACTAACGTTTTGCTTTGTTTTGCTTCAGGTCTTGTCTCTCTTTCCAGTGCCCTTTGCTGCCTGGGCAGCCCACAAGGATTCACTTTTCACTTATGACTCATCCGACTGACTCTGGATTACAGCGGAAAAGAGAAGAAAGGCTGATGGAAAAATGACACTGAAGGAAGAGAGCAAAATACCAGAGCAATGAGTTTGAGTAAACTATGTTCTTTTCATTCAAGGTGTCAACACGTTGATTTGCATCTTTGACCTTAGGAGGTGGGAGCTGGATATTGTAGGAGTATCTCTTCCCACTGGAATAATCCACCCCCCTGGGGGAGGGGGTGGGCTGAACATAGGTGAAATTTAGAATATTCTGTTGATTCTCAATTTTTATTTCTTGTTCTCTGGTTAGAAAAATGCTGCTAAGGGAATAAGGTGACAGTTCACCTAGAATCAGTACCAAGTATCAACAGCTAATCTCTCTCTTTGGAAAAAAGAGTCCTTCATATCACGGGGGTTTTAAAGCTAGTGATAAAACAAAAAGCTATTTTCTGAAACCAGCCCCTTGAAAAATAAAGTGTTCTTAAAATCTACAGAGTTGCCTTTAATATAAACAACCAGAGATGTTTTCAATTATCTTGCTACTACTTACATACAAAGGTTTTATATTTAGGAGAAGTGGTAGCCTTGAAATAACAATAATATGGTTATTTACAGTTGGGCTGAAGAAAACAATACAAGCATAGGGTAAACAGGAAAGAATTTATCAAATAATAATTAGTAAATTTTCACCAAAATTGGCTCACGTGGTATAACTGGGAAGAACGAGACAATAATAGCTAGAAAGAAAAATGAATCTTACTGAAATGTAATGACAACCTCTCACAACCCCTTCTATAAATTTTGATTACAACTTTGGATCAGCTCAAGACATTATGAGTCAACAGAGTAATTGACATGTGATCCCAGAACAAGGCTTCACTCAGTAATTTACTTTATTGGACACACATTTCACCTACCAAAAAAGCAAAAAGAAGGAAGGGGAAAAAGAAGAATATAAAGGCAGGCTTGAAATTATATTTAGAGCGGCTATTATCTCTCAAGTAAAAGTTTGGCTATAAAATACAAAATTATTTAAAAGATTTGTAGGGCTTCCCTGGTGGCGCAGTGGTTGAGAGTCCACCTGCCGATGCAGGGGACACGGGTTCGTGCCCCAGTCTGGGAAGATCCCACGTGCCACGGAGCGGCTGGGCCCGTGAGCCATGGCCGCTGAGCCTGCACGTCCGGAGCCTGTGCTCCGCAACGGGAGAGGCCACAACAGTGAGAGGCCCGCGTACCGCAAAAAAAAAAAAAAAAAAGATTTGTAATTTGGATTTTCTTTTAGTATTCAAATTCAGGTCAATATTTACCTCTTTGCACATTGTTTCTTCAGGTCTGATCCTTTTATATTTGCATTTTATTTCACAACTTTATTTTCTACTCAATCAAGCATTAGAAAAAAAAGCATCAGCTTATATGATATCATAATGAGATTGAAAAGTGGAGTTTTTCAATATTTGTGAACATGTTAGTTAAACTGTAATTTTGGTAAACAATAAAGTTGAAAAGAGAAAGATGCTTTAAACTGTATGATTAAATGCAGCTGACACAGCAAAGAAATGGTCAAGGAAGGAATACCTCTTTCAATGACCTACAGAACAAGTACTATAGATTTTACACATAGGAAACATATACATTCAAACTTTCCTTCATAAGCATTCATATTTGAAATGTTTCAGCAACCTCTCTCTGTATTCTAGATATATGAATTCAAAAGCTTTAAATTCTTAAGCATTGAAATAATACTTGAATAGTATATAGAGTTTCATTAATTGGCCTTAGAAATAGAATAGAAAATTTAGTTTCAAAACCAGATTTCAGGGCTTCCCTGGTAGCGCAGTGGTTGAGAATCTGCCAGCTAATGCAGGGGACACGGGTTCAAGCCCTGGTACGGGAAGAGCCCACATGCCACGGAGCAACTGGGCCCGTGAGCCACAACTACTGAGCCTGCGCATCTGGAGCCTGTGCTCCGCAACAAGAGAGGCCGCAATAGTGAGAGGCCCGCGCACCGCGATGAAGAGTGGCCCCCGCTTGCCACAACTAGAGAAAGCCCTCGCACAGAAATGAAGATCCAACACAGACAAGAATAAATAAATAAATTTACAAAAAAAAAAAACAGATTTCATGTGCTGGTTGTTCAGTATTATTATTAATATTACTGTATAGTATTATTACAGATTTTACTTTAAGGGACAAAATTGGCTTTACAATTTAAACACCTGCTCAAGTAACATAGTTAACTTCAATTTAAAACTATTTTAAAGGTAATAAAAACTGAGTTCATCTGATAGAATATAAAAAGCTAACATCAACTTTCCTCCAAGTATAAGTGGAATATTGCGTGAAATGTTTAAGGTCCGTTAGAAATACACAGTACAAATTCAATTTTGGTGTTTCTGCACTTACAAAGGGCATACTAGCAGCAGAAAGAACAATCGTTAATTAATTTGTATTTTTCTAGTAGATGATTTACCTATAATAATACCTTGAAAAAAGTATTCTCAATTAAATCCAAACAATAATAATTACACATCCCCAAAATATATAAATTTGTTGAAGCAAATAGGTCAATTTCAAAAAAAGGTGGGCATTCACACCTACAAAAAATGACTCTAAAGTATATGAGAGTTATGCTTGGCACACATAAAACTGGGTTAGGTTAGCCTCAAAGTTTAATTTTTACAGAAGGGGTATGAAAAGCAGTCTCCATGGACTGAGAACAATCTGCAAGTGTATAATTTACACACTGTCAGGGTCCCCTCTCCCTAGGCCACCTCCATTTCACACATCAGCTTGACTATGTTCTAGGTAAGCACATAGTTCTTAAAGCATCATTAAAATACTGTTTGGAACAAGGGAGGGTATAAACAAACTGACCTATAAAACTGTTTTGATGCTAGAACAACGAAATATTTGTGTGTTCTAGAACCTTCATATGAAAAAACATGCACTGAGGTACTGTTAAGCCAAATGCACCCAGTTACCCACACTCACTCCCCTTCTGAGCTCTTAGCACACTCACTGAGTATGGTCTCAGACAACTGCCTTCACTTTCTAAGGTGCCACTTTCAAACACTTTAAATTGTCCAAATCTACCTTGAAAAAAAAAAGACTCATTTTACTGGTAAGGAAAATTGCAACAGCTTTTGATTGCACCTCCCATGCTGTTAAATATGGTTTCTTTCCTCTTCTCCAAGTACTTCAGCCATGTCCACTGGGCATGCACACTAGAGCCCTTTTATCCAGCTGTCTCTCCCATTCCCAGCAAACTCTTAGATGTGCCTGATACATATATTTATCTAATTTGCCTCATCTGTTGTTTTTATTAACAACTAATTTAATATCCTCTGTCCTATAATATTTCCAGAAGTCAGTATATAGAAACACGCAGCCAAGCCCGGACCCTCAGGCCTGCACATAAAGATGGCAGGCTAGCCTAGGGTCCTCTGGGACAGCAGTGCCAGAAGGATTGGACACGATGACCCGTCTGCATGAGATGAGAAAAAAAAAAACAAAAAACAAAAACCAAGAGGTCTGTAATACTGATAAACTAAGCTGTCACTCACAGGCCACCAGCTCAGGTCTGCAAAAAAGATGCAGTGAACATTGAATGACCATGAGAGGTGGAAATGTGTCTTCATTTTAAAAATGATATTCAGACCCACTGGTCAGAACCTCCTTAACTATTTAATCTGAATTGATTTGAAAATCATCTGAAGGTAAAATCCCTCCTATGGTTCCAAGGGTTAGGAAGCTTGCTACAGATGACTATCAAAAATCTGGTTTGATTTCCCAGAAACTGTATGAATGAACCAAGTTTCTTTATCTTGAGATACCAGGCTGGGAGTTTGTTCTTAAGTACTAGACTGCTTAATTGCTTGCTTGGGGAAGGGAAGGCCCTGGGGGAAAGGCACGTACAACAACATCTCTTCTATCTCTTCCACGAAGCCACTGCACTCTCCCGAGCTGGATCATGACCAGCAACGCAGAGAAGTCCCCTCTTCCCCTCCAGTGGAAGCATCTAGATATGCGATCCCAGAGATGAATGAAAAAAAACCTGAAGACCCTATTTCACGGGAATCTTTCAGTATTCTGAATGGAAAATATCATTGAAAACTAGTGATTTGCTCCTCCAACTTAAAGCCATGTAGGAACGGAACTCAGACCAGAAAAAATAAAAGGACAAAAATAATTATCATTCCAATACGTATTTTGAGAAGGAAGACAAACATTTGTATCATCAACTGAGACTGATTCACACCTGCTGAGTAGGGAAAAGATGATATTGAAATCAAAAGCTGAAAAATAAACCACCTCTTTCTGGTTATGAGTGACTAAAAAGCAAGAAAAATTATTTTCACATTCTTGTCCTTATTGTTAGAAGTAGTGGTTTGAGCCAATATTCCTACCTGTGCTATAACAGTTAAAAGGAAATCATTTCAAATCTGGATGTCATCTTTCTTTTTATATCTATAGATATGGGTTCAATTAGGTTTTTTGATTTTAATAGTATGTATATGGGACAGGATGCTCTTTTTCTTTGCTTTTGAATATTAGTGTTTCAGTTTCTGAACTAAAAATGTACAAAATAGTTTTTGTACATTTTTAGTACAGAAAATTTTACAACCTTCAGAACAACTGCTTTTATAATTTACAAGCTCGACATAAGTATCTGGGGTTTTTTTTAAGAAGTAATTTATGAGAAATGAAATCTTCAGAAAAAAACTGGCTACTCTGATGCAACTATTTAGTAAGTATAGTAAGTATCCATAGCGAGTAATTAACATATATAGTTCCTGGACACACTTAAAAGCCTTTAAAAATCACTTAAAAGTACACACAAAATACAGAGCGATGTAATAATAGCAACCAATATGAAATCCTGACAAATTCGAAGTTTAAGTCTGGTATTTATAAAGTGTATGCCAATTCCTTTTTTTTTTTTTTTCAGTATCTACTTGAACCTTTTAAAAGTATATACATGAGCAATTATTTCCAATAAACAATATTGAATAACAAATTAGAAATATCTCTTCTGTTTTTTTTAACCAAGCTTCTTTTCCCAGCTAAGGGAAATATATATGAAAGGAAATCCTTTTTCTTATTTGGTACTGAAACACAGTAATTTTGCACAGTATTAAGGCCGTACTGTGGTCTACAGAAGAGAGAACATGCTTGCCAACCAAGAAAAGTTTTATTTAGCAGGACAAGACAGTTATCAGAGCTCAAGTTTTATTTCTACATGAAAAGGCTATCTATTTTCACAGGTATGTATTTCATTCCACACGGCACAATTATTTTAGCTATATTTCACATGCTTGCTCATCAGTGAATACTTATATTGAAATGGGTACTAACAGTATATAAAATCAGTCTTTACATATTTTTTTCCTGACAAATATATGCCCAGAGACTTCACTTTATATATGTCTGTAACACAAAAACCAACTTGAAAGTTTTAAAAAATATTGTTCTGTAGAAGCAGCTATCTACGGCTTTTAAAACAGTATGAGCCTGTGGAAACACCGTATTATATATCTGACATTTTCCATCTAAAAATACATTATGAAGCATGCTGGTATTAATAAACCATGTGCTTTCAGACCCCTAAAGTGCTTTGCTATAATTTTGTTGACGGTATATTTCCATCCATACTATTAACATACAGCAAACAAATTTTAGGTCATCACCTTGCCAGCCTGTCTTGATTGGAAAGTATGGGGGAAAAAAAAGGAAAAAAAAAACTTTTAGGAGTTCTTCAGTATTCGTAAGCATATTCTGATTTATGAGTTAACAGTTCCTAAGTAAGCAGAGATAACTGAGAAAAATTTTGGTCAAAAATACATTACACACAAAAAAAGCAAACCAGAAAGCAACCACATATATTCCCTTTTTCCTCACCCCACCCCCATCACAGGCAGAAAAATCACCCTTCCTTTGCAGCAGGGCACGCTCATTCCTCTCATCCCTTCAGTTATTGGAAGGCAAATGAAAATACAATGACCCTTTCCTCTTCTGATTTAGCTCACGCCGCAAACATTTAAACACAAACTGAAACTACCGATTTCACAGAAAGCACCGAAACAGAAAGAGCAAGACTCACTGACCCATTTGGAAGAAGACAAAGACGACAGAACAGAACGGGAAAGCTCTAAAAATCAGCTTGTGAGGCCTCTGAGAGATATTCTTCTGGCATTTCATCACAGCAGCCCCAGACCAGTTCACCTCCCTAGATACAGGGTGGAGGCACTAAATAGAGCTGTTTATTAAAGCTGTTGTGTGGATTGCATTAGGAGGCGCAGGCAGACCACCTGGACCTTTCAGGCTGTGGCAGTGTTTAATTTGCAGCCTGCCCGTCCGCAGCGGCCAAGACCACTACTACATACATCTAACCAGGCTCGATCACACATTATCTAGGTTGGGAGTAAAGGCACGTGTATTTATATATTTATATTTTCCGTAGAGCAAGGGAGAGAGAGCGAGAGAGAATATAGCCAAAATCAAAACATTGAACAGAAAATTGTTAACTACCTAGAAAACATAACACTTTATCCTCTTCTCACACTTTCTTCCAGAGATCACAATCTTAACGGAAAATAAATTCTAAAAAAAGTATATTTTTAAACATTCAGGCCAAATGATAAATAAATTTGTTCTTTGGGGTTTCTTTTTTGTGGTTGTATTAGTTTGGGTTTGTAAGCATCGCATTGAAGTTTGAGCTGAGCTTTCCTAGCTAGATTTTAATGGGTGCCTTTTCCCTTTCACACTTTCAGCGCTATGCTGGCAGGTAGCTGAAGATACAGATAGAAAGATGGTACTGTAAATATGAATTATGTGAATCATATGGTGAGACCCTTGTGGAAAAAAGGGGAGTTGAGAAATGGCTGACTCCATACCTGACCAATTACAGCTCGCATGGTCCCCGTGTCCTGCTGGGCTGAGAGATCGCAATCCATCATATGTTGTCTTTGAAAAGGAGAATGGGGGTTTCTGGCACGCATCTGTCAATCAACTTCTGCACTCACAACCATCACCAAAAGCAAGGGGGGAAAAAAGTCAAGCTGCTCCACCAAATAGGATGAAACTGTCATGTGACCTCCGGCAGACATGCACACACACATTCACTACCTCCACAGAGCGTAAGAATTTTCTGTAGATATGAAATGACATTGACAAATATCCAATACCAAGTAAATAAAGTGAGACAAACAGCTATTCACCAAAGACAAAACATTGGCTGTAATCTCCCAGTAAAGGTTTAACAAACCTCAGAGGATCTTTTTTTAAAAAATGCTCTGGAAACCTATGTTTAAAACAAAAATAAAATTAACTATTTCATGTACTAATGGAGACTTTGATTTCTATGCCACCATATAATTTTTTTCAATGATAATTCATTGTCTTATTTCTCTTAACCTGTCCCTAATGATTTTATCTTCAGATTCTCTAAATGACCTTTTGATAATATGCAGTAATCTCTTCAGTTTATATAATGTCACCTTTATGGAAAAGCATGAAATGTTCACCATTGAATAACACAGATACCTTGCTATTTGTTAATTGGAAACGGACATACACAATCATTTGTGTAAACTGCCATGACCACACAAATGTAAAATATTCAAAGTGTGTAAATAGTAGTCACTAAACTTTTTATCTTTTAAAAGGTTCGGATATGATTTATTTGCAGCTCGTCTAAACTGATGCAACGTGATAACAAATATTTCAACTTTTTTTCATTTAATTTAAGCTATTTCATCCCACACACCCTAGGATAGATTGTTGATGTATTATGAGTCAGCTATTGTAAGAGTGACATGAATATCACCTAGAAGTTATTTAACCCTTTCAGGATTAAGATCAGAACCTGATTTTCAAAACAACCTGACAGATATTCCAAAGTTGCTCTTTGAAAATCCAAAACCATAAATAGTATCCATTAACTTGGTGGCTTTGTGGAGTTACTAACGTTTGCATTTGTCCACTTTTTAAACTTAAGTTCATCAGTTGGTGTACTCTCACCTTTCCAAAAAGAATTTACAGGAATACTTCGTGTTATTAAAATGGGGATGTTTTTTCAAGGTTCAAAACTAACATTAAGCTTGAGAGGTAGAGGAGTGATGAGAAATGTTTAATACAGAATATATATTCTTATGTATAACGTTGTATTGTATCATCCCTTGAAAATTAAGTAAAAGGAACTTCAAGAAAGAAAAGAGAAAAAAAGAAAAACAATTTCCAACATGTTTAAAGAAAGCTTTAAGAGAACAGAACCAAGGATTGAAATCTCATCGACCTCTCATTAAGAGTTGCCTCACAATATAAAGATTTACACACACACGCGCGCACACACACACACACCCTTAAGTCTGCATCCCCAAACAAAAAAAGAAACTGCACCAACTGTGTAGCCCTCCTGAGAACTGACGACGGGAAAGGTCCTCGTAGACATGATTAAAATGCACAGAGAGCACTGACACCCCGTCCCTGCTCCTGGAGACACGGACACACACGGGTGTTTCTGCAGTCACCCCAGATCGGACGCTGCTGGCGCGTCGGTCACCACCTCTGGCCGGGGAAGGGGAGGCGGGGACAGCCCCCCGCCTCCCCAGCCCGGAAATCTGGGCCGGGGTCGCCGTGGGACCCGGGAGGGCTCTGCCAAAGTTGCCCAAAGCCTGAGGGCTCGCAGAGGGCAGGTGGGGCGCGGGCGCTCCTGGCGTCGCCTTCCTGGGACAGGGAGACACAGACACACAGACAGACAGGCAGACAGACAGGGAGCGCGGCGGGACCGGGAAAGTTGCGGAGGAGGGGCTGGGCTGTCGTTCTCACCTCTGCAGCGCAGCGCGGGGATCCTCTCACTGCCACCTCCCTGCAGGCTCAACCTCCCCCTGAGATCGAAGCTTCCTGGACAGTTTGGGGGGTAGGGGGCAGGCTGAAGGATGAAGCCAAAGACCCCCATTTGAAGCTCCAGGTGGTCCGGCTTGACGTAGGGACAATTGTTTGCTTACACTAGGGTTATTTACATGACCTTCTGGCCTGTGTTAATTACCGTAATTACTATCGACGCTGGGGGAGCCTGGAGCCAGGTTCTGTCAGGCGCTTGATATTATGTTACCTCACGAAAGCCTCTTAACAACTCAGTGAGGCGGGGACAGTCATTCCCATTTTACAGATGACCTACAAAAAATATATAACTGCGCAAGATTAACAGGGACATGATTCACACCTGCTCGGAATCCAAAGACGGAGCTTTTCCTATGAAACCAGAGTTGTGTGACATTCAGAATAAAGGCTACCATATGTACAGTACAGACTCATTCAATAAATATTTATGGAGCCTGTGCTATATGCCAGGTGCTGTGTTAAGTGCTTGAGTTTCGGCAAAACATAGTTCCTCAAGGGTTTTTACATCCTAGTGTTTGATCAGATACTTGTCAAATAATCACAGAAATGTAAAATTTTTAATTATTCTGAGAGCGGTGGAGGAAAGCAAAACCTATATCAAAGGCATTGACCTGGTCTTGGGTGTGTGTAGGTTGAGCAAAGGGGAATTAAGCAATTAACTTGAAATAAACTAAAATTGGAAGAATGTTAGGGAAGAAAAGGGAAAGGGTATGATGGAGTAAACATTCTCTGCAGAAGAAATGTGCAAAAGGCGGGGAGGAGCGTGGCTTATTGGAAAAGCTTAAGGAAAGCTTTCTGCCTTGTGTGGAGCACAGACTTGAAGGAAAAGAGAGGCTGGAGGTGAAAACCAGAGCACATAGGGTCTCTTCCGTTGTATCAAAGATTCTTTACCTGAGCCAGGAGCACGGTGAAGCCACTGAAAATACTTTAGCAGTGTCTCACACTTAAATTTTGAAAGATGTCTCTGGCTATAGCGTGGAAAGTTAGGGCTGGGGCGGGGGTAATAAAAGTGGATTTGGTGAGACCAATTAGTTATAGGGGGGTGGTGATGGTATTGCACGGAACTGGATGATTTCAAGATGAGAGGTAAAATTCACAGAACTTGGTGGCTGATGGGTAGTGGAACTGGAAGGAGGTGACTTTCTGGATTCCACAAAACATACAGTGGGTGATGCCATTTTCTGAACTAGGGAATCAGGAGGAAAACCAGCTTGGAGAAGGGCAGTATGGATCATAATTTTAGTTTGAGATTTATTTTCACTACAATCCTCAGGGTGAGAATGATTATCCCTTTTCTGATGAAAAATCTAGGGATCTCAGGGATGAAGCAACTTGCCCACGGCCAAGTAGCAGCAGGGAAGGTTCATCTGAGGGGAAATCCAGGTTCCTGACCCCTGCATTAGACTGATTTGGAATGAGTTGGTGGTTCTGGGTTGTCCAGTAGATTAAAATTGTCCTAACCAGGAAACCAAGGTAAAATTGATGACCTGAACTCTTCTTAGGAGTCCCCACAATAAGTCTCCAGATGACATGAATTAAGGCATCTTTGGTGTAAAATTTGGTTGAGACCCTAGACCCTGCCCATGCCCAAATAAAATGGAAGGAATGAAGTTCAGGTCTAGCATGGCAACGGCAGGAAGAATGTAAAGATAAAAACACAAAGGTAGTTTTGAGTTATTCAATTAACAGTCCCTATTTAGCATCAATAGTAATATCTCCTGGTAGGTTACTCTGGGTAATACAGAGACTTGAATAAGATCTGCTTCTTAACATTCAAAGATTCATAATTTAGTAGGAAACACAGACACATGTAAATGACTTAAATACAGCACAGATTGCTTTTAAAAAATAAACTAAATGCATAAAAAATTCATCTGTGGGGATTGTTTGATTCTATGTGGTGGAAGATGCTTACATTTTTAGGTATCACAACATACAGGCTTGCGTCAGGATCTCCTCCAGCCCTTACCTCTGACTGGGTGTGGTCTTCAGAAAGTGGCCACTTCTCTGTGTCGTGAGTTTCTCCTCTTGTAACTCCTCAAGGGTACTGTGAGGAGGTAAGGAGATAATGTCTTCTGAGAGCTTATTGAGTTATACTCTGTAGGTATGCAGCAAATGTTAGTTATTTTCCCATATGGAAAGACCATAGGAAGCCAGGAAAGATGAATCCTTCACCACCATGAAGATGGTGGAAGAATTTTGTGATACAAACAGAGGATATTTTCTGTTCAGGGCAAAGGGAAGAGCATGAGAAAAATCATCTGGTCCTCTGTCAGTGTGGGTGGCAGGCACTTTTAAGGTTAAAGCAATGGAAAACAAATGGAGACGGAGAGGAAATATTTCAACTAACTTTTACTCCCATGTTCACAAAAGAATTTAGGAAAGAAGATTCCTTAAGTGAAATAGTCACCATTACCATCACCTCTTCTGCTTTCCCCTCTCCCCACCCAATTTCCAGAAAATGATGCTTTTTTCCAATCCTTTAAGACCCCCTCCTTGCATCACAGATCAGCTAGAAATGCCCATTTCCCAACAGCTGACCATCTGGTATATAAGACAGCAACAGGTCACCACAGATCAGACCCAGTCCCCAACTTCTCAGGAAATGAGATAGAGATGTCCTTAATTTCTCCTTTTTGTTAGTGAAGTATAGGTGCTGTACAATATTATATAAGTTCCAGGTGTACGATAGAGTGATTCACAATTTTCAAAGGTTATACTCCATTTATAGTTAATATAAAATATTGGCTCTATTTCCCAAGATGTCCTTAATTTCCTAATGACTAAAACCCTAAGGATACTGAAAGAGAAATACTGCACAGGGAATCAAGATAAAGTAGAGGTATTGGTCATCTCTGTTTTTCAATAAATCCTCTGCAGTGTTTAAAGTGAGAAGAGATAATACAGCTGAGTGCCTCTAAAACACAAGAACCGTGAGAAGAAAACTTTCAAAAAGTCACCAAGAAGAAGCCACTTCTACTTAATCTATTTCCGCTGACGCCATCACAACATGCACATTTACTTCAGTTCTGTACTACCTGCCTTTTCTCTCCGTTAACACTTGTTCTATCTCTAGCTAATTGTTTGTTTCTTCATTTGCTATGGTTTTATCATTTCTCTGCTATTTTTTGCTTTTTATTCCTTTGTTTCCTGGTCTCTAAAAGTCTAATCTCACCATTCCTCCACCAGTTTGTTTATTTTTTCCCCAGATATCCCAACCCCTGTTCTTCTTACATGGCCACATGACTTCAGCCTTCTTCCTAGAGTATGAATCATGGCAAAGCATCCTCTAGAATATGGCTCACCATGTAGTTGTTGCATGATTTTCAAGGCTGATGTAGGAATCAGGATAACAGGTGGATGAGAGACAGCACAGGGGGAGTAGAAATACACAGTCAAGCCTTCTCGTGGACTTCCCTTTCTACAGTCTTTAGTTCACTCCCCTTTGGTTCATTTCCTACTTCTTTTTCAAGGTCAAGTTTTCCTGGCATTTCATTTGGCACCTTAAGCCAAATGAAATCCGCTGCCATCTCTATTTGCACCCCCTCCTCAATATCACATTTGCCTCCACTTTAAAGTTTTGTAGATCATTTCTCTAGAATTGTCTTTTCAACCATGATCATTTTCCCCAAACATTCCCAACTTTAGATGGATTTTACTTCCACGGGTCCTTGAGCAGTATAACTACTCTGTACTCTGGGATCTTTTGTTGTTGTTATTTTCATATTTCTAGGGAAATTGAGGACAGGAAAAGTACCAAAAGCAGAATGATTATTTTTAAAAAAGAGAACAGGGGGTGAAGAGAAACTGCTACACAACAAGACCCAGAGGATACAGCATCCAGAGCGGTTTGGCAATGCTGAGCCCGACACCATTGGTTGTGAGGACCTGTGATTTAGTTTTCTTTTACAACATAGTTTGGGAGCATTATTTTTCCCCTGAGAGGCAATGACAAGATTTTGCCTTTGAAACGAATAGCTGAGAAGTTCAACACCCTGTTGTCTCTGGGCAAGGATAGCCTGTGAATATACTAATGTATTATCAGATCTTCAACATCATCATCTTTTTTTACCAGGTGACCATCCTCAATAAAAACAGAAAAATCCAGCTGAGGGAGCAAATGTCCCTTAATTTCCATTTTCCCCTTTTCATGCAATGCTTTGGTTACAGCTATGCACTTTGGTCTTCCAGAATACATTTCTTCTGCCTGAACATCCTTGAAAAAAGGCATGAAAATGCTCCTGGGTTTGATTGTACGACCTGCAGTTTTGGTGTCTGAGCCCAGTGCTAACACATAACTTCGCATGAAAATTTCCCGTGGTGGTACAAACACACACTCTGTTTCCTTACAGCAGCAATGCACTAGGGGGACGCTTTCCTCTTTATTTCATGGCTAGAGCTCACATGCCTGAAAAAGCCAAATACCACTGTCCATTTATTCCAAATACCAGTAGGTTCACAGCACTCTGACCCAAACCCGGTTCCACTCTTTCAAAGACAAGCACTTTTAAACGAGTGTCTGCATAGAACCAGTTTCACTGAGAATTTCACACACAGCTCTAACTTTGGAAAATCCACGTCTATCCTGGTTTTCTCCATCATCATCATCATCAACAGCCGTAACAATAATAATCATAGAAAACATGGGGTGGTCCTCAAGGTGTAACTCAATATGATGACTCTTGAGGGTCCCTGAGACCCTTTTAGGGGGTCCCTGAGGTCAAAACTTTTTCAAATAATAATAAAACGAGATTTGCCTTTTTCACTCTCATTTTCTGAGGAGAGTACGACGAAATTTTCCCAAGGCTTCCTGATGTGTGACTTATAGCAGATTGAAGGCAGAAGCAGGTATGGTTCCAAGTACCAATATCTTCTAGTAAGCCAGACACTACCAAGAATCGCAAAAATGTGAAACAATGCCGCTCTTCTCACAAATTGTGTGTGGGAAAATGTAGTTATTTTTCATTTAAAAATGATGTTACCATGTAGTTATTTTAAATGACTTCATAAATAAACCTTTTTAAAAGTTTCTTGGTTTTAGGGACTTCCATGGTGGCACGGTGGTAAAGACTCCACGCTCCCAATGCAGGGAGCCCGGGTTCCATCCCTGGCTAGGGAACTAGATCTCACATGAATGCCACAGCTGGGAGTTCACCTGCCACAACTGAGAAGGCTGTGTGCCACAGCTAAGACCCAGCACAACCAAGTAAATAAACAAATATTTTTTTAAAAATTTCTTGGTTTTAATTTCTAGTATAGCAAATATTGATAAATATAACCCATAAGCATATATGGGTTATATTGATAAATATAACCCAGAAGCTTTGGTGGGTACTAAACAATTTTATAATAGTGTCAAGAGGTCCTAAGATTAAAAAGTTTGAGAATGGCAGACATAATAGAGTATTTACTATATACCATGTGCTGTCCTAAGCACTTTATATATTTATTTGTTTTTTGTCAGAGTTCTTTATGTATTTTGGATATTAACCCCTTACTAGATCTATCACTTGCAAATATTTTCCCGTTCCATAGGTTGTCTTTTGAGAATCTTTGCATTTATAATAGTTATTAAAATACTGCAACTCGATAGCAAAAAACCAAATCATCCAATTTAAAATGGGCAAAGGACCTGAATAGACATTTTTCCAAAGAAGATATACGAATGGCTAACAGGTACATGAAAAGGTGCTCAACATCGCTAATCTTAAGGGAAATGCAAATCAAAACCACAATGAGATGTCATGTCAGGTCCATTAGAACAACTATCATATCGTTAAAAGACAAGAGATAACAGATGCTGGTGAGGACGTCGACAAAAGGGAACACTCCTACGCTGTTGGTGGGATTGTAAACTGGTGCAGCCACTATGGAGAACAGTATGGAGGTTCCTCACAAATTAAAAATACAACTACTGTATGATCCAGCAATTTTACTCCTGGGAATATATCTGAAGGAAACGAAAACAGGATATTGAAGAAATATCTGTATCCTCATGTTCATTGTAGCATTATTTACAATAACCAAGATATGAAAACAACCTAAGTGTCCATCAATGGATGAATAAAGAAAATGTGAAAATATATATATATATATATACACACACACACCATGTACAATGGAATATTATTCAGCCATAAAAAGAAGGAAATACTGCTATTTACAACAATGTGGATGGACCTTGGGGGCATTATACTAAGTGAAATAAATCAGACACAGAAAGAAAAATACTGTATGATCTCACTTATATGTAGAATCTAAAGAAAGAAAAAACCAAATTCATAGAGAAAGAGATGAGATTTGTGCTTATCGGAGATGGGGGGTTATGGGAGTGGGAATTGGATGAAGGTGGTCAAAGGGTACAAACGTCCAGTTATGAGTTAAATAAGTATTAGAGATATAATGTACAATATACTGACTGTAGTTAACCCTGCTGTATGGTATATATGAAGCTTGATAAGACAGTAGATCCTAAGACTTCTCATCACAAGGAAAAAAACCATTTTTTTCTTTTACTTTTGTTTTGTATCTATACGAGATGATGGATGCTAACTAAACCAATTGTGGTAATCATTTCACAATATAGGTAAGTCAAATCAATATGCTGTACACCTTAAACTTATACGGTGCTGCATGTCAATTCTATCTCAAAAAACTGGGGAAAAAATAAATGCAAAATTTCTTAGAGATGAACCCACTCAAAATAATAATTGTATCTATGAGTAAACTGAGATATGCAGTGCCTCCTGGATAGGAATATTGTTTTAAAAATCATTAAATTAAGGTCTTTAAACGTTTTATACAGAATAGTCATCTGTGATCCATATCAAACCTGTGTACCAATACTTCAGGAATGTCCCCAGTGACTGCCACATGCGTCACAGCAGGGCCCAAAGGAGCAATAATTGTGTGGGCCCATTCCCGTCTCTACCACTAACACCTTCATAACACTGGGCCTGAACGAAGGTGTTGGCCTTTTAATATCCTTTCTAGTTATAACATTTGTATCTGCCAAATCCCCATGTCACTTGGCAAATAGATCTGTGCAGAACAAAAAAAATGAAAATCTATAATTCTTAAATATCCGTTCAATTGCAAAACTATAGTTGAAGTGCTGGACAAAAAAAAATGAAGCCCATGAATAATTGCACATTATTTAATTATTTATTTTAAAAATTCTTAGATATCTCTTATGAGAAAGGCACTATGTTAGATGCTGAGTGCAGTCTGTGATGAAGATTAAACACAGAAAACAATATGGTACCTCCTCTCAGTCAGCTTACAGACTCAGGCTTGGAATCAAAACTTAAACAAATCAACTTGTAAAAAAATTTCTAAATTACTAATTCTGATAAAGACCGTAAAGGACATAGACAAGGGGACATGAGAGAATATTAGGCTTTTTCCATCATTAATTTTTTAAATTGCACTATGTTTCACAAAAATAATTAGCACAATTATTTAGAACGATTCCATGACTCAATAAATGGACTCAAGCTTTTCACCAGCTCTTTAATATCACGAATTCCCCATTCATGGATTCCTGATTTTGATTAATATTTAAGTAGGCTGGATTCTTTTTTCAAATAAGATTTTTAGGCTATTACAATCCTGAGCAATTGCACAGTTACTGTTGCCTTAACTGTAAATAAATTCTTGGTTGGATAAAGTGTTCATGAGTGACATTAGGTTTTCTTCAACTTTATAGACACTTCTCCATGATTTCTTTCTATCTAACATTTCAGAAGAAAAGTCTTTTGTAGGGTGACCAGCTTCATATGCTTAAATATTTGAAAAGTTTTAGTCTTTATTCTTTGAATTTGGTGTTTTGCTGAGAGTCAAACCATTCGCTTTTGTTACTTTTTAATAGGAAAAATTGCAGAAATACACAAAACTAAAGAGTACAAGGAACCTCTGTGTAATTACCATCCAACTTCAACAACCACCCTCGCTACCAAACTTGTTTTATTACCTCGTCTCTGCTTTCTTGGCTAGAGTGTTCTAGAGTAATAATAGTATTTCATATAATATTCAATATTATAATATTCAGTCCACATTGAAACTCTCAAAATTTACATATTGTCAAAAATATGTTTTTACTGTTGCTTGGTTGAACTAAGATTCAAATAAGGTTCATTGTTTATATTTTCTTATACCGCTTAAGTTTCTCAAAAAACTTACCATAAGACATTCCCTCTTTATTTTGTTTCTTTTTTTAAAGAACTTGTTTATTTACTTATTTTGTTTTTTTGGCTGTGTTGGGTCTTCGCTGCTGCGCGGCAAGCAGGGACTACTCTTGGTTGTGGTGCGCAAGCTTCTCATTGCAGTGGCTTTTCTTCTTGCGGAGCATGGGCTCTAGATGCACAGGCTTTAGTAGCTGTGGCTCGTGGGCTCTAGAGCACAGGTTCAGTAGTTGTGGTGCACGGGCTTTGTTGCTCCGTGGCATGTGGGATCTTCCCGGACCAGGGCTCGAACCCGTGTCCCCTGCATTGGCAGGCGGATTCTTAGCCTCTGCACCACCAGGGAAGTCCCTGTTTCTTAAGCTTTAAAGTTTGAAGAAACTGAGTCCGTTCCACGTTCTGAATTTTGCTGATTGTTTTCTCCTGATATGATTAAATTTGTTTCTCTAGCTCCTATATCTCCTGAAGACTAGAAGTTAGATCTAGAGGCTTGCCCATATTTAAGTTCAAATTTCATCATGGATGGTGCTGTAGTTTCACACTACATTTTATCAGGAGGCACCTAAAGTCTGGTTAGATCCTTAGATCCAAACTATTCCTTGGTTCACTTTTAGAGATACTAAAGTTCAGGGTTCAGGTGCTGACAGACTGTTCCCTTCACTGCAAAAGTTTCCATTGACTTTTCATCAATAGTTTTATGGCTCACGGATGACCATTATCTGAAATTGTTATTCTTTAGAGGTTGCAAAATGGTGATTTTTCTAATTCTGTAATTCCTTCTGTATTTATGAGCAGTTTGTGTACAGAAAAGCTTGGCCTCATCCACTGAAGACATCTGGTTCCTCTGAAACACAGTTCATACTGCAAAGGCAGGCTCAGTTCTCTCCTTTCTTTTATATATATATATATTTATTACCATCTCTATTGGAGCATAATTGCTTTACAGTGGTGTGTTAGTTTCTGCTATATAACAAAGTGAATCAGCTATAAATATACATATATCCCCATATCTCCTCCCTCTTGCATCTCCCTCCCACCCTCCCTATCCCACCCCTCTAGGTGGTCACAAAGCACCGAGCTGATCTCCCTGTGATATGCAGCTGCTTCCCACTAGCTAACTATTTTACATTTGGTAGTGTATATAAGTCCATGCCACTCTCTCACTTCCAGTTCTCTTCCTTTCGTTATCAACTTTCAGAGTGACTTGTGCCCTAGCAACCTCCAATATTGTACAATGAGTTATGTTTGATTTCTTCTTTTAATATCACTAATAACTCATAGGTTTTTATATTTCCAGTGAGTTTTAAACAGTTGCAACCATTACTCTCATTGGTGCTCAGACTGTCACATCTTTTGCCATGGGAGCCCATCAAGCTGGCTATATATGCTTTTGACATGATCCCATTAGCCTTTGATGCCAACAAGATGTTCCAGGATCTTCCTGTACATTTCCCAAACTATTCCTTGGTTCTTTTTAGAGAAGAATAGTACTGAGAACCACTGATTATACATTGTTTCAGAGATCAAAACTCGAAAAAAAAATTCAGGGAGAAAAATCATGAATTCACAATGATATTTCCAACTCAAAATTTAAAATTAGAGATTTTTCTTGACTTCTTTTATTTTGTACTTTATCTTGGTCTCTATTTTCTCTTATGATAAATATTTTGGTTCAAAAATAACATTAACATAATTACGTGCTTGTTTTACCCCAGAGTATATGTAAAATAGTCTGTAAAATATACTATTCTTTGTTATTTTATGTCTATTTTTTGGATACAGGATAAGCCATTTTCATGAATATATGCAGTATTTCACTTGTGGGAAGTTTACATCTATTCTATTTTTGTTCTATTTATTATCAATTATGCATTATTTGAACCTTCTTTCTCTGCTATATATATTTAACATCTACTATATAATCATTTAAACCTATTAGTTCTTTTCCTCTATATGATTTTCTGCATGGTTGGGTTAGGCCCAGCTGGACAACTTATGGGGCTGTGTTTCAGGAGAGAGCACCCTTCCTGTTGTCATGGTTACTATTCATGTAAGCATGCATGATCTTATAGGATTTCAGGATGCAAATCCAAGTTTAGGTATCAGTACCTGCAAAACTTGGGGGTCCCCATTTAGGTGAGAGTTTGAATAGGGTTTCTCCCACTGGGAGAAACACCGGTCCCAGCAAACTTTTGGAACTTTCATTGGATAGATAATTCTGACTGCTGATCTCTACTTCAAAACACACAGGAAAGTACAATCACATGGAATATAATATCAAACAACAAATACAAGTTTAAAGGCAAAACTGGTCTGATCAGAAAGAGAGGGAAATGCATGAGAAACAGAAGTAAAAAGAAAATGGAAAACCAATACAGTAAGCTGTCAAGTTGACACAAAAACACTGAGGATGGGCTTTTAGATCTCGTAATGAAAAGGAGCTGGGATTTAAATGCACAGTAAGGACAAGAATTGAACCTCCAGGTAATGATAGATGTGAAATAGAATAAAGTCCCTTTACGAAGATCATCTCTCCAACTGGTTGAAACCCAAACCCAGTCCTAGTATATGTTTTAGGTGTGAGTTTATCTTTTGTTTGTTTGTTTACATAGTAATCATAATGAAAATTGGTCCAAGGCTCATGGCTTACCTGGGGTATCAGACAGAAGCAAATATAAAACTGCTCTAGAGGACACAGTCATAGTTTTTTCATATAGAATTCCCATAGGGAAGAAAAATTAAAGATAAGCTTATAATAAAAAAAATATATATATATATGAGAAAACAGTTCACCAACAGCAAGAGTCATCAGAAACAATAAATAGGGAGATAAACACCTTATATTCTTTATATTTTTTTAATGATTAAATGGATAAAATTATAATTATTAAACAAATTAAAGAAAGTATTAAATCTTAAAGAAAGAAGAAAATCAGTGGGGGGAAAAAAGAGCATCAAAGAATCAAATAGACCATCTAGTAATTAAAAATATAACTAAAAATCAAAGCTCGGGGGCTGTTGGAAGATGGCGGAAGAGTAAGACGCGGAGATCACCTTCCTCCCCACAGATACACCAGAATTTCATTTACACGTGGAACAACTCCTACAGAACACCTACTGAACGCTGACAGAAGACCTCAGACCCCCCGAAAAGGCAAGAAATTCCCCACGTACCTGGGTAGGGCAAAAGAAAAAAGAATAAACAGAGACAAAAGGATAGGGACGGGACCTGCACCAGTGGGAGGGAGCCGTGAAGGAGGAAAGGTTTCCACACACTAGAAGCCCTTTCTCGGGCGAAGACTGCGGGTGGCGGAGGGGGAAAGCTTCGGAGTAGCGGAGGAGGGCGCAGCAACAGGGCTGCAGAGGGCAAAGCGGAGAGATTCCCGCACAGAGGATCGGGGCCGACCGGCACTCACCAGCCCGAGAGGCTTGTCTGCTCCCTCGCCAGGGAGCTGAGGCTCAGGCTTCGGTCGGAGACCAGGGAGAGGACAGGGGTTGGCGGCGTGAACACAGCCTGAAGGGGGCTAGTGCGCCACAGCTAGCCGTGAGGGAGTCCGGAAAAAAGTCTGGACCTGCCGCAGAGGCAAGAGACGTTTTCTTCCCTCTTTGTTTCTTGGTGCACAAGGATAGGGGATTAAGAGCGTTGCTTAAAGGAGCTCCAGAGACGGGCGTGGGCCGCGGCTAGAAGCGCGGACCCCAGAGACGGGCGTGGGACGCTGGGGCTGCTGCTGCCACCGCCAAGAGGCCTGTGTGCGAAGCGCAGGTCACTGTCCACGCCCCCTTTCCGGGGAGCCTGTGCAGCCCGCCACTGCCGGGGTCCCGGGATCCAGGGGCGGCTTCCCCGGGAGAGCGCACGGCGTGCCTCGGGCTGCTGCAACGTCACGCCGGCCACTGCCGCCGCAGGCTCGCCCCGCACTCCGTACCCCTCCCTCCCCCGGGCCTGAGTGAGCCACAGCCGCTGAAGCAGCTGTTCCTTTAACCCCGTTCTGTCTGAGCGAAGAACAGACACCCTCCTGCGACCTACACACAGAGGCGGGGCCCAATCCAAAGCTGAGACCCGGGAGCAGTGAGAACAAAGAAGAGAAAGGGAAATCTCTCCCAGCAGCCTCAGAAGCAGCGGATTAAAGCTCCACAATCAACCTGATGTACCCTGCATCTGTGGAATACATGAATAGACAACGAATCATCCCAAATTGAGGAGGTGGACTTTGAGAGCAAGATTTATGATTTTTTCCCCTTTTCCTCTTTTTGTGAGTGTGTATGTGTATGCTTCTGTGTGAGATTTTGTCTGTGTAGCTTTGCTTCCACCATTTGTCCCAGGGTTCTATTCCATTATTTGTTTTAGTTTTTGTTTTAATTTTTTTAATAATTATTTTTTATTTTAATAACTTTATTATATTTTATCATACTATATTCTATTTTATTTTATCTTCTCTCTTTCTTTTTTTTTTTTTTTCTTTTTGCGGTATGCGGGCCTCTCACTGTTGTGGCCTCTCCCGTTGCGGAGCACAGGCTCCGGATGCGCAGGCCCAGCGGCCATGGCTTACGGGCCCAGCCGCTCCGCGGCATATGGGATCCTCCCAGACCGGGGCACGAACCCGTATCCCCTGCATCGGCAGGCGGACTCTCAACCACTGCGCCACCAGGGAGGCCCTCTCTTTCTTTTTTTCCTACCTTCCCTCCTTCCTCCCTCCCTCCCTCCTTTCTTTCTTTCCTTCTTTCTTTCTTTCTTTCTTTCTACTTCTACTAATTCTTTCTTTCTACTTTTTCTCCCTTTTATTCTGAGCCGTGTGGATGAAAGGGTTTTGGTGCTGCAGCCAGGAGTCAGTGCTGTGCCTCTGAGGTGGGAGAGCCAACTTCAGGACACTGGTCCACAAGAGACCTCCCACCTCCACATAATATCAAACGGGGAAAATCTCCCAGAGATCTCCATCTCAACACCAGCACCCAGCTTCACTCAATGACCAGCAAGCTACAGTGCTGGACACCCTATGCCAAACAACTAGCAAGACAGGAACACAACGCCACCCATTAGCAGAGAGGTGGCCTAAAATCATAATAAGTCCACAGACACCCCAAAACACACCAGCAGACGTGGACCTGCCCACCAGAAAGACAAGATCCAGCCTCATCCACCAGAACACAGGCACCAGTCCCCTCCACCAGGAAACCTACACAACCCACTGAACCAACCTTAGCCACTGGGGACAGACACCAAAAACAATGGGGACTACGGACCTGCAGCCTGCAAAAAGGAGACCCCAAACACAGTAACATAAGCAAAATGAGAAGACAGAAAAACACACAGCAGGTGAAGGAGGAAGATAAAAACCCACCAGACCTAACAAATGAAGAGGAAATAGGCATTCTACCTGAAACAGAATTCAGAATAATGATAGTAAAGATGATCCAAAATCGTGGAAATAGAATAGACAAAATGCAAGAAACAGTTAACAAGGACCTAGAAGAACTAAAGATGAATCAAGCAATGATGGGCAACACAATAAATGAAATTAAAAATACTCTAGATGGGATGAATAGCAGAATAACTGAGGCAGAAGAACGGATAAGTGACGTGGAAGATAAAACAGTGGAAATAACTATTGCAGAGAAGAAGAAAGAAAAAAGAATGAAAAGAACTGAGGACAGTCTCAGAGAACTCTAGGACAACATTAAACGCACCAACATTCGAATTATAGGGGTTCCAGAAGAAGAAGAGAAAAAGAAAGGGACTGAGAAAATATTTGAAGAGATTATAGTTGAAAACTTCCCTAATATGGGAAAGGAAATAGTTAATCAAGTGCAGGAGGCACAGAGAGTCCCATACAGAATAAATCCAAGGAGAAATATGCCAAGACACATATTAATCAAACTGTCAAAACTTAAACACAAAGAAAACATATTAAAAGCAGCAAGGGAAAAACAACAACTAACACACAAGGGAATCCCCATAAGGTTAACAGCTGAACTTTCAGCAGAAACTCTACAAACCAGAAGGGACTGGCAGGACATATTTAAAGTGATGAAGGAGAAAAACCTACAACCAAGATTACTCTACCCAGCAAGGATCTCATTCAGATTTGATGGAGAAATTAAAACGTTTACAGACAAGCAAAAGCCGAGAGAGTTCAGCACCACCAAACCAGCTTTACAACAAATGCTAAAGGAACTTCCCTAGGCAAGAAACACAACAGAAGGAAAATACCTACAATAACGAACCCAAAACAATTAAGAAAATGGAAATAGGAACATACATATGGATAATTCCTTAAATGTAAATGGACTAAATGCTCCCACCAAAAGACACAGATTGGCTGAATGGATACAAAAACAAGACCCATATATATGCTGTCTACAACAGACCCACCTCAGACCTAGAGACACATACAGACTGAAAGTAAGGGGATGGAAAAAGATATTCCATGCAAATGGAAATCAAAAGAAAGCTGGAGTAGCAATGCTCATATCAGACAGAATAGACTTTAAAATAAAGACTATTAGAAGAGAAAGAAGGACACTACATAATGATCAAGGGATCGATCCAAGAAGAAGATATAACAATTGTAAATATTTATGCACCCAACATAGGAGCACCTCAATACATAAGGCAAATACTAACAGCCATAAAAGGGGAAATCAACAGTAACACATTCATAGTAGGGGACTTCGACAGCCCACTTCCACCAATGGACAGATCATCCAAAATGAAAATAAATAAGGAAACACAAGCTTTAAATGATACGTTAAACAAGATGGACTTAATTGATATTTATAGGACATTCCATCCAAAAACAACAGAATACACATTTTTCTCAAGTGCTCATGGAACATTCCCCAGGATAGGTCATATCTTGGGTCACAAATATCTTGGTAAATTTAAGAAAATTGAAATTGTATCAAGTATCTTTTCTGAACACAATGCTATGCGACTAGATATCAATTACAGGAAAAGAGCTGTAAAAAATACAAACACATGGAGGCTAAACAATTCACTACTTAATAACGAAGTGATCACTGAAGAAATCAAAGAGGAAATAAAAAAATACCTAGAAACAAATGACAATGGAGACACGACGACCCAAAACCTATGGGATGCAGTAAAAGCAGTTCTAAGAGGGAAGTTTATAGCAATACAATCCCACCTTAAGAAACAGGAAACATCTCGAGTAAACAACCTACCTTGCACCTAAAGCAATTAGAGAAAGAAGAACAAAAAGCCCCCAAAGTTAGCAGATGGAAAGAAATCATAAAAATCAGATCAGAAATAAATGAAAAAGAAATGAAGGAAATGACAGCAAAGATCAATAAAACTAAAAGCTGGTTCTTTGAGAAGATAAACAAAATTAATAAACCATTAGCCAGACTCAACAAGAAAAAAAGGGAGAATACTCAAATCAATAGAATTAGAAATGAAAAAGGAGAAGTAACAACTGACACTGCAGAAATACAAAAGATCATGAGAGATTACTACAAGCAACTCTATGCCAATAGAATGGGCAACCTGGAAGAAATGGACAAATTCTTAGCAATGCACGAACTGCCAAGACTGAATCAGGAAGAAATAGAAAATATGAACAGACCAATCACAAGCACTGAAATTGAGACTGTGATTAAAAATCTTCCAACAAACAAAAGCCCAGGACCAGATGGCTTCACAGGTGAATTCTATCAAACATTTAGAGAAGACCTAACACTGATCCTTGTAAAACTCTTCCAAAATATAACAGAGGGAGGAACACTCCCAAACTCATTCTACGAGGCCACCATCACCTTGATACCAAAACCAGACAAGGATGTCACAAAGAAAGAAAACTACAGGCCAATATCACTGATGAACATAGATGCAAAAATCCCCAACAAAATACTAGCAAACAGAATCCAACAGCACATTAAAAGGATCATACACCATGATCAAGTGGGGTTTATTCCAGGAATGCAAGGATTCTTCAATATACACAAATCAATCAACGTGATACACCATTTTAACAAATTGAAGGAGAAAAACCATATGATAATCTCAATAGATGCAGAGAAAGCTTTCGACAAAATTCAACACCGATTTATGATAAAAACCCTGCAGAAAGTAGGCATAGAGGGAACTTTCCTCAACATAATAAAGGCCATATATGACAGACCCACAGCCAACATCGTCCTCAATGGTGAAAAATTGAAACCATTTCCACTGAGATCAGGAACAAGACAAGGCTGCCCACTCTCACCATTCAACATAGATTTGGAAGTTTTAGCCACAGCAATCAGAGAAGAAAAGGAAATAAAAGGAATCCAAATCAGAAAAGAAGTAAAGCTGTCACTGTTTGCAGATGACATGATACTATACATAGAGAACCCTAAAGATGCTACCAGAAAACTACTAGAGCTAATCAATGAATTTGGTAAAGTAGCAGGATACAAACTTAATGCACAGAAATCTCTGGCATTCCTGTACACTAATGATGAAAAATCTGAAAGTGAAATCAAGAAAACACTCCCATTTACCATTGCAACAAAAAGAATAAAATATCTAGGAATAAACCTACCTAAGGAGACACAAGACCTGTATGCAGAAAATTATAAGACACTGATGAAAGAAATTAAAGATGATACAAATAGATGGAGAGATGTACCATGTTCTTGGATTGGAAGAATCAACATTGTGAAAATGACTCTACTACCCAAAGCAATCTACAGATTCAATGCAATCCCTATCAAACTACCACTGGCATTTTTCACAGAACTAGAACAAAAAATTTCACAATTTGTATGGAAACACAAAAGACCCCGAATAACCAAAGCAATCTTGAGAACGAAAAATGGAGCTGGAGGAATCAGGCTCCCTGACTTCAGGCTATACTACAAAGCTACAGTAATCAAGACAGTGAGGTACTGGCACAAAAACAGTAATATAGATCAATGGAACAGGATAGAAAGCCCAGAGATAAACCCACGCACATATGGTCACCTTATCTTTGATAAAGGAGGCAGGAATGTACAGTGGAGAAAGGACAGCCTCTTCAATAAGTGGTGCTGGGAAAACTGGACAGGGACATGTAAAAGTATGAGATTAGAACACTCCCTAACACCATACACAAAAATAAGCTCAAAATGGATTAAAGACCTAAATGTAAGGCCAGAAACTATCAAAGTCTTAGAGGAAATCATAGGCAGAACACTCTATGACATAAATCACAGCAAGATCCTTTTTGACCCACCTCCTAGAGAAATGGAAATAAAAACAAAAGTAAACCAATGGGACCTAATGAAACTTCAAAGCTTTTGCACAGCAAAGGAAACTGTAAACAAGACCAAAAGACAACCCTCAGAATGGGAGAAAATATTTGCAAATGAAGCAACTGACAAAGGATGAATCTCCAAAATTTATAAGCAGCTCATGCAGCTCAATAGCAAAAAAACAAACAACCCAATCCAAAAATGGGCAGAAGACCTAAACAGACATTTCTCCAAAGAATATATACAGATTGCCAACAAACACATGAAAGAATGCTCAACATCATTAATCATTAGAGAAATGCAAATCAAAACTACAATGAGATATCAATTCACACCAGTCAGAATGGCCGTCATCAAAAAATCTAGAAACAATAAATGCTGGAGAGAGTGTGGAGAAAAGGGACCACTCTTGCACTGCTGGTGGGAATGTGAATTGGTACAGCCAGTATGGAGAACAGTATGGATGTTCCTTAAAAAACTACAAATAGAACTACCATATGACCTAGCAATCCTACTACTGGGCATATACCCTGAGAAAACCATAATTCAAAAAGACTCATGTACCAAAATGTTCATTGCAGCTCTATTTACTATAGCCTGGAGATGGAAACAACCTAAGTGTCCATCATCGGATGAATGGATAAAGAAGATGTGGCACATATATACAATGGAATATTACTCAGCCTTCAAAAGATATGAAATTGAGCTATTTGTAATGAGGTGGATAGACCTAGAGTCTGTCATACAGAGTGAAGTAAGTCAGAAAGAGAAAGACAAATACCGTATACTAACACATATATATGGAATTTAAGAAAAAGAAAAAATGTCATGAAGAACCTAGGGGTAAAACAGGAATAAAGACACAGACCTACTTGAGAATGGACTTGAGGATATGGGGAGGGGGAAGGGTAAGGTGTGACAAAGCGAGAGAGAGGTGTGGACATATATATACTACCAAACATAAGGTAGATAGCTAGTGGGAAGCAACCGCATAGCACAGGGAGATCAGCTCAGTGCTTTGTGACGTCATGGAGGGGTGGGATAGGGAGGGTTGGAGGGAGGGAGATGCAAGAGAGAAGGGATATGGGAACAGATGTATATGTATAACTGATTCACTTTGTTATAAAGCAGAAACTAATACACGATTGTGAAGCAATTATACTCCAATAAAGTTGTAAAAAAATAAATAAATAAATAAATAAATAAATTAGGGAAATAAATAAATAAATAAAAATAAAAATAAAAGCTCTATGTATAGGCTAAAGAGTTGAATTTAAGTGAAGAGAGTAAAGTAAAGATACAATGGTGACTTTATTCCTGTCCAGTCCTAATGGACTTCAGGACACGGCAAGGGGGAAGAGTAAGCTGGGACGAAGTGAGAGAGTGGCATGGACATATATACACTACCAAATGTAAAATACATAGCTAGTGGGAAGCAGCCCATAGCACAAAGAGATCAGCTTGGTGCTTTGTGACCACCTAGAGGGGTGGGATAGGGAGGTGGGAGGGAGATGCAAGAGGGAGGGGATATGGGGATATATGTATACATATAGCTGATTCACTTTCTTATATAGCAGAAACTAACACACCACTGTAAAGCAATTATACTCCAATAAAGATGTTAAAAGAATAAAAAAAGAGACAATGGAGAGCTCAAAAGGAGAGATATAAATTATTCAAGAAGGTTTAAGAAAATAGAGCAGAACAAAGAGTTCAAACATATGTCCAATATATGAGAACTGTTGCTGAAAGAACTACTCAAAGGTGTATTTGGAGAAGAAGAAAATTGAACCCAGATTGAAGAATTCGAGAACCAATGATAAGCCAAAAAAAAAAAGAGTAATTTTTTTAAACCTATACTAAAACAAAACTGGTAAACATGAATAAATCTAAATAAGCAAGGACAAGGGAAAAAATGGTAAAATATTAACAGGGGATGAGGGATAAAAATAAGGTGGAATTGAATTACTAAATGAAATAATTGATAAAATGAGAGGGATGGAGTGTGGAGTTAAAATATTGAAAAGTCTTTTATTATTCAGAACAAGGGTATAAATATTGATAATCTCTAGATATCAAGTATGCATGTTAATTTTTATGGGTAATAACAAATAAACAGTAATATGACTTAACCAATAGAGACACAAAAGTCAGTAAAGTATAATCCATTTAATAGAAAGCAAAAAAGGAAAAAACCTGAAAGAAATACATTGTAAGAATAAAGCAAAATATTCAACTGTGGAAATAAATTTATATATTGGAAAGTTTACAACAAAAATCAGGCAAGGATGGGAGGAAATTGGAACTATTTACCTTCTGATGAGAATATAGTTTGGAGAAAATTAGATAATACTTTGTAGAGTTGAAGATGTGCATAGTTTTGATCCTCTTTTAGAAGTCTACTCTAGAGAAAATCTTGCATCCATATGTGTTTAAGGAAACATATAAACAGATACTTATCCCATAACCCTTTTCAATAGCAAAAGATAAAGAAAATCCTAATGTCTGTAGGAGAAGGGATGAATTGAGGTTTATTTATACAATGGAATGCTATACAACAGTTTAACTGACTGAAATAGATCAACATGGAAAACTTTTTAAGGGTAATATTTAGTTGAAAAAGAAAAACAAGTTGCAGGACTTCCCTGATGGTCCAGTGGTAACGAATCCACCTTCCAATGCAGGGGATGAGGGTTTGATCCCTGGTAGGGGAACTAAGATCCCACACGCCTTGGAGCAACTAAGCCTGTGTGCCACAACTATTGAGCTCATGTGCCTCAACTAGAGAGCCCCTGTGCTGTAAGCTACAGAGCCCACAAGCTCTGGAACCCGCATCACAATGAGAGAAGAGAAAAACACACATGCCACAGCTAGAGAGAAGCCCACGTGCCACAATGAAGACCTGACACAGCCAAATAAATAAATTAATTAAAAAAATGCTACTCAAGAAAAACAAGTTGCAATAGTAATGCATGTAGTATCATCTGAATCACGTGAATTTCAAAAGCACAAAATAATATGCCCTATTTATAATCGTATTCATTTATAGTAAAGGTATACAATCATGCATAGAAAGGAAACACACCAAATTAAAGAGTGTGATTATGAGTGTGATTATCATATCAAGCATCATATCAAACATCTTTTCCGACCGCAATGCATGGGATTAGAAATCAATTACAGGAAAAAAAAAACGTAAAAAACACAAACACATGGAGGCTAAACAGTATGTTACTAATAACCAAGAGATCACTGAAGAAGTCAAAGAGGAAATCAAAAAATACCTAGAGACAAATTACAATGAAAACACAATGATCCAAAACCTATGGGATGCAGCAAAAGCAGTTCTAAGATTGTATTGTATACAGCAATACAATCCTACCTCAAGAAAAAGAAAAATCTCAAATAAACAACCTAACCTTACACCTAAAAGAACTAGAGAAAGAAGAACAAACAAAACCCAAAGTTAGTAGAATGATAAAGATCAGAGCAGAAATAAATGAAATAGAAACAAAGAAAACAATAGCAATAATCAATAAAACTAAAAGGTGGTTCTTTGAGAAGATAAACAAAATTGACAAACCTTTAGCCAGACTCATCAAGAAAAAGAGGGAGAGGACTCAAAGCAATAAAATTAGAAATGAAAAAGGAGAAGTTACAATGGCCACTGCAGAAATACAAAGCATCATAAAAGACTACTACAAGCAACTCTATGCCAATAAAATAGTCAACCTGGAAGAAATGGACAAATTCTTAGAAAGGTATAACTTTCCAAGACTGAACCAGGAAGAAATAGAAAATATGAACAGACCAATCACAAGTAATGAAATTGAAACTGTGATTAAAAATCTTCCAACAGGGGCCTCCCTGGTGGCGCAGTGGTTGAGAGTCCGCCTGCCGATGCAGGGGATACGGGTTCGTGCCCCGGTCTGGGAGGATCCCATATGCCGCGGAGCGGCTGGGCCCGTGAGCCATGGCCGCTGAGCCTGCGCGTCCGGAGCCTGTGCTCCGCAACGGGAGAGGCCACAGCAGTGAGAGGCCCGCATACCGCAAAAAGAAAAAAAAAAAAAAAAAAAAAAATCTTCCAACAAACAGAAGTCCGGGACCAGATGGCTTCACAGGTGAACTCTATCAAACATTTAGAGAAGAGCTAATACCCATTCTTCTCAAACTCTTCCAAAAAATTGCAGAGGAAGGAACACTCCCAAACTCATTCTACGAGGCCACCATCACCCTGATACCAAAAAGAGACAGAGATACTGCAAAAAAAGAGAGAAAATTACAGACCAATATCACTGATGAATATAGATGGAAAAGTCCTCAACAAAATACTAGCAAACAGAATCCAAGAGCACATTAAAAGGATCATACACCATGATCAAGTGGGATTTATCCCATCTAAAAAAGAGTGGTTATATGTATATGTATAACTGATTCACTTTGCTCTATGCCTGAAATTAACACAACATTGTAGATCAACTATACTCCAATAAAAATTAATTTAAAAAAATAATATTTATTAATGAGTGGGAATTTGAGTATGGGGACAGGAGATGAGTGATAAGAGGAGAGGACAGGAGAGGAAAAGGGCTGTCCCCCTCAGTAAGAAGCTGTAGCTGAGTTGATAGAATTGAGGCTTCATAAGAAGGTACATTCAGTCTTATGCTTTCCATTTTCTACTATGTGATGCTGAAATGAACTCAACACTAATCCCACCTTCCCACCACAGCCTTTCCCTATTACATGCCTGAAACTTCAGGAAACAAACACATATTCCTCCTTTGCTGAGTAGCATTCTGAAGGATGGAAGAATTAAGGAGAAGGATGAATAATTGGGAAACACAGGGACAGAAATGTAAAACAAAATTTGAAAATTCAGCAGAAGGCAGCACTCAGAGCCATAGGTAACTTGGATGAATGCAAAGGTTTGAAAATTTTTTGTAAATCTTAGTAAAACTATAGAGTGTCCACAGACTACAGTTTGAGATTCTATTACAAGTTAATCACTAAAGGGATGTTGCCTTTAAGCTTAAATTATACATAATGGCCCATCTCTGGGAACCCTGCTTCCCAGGTGATGAGCATTAAGCTAAAATACCTTCATTTAGCTCGGAAAACATCCTGACCAGGCCCACCTGTGAATGACTGCAGGGAGGGAGAAATTAACACAGCCCCTACGGAGGCTGACCTGAACCAGGAAGTGTTTGACTTTACTTCCTCCCCTGTTAGTATAAAAGAAGGCTGAACCCTAACTCGGGAAGATAGCTCTTTAAGGTGGTGGTCTGCTGTCTTCTTGGTCTGCTGGTTTTCTGAATAAAGTCACTGTGCCTTGCCCCAAGGTCATGTAGTGAGCAGTATGAGCTTGGACTCGGTAACAAATTTTGGTTAAACCAGCTAGGAGCCTTGCTGCTCGTGGCTAGCTGGCCCCCAGTTGGGGAATTTTCAGGTAAGGCCCTAGCAGCTGCTGGGACCACTTGTCCTGAGTGTCTTCCCTTCAAAATTCCCTGAAGTAACGTTGGCTGCCCCAGCACTTGGCGGTTGGAGCAAAGACTCAACATCTGGGAGCCGACCGACTCCGTACAGTAGGGTAAGTCACTCTGGCATGTACAGCCAGAAAGTCTTTTTCCTCCATTTGGGGCTTTTTTTCCTCCGGAATAAGCCAGTTCTGGCTTATTGAGTATAGCACGCTGTTGGAGAGAGGAAACAGTTGCTGGACTTTTACCTGATTTGTTAACCGGTTTGTTTGCTTCTGTTCTGTGTTCATTCATGGTGGCATGTTTGTGCTTTTGGTGCTTTGTTGTTCTTGAACTTATAAATATGGGAAATACTCCATCTGTCCCTAAGGAAAGCCCTTTGGGGCATATCTTAAATAAATGAGCAAATAGAGCTGTTGAGCCTATGACTAGGAAAGAGATGATATTCGATGGTAATAGTATTTGGTCCCAATATATGCTAGGATCAGAGCAGTGATGGCTCCTGCATGGCTCACTCAGTTACTATGCAGTCTTGCAATTGGAATTCTTTTGTGAAAGAGCAAGGGGAATGATGAGATTCCATATACACAAGCATTTCTGCTAGTATATCAGGGTGGGAAAGAGTCAGACAGTTGCTACCTTATAGTGAAAGAAACCCAGAGGAAAATCTATCACACGGGAAGGAAACGGGAACAGTCAAAATGGCTGTCCCAGCTGCTTCAGTCCTTATGCCATTGTATTCACCTTTCCTCCCCCTCCTATTCCTATTCAGCCCCAGTTCCCAACACGGAGGCTCCAGAGTGGTCGGACTGGCTCCTCTTCCTTATAGGGATCAATTAAAAAATCCTGTGTCTCTACCAAACGTAAGGTAGATTGCTAGTGGGAAGCAGCCGCATAGCACAGGGAGATCAGCTCGGTGCTTTGTGACTGCCTGGAGGGGTGGGATAGGGAGGGTGGGAAGGAGGGAGACGCAAGAGGGAAGGGATATGGGAACAGGTGTATATTTATAACTGATTCACTTTGTTATAAAGCAGAAACTAACACACCATTGTGAAGCAATTATACTCCAATAAAGTTGTATAAAAATATAAAATAAAAAAAATAAAGGTGACTCTAATCTAAAAACAAAACAAAACCAAAAAAAAATACAATAGATAAGAAAATTAGGGTGCATTCATGTAAACTAAAAAAAAATCCTGTGTCAGTTCCTGGGGAACAGGGATCTGGTCTAGTATCACCATTTAAGACCCGAAAGGGCACCCAGTTTGGGTCAGGCAATTTCCCTTACGCCTTTATCCCATAGGGGGCCTAAATGCAAAGGCCAGACGGCTGGGTTTCTATGGATGTATAGTCCTTTGTCCACCTCAGACTTGTTTAATTGGGGAGATCAAAACCCTCCTTATAGGGAGGATCCTCTCCAAATGACAGAATTGTTTACTTCTGTGTTTGATACCCATCACCCTTCACGGGCAGACATACCTTCTTCTCAATCTGATGCTTACAGGAGATGAAAGGAGAATGGTCACTGATAAGGCCAGGGAAGAAGCATACTAGCTCCACGTAACAAACCCAAATGGTACACCTGAAGCCCACTTGGCAGGACCCACAGCTGAACCATATTGGGATGCTAGTGAGGGAGGAATGCGCTTATTAGAGTGCTACTCATTAGTGCACCTTGGCAGGCTTTAAAAGGGGAAGCAAAGGAACAGAGTTCGAACAAAATTCAAGAAATTGAGCAAAAACCAAATGAAGACCCCTCTGAAGTTTTGGAAAGGATTTATCAAGCCTAGCGATATTATAATGATGCAGATCCCAAGGCCCCTGAAAATACTGAGATAGTAAATTTGATCTTTTTGGGCAAAGCCCTTCAGATATCAAGGAGAAATTTGTGAAAATTCGATGGTGCATTTGGAATAAACCCTTCTCAGGTGGTGGATGTTGATTTTAGAGTGTTCAACAGCAGGGAACAATGACAGAAGAAAGAAGATGCAAAACGAAATGCCACATTTTGGGCAGTGGCATTGGATTCCCTGAAGGTGAGTAACCCTAAGTGAGGGAAGCCCCCATTGGGGAAGGAACAGTGCACTTACTGTAAGCAGGAAGAACACTGGAAAATAGATTGCCCTAGGCTAACACAGAAGAAGAAAAACAAGACGAGAGCCTCTCATATAGGAAGAGAGGAACACTGATGAATGAGGAAGCCCAGGGGCTCCCTTGGACTTGAGGTGCCCAAATCCAGTATCTCCATGAGAGCCCTGGGCAAAATTTATGGTGGGGAAATGAGCTGATTAACTATCTGATAGATACAGGTGCAACACACCCTGTGGTAAACACCAAGGTGGCAGAGAAAACATCTCAATCCATCCCGGTCACAGGAGTCTCTGTAGGGGAACAATATTGATCATTCTTTACAACCTCTAGAATGCTAACTAGGGGACCTCACCTGAAACATAGTTTCTTATATATGCCACAGTGTCCAATCCCTCTTTGGGGCCAAGATTCTTTGTAGAAAAGGATAAAGAGAGAGCCAAAGAGTGGGGTTTCACTGGCACATCACACCTCGCCTGGCTGGAAATGTAGTGCACTGAGGCACTCTTGGACACTTTGCTGCAGCACATTCATAATAGTGCCCATCACGGGAGAGATGCCACCCTTACAATGGATTCAAAAATACATATAATGGGGCTCCACCTACAAAAGACCATCCAGCGAGTCATTCAGAATTGTGAGATTTGTGCTAAAATAACCCAAAGACTGTTGTCAGACCTCCCCAGATGGGAACTCAACACAAAGGAACCTGCCCCATCAAGAACCAGAAAATAGACTTTACTCAAATGCCTTGAGCTGCAAGAAATTTCAGATAACCTGCTAGTGTCTGTGGACACATTTTCAGGATGGGTGGAAGCATATCCCACCTGGACAGAAAGTCTCTGATGGTTAAAGCCCCCCTTAGGGAAATGATCCCCTGATTTAGATTAAGACACTGAAACTACATTCCTCCTGGAGACCACAATCAACAGGGTAAGCCAAGAAAATGAGTCGTACATTAAAAAACATTGCTTATGTCAAGAGGTTAATTTAACTTGGGATAAGGCCTTACCAGTTGCCCTGCTACCGAGCGGTGGCTCCCAGAAACAGGCTCAAATTTAGCCCCATTGAGATATTGTATGGTATGCCATTCCAGGTGTCTGCTCAGGCAGGAGAATCTGTAAATGCTCTAAAAGACCTAGCAGTTGCCAATGATGTTAAAACTTGGGACTCTGTACTAACCTCTGTTCGTGACTTTGCCTCCAACAAGTCTGCCTATGCAACTGAAGGAGATGGGAATTTCACTGCAGCTGGAGAAGGGTCATCCAATCTGTTTCCAAATAAATAGCACAGGAATTGAGTATATGTATTGGGACCTGGAACCAAAACCCCAAGTTCAATTACAAATTGGACCACACAGTGCTAAGGGGTTCCGTCAGGTTCAAGTAGTTGTAGATAAACAAGGAAAGAGGATTGTACTACTGACTATAAAGATGGTAAGGAATATTCCCCATCCAAGGCTGATCAGTTCCATCCCATAATCGCCCCTTTGCTGCCCTGCTGACCACTTTCAGCAAGAAGTAGCCAGGGAGGTCTTTTTCCCTTTTTCCACAGGATTGTGGAAATGGATCATTGACAGTGGGGAACTGTAATACGGAAGAACCTTTGTATTCTATTACAAGTTAATCACTAAAGGGAGATTGCCAATAAGCTTAAATTATACGTAATGGCCCATGTCTGGGAACCCTGCCTCCCAGTGAGCTCTAAGTTAGAATACCTTTGCTTAACTCACAGGAAACATCCTGACCAGGCCCATCTGTGAATGGCTGCAGGAATGAAGAAAATAACATTCCCTCTGGAGTCTGACCAGAACCAGGACTTCACCCCTCCCCTTTTAGTATAAAAGAGGCCTGAATTCTAACTTGGTAAAGATGGCTCTTTAGGGCACTACTCCACCGTCTTCTTGGTCTGCTGGTTTTCCAGATAAAGTGGTTATTCCTTGCCCCAATGACTTGTGTCTCTCAATTTATTGGCCTGTCGTGTGGCAAGCTGTATGAGCTTGGACAAACAGTCTTAATAAGATCTTAAGGGTCCATGTTAGCTCTGTTGACATCTGGTTTTGTAACTTGCTTTTAGCATTTGATACAGATGACAAAAACTACTACTTAAGAGATACCATACATAAGAAATAAGCATAATATGGACACAAAAGCTTTTCTTATTCCAGCAAAAATGGTAGACTTAGAATAAGGGAAGTAAAACCATGCTCAACATATCCTACACAGTCAACAGGTGCTATTTCATGCTTCGTGTTAATAGAGAAATACAAGTTTAATCCCGCAAGACATCAGACTGATCCACTATTTTAATATCTTGCCAAAAGGGTCTGGAGAGCTAGAATGATCAGGAACACTGGATGCCCTGACGACCCACAGGTATGCCTGACAGTCATAATTCTAACACCTTGAAGACAGACTAAACCAGAAATTATGGTTTGCCACTACTTTAAGAAAGGAGAAAGGACATGCCAGCTATATAGAAAAAAGGGAAACTAAGGACTTGAAAACTGAGGAGCAGGATAGAAAGGGACAGCTACCCTTCATCATAAGCCTCATTACTATTTCACTTAACTATAAGCCTATACGTATTATTATGACAAAAACAAAAATTAATTTGAAAAGTAATCATTTTCGTTGGTATATTAACAAAATTAAAACACCTTATTCTTAAAATTAATCTCATCTTTGTTTTAAAATTAAATATTCAGTAGAAAAATTTGAGAGGGGGAAATTTAAATGCGTTTTGTAAGTGTTTTCACTTTATTCGGTCTCATTTTCTAGAGATGCCATGACAAACCTATTGCCGGGTAATACTTGCTTCCTATGCCATTTGCTTCTTCAGAGAATTATTAAGGCAACGGTGTGTTCACTGAGTTAAATCTCTGGTCCTACAGAAGAAAGCACAAGTGAAACCTCTCGAAACCTATGTGGTGTACTCACAGTGAATGGTAGATTGTCATTGCTATTTGAAGGGACATCATTGTTTAGGACTTAAGAGGAAAATTTTGCACTTTATTGCCTATTTAGATTTTGCAACGGAGTATGGAAACGTATGTTAAATAACAAAAGTTAATTGTTCGGGTTTCTTAAAGTTAAAATCTGTCCTATTTATAGTACAATCTCTAATCAATGTTGGCATCATTGCTACTCCCAGTCAGCTGAGTATTGGGCAGGTAATGACCCACTTTCCAATATACCAGTGCTTAAATCCCCTTTTATTGTCTTTCCTTTTTTTTAAATAGATCTTTATTGGAGTATAATTGCTTCACGATACCGTGTTAGTTCCTGTTGCACAACAAAGCAAATCAGCCATATGCATACACATGTCCCCGTATCCCCTCCCTCTTGAGCCTCCCACCCACCCTCCCTATCCCACCCCTCTAGGTCATTGCAAAGCACCGGGCTATCTCCCTGTGCTATGGTGTTGCTTCCCACCAGCCAATTTTATATTCAGTAGCGTATATATGTCCCAGCTTCCCCCTCCCACCCCTTGTCCTCAAGTCCATTCTCTGTGCCTACATCTTTATTCCTGCCCTGCCACTGGGTTCATCAGTACCATTTTTCTTTTTTTAGATTCCATATATATGTGTTAGCATATGGTATTTGTTTTTCTCTTTCTGACTTACTTCACTCTGTATGACAGACTCTAGGCCCATCCACCTCACTACAAATAACTCAATTTCATTTCTTTTTATGGCTGAGTAATATTCCATTGTATATATGTGCCACATCTTCATCCATTCTTAAATCCGCCCCCCCTTTTTTTTTTGCGGTATGCAGGCCTCTCACTGTTGTGGCCTCTCCCATCGCGGAGCACAGGCTCTGGATGTGCAGGCCCAGTGGCCATGGCTCACGGGCCTAGCTGCTCTGCGGTATGTGGGATCTTCCCGGACCGCGACCCGAACCCGCGCCCCCTGCATCGGCAGGCGGACTCTCAACCACTGCGCCACCAGGGAAGCCCTTAAATCCCCTTTTAAATGAAGAGCTCTGCCTAGGGTTCAGAAACTTCTTGAGGAGATTTGCTGCTTTTTCGTTAAAACAGTGGAGAGCTTTAAAATACCTTCAGAGCTTTATGACCATCCTGTTTTCAGTCTGAAGTCTCTGTCACTTGGTGAGGTGACCTTTCAGGTAAGTTTTATAAGATTTGACCTCTCAGGTAAGGTAAATTACCTATTGTTGACCTTAAAAACAAAACAGTCAGTTATTCTACCAGCAAAATGAGTTTATTAGGGACTAGCAGAGGAATTGCAATTCGGAATATGCAAACTATGGCATACCATAGGCAATTCTGGAGAGCAAAGGAGAAGAACGTTCTTTTATAAAGGAAAGGAGGAAGTTGGGAGGAGCTATTCTGAGTGAAAGTTCATTGGAGGAGAGTGGGAGTTCAGAGTGGTAGAGGCTGCCCTGCTGCTGAGCTAGGAGGAAATCTTTCTTCCTGCTGGGGTGTGAAAAGTAAGCTTCTTCCAACTGAGGAATGCAAGCCGCGATGAGTGGCAGTGCTTGAGAGCACCCTCTTCAGGGCTTCCCAACTCCATTTAAATGAGGTTTCCTTTATTTTCACACTATAAAAAACATATATATAAATTTTTTAAGAAAAAGAATAGGAGATTTTCCTTGGAGTTGGGGTAAAAGCAAGAACAAAAATCTCTCATTGTGCAGAGTCAGGTTACCCTGTGCAGCAGCTTAGGTTGTGTACAGCACAACTCCAGAGAGTGATATTCACATAGACTGTGATGATATTGGTACTCCCAGAGATTTACAATACATGTCCCTGTAGTGTCAAGCAAAGACAATGAACCCCCAGATCACCAATGATATGCTTTCATTCAGCATACAAAGATATTTTCAGCACCTAAAACACAGTAACATTTTAACTTTTTCTGATTAAAAATGTATATATGTGTGTGTGTGTATATATATATGTGTGTGTGTGTATATATGTATATATATACTGCTTTTATAAGGTTTAGTATCTCCAGGAAAGTACAATCAAGGGAATAGAAATCACCAGAAATATATCACTAATGTATCTATTAGGAGTGTGTTTACAAATAATTGGCATCTGTACTGCTTTTAGTCACTCATCTAAGATTCTCACATTGTCCACTTTTCTTTTTTTAAGTTTCAATAATGTCTTTTTTTTTTTTTATAACTTCCTCAAAACTCTGGCTAAGTTTCTTACTGAATAGCTTTTGGTTTTGGTTTTTATTGTGAGTAGAATTTTTTTTTGAGATATGTAAATGTTGACCTTCTGGCTATATTGCACCCTTCTTCCAAATCTATTTTTCTGAACCCTCCAAAACTAGGCTGTTTACCTTTTCTTAACTTCATCCTTTGATTCTCTACCCCTGAACCCTGAATATCTATTGCTTGCTCAGTAACTAGTGGGAAACCATATGTCAAAATACAACCTTTGATATTTTATTATTTCTTGTATTCCAGCCAGAGCAAATGATTAACATTGTGTTTGAAGTGGCTGATGCTATTCTGAAAAACTCTGATCCAAGACCTCTCTTGCTACCTATTTTACTCAATTATTAATATAAAAAGGCACACTTCATGATAAATGGCAAATCATCATGTCCTTCCAAATGAGACATTAACTTGTTAAGAGACCCTGTAACAAATTTTTCACTGGGTTTTCAGTTTGAATAATGAAATTCCATTCAACTTGAGTTACATTAAGTATATCTTGTAATGAGTACTTCCAGCATATCTTCCTCTATGGGGACAATTATGTCTTACTGAACAGCAGGCTGAGAATACATCAAAGAGGACTATTCTAGGGCTTCCCTGGTGGCGCAGTGGTTGAGAGTCCGCCTGCCAATGCAGGGGACACGTGTTCGTGCCCCGGTTTGGGAAGATCCCACTTGCCGCGGAGCGGCTGGGCGCGTGAGCCATGGCCGCTGAGCCTGCGCGTCCGGAGCCTGTGCTCCGCAACGGGAGAGGCCACAACAGTGAGAGGACCGTGTACCACAAAAAAAAAAAAAAAAAGAGGACTATTCTAACAGCCTAGTGCTGTGAATTGATGTCAAGAAATCATAGTTTGCAACAGCTAAACAGACAATAGTTTTTGTCTATAATTGTGTATAGACAGTTAATATGATGGTTAATATTTCCTACATGAGAAAACATTGGCAATTTCAAGCATCCTGTAGCCTTAATGTTGAACATGGTAAACAGAGTAGATTAAGAAGCAGCAGAATCATCTAATATTAAATTTTAAAGAAATCTGAAATTTGAGAGACTCTCCAGCCCACTCCTTAGAATAGGAGTGATCCAAGGGTGTCTTTTAAAATATGAGAGCAAGCCAATACAGCAGACTGAATCCAACCCACAGACACCAACTGGAACTAAGCTACCCAATGAAATACCTGGTTCTATGACTTTACCAACTACTGAATGCTTCATGAAATATACTTTAGATAGACAGCCCAGGACATGAGAGGTAAAGGCCATAGAGGATGTTTATTCTTACCAATCTCACCCATGATTAAGGGTAGAGGGAAATATTCTCATTTGGTTTGTAGCTAGTGTATGAGGATTGAAAAGCCAGCTTTGGATTATTTACTAGTAGTGTTTCCAAGCAGTAGCTCCCTAAAGGTTTGACACAGACTTGAATGTCAGCATGATTACCGGAAGGTAATAAAAATTAAGTGTTTTAAAGTAAATCATAATGTCAGTCTCTGTATGAATTTGTTAGGGCTGCCATAACAAAGTACACACACTGGATGGCTTAAACAACAGAAATTTATTTTCTCACAATTCTGGAGGCTAGAAGTCCTTAATCAAAGTGTCAGCAGGGTTGGGTTCTTCTGAGGCCTTTCTTCTCCCTTTGCAGAAGGCCGTCTTCTCCCCGTGACTTCCCTGTGTGTGTTCTAATATCCTCTTCTTAGAAGAACACTGGTCATGCTGGATTAGGGCCCACCCATGACTTCATTTTACCGTAATTATACTTTAAAGCATTATACTTTATTATACTTTAATAATACTACACTATACTATAATACTAATAATACTATACTATAAATAATACTATAATCATCATACTTAATTATACTATAAGTATAATTTTTAAAGTATAACTTTAAAGGCCCCATCTCCAAATATAATCACATTCTGAGGCAGGGGGAGTTAAGACTTCAAAATATGAATTTGGGGCCGGGGGCACAATTCTGTCCATAATAGTTCTGCACTAAACTTTTCCTGTGTAGTTTTTAAAACACTTCCCTCTGATTCTCCCTCTTGCTCACTAATCTCCAGTCCTGTTGGTCTCCTCTCAGTTACTAAGAAGTACTGAGATCTTCTCTGCAAGAGAGCTACCTGGACGGCTCAACCCACCCAGCATTGCCTCACTAACACCTCGCCATCCTCAAGGTCTCAGCTTAAATGTCTCTTCCCCAGAGTCAGAAGTTAGGCTTTCCTCTTCTTTCATAGTATTCTGTACTTTTATTTCACAGTGTGCATCATAGTTTGCATAGATACATTTATTTGCAAAAGCATTTGTCATTCAATAATATAAATTAACAGGTGTCACGTACAATAATCAAAACAGATATGCTCCCTGCCTTAATTAAGTTTATAGAGATTAAAAATAACAAAAAGTCATTATTTTGTTTACCTACATATTTACCATTTCTAGTACTCTGTTCTTTAAAGTGGATCCAAATTCCTATCTGGTATCATTTTCCTTTTGCCTAAAGGGCTTTTTTTTTTTCTTGAAGTACAGTTAATTTACAATGTTGTGTTAGTTTCAGGTGCACAGCAAACTGATTCAGTTATACATATATACAAGTAAATATATACTTTTTTTAACATTCTCTTCCATTATACGTTATTACAAGATATTGAGTAGAGTTTCCTGTGCTATAGAGGAGGTCCTTGTTGGTTATTTATTTTATATAAAATAGTATGTATATTTTAATCCCATACTCCTAATTTATTCCTCTCCCCTTCTCCTTTGGTAACCATAAGTTTGTTTTCTACATCTGTGACTCCACTTCTGTTTCATAAATAAGTTCATGTGCACCTTTTTTAAGATTCTACATATGAGCAATATCATATGACATTTGTCTTTCTGTGTCTGACTTACTTCACTCAGTATGACAATACGTAGGTCCATCCATGTTGCTGCAAAAGGCATTATTTTGTTTTTTTATGGCTGAGTAATATTACATTGTATATATGTACTACATCTTTATCCATTCCTCTGTTGATGGACCTTTAGGTTGCTTCCATGTCCTGGCTATTGTAAATAGTGCTGCTATGAACACTGGGGTGCATGTATCTTTTCTACTTATGGTTTACTCTGAATATATGTCCAGGAGGGGGATTGCAAGATCATATAGTAGGTCTATTTTTAGTTTTTATTTATTTTTGGCTCTGTTGGGTCTTTGTTGTGGTGCCCGGGCTTCTCATTGTGGTGGCTTCTCTTGTTGCAGAGAATGGGCTCTAGGTGCGTGAGCTTCAGTAGTTGTGGCACACATGTTCAGTAGTTGTGGCTCGTGGGCTCCAGAGCACAGGCTCAGTAGTTGTGGCACAAGGGCTTCGTTGCTCTGTGGCATGTGGGATCTTCCTGGACCAGGGATCAAACCCATGTCCCCTGCATTGGCAGGCGGATTCTTAACCACCGCACCACCAGGGAAGTCCCCTATTTTTAGTTTTTAAGAAACATCCATACTGTTCTCCATAGGGGCTGTTCTATTTACATTCCCACCAACAGTGTAGGAAGGTTCCCTTTTTCCCACACCCTCTCCAGTATTTATTATTTGTAGACTCCTTGATGTTGGTCATTCTGACCTGTATAAGCTGTTACCTCATTGTAGTTTTGATATGCATTTCTCTAATAATTAGTGATGTTGAGCATCTTTTCATGTGCTTTTTGGCCATCTGTATGTCTTCTTTGGAAAAACGTCTATTGAGATCTTCTGCCCATTTTTTGATTGTTTTTTTTGATATTGAGCTGCATGAGCTGTTTGTATATTTTGGAGATTATGATGTCTGTTGCACCATTTGCAAGTATTTCTGCCATTCTGTGGGCTGTCTTTTTTATTTATGGTTTCCTTTGCTGTGCAAAAGCTTTTAAATTTAATTAGGTCCCATTTATTTCTGTTTTTATTTCCATTATTATAGGAGATGGATCCAAAAAAATAATGAGGTGATTTATGTCAAAGAGTGTTCTCCCTATGTTTTTCTCTAGAGGTTTTAGTGTCCAGTTTTACATTTAGGTCTTTGATCCATTTTGAGTTTATTTTTGTGTATGGTACTAGAAAGTGTTCTTATTTTATTTTTTACCTGTAGTTGTCTAGTTTTCCCAGCACCACTTATGGAAGAGGCTGTCCATTGTATATTCTTGCCTTTTTTGTCATAGATTAATTGACCATAGGTGTGTGGGTTTACTTCTGGTCTTCTATCCTGTTCCCTTGATTATGTTTCTGTTTTTGTGCCAGTACCATACTGTTTTGATTACTGTAGCTTTGTAGTATAGTCTGGAGTTAGGGAGCCTTATTTCTTTCAGCCTCCATTTTTCTTAAGATTGCTTTGGCTATTTGGGGTCTTTTGTGTTTCCATACAAATTTTAAAATTTGTTGTGTTAAAAATACCATTTTTAATTTTGTAGGAATTGCATGGACTCTGTTAGATTGCATTGGGTAGTATGCCCATTTTGACAGTATTGAATCTTCCAATCCAAGAACATGGTGTATCTTTCCATCTGTTTGTGTCATCTTTGATTTCTTTCATCAGAGTCTTATAGAAATATATCCTGCCACTCCCTTCTGGCCTGCAGAATTTCTGCTGAAAAATCAGCTGATAACCTTATGGGGATTCCCTTGTATGTTATTTGTTGTTTTTCCCTTGTTGCTTTTAATATTTTTCTCTTTGTCTTTAATTTTTGTTAGCTTGATTAATATGTGTCTTGGCGTGTTCCTCCTTGAGTTTACCCTGTGTGGGACTCACTGCTCTTCCTGGACTTGAGTGACTATTTCCTTTCCCATGTTAGGAAAGTTTTCAGCTCTTATCTCTTCAAATATTTTCTCAGACCCTTTCTTTCTCTCTTCTCCTCTTGGGACACCCATAATGTGAATGTTGGCACATTTACTGTTGTCCCAGAGGTCTCTTAAACTGCCCTCGTTTCTTTTTATTCTTTTTTCTTTATTCTGTTCTGCAGCAGTGATTTCCACCGTTCTGTCTTCCAGCTCACTTATCCATTCTTCTGCCTCATTTATTCTACTATTTATTCCATCTAGTTTATTTTTCATTTCAATTGTATTATGCAACTTTAAATCTTCTAGCTCTTTGTTAATCATTTCTTGTATCTTTTTGTCTCTGCCTCCATTCTTTTTCTGAGATCTTGGATCATCTTTTCTATCATTACTCTGAATTCTTTTTCAGTACTCTGAATTCTTTTTCAGGTAGATTGCCTATCTCCACTTCACTTAGTTGTTGTTCTGAGGTTTTATCTTGTTCCTTCATCTGGGACATAATTCTCTGCTGTCTCATTTTTTCTAACTTTTTGTGTTTGCAGACACGTAGGCTATGGAATTGTAGTTCCTCTTGCTTCTGGTGTCTGCCCCCTGGTGGTTGAGGCTGGTCTAAGAGGCTTGTGCAGGCTTCCTGGTGGGAGGGACTGGTGCCTGCCCACTGGTGGGTGGAGTTGGGTCTTGTCCCTCTGGTGGCCAGGGCTGTGTCAAGGGATGTGTTTAGAAGCAGCTGTGGGCTCAGGAAGACTTTAAGCAGCCTGTCTGCTGATGGGTAAGGCTGTGTTCCTGCATTGGTTCTTTGGCCTAAGGAGTCCCAGCACTGGAGCCATTGGGCTTTTGGGTAGGGCCAGGTCTTAGTGTCAAAATGGTGGCCACCAAGACAGCTCACACCAACGAGTACTCCCCAGTACCTCAGCTACCAGTGACCTTGTCCCCACAGTGAGCCACAGCCAACCCCTGCCTCCCCAGGAGACCCTCCAAGGCCAGCAGGTAGGTCTGGCCAGGCTCCTGTGAAGTCACTGCTTTCCTCTCTGCTCCTGCTGCAGGAGACCTTGTGTGTGCCTTCTAAGACTGGCATTTCTGTTTCCCCCAGTCCTGTGGAGTTCCTGCTATCAAGCTCCACTGGCTTTCAAAGCCAAAAGCTCTGGGAGCTCCTCCTCCTTATGCCAGACCACAGACTGGGGAGCCTTATGTGGGGCTCAGAACTCTCACTCCTGTGGGAGAACCTCTGCGAAATAATTAGTTTCCAGTTTGTGGGTCGCCCACTCAGCAGGTATGCGATTTGATTGTATTACAAATGCACCCCTCCTACAATTTGGCTGTGGCTTCTTCTTTGTTCTTGGAAGTAGAATACATTTTCTGGTAGGTTCCAGTCCTTTTTTGTTGATGGTTGGTTATTCAGGAATTAGTTATGATTTTGGTGTTTTCATGATAGGAGGTGAGCTCAGGTCCTCCTACTCCACCATCTTGTCATCCTAAGTTTTTCTAATCAAACACAGTCAGCCTAATGTTTTTAGACATGTTAAAACCCAAGTAAGATTGATGGAGAATCCAAAATGATAATTTACGTAGAGAACCATTACAGCACTTTGTACAGGGGTGGGGAGTGATGCATAGAGATGGTTTGCTTATGAAGAAACTTTAATCTTAAAGGCAAACTTGGCCTCCTCAGAATCAGAATCTAGGGTTGGGCCTTTCCTGAATATCCATAGCACAAGAAAGCTCCTTGGGATACATTTTAGAGGAATGTACATTTTATGATCTCAAAGTCATCATATTAAGTTTTGAAAGGCTGCTCACATTGAATTAAGAATAATCAGATTTCATTAAATTCAATAGGACTTACTTTTCTGCAGGAGCTTGAAGATGGCAGCATTTTTTCCTCTGTATCTTTAACACTTAGTACCATGCCAGACCCTGGTACTGGGCAGGGTGTAGAGACACAACAGCTATGATTTATGTTACAGTCTTGCTTTAACTACCAAGTCATTCTGACATCAAAAACTTTTTAATGAAGATATATTTTTAATCATAGAACATTGCTGCCTTAAAAAAATTTCCAATGGAAGAAAACAATTAATTTTCTCAGTTAAATAAACAAAAATTCCTTGAATAAACTCGCTGCATTTGGGGACAGTCAGTATTGGATGAAATTTTTCTCATTCTAATGTAAGTTCAAATTGCTTTGTTGTCTATGACAAAATGTAACAAATGGATCAAACAAATGTCAAGTGATGCATTCTAGACCTAAATCTGCTTTTATTTAATACCAACTTCTAGTTCTAGATGTCTTCCAGTCTCCTGGGGCGGTCTTTCCTTTAATATCTGAAGTGGGATGACACCAACTTATGTCACATGTATTGTAGGAAGTCCAAGACTTCCCCAAGATTTTAGAGTTCATGGTCACCTCCCACTCTAAATGTATGCCCTTTCTGAATTCTTAATTGGTCAGTTGAGTTCAGAGAGAGACCGATATTCATTGGTCAATGAGTGGGCTGCTCTCCTCTCCCTGAACTCCCTTAATCCATACTCTACCCCATCTCCTGTCTTTCATTTCCTCAAAGGACCACTAACCACCGCTGTTCTATGTAGCAGACATTTTATTGAAGGCTTAGGCTAACAGAAGTGAATTATGTACAGACAGGTTAGAATTGGCAACCACATAAAATTGAGTATTAGACATCACTCTGCTAAGATGCGGAGGTCATCTCTACTGCAGATAATTTTTCTGTGAGTCTTTCCTCCCCTCCAGACTCCACTTGCTTCCATTTCCCTGGGTCCCTACTCTCAACTATATCACACCTTCTCCATCTCTCCCTCTATGCCCCCAACTCCCATTCAAGCTTGACACCTCCTAATGACTCCTTTTATCCAAGGGGGAGAAATTCCCATTACTTTGTAATGTTGAGTAATTCAGTTCTCTATCAGCCTCCATCTTAACTTTCCAGACTGTGCTCTGCAGATTTTGTGTCAAGGAAGCTATTTTATTCTAGAAAAGAGAAGTTTTTACCCTAGGAGGAATTCTGCCTTTCTCCAAGGCCTGCAAGCTTAAACTGAAAGATAGATAAGTAAATAAATAAACTTAAAATAGCTTTTTTCCTATCTTAATAGAGTTGTTATTAAGGAGTATATTTAATATAGATAATTTCAGAGAAGGGGCCAAAACTCCATTCTTAAATTCTTCCTGAGCTTTAATACTATTTGGAAGAAACTGAAATGGTATTAAAACTTTGTATATCTTAAAACCCTGTGTTATAATGTCTATAATTTGCTTAAAAATACTTCAGTACAGACAGCATGATGTAAATGGATGTGTGTGTTAATTTTAATCCACACCCTAGGGGCTGTCACTTAACCTAATCAGGAAATTACACTCAAAGGGGGGGTCAGCTAGCATTTAATGAGGAAAGCCACAGCTCTCCAGAGGCTACAGCTATCTTTATCTTCAATCAAAACTAGACACTTTGCTAATTGACATACTGAATATTGAAATGGATTTGTGTTGGTAAAATTACTGGCTTGATCATTAGGGCAAGGAATGTTAGAAATGGTTAAGTTAGTTGAACTAGTGGCATTTGATGCATATGGACTGAGTAAATTATTTTAGGTGTGCCCTGTCCTTGCACGAACTGGAAAGCCCTCAAGATGGCATCCGGCGTATGATGCCAGTCTCGATTTTAAAGGCTAATGGTTTTCTATGGCCAATTATCAGGTCAACTAACTTCTCTCTTTGGACTGTGGCTACATTTGCTTCAAATGAACCTTCATTCAAGGGGTTCACGGATCATTTAAATAACAGAACTAGGTCTCCATGGAGCATACAGACTGAGTTGCATGATGGTGTACGTGTCCGCTTGCTAAAAATGTTTAGCCAATATTTGTACGTGTGGCAGAATTTGTTCTGAAACATTGCTTTCCTTAACACCAGAATGTGGAGAATTAGCTAACTATCAGAGTTTTGATATTAGTGGCTACCAATATCTACAAAAAAGAAGCTAATAGTTGTGTGTGACCAAACTGACTCAGATGGGTTCAAAACCGTTTGATAGCCAGAGTTTCACTATGTCAGGGTCCATATAGACTCGGGCAGCACACTGTACAAAGTTGGATGTGTAGAGCATTCTTAGTAAATGTTGAATGAATGAATAACTAGGGTGCATCTAACTAGGCTGGCGGGGAGATAAAAATGAAGAAGAAAATGGATGGTATTTGTCCACTTTGTCGCTTTGGTGTATCCTGTGGGAATCTGAATATGGACGAGGTAGAGCTGAGATGAAACAGGCTAACTAGGTCAGGACAGGGTCTTTCCTGTCTTTCATTAGACACTCTGGTCAGCATGCAGAAGTGATCAGGCCCAAAAAATTGTTTCGCAAAACTAAGGTGTTTGCAAAACTAAGTTCTGGCACCAGAACTACCAGTTTGTTGATTTGTAATAAGAAACAGAGGTCACATGGGCCGAAATTCTGGCATCAAGGTGACCAAGGAAAGTCCTATAAAAGAACCTAAATGGGAAGATAAGTCAAAATAAAGTTACCTGGTAAACATGGGCATTAAGTAGAAGAATCAACAAATCAAAACGTTTAGCCCCCAGGTTGTGCTATTTCATCTTATCTATCTCTACCGTAGGGACAGTGTTGACAATGGAGCACAAAGTGGATAGCCAAGGCTCCGTCTCTACTGATAAGTTCTGATTGTCTTGCAATTATGTCTTTCTCTAGAAAAGTTATACCTTAAATTGGGTCACCATTGAATCTCGCAAGTCTGGGTCCGCATGTCACTTTAAGGTGATTTAGCATGACTTTTTATGTGGACCCTAGTGATGTGCTTCATGTCAGGATATATTTGGCATCTCTCATTCTTGGTACTAACAGCTGGTAAATATCACCCTTCATCAAGGAAGCGTAGCACATACCACAGCACATTACAGTACACTTCACAAATAACCTGTCATTTTGTCTACATGCTTGTGATAAACATGGCGATCTGAATCACAAAGCTTGAAAAGATATCTGAAGGGAGTCTGTTCTAAGCTATCTTTTTTTTCTCAGATATGTATGTCCAAATTATGCTACTTATTGCATTTTTTCAGTGCCCATTATGAAAACATTACATTAAGCTTTATGACTATTCAAAAGAAGCACAAAAATCATATCCTTTCTCATGAGGAATCTTTTTTTTTTTTTTGCCGTACGCGGGCCTCTCACTGTTGTGGCCTCTCCCATTGCGGAGCACAGGCTCCGGACGCGCAGGCTCAGCGGCCATGGCTCACGAGCCTAACCGCTGCGCGGCATGTGGGATCTTCCCGGACCGGGGCTCGAGCCCGGGTCCCCTGCATCGGCAGGCGGACTCTCAACCACTGCGCCACCAGGGAAGCCCCTCATGAGGAATCTTAAATTTAGGAAAACTTGGTTCAGGTACAGCACAACCACACTTGTTACCTGGAAGTACTCAGCTTTGGATGTAGAAAGAAGCCAGTCTCTTGGACAAATGTGGTCCTTTCTCTGTAACATTCATCTTAAAATACTTGTCACTGAAATCAAGACTAGTCTGATAGACTTCTGTGAAGACAGTGTAAATGAGTTTCCATAGACCTACGAGACACTTACAAAAAAAGGAGCTATACAAGTCCTAAATTGTTGACATTTGCTATACTCATACGTACACCCATGCAGGGAGATGCATAGGCTGCATCTTAAATACAAAACAACTGGGGCAAAAATCACACTTATGTCTTGGAAACAAGAAAATCAGCGGTTAGAGGCTTGGCATGTCTGTAATTCTACTGCTGTTTTAATGCCATTATCAGTCTCTGAACAGAAAAGTTGGTGATTTTTATTTTGAGATGATACAAAATTGTTCCACTGATCTTAAATTTGACTTCAGAAGACACGAGATGCTACATTTTATTCCTAAAGCAGCTGGATTAAAATGTAGAAATTGCCGTATACAAGAGTTTTCTCAAAACTCTGAGTATGTGTTCTAGTCAAAAAGGGGCGTAGTTTTGTAAGGAGAATCATTAATTTTATCTTCATGATTAAATAGCCTATTTTAGCATCTGATTAAATCTAGAGCTGTGCAGGACACTTGACAGAGAATTGCCTGTATTTGGGGACAATAACAAAAAAATAATCCCCTGTAATCTCATCCCAGGAGGAAAGAATGATCACTTTTTTTTTAGCACCTCCTGACATTTTTCTTATGGACAGGGTTTATATAATTATAGTCTAAGACAAGAATTTATTGACAGACTCACATGTCTGAGATCAAGAAATGTGTTTTATAACAAGGAGCTAGTTGTCTCCTGCTGCAAGAGCCCTGACAGGCAGTGAGGGGCATCTGGCCTGTCCTTGTTCTTGGCTACTACCCTGTATCTTGGGGTGACATCACTCGCGCTGACTACAAACTCTTAGTGGTCCCCTGATCCCTCCCCTGAAATGCACTTCAGGGCTTCTTTCCTGCAGGTAGGAACAAAGTCTGTACAATATTTAATGCTCAGTCATTCCTGAGACAGTTCCCCTAGATTCTCTCTAGTGTTGGATGTTAACAATTTTAAAACTCAGCCTTCTATATGTCAAGCAAAATATGTCTTTCATTTTTATTTTACTTTTAAATTTCTTTGAATACGAAATATGATACATTTCTTCATATGTTTATTGGCAATTTCAGTTTCACTTTTGTGAATTGTCTTTTCCTCCTTTCTCCTGGATATGGTTTGCAACTAATTTATATGTGATCTTTAAAGATGAACATTTTAACTAATAAGGACCTGGACCTACTGTATAGCACAGGGAACCCTACTCAATACTACGTTATGACCTATATGGGAAAAGAGTCTAAAAAAGAGTGGATATATGTATATGTACAACTGATTCACTGTGCTGTACAGCAGAAAGTAAGGCAGCATTATAAATCAACTGTACTTCAATTAAAAATATATACATACAAAAAAGATGGACATTTTATGATTTGTCTCCCTTTAAAAGGTTTTTAAAAATATATTTATTGCTCTCATTTTTATTTTTAAAAAATTTTTATTTTACATGGAGTATAGCTGGTTAATAATGTGTTAGTTTCAGGTATATAACAAAGTGATTCAGTTATACATATACATGTACATATTCTTTTTCAGATTCTTTTCCCATATAGGTTATTACAGAGTATTAGTAGAGTTCCCTGTGCTATACAGTAGGTTCTTGTTGGTTATCTATTTTATATATAGTAGTGTGTCTTTTAAAGGGTCTTTGATGCACACAATTTTATCAAATTTTTCATTTCTCTTTTAGTTTTTTTCATTGCATTTATAATCAGAAAATCCTTCTCCCTACTAAGAGTAGTTACAGGTATTCACCTGTTCTGTATTTTGTTTTCTCAGATGTTAAAAACTTAACTCCATTTGTAATTTATTTCAGTGTATTAGATAGGATGTAATGCTTCTGTTATTTTTTTTCAAATACCTAACACTCTGAACGCCATTTATTGGATAATTCATGTTTCACCATGTAGGTGTGTTGTTTCATTTTGGTTTTGATCAAGTAGTATGTAGAATTTATTTTAGGTTCTTTATTCTATTCCATTAACTGGTATCTACATACTGTTTTCATTACTGTAGCTTCACTATATGTTGTAATATTTGTTAGGGGAAATAATTCAGCATTGCTTCTCTATTCAAACTCCTTTCTGCTAATATTGCCATTTCATTCCTCAGGAATAACTAGAGACATTTTTCAGGTTCGCAGGAAACATTTTTTTTTTGTATTTTGATTTCATAAACCTATAAATTCATTTGAGAAAACCAATATATTTATAATAACAATGGGATATGATTTTTTGAAATATTTTATATTTAGAAAATGTTGCAAAATTAATGTAGCCACCATTTATGAAACACTTGCTAATATTTATGTTTTAGGCAATTAAATAAACAATTAAAATCAGCCTGCAATATGTCCATGCTATGTTTATCAGAATATGATTTATGAGAGAGAATGTACCTAACACTACTGACCCCATTTATGAAGGACTAATGTAACCAATACCCATTACTCTTATAGATGGTTAAGATGGTTTATTTTATGTTGTACATATTTTACCACAATTAAAGAAATTTTAGTTGTATATATGAAGGACAAATGAGGGTAGAGACAATGGAAGGGACAGGGCAGAATTGCCTGATTCCTCTCACCAAAATCATCATAGCCTCTGCGCCTGCCAGGACACCAGCCATTCCTTGGGTCTATGCAATTGCAATGCTACATTTTTTTGCTTGATTTCATGGGTACTTCAGGGGGAAAACACGGCAGACTGAGTCAGTGGTTGTTAGCTAGGCATCATTTTAAGATCCTCCCCTTTTACAAATACACATACAACATTTTACAAAAATACATCCAATATTATGTTGGATCACACAATGATATCAGGGAAGGAATGGGGAAAAATTCAACCTTTTTAAATCTAAGGATATGCCAGGGCTTTTTTTTTTTTTTTTTTTTTTGTGGTACACGGGCCTCTCACTGTTGTGGCCTCTCCCGTTGCGGAGCACAGGCTCCGGATGCGCAGGCTCAGCAGCCATGGCTCACGGGCCTAGCCGCTCAGTGGCATGTGGTATCTTCCCGGACTGGGGCACAAACCCGTGTCCTCTGCATTGGCAGGCGGACTCTCAACCACTGTGCCACCAGGGAAACCCTGTCAGGGCATTTTTGGTGCTGTTCATTTTCATCTTAGATCCTCTGATTCCAAACCTGGAGATCCACACACGCCTCTTCCTAATTCTTCCCCCCTCATTTTAAAGTGCAAACCTTGGTTTAGAGCAGTAGTCCAAGGATAGGACTATAATCGAAGGTATTGTCCTAAGAAATTCGGCTTAGAATAAATCTCTTCCTTCTCAGGAGCTCTGTGTGTGTGCATGTGTGCGCATGTTTGTGTGCGAGTTTTAATTTCCTCCTATTCACCTCACTGGTGAAGGAGGGATCCCCAACCCTAGGACTGGGGGGTTGGTTGAACAGATGATACCAACACTGGACAGATGCGATGGACAGCAGTTTATTCATTACATAAACTCACCGTCAGAGAGAACATCACACTCCACACAGGGCCACATGGAATTTGTGCTCAGGCACGGAATGAACAACCTAGAGGGTGACCTAGAGCATGAATAGAGGCACACTGGGGTAATTAGCTAATAAATCTACACTTATACCCCAAAAAAAGACAGCTGTGTGAGAGGCAGTCTTAGTATCAGGACGATGGGATGCCCCTGGTTCCCACGGGAGCATGTGATTCGCTTGCTTGAAAAATCCCATGCACTGGCAGGGAAGTGAAACCCACTGCTAAGGAATAAGCAGGAATGGTGCTGGTCCTTTGATAAGGAGGGTTTTTTAGGAGGTGACTGTATCTGTGGGAGCAGAGTGGGGAGGGGAGATTGTAGCTAAGTCATTCAAGGCCCTTCCAGTGTTACCAAATGCCAAGGCAGCACATAATATGAACCTTAATTTTAGGCCTTAAACCACTGTGTGTGTGTTTGTGTATGTTTGTGTGTACAAGTGCATATGTTGGGGTGGGTAGGGGAATGGAGATGTGTAGCCATTGAGTGTCTGAGGGAACAAAGGGCACTGAAGGGTAGATGGGGGGCCGACAAGATGAAGGGCACGGCCCCCTTTCCCCCTCACACCTAGGCCAGTGCTCTCAAAGTGTCATGGGCAGAACAGCGCTGGTCCCCAAACCACTGTCATCGGTCTGCAGTGGGACAGGTACAAAAATCCAGAGTAAGCATCTAGATGCTTTTTTAGCAACTTGACACAGAACTGATAGTACATGATTCTAGGCACATGGGCAAAGCAAGCGCATCACCCTGGAAATGGCTTAACACCAAGGAGCATTCAGGCATTTTTACCAACCAAATTGGAACCTGGTGAATGTTGGTCGAGAGAAGTCTTATTTCATTAATGGTGAAGTCTGCTCCTGCCCTCCTATCCCCATTCCAATTAAGTATAAAATACACAGTTCAGGATTTGATGCCAAACCATAAAGGCTAGAGACGAGCCTTGCCACCCAGCAGTAAATATTAAGGGAAAGATTTAATGTAAACGGCAGCATATGGTAAGGCTGATGATTTCTCATAAACTACACGGACTAATTTAGAAAGGAAAAAAGAAAAAGGCAGAGAAGCCTTCAAGGAAGTAATAACCCAGAGGTAAAAAATATTGATTAGGGAAAAATATTATCTTAATCAAAATATGTCTTTTAGCTAGAAGTTGTTTGGGCTCCAGAAAGAGAAAACAAAGTACGTTTCTAAGATGCACATTTTTCCTTGTGGTTTTTGTTGAATAATGAACAAGGCCATTGCTCTTTCTGAAGTCTTTGCTGTGTAAATCAAAATAAAGGCTTTCCTAATTCTACAGGAAACCTTATTTACCAGTCTGGTCAGAAGTCAACAATATTAATTATTTTTTAAATATCTCAATATATTCCTGTGACTTTTGATATTTCTTGATGATATATCCTGACCATTTGTATAGGGTTTGTCACATACTTTTATTTTCTTCTAATGAGAGCTGCTTACTTCTGATCTTTTTCATCTGTCTTCAGAGGCAAATGATTCCAAGTAACTTGTTTCTCTCAGCATGTGTCTGTCTGGTGTTCAAGCAACTTCTTTGTAATCTCCTTCAAGTTTAAGCTTGATCTTTGAAAATAAAAATGCACATGGCATATCCAACTATTACAATTGGACAATTGGTTACGCCACGTGTATTTTTATTTTTAGGGATTTTTATAAATTCAAAGTGAATCTGAATCTCAGTAGGTAAGAATTACTTCAAATTCTAACACCTATCCAGTTTTTTTTTCATCTTATAATGCACAGTTGCCCTCGAAATTTTATATGCCAAAATGTCTTTATTTTCATATGCCATTTGGACACCAAGGAGTTTATTCATAGGAGAAACTGTCCGTGGGAACCCATGATGATCTCATTCTGCATACTATACCTGGAGAGGCTGAGAACGAGTGATGTGCTAGGAGCAAAGGGGGGAAAGCAAAACTAGAACATATTTTCTCACTACTCACTCTGTTTCAATGAACACAAAGTAAGAAGTTGATAAATTATCCAATAAATGTAGTCATTATAGCCTAGAAAATTCAGGTGTGATTGATGATCAATGACCCAAATCCTTCAGGGACCCAAGTCCTTCGGTACCTTGATCCCCACTTCATGTATAAATAAATACTGGCTCTCCCAACGCCTCCTTTACTGACCAGTGCTCTCATTCACTTTGCTTCTGAATATATTTGCAAAACCTTTGTGTGTGAGAAGAACGATAGTCTTTACTTTTGCGTTGAAAGTAAAGAAAAATAACACCAAAGATTGTTCTTCAAATCCTTTTTCCCTTCATCCAAATATGCAGTGAGCGCCCCCTGTTGGCTGCCTAGCAGCCAGCAAGTCATAAATATACAGCCTTATCAGTCATAAGCACACAAAGAAGGGAGCAAACCAGAAGGGCCATGGTCATTTGGCCTCCTGTATCAAAAGCGGGGGAGGGGAAATCAATATTTGCTTAATAGAAAAGAAAAACATTGATAGGGAAGGAAGTTTTATTCTCTAGCTTTTAATAGGCCTCTAGGGAGGGGAATGTTCTCTTTCTCTCTCTCTCTTTTTTTTTTTAAGCTTAAAGCTATAATTCACTTTCCATGTTAGATGAGTAAGAGTTTCTAAAAAGAAGAGTGAACAGAAAACCTAACAAATATATTTGCTTTTGCCAAGGCCATATTTGACTTTTTAGCTTGTGTCTTTATTCATGTCAAAGGCTAAGAAATCTACTGTAATTGCTAGATTCTGTCCCCCTCCTCTACTGCAATATTATCAAGTAGGATGACCTGGGCATTGAAGGGAAGAAAAATGGTTAGGAGAAGAATACATAAGCACACGCATATACTTTCCTTTTGATATCCTAAGGATTGAATCAATACAAATAGATTTCCTTTCTATTTATCATAAATATGCTTTCATCACCTCCAAGCCTACCTGCTAAAATCTGGTTTTACTCATCTACAGGGAAGTATAGATTTTACATTAAAATTGTTTTAAAAGTACAATCATGGGTTACTTTTAAAACAATAACTATTTCATCAATCCTGCCAATAGAGGAATAAGATGAAAATTTCTTCAAGAAATCTCTTCTCTTAGAAAGTTTAAATATTTATTCTGTTACTCTGCTATATACCTCTTCCTAACTATAAATTTGAAATATATGATTAGTGAGTGGCATGGCAAGAACGCTGGAATAAGAATCAAAGGACTTGGGTTCTAATCCTGACTTTGCCACTTTCTCTTCCTAGAACTGTGAAGGCCATTTAATGTCCCTGAGTTTCAATTTCATCTGAGAAGTGGAAGTCATTAACTTAATCCTGAATTCAAGATATATGACATGCTAATTACCAGAGGCATTGCCAGGCGCTTAGCTCTGGGTGCCATGTGGGAGAAGGACTTATGCTAACAATAAGCTTGTCCTGAGCTTCTGCTATGGCCCCATCACTGGGAATATCAGTGACTGGACGCATAGGAACTCATAGGAGCTCAGCTCTGGAGTCAAATTGGGTCCCCACCCCATCTCTGCCACTTTCCATCCAGTTAATGTTTCTGAAACCCAGTTTCCTACACAGAAACATTGAGTTGTTTCTCTGAGTCACAAGGTTGGAAAATGGCAGGAACAGGATTGGAATGCAATCATGCACTTGAAGACCACAATCTAGAAGAGAATTGGCCAGGACTTCCCTTGTGGTCCAGTGGTTAGGACTCTGCGCTTCCACTGCTGGAGGCATGGGTTTGATCCCTGGTCAGGGAACAAAGATGCTGCATGCTGTGCATGTGGAGGAAAAAAACAAAAACAAAACACTTAGAAGAGAACTGGCCACAACCATTGGAGGGTCGTTCAGCTTTGTCCCTTTATTTTTCATTCTACTTCTTGAAGGATGCTGAATGTCATGCTAAAGAATTTAGACTTTATCTTGTAGTTTAAGGGAAGTTAGTGGAATATTTTGAGTAGGGAAGGGACATGAGCATGATTAACTCACCAGTAGGTTGAGAGAATTTAAGAAGCAACTATATGTGAATGGAATACATTTGTGTGAATTATTATGATTCTATTTCTTATAGGTAATCAATTACAGGTGATCATATAAGGAAAAGACTCACAGACTGTCAGTCCATTATCAGATTATGGTGTTCTAATACGATATCCTCTGGGGATAAAGTAAGAACACTCCCTATAGTTCCGAGATACATTTTCCTCTAGAGGAGGAAACTTCCTATGTGTCCGTCATACTGGGAAGAATATTCCAGAACAGGAAATGAGAAATTGGAAACTGAGCCTTAATCAGTAGCCAGAGATAAACCTTTCTTGCCTGAAGTCATCTTTCCTTTGGCCTGGATTCTAAAAAAAAAAAAAAAGCTTGAGGACTGTCTACATTGATGTGGAAAAATGGCCTCAGCCAAGGGAGGCAGCCAGGGCTGGGCAGCCAGTCCGTCCCACCTGAAATTTCTCTCTTGCTAACCTTGGAACATATCAATGTGATGAAGCTGCTGCCGTGTATGTGAAGAGCAGAAATAATTTTAATATTGTTGTCTTAAAAGGCACACATTAGTGTTGCTATAAAGCTAATGTACATCACCAATGGCACTTCAGTTCAATACCTAGTCCTTAATCTAACTAGTTAATTTTTGACAAAATGTGGCAGAGTTATGTTAAACTTTGGTCATAATTTCTAGTACATGTAGTTCCTGATTTCTAGGTTGTACCCTTTGGAGTTCATTTGGGGGCTGGGAGCAGGGAGGGGGGAGCTGTGCTTATTATGAAAGGTCGGCATTCAGTGATTACAGCTTTTCTAAAATCCGGGTCAGGGGTTCATAAAAGGCTTTTGATCCATCAAAATACCTTCTCTGAGTCTCCAGAATGAAAAGAAGGTAGAAAAACCATTTTTCAAGGAGATGCTCTGCTTGTTCTTAAGATGTGGTCAGTTCAGTTATTGACCTATTCTGTATCACAGTCACCCAGTTAGGATGTTCTACTTCAAGTGCATGTCTTTGAAATGCCACATCATCTTTTCAAAAGCATATGTCTTCAATTTCTGGAAAATTCCTCTCCCTCGTGGATTAAGACAGTGGTTCACTTCTTTACCAGGGGCAGCCTCCTCCAGGAGAGCTGTTTGGTTCCATCTTAACTATCCTGCCAGGGGGTGGCCTGGTTTTTAATTCCTGGAAACCTACAGATATACTCTCCACCCTGGAAGAGGCTCTTAGCTCAAAATGTACTTCTTTAGAAAGGCTCACTGAGAAAAAGAAGTAGAGGGGAAAATACCCATCACAAAGCCATGTACTTAAGCTGTCTCGTTCAAGCACCACTTAATGGCTTGGAGCTGACCTGCAGAGACCAGGATTCTGACGTGGGATGCGACCAATCAGTGGCCTCTTAATCAAGGGCTGCCCAAGGGTGTCAGGCTCTGGGTGAGCCTCAATCATTGAAGGGGTTTGGGGAGGAAGAGAGGAAATAAGAAGGGCAGGCTATTTCTCTGAAGAGGAGAAAATTGATACAGCAGTGGAGTGGAAATTGTACTGAAGGAGGCCATCCTGTTGGCAAGGCCGTGATTAGGAGCCAGACCTGGTGGAAAGCACTCGCAATAGATGGAAATGGCCTCCTACACTTCCAACAGAATTTATCAATAGAAGTGGGGAAAATGATCTGTCAGAGGCTCTTCGTGCATCGTTTACTCTGGGTTTTTTAAACTGTAATTAATGCCAGATTTCACCCCTTGGGAAATATTAAAGGAAAGCTCTTTCGTTCACCTATACAGGTTGAATGTTTATGGCTAAATTGAAATGAAAATTGTGACAATGAGGGGCAGTTTTGGACCAAAAAATTAATAATAATTACCAAATGAAAGAATGGAAGAGGCCTTGGGGGGGCACCCAGGCAGACCCCCGTTCCATAAGTTCTTTGAATGGGATCAGATACATACACTTCTGCACCCACAGCTGCTCTACACCGTGAGCGACATGAGGGTTGGGATCTTGTATTAGTCAGCTTTGTGTTATCAGTGCCTAGCACTGGGCTTAATTCACATTGGTTAACATCTGTTGAGAAGCCATGAAACAAGAAAGTATAAAATAGTTGAGTACAGACTGACCGAATACCTCTCTGGCACTATATATATATACATGTACATGTAAAATACTCAAGTGTTGTGGTGACGGTAAAGGTATGTGTTGGGAAGCTTGGGGATCAGGTTGGATTTGGTTTTTTTGTCTGTTTGTTTTTTAACTTAAGTTTTATTTTATATTGGCGTATAGTTGATTTACAGTGTTAGTTTCAGTTGTACAGCAAAGTGATTTAGTTATACATACATATATCCATTCTTTTTCAGCTTCTTTTCCCATATAGGTTATCACAGAATATTGAATAGAGTTCCCTGTGCTATACAGTAGGTCCTTGTTGATTATCTATTTTATGTATAGTATTATGTGTATGTTAATCCCAAACTCCTAATTTATCCCATATCTATCCCCTTTGGTAACCATAAATTTGCTTTCTATGTCTGTGAGTCTGTTTCTGTTTTGTAAATAAGTTCATTTGTATCATTTTTTTAGATTCCACATATAAGTGATGTATGATATTTGTCTTTCTCTGTCTGACTTACTTCACTTAGTATGATAATTGCTAGGTCCATCCACGTTCCTGCAAATGGTGTTATTTCATTCTTTTTTATGGCTGAGTAATATTCCATTGTATATATGTACCACATCTGTTGATGGACATTTAGGTTGCTTCCATGTCCTGGCTACTGTAAATAGTGCTGCTATGAATATTGGGGTGCATGTGCCTTTTTGAATTATGGTTTTCTCTGGGCATATGCCCAGGAGTGGGATTGCTGGGTCAAAAGGTAGTTCTATTTTTAGTTTTTTAAGGAACCTCCATACTCTTTTCCATAGTGGCTGTATCAATTTGCATTCCCACTCTCATTGTCTGAGGGTTCCCTTTCACCACACCTTCTCCAGAATTTATTGTTTGTAGATTTTTTGATGATGGCCATTGTGACTGGTGTGAGGTGACTGTAGTTTTGATTTGCATTTCTCTAATAATTAGTGATGCTGAACGTCTTTTCATGTGCTTTTTGGCCATCTGGGTTTGTTTTTATTACTGCCTAACTCTGGAGAGATTTCAGCCTGACAGTAATTTGCTTCATCCAAGATGCAGTGAGCTTTCCTTTCTCCTCAGTATTCTCTCTCTATGTGTCCAGGCCCCTTGCACTCCACTTCAGGTGGCTTTTGTGTGTCTCAGTTGGGGTTGTCTACCCATGACTAATGGGCTGGGTACATAGGGACCTACACAATGTCACCATTGTGGTGACAGCAATGGAAGAGAGATTCTCACAGAGCCTCAGTGCAGGGATGACTAACAAAACTACTCAGCACAGGGAATGTATGGTCCCCACCTAACTGGAGCCAGGAAGTCTCCCAGGTGAACCCTGCTCATGGGACCAGATGCTGGAGCAGAACCGGGTGAATTTTCCTAGGGTCTCTCCTAAATTTCCCCCACTCATGCCCTCTTCATTTCTCACTCCCTTCAGCCTGGGTATTCCTTTCTGGTCTTACAGTTAGAAAGCTTTTTATCCTATTAATCACACCTCCTTCATGTTCTCCTGAAGCCCAAGTAATTGAAAATTAAAAGCCAAGACTCTGTATTTCTGCAGTGCTGGCCCTCTTCTGGCGAAATGAATAAAGAATGCCAACCTGACTGAATGGGAGAAAAGAGGGGTAGAAGAAGTGGTGGCGGGGAAGGACCTATGAATTAATACTTAAAATACTCTTAAAATAGATTATCCTGTCACATAAGCCACTGAACAACCCATTTCTCCATGGATGTAAGAAGGGAGATTGAAAATATCCTTTATTAATATTTCCAATATGGACAGAGCATGCATGTGATCTTTGCACTCACATCACAAATATCAAGCCTTCTGTGGCCATCTGGTTTACTTTATTATCAGGACTCTTCCACTCAGCAGGTTAGAAAACTCAATTCAAAACAGCTGAAAGAAAAAGAATACTATCTCATATACCTGAGAAATACAAGATACACCTAGAATTCCTTACTTCTTCATCCAGTGGCTCAAACACTCTTCCCAGGACTCTCTCTGCCTCTTGCCATCCGCCGGTAGAGCTTGGCTTCATTATTCGTTTAGGCTTTCTCCAGCAAGATGAAGAGGGCTGCTAATCACCTACACCCATATCCTCACCAGTTGGCAACCCCAGAAGAAAGAGGCCATCCTCGACACTCATGCCAGCAGAGAAGTTTCAATCAGTGGGGCTTGGGTTAAACGTCCTTCCTTTTCTGAAGGGGTTACTGTGTCCGGGAGGAAATGTATTATAATTGGCTCAACTTTAGTTGCTCGAAGGCTGGAAATGGTGAGAAAGCCAGTGTGATTGAGCCCCACCAGGATCACCTATAGATCAAAGGAGAAAGGATGTGAAAATGTTCTAGAAAGTCAAAAACTAGAGTTAATCCAGTCTACTTAACCTTGTTTTCTTTTTTTTTTTTTTTTTTTTTTTTTGCGGTATGTGGGCCTCTCACTGTTGTGGCCTCTCCCACTGCGGGGCACAGGCTCCGGACGCGCAGGCTCAATGGCCATGGCTCACGGGCCCAGCCGCTCCGCGGCATGTGGGATCTTCCCAGACCGGGGCACGAACCCGTGTCCCCTGCATCGGCAGGCGGACTCTCAACCACTGCGCCACCAGGGAAGCCCTAACCTTGTTTTCTTATTATCAAAAATTATTATCCAGTGTTTTTCAAATTGCTAGGTTGTACCTCAACTGCAGATAATGAAATCAATTTAATGGGTAGTGACCATAATATTGTAGCATAGCATAGCAGAGGATTGGATAGAATGAAAAATTTCAAGATGTCAGTGTGAATCACATAAACTAAGGGTATGATTTCATGGAAATTTTGTTTGTGTGCAGTGTGTCTGTGTGTGTGTGATCTATCTACCTGTCTAACTAGGTCATGATGTAGAGTGAGTTTCTTCCTGTGGGATGCAGTAGGTAGAAAACAAAATGAAACAAAACAAATAAAACCCCAAACAAATAAAAACCTTTAAGGTACAGTGAGTTAATCCACCTGACAGTGAGACTTTAAAGCACACTCTTAATTTTTTGGAAGATGAAAATTAACTCTACACTTGGAAAGATTAACTACTCCCATTAAGAAAACAAATTTGCTTTCCATATTTAATGATTTTATGCCAATATGTTTCTAAAGGCTTTGGTCATGAAAGCAATGGAACAAAAAATGTTTACAGCCCTAACAATAAGTGCCTATGATTTGAATATTCTAGATCAGGTACTGCAAACTCAAAACCTCAGAGGCAGTCCACATAGCTGGCTGTGAAACAACACAAATGGCACATTTTATCAAGTATATTTATCAAACATATTTTATAAGAGCTGGAGAGAAAGCAGCATCCTGATGTCTTTCAGAAAGCAGAATGACAATCTGCAAAGACTCAGGAGAAACTAAGTTTCCAAAGTCGTAGGTTTGTTTGCAGGACTAAGTTATTTTCTAGCTTACTGGATGGAAGACATATAGTAAAATATTTAATTGTTTTCATCCTCAAAGGATAACCTGGAATGGAAAGGGGGAAATTTGTTATAGCCAATATTAAACACTGCAAGAAACTTACTTAACTGGAAGTTGAAGTAAACAGTCATCTGTTTATGGAAAAATACCCTAAAGGCTTAAAAGACCTCTAGTTTCCAAGGGGCCCCAATTCACTTGCCTAGGATGGAAGAACCATTCTATGGCTGCAAAAAAATGTTATAGTCTCGTGGTAACTAGGCATAGAAAACGGCCCCTTGCACCTGCCTAAAATTCTAGGAAATTTTCTATAAGTACAAACCAAGATATGTTTCCTTGAGAATAGATTAATAGACAATTTTTATTGCTGTTGTTAAGGCAATAAGAAGTGATGGTTCTGAAGCCTGAGACTTTAGCAATCAAGTATGGAAGTGGGTTAGAGGGACAGGGGATAGGGAGATTATTCTAGGTAAAGAGGTCAACATGTGCAAATGCCCAGAAATTAGAGAGGGTGAGGCATGTAAGGCACTCCAAGTGATTCTTCATGGCTGGAGAAGGAAGAGGTAGAGAGACTGGTGGCAGGTGAGGGTAGTGAGTTGGTGCACATAAAGCCACTGGATTTTATCCCAAGCGCAATGGAGAGCAGATGAAGGGTATAAAGCAGAGGAGTTTTATAATCATGTATCCCTTCTAAAGTATCATTCTAGCTGCAGTGTAAATAAGGATGTAGAGCGAGACAGGAATGGAAGCAGAGAGACCAGTTAGGAAGCTGTTACAACAATCTAGGGGAGGGCTGGTGGTGAGCTGAACTAGGAAAGACAATGGGGATGGAAAGACGTTTACAGAGAGGAATGTTAACAGGTTGAATTAACAGAACTTGGTGACCTGTTGGAATCTGGAAGTATGAGTGAAGGAGATGAATCAGGGATGACACCCAGCTTCCTTTTTTTTTTTAATTGAAGTATAGTTGATTTACAATGTTGTGTTAGTTTCAGTTGTACAGCAAAGTGATTCACACATACATATTCTTTTTCAGATTCTTTTCCCTTATAAGTTATTACAAAATATTGAGTATAGCTCCCTATGCTATACAGTAGGTCCTTGTTGGTTATCTATTTTATATACAGTAGTGTGTATATGTTAATCCCATCCTCCTAACTTATCCCTCTCCTCTAATTCCCTTTTGGTAACCATAAGTTTGTTTTCTATGTCTGTGGGTCTATTTCTGTTTTGGAAATAAGTTCATTGGTATCTTTTTTTTTTTCATATTCCACATAAGTGAGGTCACATGATTTTTGTCTTTCTCTGTCTGACTTACTTCACTTAGTATGATAATCACTAGGTCCATGTTGCTACAAATGGCATTATTTCATTCTTTTTTGTGGCTGCGTAATAGTTCCTTTTATATATGCCACATCTTTATCTGTTCATCTGTCAATGGACATTGAGGTTACTTCCAGCTTTCTGACTGGGGCAACTGCATTGTAAGGTGGTGCCAATCATGGCTAAAGGAAACTCAGGAGGAGGAGGTTTGGGAGAAGAGATAATCGATTCCGTTTGGGGTGTAACCTCAAAAAGGGGAGAAGAGAAAGACTTAGTAAGAAGTATATCATATGGCAACAATGTATTTGAGTCTCTGTAAATTTAGTTGAACACTAAATTCTCACACTCTGTGGTATCTACTCTTAGGTAGAACTGTTCCTTAATCTTTGGGTTCATGTATCCGCTCTTGCTACAAGCCAGTTGTTAAATGAATCAGTACCATCTGGGTAAATGAATAATAAAAACCATGCCTTTTGAACAGTGTTCAAAATAAATTACATATAATGGTATGTTGTTAATATTTTTGAGAGGGAATCAGGAATCTTAGATACATTTCATGGATAAAAGGATCCAGTGAAGGGCTCAAGAACAAACTCATGGAAACTCTAGGACAAGATGCTGCCCCATGTAATCTTTTGGAGAGATTAAATAAATATCCTCCCAGAATCCTTCCTGAAGTAAACGGTGAGAGAAAGCATTAAAGCACACTGTACTCTGACAATATTAACTATGTGTCACCAGGTTTAGTGTATGTAAATGCCAGTATCTCATGCATGGAGTGAAAGATAACTTCCTGACATCATAAGTGGGGATGGTGCCAGGTGAGGAACCAACAGCCCTTGACCTTGCAAGAATCCTCATCTTGTCAATGTTGGAAGAGAGCTTTCAGATTGCAATACATGTTACCCAAAAGGTGGCACAGATCTCGCATGGCCAGTGGACGTGGACTCACTCTGGCATGATTTCTAAGAGTTTCAGCTAGGCTCTCCCAATTCATGGAATGCGGGATGAGCAAATACAGAGCCACTGTTATAGGACGAAATGACTTTTGGGGTTGTGGATGCAGTCAAGGCATTGATCTTCCAGCCACTTGCAGCAACGTGGCACTGGGAGAATAGGGTATGTTACCAGTGGATCCTTTCCCAGGTATGAAGTTACACTGAAATGATAGCAGGTCTGCAGAGACTATCACTATTAGAGTCTGAATATTTTCTTCAGTCTTTCAGTGTAGCATAAAAGAAGCATATTAGATGATGTTTACAAACTGTAGACCACAGTGCAAACTTAGCAATATTTTACATCATTAGAAAGAGAAAAACCTGTCATTCATCTCAGTCTGTTTGAGGAAGAGGAATGATTTCCAAGAACTCTAAGATGAGAACTCAAAGAAGGTAGAAATCCAACACTCTGAGGGTTAACTGTACTTTATTTAGGAAGTGTTGAATTGCAAAAAAGTCATGTCTAAGTCCCAGTCGTTCAGAGCTTTATTCCTTTTTATTGACAAGCAGAAGACTTATCTTCTAATCACATGCCACTTAAATAAGAGGAGATTTGTTCATTTGAACTCAAAGTATATTTCTTACAATAGGAATACTCCCGTGGCAGTTGCAGGTAGGTTTTGGGCTGGCCTCCTGGTTGGCATTAGGATTTTCCTGAACACTCTCTCCTTCATAGTCATCCTACCTCCAGATCAACCAGGAATGGGAACCCAAGACTAGTACACTCCTGACCTAGTCCCTGAACCAGATAATGAGCCAGTGTCTTTGAGGGGCTTAGTATCATAGTTTCTCCTGAATTTGAAACTGCCTTTCAACATGGCTCATGGCCCCATATCTGGCTCATCTGAAATCTAGCAAAGAAGGTATGGTCAAATCAGTTAGGGGCTGAAATCCAGCTAACATCAGAAGGATGTCAAAGTCCTGCAGGCAAGTGAGGCAACATACCAAGGAGAGGTGTGAGTGGCAATTGTATGCTCATCCAAAGAGCAGGGAATTGAGTCCTGTCTTTATTTTGAGATATGTTTCCTTAATCCCTAAGGGCTGGGACTCAAGACATGTTTCCCTGGTTATCAAAGCCCATTTACTAGAGCAAAGGGCAGGGAGGATATGACATGAAGATTGCTTAGTGGAGAAAGCCAACTGTGCATGAGTGCATGTCTGTGTGAATGGGGGTGTGTGTTTGTGTGTACGTACATATCAGTTAAAAGAGTTAGGACTTTTTTGACTGTAAGCATCAGAAAGCTCATTTAAACTTGTTTCAACAACAAAAATATTCCTGGGATATCTCACAGAATCAAGAATTCTTTTTAGCTCTTTCACTTTTATTTCCAAAAATCCCAGGGAAAGGATGAAGATCAATAAACGATTGATATATCCAGCAAGCGGAAGGGCTTTGCAGGCACCATGTGGGTGGTAGGCCAGAAGCATGAGGTGGTAGGGAGGCAAGCCAGAGAAAAGGGTGCTGGACAGAAAATCTAATCAATGTCTACCACAACATACCATAAATACTTAGAAGAGGCTTTCTGTACCATTAGGCTTTCTCAACTGCAGCAAAGAGTCCAGGAATGGAGAAAACAAGGGTCAGCCTTGGTAGAGAGAAGCCCATCATTTATATCAACTTATGGTGAGACATGGTTTTATTCTCCCTGGCCAATCCTATCATAAAGACCTTTCCACTCTCCTGCACCAATGTCAGGCACTGAAACACAGTGAAAAGAAGGGGGGCAGTGACTCTAGAATGAAATAAGGGAAAGGGGGTGGGACCTGGCCTGTGGGATCAGCAAGTCTAGAACATCCCAGTTCAAAGTAGGATCTACAGGAACAAGAGTGAGGGAAAGCCATGAAGGGAAGAGCATTCTAGTTGGCCTTGGGAGGTGGTTGGTGGGGAGATGAGACAGGGGAGTTTGCTTCAGAACTTTCCAGGCATTTATATGGCAGAGGAGAAGTTGGTAATATATCAACTAGGGGTGGCAGGCCTTGGGTTCTTGTGCTGCGACATGTGTATGGTGCGGACTGGGGTAACTATTTTTCTCCAGTAGCTGTCAAACCAGCTAGAAATCACATGGGACTCTAACAAGGATTACCTAAAGATGCAGGTCTGGCTTCGCTTTAGGACGCAATGTTATCTTACATGTTCATTTTGTGAACCTCTTTCTTTCTTGTATTCTCCTTGGTAGAGCTCTTTTTTTAAGGGGATAAGGCTTCTCTGGTGATATTAAAGTCACTTCCCTCCTTAAAGCAACAATCAAAAGGCTCTCAACCCAATTTCTCTGTCAGGGACCTGTAATTAAGATGGTGCCGTCCTATGGTAACGATGTCTTAAACAGTAGAGAAGCTCCATGGTTGTCACATCCCAATAAATGACTAGAATCCAAGGGAAACACAATAAAGTAAAAAATAAAACCATGTGATGATTAGGTTTGGTTTTCCTCATGAACCAATATTCAATGTAAGTACAAAATCATTAAACCAACATGATATATATATATATAATTATTTAATATAATTATTGCAACAGTAATGTTTTCTCTTTTTCATAACATGTATAGATTCAAGAGTATTGTGGATTAAAGTTTTCTGTCTAAAAAACATATTACTGTTTATACAAACAAATGACTATTAAGTTTCAATCAGTTAACATACTGGTTACATTAAATTTTGAAACACAACTGAGGGCTGTCATTGCTTTTACTTAATGAAGCAGGCCCTTCCTCGTCCTCATCTTTTCTCTTCTCTTCGTTTTCAATTTGTAGTGTCTTTGTGTTTGAAGGACTCAAATACATAGGAAAGTCTCTTGTTCCACAAACATGCCTTGAAATTGGATTCTTGCTGAAAAATGGACCTTGTTTCACAAATGATATTTGGATCCAATGGCAGGATGTGTTTAAGTATTTTGTTTCAAAATTTTGATTGAAAATGAAAGATTCTCTATGAAATAATACATTTTCTTGGCACAGCTAAACACCTGGATTCTGAACAGATTGAATCCATGCTTTAAGTTAAAAAAATTAGTTTTGTGCTTTTCTGTCAAAAATATGAAATAAGTTCAGTAAGTGGATTGCACATAAACAGTCTGTGTCTGGGGAAAACCCAAACAGATGGCCTTTGAAATATTTGTTAGTAAGACATACAATTGGAATCCAAAGGATGAATAAAAGATTTCCTAAATTATTCAAAACTAACACATTAGAGTATTCAAAAGATGGGTTTATTTTTAGACATTTCTTGATACTTCCAAAGAACTTTTATGACAACTTCAAAGGTCCTCTGACCAAGCTATTCCATTTCTGAATATTTTTCTAAGGAAATACTTATAAACTGTACAAGTACACAAAGTTACAATGCACATCACAATATGGTTTTAATAGCAAAAATTGAAAGCACTTTAAATATTCAAAAGTAGGGGATTGCTACTTAGATTATGATAACTCAATAGAAGACTATACAAGCATAGACAATTAGGTAGCTCCATACTTATTCACACGGAATTATACTTTTCTATATTACTAAGTAAAAGAAAAATGTGCCACAGAACTGTAGAGCATGATCCAAATTATGTTTAAAACTTAGGTAGTCCCCTGTATATACATATGGGGAAAAATCCTGGGAAAATATCCCCAAAAATGAATATAAGAAAAAAAATCCTTCTAGACCTCTTCTTTCTCTTGTTCCTTACTGAGTAATATTTGACAGTCCACTTATATATTACCTTTTTCTTTTTACAAAGAGATTAAGCTTCACCACTCCTTATGGAAACCGATAGATGTAAAGCATTAACATATATAAAGCGATGATCACTTACTGGAAAAAGCATAAGCAGTAGGATTTTCTACCCTCGTTATTGGTAAGATACAACTTTGTACCCTCTATAATTATACAGAAAAGATATATTTTTAAAATACATATTTTAGAGCAGTTTTAGGTTCACAACAAAGTTAAAAGGAAGGTACACCCTTCCTTTCTCATATACACCCTGCCCTCACACATACATAGCTGCCTCAACTAAACATCAATCACAAAAGTGGTACATTTGTTACAATTGATGAACCTACACTGACACATCATAATCATCCAAAGTCCATAGCTTACCTTAGAGTTAACTCTTGGTGTTGTACACTCTATGGGTTTGAACAAATGTATAATGCCATGTATTCATCATTATAATATCATACAGTATTTTCACTGCCCTAAAAATCCACTATGCTCTGCCTGTTCATCCTACCTCCAGTCCATCCCCAGTAACCACTAATATTTTTATCATCTCTATAGTTTTCCCTTTTCTAGAATGTCATATATTTGGAGTCAGATGTGCTACCATTGCATAATGAAATCCTAGAATGTCATATAGTTGGAATCATACAGTATGTAGCCTTTTAAGATTGGCTTCTTAGTACCTTAGTAACATGCATTTAAGCTTACTTTCTGTCTTTTCATCGATGGACAGCTCACTTCCTCTCGGCGCTGAATAATATTCCATTGTCTGGATCTACCACAGTTTATTTTCGCATTCACTTACTGAAAGACATCTTGTTTGCTTCCAAACTTTAGCAATTGTGAATCAAGCTGCCATAAACATCCACATGCAGGTTTTTCTGTGAACATAAGTTTTCAACTCCTTTGGCTAACACCAAGGAGCAAGATTTCTGGATAGTATGATAAGAGTATGTTTAGTTTTGTAAGAAACGACAAGACTGTCTTTCAAAGTGGTTTTACCATTTTGCATTCCTACCAATAATATATGAGTTCCTATTGATCCACGTCCTTGTCAGCATTTGGTATTGCCAGTGTTCCAATTTTGGCCATTCTAATAGGTATGTAGTGGTATCTCATCATTGTTTTAATTTGCATAATGTCCCTGGTGTCATATGATGTGGAACATATTTTTCATGTGCTGATATGCCATCTATGTATCTTCTTTGGTGAGGTGTCTGTTAAGGTCTTTGGTCCAATTTTTAATCAGGTGTTTGTTTTTTTATTGTCAAGTTTCAAGAATTCTTTGTATATTTTGGGTAAGTACTTTACCAGAGGTATCTTTTGCAAATATTTTCTCCCACAGTGTGGCTTGTCTTCTAATTCTCTTCACACTGTAGAGCTGAAGTTTTTAATGTTAATGAAATCCAGATCATTATTTACTTCATGGATCATGTCTTATTCTGTTCCATTGATCTATTTGATTTCTTGCCTGTACCACACTGCCTTGATTAGTGAAGCTTTATAGTAAGTCTTGAAGTTGGGTAGTGTCAGTTCTACAACTTTATTCTTTTCCTTCAATATTGTGTCCACTATTCTGGGTCTTTTGCCCCTCCATATAAACTTTAGAATTAGTTGTCAATATTCATGTAACTCACTAGGCTTTTGACTGGAATTTAATGGACTCTTCAAATTGTGAAGAACTGACTTCTTGATAGTATTGAGTCTTCCTCCTATCCAAGAACATGGAATATCTTTCCATTTATTTAGTTTTTTGATTTTGTCCATCAGAGTTGTGTCGTTTTCCTCATATAGATCTTGTACATATTTTGTTAGTTATATCTAAGTATTACAATTTTTGAGGTGCTAATGTAAATGTTATTGTTTTTAATTTCAAGTTCTACTTGTTCATTGCTGGTATATAGGAAAGCAATTGATTTTTGTATATTAACCTTGTATCCTGCAATGATGCTGTAATCACTTTTTAGTTTCAGGAGATTTTTGTTGATTCTTTTTTTCAGATTTTCTAAATAGACAATCATGTCATCTGCAACAAAAACAGTTTTTTGTCTCCCTTCTCAATGTGTATACCTTTTATTTTGTTTTTCTTATTACATTAGCAAGGACTTTCAGTGCAATGTTGAAAAGGACTGGTGAGAGGGAACATCCTTGCCTTGTACTTGAACTTAGTGGGAAAGCTTTGAGTTTCCCACCATTGACTATGATATCAACTGTAGGTTTTTGTAGATGGTCTTTATCACGTTGAGGACATTTCTATTTCTAGTTTACTGAGAATTTTTATCATGAGTAGGTGTTTATGCATCTATTGATATGATCATGTGATTTCCCTTTTTTAATCTGTTGATTAGATGTATTATATTAACTGATTTTGAAACTCTGAATGCCAGAGATAAATCCCACTTGGTCATGGTATATAATTACTTTTTATACCTTTTGGGATTTGAGTTGATAATATTTTGTTTAGGATTTTTGAATCTATGTTCACAAGAGACATTGGTCTGTAAGGTTTTTTTCCCTCTTAATGTCTTTGTGTGGTTTTTGTATTAGATTAGTGCTGCCCTCGTAAAATGAATTAGGAAGTATTCACTCTGCTTCTGTCCTCTGAAAAATTGTAGAGAATTGGCATAATTTCTTCCTTCAGTGTTTGGTAGAATTCACCAATCTGGGCCCATCTGGGCCTGGTGTTTTCTGATTCAAAAGCCTATTAAATATTAATTAAATTTCTTTAATAGATCCAGGTCTATTCAGATTGTCTATTTCTTCTGTGAGTTTGGGCAGGTTGTGTCTTTGAAGGAATTGGCCCATTTATCTAGCTTATCAGATTTGTGGGCATAGCATTGTTCATAGTTTCCCTTTATTATATCTTTAATGTTCATGGGATCTCTAATGATATCCCCTCTTTATTTCTGATATTAGTAATTCATGTTCTCTCTTTTTCTTAGTTAGCCTGGCTGGAGGCTTGTCAATTTTACTGATCTTTTCAAAGACCCAGCTTCTGGTTTTGTTGATACTTTCTACTACTTTCCTGTCTTCAATTTCATGGACTTCTCTTATTTCTTATTATTTCTTTTCTTCCAATTACTTTGCATTGAATTTGCTAATCTTTTTCTAGTTTCCTAAATTGGGAACTTTAGATTATTGAATTTAGATCTATCTCTTTTTCTAATATATGCATTTGAAGCTATAAGTTTTCCTCTATGCCCTGCTTTCACCACATCCTATGAATTTTAATAAATTATGTTTTCATTTTCATCTAGTACGAAATATTTAAAAATTGTTCCTGAGATTTCTTCTTTGACCCATGTGTTATTTAGAAGTATTTTGTTTAATCTCCATGTATCTTGGGATTTTCCAGTTATCTTTTCATTACTGATTTCTAGTTTAATTTCATTGTGTTCTGTGGGGAGACATTGTATAATTTCTATTCTTTTAAATTTGTTAAGATGTGTTTTATGGCCCAGAGCATGGTCTGTCTTGGTGAATGTTCCATGTGAGCTTGAGAAAAATGTGTATTCTGTTGTTGTTGGATGAAGTAGTCTATAGATGTCCGTTATATCCAATTGACTGAAGGTGTTGTTGAGTTCAACTCAGTCCTTACTGATTTAATCTGTTCAATCTGTCCATTTCTGATAGAGAGGTGTTGAAGTCTCCACCTAAGATATGGCATTCATCTGTGCATTCATTCTCCTTGCAGTTCTATCAGTTTTTGCCTCACATAGTTTCACACCCTGTTGTTAGGCACATTCATATTAAGAATTGTTAGGTTTTCTTGGAGAACTGATCCCTTTATCATTATGTAATGTCCTGTTTTATCCCTGATAACCTTCCTTATTTTGAAGTCTGCTCTGTCTGAAATTAATACAGTTATTCCTGCTTTCTTTCGGTGCTATATTTCTCTCTATCCATTTACTTTTAGTCTATATGTGTCTTTATATTTAAAATGAGTTTCTTAGAGTCAACATATATGTGAGTAGTGTTTTTTGATCTACTCTGACAACCTTTGTCTTTTAACTGGTGCATTTAGGTTATTGATGTTCAAAGTGATTATTGATATAGTTAGATTCATTATTTACCATATTTGTTACTACTTTCTATTTGTTGCCCTTATTCATTGTTACTATATTTGCCTTCCAGTTTTTTCTGCCTTTTGTGGTTTTAACTGAGCATTTTATATAATTCCATTTTCTCTCCTTTCTTAGCATATTAGCTATTCGTCTTTAAAAAATTTTTTTACTGGTTGCCCTAGAGTTTGCAATAGAAATTTACAACTAATCCAACTTCACTTTCAAATAATGCTATACCACTTTACAGGTAGTATAAGTATCTTATGATGACCAAATAATCTTAATTTCTTCTTCTCATCCTTTGTATCTTTGCTGTCATTCATTTTACTTATACAAAAGCATACAAAAGCTTATGTATGCAACATAAGATATATACATATGCACACACTGTGTTGAACATGTAGTTGAAAACTTTGTTATTATTACTGAACAGATGTTTACCTATTAGATCAATTAAGAATAAGAAAAATAAGTTTTTATTTTACCTTCACTTATTCCTTCTTTGTTGCTCTTCATTTCTTTATGTAGATCTGAGTTTCTGACCTGTGTTAATTTCTTTTTAAGAACTTCTTTTAACATTTCTTGCAAGGCAAAAATGTTACTACTAGCAATAAAGTCTTTCAATTTTTGTTTGCTGAGAAAATCTATTTCTCCTTCACTGTTGGAGGATCATTTCACAGAACTACCAAATTCTAAATTGGTGTATTTTTCTCTCAACATTTTAATTATTTCACTCCACTTTGTTTTTGCTTGCACAGTTTCTGAGGAGAAGTTGGGTGTAATTCTTATCTTTGTTCCTCTATGGATAAGGTGTTTTTTCCCTCCAGCTTTTTAAGGATTTTTTCCTTATCTTTGATTATCTATAATTTGAAAATGACATGCCTAGGTGCAGTTTTTTTGGACATTTATCCTGTCTGGTGTTCTCTGAGTTTCCTGGGTCTGTGGTTTGGTGCCTCACATTAATTTGGGGAAATTCTCAGACATTGTTTCAAATATTTCTTCTGTTCCTCTATCTCTTCTCCATCTGGTGTTCCCATCACACATACATTACACCTTTTGTACTTGCCCCACGGTCCTTGGATATTCTGTTCTCTCTTTTTTTTTTCATCTCTGTTCTCTTTGCTTTTTTGGTTTTCGAGGATTCTTTTGATATATCTTCTGTTTCAGAGATTCTTTCCTCAGCCACGTCTAGTTTATTTATAAGCCCATCAAAGGCGTTCTTCATTTCCATCACACTGTTTTTTATTGCTAGCATTTCTTTTGGTTCTTTCTTAGGATTTCCATCTCTTTGCTTACATTGCCCGTAGGTTCTCACATACTGCCAACTTCATCTATCAGCATATTGGATTAATATGATTAGCATATTAATCATAGTTGTTTTAAATTCCCAGTCTGATAATTCCAACATCTCTGCCATGTCTGGTTCTGGTGCTTGCTCTGTCTCTTCAGACTGTGTTTTTGCCTTTTGGTATGCCTTGTAGTTTTCTCTTAAGAGCTGGACATAATATACCAGGCAAAAGGAACTGCTGTAAATAGGCCTTTAGTAATGTGGTAGTGAGGTGTGGGGGGAGGAGAAGTGCTCCTGTGATTAAGTCTCAGTCTTTTAGTGAGGCTGTGCCTGTGGACTATAAACTTCACAAGTACTTCTTATTTTTTTCTCCCCCCTTAGGTGGAGCAGGGTGGCTAGGGTCTGGAGTTGGGTATTCCCCTTCTCCCATGTCAGTTAGGCTCGGGTTAACTACTTGACCCTGAGGACAGGCTTTGTTAAGAACCAGGCCTCTGGCTAATTTCACAATGGTTTCTTTTCCCCTCCTCCTCCTGGAAGCATGATGGGATTTTTCTCCTTTATTTACTGTGGGAACCTGGTTCAGATCCTGGAGGTAAATCTCACAATATTGTGGTGGTGGGGCACTCCAAGTGCTCCTGGAGTTTCTAACTCTCAGACTTGTCTATGCTGAGCCTCCAGCACCTTGTCAAGTACAGTTCAGGTTTTCCTACCCTGGCACTGGTTTACACAGTGGTTTTTTCCTTGTGAGTCTCTTCTCTCGGATGCCATGACTCCCTACACTCCCCTGTTGGTCTCTCGGATCTTGGGGACAGGGTTTGCCCTGTGCCTTCCCCCCATTACAGATCCTAGAAGAGTGTTTATGTTTTCCATTTGTTCAACTTTTCACTTGTTCAGATGGAGTGGTGACGTCCAAGTGCCTTACATGAATGGAAATTGGAAGTACCCAGAAAATAACAGTTATTAGGCTACTCTCCTTTTATCTGCACAAGGCCTCTGATAATCCCTGCATAAAACTTCCTTTGAGGGTGCACATCCCCAAAGTTCTTTTTCTTCTTCTTATGTAAACAAATAAGACTGGAGAGTGGTCATGTGCCTCTACGTGAGGATCAGGAGGACTGGAGCCTGGAGAGGACGTTGTTGTGTTTGTTATGTGGATATTCAAGTGCAGGAAACACAGTAACCACGTGTCTATAATGAAAACACCTATGTCTCTGCTTTCTGCTAAGAACTTTGTGTACATTTTCTCATTTATTTTTCACAATAACCCTTGGGGGAAGTTAGTATTAGCTCATTGAGAATACTGGAGCTTAGTAAAGTTAACTTGTGCTTTTGTAAGATTGTATTGTAAATAGCACAGGTAGGATTTGAGCCCTGATCTCTGAAGTTCTCAAGCTCTTAAACATCACAGTGAACTAGAAAGAGACAAAAGCAAGTTTGTACCCAGGGACACTGTTCTAGCCCTGTAATCCAAGATCCAAAAACTTTATAATATAGAATTTTGTTCTTCTCCCACACATGCATGTGTGATCTCTCCTTTTCTTCTTATTTCTCAAATGTGCAAGTAGGAAAATGATAATTCACTCATATGCAGTAGGTGATGTCCTTATGGCCATGTCATTTCTAGTCTCAAAAATCCTTAGTATGTCTCCATCACTGTATCAGTTAGGATTGAGTCTGGCTGCCTGTGATAGGCAACCCACAATAACACGAGGGTTTCTTCTTTCATTCAAAATCAGTATGGAGGCAGGCAGTTTAGGGGGGGCATGGTGGCTCCAAAAAGTCATCAAGAACCCAGGCTCCTTCTATCTTTCTGCTTCATCCTTAGCACTTGGTTTCCACCCTCAAGACCACCTCATGGACCCAGATGGTTGCTGCAGAATCTAGTAGCAGAAAGGGTAAAAGGGATATTCCCAGCTGTCTGTCCCACTTTATGAGTCCTTCCTGGAAGGCACATAACAATTCCACTTATATATCATTGACTGGAACTTAATCATACAGCCACACCTATCTCCCTTTCGAAGGCCAGGAAATGCAGTCTTTTATCTAATGGAATTGCTGTCCCCAGGGTTACAGGAGTTCTTTTGTTACCTGAGAACTAGGTTCACCTCTTGGTGGGTGTCAAGCCAATAGACACAACCAAGCCAAAGTTCAGGAGAAGGAAAGATTTATTACTTGCAGCAAGTAAGAAGACTACTGGTAGGGATCTTTTCCCAAGCATTATCTCCCCAAACAGCCAAATTGGGGAAGTTTTAAGCTAAGGGCTCATGTATATTCATGGAAGGGCTTAAGCAGAGAATTCAGTATAGAGTTGGGGCAAAGGTTGAAAGAGTCCAAGCCTTAGTTGATTGAAGTCAGGAGGGTCAAAGTCATCATTTCATTCTCCACCTGGGTTGGAGCCTTAGTTCCTGCAGAACTTGAAGATATATTATTATGTATATCTCTTGAGGAGGAACTAGGACTCTGCTGCATCACTGTACTATTATTTGACTGCCTTTTCTCTGTTCCTGCATTCCTGTATTCCCTTAAGATCATTGATTACTGATACCTGGTCAAGGGCAAGCAATGGTGGTGAGGCTTAGATCACAAAATGGCTTAGGCCAAAATGGCTTCTCTTATGTCAAGAAAGTCATTCCTGGTTCTCTTTCTCCAGGAACCCCTTAATCTATCTGCTTACACTTTTACTAAGGAAGTAGAAGTTAATGGATTTCAAGCAGGCAATTAGCAATCTCTGCCACAACTGCCTGTGGAAATATGCACAAGTTTATGCCTGGCGACAGACTCTAGCATTGTCCTATCTAATTAGTGTTATGTCTGACTCTTTGGATGCTATTTCATATCTTTATGGCTCTTCTCGTACTGTTCTCTCCACATGGGATATCTTCCCTTTCCTCTGCTTTCTACCATCAGCTTCTTACCTTTCCTTTAAGGGCCACCTGACGTGGCGCTTCCTCCATGAAGTCTTCTGAACCTGCCAACCAATTTAGATCACTCCCATCTTTGAGGGCTTCCACGGCTGCTGACTTAAACTTCCCAAACACCACCCTCATCATGTCATTTCACTGCTCTGCTTAAACTTTCAATGTCTCCTTATTTTCTCACAGATCAGATGGTGGCAGGACACCAAGAAAGTCTATTACTTGGGAAAACGTAATGAAATAGAGATATTTAATTAATTCACTAATTAATTAGTCAGCAAATAATTATGGAGCTCCAGTTATGTGTTAGGCACTGCGCTAGGTGCTGGGCACACGTTTATTTAAAAATAAGGAGCTGTCGGGCTTCCCTGGTGGCACAGTGGTTGAGAGTCCGCTTGCCGATGCAGGGGGCACGGGTTCGTGCCCCGGTCCGGGAAGATCCCACATGCCGCGGAGCGGCTGGGCCCGTGAGCCATGGCCGCTGAGCCTGCGCGTCTGGAGCCCGTGCTCCACAACGGGAGAGGCCACAGCAGTGAGAGGCCTGCATACTGCAAAAAAAAATAAAAATAAAAATAAGGAGCTGTCAAAGCATGCATGATAGTTTCTTTCTGATTCTTTTGTTAGGATTTATTTACTGTTTTTGATTTAGTTTTTGGTATTGGTGCTTGTTTGTAGCTAAGTAATAGCAAAGTCAAAGATTGCAAGAAAACATGTAAGAGAGAAAAGTTTTAAATGGTATATGTTCCCCATTAATTGATTTTTTTCCCCTATGAATTGGGAAAATGCTGTGACTATTTAATTTTATCAGTAAAACCCCTTGATCAAAATCAGGGCACACTAGTTTCATAGCTTAGCCACAGTGAGTCTAAACTACATCCTCTTCAGTGTCCTTCAAATTTGCATATTCCCAAATATTATATTTTAGGTTGCATTTTCCCTTTATTGCTTAGTCCCTCTGAACTTCAAACATCCATTGTATGCTGAAGCTCTCAGAATATTTATCTTTAGGACCATACTTTTCTTAGCTTCAAAACCAGCTAACCAACTGTCTCCTGTAGGTTATTTTTCAAGTCAATAAGAAAAAGATTAATTTCCTAACTGAAAATGAGTGAAGAGCAAGAGTAGAAAATGTAGAAAACAATCAAAAATATTGACTCATCAGGAATCAAAGAAATACAAGTTATAAAACAAAAAGTAAAATACTATTTTTCACCCAACCAAATTGATGATGTTTTTAAGAAAATGATCATACCGAATGTTTGATGGTAGGAAGGTATAGAGATCTCATATACAACTCTTAGGAATATAAATTGTGGGAAATGGAATATACAAACAGACAATGGCCAGACCATATTAAAAAAAAAAACCACAACTCTAACCCACAAGCTGTGGCAACCTACCCAGGAAATCAACCCCTTTTCTATAATAGCAGTGCAGGAAGCCAGGCTGCTGTTAAGTTAGACTTGTAGGCAGTCAGACTTCTGTCTCTAGTAATAGTCAGGAAGCTAAACAATAACTTCTGTAACAGCCCAAAGTGACCAAGACTTGATTAATAACTGACAGCTTCCCTAATTTTTGTCTCTGCTTCCAACTTAGAACCTGATAAAACTAAATATGCACCCCTAGCCACTCACACAGGATGTCCCCCTTCTAGTAGCCCTCTTACCACTTCCCCATGCCAACAGCCTCTAATCAGGGTGCACCCGAAGCCTTCCCTTTTTTCCACCATGAAGATTTCTCACTCCTCTGCCTGCCTTTGAGTCTCTGTCAAAACACCGGTGAGGGTGGCTGACTTCCATGCTGGAGCAGCTTCTGAGTAAATAGCCCTGGTGTTTCTTATTTGGTTGGCTTTGTTTCTATAATGGATACCACCTTTCATTAGACCACCTGACAAAATTATGCACAAGGATGTTCATTAGATATACTCAAAGTATGCAACAAAAAAGTGTTGATTATACAACCTCTGGTATTTTTACAGAATGCAATTTTGATGTGCACCATTAAGTCATATTTTAGAACAACATTTTATAATGTTATTGGAGAATGATCTTAAAGTATGACTGAGTGAAGAAAGCAGATGACGAAACTTGATGATAGAATTTTTGTTGAAAAATTTAAATAAACATAGAGAAAGAAAGGAAGAGAGGGAGAGAATAAATATATCCAACAATGATAATCGGGATGGAGAAATTATGAGTGGTTTTTGAATTTATTTAATAACTTTTGGTATTTTTCCAACTATCATGGTTTTGCATTATTTTTGTAATTAGAAAAAATGTTTCTTTTTTAAAAATAAATTTTATTTATTTATTTATTTTGGGCTATGTTGGGTCTTCGTTGCTGTGCGTGGGCTTTCTCTAGTTGCGGCGAGCGGGGCTACTCTTCGTTGTGGTATGCGGGGTTCTCGTTGCAGTGGCTTCTCTTGTTGTGGATCATGGGCTCTAGGCACGTGGGCTTCAGTAGTTGTGGCTCGCAGGCTCTAGAGCACGGGCTCAGTAGCTGTGGCGCACGGGCTTAGTTGCTCCGCGGCACGTGGGATCTTCCCGGACCAGGGCTCGAACCTGTGTCCCCTGCATTGGCAGGCAGATTCTTAACCACTGTGCCATTAGGGAAGTCCCAGAAAAATGTTTCTTTAAAAAATGGTTGCTCAGGGAAAATTACAATAAGCTGTATCTTTAAATGACATTTGAAATATTAGAAGGGAACAGGTTTCAGTGGGTACAGGTTTTGCAAAACCAAACTGCAAAATAAGCTGAGGCTTACCAAAACTGATAAAGAAAATATAAATATTATTTTAGCTATTTGGGAGAGGAAGTTAATTAAAGAAAGATTAATATCATTGCTCAGAGTTAGTAGAATAATGTGGTTCAACTTTTCTTGTTACTGCCTGTCAAAGATCTTTAGACTGAAAAAGGTAGCAACCTAAGAAGGAATGGAAGCTAAAGGACTGGGAAAAGATTCTATAAATCACCATCTAATTAGAAGGGATAAAGAGGTGATTTTTTTAAATCTCATATTTCCACTTTGATTTTTCAAGTTTCTGAAATTTAGAAATACTATCTTATAATGGAAAATATTAAGGCCCTTCATAGTGTTCAAACAATGAAGTAGGTTATTATGAATAAAATGACTAAATTGTGAGCAGAAGGTGGAGACTCGTTAAGCTCACAGTCTTGAGGAGAGAGATGCCCAGTCAACGCCGCTCTGGGCGTACTTCTCTCCAGCCTCTTGGGCTCTATGTTCCCCATGCCTCGGGTGATCTACGCGATGGCAGAGGATGGCCTCCTGTTTCGTGTCCTTGCCTGGATCTACACCGGCACACACACCCCCATTGTGGCCACTGTGGTCTCTGGCATTGTCGCAGGTATCAGCCTGACCAGGAGATGAGGAATGAGGAAGGTGAAGTGGAGTTGCAGGAGGAGGAGAAGATCCATGAAGCAGAGAAGCTGACCGTACAGGGACTATTCTGTCCATTCAACTCTATCCCCACTCCACTCTCTGGCCAAGTTGTCTATGTTTGCTCCTCACTGCTTGCTCTACTGCTGAGTGTCCTTTGCCTGGTGCTGGCCCAGTGGTCCACCCCACTGCTTCCTGGAGACCCAGTGTGGACTGCAGTGCTTGTGCTGCTCCTGATGCTCACTGCTGGGGTCACTGGAGTCATCTGGAGACAGCCGCCGAGCTCCGCTCCACTTCACTTGAAGGTACCTGCTGTGCCTCTCCTCCCACTAATGAGCATCTTTGTGAATATTTACCTTATGATGCAGATGACAGCTGGCACCTGGGCCCGATTTGGGGTCTGGATGCTGATTGGGTTTGCTATCTACTTCGGCTATGGGATGCAGCACAGCCTGGAAGAGGTTAAGAGTGACCAACCCCCACTCAAGTCTAGGGCCAAAACTGTAGACCTGGATCTCAGCAGTGCCTGTACACATTCGATTTGACATCATCACACCTGAATGCTGTCTGTTCTCCCCGCACAATAATGGAGAGTACTCCTGACCACACAGAGAGCTAGACTTCCCATGGGATGTTGGTGGGGGAACATAGATAGAGCTCTGTATTTATTATGGAGTGAAGGATGTGTCTGCTCTTTCTTGTCTTTTTTTTTCCACTCGTCTACTTTTTAACTGTATCTGTAGCTGCTTACTGGCAAAATAAAGAAAAAAAAATGACTAAATTTATTGAGCTGGTCAACTCTTTCAGAGCTGTACAGCAAACTTATGAGACAGAGCCTAAAAGCCAGTGAACCACTCTACACTTAGAAAGTCTTAGCTCTGGTTTATGAAAACTATTCACAGCACTAGGTTCTATACACTTAAAATGAGAAGTTGATGCTTACATTTATCGCCATAGCTTGAAGTTGGGAGAGGTGACCTGATGATGGGAAAGAAAGAAACAGTCAATTTGCCATAGAATGAAAGACTGTTAGTCTGAACATTTCTCAAACTTTATTCTACATGTTTATATCACCTGGGGATATTATTAAAATCCAGATCCTTGCTCGGTAAGTCTCTGGAGGGGCCCTAAGCTCTTCATTTCTAACCAGCTCCCAGGTGATATGGATACTGCTGGTCTGTGGACCACACCCCGAGTAGCAGGGACTATAGAACCTTCTAGATAAGAGAGCCCAAAACTTTCATTTCACAGAAGAAAACTTGGGGCTCGAGGTCACATGTGAATTTCATCTTGGCCACAGGCATAGCGTGAACCTGCCAGCTGGCAGGGTCTTTCTTCCTCTAATTCATCTTTCCGTATCTGTGTTGCTTCACTTACCAGTTTGCTTCAATCAGGCCCATAACACCCTTTCTGAGGAAGAGAGAGAGGCTGAACATTCTGCATTCCAGAAAAGTAGAAAGACCAGGAAGGCCCAGGGTCAATGGTCAGCCTCCAACTTTGCTTGCTTGGGCTGCCATTGGATGGATGTTCTCTGCCAGGAGGGCCCCCAGAGCAGAACCTATGTGACAGATGAAAGGAATGTATCCCTTGGAGAATTTGTGGAGATGACTCATCCATCATACAAACCTAGGGAGCTCCAGCCTTCAAGAAAACAAAAAGAAAGCATATTCAGCAATGAATCAGAGAGCAGCAGCCCTGGGCAAGGAGCTGATTGTGACTCTCAGAAGACCCTTTCAGTAAAGGCTTTCTACTGATCCCCACCTCTCATTCTACCATCAACAAGGGGCCAGTTGAGAGTGGTCTGGGAGAAGACTCAGCACAGTTGGCCTCAGAGGCCAAGAGGGCTCAGGAGGAAGACTGCCAGCCCAGAAGGAGAGAGAGAAGCTAGCACCTCCCCAGAATTTTGAGGGGGCACATACTGTTGGGAAAGAAAAACAGAATTTTTTAAAACTTTTTAATTGAAGTATAGTTAATTTACAATGTTGTGTCAGTTTCAGGTGTACGGCATAGTGATTCAGTTATACCTATACATATATTCATTCTTTTTCAGATTCTTTTCCCTTATAGTTTATTACAAGGTATTGAGTATATTTCCCTGTGCTATACAGTAGGTTATTGTTGTTTATCTATTTTATATATAGTAGTGTGTATATGTTAATCCCAAACTCCTAATTTAAAGAAAACCAAAATTTTAGAACAAGATTTTGTTCTAAATTTCAGTGGTGATTTTTCCACCTGTCTCCCAGTATTTAGTCACTCTTTTTCTGGAGGTGTTACTTGACCTCTCACCACAATAAAATTGAACAATAAAACAAAAACACCCTCGGGGGAAGACAGTGGTTATACTCCTCTATTTTCCCTTTTTTTTTTTTTTTAAATAATCCTCTATCTTCCTTCCTAATCCTGAGCCTGTGTTTTCATCAAAGCAGAAGAGATTGCCAATTTGGAGAGGGTTTGGTCCTAGAAGTTAATGGGAGGGTCTAGGTCCTAATGGAAAAGGGAAAATTATGGTGTGTGAGGAAAGTCAGAAAAGTAGAGAAGCTAGGCTTATTTCTTTTTTTCTGTGGAGACTGGATTGGGGGCTTCCACAGCCTCTTTGGTTGGTATAAGGATCCTTGTGGGACTGGGAATCCATCATGAGCAATGAATGTTTGTTCTCGGCCTGTTTTGTAAGAGAAAATCTTAGAAACTCAGACTGGAAAGGTTGATACTTAGGGTATTGGGTACTTGGCTATGTATATCTAGATACCTTGGCATTGGTGTATCTTTATTCCCTGTGACTAAGTGATCAGCAGACTAGAAGAGGGACTCCAACAAGACTTGGAGGAAGAGGGTGGAGCTAAGGCTCTTTCCACCCTGGGGAGAAGACAGGCGTCTCAGATGATGTCACCCTGGCAGTTGAGGAATTGGTGGGTCTAGCAGGTTACAGCTAGAGACCTGGGAGGCACAGAGTGTTGAGTCCATGACTTCCTACTAGGTCAGAGTCCATGCAGCACAGGGGGTCAATACCACTTGCTGCCATTTGAGATGCCCTCTGGTAGTTTGTATCTACTGGAAATGAGTGGAAAGAAGTAAATGCCCACCTTTGAACAGGATACTGCAGATTCTGAGGTCTAGGAAGGAGAGTTCATAATGCCCAGAAACATGGAGAGGGGATCATTCATTCTGAAGGATGGAAGTAATACAGTGGTTTTACAGATTTTACCAAGGACAGATTTATATTCTATCTTGAATATTTACCCATAGAATCTACTCAACAAAAATTTAAACGAATAATTTAATTAAACATAGAGGTTTTTTAAAATTTCAATGTCCAGGTGCCAGAAGAGAAAGCTGACTTAAAGTAGTAGCAAACAGTAGGAGCTAAATCTTTTTGGAGGATAAATTGTCTCTGGTTCTCAGTTTCAAAGACTGTTTTATATTTACTTAATATACTTAAAAAAGAAAAAAGCAAAAAACACTTTTAGACTAAGCTGGATTTGGTAATCACAGTCTTTGGCATCAGACACAGCTGAATTCGAATCCTAGTTCTGTCCTTGACTGACTGTGTGACCTCTGAGCCAAGGTGTTCCCCTCTGTAAATGGGAATAACAGTAAGGTTTGCTGGGAGGATTAAATGAGATATTTCATGCAAAGCTGTAAATCCAGGACATGATATAGAGTAAGTATAAATAAATACTATGGTAACCACGGAAACGATGAGACCAACAATAAAATAAATCATAACATTAACTGGTTATGTTTGGATTCTCCAAAGCACAATTCCATTGAGCTTGGGGAATTGGAAGCCAAAACGAGGCCAGGTAGGTTCCTCAGCGAGAATACATTTCCCGACTCAGACGATGCTAAAACTACATTTCCCAGCAGGCGCCGGGCCCCAGGCTCTTGTTTTCTCTCATTTCCGGGTGTGTCATGTGACTCCCCGGCTCAGCCATGGCGGAAGCGGAGGAGCAGGTAAAGGCTGCAACTGCTAGGCAGGGGAAGGGGAGGCGAGGGTGAGGCGATCGGAGGCGTGCAGTGGAGCGTGCGGAGGTGCGGGGCTCCTGCGGGACGAGGCAGGCCCACGTGGGGCGGGGAGACGGCAAAAGTCCGTTTCGGGGAGCGGAGAGGCGGGTGGGATGTCGGCTCCTGGACGTCACCGCGGAGACAGCGCGCCGACACACCCCCGGCGTTTGCGGGGCGGCCCTTCCTTTGGCGCTGCTCTTGTGGCCTGTGCCCCGTGAAATTTTGGCTTGAAGGCAGGCCGGGCTCTCCAAGGGTCTGGCTGCCCGTGGGAGGCATCACGCATGATTTGAGTTTTGAGGTCAGGTGGCTGAAATTTAAGTTCCTCTCGAAATAGGACGGTAGAGGTGATATGCAGGTGGACTAGGAGAGAGTAGACGGGATGAGTTTTGTTTCGGATCTATTGACTATTTCATTTAGGTACAAAGCTGAGTCAGTGTTGCATCCGATGAGTTTTGTTTCGGATCAATTTCATTTAGTTACAAATCTAAGTCAGTGTTGCATCAGGCAGTAGTTAAGTGCATCTATCAGTCCGGGAGCAAAAATGTCTTAGGCTCCAGTGCTGGTTCTCATTCTTAAAATGTTTCTTTGGGCTAGTTATTTAACTTTAAATACGAGATAGAGATAATAATAGTACTGTCCTCGAAGGGTGGTTTTAAGATGGAGTGGGTTTAACACAAATTTAAAGTGCTTGGGAAAAGTTGGGCTCAGTAAAAGTTATGTGGGATTATTTGTTGCTGCTAGGACATCAGATGGCAATGTCCAGTCGACACCTGGCAATGTGACAGTGGAGTTTAGGGAAAAGTTAGTGATGGCAATAGTTATTTTCATATAGGCAATAGTGGTAGCCAGACATTAGTTGAAATGACAAAGTTACATCAAAAAGCCAAAAAAGGGCTTCCCTGGTGGCGCAGTGGTTGCGAGTCCGCCTGCCGATGCAGGGGACACGGGTTCGTGCCCCGGTCCGGGAAGATCCCACATGCCGTGGAGCGGCTGGGCCCGTGAGCCATGGCCGCTGAGCCTGCGGAGCCTATGCTCCGCAACGGGAGAGGCCACAACAGTGAGAGGCCCGCGTAACGCAAAAAAAAAAAGAGAAAGAAAAAAAGCAAAGACCCGAATTTGGGAAAATACCTTAAATTTCCATTTCCAGTGTCATTTCAGCTTGGCACTGTTTTTCCTTATAAATTAACAAGGCGGTCAGGTTCCATAGTTGCTTCTAAACAGTGACTTGATGATGAGCTGTTTAGTATAAGAGAAATTTATTTAGTTTAATAATCTACTTTGTACCATTTCCAACATACTTCACTTACATAATAAAACTTTGCCCTGTGTACATTTGATATATGCCAATAAATAAGAAATTTGCTGAGGTAGAAATTAAATTTGGGCCGTCACTGTGTTAACAGAAGAATCTTCTGCCTACCCTGGAGCCTCCTTTTCCATTTCAAGCAGTTCAAAGGGAGATGCTCATTAAGCTCATGTAATTTCATGACTCACAGCTGGGTTTGATGATAGTAGTGAGATTGGTTTTCACACTGTTCATCTCTCTTGTTGAAATAAAATTTTTTGGTTGTTTGATTTAAAAGCAAGAAACCAAGCTCCTACATTCTTAGATATAGTGTAGTAGGAACAGAGAGAGTTCTTAGAATTTATTGCTGTTTTGTGCAGGAGTTTGGCAAAGCTGTCTGATGTAAAAAGACACTTAGAAAGTTAATGATATAATAAGAATCCTTTGCATTTTTACAGGATTTTCCAGTTTAAAGAACCCTCTCACATTGCATTTGGTCCTCACAAAATAATTCTGTTGGTAAACTTTATTCTGATATATGTCAGGTCAGGCATCTCTTATGTTCCAAACCTTCCAGTGGCCTCCTATTGCGCTCTGAAAAAAAGCCAGAGTCCTTAGAATAGTCTAGTTGCCCTATAACACCTTGTCACAATTGCTCCCTGTCCTTGTCCTCAGACCTCATTTTCCACTATTCTCTTCCCCTTCTGTCACTGTGCATCAGCTATCCTGGCTTTCTTACTCTTCTTTCAACAAGCTAGGCATGGACCTGCCCCAGGGCCTTTGCTCATGCCGCTCCCTTTGTTTGGCCCCAGATATTAACAGGGCTCTTTCTGTCACTTCCTTCCTGTGTCTGTCCAAGTGTTATCTTTTTGCATGAGACCTTCCGTGACCATTCTTTGAAACCTCCTTCTTGTGTAATTTTCTCCTTAACGCTCATGACCATCTGACATATTGTGTTCTTAAATAGCTTTTTTTTGGTATACTCTGTATATTTCTGTATATTCTTTCCGTAAGACTATAAGCTCCATGATGGCAAGGATTTGTTCACATTGTATGCCTGACACCTGGAAAAGTGCTTGGCTCTCAATATGTTAGTTGATTGAATTTTACAGATAAACAAATTGAAATTCTGTCAACTTAAGTAACTTGCCAAGGCTTGTGTCTAAAACATCTCTAGTTGTGTCTCCAAAACTCACGATTTTTCACTGGCACACTCTGCCTTTTTAAAAATACTGAAGAACGTATCCTAAATCACTTTTTACTTTGTGAAATAGAATTAGCTCTTATCACCTTAAGACATTTCCTTCAAGTTACGATTTCACCTGTGATGCTTTAACAGCCAGTATATGGTTAGAGCAGGCATTTGTTCCCCCAGTGGTATCCGTGTCATTCTCAGAAAGAATGTTCTCAAAAAGGCAACAGCAGAAAGAAGCTAACATCCACAAATTGTTGTTCTGTTTATTTTTTTAAAGAAAGCTGCCAGATAATTGTACCTGTATTATGGGGCCTTTATAGATTAAAAATGGTTAGACTTTCCCCACTCTGCTTGATTTGTGTATTTTGCATTTCACATAGGAAGCCATTGAAATCTGACCAAGATAGGAGGCCTTTATTACATAGTTTTTGGAAGGCTAAAAGAGCCCAAAAGTGGTGATAAATAAATTTGCTAATTGTTCTGTTCTGCTGCTTTGAACCTTTTAGACAATCTTGACATAATTCTCCTCACGTCTCCTGAATGCTTTAAGAATCAAGATGTGTGTTAAAATTAACTATGACAAACAGGTTAGGGTAAAGGAAGCATTTTTCCTTAGCGCCATGTACTGTAAATGGAAACAGTCCTCCAAGATGAGCAAGACAAAACTCAACCTCTCCTCTTAACTTTTCTGAGCATTGTACTTTTGGTGATGGATCTTTTACCCACCTTAATTTTAGGAAGAGCCAAAAGAGTGAGATCTGAACTGAGTTAATATAATACAGTTCACAGACTCCCAAACTAAAGATCCTTTTTTGGGGAATTTCCTGGCAGTCCAGTGGTTAGGACTCCTCGCATCCCGTGTAGGGGGCAGGAGTTCGATCCCTGGTCAGGGAACTAAGATCCTGCAAGCCACAAGGTACAACCAAAAAAAGAAGTTAGAAAAAAAAATCACTTTTTGTATATGAATGAACTTTTTTTTTTTAAGTCATTGGGAAACCCTTGTTTATGCTGGGTATGGTTAAGGTAGTTAGTAAAAATAGTGACATATATTTATAGCTCACAGAAAGCACTAATACCCTGCATTGTGCCAGGAAATCTTCTAACCAGCTGTTTTACCTAGCTCCAAAATGACTTACAGTTGACCTTCGTAATCACAGATGCCCAACACTATTTGTCCATGCCTTGCTTCTGAACAGCATTCTGCCTGAAGTCTGGTTGTTCGTGTATTTGTCTTACCTCTCCTGCAGATTGCTGAGTCCTCAAGAATCAGCACCGAGCTTACTCATGACTGTATCTCTCACAGGGCAACTGCTTTCCAGGTACTAGGTGCTTAATAAAATGTTTAAACGGATTTATTAGGGGGAGAATAGCCTTCTGAATTGAAAACGTCAAATGGTTAATTTAGGTTCAGTAGAATTTGTGTTAAATTGTTCTATCTTACTTGAAACTTTTGAAAGTTATTAATTCACATGAATTGTAGATTACATTTCCTACATTGCTTACTGTGCCAGCTCCCTGGGTACCCTTTCGTCTTTCGTACCAACCAGCAGAGAACCTAGTCCACTAAAATATTTGGTCACTCAGACCATCTATTCTTTGACCAGATAGGAGAGTTTCTGCTTTGAATTTCCCACTACATTTTAGAAGTGAGGAACGTTCTATCTGTATTGTAGAGCATTTAAGGATTATCAGATAGTACATTCATGAGTAGTTATACCCTCATGTGATTGTGCCCCGTGTATAAAATAAAAACCAAGTTGACAAATATTTGAGTGTCGCAGTTTTCTTGCCTGTAGCTTGGGGATTTTACTCTCCGGGACTCCTGGGAGTATGAACTGAGATAAAGTATGTTAAAGTGCTAGGTTGAAGTGGTTGGTGTGTAAATAGGACAATGATTTATAACCCAAACGTGGGTTTGGCTTAGGTGCGCACAATTCTCTTTTCATATAGTTTGGCCAAGATAGGTCATTTAAAAACAACTTTACTAATAAATAACTACAGGAAAAACAAAGCCCCGAACAAGAAGTTGCAAAAGCACAGGATCAGAGAAATCTTTAGAGGGCCCACTCTTTACCATCATCTAACAAATATAGTCACAAATTAGCTCAGCTGGGTGTGCTTATTACCTTGTGAGTTTCTTCTCGCATCTTCCTCTGGGCTGGTTGGCTGGAGGCTGATGTCATTAGCTGATTACTGGTAGCCTCCTTGGCTCCCACATTACCACCTTGGGGAGGGAGCATTCATCAGATCAGGGGCTTCTGTGTTTCATGCAGCTTCCCATTCATGGCTGCTCAGTCACAGTTGCCTTTGTTTCTTCTAGAAACTTTGTCCTCCTTAGTGGGGTTTTTTCCCCTTTCTTGTTTGTTGGTTTGGTGTTTTTTTTTTTTTTTTTAACCAAATCCTTGTGATTCTGGGCCCTTATTTATACCTACTGAAGATGGAGTGGATACTAAGAAGTCAGAAAGAGAAAGACAAACACCATATGATATCACTTATGTGTGGAATCTAAAATGTGACGCAAATGAACTCGTCTACGGAACACAAACAGACGCAAAGAGAACAGGCTTGTGCTTGCCAAGGGAGAGGAGGGTGAGGGAGGATTGGATGGGGAGTTTGGGATTAGCAGGTGCAAACTGTTATATATAGAATGGATAAACGACAAGGTCCTACTGTATAGCGCAGGGAACGATATTCAATATCCTGTAATAAACCATAATGGAAAATATATAGAATGGATAAACAACGAGGTCCTACTGTATAGCGCAGGGAACTATATTCAATATCCTGTAATAAACCATAATGGAAAAGAAAAAAAATGATGGAGTGGATTAGCAAATATTAGCCAGTTCTCCCTACTGCGTTTAGATGATTCTGATGCAAAGTCAGATTTGGGGCTGGGTCACTAGGCAGCAAACTGGGGCAGACCTCAAGGCTTTTCTTCATTTGCAGGATAAGTATAGTAGTTGAGCCTAATTGGTTGAAAAGGTTGGTAACCTAAGTCTCCCGGCTTCTGCCAGCTCCCTGGGTACCCTTTCATCTTTCCTCCTCAACCAGTCTAGTCCTTGGGGACCCAAAAGCTTTCTGTAATGGAGGCTCTGTGCACAGGGATATCAAATACATCTCACACAAAATATTTCTTCTTTCCTGTGCCGTGCCTTTGTGAAACGTTGGAAACACTCCATCAGGCTCAGCTGTGGCACACAGTTGTTGGGAAGGAAAAGAAGGTGGTAGTAAGTGTTGTGTGTTTCACGTCCGTCTCCAGCCTAGTCTGCTTTCCCGGGGCCTGGTCTCTGCTCTTTTTCTTCATCCTGCGAAGTTTGTAGCTAGCTTTCCTCAGGCTCCAGCCTCCCATTTCTCCCCCAGATTCTCTTCGTTGCCCTCAACAAAGAGCGTGTATTCCCTCCAAACTGTGAGGACTAAGCAACCTGGGAGTCCCCGGCTTCTCTTTCTCCTCCTGGGTTGACCATCTTCTTAACCCCTCCTGGCCTCTGAGGCTGGCTGTGCTGAGTCTTCTCCCGGGCCGCTGTCACGGGGCCCTGATCGTAGGCTTAGGGGTCGGGGTGGGTTGAAAGCCCTTATTGGAGGGGTCTTCTGAGAGCCCAGTTAGCTCCTTCCTGGGGCTGCTGCTAGGTTGTTAACGTTCCGTTTGGGTTGCTCTATCCTTGTTTGTTGCTACCACCCTTCGGTTCCCCTTCTGTAGCTGTCCTGTAGCCACGAGCTAGTCATTCAAGCATTTGCCTGGAGAAAATGCACTTGGTTTTGCTCATAAATGGAAAAGGAATATACAGAGGAGGTACAATGTTACTGCTTTGGATCAGCAGCTAATTTCTTTTTTTAAAATTTATTCTATTGAAGGATAGTTGATTTACAATGTTGTGTTAATTTCTGCTGTACAGCAGAGTGATTCAGTTATACATATAAATACTGTTTTTCATATTCTTTTCCATTATGGTTTATTATAGGATACTGAATATAGTTTCCTGTGCTATACAGTAGGACCTTGTTTATCCATTCTCTGTATAATCGTTTGCAACTGCTAACCCCAAACTCCCAGTCAATCCCTACCCCCTTGGCAGCCACAAGTCTGTTTTCTATGTCTGTGAGTCTGTTTCTGTTTCCTAGGTAAGTTCATTTGTATCACTTTTTAAGATTCTACATATAAGTGATATCATGTGATATTTGTCTGACTTACTTCGCTTAGTGTGGCAATCTAGGTCCATCCATGTTGCTGCAAATGGCATTTCATTCTTTTTTTATGGCTGAGTAGTATTCCACTGTATATATGTACCACCTCTTCTTTATCCACTCATCTGTTGATGGACATTGGCTGTTGTAAATGGTGCTGCTATGAACATTGGGGTGCATGTATCTTTTCAGATTATAGTTTTCATCTTTTCTGGATATATGTCCAGGAGTGGGATTACTGGATCATAGCGCAACTCTATTTTTAGTTTTTTGAGGAACCTCCATACTGTTCTCCACAGTGACTGCACCAATTTACATTCCCACTGACAGTGTAGGCAGGTCCCCTTTTCTCCACACCCTCTCCACATCAGCTTATTTCTTCTCATCATCGTCGGCAAACGGGTATTGACCTGTTCCTTTGGGTAAGGTAGTTGGAGGTAGGCAAAAGCCTTTGGGTTCATCCACAATGAATTAAAAAGGATAACTAGTAGGACCAGGCAATTAATATTAGGTGCAAGCTGACGGGTATAGAAGAAAGAGAAGCCATAGGAGGCCAGGCCTGGACCCTTGTGGCCTGGACTGACTGGAGACAATTCTGTGAATAAGGTGAGACCTAAGTTGGGCCATGAAGAAAGTTTAGGATTTAGAAACAGCCAGTGAGTTTCAGTCTTTTTTTTTAGCCTCAGATGGGCAACATGAAAATTGAAGACATAAAATCTAAGCTCTATTGTTAAAGCAAGAGCGAAGAACCTCAGCCTGACTGTCACCACCTCCCAGAGGTACCCCCTGAGAGCTTCCCTGTAGAGCATGCTGGGAGTTTGAGGACCGCTAGGATGAGTGCAGAGTTGGGCCAAGGGCCTTGTAAGCTGAAGGAGGCTCTGCGCAAGCATCACAAGTTTAAGACGCTGGGTGGCAGTGGAAATGAGGGGGATTTTCTGGTGTAGGGAAGTTGGGGATGTTAGTGGTGAGGTGCATTCTGTCTCTGGGGCCGTAGCTGCTCAGCTTCAACTGCTGTTTATGGAAATATGGATTTCAGGTATAGTCTGAGTTTAGGAAGTCAGAAATACAGAGTTGTATGGGAAAGTCTTAAAAACACTAGCCAGGCCAAATAAAACACCTACTGGCCACATCCAGACTGCAGGTTGCTCTTTTGCCACCAATGACAGAGAGATGTGACCGTGTGACCTCTGAGTGAGAAGTCACCGGGTGTGGCTGGAGGGCTGTGGGTTTGTGCAGAGAGTGGGGAGTGAGGCTACAAGTGCCCTACGTGCCACACTGGGCTGGGCTTTGACGACCTTGCTGGGGAATCTGAAATCTGCTGACCCCCGAGGGTTCTTTGAGGAGGGTGGTGACCAGGGTGCTGTGTGTTCTGGGAAGATGATCCTGATGATGGTTGATGAATAGATTCAAGAGGTCACAGGTCGGGACTTCCCTGGTGGTCCAGTGGTTAAGACTCTGTGCTTCCACTGCAAGGGACACGGGTTCGATCCCTGGTCAGGGAACTAAGATCACGCATGCCATGGTGTGGCCAAAAAAAAGAGGTCACAGGTCAAGGCACCAAGATGGTTCGTTAAAGCTGTTTGGGCAGATGATTAAGTTTCAGGGGTTGGTTTGCAAAAGAAGGATAAAGTGGAACAACTGTTGAGTTTAGCTTTCAGCCTGTTGCCCAGGATTTGTCCAGCTGTACATTTGTATCACTGGGTACTTTCCAGCCCTTCATTTTTCTTCAAGCAGAACAGCACAACTTTTTTCTTATTACGGTGAAATGCACATAACGTAATATTTATCATCTGAACTATTTTTAAGTGTTGTGATTCAGTGGCATCAAGTACATTCATGTTTGTGCAACCGTCACCACCATCCATGTCTGGAACTTTTCATCATCACAAACTGGAACTGTACCCATTAAACAGTAACTCTCATTCCCCTAGCCCCCCGCACTAGCTGACCTCTGTTCATCTTTCTGTTTCATATTAAGTGGAATCCTGCAATACTTGTCTTTTTGTGTCTGGCCTGTTTATCTTAGAAACTAGCAATTTTTTAAATGTCTTTATTGGAGTATAATTGGTTTACAGTGGTATGTTAGTTTCTGCTGTATAACAAAATGAATCAGCTATACGTATACATATGTTCCCATATCCCCTCCCTCTTGCGTCTCCCTCCCTCCCTCCCTATCCCACCCCCCCATCCCACCCCCTAGGTGGTCACAAAGCACCGAGCTGATCTCCCTGTGCTATGCAGCTGCTTCCCACTAGTTATCTGCTTTACATTTGTTCGTGTATATATGTACATGCCACTCTCTCACTTCGTCCCAGCTTACACTTCCCCCTCCCTGTGTCCTCAAGTCCATTCTCTATGTCTGCGTCTTTATTCCTGTCCTGCCCCTAGGTGCTTCAGAACCATTTTTTTTAGATTTCATATATATGTGTTAGCCTACGGTATTTATTTTTCTCTTTCTGACTTACTTCACTCTGTATGACAGACTCTAGGTCTATCCACCTCACTACAAATAACTCAATTTCGTTTCTTTTTATGGCTGAGTAATATTCCATCGTGTATGTGCCACATCTTCTTTATCCATTCATCTGTTGATGGACACTTAGGTTGCTTCCATCTCCTGGCTATTGTAAATAGAGCCGCAAAGAACATTTTGGTACATGACTCTTTTTGAATTATGGTTTTCTCAGGGTATATGCCCAGTAGTGGGACTGCTGGGTCGTATGGTAGTTCTGTTTTTGAAACTAACACAATTTTGTAACTTACACTTTCCTGATTTGAAGGTAGAGTCTTTGAAAGAGAGAATGTGAAGTTAAAAAAATGTTTGAAAATCATTGACTGTTTCTCGAGATTCAGCCTCGCTTCTGGGATCCCTCGCTGGGGACATTCACTCCACGTCTTCCTGTTGCCTCTGTCTCTGGAGCATTAAGGGAGGGGGTCTTGATGAATAAATTAAGCTAAGAAGTAACAGACCAGGCCAATTCCTGAAGGCACTCATGCATGGTTTTGGTAGCACTGTGGAAAAAAGGGTCATTTTTTCGAGGCCACAGCTAGGTCTGGGAGGTTCAGACTGGTGCTGAGGCTGAGTCTGAGAGTGTCCTGGAATAAAGGTTCTCTCTTGATAACCGGCAGCCACAGAGGCTCCTCTGAGAGCCTGGTTTTCTTAGAGGACTCAGATTTCTGAGATTTGCACGCCTTGAGGTATCTGATTCCACCACTGCCTGCTTTCCGGTGGGAACAGAAGTGTAATTTGATTTTGAGTTTTTGGATTGAAATTGCTGGTTGGGGGCCCGTTTTTGTTTTAATGACGCATGGAAGTGGGACGTTTGCCCTTATACGCCATGTGCATATTTGAATGGATCTCAAATTAGGAAAAAAATGTTTCCTTCAGTTTAATGTAATTTTTTGAAAAGAGTAGTCAAGTGTTCTTTGAGAGTTCTAGAGGTGGGAAATAATCTCGCCGTGGCTTATTGGCACAGTTGTCAAAGACTTGTTTAGCTAATGCTAATAACTTAATGTGCAGGCACTGTCAGGGATGTTAGAAGTCATTTAAGTTCAACCTCGAAGCCTCTGCGTTTTACCTCCGAGGGCATTAGGAAATTTCAAGATGCTACATGTAAAACATTTAGCATCAGGGGCAATATAGTATAGATGTTGAGTAAAGACATCAGAATAGTGACTATTAATATTAAGTGGAGTGTGTCCGTGTCCGAAATAGAAGGATCTGGATGGCAGATGCCGTAAAACCAGGAACTGGGGATGGGATGGTTAGTGGAGGGGAGAAACCATTTAGAAGGGTCGGCCTGATATGTTTCATTAAGTATCTGGAGAACTGGCAAGCAGTAGAAGAGATGGATTTTTTTTTTTTTGTGGTATGCGGGCCTCTCACTGTTGTGGCCTCTCCTGTCGCGGAGCACAGGCTCCGGACGCGCAGGCTCAGCGGCCATGGCTCACGGGCCCAGCCGCTCCGCGGCATGTGGGATCTTCCCGGATCGGGGCACGAACCCGTGTCCCCTGCATCGGCAGGCGGACTCTCAACCACTGCGCCACCAGGGAAGTCCCGAAGAGCTGGATTTTTTACGTGTTGTATTAGGGCGAAGAACAAAACTTACTGTGGAGAGATTGTCGCTCCAAATTAATAAGGACTTTCTAATATGTAGATTGCCATGAAACCAGAACAGGCTGCATTGGGATATAGAGGAGATGCTGATATTCATCATGGTTAATGATAGAACTGCAATCCAATTCTTAATTACACCTAACATTCATCCCTATTTCACAGGTGAACTTCGAGAGCAGGGACTGTATTGTCCACTAGGCTCTTCTGGAGGCAGCCTGCCACCTGCTAGGTTCTCAGTGATTTTCAAGGCATGAAATTAAAATATTTTCAAATGCCCGATTTGTGTTTATCCCGCAGTCCAGTTTGCACTGAGTAATATATGCATCCAACTTTCTTTAAAATGTTTATTTTTTTTGGTCTTGCTGTATCTAAAATGTCCTTGCCCCATTTTTTTGGTTCTTTTTTTCTTTAATCTCGTGGATGGTTGCGAAATGCTTACGTTCAGTGTCAGCATATTAGTTGTAACCTTTTATTACTATTGATATCTATAAGCACGTTAAGTAAATCTTCATTTTGCTGACCTCTTTGAGGATGCGTGGCATCAGCAGATTCCCTTTGAGTGGACAGGTGAGAGATTAGCGGAATCAAGTCCATTTTTTCCCCCCTTTTTGCTTTGTTTTCTCCAGAGCAGCAAGATTCATTGTCTAGCAAGAGGGAAACTGTGTTAAATGGCAGAATTTGTCTTCCAGTTAATGGTTTAAAGAGTGGATGTAAATTATACAGCTTGTTTGCACAGAGTCTGATAGGTACCACGCTAGGGGAGTTCTGTTGTAAAAGCTGTTAAGCAAGACAATCATTTTGACTCAGCCAGATTCATAGCATAGTAATTAATAGCACAGGAGCTTTGCCATATAAAAATTGGCTTATAGATAATTTGAGATGGCAGTTGTCTCTTCTGAGATCAGTAAGGCTGCTTTGCCAGACTGATTCCCATGTTTAGCGAAGGAAAAGCCTTCTGGGTCCTCCCATGAGGAATTCCTGGGGTCATTTGTTAACCATTGCTGACCAGTCAAGGGAGGTCACTGGGAGCGGTGGATCCATGTGGCCCCAGAGCGACCATCTCAGGGTACCCTGCAGGGTATGGAGAAGGTGTTGTAGGAGGCCTTCGAGAGTTGGACCATGTGGAGTTCTTTAAACTGGAGTTGCAAATTACCTCCAAAAAAGGGCAGATGGATATTGGTGGTGGGGACATGATGACTCTTGTTCCTTGAAAATACTTTTTCTCCTTTTGTCACGTGTTCTGACTGTTTTCCCCGCTCTCTGCTTTGTAGGAAACTGGGTCTCTTGAAGAATCTACAGATGAGTCTGAGGTAAGGTGGGGATTCCGGAACCTGGGAATTTCTAGGTAAGCCAGCATCTTGAGCTGGTCATGCCTTGCTAAATGCAACATTCCCCGGAACTTGGCGTGGTAAAGTAGGGCCATAGGTGATTAAACCTTGGGAAGGACATGCTGGTCATCTTTAAAACTATTAAATGGATTGGCTTGAAAAATAAACAGGAAAAGGAACACAAAATCTTTTCCTCAATTTGAACAGTATTTTAACCTGAAGCATGTTGACAGTGGTGAAATTGATGCAAAGTTTTACAAACCAATCTTGACACTTAAAAACCTGCTTTTGAAAATAGCCACCGTTGGGTCTGCAATACTTATTCTTTCTTTTTTCTTTTAATGAATATGGCGTGCTCATTGGTATAGTTTCTGAATCATTGAAATAGTCATTTACTTCATAAAATAAAAAGGGAAGTAACTACCTTAAAAGCTGTTGGGGAGCTAAGTTGTATTAACGATTGAATTTAAGGAGAAAAAAGTAATATAGAAAGGAGGGCTTTAAAAAAATTTCTCAAGGCTATGCATAAAAAAGAAGTTTAAGCATAACACTGATTAATTAGTTTATTAGTGTTATAGATGGACTAATAACAATAATTGCTTTTTTCCTTTTAGTATTTCCTTTGGCTCAGAGGAATATAAAAGTATTTATGGTAACCTTTTGGAAATCCTCACCAATGTGATATTTAATATAATCTATTGCATTTGGATTGATGTTATAGTTATTATCTTTTTTGCTTTTGGAGGGGAAAGGGGGACTTACACATATTCTTCTGGAGGATATCTTACATATCACGCCATCATGCATTTGTAGTTTGGCTCTAGAGTTGTGGTTCTTAACATTTTCACTACTAAGGACCTCTGATACTCTCTTCAAAGCCCCTGGTAAGGTGTTACTGAATTTGCTTATAGATAGGATATAATAGTTGTTCATTTCTAATGAAGCATTGAAAGCATTTCAGAGCAACACCATTTTTATTTTTGGAAAGTTCTACTTAACTGAGAAGCCCGTGTTCTCAGAATCACTGGTTCAGAATCCTGCAGTGTCAGAGCCCTGACCAGGAATTTCATTTCAGAGATAAGGAACATGTTGGCAGCCACCAACATCTAAATCTTTCCCCACATCCTTCAGATACTAAACGGATCCAGAAGGAAAGCAAACCAAAGCACGCATAACCCCTGTCTCCAGCATAGTTAGGAAACAGGGAGTACTCTAAACTTCCAAATAAGTGGGGAAATAAATATCTGAATCCAGCCAAGAGCCAGCTCTGGATTGATTGGAGCTGAGGGTCAGATGGATGGGAATGAGGGGAGAGTAGCTGAGCCCCAGCGGTGGCAGAAAACAGAGGGAAATCAGAAATCATGCCCCATCCTGAGTGGGGAGGTTGTCAGAACAGGTCTGAGACGGGTGGATCTGAGCACTGACTGGTGCTGGACACTTTTTTTTTTTTTTTTTTACTTTTATTTGCATTTATTTTTTTTTGTGGCATTTATTCCCAGGCTGTAGGTTTTTGTTTCTTCAGTTTTTTTCTGGGATATCTTTTTCTTCTGTGCAACCTCCTCTTCTGGTTTAGGAACAATCTGTTCTTTTTCAGTAAGGATCATCTCAGTGTGGCAGGGAGAGCTCGTGTATGGGTTGATCCGACCTTGAGCTCTGGAAGTCCTGTGCCACATTGCAGGGAATTTGTTCACCTGGCTGTGCTCAATGACCAGAGAATCTACATCTCAGCCGTTAAGTTCAGCGTTACTCTCTGCAGTTTTGAGCATGTGCTGTAAGAATTCAGCCCTCTTTTTGGGCCACTGACCCTGCATCCAGCCCCACTGTTTGGCCTGGGCACACCTACCAGCTCCACCATTGTAAGGACAGATTGGCACACATTGCTTCTGTAAGGTAACATCCTTCAGATACTTGGTGGCTTTTGGATATGCAGACCCTTAATGGTCTGGGCAGTTTCACAAGTGTTCTTAAAGTGAACACAAAGATTTGAACCTCTTGCATGATTTTGTGGGGTTTTTCTGGGTCAGGTGGATAGCGAACCATTTTTAGAGGTCACCTCAGGCCGCTTACTGGAAAAGCAGAAAATTTAAAGAAAGGGGTTTGAAAATGCATGAAACACTGGCCATACAGCATTGGGGTGGGACTGCTTCTCGAGAGAAGGGGGAGGCATCCCCTGGAGGCCTGGTGGTGAAGGGAAAAGGAAAAAGCAGGGAAATTCAGGGTGCCCAGAAACAAACAATATCATAGAGTCAGGAGATTTACCTATTTTCTCTCCCCATCACCAAAAAAAAGATGCCACTTATTAAAGAAAACGGCCTTCATTTACCAGTGTAACTAAGAAACCTAGTAAAACACCCAAATACCTCACCTCTTCATGGGAGCACCTGTTGGTGCTGTCCAGGAAAATCTAAGACATTTTAAAATGATCTGAAACAGCAGGTAGCATCTGTATAAAACTACTATAGGAAAAAAACAAAGTGAGAATCAAAAATTTTCCAAGAGAACACCGACATAACACTCCATCATGAGTTGAATATGTTTAAACAAGCCTTTGCAGATGTGAAAGACTATCTTAAACCAGGAATTTAAAATCTCAGAACAGAAATGAATCAAAAAACTAGGAAGTGAAGGAATAAGAGTTGACCACACCCAAGAAAGAAATGGATGGAAAAGATACATGAACGTTGAGGAAACTGAGACCCAAAAAGGAACCTGAGCATCTAAGGTTGTAGCTGTTTCATGGGAGAAATGGGTTCAGATTCTAGTCCCCAGACTCTGGGCTCTTTTGGTCATTTTGCCTTCCAGCCCTGGTGCCTTCTCCGGATGGTACCTCAGATTCACATCTCAGCTGTGCTTCATACTTGCTGCTTGACCTTGGGCATAGCACTCAACCCTTGTATTCTTCAGTTTCCTCATATGAAAAATGGGAATTACTGCTAACCTTGTATGGTTGCTGTGAGGATTAGAGAAGAGTGATGTTTGCAAAGCATCTTATTTGGCATTTAGCACATGGGAAGCATTCTGTGAATATTAGTGATCCTCAGTTTATATTTTAGCTATGGTGCCAGTGGCTGATTTTACAGCCTGGTGCTTTAACCTGAGGGCTTGGAGAGACTCCCCGCTGGCTCTGAAGTGGTTACCCTCCCAGAGATTACTGATTCTAGGGAGTTTACGGACCACCAGAATAGTCAGGCTGGTGGTAGAGCCAAGGTTAGGCTTTGTAGGTAGAGTGAGTTGGCTTGCAGTCCAGTCTTTGGAGAAGTTTTTCTTGGATTTCTCACTCAGTTTGAACCACTTTCCACTTCTAGGATTGGTATAGGTATTGAGACACCACTTGGTGGCCAGAGAATCTTTATTCTTCCTTTTCTTCCTCTATCTCTTCTTCCTCTTAGGTTTTGTAACTGTTAATTAAGCTTTCTCAGGGCAGGCATTTCCTTTATGTACATATACCTCTTGTTTATTCAAATGCTCAGGTGATTTCCATTTTTTTTTTTTTTTTTTCTTTTTGCGGTATGCGGGCCTCTCACTGCTGTGGCCTCTCCCGTTGCGGAGCACAGGCTCCGGACGTGCAGGCCCAGCGGCCATGGCTCACGGGCCCAGCCGCTCCGCGGCATATGGGATCCTCCCAGACCGGGGCACGAACCCGTATCCCCTGCATCGGCAGGCGGACTCTCAACCACTGCGCCACCAGGGAGGCCCCGTGATTTCCATTTTTGTGAGCAACAATACTCAAGTGTTTTCAACCATGTAATATAAGAATTTATTTTTCTATCACTTTATGAAATGCTGCATTTCATATAAATTGGGCTTTCACGTTACAGGAAAACCATAGTGTTAGGTTATTCTGAAGTTCTTTTTTTAACTTTTAGTTAATTTTTAATTTAAAAAATTTTAGTTGTGGTAAAATGTACATAACATAAAATGTACCATCTTAACCATTTTGAAGTATACAGTTCAGTATCATTAAGGATATTCACATTGTTGGGCAACCTGTTTCCGGAATTTTTCTCCACCAACACTTATTTTCCTTTTTGTTTTTCGATAGTAGCTATCCTGACGTTGTGAGGTGATATCTTACTGAGGTTTGATTTGCATTTTCCTAATAATTAGTGATGTTAAGCGTCTTTTCGTATGCTCATTGGCCATTTGTGTATCTACAGAGATATATCTATTCCAGTCCTTTGCCCATTTTCTAATCGAGTTGTTTGCTTTTCTGTTGAGTTGAGGAGTTCTTTATATATTCTGGATATTAACCCTTTATCAGGTGTAGATATGGATATCAGGTAGATATCTGGATATTAACCCCTTATCAGATAGATACAGATACAACTCAACAACCTGTGGATAGGATGGATAGATGGATAGCTAGCTAGCTAGATAGGTAAAGGTCTGTAGAGTTATAAGTGATTTACCTTTATCTTTATCTATGTATTATATATAAAGGAAAAAAGAATATATAAAGAATATATATTTATCTGTGTGTATCCCTTTTTAGTTATATGAATACAAATATTTTCTCCCATTCCATAGGGTACTTTTTCACTCTGTTGAGTGTATCTTTTGATATGTAGAAGTTTTCACTTTTGATATAGTCCAGTTAACCTATTTTCACTTTTGTTTCCTGTGCTCTTAGTGTCATATCCAAGAAATCATTGCCAAATCCAATGTTACGAAGCTTCCTCCTGTGTTTTCTTCAAAGTTCTTATTTTACTGTGTTTGAGAAGAGAACACAGAATGCTCAAAATTATCCATATGTTTTCCACTAATCTTGAAAACTGCAGCCAAAGGAAATGAATTTGAGGTGTGGAGTATAATTAAAATAACGAAAGTGGTGTTTATGTTAGGATGTCAATGTTAACTTGTTCTTTATACTTAAAGTAGAAATTTAAAACCAGATTACGCCCAAGATAGTAAGTAATGTTATTTAATAAGCTGCATAGTTAGGGGTCTTGTATTCATGTTAATACTTAATTATGGCAAATTTGGAGGCTAACTAAACTGGCCCTCATGTCTAGGATATTTTGTTTTTAATATGCAGTCTACTGTTTATTCCATCTTGAAATGGTGAGCCAGACTATTTCTTAGATGGTGTCTTGTAAAGCTTAACAAAGAAATATGTTGTCTTCGAAAGGATTTCATTCCCGTTTTGAAGCTCTAAGATGTTTTCAGTTTTCAGGGATGAAGGCTGCTATCATGTAGGTGGTAGCACAGTGCTCTGGGAATTCAGAGGAGTGGATGTTTGGTCAGGAATGGCTTCATTAGGAGTCTTCAGGAGCTATTATGGAGGATGAGTCTGGGCAGAGAGGCTGGGCAAGTCTCTGGGAAGGAGGGAATGTATGTGCCGAGGCCAAGTCATGAAAGCGCATGCACGTTCAGCCAGCTGATGAGCTGATGAGCTCTGTGTGGCTGGCATGCAGGAGGAAGTTGGGAAGATGAGGTTAGACAAGGAAACCAGGGTGAGGATGTGAAGCTCGTAATGTGTCAAACCTGGCAGTTTGGACTTGACCCTGTGGACACGGGGGTGGGCGGCAGAGGGGAGGCAGCCAAAGCCTTGATTGTCAGGGGTGGGGATAGGGGCTGGTGACAGATGAACTGGCCGGAGAGACCCATGGCAGGAAGTTTCCAGTGGAAGCCCCCATTAGAGATGGGGTATAGGGGCCTGGGCTAAGCAGTAGCAGAAGGCAGAGAGGAAATACTTCTCAAGTTCAGTGAACAGGAAGTATAGGCTGGTATGTGAGAGATGAGCTAGATGGGGCGGGGGCGTGTGGTCCAAGATTTCCAAAGTATCTAGTGCTGCTGTATGGTGGGAAGCAGAGTAAACCCCATGATTAGGCAGTTAAAGGCAAAAGACATTCTAAGCCTAAAATCTGATACCTCTGTATTCAATTTTTTTTCCTCAAAGGTGGTACTTTTTACTTCATTGGTGACTCCTTTTATTAATGGCTTTGTTCTGGCTGAAACAAGCAATAAACTTTTACACACACACACGCAAGTGAGCAAGCTAATATCTGGGATTTTATTTTTAAAATCCTACAAGTTACTGCTTATAGAGGAAGGTTCTGAGCTCTCTTTGGAGCAAAGATGGTATTGTGGAATGAGCACAGTATCGGGCATCTATTTGGATAATGAGGCTCATTACAAAAACAAGCACGTTCAATGTAGGAAACAGTGCTTACATGTATTAATCGGCCCTATGACTTGGCCATGATTCTGTTTTACAGATGAAGAAACAGACTTAAGAGTGTTTAGTTAACTTGCCCAGGGTCACCTGGCTTGTAAACCGATTAGAACCCAGCAGTCTGACTGCAAGTTCTGGTCTTCTCACCTCAGTGACGCTACCTTCAACTTCATCTTGGCCTCTGTAATTTTATGCCAGACTCTTCCTCTATGCACTTTTATAGAAGTAGACAGGCCTTAAAAAAAAAACCTTCCTTAGAACTTCTTCCTATGTATAAAATGATATTTTGGGTGATGTTACAGAGTTTGGCTTATTCAACTAGTAGGATAAGACATCAGTTTTGGAATCTTTGAACTGGCTTTCTGTTCTGGAGAAGAGAGGATTGTCTAGCTAATGTATGTATGACATTAATAATCTAATAAAATTCCTGTTTTGTCATAAAATAAATGATGTTATTTATTTACAAAATAATTAAAACATATTTAAATAATTATAAACATACATATAACATACTTATTTATAAAATAATGTTATAAGTTATATCCCCTTTGAAAAGTACATTCATCTCTGTGTGCACAAATTTAGCTGCAAGAATGTGCATTACAACTTTGTTTATATTATAAAAATTTGAGAACAGGCTAAATATCTAGAAATAAGGAATTGCATTATCTTTTTAATTTAAAAAAGCTTTTTTACAAAAATGCAGTTTAGAGGTGGGGGTGATTGGCAAGCTCTTTTTGTAAATGTTTAGATAGTAAGTACTTAAAGCTTTGCAATCAAAGAGGCAATACTGAGGATATTATGAAGGTATGTAAGCATATAAACATGTAAAAACCCTTCTTTGTTTGTGGGTTGTACAAAAACAGGCATCTGGCTGGATTTGGCTGTGGGCTGTAGTTTGCTGATTCCTGATTTAGAGTATAATCCAGTTTCTCTTCACCCTCCAAAGTCCACATATGATCATAGAAAGAAAAACTACGAGGCCATATTATCACTGGGTCATGTGACTCTTATTTATCATAATCTGCCTTCATTTTTCTAAATTTTTCATAACATATGCATTACTTATATACTTAGCAAAACAATACAATTATTACTTTTAAACAAAACTTGTTAATGTCTGTACATATTACAGAACTTTTGGGTTGCAAAGCTGTGGAACCCAAAATAAAACTGCATGTCCTTCCTTCCCTACCTCAAACTCAAACAGGGAGTTAGGGAAAAAGTTTGGTTTATTTCTTGCCCTCTTTATTTTATCCAAGATTTTATATAAAACCAAAATTGTTTTTACTCTAATAAGCAATTTTTTCTTGAGTTTTTTAAAAGTTTAAAAATTTGAGACAATCGTAGATTCACAATCCATTGTAAGAAATAATACAGAGAGTTTCTTTATACCTGTCACCTAGTTCCCAAAGGGTAACATCTTGGGTAACTCTAGTACATCACAACCAGGACATGATATGATATGTGATGGTTACTGATGCAATCTACAGACCAGACCTTATTCAGATTCCATCAGTTTTATATGCATTCATTTGTGTGTGTGTGTGTGTGTGTGTGTGTTTGATTCTGTACACTTTTATCACATGTGAAGATTCCTGTGACCACCAGTGCTGTCAAGATACAGAACAGTTTCATCACAAGATGAAAAATAAGTTCCCTTTTAAGTCACAGCCACTCCCTCCCCCTCCTCCACCACCTGGCAACCACTATTCTGTTCTCCATCTCTATACATTTATCATTTCAAATGTATTATATGGATGGAACTGTACCGTGTATTTACCTTTTGAGATTGGCTTTTTCCTACTCTGCTACTCTTTTCATTGGCGTGGTTAGACCATTCACATGTAAGGGAATTATTGACATATCAGGGTTTCAGTCTGCTGGGTTTTTTTCTGTTTGTTTTCCCTGTTTTTCAGTTCTCTTGTTTCTCTTTTCTTCCCTTTCTGTGAGTTGCTTGAACATTTTTCTGAGATTCCATATTGATTGATTTATAGTGGTTTTGAGTACATTACTTTGTATGTTTTTTTGTTTGTTTGTTTGTTTGTTTTTTGCGGTACTCGGGCCTCCCACTGTTGTGGCCTCTCCCGTTGCGGAGCACAGGCTCCAGACGCACAGGCTCCAGATGCACAGGCTCCAGACGCGCAGGCTTAGAGCCCAGCCGCTCCACGGCATGTGGGATGTTCCCCGACCGGGGCATGAACCCATGTCCCCTGCATCAGCAGGCGGACTCTCAACCACTGCACCACCAGGGAAGCCCTGTATGGTTTTCTTAATGGTTGCTCTAGGTGTTAAAATATGCATACAAAACTGGTCACAGTCTACTGGTATCCAGGACATTTTACTACTTCTAGTCACATATAGAAACCTTACTTTTATGTCCCTTTACCATTCCCATTTTTAAAATACAGTTGTCTTAAATATTTACTTTGTTCATTGAGCACCACATCAGTTGGTATTAAACTTTTTAATTCAACTATCAAATATGATTTAAGAAACTCATGAAAAGAGGGATAATCTGCTATGTTTACCCCATTATCACCCATTTTTTATGTTCTTTTTAAAGTTCTAAGCCTTCTTCAGTTTTCTTCTATCTTCTTTACCTTCCTATTTAGAAAAATTCCTTTAGCCTATCCTTTAGGGGTAGATTTGCAAGCCACAAATCCTCTTAGTTTTTCTTCATCTGAGAATGTCTTTATTTCCCTTTCATTCTTAAGGGATATTTTTACCAGATATAGCATTCGTGGTTGACAGTTCTTTTCTTTTAGAACTTGAGAAATTATGTGCCACTTCCTTCTGGCCTCTGTCATTTCAAATGAGAAATCTGTTGTCATTTGAATTGGTACTCTCCCATAAGTAATGTGTCATGTTTCCCTGGCTGCTTGCAAGATTTTTTTTTTTACTTTAGTTTTTAGAATTTTAATTAGGATGTCTCTTGGAGTGGTTTTCTTGGCTTCTTTGGAATTCGTTTAGCTAATTGAATCTGTAGGTTTATGTCCTTCACCAAATTTGGACAATTTTCAGCCATCATTTCTTCGAATATTCTCAGTTCCTCTATCTTCTCCTTCTGGGACTTTGATAATGTGAATATTAGCCCTTTTGTTATTGTTCCACAGGTCCCTGAGATGGTTCATTTTCTTCAGTCTATTTTCTCTTTGTTGTTCAGATTGGGTAAATTCCATTGATAGATCCCTAAGTTCATTGGTTTTGTCCTTGTCATCTCTACTGTTGAGCCCAACCAGTGAGTTATTTCTTTTGGGTATTGTATTTTCCAATTTTCAAGTTTCCATTTTTTAAATGACTCATTTCTTTGCTGAAATATTCTATTCCATTTGTTTCAGGAGAATTTATAATTGCTTGTTGAAGCACTTTTATGATGGCTGCTTTAAAATCCTTGCCGGATAATTCCAACATCTGATTCATTTTGTTCTTATAATATACATTTTAATGGAAGACAATATTTAGATCATGAAGAATTATCAGTTACTTCCATTTTATCAGGTTCACTTATTTCCATGTGTTGTGCTCATTGCTTTACATGGATTATTTCATTTAATATGGACCACAGTCCTTTTAAGTACTGTATTAGGCAGGATGCTGAAGTAATAAACAGTTCCAAAATTGTAGTGGTTTGACATAGTAGAGATTTATTTCTGAGTGGAATCAGTGACACAGGGAGAGGAAATTGAGGCAAAAGCAATATAGAAATGTCATCATCTTCCATAAGACCTTTCCTATTTGTGGACCAGGTACAATGTGCTGTGGGAAACTTTCATAGAGCTGGAAATTGAAGCAGTTCTGCTTCATAGAGATATGTATTTCTTTTAAAATGCTGTTTTGAATAGGTTCTCAGTGTACTGTTTATTTAGAAGTATATGCCACCTTTGTAGAGGAGTTTAGTGGGTTGTACAAAGAACTTTGCAGTAGAAGCATCAAATTGTTAGCCTAACCTTTCAAGATTAAACTTGCACAGCAAAGAGGAGAGTAACAAGGGGAAAGCCATCAGGCTAAAGAGGGTTGGCAAGGAAAGAGAAGAGCCCCGAACGGAAACTGGTATGTAGTGAGGTCTGCTTTCTACCAGGTAAGGGTTCCAGTGACCTTTAGTTATTCATGAAGGCAACTGAATAGATAAACGAAGGCTTATTCTGCCTATGGTGTGTTCCTTTGAATTGCACGTGAATTACATGACCTGTGCCTGGGCCATGGCATGTAATAACAGAGGGTTAGTTACTGTCACTTCTGTCTTTATAATTTTTGTTACCATTATTTATAAACATGCCTCCTAAGTGATGTCCATTCAGATCTGGCTTAGTTCTTGCAAATATCACAATTAGGAGGTCTTGAATATGTTAGATATATTAATTTTACTAAACCAAGAAGACTGACAAATAGCTGAACCTATTTAAAACAAACCTATACACAGTTTATGTTGAATGAGGAATTAATTTTAAAATGTACCTTCTCAGTGCATCTGCCACAAGGAGAATTCTTTTTCAGTTTTGTTAAAATGAAAACCAGTCATGGTGAGAAATCAGGAGATAGGTTTTTTAAATGAGAAAATGCATCATGGAAAAATAATTTATTTTACCTGGTAGGTAGAACATTGTGAATCATTTATTGAAACTTAAATTGGTTCTTTATATCTATTAATTTTAATAAACAAATTTATAGCAACTGGTAACTAAAATGGTAATGTACCTTGTTATGAAATTGATTGGTGAGAGAAAGGGAGCATGGGGTAATAATATTGTAACCTTCCAAATAGCCCTTGGATTAAAATTTTGCTTTTTCATTTAATGAGCTATTAATATTAACAGGTTCTGCTGATTATTGCATCATTCAGGCAAGGATAAACATTCTCTGTGAAGCATATATTATAAAAGTGATATATTTGGAAACTTAGTAGAAACTTTCCAGAGGCAGGATTTGTGAAACTGTATTTCTGCTGCTGGTTCGAGATTGAGAAGATGAACATGACTGTTTCTGGTATGACATATATTTGAACAGAATTTACAATTTCACTAGGAGAAATTTATGATTTACATAGGAGAAAAATTATTTTAGACAGCCCCAGGTGGACTGATTATTTTATTTATACAACAAATATTTATTGGATAGTAGTATGTTTTGGGTGTGAGGATACACCAGCATTTGATAAAGGAGGCAGACAGTAAACAAAAACATATATCAGGCGGAAATACATGTTACGGATAAAAGTAAAGTAACATTGGGTAAGAGGACTGTGGAGTGGGCTGAGGGATGCTCTTTTATCCTGGACAGTAGGGGAGGGCTCTCTAATAAGATGACATATAAGTAAATATCCAGGGGAAAGATCTCATAGGTGAAAGGAAGAGCAAATACAGTACCTTCAGTTGGGGTCCTGCTAGAGTAGAGGTCTTTGAGGATACGAGCAGGGCTGCAACAGAATAATAGGAAATCATGTCTGAGAAGTAATGAGTGGTCAAGAACTAGAGCCTGTAAGTCAGCTTATGGACTTTAGTTTTTACCGTGCGTAAGCTGGGAAGCCATTGGAGGATCATTGTTTGGTAAGATCCCTTTGGATGACGTTTGAGAAAAAGTCAGGGAGGTGGTGGCAAGTAGGAAGCAGTGATACCAGTTAGGAGGCTTTGGCAACACTCTGGCTAGAGGTGATGAAGATTTGGGGCATTTTTTGAAGTAGAGCCAATGGATTTCTTGACTAGGAGGCAGACGTGTAAGTGAAAGAGAGGAATCAAGCATGAGCAGCTAGGATGATGGAGTATTTTAAATGAGATAGGGGAAGACTCTAGCTAGCACTGGTTTTGGTGCTCAGGGTGAGTTGCTGGTGATGGTGGTAGTTGGGCGGGGTGGGTAAATCAGAAATTCCATTTGGGGTATCTTAAGTTGGAGATGTCGATTAGCCATCCAAGTGGAAATGGCAAGTCGGTCGTTGGATAAAAAAGACTAGTGCAGGTCTGGACTGAAGATAAGAATTTGTGAATCAGGGCTTCCCTGGTGGCGCAGTGGTTGAGAGTCCGCCTGCCGATACAGGCGACACGGGTTCGTGCCCCAGTCTGGGAAGATCCCACATGCCGCGGAGCGGCTGGGCCCGTGGGTCGTGGCCGCTGGGCCTGCGCATCCGGAGCCTGTGCTCTGCAACGGGAGAGGCCACAACAGTGAGAGGCCCGCGTACCGCAAAAAAAAAAAAAAAAGAATTTGTGAATCAGCATTTGGATGGTGTTTAAAGCCATGAAACTGGATGAGATCATTTAGGGCGTGAAGACAGATACATAAGAAGCCTGATGTCTGCACCAAGGCGTACTCTAACGTTTTAGAGGTCTGGTAGATGAAGAGAAATCTTCAAAGGGGAGTGAGAAGGAGTAACCAGTGAAGTAGGAAGAGAACCACTAGAAAGCAGTGACTCAGAGGCCAAGGGAGGAATGCATCTCAGGAGGAAGAGCGTGGTCAGTTATACCAAATACTGCTGGGAGGAGGAATAAGATGAGGTCTAGGGCTTCCCCCTTGGATCTGTAATGAGGCCATTGGTGTGCTCCTTACAGGAGCAGTCGTGGTGGCTCGTAGTGGTGGAGTTGGTGGTGGGACCTGACTGGAATGGGCTCAGGGGAGATGGGGTTGGCAGAATGTCTCAGATGCTTTCAGACATTCTTGTACTGTGTAGTACAAGATGTTGATATCTAGAATGCTCATAAGGGACGCAGTTGTTCAGTGACTGCTAAAGGAGATGATAGTTATTTAGCACTTTGTCGTTAAAACATATTCAGTAAGCATGCTGCTGCTACCGCTGTTTTGATATTTTTGTCCAGTTCTATGCCAGGTACTTTGAAGAAGTCAGGGACCCTGTCACCAGGTTCTCACTAGCAGAGCTACTTGTGAGTGAACAAATGAATTACTCTTCACAGCAATTATAGGAAGCTGGCATTGTATGTTTACTTTGAAGATGGTGAAACCAAAGGGACCTTTGAGAGGTCCCTTTGTCAAAAACATGCACCAGTGACCACCCCTGGCCTCCTGACTCAAGCTGAGAACAGTTTTATCCCACCCCGTGTCCTCAAAAGGATCATGATTTAATTTAGGGGCAAGCAATGAGAACTCTTTTAGTTTGGGGTTCAGCTTGGGGAATCCAGCTCCATAGCCGCCATCATTTTTATCCTCTCTGATTGATATATTATTCTTAATAACAGGCAGATAGGTAGAATAATGGTCCCCCATGGATGTCTTCATCCCGATCCCTGGAAGCTGTGAATATGTTATGTGACATGGAAAAGGAAATTAAGGTTGCAGATGGAATTAAGGTTGCTAATCAGCTGACTTTAAGATAGGGAGGTTATCTTGGATTATCCAGGTGGGACCCATGTAGTCATAAGTCACAGTGTAGTTTTTACAGGTGGAAGGCGGAGGTTGAGAAGGTCAGAGTAATGTGATGTGAGAAAGGACTCGACTTGCTCTTGCTGGCTTTGTAGGTGGCGGAGGGAGGAGGGGACCCACAGCCAAGGAATGCACGTGGCCTCTAGAAGCTGGAAAGGACAAGGAACCAGATTCTCCCCTAGAGCCTCCAGAAGAAGACAGCCTGCTACCATCTTGATTTCAGCCCAGTGAGATCTGTACTGGGTTGTAAAATAACAAATTTGTGTTGTTTCAAGCCAGTGAGTTTATGGTGATTTGTTACAGCAGCGATAGCAAATTAATACAGTAAATAATGTGATTGTATAATCTTGGTCCCTTAGCACTTTTCATTGGTCTTTATTCTTAGGGTTTTAGGAGTAAAATACATCCAGCAAAGGAGAACATACAGAAGATAGTTGTAACAAAATTGCTAATACTGGGAGCTATATTTATAAAAACTTAGGTGTGTCTTTTCTGATAATTGCTCAAGAATGTTGTTTAAATGGTAATTCTACTTAACAGTTAGGGCCCGATACTACCCTGTCAAGGCTTTAAGGCAGCTTTTTCTCTGCAGACTCCAGAAATGCTATAACAAATCTAAATAACACATAGATTTATTTTCATCCATGAGCTATTTCAGTTTGAGTACAACCATTTTTTTTTTTTTTTTTTTTTTTTTTGTGGCTGCGTTGAGTCTTCGTTGCTGAGCACGGGCTTTCTCTAGTTGTGGCGAGCGGGGAGATTCTCTTCATTGCAGTGCACAGGCTTCTCACTGTGGAGGGTGCTCTTGTTGCGGAGCATGGGCTCTAGGCACCGTTTTTAAATATAGTGATTCACAGGCATCCATGTAATCATAATTCTTTAGAATATGACTCTCTTCTCCAAAGACCTCAGTGGATTAAATAAATCTCTCAAAATAGTATCAAAGAGATGGGAGTGGGGAAACCTCCGATAAAGCTTAAGATTTTAGTCTGTTTTCATCATTTCTATCAGTGGTTGGGCATTTTTGAGATACTTGGCCTGTGATGGGCTACTTGTGGTCAAGCATCCAGGAGAGACTATTGGCTTAATAAGAATGGGACTGTAACGTTTTCTTTAACTTTCTATAACAAGATTCACATTTAGATATGTTTGAAAACATTTTTGAAACGATGTGACAAACTCAAAAGTAATATATCTTCATTTTTTGAAAGTAGTATAAAACAAAGATGGAATTAGATTAGAAATAATTTTGTTTGCTCAATTTTATGTCTGGAAATAAACTCCAAAGGGAGGATACGAATTATACCGTTTAAACTTGGGGGCTATAATACAAATAATGGTAATATTTTTAGTAATTGACATTCACTGGATACTTAGCTGATGCTGTGCTTTGTGCTTTACATACATTTATTACATTTAATTCTCACAACAATCCTATAAGATACATATTATCATCCTCCTTTCACAAAAGATGAGGTACCTGAGGTTTTAAGTAACTTGTCCAGTGTATGAGGACTGTGTATGGTACAACTGGCATAAGAAAACTTTATTTTAGCTTATTTTGTGACTGCCCACTTGATTTTGAATTCCAGTAGATTTTTGAATAACTTTCTATCCTTTCTTCCCCTGTCCTTTGTTAACAAATGACATTAGTGAACTTTACCAAGATTTTTTTTTTAATTAAAAAACACTTTTATTTTATTTTTTTGGCTGCGTTGGGTCTTCGTTGCCGCACATGGGCTTTCTCTAGTTGCAGCGAGCAGGGGCTCCTCTTCGTTGCAGTGCACGGGCTTCTCATTGCAGTGGCTTCTCTTGTTGCGGAGCACGTGCTCTAGGCGCGCGGGCTTTAGTAGTCGTGGCACACGGGGTCAGTAGTTGTGGCGCACGAGCTTAGTTGCTCCGCGACATGTGGGATTTTCTCGGACCAGGGCTCGAGCCCGTGTCCCCTGCATTGGCAGGCGGATTCTTAACCACTGTGCCACCAGGGAAGCCCTTTACCAAGATTTTTTGATCATTCTTATTTCTCGTATCTCTTACAGCATCTCCTAGATTTTTGCTTTCTATTTGGATATGTCCTCGAAAAATATGTTTCAGTGTGGGAGTTTCTGAGAGTCTTCTGAGCCTTTGTAAAGTGCCCTTGAGGTAAATCTACAGGGAAGCAGCCCTGGGAGGAGGTAATCTCCACTTGGTGGCGGAAGGCTAGAAGACAGAGGAGTGAATGCAGGTCAGTCCTCACCCTTGCAAGGGCTCGGCTGTTCCTGCTGATTTCTGTAGTGAAAGGAGCAGCAAAACCTCCAAGTTAGGCATTGTGGGGGAGAGGTGAGCATCAGGTCTTAACAGCTCCCCCTTCTAGATGATTTCACTTGCTTCCATGGTTTCTCACTCAGGGATATTCTTCTGGAATCCCTCCTTCCTATCATTTTTATACAATCTTCAGGGTTGATTTAGGGGAAGGGGGCCAGCAGCCCAGGCCAGCTCTCTCTGGCTTGGCAAGAGCTGTGTATTAGTCAGGGTTCAGTAGAGAAACAGAACCAATGGGCTCTATTTAGGACCAACAGGAGCTGAGAGAGAGGGAGGGGGAGGGGGGGAGAGCGGGAGAGATTTGAGAGAGAGAGGATCTGAGAGAGATCCGGTAGAATCTGAACGAGGATCTGAGAGAGACCAGTAGGATCTAGAAGAGAGAGAAAGGTTTATTATAAGGTACTGGCTCGCGTGATTATGGAGCCGGCAAGTCCCAAGACCTTCAGGGTGAGTCAGAAAGCTGGAGACCCAGAAGGAGCTGATGTTTCAGTTCAAATCCTAAGACAGGAAAGAAGTCACCCACTTGCAAGACAGTTAGGCAGGAAGAACTCTTTCACTCGGTGAGAGGGTATATTTAGGCCTTCAACTGATTTGGTGAGGCCCACCCACACTGGGGAAGGCAATCTACTTAACTCAGTCTACCAATTTAGGTGTTATTGCCCTCCAAAAACACATCACAGAAACACCCAGGATAATGATTTGCTGAATATCTGGGCACTCCATGGCCCAGTCAAGTTGACACAAAATTCATCATTATAAACTTTGTTTTGTTTTTTCCATACATCTTCAACTACCATCCTAACAATGCTACATTTATTGTTTTTCATCTTCTTGTCTTTCACCTTGGCTAAAATTTCTAAATCAGTTTTGAAAAATAAAGTGATATTAGATCTCTATTTACTGAAAGTTGTTTTTTTTTTAAATCAGAAATGAGTGTTTAATTTTATAAATGCTGTTTCTGTATCTGTCAGTGTGGGCCTTTGGGGCTTTTACTTTGACCTATCAGATGATGAAATCAGATCTCTTAATAGCCAGTCTTTGCAGTTCTACAATATTTGATCGATATGATCACCAAGCTTTCTATTAATATATGCAGAGTTTGCTTTATGATATTCTATTTTGAATTTTTACATTTACATTCTTGCATCAGATAACTGAACTCTGTTTTTTTCTTTTTTTTTCCTTTGTTGTATTCTTCGGGAGTTTTGATATTACAGTTATGCTCCCTTTTCAAAATGAGTTAGGAAGTGTTTATTTCACTGTCGTGGGATAGTTTAAATAACTTAGGAATTTTCTGTTCTTTGAGGGTTTTTAATAGAACTTGCTGCTAAAACAGTCTAGGCTAGGTACCTTTCTGCAGGAGGTAGGTAGTACTTTGATGATTTTTATTTTGTCAGTGTGTACGGTGGTTATCTCATTCTGTTTGTCTTTAAAAAGTGCTAACCCTTGGACTTACTCATTATTCCGTATTCTGGTTTATTAATGCATTTTTGCTTTTACCTTTATTAGCGTTCTCTGGCTCCCTGCAATACCCACCTTCCTTATGCCAGTGTTTTCTCGGTCCTGCAGTGCTTACAGCTGGAACTCCCAGACTGTCAGTAATGCACTATCCAGCTGTTAGGGACTTATAGTCTCTGCCCATAGGAGGGCGATGTAAGCAGATGGTGGCTAAGGTTGAAAGTGTAGAGAAACAGTGGGCAGAAGCTGTAGATAGTCACCTCCTTCTGGAGAAAAACAATCCCTAATGGGTGGGGTGGGTGTCCGCTCTGTCGAGTGGGGCAGGCTCTGAGTCATGGGCATGGAGCGTTGGTGGGAGAGCCAAAAGCATCTTTCTACATTTTGTTCAGGTGGATTACTTTTTCATGAACCAAATCAAGATGTGTCATGAGTTCATGTTCAACATACGTTATCAGTTTCTCCTTGACTTTCGTAATGGTTTATCTTAATTTTTATTGCTATGCGGGGCTTTTATCTGTATCTGTTTCTTCATGGAAATTATTGAGAAGCTGTCAGAGGCTTTGGTGGGGCTAGCTAGCCAGGTGCTTCTTTGCACCTGGAATAGGGAATGACCAATTGAAAGATGCTCGAGAGGTATTTAATCTCCTCACAGACAAAATAATCTCAAGGAACTGTGGCATTTTACTTTTTAATATAACAATAAACATAGAGATTAAAAATAAATGTGGGCTTCCCTGGTGGCGCAGTGGTTGAGGGTCCGCCTGCTGATGCAGGGGACATGGGTTCGTGCCCCGGTCTGGGGGGATCCCACATGCCGCGGAGCGGCTGGGCCCATGAGCCATGGCCCCTGGGCCTGCGTGTCCGGAGCCTGTGCTCCGCAATGGGAGAGGCCACAACAGTGAGAGGCCCGTGTACCAAAAAAAATAATAATAATAAATAAATGTAAATTTGTCATGAACATTGAGTTTGCGGGACCTCTGTTGCTACTACTACTGTCTGCTGCTCTTTGCCTTTGTTTGGTATCTCCATCTCCCCATGCCCTCCCCTCCCCACGTCTGTAAGATAACACATAATTTCGATGATCTCTGAGGTTCCTTTTGGCTGCTATTCTATGATTTGGATTTTCCTGTGTGGAAATCTAAATGAGCATGTCTCAGAAAAGCTTCTTCCTAAACTCGGTCTGCCGTTAACGATGTACTTGTGTTTTCACTGGCCTTTATTAGGTACCCACGGTTTTGTTAGGTGAAGTTCAGAACAGTGAAAAGGCATAAACCCTGCTTCTGAGGCTCTTGGGATCACCAAGGGGTATTGGGAAGAAAGGAAAAGAGGGTTTTGTTGGCTTTAGTGGCGGAAATTGTGCACCTGAATGGCATATCTTGAAGATTGGTCAGGTTATTCCATATGGCTGGAAGGAAATGAAAAGCTTATTTGCTTTTCTCATTTTCCCCCCTCCTCTCTATATTCTTAGCGCTTTCCCAATATAAATTCCTCCTTGAATTGAACATGAAATTCTGATACTACAGAGCAAAAGAGAGATCAGGGTTTATGAAGACTGCATATCTTGTGAATCTCAAGTAGAGCTCTTCAATGATTACAGGCTCAACTTTTTCTCACTTTTCTAGTCAAAGTGTTAAACAGGAAGGAGAGCAGCTTTAAGAGATAAGAATCTCAGTTCAGGGGCTTCCCTGGTGGCGCAGTGGTTGAGAGTCCGCCTGCCGATGCAGGGGACACGGGTTCGTGCCCCGGTCCGGGAAGATCCCACATGCCGCGGAGCGGCTGGGCCCGTGAGCCATGGCCGCTTAGCCTGCGCGTCTGGAGCCTGTGCTCTGCAACGGGAGAGGCCGCAACAGTGAGAGGCCCGCATACCGCAAAAAACAAACAAACAAAAAAAGAATCTTAGTTCAGTAGATACAAAATTTTGAAGAGGATGTTGAACAGTGGTTGTAAAAATATATAAATATAATAATTCTATAATAAATATAATGCATATTGATTTTAGCAAGTTTAGAAAATATTGGCAGTAGATCACAGTAATGATTTTTATTTGCCATCTTCTGTAATGGTTACAGCAACCCTGTGATGGGAGTCCTGTTATCACTCTCATTCTACAGATGAAGAAACCGAAGCTTAGGGAGGTTACTATTGATATTTTGGTGTTTATTCTTCTCATTTTCCCCCCACATGTGTATATGAATTTCTTCAATAACACTTGGATCACGCAAAGCAGGCTTTTATGACCTCCTTGTTCACCTAATAAGATGTTTTGAGAACCTTTCCCTTTGTTATTAAATCGTCTTTGAAAACAGATTTTAGGGTCTCTGTCATATTTGATCTTGTGAAATTTATTTAACCCAGGGTTTCTTGACCTTGGCACTATTGGCATTTTGGACCAGATAATTTTTTGTTCCTGTCCACTGTAGGATATTTACCATCATCCCTGGCCTCTACCCCACTAGATACCAGTAGCATCTTCTCCCCCAATTCAGTTGTGACAACAAAAATGTCCCCAGACATTGCCAAGTAAATGACTTGGGGGGTGGGCAAAATTACCTCCAGTTGAATACCACTTATTTAACCATATGCATTTTAAGCTTTAAAAAATAATATATGCATATGAGTAGACTCATCGGAATTTTCTATCTATATGAAAAAGTTAGACCCATGTCATCTAGATTACATTTATCGGCTCCTAATTTCAGCTACTTGTTTTTGATTAATATGTTTTCAATAATAGCAGTATTGCTTGAAAGTAAAAAATGGAACAACATTATTTGCATTCATTTAAGAATGTAATTGCTTGTCTGTCACCAGTCTGATGGAAAGGCATCCTGGGAGCTTTGACCACAGTTGTTTTATTGTAGATGAATTCCATATCTCCATGTCAGTTTCTTAAAAAGTTTGGTCATTGAGGCAGCTGTAATACCTTGTGTTGTTAATGGAAACCAGAAGTTACTCTCTTGGCTTGTTTATGTAGTTTTCTTGATAGGTTTTGACATTTTAGAAGGCTATATGAAGCCATCTTCCCTACCAGATAGTCATCTTTTTGTGTAAGTAAAATCATCCTTTTGTAATAGAACTGTCATCTATAACAGTCAATAGTGGCACTTGCCCTTTTAAGGAGGTGACAATCATTTGGGGAGGGGGCAAATACAAAGTTAATAAAAAGGTCCTAATTTCTTGATGAATTTTGAATCTTACAGTTCGTCTTTTTTATACAGCTTTTCTAATCATAAGCCTCTTCTACTGTTTCTGGAAAAGCTCCAGATTGATATGACGTAGGTGGAGATGTCCTTTATTGCCCATGTACGTTTACTGGTAACGTTACAGTTTCAAATAAACGCATATGCACAATACTAAATAGTTCTTGACTATTTATATTACCTTTGTTGATAGTAAAGTTGATGCAGTTACTGTTGTAGTGAATAGTTCTATTCCTTAAAAATTTGTTAGTTATGTTTTTGCGACTTGTGTGTTTTGATTGACTTACAGTGTAATTTCAGTTATGCTTTAAAAAATTCTTATTTGTATCTGGCACCTACTGTGTTTTATTTTTTTCTTCTCTATCTCCTCTAATAAATAGTGATCAAAAAGAAATATTTTAATATATCATGGGGCTTCTTATGAAGTGAATTATTTGTTAAGAGAGAAAATGGTTTCAAATACAAATTTTCTAAAGTTCAAATGTCTGACACTAGATTTTGATAGCTTTTTAAAAATACTTTAAACTTATAAGGGTGACTACCAATTTTGAGTATTTCAATTCTTATTAAAGTAACTAGAATTCTAGAGACAATGTTCTCAAGGAAGAAAACCTTTATACTTTCAGACTGATGGCTGGTTATTGATTTGCTTTTTATTAAGACTTGGTTTTTTCCTGTGGAAGTTCAGACTGTTTTTTTTTTTAGACAATGAGAATTTTGTTTTGTTTTGTTTTTGAGGATGTTAGTGTTCCCTACTGTATCTAGCTTGAAAACATTGGATATTTATTAAAAGGATTTGCCCCTGGTCAGATGTAGTTGATGATGAGATCAACTAATCCATTCATCTTATTAAAACTCCTAGAGGTTCAACTGAGGTCTTTCTCATAGGTGAGGCTGGATGTGATGAAGGACATGTCCATAGAGTGAGATTGTGAATTGTCCAGGAGTGCTCCACTGGTGATATTCTCCACTCACTTAACTTGGACTTTGTAAATATCTCAGCTCACTCCTTCAGTGTATCTAGTATCATTTTGTTTTGTGAAAAAAACCCAAACAAGACAAAACTGTATTTTAACAAAGAACTGATATCCAGAAATAACATTTTAAGTTCTATATTAATAGGAACAGTAGAAAATGTAATGATCTTTCTGTGAACCCCCTGAATTCATGACACACTTTTTTTTTTTTTTTTTAAATAAAATTCAGGTCTTCATTTGAATTGTCACAGTGGTACATAAAATGTACCGATGTGGGGCTTCCCTGGTGGCACAGTGGTTGAGAGTCCGCCTGCTGATGCAGGGGACACGGGTTCGTGCCCCGGTCCGGGAAGATCCCACATGCTGCGGAGCAGCTGGGCCCGTGAGCCATGGCCGCTGAGCCTGCGCGTCCGGAGCCTGTGCTCCGCAACGGGAGAGGCCACAGCAGTAAGAGGCCCGCGTACCAAAAAAAAAAAAAAAAAAAAAGTACTGATGTGTGAAAGATGTGGATAGCGTTAAAACAGTATGAAAAATTGGTTATAAACACCAAACTATTTTTTCTTGTACACAAAATTTAAATTATCAGGTGAAAAGTACAATATTCTCGTTGGTTACATAAGTCAATAAGTTAGGTGGCGGGACTTCCTATGTGTAAATTTACCCTGTGGTGCTAGTTACAAATTACTAAATAGTTTTTGAGCAGAAATCTTTAATTGCCTTAGTCTGTTGTCCCCAAAAGGAATCTTTTCGCCGTTAAGTTCAAAACTCAGTAAAAAATGACCGTGATAAGAAATTTATTTTCAGATAGTGTTTTAGAGTCCTATAGGATGATCTAAAGGACCTGTCTTTAATTAAAAGTGCTGTACACTTAGTGAAAATCCATGTTAGTTGAGGAATTGATTCTTTTTAAAGGAAAGCTGCAGATTTTTCTTGTATGGGTAAATGTCACTCTGTTCATATCTTCGCTTAGCTGCAAGTCAGGACTTGTACTATTCCTCTAGGTTGTCATAGAAACGCAGTTAACTGTCATCTCAACTCAGACTGTTGATGGTTTTATTTGTAGGCTTGCAAGATTATTAAAATTTAACAAAAATTATTGATTTGCTTTTTATTAACACTGGGTTGTTTTCCATGCAAGTTCAAATTGCATGAAAGTCTTTTTTTCTGTTTATTTTTACAGTGAAACTCTGAAATCTACCTGTTTTTTTTTAAATTTTTTTATTTAAAATGTGATATATAGTCTGCAGCAGTGGAATAACCTCCGCGATGTATTTTTGAATCACTTTCCATTTTCTTTGTTTACAGCAAGCAGAAAACACCTTTAAAAATTCACCTTTACCCCGCTTTTAACTTTACATAAAAGATACCTGTCAGAAAAGCATGAAATGCTACGTCAAGTGCCTAATATTGGAGTTTTCATTTTATTTATGGTTTTCGAAACCTAGCACAAATGCTTCAGTGAACTGTGCTGTGAAAGTATTTATTTTTGTATATTTATGTGAGAGAAATTATTTAGTTTTCACTTATAAATAAGACAGGCAAACCTTATTTACCATAACTTCACCTAATGGTCCGTGGATGAGTGCTTTTATGCAAAATAGTCAAGAGGCTAGAATTAACTTTTCCCATTGGATGCACATTTGATGTCTAGACCTGAACATGTGACATCTTATTATAAAGACTAACATTCAGGATTCAATTTTTATTTAACACATTTACTTCAGAATGCACACATCCTGCCTTTGCTACATTTAGTGTTAGCTTTGAAATGATTTCTATTTCTTGCTTGTAGATACATAAGTAGAAGTGTTTATTTGTTGCTTTTTCTAATTTTCTTTTTTCTAAGTTTTTTAAGACTTGGTTAATTAGCTATTTGATATTTTATTTTAACAGCAGGTCACTTTTGGGCATGTAGCATCTCCTTGGGTTGGGGTGATTATTGCAGTTACCTTTTTAAAGAAGGGTAGGTCTTTTAAAGAACCATGAACATGATACTTCCTTTTGTGGCTGTTAGTTCTTAGAGTTCTTCGTGGAAAGTTAATAGTAGGTAGACCATCTTTGATTTTAACACCCTTTTACTAAATAACCAACTAATAGCGTGTGTATACTTGGAGAAGAAAATTTAAGACAGCTCATCAGTAGACATGGAATATTGATTTTTTAAATTAAACCAGGTTTATTGCTCTTAAAATTTTACTACTCTTCTTGTAGCTAGTCTGCATGATGGCCCCTGGTGATCCTCACCTCCTACTATTCCTGCCCTTGTGTCCTCCTTTCCCACACTGAATCTCGTCTGGCCCGCATGATCAACGGAATATTGCAGAAGCATCAGTGTGTGACCTCTGAAGCTAGGTCATATATAACATTAGGGTTTCCACTGTGCATATCACTCTGGGGAAGCCACCTCTGCCATTTCCTAAGGACGCTCAAGCAGCCCTTTGGAGAAGTCGAGGAGGCCAGCAACTGAAGCCTCCTGCCAACAGCCAGCCCCAACTTGCCACCCATTTGAATGAGTCATCTGGGAAGCCAGTACTCCAACCCCAGTCAATTCTTCAGGTGCCCAGCTCACACCTTCCCTGCAACCCCATAACAGATCTTGAATCTGAACCACCCAGCCAAAGCCACTTCTGTATTGTTTACCCACAGAAACTCAGTTAAATAATACATATTGATTGTTGTTTTAAGTCGGTAAATGTTGGAATAACATGTTATGCATCTATAGATAACTAATGCACCTGCTAAAGAAACACATTTTTAAGCAATTCCTATTGATCACATAGTTTATAGTTGTAGGCATGAAAATTATGGAGGCTTCTGTTGTGATTTGTAGTGTAATTTTTATAGCAGTTTTTATACAAGACATTGACATTAGAGCATTCATAACTGAATTTGAATTTTGGCTTTCCTTTCTACCCACTGTGTATCTTAAGGAAATTACCTAAAATTTCTGATCATCAGTTTTTACTGAAAATCTGTAAAATGGGATAATGATATTCAACTCTCCATAGTTTTTTTAAAGTCAGGATGAAATGAGATACCTATTAAGTCTGTAGCATGATGTTTGATATATCTCATCCTTTCTGTTTAACCAGAAATTAGCCCCTTTCCATGTGAAGCTGCAGGTCTTTGCTCCAGGGGTAAAGACTTCTGTAAGCATCTGAGTTTGTGGTCTCTGTGTGACTGTTTATTAGTATTATAATCTTTAAGAGGCTCAGTACTTACTACTCTGCAAGTCATTTTTCTTTTACATAATTTTCTTTTTACTGTGATGAGCCTAGGTGTGATTTTCTTCATATTTCTTGCTTGGGTTTGCAGAGCTTCTTGAACTTGTGGGTTGATGTCTTATAAGTTTTGAAAATTCTCAGTTGTTTCCTCTGTAAGTGTTCTTCCTGTCTTTCCTCCCTCCCATTTTCCCATTTTCTTTATCCTTGTGGGATTGTGTTGAAAAGTATGTTAGCCCTTTTCCCTGTGTTCCACATATTACATATAATTTTTCTCTATTTTCCATACATTTTCTTTCTCTGGCCTTCCCTTTGGATATCTTTTTTAAAAAATATTTATTTATCTATTTATTTATTTTGTCTGTGCCGGATCTTAGTTGTGTCATGCAGACTCATAGTTGTGGCATGTGGAGTTCTTAGCTGTGGCATGCAGTGGGATCTAGTTCCCTGACCAGGGATCAAACCTGGGCCCCCTGCATTGGGAGCACAGAGTCTTACCCACTGGACCACCAGGGAAGTCCCCCCTTTGGCTATCTTTTGACCTGTTTTCCATCTCACTAATCCTGTCTTCTGCTTTGCTAATCTTCTGTTGAGCCATCTATTGCCTTCTTAATTTCAGTTATATTTTTCAGTTCTAAAATTTTCATTTGATTCTTTTTTACAGATTACAGTTCTCTGTTGAAAATCTCCCTTTTCATCTGTCTTATTCATCTTTTCCTCCCTCCCTCCCTCCCCCCCTCACTCCCTTCCTTCCTTCCTTCCTTCCAGAACATACTAGTTATAGTTATATTAAAGTCCTTTTCTTCTAACTCCAGTTAGTAGGTCACCCATGGGTCTGTTTTTACAATATTTTTTTCTCCTTGATTTTCAGTCATTTGGTCCAGTCTTGTGGTGCACCTGGTAATTTTTTATTGAATTCTCGGTATTGTAAGTGAAGAATTGTAGAAGTCCCCATAATATTCTTTTTCCAAGGGGTCAACCTTTCCTTTACTGGACAGATGGGTTGAGGGTTATGTACCTTACTCTAGTCAGGGATTGAACTGAGTTGAAGCTAGACAGAGGTTTGGGGAAGCTATTGTGCTTATCCCCTGGGGACCAGGAGTCCCAAATGAGAGCCTGTGGTATTCACCAGGATCTCATTTCCCGATGGCTCCTGAACTCTAATTCTTCCCTTCCCAGCATATCAAGGCAGTGAGTTTGCATTTTTGAGGCTTTCTGTTTAGCATTTTTGTCTCATACCTTATGTAGCTTTGGAAATTTACAGTTGTCCTCTGGGGAAAAGTGGCTGTGTAACAAACTCACTTCTTTGCCTCTGTCTTCCACTGGGGTCTTAGCCCATCAGGTCCCCAGTCCCCACAAGTACCAGAAGCCTTGCTGTTTTCCATCCTCCCAGTAGTGGCCATCTTTCCAGGTAGAGATTCTCAGCCTCTTGTTGATAAATGCCTCCATGAAGAATGGCTGTAGAATGCCAGCTCACCTCTCCATGGTTTGTCCACTATCTTGGAATCCTGACTCTTCTAGTTCAGGTTGCCTCGGCAGCCCTTTAATTGATGCCTTAGAGTGATGTTTCTCTATAGTTCATTAAGCCTTCCTAGTTATTCTAGGTGAGAACATTGATATGCCTCAAACTACCCAAATGTTAGCTGGAAGGTGAGGACTACACAATTATTTTTGAAGGAAATGTCAATGATTAGATCATTTTTGTGAACTTCTCTTTTGGCCAGCTTTATCCAATCATAGATGTTGGTATGTGCATATTTTCTTGTTTCTCATTACATACTGATGAAGTAAAATGGAATATTTTTCTGAATCATTGTAATAATTTTTATAACCTTGATTTATTAATTCATGGCCATTATGGTCAACATAGATTCCTAACTTTATTTTATAACTCTGAGGATCAAGAATGTCTTATGATGCTGTATCAACAGTGAAATTGAACATATAAAGTTAGTGATAATATTGAATACATATAAAATGATTGAGTCAACAGTGAATATTCTAACATAACAATGAGAGTCAACAGTGAATATTCTAACATAAACTAAATAAATAATGACTGTTCATGGTTTACCAGTTATTTAAAATAAATATTAAAATATTTTTTCTGAAGAGTAATATATAGTTTGTTTTATATAAAATTTCTAATTTTCTTTCACTTTGACTTAATTTTTATAATTATATTTTTCTAATTAACATGAGATATTCTCAAATCTGACAAAAATACTTGTAATCTTGAAATGCAAAATTCATGTCTTTTAGAGGTTTATTATATTCCTATCTCACTGCTGTGTTTTATGTCCATGAGGGCACACTGACAAGTATTTTGCCCATACGCTATTTATTGACTTTGTCTGCATAGTCGGACAGACAGTATTGTATTTAATATGCTAAAGTTGACTGTTGTCAACAGTGAGTATATATAGTCCTCTTTCCAGCTTTTGAATTTATTCTGCCATTGAAATTGTAGCAGTTGATAGACCAGTTGGAAAAATGAAACATGAGGATCTTAACCTTTAGCTGTAGTTGGGTTGCTGACAGTCATTGAGGGAACCATCTCTGGTTCCCCCTTACAATGTGTGTTTTGAGTCTTTCAAATAAGTCCTTGAGGGCTGTCATGTTCTCTGCTCTCTGTGCAGGAAGAAGAGAGTGAAGAGGAGCCCAAACTGAAGTATGAAAGGCTCTCCAATGGGGTAACTGAAATCCTTCAGAAGGATGCCGCTAGCTGCATGACAGTCCACGACAAGGTAAGGTGACCCATGTAGAGGATTCTGCTGTGAGTTGTTTCTGTGGTAAGTTTGTTGATACTTTGGTGTCTGGGTGCTTTGCATGGTGGTTTTTTTTTTTTTTTTTTTTTTTTTTTTTTTTTTACAGTAATCGTGTCTCCTTTCCATTCTTCCTCTCTCCTTTCTCGCCAACAAAAAACCAAAACAACAACCAGAGATATTATATAAATGTATTTGTACACACACACACCACCCACTGCAAGGGTATATCAAGTAGGATTCAGACGATGATGGATGTGAAAGGTTTGTAGCAAGTGGTTCTCGGAAACCCTAGTGCTTAATTCCTCAGCTCTTAAGTAGTAGAGTAGGAAAGTGTTAAGATGAGAAGTATTGTGGAGCTCATTGCTTTCGTGAAAGTAGAAGAGATTCCATTGGAGGCCTTAGGAATCAGTAGCAAGGCCCCAGATGATTACTTATCTATTATATGAATGAATGAATAGATTCCACATCTGGGCCTTTGCTATAACAAAGCCCTCCCACCAACTTTCTGAATCCAGGCTAAGTACTATACAGGACGCTTAGCCCATTCTTAGACCAAAACAATCTGGGTCATAATTGGAATATCAGAGGCCAGGGAGTTTCACCCATTGCTCTGTCTTCCCTATCAGCCCTGTGAGTGAGCCTTGGTACCTCCACAAAAGGCAGACCCCCAGCTCTGATCCATCTCCTGGCTTTATCCCTTTGTTACCAGCAGTAGTGTCCCATCCTCCTCCTTACCGCCACCCAGTTCCCCTTTACTACCGATTTCATTCCATTGTGAACAGATTCCTGCACTTGCTCAGCACGGCAGTAGGATATGTGCTGTCTGTTCTCTTTTTCCAGAAACCCCCTCCTTCGGCCCTGTTTCATCTCTCTACCCTTAAGGCCACACTCTAGAGGGTGTCCGTCCCTGGGACTTGAGGATCTTTTGGGCAACGCTCTCTTATCCTTTTTTCCTTGCAGCTATTGTGTTCGTCTTCCCACTAACCCTGTTTTGTGACTTTATGGAGCCCTGATCTCTAATCCATTCTTTCTCTTTCTTTCTGTCAAGTGGTCAACTATCCTAAGTTAACTTTACCAGAGATTCAATTCTCTAATGGCCCTGACCCTCATGTGCCCCCCAGCTACACTCTCAGCTCCGAGTCAGTGCTCAGATGACCAAAGCCGCCCACCATGTGCTGGTACACGTTGCGTGCCGAGGTGCACATGCCACTGAAAGGGCTGATATTTATTTGTCCTTCATCAGCTCCTTCGGTCCCCAATCCGCCTCTTCAGCCACAATCCCTTCACTCTCAGAGGATGATCTCATTTCTATTTAATTAAGAAAATGGAAACTACGAAGCATGATCAGCCTCAATTCCTGACCCCTTTCCCAGCTCATCTGAATCCATGCCCATCCTTCCCCACAGGAGCTGTTCTTCCTCCTGCTCAAGGACCTTTTAGTCCACTTCTTTACTTCACCTCCCCTCATCTCCTGCCTTCTCTCCTAGTGATCAGGCTATGTCATGGAACAGACATAACTCTAGCCCCACGTGACTACTGATCTACTTTCTGATTCTATGAATGAGACTTTTTTGGATGTTTCATATACGTGGAGTCAAACATTGTTTGGTCTCTTGTGTCTGGCTTCTTACACTTACTATCGTGTTTTTGAGGTTCACTTGTGACGGAGCACATATCAGCACTTCATTCCGCCTTATTGCTGGATAATATTCCAGTGTATGGACAGAACACACTTTGTCCATTCACCAATTTGTGGAAATTTCGATGCTTTTGACACTGCGGATCTCACCTTTCTTAAGACTTCCTTATCATGACACCATTTTCTTATCACTTTCTTGATCACTTCTGTTATTCCCTTCTGGTTTTCTTTCAGTTTCTTTCACCTCTACTTTTCCCTTACATGTTGGTTTTCCCAAGATTTGGTCCATTGGCCACATGTCTTCTAAATGTGTATTTTTTAAAAAATATATTTATTTATTTATTTGGCCACGTTGGGTCTTCGTTGCTGCACGTGGGCTTTCTCTAGTTGTTGAGAGCGGGGGCTACTCTTTGTTGCGGTGTGTGGGCTTCTCATTGTGGTGGCTTCTCTTGTTGCCGAGCACGGGCTCTAGGCACGCGGGCTTCAGTAGTTGTGGCTCACGGGCTCTAGAGCACAGGCTCAGTAGTTGTGGCGCACGGGCTTAGTTGCTCTGTAGCATGTGGGATCTTCCCGGATCAGGGCTCAAACTCGTGTCCCCTGCATTGGCAGGCGGATTCTTAACCACTGCGCCACCAGGGAAGACCAAATGTGTACTCTCCTTGATATTTAAATTTCATGATTTCTGTGGCCACCTCCACTCTGACCCTTCCAAGAATAGCGTGCTTATTTATCCAGGTGCCTCCTACACAGCTCTACCTTTGGTTCTGTTTATACCTGAGACTCGCCATGTCCATAATGAGCTCATCTTCTTTTCCCTTCCTTCCCTTGCCTCTGTTTTTTTTTGGGTTCTCTGCCCCATTTGGTGGCATCACCTAAGCCAAAGCTGACTCCTTCTCCCCTTCCGCCCAGTCATTCCCTAAGTCCTGGTGGTTCTCTCACCACCCCCGCCCTAGCCAAGGCCCTCATCTTCTCCTGGCTGTACTCGTGTGCCTCCCATTTTTCTACCCAGATCTGATTTTCATCATCCAGTAAATAAAAGTCTGAGCTCCTTCATGTGGTGTTTAAGGTCCTCTGAGATCTTACCTCCTTGTGTGATTGGCCCCATATCTGACCACTTTCTGCCACAGGTGCGATGCTCTGGCAGCAACTCCTGACTCTTCTTACTCACAGCATCTCTTCTGCCTGGCTTCTACCCCCATGTCACCTGCTTGAGTCCACTCCCAGGCTGAGTCAAAGATCTTTTAATACAGGCATTCATCATTTCTCCCTGGAACTAATGAACACACCGTGAACCAATCTATTTTCCTTCAGATCTGATTTCATCCTAGTCCATTTATAACACTTCTTTCTACTGAAATAATCTTCCAGGAATTCAGATCTGATCATGCACTCCTCCTTCCTAGAATTCTGTATTGGCTTCCTGGTGTCTTCATGATTTGAACACACTCCCTCCCACCCCACCCCCAAACACACACTCACTTTGTTACCTTTCATCTCTCCATAAATATTCCCTGGTGGCGCAGTGGTTAAGAATCCGCCTGCCAATGCAGGGGACACAGGTTCAAGCCCTAGTTCAGGAAGATCCGACATGCCGCGGAGCAACTAAGCCCGTGAACCACAGCTACTGAGCCTGTGCTCTAGAGCCCGTGAGCCACAACTACTGAAGCCCGCGTGCCTAGAGCCTGTGCTCCGCAACAAGCGAAGCCACCTCGATGAGAAGCCTGCGTACCGCAACCAAGAGTAGCCCCCTCTCGCTGCAACTAGAGAAAGCCCACGCGCAGCAACAAAGACTCAACGCGGCCAAAATAAATAAATAAATAGATAGATAGATAGATAGATAAATAAAACTCTTCAATGGCTCTTATTACACGCAAGATGAAGTCTGAAAAGTTTAAAAAAAAAAAATTCAGAAATCTCCTGTTAACCAACCTTGCCAATCTCATTGCCTGTCTCCTGCCCTGGATGCTTCCACCATATAAAACTATTTGTAATTTTTTGCCTTTGTCCTGCTTTTTATGTGACTACATGCCTTTGTGCAAGTTGTATCCACACTGCCTAAAATGGTCTTTACCACAAGCCTGTCCCATCTGCCTCAGTGTCTGTTGTCTAACACTCCTCCTTCAAAGTTGACCCTTGAACAACATGGATTGGAACTGCATGGGGTCCACATATACACGGATTTTTTTCAGTAGTAAATACTACACAGTCCCTGGTTAGTTGAATCTGTGGCTGTAGAACCACTGATCTGGAGGAACCGTGGATCTAGAAGGCCAACTATAAGTTACATGCACATTTGCAGCTGCAGGAAGGGTGGGTGCCCCTAACCGCCCCCCAGATTGTTCAGAGGCCAGCTATCTATGATTGAAAAAAATCTGTGTCTAAGTGGACCCTCCCAGTTCAAACCTGTGTTGTTCACGAGTCAATTGTACTTACTTTTAAAGCATACTCTAAAAATTTAATCTTACTCAGTTTTTTATTTCTGTCTCCATCATTTTACCGTCATCCTTTTAAGTCATACGTGCTTATTGTCTAAGCGTATCATAGGTGCTTTGTGTGTGTGTGTGTGTGTGTGTGTGTGTGTGTGTGTGTGTGTTGAATAAACCACCAAATTGATGAAAAGGAGAACAAAGTTTGCCTCCCCAGAGGTCAAACTTTATTAACACCGTACTTAATCCAACTTGGCCAAGGAGCCTGACAGTGGGAACTGTAGTCAGACTAAGTTTGAGAACATGCACTCTTGATATGAGGCTCATGTTTCTATTTACCAGGCTTCTGATCCAGTTGAGAGAATTTTAGCTCTTAATTCTGGCCCTAGCTCTGCCACTCATTGACTGTCTCCGGGGGAGTCACATCAACTCCCAGAACTTATTTCCTTATGTGTAATTGAAGGCAGTCCATGCTCTAATGCTTTGAATGCTGTAAAGTGCTAGGTGAAACATAGATATTACTATACAGCTGAACACATTTGAAATGTGCTCCTTCTTGTTTCTTTCGTGGTGTCCAAAAGACTGCTTATTGCTGCTTCTACCCGTTTACTTACAAAAAGTCCAATTGTTCAAAGGAAAAGCCATTATGCTGGTGTATTGTTCAGAAGGATTCAATGCCCAAATGATAGTTTATAAAATGAGTCAAGTTTCTGTATTTAAACAGGAAAGGGACTAATTAAATTATGTTTATTCTTTGCCCATGCTGGATTTTAAGTGCTCTCAGGTTAAAAGAAAAAAAATTCAATAGTTACAAAAGCACAAAGCTTTTCATGTCTGGAAGGAGGGTCATATTTAAAGGATTTATATTTATGTTTGTGACTTGTGGCCAATTCTGCATTTTTTTCTTGTATTTTAAGTAATCGAAAGCAACTTAAAAACTTTCATTAGCAAATGAAAGTATGACTCATTAATAGTTTTGGTAGTTAAATTTTTAAGAACTATACGATTGCCTTATCAAACTTGATTGTTTTAAGAGCACATAAAGTTATTTCTAAAAGGGAGCAACAATAATTTATCTAATCCAAATGATGAAATGTTTTCCTAAACAAAAGGTAGCTTATCATAAAAACCACTGCATTTTTTTTCAAAGATGTTCTAAAGTAATTATAGTTTTAGGTTGAAATCATACAATCAAAATAATTATTTTACGTTTCCTTTCTGTCTTAAGTATTAAATGAATTAAACTAGTAATTTTGAAAAGAAAAAAGGAAAGAATTAATATTTGGGGTAAAGTACTCTGTATAGAACCTTTAAAACTTTGATAAAATATAATTGGAAGTTCAAGAATGGCCTTCACAGAGATATCAGAGAATGACCCAGTATTAAAGCATTGGCCCTCTTGGTTTTCTTTCTTTCTTTTCTTTTTGACTTTTGACCACGCCATGCAGCATGTGGGATCTTAGATCCCCAGTCGGGGATCGAACCTGTGCCCCCTTCATTGGCAGCGTGGAGCCTTAACCACTGGACCGCCAGGAAAGTCCCCCCCTTAGTTTTCTAACAAAGTAAATACAGTGTTTATGAGCACAGTCAATACTGTCAAGTACTTGGGTGTAGTGAGCTTTTAAAACCCATTTATTCTTTTACCATAGGTGGCCTCAGAATGGAGTATTGTTTGTAGCTAGTATTAGGTGGTATTTTTCTATTCACATATTGTCAGAGTGTCACTGTGGAGAAGAAATTACACCCCTCTGAGTCCTCTATTTCTGATTAGAATGTTCTTTTGCTTTGGAGGAAACAGCCCTGTTTGGTTTAAATATTCAGACTCATTTCCCCCCCAGAACTACCTCTTCCCCTGCCCTTTCCAGGGCCCCAACATCCTGTTTTCAGCAGCCTTGTTGTCTGCCCTGGATGAGTAATCGGCCTGGCACCTTGTGCATTCAGGCAGCCCTGTGCAGTGGAATCGTCATACCTAGTTATGTCTGCACACCTGATGTTTTATTAACCAGTATTGATTTTTTTCCCCGGGGGACTTTTTTTTTCTTCCTGAAAAAAAGGCAACCTTGCAGGAGTGAAAGGCATTGCTGGGACTGAATTTCTAATGAACCCCCTCCTTTTCCTTTTTGTGACGCCTCTTTAATGTAGCTTTATATTTTAAGCGCCTGATCTGAAATTTCATTTTCAGCAATTCCTTTCTGAGAAATCCTTTTCAATCTTGACTTTCTGTAAGGTTAATTTTTTCAAGATTGTGCTGCTTGACTGAAAAACTCAGTAGTGCCTATAAATTTAAGCGTTTCATTCTAGGTTGCGATGAAGCATGTTCACATGCAACGAAATACAGAGAATTTGGAACTCTCTGAGTACTGCTTAGAGAAATAAAAGGGAAGAGAAATCTCATGTCCTATTTCAGGTAGTCCTAAAGTTTCTTCTCATTTCTTTAGGGTTAGTTCAAAGAATTAAAGAAACAGTGGGAGTTATGAACTAGTTTTATGTCATAAAATGAATACAAAGCTCAACAGTTATTTTTGTGACAGAAAAGGATTTTTTCTTTTTTGCATTCAAAAATAAACATTGACACTTAATATCACACGTTTACTTTTAGAGAGGCATTCTCACGATGACAGCATAAGTACATCTGAGTTTTTGCATCTCAGTGTGGCATGGATTTTCCTTCCTAAATAAGATTACTTTGTTGTTTCTCTGTGTGTGTGTGTGTGTGTGTTTATGAATGTGTATGTTGAACTTAAATGATAGCACAGATTTACGCAGTTGCCATAAATTAAGGGGAGTTTACAAATCATTCCCTTCAGATGCTGAGTTCAACCGTGGGTTGGTCGTACGTTCACAGCTGCATTTTAATTTGCTGCCTCAGTCCATCAGGGCATTGTGTACAGGCCACATGCACACCATTAGTTGTCAGTAGATGAGGGTCCTCATGAGTCATTCTGACAGCTAGCTTGTATGATCCCAAGAAAGAAGGTCCCGTTCTGTGATTTCCTCCAAGCTGGAAACAAGCCTTCTCAAAGGAATGTGCGTCATCCAAGACATCTCAGATCACTTACACATTAAGTGTCTTTGCAGATGGTTTTATTACTAATTGTGTATGAATGGTCCATTAAGAAACTGACTGCTGGGCCTTCCCTGGTGGCACAGTGGTTGAGAATCTGCCTGCTTATGCAGGGGACACAGGTTTGAGCCCTGGTCTGGGAGGATCCCACATGCTGCAGAGCAAGTAGGCCCGTGAGCCACAACTACTGATACTGCGTGTCTGGAGCCTGTGCTCCGCAACAAGAGAGGCCACGATAGTGAGAGGCCCACGCACCGTGATGAAGAGCGGCCCCTGCTTGCTGCAACTAGAGAAAGCCCTCGCACAGAAACGAAGACCCAACACAGCAAAAATAAATAAATTAATTAATAAACTCCTACCCCCAATATCTTCTTTAAACAAAACAAAACAAAACAAAAAAATGCATATGCCCTTTAAAAAAAAAAAAAAGAAAAGAAACTGACCCCTGTACCCCTCTGTTCTTCTTACAGTTCTTGGCACTGGGCACACATTATGGCAAGGTTTATTTACTGGATGTCCAGGGGAACATCACTCAGAAGTTTGATATAGTAAGTATCCAGTATAAAATAATGTGCGAGCTAAATTTCATGCTGAAATCTGTGCTTTGAAATATTTGTTTTAGCCATTTGTTTTTAGAGCATAAAGAAAGGATCTTTATTGATGAAATAGGAGTGCTAAGAGTTCAACTCTGAACTTTGTAACCTGTGCTAAAAAGTTTTAAAGGTGAACTTACAAAGAAAGAAGTCTGTATTTATACATAATGTATTTTCACTTGGGTATCTGCTGTATAAACTCCTTTTAAAAATTTATTTTTATGAATCTGTTTAATTGCAGTTCTTTAGTTAATTATAGTCATCCATTTGGCTTTAAATGAAGCATTTAAAATACTCCTATGTGTATTTGTTTTAAACTGTAACAGTGTAGAATGTCTAGATGAATTGTTAATCAAAGAAAAAAGATTGCTTTTATTGGTGATTAATGGTGCTAATTTACATACTCTGGGGGTTTGTGGAATCCTTAAAGTGTGAACCCCCTCATTTGATGACTAATGTCGATTGTAAGTACATGCCCCATAATCTTCTCCAGATGCCAAATGTAATTGAAAATTGATTGATCACCTTGCTGTTTCAGTTTATCTCTTCTAAATATATAAAGCTAATATTTTATGTGAATGTTCTGTGAGTTGGACTCTTAGGGGATTATATTGACTAAAAGAGAAGAGCCAGGCTTTTTATTTCTTTAATTGTGATTTGGAATCACCAAGGATGGAAGGAAATGTTGAATCTGAAGCTTGATTTTGGTGTTTAAGATGGGCCAAGAAAGTATCAAGTGTCCGTGGTTGTGTGAATGTGAACCTTTGGGATGAAAAAGGTGGTCATTTGGGGGAACATATTCCTTTTTTTGAAGAAAGCGTCAGCACTTGTTGAAAGATCCATCATAAGGTATTGGTGTAGTTTATGAAGGACACCACAGTTTCTAAAGCTGATACATTATATATTAAAGGTACCAGGTTGCTTTGTTTGGCTTAAAAGAAACAGAACCACAGATGATGACAGTATCCTTGGAATCTCTGGAATAGTCCTGGAAGGGAATTGTGTGCTCTAACCACTGATCCATCAGGAAAATGGTGGGTTCTTGTTTGGCTTCGGCATCCCTTTCAGACAAGAGGATACTTTTGAACCTCTATCTTCTCCCTCTTGGACACTGGCCACCCATTTTGATGGTTTAATAAACATTTGGTCTTCCCATTGCCATGCATGAAAATGTGAGCTGGTGCTAGGCAGAGCTCTTTTTTTATGGTGTCACCCATATCTCCTCACCTTGAAAAAAGAGCTTGCCTGGATGGTCTCTTAAATTTATGGCTCCAGTTTAATGATTCTGTTAAACTCTGCTTCTCAGTAAGTCTTTTTAATATTATATAGAAATTACTTGATTGCTGAGGTTCACAGGACAAACACTGCTGGTTCCATGGCCAAAAGAGAAACCAGGAGTAATACTGTACGAGTTTATTCGTGTCTTTCTTTACCCATTCATTCATGTGGTCCTTGTGTCTATTCAGTATAAGCCTTCAGCTTTATCTTTTCTGATGTCAGTTTTATGTCAGGTATATCCTGCGTCCTTTTCCAGGTAATTCCTGGTTCTTTCTTTTCAGTCCTGCCTTTATGACATCTTTGAAAATTAAGTTCTTTATAGCTTTGCACTTATTTCTGGGCAGGAGAGGAAGATGGTTTGGTGCTCTGTTTGTTTGTCTCCCTCACACAAGAATTTAATAGTCTGCTGTGGAGAAGTTTTTCATGAGGCCTTGGGTCTTCATGACCATTACCTTATGAGGTATATGACTTTCAGGTGACAAATTTCAGAATGTCACTATCTTTTGAAAGGAGTCTTAATCTTCACCTTCTCATTTCAGATGAGTTTTTTTCCTTTATTTTTTTATTTTCCTGTTTCTGATGATGTGGCTGCTTTGGGGGGCTCCGTATCAGTGCTCTTAAAAAAAGGATTTTTTCAATTCTAAAAACACTTATGGCTTGAATTTGCAGATTTTCTTTGGATGTAATGATTGCCATATTAAATCAAGAACTGTTTTCTTCATTAGAAATGCAGCGAGAGTGAAACAAGTATTAAAAAAAAAAAACTAGTGAATTAACACCTCTGACTTTAGTTTTTACTTCTAGGTGAAACTAATTTAAATGAATTAAAATTAGATAAAATAATAATACCTTATACTTGCATAACATTGTTTTAAAATTTTCTCAAGAAATGTCTCCTCAACCCATTCATTGCATTTATAGCCTTTGAATGCAGTAGTAAAGTCACAAAGCAGTAGTTCAAAATTCTCACCTATCAATAGGGTTTTGTTTGGCAGAGGTTGGAGGCATAGAGGAATCTTTAGTTTTAAAAGGTTTCCCAGAGGATTCTGCTATTTGTGTTGGAAAGGAATCATTACGTTAGAGGCTGTATAACTTTAAATGTATATGATACAAAAGAAGAAATAACTAAACAAATCATTCTGCATGTTGAAGAAAGTGATTTGTTTGTCCATTAATATTTCAGGAGAAATACTGTTTAGCACACTCTGCAAAAGCTAAGCATATGCCTTCCTAATGACCCAGCAGTTCAAAGCATATATCAAGAAAACGGAATACAGTGCATATGTCCACAAAAAGTATATCTGTAGAAGAGTGTTAATAGTAGCTTGATTTGTAATAACTCCAAACTAGAAACAACCCAAATGTTCATCAGTAGTAGAATGGATAAGCAAATGATGGTATATTCTTAGCAATTAAAAAGAACAAACTATTGCTACGTGCAACAAACATGGATGAATTTCACTGTCTTAATGTTCAGCCAAAGAAGCCAGACACAAATATGTACATGTTGTATGATTCCTTTTATATGATGGTTGAGAGAAGGCAAAATCATACTATGATGATAGAGGTCAGATAATGATTTGACCTGGGAGAGAGCGCAGGAAGAATCTTCTGAAGTGTTGATAATAGTCCCTATCTTGGCGGTTTCCCAGGAATATACATATGTAAAAATCACTGAACTGCACATTTGAGATTTGTGCACTTTATTCTATACGAGTTATAGCTCAATAACGTGCACACACACGTACAGAAATACCTATACACGTGTATGTCTCTTTGACCTTGAGCAATGTTCAAATTATCCTTTGTTGAAGCAACCTTTACTCGACTTACTTCTAAATCCCAGAACACTTCCCAGGTTGGTGTCTTGTTCAGAGATCTTGATATAAATGAATCATGCCACTAAGATTATTCTTACAGTTGTATATTCTCCTATAATTACATAAAAAGTTTGATAGAGAGGATTCTGTGCTACCCAACCATCTATGACTGTTCTTTTGTGGATCAAAAGCAAAAACCACTAGGGTGATGATTTACTTTGCATGTTGATATTCAGATTTCAGTCCATCTGAAAGGATATTCAGAATATATGTTAATTAACATGCTTTAGCCACACGTGTGTTTTTTAAAGATTTTTTTCCCTAGGTGTAACTTTGTTAATTCAGATTTAATTGATAAAGTTCAGTTTTACTGAAATCACAGAATAAAATTAAAATAGGTCTAGCTTCTCAGGTAAAGGGGCTCAAGTTGCTAAGAAAATTGCCTTCTTGAATATAGATCAAGCCATATTCTCCTGAATAATGGGTGTCTCAATTGCTTACACAGTATGTAACATATGACTTCAAAATCCTTAGAGGATCTCAAATTCCTTTTAAATTCCCACATGGCATCTATGCCCATATGATGTCATTAATCATAGTAGTCACTTTCTCTTTAATAGCCTCCACTTTCCTTAAGCATGTTAATTTATGGCTTACTAATTAAGAGTACTTATTGTACTTTGAAGCAATGAGCAAATTATTTTGGAGCATTATTCCATATGTTTTAAATCTTTATTCTATTAAGTGTGCTAGAGGGAGAGCAAAGAAGTCCGCTGACCAAATAAATCTCTGCTCTTTACCTTTATGTGTTTTCTTTCTTTGCTAGAAATAGGAAATGAAAAGTTTGGCTGTCACCATGCCATGGCAGAAGACATCAGGTAAATACTTACAAAATGGATCATTACAAAAAAGAAAGGAATAGGAAAACAAAATAGAACAGGGGCTTATTAGGCATTTCATATTAAGATAAATATGAAATTTAAAAAATTAATCTCTTAAAGAAGAGGTGGTTTCAGGATTCTCCTTGAACTCCAGATAGTAGAGTCTTTTGCTATTTCTACTTTTTTAAAATTTGGCTGTGCCTCATGGCTTGCAGGATCTTAGCTCCCACTGGACCGCCAGGGAATTCCCATCTTTTGCTATTTCTATGGCTGTTTTTGATTTGGGATTAGACTAACACACTCTTTTCCTTACTGCCGAGCTTTGGTACTTCTTATGGTCGTATGGTATTAAAAACCCAGATTTCTGTGAAAACTAGCTCACACTACGGTATTTTAACACCCTCTTAAGAGTTCTTTTTATTTCTGCTTATCTTCCCCACTCATCAGTTCAATCCCTGTGTCTTTGAGAACCCTGGACAGCTCCTCACAGCTTCCCAGATCAAGTCCTAATCTGTGGCTAAGACCCTTGCCGTATGGCCGAAACCTACGTTTCCAGTCTTAGTTTTAGTTTCTTCCCTCTCCAGTCATTCTGATCCACTCACCGTCTTCTGGTTATTGACTTGGACGTGATTGTTCCAGCCTTTTAATCACATATTCCAAGGACGCCCTTCTTCCGTTAAGTCTCGTTCTTTCTGCGATGTGTTTGTACTGCAGTGACTTCTCCTTTGAACTCCTGAATTATTGCTATTTTCACTTGCAGTGTTAATCCGTCATCGTGTCAATTCCAGCTTCATGTTCATATTCAAGGTGGAGGGCAGGGGCCATGTCTCCTACTATACCGCTCCCCTCTTTCTCTCCCTCTCGTCTCTGTGGCTGTTTGGTACCCAGTGAGTGTATCAGCTGATAATATCTTCTTGAAACATACTCATGGAACTGGCTCTTTCTGTCATTACTTAACCTCTTGGGAGGGCATCTGGGAGTCAGATCTCTGCTCTCCTGTGTATTATTCAACCCTCACACCCCTCTGGATTTATAATTTAAAATGTTTGTATTGAGATCAGAACCTTAACTCTTACTTATGGAAAGTAAGCCTTTTATTCAGTGATACTTGGAGAGCTTTTAAGATATACTCAGACTTTGCCTAGTTCCTATGGAGAATCCATAAAGTCAACGGAATGCAGAAGCTGAGGAGACTTTGGAGATCATTCTAGATACAAAAGGTGCCGAGTCAGGCAACTGGAGGGAAACTGAGCTTGAGCTGCTTTGCTTCTCTATTCCCTGCCTGCTTCCTGTTGCACTCGCCTCTTCCAGTTCATTCCAGGCCTTCCTCACATCTCTAGATGTTTCCCTCACCTAAGGTTGAAAAAGATGTTTTTGTGACTGGATCCTGCCTGGGAGTGACCATGGTTTCATTTCTCTCTCTGGGCTTTGGGGCTCAGCCATCTTTTGGATTGCATTCCCGGCCTTTTGTGTGCTCTCTTTGTCTTAGAGGAATTTATTTCTAATATAAATCAGCTCCTCTTTTCTCTTTCCTTGGTATTGATATATAAATGTTGATGATAGGATCACCCATCTTTATTTTTATGTTTCAGCAAAAGAAAAGCTTATCTTCTCTCTCCTGGCCAGTGTTATCCTGAAAACTGAGGGTTCCTTTAAGCTTCTCAGATTGCATCTTTAATATTCACGAATACCTCTTTTATCCTTCCCATGGTTTAATCATCTCCTTCTCCCTGGCACCTCCACTTCTGGAAACTACAGTACTTTTGTCGAGGTTATTTGCATCTGTGTCGAGGTCATTCCATCCAGAGAATGTGTATTTCCTGAGGGCGGTTTCTCTCATTTCTCTCTGCATCCTTAGTGCTCAACATAAAAGCTGATGAATAGCGAGAAATTGATGGAACTTGGCTGAACCAATAGTTCTAAATCTGTAAAGTTCCATGTATCTGGACTACCTTCCAGATAATCAGGGTTTTACACCTTCCTTTCCTCCATCAGGATAACTGTGTGTACATTATGGGGAATCATGTGGGCATGACCACCTCTTCGAGAGTAAATACAGATCCCAGGCATTCATTATTACCCTGAAGAACCCAACTCTTTGGGGCTCATTCATAATGTAGCCAGAATAGTGGGGGGTGACTGTTCATTAAAAGAACCCTTGGAGCAGATCTAAAAATGTAAGCTATCTATCCGTGAACAAAGAAACCCTGCTCTACTATTGGTCGCAGGGTACTTGTTTATCGACCTGAAGCACATCCCATCCATATGTGCAATTCCAGGTGTGGCATCATTACTTGGGAAGCAGGGCATGTATCTTTTGATATTATCCAAGTGGTACATTGTTGGCTCAAATGTGGCAGTGTCTGTACTATCTGTCTAAGACTGACTGACAGGTCTCAGCTTCTTATGTGTTTAAAGAATCTGTTTTCTATATTTGGACTCAGTATCTTGAGTGATAAGAAGTATGTCCAATGAGGTGAGAATTACTTAAATGGAAATCAAACTTCTGAGAAATGATGCCAAGGAAAGTCCTGTTTCCCATTTTCTGCATTTTTTTTTTCATAAATAGTCTCCAGTGTGTGGATTGGTTATCGGTAGGTTGATAACTTTGGTAGCATCTGTGTGCAGAGGTGAGTAAGGAAACAGGTTCAGCTTTTTTTTTGTTTTTATAAATTTATTTATTTATTTATTTATTTTTGGCTGTGTTGAGTCTTCGTTTCTGTGCGACGGCTTTCTCTAGTTGTGGCAAGCAGGGGCCACTCTTCATCGCGGTGCGCAGGCCTCTCACTGTCGCGGCCTCTCTTCTTGCAGAGCACAGGCTCCAGACGCACAGGCTCAGTAGTTGTGGCTCACGGGCCCAGTTGCTCCGTGGCATGTGGGATCTTCCCAGACCAGGGCTCGAACCCGTGTCCCCTGCATTGGCAGGCAGATTCTCAACCACTGCGCCACCAGGGAAGCCCCACAGGTTTAGCTTTAAGAATGCTTCTCTCATTGAAAATAAAGTGTCATGCTTACAGAATGTTGTCATATCTGATCTTTAAGTGGTAACTGCATTTGGGCAAATATCTCTTAAATAGCTAACATTTTAAATATTTCTTCACCAAATTACCCTGGTGCTCCACCCATTTCATAGTCAGGGTTGAAGTAATTGTGACTTTTTGGAACTTGACTCTGAGCTGGGTAGTAGACTGGAGCCTAAGGGTCAGAAAGCCCGTGGACTCTATTCTGTGGTAAAGGAGAGCCTCGTGGTGGGGCTTCTTTGGGGATCAAGCGCTTATGGCAAATTCAGAACAGTAAAAGGATCGTGAACAGTGTGGAGACTCAGAGGAGGAGTGATGAAGTTTGCAAGCGGGAGAAAGTGAAATTTGAGGTGAATCTTGAAGGATGAATGAGCATTTTTCGATTGTTGGAGTGGGTTTGGGCCAGGTGATGGATGCTTCCTGTGAAACAGGGAATCACAAAGGGCAGGGAACTTTGATCACAGACTTTACATCCACACATACATGTTGTTTTTCCTCCAGTAGCTCAAGAATAAGGGAGTGGAGAGGAAAGAATGGATGGGGAGGTGCAATGAGAGAGACTAAGGCAGCAGGTTTGCAGAAGGACTGAAGGAAAAAGAAAAGTAGTGTTTTCCTGAGTGTCTTCGTGGGGACTGACTTTGGAGTTTGGACTGTTTAGGGAAGCAAGTGAAACGAGAACAGTGATGGGAAATCAGGTGTCATGGACCAGAAGACAGGGGCTTTACATATGGGTGTAAGTGTCTGTGTATACAGTTTAATAACAAATAATTTATACCTTGAGTTTTGTTTTGTTAGTAATAGACTTCCAAAGACTAAAAAGTCTCGGGAAACCCTTACAGAGCATGTTTCAAAATAAGGGTGTATTACTTCTTCCTTGAACAAGCTCTGTTTTTCTATCTGAATTGTTTTTTTTTTAATTGGAGTATAGTTGATTTACAATGTTGTGTTAGTTTCAAGTGTACAGGAAAATCATTCAGTTATACATATATAAACATTATTTTTCATATTCTTTTCCATTATGGTTTATCACAGGACATTGAATATAGTTCCCTGTGCTATACAGTAGGACCATGTTGGTTATCTGTTTTTTGGTTTTTTTTTTTTTTTGGCTGCGTTGGGTCTTCGTTGCTGTGCACGGGCTTTCTCTAGTTGTGGCGAGTGGGGGCTACTCTTCGTTGTGGTGCATGGGCTTCTCATTGCGGTGGCTTCTCCTGTTGCGGAGCACAGGCTCTAGGCAGGCGGGCTTCAGTAGTTGTGGCACGCGGGCTCTAGAGTGCAGGCTCAGTGGTTGTGGTGCACGGGCTTAGTTCCTCTGTGGCATGTGGATCTTCCCGGACCAGGGCTCGAACCCATGTCCCCTGCATTGGCAGGCGGATTCGTAACCACTGCGCCACCAGGGAAGCCCGGTTATCTGTTTTATACATGGTAGTGTGTATATGTTAATCCCATGAATTGTTTCGTTTTATGAGTCATTTCTAGAAATTATTTCTTGTCTATAATCACCAAGTTTTTTGCATTTGATAAAATCATGATGTATTATGATAAATGGGAACTTAAAGGATATTTTGTTTATCTGTCCATCCAAGACATGAAATTCTTCTATAGTATTCTTATTACGTGGTTGTTTAGTCCTTAGTTTATATCTCTAGTAAGAAGAAATCCATTACTTTCACGGGCAGCTATTAGCTCTTTGCACTTAGTTTTAATATGAATTTCCCCCCTTTCTATCAATTAAACCAGCAAAAGCTAGGTAAAATGGAATAACACATACCATTAAACACCTCTTAGAGTGGCTAAAATTACACTGAAAGACTGACCATCAGGTGTTGGTGAGGGTATAGAGAAACTGGAACTCATGCTACTGGTGGAAATGCAAAATGGTGTAACCTCTTTGGAAAATAGCTGAGCAGTTTTATAAAACATTAAACATGCACCTACTATCTGATCCAGGCATTCACCCTTAGGAAATGAAAGCATATGCTCATCCAAAGACTTGTACGTGAATGTTCACTTAATTTTTATTTATGATAGCCCCAAAGTGGGAGCAGTCTATGTCTCATCTACAGGTGAATGGTTAAACAAAATGTGATATATCCATATGATGGCATTCTAATCATCAGTAGAAAGGAATGAACTTTTGGTACACACTGAAACATGGATGGATCTCAAATCTATCATGTTAAGTGAAAGAAGCCAGACTCAAATGGCTACATATTATATGGTTGCATTTATATAAAATTCTGGAAAATGGAAATAAATCTATAGTGGCAGAAAGCAGATCAGTGGTTGCCTGGAGATGGGCAGAGGGATGGTGTGGTGGGATTATAAAGTGGTGTGAAGGAACTTTCAGGGCTGATAGATACATTCATTATATTGACTGTGGCGAAGGTTTCATGAGTGCATACATATGTCACAACTTTGCCAGATTTAAATATGTGCGGTTTATTGTATGTCAGTTATATCTCAGTAATGCTGTTTTTAAAAAACAAAAGTGACAAACTACAGAAAAAATAGAATAACACGTTCCCAGTGGTGATATTTACGTATCAAAATGTTATTTGCGTGTATGTAACCCCAAACTGTTGGGTATTCTTTAAGGTGCTTGATATTATAAAGGACACCGTACAGAGTGGGATCTAGATTATCTAATTGCTGGCTTCTTTGGTCTTTCTTTAGGTTGTGAGTCAAAAGAAAAAAAAATTCTTCATTTAAAGTTTCTTCATTTAACATTCTCCTTGTTTCTTTTTTTTTAAGTTAAAGTATAGTTGATTTACAATATTGTTACTTTCAGGTGTACAGCACCTGAATACTGTGACTCAGTATTTTCACAGATTATCTTCCATTATAGGTTATTTCAAGATAATGAGTATAATTCCTTGTGCTGTATGGCATATTCTTGTTGCTTATCTATTTTATATAGTAGTTTGTATCTGTTAATCCCATATTCCGAATTTGTCCCTTCCCTGCTTGCTCTTTGGTAAACATAAGTTTGTTTTCTATATCTGTTTCTGTTTTGCATATACATTCATTTGTATTATTTTTTAGATTCCACATATGAGTGATATCATATAGCATTTGTCTTTCTCTGGCAGACTTATTTCACTAAGCATAATGTTACTCTCTAGGTCCATCCATGTTGCTGCAAATGGCAGCATTTCATTCTTTTTTTATGGCTGAGTAATATTCCATTGTGTGTGTGTGTGTGTGTGTGTGTGTGTGTGTGTGTATACACCAACCACATCTTAATCCAGTCTTCTGTTGATGGGCACTTGTGTTGTTTCCATGTCTTGTCTGTTGTAAGTACTGCTGCTCTGAGCAGTGAGGTGCATGTATCTTTTCGAATTAGTGTTTTCGTTTTTTCCAGATATATACTCAGGAGTGGAATTTCTGGGTCATATGGTAGCTCTGTGTTTAGTTCTTTAAGGAACCTCCATACTGTTTTCCATAGTGGCTGCACCAAATTACATTCCCACCAGCAGCTTATGAGTGTTCCCTTTTCTCCACATCCTTGTCAACATTTGCTATTTTTAGACTTTTGGATGATGGCCATTTTGATAGGTATGAAGTGATACCTCACTGTGGTTTTGATTTGCATTTCTCTAATGTTTAGTGATGCTGAGCATCTTTTCACGTGCCTGTTAGCCATCTGTATTTCTTCTTTGGAGCTCCAGTGGCACCCTCGAGTAGTGCATTGTTACTTACACAATGTTATCCTTGTTTCTCACCAATGAAATATGGCTGGAAAAAATACCAAAAGTTCAGCCTACATGAGAAATGGAAGAATTTCCCCAGTATTATCAATATTTTTTTCCTGTTTTGGTTCTGTATTTGCATAAGTAATACATGTTTTATATTGTATATCCCTTTTGGGGGGAGCTCCACCTTTTGTAGAAATGATACAGTGACTGAGAGCGGAATAACTGAATAGGTGGGCATTTGTTTTAGGTTTCCCTGTGGCATGGGTACTCTATTTTAGGCAGGAAAAATGGGCTTGTTTGAAATAATGGAATGAGCAGCTTCTGTGCCCGACTATCTCGTTTGGGTACATCTGCTGTGTTAGCAGAAAGTCTACCAGAATTTTGTTAGATTTTCTAGAAGAGTTTCATCTCAGAGGGAGAGAACAAAATGCCCTGTGAGGTAGTCTAAACATTTGATTCCATTTTACTTTAGTGTATAAAAGTTAATGTATTAGGGAACTTTGGTTGCCCAGTGACAGAAATCCATCTCAGCCGGGCTTAACTAACAGGGGGATTTACTGGCTCTTGTTGTAAGTTATGTGGGGCTGAAGTGGGTTTTCAGGGTCTGGATAGCATCTTGGAGTACCCATTTCTGGGATAGACTTTTTTTTTTTTTTGGTCTCGTGGGCAACATGGTCAACCCGCAGTCCAAGACTAATGCCTTAGAACTATAGTCCTCTTAAACAAGGTAGGACTCCTTCAGTGACTCTGGCAAAAACCTGCCAGGAAGGACTTTGATGGGCCTGGTTGGGGTGCGTTCTTCTACCTGAAGCAGTTGCTGTAGGTTGTTTGATAGGATACTCTGGCGAGGCCTGAGTTGGAAGTGGGAATTAGGGGAGGGGGCTGAATCCCATTCTAATCATATAGAATACGTTTCTTCATGGAGAAAGCAGGTCTGTAATTGCCTGGAGCCATCCAGGAGCCAACTTTTCAGTGCCCTGTACACCTAATGAACGATGCTAAATTGGGGAGTGATACAGGGATGAACATCCTTGGATGGGCTGGGGAATCTTGTGACTGATTATTTCCTTTGAACAAATCCCTTGAGGTGAAATCACTAGGGCAGACACTATGAACATTTTTAAGGTTCGCTGCATATTCCTGTATTCCACTGTGCTTAGGTTATACTAAATTATATTCCCACCAGCACTGGATGAGAATATGTCAGTATATCTCGTCATCTGCATAGGCTGTCATCATTCAAAAAACTTTGCCACTTAGATTTCTAAAAACTGGGAATTTATTGATCTAGTGTGTATTTGTTTGGTTACTAATGAGGCTGTGTACTCTTTTGAGAATTGCTGGTTCCTATACTTTGTCAGTATGTATGTAAAGGTCTAAATTGATTTATAATTAAAAAGTTCACTGTTGACAAGCAAAAATAACAACATTGATCTGGGCTACTCATGCGATGGCTCAAAATCAGAAGTCACCAGCAAGTCAAATTTAATACTTGCAAGTAAATCTTTCTACTATTAAATAAAACGCTGCTTTACTTTTAGGACAACATCCATTTTAAATTAATACTTGAAATCTGAACTGTATTGTTTTTGTTTGGTCACCTGTTTTGATTCTTTAAGTTCTATAAAAGCTTGTAATCATAAAGTTTAGCAAGTTTTAACAATCAATATATTTTTGTTAAAATATTACTTACAGAATGAACTCATACAGATCAATAAGGAAAATGCAGACAACCCAGGAAGAAACTGGGCAAACAGTATGAACAGGAAGTTCTCAGATGGAGAACAGCAAACGTCTCCAATAACCACATAAAAAGATGCTCACTTTCTCTAGTAGTGACAGAGTAATCAGGAAAATGTGAAGTAAACCAACAATGAGATATAATTTCACACCCATCAGTTGGGCAAACATTTAAAAGTCTGATCAGTATCAGGGCCAGGGAGTTGGGTGCTCTCTTCCTTGAGGGCTTGTAGAGTCCAGACACATCTCCTTGTTGGAAGAGTAACAGAAGTCTTCTAGTCTATGGTTTATCTTTTAATTCCTCATTTATGATATTTTCAGTTGTTCAGAGGTTTTTTTTTAACAGCTGTATTGCATTTTAATCTAAATGCAATAAATACATATCAGTCTTCTCATTACACTATTTTTTGTCTTCTAAGGGAAAATTTTTTTGGTCCCCCCAAAGTTGTAACGATATCCTTCCACACTTTCTTCCCATGGTTTTAAAGTTTTGCTTATTACATTTAAGTCTACATTCTTTTTTAAAAAAAATGATGTTTTATTTATTTAGGCTGCGTTGGGTCTTCATTGCTGCGTGCAGGCTTTCTCTAGTTGCGGCGAGTGGGGGCTACTCTTCGTTGCGGTGTGCAGGCTTCTCATTGCAGTGGCTTCTCTTGTGGAGCACATGCTCAAGGCACATGGGTTTCAGTAGTTGTGGCTCGCGAACTCTAGAGCACAGGCTCAGTAGTTGCGGCGCATGGACTTCGTTGCCCTGTGGCATATGGGATCTTCCCGGCCCAGGGCTCAAACCTGTGTCCCCTGCATTGGCAGGCGAACTCTTAACCACTGCACCACCAGGGAAGTCCCTAAGTCTTCATTCTTCCTTAAGAAAAATCATCCTTACTGTACCACGAGGAGAAAGATTTATTCCTTGATTTCAAGATGGAGTCTGAAGTTCCTGCTTTGCCCAGAAAAGAAAGGACACAAAACTTATAACCCCCTGAGCCTACTGATGTCCCGTGTTCTTTTCTTGGCCCTACTTCGACCTTGACTTGGTTGCATTACTGGCAGTCCAGCTACTCCAGAATAGGTGTGGAAAGAGCAGTGCTGATGGGTGATTGGAGGTGAAGGCTGATGGCCAGCAGAAGGGTGGTGGCCAGGTTCTGGAGAGGGCAGGATGTGGTCCTCGGGTGGGGGTTGGGCACTGTGGTGCTGTGGCTGCCAGTCAAGTTCAGGGTCAACTCCTAGCTTTCAGCCCTTGCCCCACCTTCATTAGCTTGGGTGGGTTCTTTAACCTCTCTTTCACTTTCTTTATAAAATGTAGAGCATAGTCACACCCCTGATTTATGTGACTATTTTAAGAATTATTTGTGAAATAATTTATTGTCAAGGATTTAGTGCAAGGCTCAGCCACTGATAACCACAGTGAGGAATGGGATCAAGTCCAGAGTCTGATGGCAGACATTTACGATGCTTCCCGAAGGAGAGCAGTTATTTTTGAATTCATTGATGAGGTTGGCTTTCATACTGTTCGCTGTGTATAGGACAGGCAGACATACAAGGGAGAGAGGGAGGAAGGAAAAAGGAGAAAGAAGGGAAGAAGAGAGAACCTTCTGTGACACGCCTCTTCCTCCCACTGATTTGCTACCTGCTTCAGCAGATCCTTTGTTTATTTGGGGAGCAGGCATCTTTTCTCGTAGGGCTCAAATAGGCTTACTTCTTTGACGTCTGAAGAACATGTTTCCTTATTAACTAGGTTCTGCAAATGGATCCCAGTGCTGATGCAGTGAGTTGACTTCAGGAGTTTCTTTTCAGTGTAGACACTGCAACTTGGTTTTCAAGATGCTTCTTTTGAGAACCGTTGAGAGATGGCAGTCTACTTGGGAGGTGACTTGATAAAGCAGTGATTTTACACCAGAGAGCATTATAACAATAATTTCTGTGGTAAAAGTAGAGCTGAATTTGTGAAGTTTTAAGTGGTCTTTCTTCATCTTATGTCTGAAAAAGAACTTAGGCATTTTCTATTTGGTTAATAACTTACTCGCAGTCATTTAAACTATTTGTACTGCCCTTATATATATATTTTTTTGTGTGGTTCGCGGGCCTCTCACTGTTGTGGCCTCTCCCGTTGTGGAGCACAGGCTCCGGACGCGCAGGCTCAGCAGCCATGGCTTACAGGCCCAGCCGCTCCGCAGCATGTGGGATCTTCCCGGACCGGGGCATGAACCCGTGTCCCCTGCATTGGCAGGCAGACTCTCAACCACTGCGCCACCAGGGAAGCCCTGTACTGCCCTTTTGAGATAAGTGATTTTTTTTTCCCCCAACCTGTGGAAACACAAAGCCTTTACTTTCTCAGAGGTTGGTTTTAGATAAAGAGAATTCATTAACATCCCTGCTGCTATTATTAAGTCATAAATGAAAGTGAGAAGTAAGAACATTTGTACTCCTAACAGACTTTTCCTTTATTATTGATGGTATTCTTAACTTGATATTGAGGAATTAAGTAGGGATATCTGGTGAGATGTTCAGATAACTTTGTTGCCATCATGGGTTTGCATTGTGTTCAGCTTTCTTGAGCTGCTTTTGTTAATGAAGTTTGTCCTCAAAGGTGGACCAGCAGTGGCATAGCAGATCCTTAGGACTTGGACAGTCTAAGGGGTAGCCCTCTAAAACTTAATTTTAAAGAGCAGTAATATGCTTATTATTCCTTTTTGAGTTATATGGTCTCAGGGATGACAACCCCATTTCTGTTGCCTTAACTCTTATAGGAAAAATGTATTATAGGCTCTGGGGCAGTGTTCTCTGGGAAGAAAAGGAGTTTTGTTTTCTGGAATTGTAGTTTTGAACCCTGTAGGATGGGAATCTTGGGGACATGGCCAACTACAGAGGACACCTTATTCACCACCTTTCAGTCAAACCTATTTGGGTGTTAAAACATCAGTGTTTATTTCTAAGCTCAATTATTATTTGAAATAATTTATCAAGTTGGGCTGTATGACGTGTGTAAACCTCTGTGTCGTGACTTACCGTAGGGACGGAAGGGCTGGCCGTGTGCCTTCTCTGCTGAGTCACGGCTCTCTGTGGTGACACCACTAAACTGCTCCCAGCAAGGTCCTGCCTTTTCATTAGATCATGTATCCCTCGTAAGTCCTTGTTTCTTTATCAGTGGCGTCTAGTGGGCCAGACCAGGTTAAGCCTCTTTTTGAATCTAAATACTCCTACCGACAAAAAAGCCAATCAATCTTCGCCTACCTGCAAAGACTTGGCTTTTCCAGGCCCCTGAGGGATAGCATCCCTTCAGAAGCCGCCATCTCTTCTCCTCCTCGCTGTTTGCTTCTGTCTCTGTGACATTTAGCCTCCATCATCTGCCTTCATCATTACCCGTTTATCCCCTAGATGCTGCTCGCAGCTCATTCTTTTGCTCGTTCCTTTTATGGCCACCACCCTTGCTCAAGTCTGTATTGAGTCTCACTTGGGTTATTGCAGTGAAACGCCACTGATCTGCTGTAGACACCTCAGGTCTCCCCTGATCTCTCCTTCACACAGCGGCCCAAGTCATCTTCCCAGAAGAGTGCTGGGATTTTGTTACTCTCCTTCCTGAAAATACTCCTTGTGCCTCCCTGATGCCAGTGGAATAAAACAGAGCTCTCCCTGCGGCCCTCAGGGCTTCTGCTGTCTGGGCTACAGTCTCCTCCCACATCGAGGCCTGCACTGTATCCTGCTTTGTCCTTTGGCTCTTGCTGGAATGTGCTCTCCTGTCTTTTGTCCATGGAAATGCTGTGTCCCTCTCTCTCTGTGATACCTTCCTGATGACCCCACACAGAAGAGCACATCCTTCGTGTTCATTCAGTGATTGCTTCTTTTTAAAAAAATTTTTATTTTATATTGGAGCATAGTTGGTAAACAATGTTACATTAGCTTCGGGTGTATAGCAAAGTGATTCAGTTATACCTACACATGTATCTCTTCTTTTTCAAATTCTTTTCCCAGGCTATTGAGCACAGTTCCGTGTGTTATATAGTAGGTCCTTGTTGGTCATCTGTTTTAAATCTAGCAGTGTGTACATGTCATGGTGATTGCTTCTTATTCCTTAAGCCAACATTCTGTAAGGATGTGCAAGGGGTATAAAGAATAATAAAACACAGCCCCCGTTCTCAGGTTGGATCAGTTGTGGAACTAGTCACATAAACAACGATCTGTAATATAACATATTAAATTGTAAAATAGAGTAAAAAAAAGTGTAAAATTGTACACTTCTGTATACAAAGTGCTGCCGTCAGACTGTGTACACAACCACCTTGAAGGCAGGCCTTGTTTATTTTTGTTTAATCCTCTCTGTATTATGGAGGGGTTTTGATGATATCAGTTAGTCTTTTGTGAAATGCATTTATTAGTGAATTGTCCTTCTGCATTTTTCCCTTGTAATAATATGACTTTGCATTTCTCTGGTAACTCAGTTCTCCTTTTTTTTTTTTGGCCCTGCTGCGTGGCTTGCGGGATCTCAGTTCCCCAACCAGGGATTGAACCTGGGCCATGACAGTGAAATCCCGACTCCTAACCACTAGGCCACCAGGGAACTCTGTCTGCTTTCCTTTTTCTATCACTCCTCCCTCCGTATCTTTGTTGGGTACATGTATAAACAAGGAAACTCTTGCCTCAGGTCAAGAACAAATCATTTTTATCACACTTCACACATTATATTTCACTTTTTGAAAGCTGTCAGTTGTATTTCTTTTCAGGTCATTTATATATGGAACAAATGTTAATCCCTTTAATAATGGTTTTCCAGTAAAACAGATTGTTTTTACAATGGCGTCACAACGTAGCACAGTGTCCGGTACCAATACCAGAAAGAGAATTTCTGCTGACAACTTCTGCTGTCACTCAGGGTGATTCACCTAGAAGGTTCTGCTAAAGTTTTTCTCCCTGACCTGCCACATGTAGTATTGTAGATAACCAGCCAGGGCATCACAGGGAGACTTCTCCAAGGTGTCTACTCTGAACTGTTAAGCACGTGAGCATGGCAAGCTCTGGGGGGAATGAACTCCGACCCTGACTGGCTACTCATCCATCTCACTGCAGAGGACCACTGTGGCTTAGTCGCATCCCTGGAAGGTCACTGTCTTTTTAAAATTATTTATTTATTTATTTATTTTTGACTGTGTTGGGTCTTCGTTGCTGTGCACGGGCTTTCTCTAGTTGTGGCAAGCGGGGGCTACTCTTTGTTATGGTGTGCGGGCTTCTCATTGTGTGGCTTCTCTTGTTGTGGAGCATGGGCTCTAGGCGCGGGGGCTTTAGTAGTTGTGGCACATGGGCTCAGTAGTTGTGGCTCGCGGGCTCTAGGGTGCAGGCTCAGTAGTTGTGACGCACAGGCTTAGTTGCTCTGCAGCTTGTGGGATCTTCCCTGACCAGGGCTCGAACCCGTGTCCCCTGCATTGGCAGGCGGATTCTAAACCATTGCGCCACCAGGGAAGTCCTCACTGTCTTAAGTGTGAACAGTGTTCCAGTGATTTGCAAGCTTCCTAAGGGCAAGGACCCCATTTAACATGTTCACTACATGCACCTGGCGTCCAGGACAGTCCTTTGCCTTTGAATTAAAGAGGGAGTGTGGACCAAAAGGCTGTTTTTGCCTTTTATCAAAGTAATGTTTTAATTGGTGCCGAGATCATGACTCTGACTTGGGTCCATGTCGTGTGCAAGCCAGCCTCCTACCCTTGTGGCAGGGGATGTGGCTGGCAAGGTAGAAGACGAAGTTTAACAAAAGGAAAACAGCTCTAGGAATCAGCAGTGTGCCTAGTTCTTAGGAGGCAATCCCTTCCAAATCCTCCCTGTGCTTTTAAAGGTTGTCAGGATTTAGAAAACGAACATCTATCTAATACATCTTCTGTAGGTGGCAAGGCTGTCCATGACCCCGCCGTGCTGAGGTTGTGTGTCCACATCTGTCGCCACCAGGCAGGGACAGCAGTGGGGTCTGTGCTGTCAGAGGAGGTTGCACATGGTCCTTGTAAATTGCCAGCATCTAAGTTACATCCAGTGTGCTCTTCGGGGGGTGGTGGTTAAGAACTCTTGATGGGAGAGTAGTTTTCAAAGTTAAAACATATATATTTAGGAATGTTTTAGTGAATAGCAGGGACTGATTTATAAGCAGTCTTAGAAATGCAGAAAATTTAAGCTCAAGTGTTCACTTAAAACAATGATGACAGTAAGTGGACAAAACTTCTTTTCTTGCCAAGCAAGGTGATGCTTCCTCAAAACTTCTCTTCATTCTTCTCAGTTCCAGATGATTTTCATTTCTTTTGGATGATTTTCAGGGTATTGGTTAGAGTTCAAATCAAGGAATTCATTTTCTAATAGGATAATTTGATTCTTTGATCATTAGAATGGAAGTTAAATTTAAGTGGAGAATTAGAGACATTTAATAAATATATATATTTTCCTATCAAACAGTATTCTTCTTGTGGAAGTTATAGAATATGAAGACTATCTGGTGATAAACGTAGACAGTGGACTCTGTACCTTAAAGTAAGCACTTCCTACTATTCACATAAAGTTTGTACCATCAAAGAAAAGCTGTGATGAACTATAAAGCTACTTGGAGCACTACAGCGAGTTTGAAATGACTGAGGAGAGTCATCTGTAGTTCAATAAATGATGATATTTGGGGAGTATTTTTGAGTTCCTGTATTAGGAGTACAGCAGACCTCACCTGAAATAACAGACATGTAATTGTTTGACTTTATTAAAATAACAATATTGGTATGCTCAGTATTTAACTAACATGTAAGTTATTCAAGTAATACTTTTCACTTTGAAATCAGCTTATGTAAATAGGTTGTACTTTTTAAAAATTGAAGTATAGTTGATTGACAATGTTGTGTTAGTTTCAGGTGTACAGCACAGTGATTCAGTTATATCTATCTATCTATTATTTTTCAGATTCTTTTCCCTTATAGGTTATTACAAAATATTGAGTAGAGTTCCCTGTGCTATACAGCAGGTCCTTGCTGTTTAACTATTTTATATATAGTAGTGTGTATATGTTAATCCGAAACTCCTAATTTACACCCCCCTTTTCCCCTTTGGTAGCCATAAGTTTGTTTTCTATGTCTGTGGGTCTATTTCTGTTTTGTAAATAAGTTCGTTTGTATCTTTTTTTTATTTTAGATCTCTCACATAAGTGATATCATATGATGCAATTTTATTTTTTTCCCGCTTTACTGAGATATAATTGACATATAAGTTTAAAGTGTACCATGGGATGATTTGATACACATATATGTTGTGAAATGTTTACCACAATAAGATGAGTTAACACATCCTTCACGTCACATGATTACCATTTTGTTGCTGCTGTTACGATGAGAACCTTAAAGCTCTATTCTCATAGTAGCTTTCAAGTATACAATGCAGTATTGTTAACTCGGTCACCGGGCTGTACATTAGACCCCTGGAACTAACTCATCTTGTCACTAAATGTGTATACCCGTTGACCGACATCTCCCCATTTTCCTACCTCTTGGACCCTGTTGCCACCAGTTTACTCTGTTTCTATGAGTTCATTGTGTTTAGATTTCACATATGAGTGAGATCCTACAGTATTTATCTTTGTCTTTCTGACTTATTTCACTTACCATAATGCCCAGAAGGTCCATCCATGTTGTTGGAAATGGCAGAATTTTTCTTTTTTTTATGGCTAAATAATATTATATATAAATACACATCACATTTTCTTTTTTCCTCCAGTTGTCAGTGAACACCTAGGTTGTTTCCGTGTCTTGGCTGTTGTGAATAATGCTGAAATGAATATGGAAGCGCAAATATCTCTTTGAGATCCTGATTTCATTTCCTTTTGATGTATATCCAGAAGTCAGGTTGTTGGATTGTATGGCAGTTCTACTTTTAATTTTTTGAGGAATCTCCATACTTTTTTCCCCAGTGGCTGCACCAATTTCCATTCCCACCCACAGTGCACCAGGGTTCCCTTTCCTCCACACCCTCCCCAGCATTTGTTGTCTGTGGTCTTTTTGATAATAGTCATTTTAACAGGTATGAAGTGATACCTCATTGTGGTTTTGCTGTGCATTTCCCTGATGACTAGTGACGTTGAGCACATTTTCACGTACTGTTGGTCATTTGTATGTCTTCTTTGGAGCAATGTCTATTCAAGCCCTCTGCCCATTTTTTAATCAAATTGTTTGGTTTTTTTTTTTTTTTTGCTACTGAGTTGTATGAGTTTCCTTATATATTTGGATATTAACCCCTTATCAGATATATGGTTTGCAGATATTTTCTTCCATTCTTTAGGCTATCATTTCATTTTGCTGATTGTCTCTTTTCCTCTGTAGAAGCTTTTTAGTTTGACTTAGTCCCACTTGTTGACCTTTGGTTTTGTTACCTGTGCTTTTGATGTCTTATCCAAAAAGTCATTCTCAAGACCAACGTTAAGGAGCTTTCCCCTTTGTTTTCTTATAAGAGTTTTAGAACTTTAAGTTCATAATCCATTTTGAGTTACTTTTCATGAGTGGTGTAAGATAAGGGCCCAGTTTCATTCTTTTACATGTGAATATCCAGTTTTTCCACCATTTATTGAGGAAACTCTCCTTTCCCCATTGAATTTTTTTGGCTTCCTTATCAAATATTATGTGACCTTATATGCGTGGGTTTATTGATTCTATTCCATTGGTCTATGTGTCTGTTTTTATGCCAGTAACCATACTGTTCTGATTACTATAGGTTTGTAATATAGTGTGAAGTCAGAAAGTGTGATGCCTCCAGCTCTTTCTTTCTCAAGATTGCTTTGGTTATTCAGGGTCTTTTGTGATTCCATTTGAATTTTAGGAATGTTCTTTCTATTTCTGTGAAAAGGGATGTACTGTCAAAGGTATACATTTATAAAAGATGATCAGTAGTTGTTTGTGGAATAAGGGATATTCCAGCCACATTCTCACGCAAAGTTTTAAATGTAACTTATAGGCAGCTATGCCACATTTCACCACTACCCCTTTTGTTTATTCAGAGTGGAAAATAAGTGACGTTTCATATTTTTTAATTTCCTAATCATTTCTAAAGTTGGAATGAATTGCTACTGATAAAGCATTTCCCCCCATCTGCAGAAACAGCAGCTTCTATAAAAGCTGAATTTATCACTTCAAGAACCTCAAATTAATGTAGTTATTAAATCTTAGAGAGGTCATAAGATAAAGAAGACAGTTTATTAGTCTTCATAAGAAGACAGTTCTTGTATATTCATTTGAGCTATGAAATACAGTTGGTACCACAGGAAATGATCGCTATATGTAAACCATCAGCTCCTCTTCAGCTTTTAAAGCCTGATGTTAAGTGTTGACAACCTTGAGTCCCAAAAGAGCAGGGGCCTGTTAGAACTTAACTCTTTCCATTTAACTTGATTTGAGCCTTTACCTTCCTTTCTTTCTTTCTTTCTTTCTTTCTTTCTTTCTTTCTTTCTTTCTTTCTTTCTTTCTTTCTTTCTTTCTTTCCTTCCTTCCTTCCTTCCTTCCTTCCTTCCTTCCTTCCTTCCTTCCTTTCTTTCCTTCTTCTTCTTTCTCTGCATTGGGTCTTTGCTGCTGCGCACGGGCTTTCTCTAGTTGCGGTGGGCGGGGTCTACTCTTCGATGTGGTGAGGGGGCTTCTCATTGTGGTGGCTTCTCTTATTGTGGGTTGTGGGCTCTAGGTGCACAGGCTTCAGTAGTTGTGGTGCCTGGGCTCAGTAGTTGTGGCTCGTGGGCTCTAGAGCACAGGCTCAGTAGTTGTGGGCGCATGGGTTTAGTTGCTCCGCGGCATGTGGGGTCCTCCCGGACCAGGGCTCGAACCCGTGTTCCCTGCTTTGGCAGGCGGATTCTTAACCACTGCGCCACCAGGGAAGTCCCCTAGGCTTTTCCATTCTTTAAAACTTCTTATTTTTAAGAAAATAACGTTGTGCACAATTCTGTTTTGGGTTTTATCTATTCTGCTCTTAATTAGTTGTCTTCTTACAGAGCATTTATTTTATTTGTTTGTTTAACCTGTTTTCTGGTTCAGAGCCTCAGACTCTGAAAGATTGGGGTTCTCATTCTTTTGGCAGCATCATCAAGTTCTTCTGTACCAGCCTCTGGGTTTAAAGTAGATTCTGCTCTCTAGGAGCTCAAGTGAAGTGCCAAAGGTAGGCAACAAAGTGGGTTATTGTTGTGAAATAGATGTGCTCTGGTAAAAAGAGGGAGAAGGAGAGGACTTAGTCATTTTTGGTTGCTCCTGTGGAGTGTGAGGGAGAAGGACTGCTCTGGGATGAGTCAGTGCTCTGGCTTGGATGTCTAGATGGACTGAGGATCATTTGGTGAAATTGAAATACAGAAGAAGGCACCGATTCTGGAGATGGCTGGTTGACACGGAGCTGTAGGGTAGTTGTTGAATTTGAGTATACAGCTCTGAAGGGAGGCCTGAGCTGGGCTGAAGCGAATACAGATACTAAACAAGGCACGCTGAAGAACTATAGCCTGGAAACCTGACTGAGGGTTGTGACTAGAAAGGCAAAAAAGAAACGAGGAGAAGTGGGTAATACAGAAGCCAGTGGAGGAGAGTTGCAGATGCCAGAAAGTCACGGGGACTGAAAGACATCCACTGGCTTTTAAGGTAGGTCTCTGTTGGTGACTTTTCCCTGAGCAGTTTTGGTGGCAGCTTTTGGGCAAAAGACCACTGCTCTGTGTTAGCGAGTGAATCGACTTAAGGAACTGAAGGCACTAGATAGTTGTTTCCTTTATATACCTTGGGCGATTGATTCCTTGTGAGAGCCTTCCTTTGATCATCAATTGGCATAAATGGTGACATGGCCTGCGGTATCTACCACATATGTGCCTGTGAGAAATGGAAAAAGAGGCACAGATGAGGCGGTGAACCAAGCTTTATTTATGGATGGATGACTGATCAAATTTAAACAATATTGTAATACTTGAAAAAACACTGTTTCTCTTCTATTTTGTAGACAAGTTCTCCACTCTTCTCAGGTGGTTATCATAATTCAGTTCTAAGCATACTTACTACATGCCTCAAACTTTAAATATCTTCCCTTGGTTCTGAATGGAAACAGGGGACAGGAAGTGAAGTTGCTACCAACACAGTGGTGACTCTCAGCTATTCATGGACAGGAGAGCAAGGTCACCCGAGAAACTCATGTGCAGGTTAGAAGTATAAGGCTGGTGAACTGGACCAGAGAGTGTGGAGGTCCTTTCCTGTTCATTATCTGACCCTGGTATGAAAACATTAAACAGCTTTACCATTTAAACAAAGGTCCTCATCTAGTTTTCTGGTAATTAATTCAATATTTTAAATTTCTGATGGTAACTGAATTTTCCAGCCTCTTAATTTTTTATCTCTGTCATTTTAAGTTTAGTGTTCATTTTTGCATTGTTTTGTTTTAATGTTTTAATGCTGCATTATTTTGTTTTACTGTTGTTTCTCTCTTTTGTTGCTGTTGAAGATTTTTTAAATTTTCATCTATTTAACATTTATTACATATCCAGAATTTATTATTGCTTTGAAGTTAGACTAGGAGTATATCCTTCATCTTTTATTATAGGATTTTTTTCAGTCTCTTCCCCTAGTCTTTGCCATGCGTGTGCACTTGAGATTTAAAGTTTTTTGATGGTTCCCCCTTGCCCCCATTTACGTAAAGGAAAACATGTTATATTTATATCCCCCAAACAACATACAATGTGTTCATGTTTTCTTAGCCTTTTACTTTTGGAACTGATGTGTTAGGTAAGAACGATGTATTTCACTTTTGTCCCAGGATGATAGATAACAAAAAGGGTCCTTAACCTTTTTGTTTATTTATTGTGTTATTCAGCAGTGTTTTTGTAGCCCGTTGTGGTAGGTTCAGCAATGGAGAACGCGGTCCTCACACTGAGGGAGGAGAAAGTTGGAAGGAAGCAGTGGGCAGCAGGGTCCGTTGTCACAGAGTGGCCGAGCGAGGTGAAGCTGAAAGACCTCCCATTGCTTTAGCCCCAGGAAGTTCTTGGTGGTCTAAGGGAGAGCAGTTGGCAGTGAGGATGGGCTGGGCCCATTGCCAGGTTGTTCAGGAGGGACAGAGACATTGAGAGGATCTGAGGAACAGGCTAGAGCCTTTACACCTTCTCTTTTGCTTTTAATGAACCCATATTCTGAGACCTTCGAGAAGGCTCCACACAGGTTCTCCAACTTCAAGATTGCCTGTTGGTAAATTTATTCCCCATCTGGATTGGAAGAAGAATTTAATGTGAACCTAGAGATGAAATTTTAGAGAAACTGAGAAGATTTGAGAGTTTATAGGTAAAGGTTAGGCCCTTCTGCGTTTGCAGCAACATGGATGGACCTAGAGATTATCATGCTAAGTGAAGGAAGTCAGAAAGAGAAAGACAAACACCATATGAAATCACTTATATGTGGAATCTAAAATATGACACCACTGAACTTATCTACGAAAACAGAAACAGACTCACAGGCACAGAGAACAGACTTATGGTTGCCAAGGGGGAGGGAGGGGAGGGGAGGGACGGAGTGGGAGTTTGGAATTAGCAGATGCAAACTATATATATAGAATGGATAAACAACAAGGTCCTGCTGTATAGCACAGGGAACTATATTCAGTATCCTGGGATAAACCATAAAGGAAAAGAATATGTGTGTGTGTGTAACTGAATCACTTTGCTGTACAGCAGAAATTAACACAACATGGTAAATCAACTATACTTCAATAAAAATTTAAAAAAAGAAAGAGGTTAGGCCATTCTGGCCATAGAATAAGTCCACAAGACAGTAAATGTTTGTTTTGTTTTCTTGTGCATATGTGTAGAAAACCCACAGTTAGGTGTATTTTGAAGAGACTTCTTAAATCCAGCCAGAGGTCTGGCTTACCTCAGGGTGTATCCTCAGGGGAGAGAAAAATAAGCAGCAAAATGAGCTTTTCCCAAGTATGAAAGGACAGGCGTTTGCTTTTCACACATGCTAACAGTGACTAAAGAGCATGGACCTGCGTAGACAACCCTGTGGATGTTGGGATTGCTAAGTCGTGGATCTCTGGGAGGATGGAAGTGAAATCCCATCTTCTGTTTCTTATTCATTCCATCCTATGTCCGTGGGGATGCAGCATTTGTGAAGGAATCAATTATCCATTTGTTAGTCAGAGGAGCCTTACAAATTATACATTAGCAGATTGATTTCTGAGGTTCACGTTGGGGGACCAATAGCTTAAGGTGGGTTGATGAGGAGCATCAGGGGAAAAGAAGTGGCCACAGAGAACACCATTAAAAGCAGCTTTCGAAACGACCGTGAATTTATTCCTAATTGAAGAGCTGACATAATCCATACTAAGTGTATTTATTTCAGGCCTCGTACATTAAGTAATTGATTATCACATGAGGTGTACATGTGGGTGATTTTGCCTTTTCTTTAAATTTAAGACCTTGAGACCACCTGTAGTAGACTTGGATTTAGAAGGTATGTGCTGGTCCTGGCCCCCTCCTGCTTACTGGGCTTCTTTTTTTGTTCCATTAAGGAAACATTTTCGTATGTTCTATGGTGTCAGCTTGACATTATTGATTTTTGAACAAACTCACTTATATTGTCCAGAATTCCAAACATGTCTCCATTAGGAGTAAAATTGTAGCTAATGGAAAATACAGCTGAGGCCATTTTTCTCTGGTCTTTTTTTTCTTCTGGTTCCTTACCCTTCTCTGCATCTATTTCAGTGGCCCGTCTTCACAACATACTCCCTAAATTGTATGTATAAAACAGGAAAGTTCAGCATTGAAGAAAGACTGAATCTTGCCCTCCTTTTTCCCTCCTGTATCCTTTCTTTCCTGTTCAGTTGTTGTTGTTGCTTATTTCTAGTGTTTAGAAATGGCACATATACGTAAGGTATTTGTTTCTGCCAAGAATGATTATGTACCATTGACAGCTGTACTATTGAAATCCTGTTATTTATTCTTTATTAAATGTTATAGAACAATTATAGAAACTAACATGCATAGTGATGATACTCAATTATTGCTCAAGATAAAAATGTGCTGCAGGTCCCCCAAAGGATGGCTTTAACAATTAAGATTAACTGTGGTTTCATTTTGTTTTTAGATTCATGGATTTACTGTGTAATTGTTTAAAAATATTTATCTTTTGATTACAAACCATAAATATTTGTTGTAGAAAATTAGCAGATCCTAGAAAGGGACAACCTACATAGTAATAGTATGTCAGCACCCAGATATAAGCAGTGCTAATATTTTGGGGAATCTGCTTCTAGTCACATATATTACATTCAAATACCTGTAAATAGAGTAGTATTTATAAACATCAGATTGTACTTACCCAGAGTAGCCAAATTATAAGTTTTGAGGGCACAGTCCTCCAGACTGCCGAGTCTGCTGAAGACTTCTGACACCAGCCGCAAGTTCTGGTGGGTTCCTAAATCCTCTCTCATGTTTGATAATTATCTAAAGGCCTCACAGAACTCACTAAAAGCTGTTATACTCACAATTCTGAGTTATTACGGGAAAAGGATACAGGTCAAGAATTCAGCCACAGGAAGGGCCGTGCCTGGGATGGTTCCAAAAGTGAACTTTTCATTGTCCTCAGGACATGGAACCTCCACCCCTACATAGATGTGTGGCAACCATGGAAGCTGAGCCCCATATTCAGGGATTTTACTGGGGCTGTGTTACAGAGGCATGATTGGTTGCTGGGTTGTCCACGTGGTTGATTTCAGCTTCCGGGTTGACCAATACCTTGTGACCTAAAGCCTCCACCCTAAATCACAGGCTTGGTCTTTGTGGCCCAGGCAGCCCCACCATAAGACGTTCCTATCAGGTGTGCAGGTGTGACATAGATGACTTCCAGAAGCCAAGGGCAAAGGCCAGACCTCTCTTTGTCTAAGACCATATTCTTCTCTAAATAATGCTTCTTTTTTAACTTAATTTTAAAAATGAACATTTAGATTCCTAGCTTTTAGAAATTTAGGTAATTTTTAAATTATTTATTTATTTACTTACCTACTTACCTATCTATCTATCTGTTTGCACCAGGTCTTAGTTGTGGCACACGGGATCTTTGTTGCAGCATGCAGGATCTTTAGTTGCAGCATGTGGGCTCTTAGTTGCGGCATGTGGTATCTAGTTCCCTGACCAGGGATCCAGCCCTCGCCCCCTGCATTGGGAGTGTGGAGTCTTAGCCACTGGACTACCAGGGAAGTCTGTAGATAATTTTCATTTCTCAGTGTCTTACAAAAGAAACCTGCTATGGAAAGCATCTTGTTGCAAAATAATCTTTGTACTTCTCCTTGGTTATAATAGGCAACGCATATTTTAAAGAATTTTGTTACACGTTGCCAAATGCTCCTTCGGAAAGTTTCTCCAAATTTGAATTACCACTCCCAGTGTAAGAGGAGTGTCTATTTTTGTGCTTTTTCGCCAAAACTAAGGTGTTTGAAAAATCTTTGCTGATTCCATAGGTAAAATATCTCATTGCTTTACTTTTCATGTATTGATTGTTACTGAGGTTGCCTCTTGTTCCTGTTTACCTACAGTTTGTCTGTTTCTTTTGGGAGTTGACTGTTGACTTGGTTTGATTTACGTGAGTAGAAAACCCAAATTTCTTCAAAAACTAAAGAATATTTTAAAATGTACAGTAAGCTGCCAAGTTGTTTGCAGTGTTCATGATAAGGGGTAAATATTCCTAATCTATAATGAGCTGTTGTGAATCAATTTTAAAATTATGGACACCCTGATAGCAAAACAATTTCTTTCTCTGGCTTCATGCTTAGAATGTATAGTTTAAGATTGCAGCTTTTACAGATGTATTAACTAGCTTCTCTTTCCAATTCTATCTGAAGTGACCTAAGAAGTAGAAAATATTTGTGCTCTCGTTTTAAAATAGGGAAAGAAGGAAGTAGTAAATAAACATGTGCTAAATACCTCATCTTCTAAATGAGCCAGTTAATACAATTGCATTTATTTCGGGTGGGGAGAGGAGACATAATTCAAGTACGATTTAGTAATTTAAAGATAATCACTAACAAGATAAAAATAGAATAAACTATCTAAATTCTTCTTCGATGGGTCAAGAAAAAGAATTTGAGTAACATAGCAAAAGAATAATAATGAGATGGAGAAACGTAATTTTTAAAAGTATAAAGGAAGGTAGCAACTAAGAGAACACTAAATGGGCCAGGTATTCTGTTACTAAAAGAAAAATAGCCTCAGCTTTGAAGGACAAATACCCCACCAGCCGATGGAAGTGAAAAATAAAGATGTGAGCAAAAATGTATTATAAAAAGCCAAACAAAAATTAAGCATGTTGGCAGTAACAATATAAGAAAAAATAGAGTTTAAGGCAAAAGAGCATTAACCAGCAGAATGCATATTATATTTATGATAGGTACAAGTGAAAAGGAAAATATAACAAATATACCCATTGATTTGCCAAATTATAGGTCATCTAATAGCTGGATCAAAATGGATTTGAAAATCAAGGAGGAATGGACAAAACTATAATTGTAGTGGGAAGTTTTTGAAGCATGTTTCTATCAGTCTTTGCTAGATCCAGAAGAAAAAATTAAACAAGGACATATAGAAATTAAATAACATATACAACATTATTAAAAATATATGTATTTTGAACTCTAAAATAGAAAATATGAATTACTTCAAAATGATATCTTATGTTTCAAAGATCAACCCATCAATTTAACAGATAGACACAGACCACATATCCGACCACAACTGTAGTCACACTAGAGTTTATTAATAATTTGATAAATAAGCAGATAACACCACCACCACCCTTAGAAATGAAACCAAAAAAATGTTACTTTTCCCAAAGGAGATATAATTATTACAATAACACAGTATTTTCTGGTCTCTGGTTTGTGGCCATTGGTATACCCAAAGGCAAATGCAAAATATTTGATTATTTTATGATTAAGAAATGAGCAGTTACAACTAACGAGCAATATACTAGTGCCAGGAAATTAGAGTAAGGTCAACGAAATTGTTCCAAGGCAAAAAGGGTATAATTAGTATGGACTAAGAGTAGAAATTAATAAAATAGAAAACATTAAAAAATACAGCAAATAGGTACTTCCCTGGTGGCACAGTGGTTAAGAATCTGCCTGCCAATGCAGGGGACGTGTGTTCGAGCCCTGGTCCGGGAAGATCCCACATGCTGCGGAGCAGCTAAGCCCATGCGCCAAAACTGCTGAGCCCACAAGCCACAGCTACTGAGCCTGCACTCTAGAGCCTGTGAGCCACAGCTGCTGGGCCTGCGTGCCACAGCTGCTGAAGCCCGCACACCCTAGAGCCCGTGCTCCACAGCAAGAGAAGCCTCTGCAATGAGAAGCCCGCGCACCGCAATGAAAGGTGACCTCCACTCGCTGCAACTAGAGAAAGCCCGTGAGCAGCAGCGAAGACCCAATGCTGCCAAAAATTTTAAAATAAATAAATAAATAAATTTATTTATCAATTTATTTGTTTATTTTTAAAAACCCAGCAAATTGATTGAAGGTAGTATTGCTTCTATAAAAAGGCCAATACAACTGATAAATATCTGATAAGGATAATAGTAAAAAAGGAAATAAAATATTAATATACATGTGAGATAGTGCTGTGTATATATTTTCATATTTCCAAATAGGAAAACTAATATTACCTACATTACAGAATTTCTGTGAGGAGTAAATTATATAATATGTATAGAACTCTTAGAATAGAGACTGATGTATAATAAGCATATAGTAAATGTTTACTTATTAGTAGTCGTATTACTACTTACTAGTAGTAGTAGTATTAATATCATTAGTATTATTAAAATATGAAAAGAATACAAAGTGAAATGAAAATATTTCATCATTAAGAACTTGGAATGCACAGTTTTCTGGGAAAATGTCAATGACCAGAATAGAATTAGGACATTTGAGTAGCTTGACAGTTATGGGAAAAATAAGTGTAAACCAAGAAATAATCCATTGACAGTGTAGATCCCAGACATTTTTATGGATGGGCAGATTCTTCTTAATTTTATTTAGAAATCTTTACTGTTTGTTCTTATTTTGAAATATAACTTTTTTTTTTTCTCGGTACGCGGGCCTCTCACTGTCATGGCCTCTCCCATTGCGGAGCACAGGCTCCGGATGCGCAGGCTCAGCGGCCATGGCTCACGGGCCCAGCCGCTCCGCGGCATGTGGGATCCTCCCAGACTGGGGCACGAACCCGCGTCCCCTGCATCGGCAGGCGGACTCCCAACCACTGCGCCACCAGGGAAGCCCTGAAGTATAACTTTTTAAAACCCATTTTAAAATGTGCAGGGGAACAAATAGTAATAAAGCAAACGATCCTGTTAACTACCACTCTGTCAAGAGCAGACCGTGTGATCCCCTTCCCCACCCACACTCGCAGTTCCCACAGTGGGAGCCACTGGGCTGACCTTCGTAGGAATCACTGCTTAGCTTTTCTTTTTCATTTTATGTCCTCTGTGTGCACCCCCTGGACACTATGGTGTAGTTGTGCCTATTTTTGTTAGGTTGTGTAAGTGGAATCATATTGTATGTATCAGGAATGAGAAAAGCCTGCTGACTGTCGTTGCTACTCCCAGAATAAAACAAAGTATGAGACCTCTAAGGGGAGACATAGGAAACTTTATTTAGAGACATTAAAGAAGGCCTAATAAAGGGAGAAATGCTCCATGTTTATGGATTAGAAGACTCAACATATTGTAAACGTATCAAAGAGAGAGCTCTCAACGCTTCACCTTAGGTGAGTTTGAGGAAGTTTTCTCCTTAAATGCTAAGAGTTTTTACCATGAATGAGTGTTGTTTCATCAAACACTTTTTGCATCATTGAGATGACCTTATGAATTTCCTCTTGAGATGATCTTATGATTTTCCTCTTTTATTAATGTAAAAAATTATCATATATTAATTCTGCCATCTTGTATCAGCCTAGTAGTTTTAGAGTAAAATTATCTTTTTTATGTATGCTGACTTTGTTAATATTTTCTTTAGGAATTTTTCATTTCTGTTCATGAGTGAGATTTACTTGTATTTTTTCTTTTTCATAACACCCTTTGTTGAGTTTTGTTGTTGTTAGGTTATGCTGTCCTGGTAAAATGAGTTGGGGAGCATTTCCTTTTTATTCTGTTGTCTGGAAGATTTTGTGTGTGATTGGAAGTTTGTGTTCTTTGAACTATTTCGTGAAATTAATACTCTAGTGAGTGAGTTTGACAGTAACTAAGATAAGTAAAATACATAGTAAGATAGCGGTAAGTGCTAAGGAGAAAAAATAAGTATCACAGTGAAGGAGCTATGAATGTTTGGGTGAAGCGTTGAAATTTCAGATCCAGTGGCCTGAAAAGATGACTGCCAGTGAAGAGCTGGCAGAAAAACCATCCCAGGCACCGGCAAACAAATGCAAAGGCTCTAGGACTGAAGAAACAGCAACAAGGTCATCGTGGCTGGAGGAGCGAGAACAAGGCCGAGGGTGGATAAGGCAGGGCTTCAGCCATATCATTTAGGACTGTCAGGTCATAGTAAACACTTTGGGTTTTATCCTGAGATGGGAGGCCTTTGGAGGGTTTGAAACAAAGGAGTGACATTGTCTGATCCACCTATTACCAATATACTCTACTGGTTTGTTGAGGTTAGATTTCTGGGGGAGTTAGGGCGGAAGTAGGTCTACTAGTTTGGAGACTATTACAGTAATCCAGACAAGGGTGGTGATAGCTTAAACCAGGATGGCAGCCATAGGGGTGGTGGAAGTCTGGATACATTTTGTTTGAAGAGATGGTAGGAATTGTCGACAGATAGCGATGTAAAGTGTGGAAGAAAGACAGGAGTCAAGACTGGCTCCAAGGTTTTTGTCTTGTGCAACGAGAGGATTGGATCAGTCCTTAACTACTACGGATGGGCGAGACATCAGGAAGAGCCCGTCCAGGAAGGAAGATCAGATTCTCAGTTTTGGATATGCTTTAGTTCATATGCCCGTTTAGGCATCCAAGTACATATGTAAAATGGGCAGTCCTAGATATTGGTCTGGAATAGGGAGAGGCCCAGTTCAGGGATTTAAATTCAGGAGTCATCCCATGGCCTGGAGAGAATACCAAGAGAGCTCGTGTGGATGTAAAAGGGAAGAAGTGCCAGGACTGAGCTATGAGGTACAGGGATCAGGAGATGAGGAGTATTCGGCCGAAGAGACTGAGACAGAACAACTAGAAATTCCAAAGAAAACTCAGACAAGTATGATACGTTGGAAGCAGAGAGGGGGGGAGAGTTGTCATCAGTGTTCCATGCTTGTATTAGGTAAAGTAAGTTAGGATTGAATAATGACCATTATGTGTGGCAACATGGGGGTCCTTTTATCTTGTAATTCTCATGAAAGTATAAATACTTGAGAAACACCAAGGAAAGTGTGAAGAATTGTGACTGGGACTCACCTTACCAGATATCAGAACATACCATGTACGTCTTCTATAATTAAATCAAGGTTGAAATGATATAACAATGGACAAAGGGACCACAGTTGAAAACCCAGAAGATTATCTCAGTGTATATAAATGTTTATTATATGATAACCATAGTTCTCTTCAGGAGGAGAAGGGTGTGGTTTTCAAAAAATGGGGCTAGTCCAAATGGGTATCCATTTGGAAGAAGATAAGAAGTGTAAGCTGTGACAAAGTGAGAGAGTGGCATGGACATATATACACTACCAAACGTAAAATAGATAGCTAGTGGGAAGCAGCCACATAGCACAGGGAGATCAGCTCGGTGCTTTGTGACCACCTAGAGGGGTGGGATAGGGAGGGTGGGAGGGAAGGAGACGCAAGAGGGAGGAGATATGGGGATATATGTATATGTATAACTGATTCACTTTGTTATAAAGCAGAAACTAACACACCATTGTAAAGCAATTATACTCCAATAAAGATGTTAAAAAAAAAAAAAAAAAAAGATGGGCTTCCCTGGTGGCGCAGTGGTTGAGAGTCCGCCTGCCGATGCAGGGGACACGGGTTCGTGCCCCGGTCTGTGAAGATCCCACATGCCGTGGAGCGGCTAGGCCTGTGAGCCATGGCCGCTGAGCCTGCACGTCCAGAGCCTGTGCTCCGCAACGGGAGAGGCCACAGCAGTGAGAAGCCCACGTACCGCAAAAAAAAAAAAAAAGATGAATCGTGAAAGTATTACAAACTTAGATGTGAGAAATAAAGCAATAACTGTCTTGCAAAAATATACAGGCGACCACATATACAATGTCAGGGTAAGGTATTGTACCAAGACCTCATACCCTTTAAAAAAAAAAAAAGAAGGAAATAGACAAGAAAAGAACAGACATTAATAGAAAAAATAAGAGATATGAACAGAGTTTTTATTTTATTATTTATTTATTTATTTATTTATTTATTGTGGTACACGGGCCTCTCATTGTTGTGGCCTCTCCCGTTGCGGAGCACAGGCTCCGGACGCGCAGGCTCAGCGGCCATGGCTCACGGGCCCAGCCGCTCTGCGGCATGTGGGACCCTCCCGGACCGGGGCACGAACCCGCGTCCCCTGCATCGGCAGGCGGACTCTCAACCACTGCGCCACAAGGGAAGCCCTGAACAGAGTTTTTAGAAGAATAAATTAATTGGCCGACAGGCTTAAGAAAATGTTTAAGTTGTTAGTAGTTGGGGAAATAAATCAGTGAATATTGATCGTTGGCAAAAAAAAAAAAAAAAAGCTAACCATTGCTAACAGGTATAAAGGAAAAAGGATTCTTATACCTTGTCGTTATGATTTATTTTCCCCATAATATTGCTAATGTGGTGATACAAATTAGTTTCTACTCAGGAAGAAACATGTTGTAATAAAAAGTTGGGTTTACTCGTACTAAGAATACCACTGTGTGGCCTAGCCATATAGCAGTACTAAGGGTCTAGACAGCTCACGTAAACTCTTGAGGCCTCATTTTCCTTATTGTGAGGTAGAGGTAACTATCCTAGACTGACTGCTTTCGCCAGAAGTTGTGAGGATCAGCTAACGTGTATGCCAGGTCTTTGAAAATAATACAGTGTGATTCCTAGAATCTTAGCACAGGCCGTGAGCACAGAGTCCAAGAACAAATGACGTACAGTTTGACAGGTGCATAGGGAGAAGATATACTTCTCGATGTAAGTTGTACAGAAGGGCCTTGTGAAGAAGCGTTGTACTCAGCACTGAGGCTCAGTTTGGTAGGCCCAGAACAGTGCTGCCCTGTAGAACTTTCTGAAATGATGAAAACATTCTGTGATCTGTGTGCTTTTTCATACAGTAGCCGCTAGTCACATGTGGCTATTGAGCACTTGTGCAACGGAGGACATGAATATTTAACTGTGATTGATTTTAACTAACTTAACTGTCTATATAGTCACATGTGGATAGTACAGGAAACCTTGGCAGTGATCAAGCTACACACACCTATTGAATTATAATCTGAGGTAGGTTATAACCAGAGACCAATTAAATTACAGTCTGAGGTATGTGGGGTTTATATTTGCCACAAGTAAAATGGGCATTAAAATGTTGTTTGGCGCACAAAAGATCAGAATCAGGAAGTTGTTAACAGAAGGTACTCAGTGAGGAAAGCATTTATCCAAAGAAGACTGTAGAAGCTGCACATTCAGACTCGTCGGCCAGAAGTCCAGACACACTGGCCTCATTGCTTTCCCAGTTCAGCTTTTGTTTTGCATCTTCCTTGCTGCCCATCACAAAGTTCTCTTCACTGCTCTTAAGGTCAGAGCCCTGGCTCTGCTTTTTCTCTGTTGTGAATGTCATCCATGGGGTTGGTTTATTCTCCTATAAATGGATCAGATATCTCTGTAAGGTCCTTCCCTGTTCTAACATTCTAGCATCTTTTAAGGAGATAGCTTGGTTTTCATGAGCTGCGTTTCAGGCGTGATTTAGGGATCAGGGTGAGAACGGGTTCTGTAGCCAGCTGTCTCCACCTGTAACATGGGAGTTTCTCTCAGCAGCATCAGGCAGTGGGTGGCCTTTCCAAGGTCAGGGAGTCTTGGTATGTCCTGGCCATGACTTACTAGCTTGGAGATATTTTCCGTTGAGCATAGAACGATCAACTTTGTGTATTTCCATTTTATTCTTATGCACAAACCGAATTATTTTAAGGTTAGGTATTGAAAAAATGAATTTGCAGGCTCATGTTGAAATCGATGAAGTCTTCTCTTTTTGTGGTTAATTTGTTCTATCATGTTTTGTGGAAGATAGTTGTAAACTGTCATGACGTAAGAAGCAAAAAAAAAGAAAAGGTTGGCATTTTTTTAATGTTGTCAACATTTACTGATTTTGATTTCTCTTTAGAAAATCCACCTGTATGAATATGTTAGTGAGTAAACAGTTGGCTACATAGAGAACTGGAAAACTGTGAAAAATATTAAAAGTACAGTTGTGTGTTTACTCTTGGGAAAATACATCCAAAGTAGAATGCCTAATTCCATCTTCACAGATTTTTTTTTTTTTTTTTTGCGGTATGTGGGCCTCTCACTGCTATGGCCTCTCCCGTTGCGGAGCACAGGCTCCGGACGCGCAGGCTCAGCGGCCATGGCTCACGGGCCTCCATTCTTTTGAGTAATCTCAAAGTTAAAAATCTGTGAAGATGGGGCTTCCCTGGTGGCGCAGTGGTTGGGAGTCCGCCTGCTGATGCAGGGGACACGGGTTCGTGCCCCGGTCCGGGAGTATCCCACATGCCGCGGAGCGGCTGGGCCCGTGAGCCATGGCCGCTGAGCCTGCGCGCCCGGAGCCTGTGCTCCGCAACGGGAGAGGCCACAGCAGTGAGAGGCCCGCCTACCGCAAAAGAAAAAAAAATAAAAAAGAATGGAGGATGACAAAATTAGTTACTATCAATTAGACCCTGGGGAATTCCCCCAGAAAGTACTAAGCATAGAGTATAAATAAAAAGTTGATTTAGTAATTTATAAGAGAAGAAGAAATGGATTGGCTGGTGAGGCAAAGTAAAATAACTAAGATTTTAGAGTTGCCATATGATCCAACAATCCCACTCCTGGGCATACATCCAGAGAAAACTCTGATTTGAAAAGATACGTGCACCCCAATATTCTTAGCAGCACTATTTACAATAGTCAAGACATGGAAGCAACCTAAATGTCCATCAACAGAGGAATGGATAAAGAAGATGTGGTACATGTGTACAGTGGAATATTACTCAGTCATAAGAAAGAATGAAATAATGCCATTGGTATAGACGACCTTATTTACAAAGCAGAAATAGAGACACAGACACAGAGAACAAACGTATGGATACCATGAGGGAAAGGGGGAGGTGGGATGAATTGGGAGATTGGGATTGACATATATACGCTATTGATACTATGTATAAAATAGATAACTAATGAGAACCTACTGTATAGCACAGGGAACTCTACTCAGTGCTCTGTGGTGACCTAAATGGGAAGGAAATCCAAAAAAGAGGGGATACAGGTATATGTATAGCTGATTCACTTTGCTGTGCAGTAGAAACTAACACAACATTGTAAAGCAACTGTACTCTAATAAAAATTAAAAAAAAAAAGAATGAAATAGTGCCATTTGCAGCAGCATGGATGGACCTAGAGATTATCATAGTAAGTGAAGAAAGTCAGAGAAAGACAAATACCATATGATATCACTTATACGTGGAATCTAAAGTATGATGTAACAGAAACAGACTCACAGACACAGAAAACAAACTTACGGTTACCAGAGGGGAGAGGTGGTGGGGCAGCGATAAATGAGGAGTTGGGGGTTAGCAGATACATACTACTGTATATAAAATACGTAGACAATATTTTTATTTTTATTTATTTATTTTTTTAAATTTTTTTATTTAACAAATTTAATCAGTTATACATATACATATGTTCCCATATCCCCTCCCTTTGGCGTCTCCCTCCCGCCCTCCCTATCCCACCCCTCCAGGCGGTCACAAAGCACCGAGCTGATCTCCCTGTGTAAAAATACGTAAACAATAAGGTCCTACTGCATAGCATAGGGAACTAAATTCAATATCCTGTGATAAACCATAATGGAAAAGGATATGAAAAAGAATGTGTGTGTGTGTGTGTGTGTATATATATATAAATATATATATATATATCTGAATCATTTTACTGTATACCAGCAACTAACATGACATTGTAAATCAACTATATTTCAATTAAAAAAACTAAAATTTTTCTTTACATCATGATTTTTATTTTGGTTTTTGTTTTGTTCTTTTAATGAATTTGGCTGGGAAAGAATTTTAGGACTGTGGAGTAAATAGAACAGAACAAATAAAAAGGTACATAACAGGTAAGAAAAGTACCATTTTTAGCTGGGACTTCAAGTATGTGAAATAGGTAATTTGGGGAAATCTTAGGTTTCTGGGCTTATTACATGTCTGGGAACAAAGCTATATTTTACCATTTTCATTTGCAGAAGCAAAATATGTCTTGGACTCCTGCATCTAAACTAATAGACAACTTGTATCACTTACATTTTACAAAAAGCCAAGGCATTTAACTTTTGATATATATGTTTCTGAAGGTTTACCATGTTTGTTTGTTCTTTTGTTTTTAATAGAGTCCTGTGAAGATAAATCAGATTAGCCTGGATGAAAGTGGTGAACACATGGGCGTGTGTTCAGAGGATGGCAAGGTATGGGGCTTACATGGTCACGTGGAAAGCAGTGCTCCAGCTCTGTGGGCTGTGATGTTACTAACTCCAGGGGCTCGGAGCAGCGCTGTGCCTACTGTATACCTGCAGTAGGAGAACCTTGATTATTCTTTTTGGGTATCACACTTGTTCCCGATCGCTCATAATTAAAGTAAAATATATTTTGCGCAAATGTGCCTTAGGAAAAATAATTACAAGAATGTCAATAATGTAACTAGTATTAAGCTGATTAACAGCTGTGGCAGAGGGACATGTCACCTTAATCATTACTGCCGTGCCACTTAGGCTTCAGCGACTGGTTTGCAGTTCCTGCAAGACAGTGGTTTAATGCCTTTCTGCCATAAATCCACAAAATTGGATTTTGTGGGCATGATTTCTGTGGGCTGGTGGTTTTCATTTTCACACACCAGTTATGAATGTTTCTGTTGAATTATAGAATCTTTTGATAAGCAATCATAGTTTATCAGAAGAATAAAGTGTCTTACAGTGGCCACATTAAATAAATGTAAAATCAATATATGTACAGTTTGGAAAAACCTGGCCCCTACTTCCTCGACCGAGGACATACATCATTTGTGCAGTGTATAACTAACAATTATCAGTGCTTCTTGCTGATGTTGAGCTGTGACATTTAGTGGTTGTGGTGATTGATTTTCCACTTATAAGAATGTCTTTTGTTTTTCAGTCAATGGAAGGCTTTTCTAATGTTGGTTTGCAATGATAAAATTCTAATGCACAGCGTATTTAAGCCACTCTTCTAAAATAACAGTTGAAGAAGAGAGTGCATTAAGAATCATTACAGAACCTTACATATTCTTGACTTCATAGAGCAGATTTCCTAATCTAATTTTATGTTTTTTATGGGATCTAAATTCAATGGGCCATTAGGATAAGTAAATTAAAAACAGTGTAATCAGTGTAAAAGATTTATACCCATTTAATCTGTTAACAAAAGAACAATGAAGTCTTCTTGACAGACAAGAATGCATTTTTGTATATCTAAGCCTAATGTTACCCAAAGAGTCTAGTAATAGTAATTGGAACACTCATGCTTTTCAAAAAGCACTGTCAAATTTTCTGAAATTCTGAGATGAACCAGACCATCAAAGATAGATAAGGGAGGAGTTGGTATGTGCAGAAATTGAGAATAATTATCCAAACTCTTGAAACATTTCGTATTTATAAGAAAGATCATCTTCATTTTTGTTTTCTGAAAGGTGAGGAGGAATTCCTTCTGGATTAATGCCAATGTAATTGAACTAATTTGTTGAAGGACAATATTGTTTTTGAATTGGAAAAGAACTTATACTAAGATACTTCGTCTAAGAATTTTCAGAACTCTAAATTTTGAAGAATTACTATTTGATGCGGCAAAGCAGTATATTTTAACTACTGTGTCTGGTGGATAACGAGGTGACCCTCAGATATCTCCTGGCACACTTCTTGGCAAGCATCTCTGTTTTCCTATTTTAGTCAAATTTATAACTGCCATATTTTGTTGTAGACCCATGATGCATTTTTGAAGAATGGTTTTCTCATATATTTTATCAGCGTTGATAGAATTGAAAATAAATATTTCAGCGCACATAGTTGTGTAAGCTAGCCCTCCTCGTGGGTTAGTCAGAATTGTGAAAATTGAGGTGCTAATATACAGTGGTCTGGTAAAGTGGTTAGTGATGATAGTACCAGAAAGATTTTTAAGCAAGATCAACTCCAGATACCTAGATCTCGTGCATCTTTCAATGGCTGTTGCGATTTTTCTTTCTTTAGTGCATTAAGATGCCTAGATAAATCATTACCTTCTATTTCACAGATAACCTTTGATATTCAGTTTTAAAGTCATAATTCTAACAGTTGTTTAAAATTTACTCTGTTTAGTCAGCTGGTGCTCAGTTCTAATCTTTTTATTTATCCTCGAGTTCCAAATTTTGAAATACACTCACACATATACTGTGTGTGCGTGCACGCGTTTGTGTGTGTGTGTTACTGGTATACGTTTTTAGGTACCTTTCCGCATAAGTATGTACCAGCCTTATTTTCTGATCTCTTGCCTATGTCGCCCTCATACATAAACTAGAATTAATTTAATATAGAATTCTGGGTTGAACTATTTTCTCTCAAAGTTTTGGAGACTTTGCTCCCTTCTCACTAACCTTTATTTTCCTAGACATGTCAGAGGCCAGCCTATTTTTGTTGTTTCACAAAACCTTTTTCATTTTTTTTTTTCTGTCCTGCCTTGGAGCTCAGACTCATCATAATAACCGCAGCACTACCAAGGGCAACGAACAGCCCTTGTAATTCAGTTTGCTAAGTTAATGTCTTGTTTGGGTCTATTTTCATTCATTTTGTCTGGAAGAGGGTAAGTCCTTTTGATCCATATACTGAAGTATTGTTTTCATTTCAGGAAAGTTGACTTCAGTCCTGATTTTGATTCAGTTCCACGTGTTTTCATTTCTTCAGAGAAACTCAATAATGCTTAGGCTGGAGGCGGTATTGCGCTGAGGCTAAGAGCATCGCTCTGCACCGCGCCTGCCTGGGCGGCTTTCCCACTCTTCTCTGTTAGGTCAGGGATGTTGCTTGACCCCTGGCCCCTCCACTGCCTCAGCTGGGCAGTGGGCACAGTGCGAGGCCTGGATGGGAATGTGGCAGAGCCAGTGCTGGGTGTGTGGGCAGTTCTAAGTTCATTGTGTTTTTATTGCTAACCCTTCACTAACCACCTGTAGTCTGGCCTCTTCCCCTCCCATTTTGTTGTACCTCACTCACCTTTCCAAGGTAAGCGGTGAATGGATAAGCCGTATCCGCCCTTCTTCTCTTTTGAAAGTATATGTGGGGGGTTTCCTTTTCTCTACACCCTCTTCGGCATGTACTGTTTGTAGATTTTTTGAGGATGGCCATTCTAACCGGTGTGAGGTCATACCTCACTGTAGTTTTGATTTGCATTTCTCTAATAATTAGTGATGTTGAGAATCTTTTCATGTACTTTTTGGTCATTTGGAGGAATGTCTATTTGGATCTTCCGCCCACTGGCCTCCCACTGTTGTGGCCTCTCCCGTTGCGGAGCACAGGCTCCGGATGCACAGGCTCAGCGGCCATGGCTTACGGGCCCAGCCGCTCCGTGGCATGTGGGATCTTCCCGGACCGGGGCACGAACCCGTGTCCCCTGCATCGGCAGGCGGACTCCCAACCACTGCACCACCAGGGAAGCCCCCCGCCCACTTTTTTGATTGAGTTGTTTTTTTGATATTGAGCTGCACGAGTTGTTTATATATTTTGGAGATTAATCCCTTGTCGGTCACTTCATTTGCAAGTATTTTCTCCCATCCTGTGGGTTTTCTTTTTGTTTTGTTTATGGTTTCCTTTGCTGTGCAAAAGCTTTTAAGTTTAATTAGGTCCCATTTGTTTATTTTTGTTTTTACTTTCATTACTCTTGGAGGTGGATCAAAAAAAGATCTTGCTGTGATTTACGTCGGAGGGGGAGGGATAAATTGGGAGATTGGGATTGACATATACACACTACTGTATATATAATAGATAATTACTAAGAACTTAGTAAATAGCACAGGAAACTCTATTCAGTACTCCGTAATGGCCTGTATGGGAAGAGAATCTAAAAAAGAGTGGATATATGTGTATGTATAACTGACTCACTTTGCTATACACCTGAAACTAACAGAACATTGTAAGTCAACTATACTCAAATCTTTAAAAATTAATTTTTTAAAAAGAAAGAAAAGACACTGTAAGAAAAATTCGTCATGTTTTGCGACACACACACACACACACACACACATACACACACACATACATATACCTCACACATGTGCTTTGCTTTCTCATGGTTTTTATCCTCTCATTTCTCTGTAGTCAGGGAGAGTTTCTCTTCTTCTTTGGCCCCTTTGCTGAGGTACTTTGCTTCCAATATCAATTTTGCTTTCTGGAGTAGATTTTTATTCTGTTTTGCCTTTTTGTTTCTCCTGAACTCTTTCGATCTCTCCCAAGTTTCTTTTCACGTCAGCCTGATCTATGTTTAATTTTTAAAACCAAAAATTATGACTTCTTGCATGTCTTAGAGTGTCTTAGAGGTGGAGTGGTTGGGAGTGGAATTATCCTGCCACATTTGAGCTGTGTGTTGTCAGCTAAGTGATTCAAACCTCTCTGTGCTTCACCCTATTTCCTTCTCTATAAAAGGGGGGATAGTAACAGTACCTGCCTCATTAATCATTAGGAGAAATGAATTAGTTAATATATGTTAGTGGTTTGGAATAGTATCTGGAACAGAAGAAACACGTAGTCGTCAGCTGTTACCATCATCATTATCATTGTTGTCCTATCCTTTGCTCCAGATTCATAGAGGTCTCTTCTTCTTATTGAAGTTGACAAATAGTTTTTGTAGTTTGTTTGTTTTTTCCTTTTCTGGTTACTATTAAAACTTTTTTTTTTTTTTTTTTTTTTTTTTTTTTTTTTTTTTGGCCGTGCTGCACGGCATGTGGGATCTTAGCTCCCCGACCAGGGATCGAACCTGCACCCCCTGCAGTGGAAGCATGGCGTCTTAACCACTGGACCACCAGGGAAGTCCCTATTAAAACATTTTTTAAAGCATGGTTTTTCTCCCTCTGAGTCACTGGAATTGTGTTCTGCGGTATTCTTTTTATAGACCTTGTGTGCATTTTTGTTACTCATTTATCCATTCCAGAACAGGGAGACAAACTCTTTCTGAACCTGGGTTAGCAAACAGATTCAGGCCCTGCTTGTTATCCTTTTGGGTGTTGTAGAATCACCCTTCAGCTCACATAGGGACCTGTTAATGAGCTCCATTTCCTCTGACTGGAGGTATCCAGTTAAGGCAGCTCCTCCAGTGAACCGGGAGCCTCTTCTATCTTCCCTCCTGGGTCTTTGACACCCTCCATGGGTGGAGAATATGAAAACCTGCCATCTCCCCTGCGAGGGTCCCTCCAGCCACTGCCCTAGATGGAATGACAGTTTACATGTTCACCCCTGTTCTTCTAATGCTTGACCTGTTGTTATTTGCAAGCCGGGGTTTGAGAGGGGCTGTTACAATGAAGTAATAGCTGGGAGGGCTGTCCAACACTCTGGTCACCTCATTCACAGTTTCTCTATGTCAGCTGGCCCGTCGCCCAGTTTTCTGGTTTGCAAATACATAGAACTCCATGCTAAAGGGAAGAAGGCTTATACATCTTCCTGATTGTTTCATGAGGGTAGGGTCTCTTTACTTCTGGTGGTAAACACATAGCACATACATTTTGTGGTCCTCCTATGGCTCTGTGAGTTTGTAGTTAATGAGAAATCCTCCAAGACTTTGCAGTAGATCGACTCTAAGGCCAATTGTTCTGAATTTTCTCTTTTTCTTCACTAGGTATTTTTGTGACAAGTTGGGAGAGGTTGTCAGGGCTGCTATAGGGGATACCATTATCGAAAGGATCCTCTCTATTTTAACCTTTAAAAATATGATTCTTAACTCAGATGCAATCTTCCTAAAAGCCCAAACTTTCTAGGCAATCATTCAACGGATTCTTTTCACAGAGGAGTGTGCTAATCACTGAGAAAATGACAAATAAAGAGGGAGAGAGAGGGGAAATGAATGAGAATTGTTTTGGATTTTACTAGCTTTAGTAGTTTAAGTTCTGACCAACTAGTTTGGGTGTCACATTAGTGAAATGAACCAAAATATCAAAGGTTTTACAACTCACCCTGCTTGTACTGGTAAAGTTTATGAGATTTGTCTTGTGAAGTCTCAGTGTTTTCCATACTGAAGGAGACAATGACAGTTGAGGAAAATGTTATTCAGTTAAACATACTAATAGAGACTAATCTAAGAGTTCTAATCTTGTTTTGCCGCCTTCAGCAAACACCCCTCCAGCCCCTAATCCGGGTACGCTATGACATTTTTGCTTCCACTAGTTCTAAAGGGTAGTTATGAGTGTCAGCCTGTTTTCTAAGAACTTCTGCAATTTGTTCTCTTCTGTTTATTCCTTCTTATCACTCTACTATTATATCTTCGTATGGATTCATTTTTTTGTTTGTTTTGTTGTTGATTTGTGATTTGTAAAGGGACACCCCTGGAAATTCATAATTTAATTTTCACCATTAGATTTACAATATTTCTAATATTTATTTTCTCACTGATACCTCAGTCTTTTTCGACGGGCTCATATTTGTTTGTTTTCAGCTCATGTACTTTTCCCTGCAATAAAAATCACTTAACTTTTGTTCTTAAAATCATCTTTACCCTGTTATAAGCAGAAGGAACTTTATCCATTGGAATGAATAGTCTGCTGCATTTAGTGTCAACTTCTGTTGTAGCATTGTCTAATTCATTCCCTTTCACGTTAGTTTGGCACATATTTGAGGCTTTTGATTTTCTTTTCCCTATTCTACTTTTCTTACACTTTATATATTGTAGAACGATATCTTTATGATTTGCAAAGTTTAGGCTAGCTCCTATAATGATAGAGGGTAGAAAATAGGGCTTGGAATACTCTTCTTGATTTTTACAACCTCAGGTGAGTCATTTATTTTTCCACAGAATCATCTGTTAAACAGGCATAATGGTGTTTGCTTTCATCCCTAGCTGTCTTGCTATAAGGGCCAAGTAAGGCAGAGCAAGATTTTCACTGCTAGTTACATACTGTCCGTTATCAATCTAAAAATATCATCTTAAAGGTATTTCTTCTCATTTTCAAATCCATAAGGATAGTTTAATTCAGAATAAAATGTCTAAAAAAGCCAGAATGACACTGGCCATTTTCATAGACAGCTTTTCCAGAAGGTTGTTCCCTCCACAATCGGAGAAGACTGAGAAGTGACATCACATCTTTGAGGAGAGGTTATCGAAATACACTTTGCGATTGGAATGTGAGCCTAGAACGTTTGCTGTGCCTCACACGGGACTTCCCCATTGGTTAAAAGTGAGTCAAATTACAGCTAAAAAATCAATTGAGAACTAAGAGGAACATCTAGACATTGTAGATGTTGACCACAGTATGAGTGAAATAAATACGTTCCACCTGAAAAAAAAAAAAACATCATTTTACCCCACCAGAAAGTTCAGTTTGTCTAGGGTGGGATGTGGCCATTAATTTCCAGGAATCCTAACCGTGCAGTCTGGCCTGAGACCCACGGAGGTAAAGCACGTGGAAGCATTTAGAGGTCCAAGTTGGTAGTAGGAGTGTAAGAGTTGATAGGGGACCACGTTGTCAGCGACATTGTTAGAATGACTTCATAGAAGTAGCTTATGTTAGAACAATGTAAACTTCCTAGTTTAGCATGAGTTTCTACTGATGTAACATTAATAACTTGAGCACTTGTTAATTTACTCCATTAAGATTCAGGTGATACAGTACTTGTCTTATTTGGACCCCGTTTTCTTGGATTTGTTGGGCTCATTCAACTACAACTTCCTGGGATAGAGTAAAACTCTGAATGCAGTGCTTTTCTTTTGAGCTTCTTTACCGCCATTTTATAAGAAGTTCAATGCATCCTGTGCGTATACATTCACATAAAAGCAGTGATGCAATACGCTCTGAACAGTGAGAAGCAAGGTGGTAGTGGGGCCTACATGTATTTGCCATATCAAGAATACATTTTAACAGACTACCTCTGAGTAAATCAAATTCCCTCTATGTTATTGTACCATGTGCTGTTCTTGGAACCCAAATAACATACTTGGCACAAGGGCATAAAAACAGCAGTCACAAAATGAGTGGAATATTCTAAAGATTTTATAGTTTAATGAAACAATTTATCTCCTCAAATGATATCATAACATGAGTACATTTTCCTCTTGGAACTTGCACACATGAACTACTCAGAACTTACTAAGATGGGGACTTGCCTCGTGGTCCAGTGGTTAAGACTCTGCACTTCCAATGCAGGGGTCACGGGTTTGATCCCTGGTTGGGGAACTAGGATCCTGCATGCTATGCTGCACAGCCAAAAAAGGAAAAACAAAAAAACAAAAAACTTACTAAGATGAAAGCAAGAAAAAGTCTAGGTAGTTTTATATCTATTTAAAAAATTGAATTTGTAATGAAAAACTTTCTCACAGAGAGCCATTGGACCTAGATGGCTTCACAGGTGAATTCTTAAAAATTTAAAGAAGAAATAACACCACTCTTCTAGAGACTAGAAAAAGAGTGAACACATCTCAAGTGTTGGGAAATAGTTCTAAGTGCCCCTAATAGCTGGTTCCAAGTGTTTGAGAGCTCCTGGAATTCATACACTGTGCTTGTGAGAGTGTAAATTGATTGGAACCACTTTGCAAAGTCGTTTGTCTGTCTATTAGATGTGAACAGATGCATAACCTTTGACTCAACAATTCCATTTCTTCATAAATGGGTATATAAGTGGACCAAAAGATTTGGAAAGAGTTTTCACTGCAGCATTATTCATAATAGCCTCCGTCTGGAAACAACCCAAATGATCAGTGGAAGATGGATACATAAATTATGATGTATTCATACATTGAAATACTATAGGGCAATGACAAAGAACCAGCTCCTGCTGTACGTACATAGCAGTATGGATAAATATCAGAAAGAAAATGTCGAGTGAAAGAAGCCAGTGAAATAGTTTATGATTCTATTTATATAAAATTCAAACATTAGGACAACTTACTGAAAGTGATAGATTTTGGAGGAGTGGTTAGTTTGTGAGGGTGTGAATGAATGGGAAGGAACACAGGGGAGCTCCTTGAGTTCTACTTCTTGACCTGGGTCGCGGTTGCAGCGATATGTTCATATCATAAAAATTTGTCAAGCTCTGAATCTGTCATCTGTACCCTTTATGTACATTACTCAATTGAATATGTATGTTATTCAATTTTTAAAGTCAACCACTCAGAGAAAAGGTTAAGATTAAACAACTTTTAGGGAGGCACTGATAAGGAGAAAATTAAATCTTACATTTATACACTCTAAATAGATTCAAGATAATATTGTAAATGAAGTGCAGTTCACCTAATCTTTTGCTACTTTGATCTGCACAGTTGATTTATATATCTGTGACTCAAAAAAGAAGCTCCTTTTTCCTTCAAGGAAAGGAATAAATAATTCCTTTAGGAATAGTCTATGGGAAGTTCATAAAAGGGTATTAGTAACCTATTCATATCTATTTCATTTTTAAAGTTGACGTCCATTTAATAAATAAAACAAACTTGTGTGCAAAGGGAACTCTATCCATGAGATACATGTAAAAATTTAATTTCAGCAGTGTGTTTTCACCCCCATAGAATTGTTTTCATTGGATATTTAATAGAGATTACAAGGGCTTTAGATTACTAAGTGTTCTACTTTTTTTTTAAAGATTAAAAAAAATAAATTTATTAATTTTGGCTGCGTTGTTGGGTCTTCGTTGCTGTGTGCAGGCTTGCGGGCTTTCTCTAGTTGCAGCGAGTGGGGGCTACTCTTCATTGCGGAGCACGGGCTCTAGGTGTGCAGGCCTCTGTAGTTGTGGTATGTGGGCTCAGTCGTTGTGGCTCGCAGGCTGTAGAGCGCAGGCTCCATAGCTGTGGTGCACGGGTTTAGTTGCTCTGCGGCATGTGGGATCTTCCCAGACCAGGGCTCGAACCCATGTCCCGTGCATTGGCAGGCAGATTCTTAACCACTGCGCCACCAGGGAAATCCCGTATTCTACTTTTTTATTGATAGTATGTGTTCTCATTGACTCAGCAGCCTTCTTTGTTACCATCATGGTGAACTGACAAGATCCATTTACTTTTTAGGTGCAGGTGTTTGGACTATATTCTGGAGAAGAATTTCATGAGACTTTTGACTGTCCCATTAAAGTAAGTATTCAGTAAGTTTTAATTTTTCTAAGGATTTTCTCAACAAAGGCAATAGGATTATAATACTTTGAACACTACCAATCTTGAATTAATTTTGTCAGTAAGTATCTGTTCAACCAATGTACCAGATACTATCTGATGCTGGGAAGGTACACAGAATGTATGTGACTGTGATCTCAGTCTGTCCTCAGGAATCTTTTGTTGTAGTGGGTGAGATGATACACACACACACACACACACACACACAATCTGTGATTAAAGACTCAAAGAGGTAAAAACAGTATTAAGGAATCTATAACTGAGAGAGGTTACTTCTAGCTGTCCTCATTAATGATGGCTTTGTAGATGCACTGTTGTTTGGGCTTTAATATACAGGGCTGATGGAGAAAGCTGACTTCCCATGTGGAAGAACAGTATAATATAAACGGAGAGGCTAGAAAATTCAAATCGTGTTCAGGAAGTGGCAAATAGTCTAGTTTAGATGGTGCATAAAATACTGACTTGGCAGGAAAGCTGCACAGGCTGATTGACGCTGGCTTTATATTCAGGCTAAGGAATTTGGACTCCATCTGGTAGATAAGGAGAAATTATTGAATGTTGGAGAGCAAAGAAGTGGCGTAAACTGAGCTAAGCTTAAGGAAAAGTAATATGGCAGCTCTAACAGTGTTAGATGTGAGAGCTGATAGACCCGAGGCAGAAGGACCGACTTTAGATAACAGTCATAGTAGTTACGGTGGGTATTACGGTTGTTAAAGGAAGAGGTCGTTCAGTTTTCTCAGGTGTTTAGTCAAACATTTATTGATCAACAGGTGAAGGAGAGATGGGATCTGATGTGTGTTTTAGAAAGCCAGCCCCGCCACAGTGCAGGGGGATGTAAGCAAGAGAGTGATTGGGGACAGGAGACAATTTAGAAGGCTAATGCTGTACTCTAGAAATGGTGTTACAGGAGCTCAGTGAAAAGAGGGATAGTGAGTACTCAAGATGGTGTAGAAGGAATGACTTGGGAAAGCCTCGAGGAGGCAGACGTACTAAGACTTAGTGATGGCGTGGCCGAGGGTCATAAAAGATGGAGGAGCTGAGGGTAGATCCAGGGTCTTGCTTTGGTAATGGTGTGTGGGAATGCCATCAGTGGAAATAAGGGATGGTTTGAGGAAGGATGTTGCTAGTTTGGGCTTGAGTCTAGATAACTGTAGCACATCTGGTGGAAATGTTATGTAGGAAACATTCATGGAAACATGAATATGGACCTCAGTATGGAGATTGGCCTTAAAAACACAAAATGGATAACCACAGCTGAGTAAGATGAAACCATTTTGAAAGATGTTATCCAGTTAAAGAGTCAGATGTGGCACATGTATACAATGGAATATTACTCAGCCATAAAAAGGAATGAAATTGAGTTATTTGTAATGAGGTGGATGGGCCTAGAGTCTGTCATGCAGAGTTAAGTAAGTCAGAAAGAGAAAAACAAATGCCGACGCTAATGCACATATATATGGAATCTAAAAAAGTGGTACTGATGAACCTAGTGGCAGGGCAGGAATAAAGACACAGACATAGAAAATGGACTTGAGGATACGGGGTGAAGGGGAAACTGGGACAAAGTGAGAGAGTTAGCATTGACATATATACACTACCAAATGTAAAATAGATAGCTAGTGGGAAGCAGCCGCATAGCACAGGGAGGTCAGCTTGGTGCTTTGTGACCACCTAGAGGGGTGGGATAGGGAGGGTGGGAGGGAGACACAAGAGGGAGGAGATAATGGGGATATATGTATACATATAGCTGATTCACTTTGCTGTACAGCAGAAACTAACACAACATTGTAAGGCAATTATATTCCAATGAAGATATTAAAAAAAAGAAGAGTGAGAAGACTGATGGTGAAATAATTCAGGAGCACTAATTTAAAGATTAAGGTAGTGGGAGAAAAAAAAACAGTGAGGAATCTAAGAAGAATTAGTTAGGGGGATCGGAGGAGACCCAGGAGAGTGGTGTCAGGGAAGCCAAAGGAGAGAGGGTTTCCAGAAGGAAGGAGTGGTCATTGTGGGAAAGGCAGTGCAGAGATGACACGAGGTGGGGACTGAAACACGTAGCAGGAGGCTCACCACGTGTCAAGGAGTAAATTGGAGATGAAGAAGTAGAAACAAGCAGTGTAGACTCCTCTTCCAAGAAATTTCATGATGACGAAGGGAACTTATCTGATAGATGGAGAGAAAGCCAGGGTCCCAGGAACATTTCTGCTGGTCATGTTTTGGTTGATGGTAAAAAGTCAGTAGAGGGGGAAAGATCAAAAATAAGAGAAAGGGAAGACTTAGTGGAGCGGCACTAAGGGATGGGAGAGAAACCTTGGATACGAGTCCTCCAGCCCCCCACCGGTGAGGCCAAGCCCAAATGTTGCTACATTGGGCAGTGAAGGACCCGCAGTCAAGGGCAGTGACCCTGATGGCCTTGGTTTCTTATGGGTGAGGAGGAGAAAAAAGGGGTAAGGTAATGTGGTGGAGGGGCATGGGGATGTCTGGAACAGCAGCTGCGACATAGGATGATGCATTGTAAGAGAGCTAAGAGGACTCTCCTAAGAGATTTTAAGAATGTGTAACAACAGAATATGCAAATGATTCCATTGATATCCAGGATGGATTAGGGAAATGTGGAAGGGAAGAAAGGCTAACCTGGGAAGGAGGAATGGTAAGAGAAATGAGGAGTCATATGCTAAATGCCCTCAAAATGACCGTGTAGGAAGAGGAATCTATTCCGTTGGAGGGTGGAAATATATTAGTTAATTAATAAGAGTGTAGAATGTATTTAGTTGGAGTTTTATGAAGGTGTAATTGTGTGAATTTTTTTTAATGCCCAGAAATATTCTGTTAGGTTGGAAAAAAACACAGTGTATTAGTTGATGAATACATGGGCTTGCGGGTAAGAAAATAAGGAGGCAGTGTCTCTGCAGGCTGACAGCCATAAAAGGGGAGCCCCGAAGATGGGTTTACACTGAGTGCAGCCACCAGACCTTCAGAAACGCCACTGGCAAGTGAAGTAAACGGTGATGAGGGAGGGAGCAGCCTTGAGAGCAGCCTTTCTCAGGGGTTGGGAGGAGATCGTGGAGAGCGGATGAGAACCAGCGGGCCGGGAACTGAGGCTGGAGGTGAAAGGGAAGGGCCTGGATGCTGAGCTCCGGAGCTCCTGGGTCCTGCAGCTCTGTTGTCTTTCTGCTGTTAGGGTGCGGATGTAATTGTGCTAAGTGTCTGAGGCTGTATCACCAGTCCTGTTCCACTGGGTGCTCTCAGTCACTGGAAGGCGTCTGGACAAGGAGATAGTTGGGTTCTTTCTCTGGGTTTCTTCTATGAAATGTATTCAGTTACAAACATTTGTGATATCTCGCTGCCTCTACTGACTGCCTTGGCTGTCTCTAAAGAGGGGCACCCACTCAGAGGGTCCCACTCAGCCAGAAACAACTGTTCACTCTCATCTTTTAGCTTTGACCCAGCTTCGTAGAAGAAACCTTTTCATACCAGAGCAAAACTCATCCTCGGTGCAGAATATTACCTGCATAGATTACTTCCTACCAGGATACCGGGTTGATTTTTAGATCATGCTGCCGGTAATGTACAAAGGGCTTTCATTCTGTGCTGGAGCTGTGACTCCTAAACCACTGTTGGGTCCTTATTCCCTTGCAGATCATTGCCGTGCATCCGCATTTCGTGAGATCCAGCTGCAAGCAGTTTGTGACCGGAGGGAAGAAGGTAAACGCTGCGTGTTGACCGTCACATGCTGTCTTTGAGGGGGTTCTGTTTGCTCTTTAATTTATCTTTAATATTTTTAATGTCTGCCTCTTCATGCAGAGAAAATTCGCAAAAGCACAATGTAGTGAAATCATGAGACCATCACCTCCTGGGGGAGGTGTGGCCTCAGTGCTTCTCACTGACATTCCTTTGAAGCAGATGTAGGGCAAAAACAGATGTTACTCCAGCGACCACCTAGTGCTTTGAAATATTGTCCCTTCCACAAAGAAGAAGTAGCATTTAACAGTAACAAAAGAGCAAGTGAACTAGTGTTTTTTCCCCTTGTAGAAAATCTCATACAGGCCTTGAGAAAGTGTTAGAACAATTATGGCTCTTTTTTACTGACATGTTCCTGGCATATTTTATCATCTTAGTGCTATTTAAAAAATAAGAGAGTAAAATAATCCTTTTGTACATTTACATGTTTGTAGATAAATTCTAAAATTAAAGACTCTGCTTATAGAATAAGTTCATTTTTCTATTTTTATTCACCAGGGATTTTTTAAAAACAATTTTTATAATAAAATGCTACCACTGTCCTGGAACTCTGAATGTTCCTTCATATTCAGTTTGGGGATCAGTGGAGAGAAGGCTCTGTGCGGTATTTCTATAGCAGGGTATAGCTATGGAATGGCTGCTTTGAGGCTCAGCTACCAAATGATTTGGAATGTTCTGTAGTAGTTATCTGTCTTTTTCCCTTGGTCAGCAGCTTCATAGAATGATAGGGCATTCATAGAATGTCTATAGAATTAATCAGTGGGAATTACAGATTTAAACTAACTTTATCTTAGACCTGCAGCTAATTCACTCCTGAAAGAAATAGCTACCTTACTTGTCTTTGTTGGCCTCAGGAAAGAGTAACTTTAAAATTCCTCTTGTTAAAGTATTTCTTTACTAAGTACTTTTCTAGTTAGGAAATTTTATGTGAGATAGAGCATGAATTCACTTAGCTGTTGTCGACTGAAAAAAAAATGCACAATGTGAGAGTTGTGAGTTAAGTTTTATCTGGGGCAAAATGAGGGCTATAGCCCGGGAGACAGCATTTCAGATAGCTCTGAGGAACTGCTCCAAAGAGGTAGGGCGGAAGGTCAGTATATATGTGATTTTGGTGAAGGGGGAGTCCATGCAGTCAAGCACACATTTTTTGCACATATTTTTCTACTAGTCTCATGAAGGTTACTGAAGGAGCAGACGTCTCCATGAAGGATTTTAGTGTTTTTCTAGATACGAGGAGATGCAAGAATTGGGCTCATAAAATTGGCTCCTGAAAATATCTAACTATCTGAAGACCTGTTCTGCCAGTTTTTTTTTGTTTTTTTTTTTTAACCCAGAGCACAGAGTGCCTGATTTCTGATCTCCACCCTGAACTCCTTTCAGAGGGTTTTGAAGGTCAGCTGCCACAGTGGCTCTTAATTTAATCCTTGTAGAGGTAAATAGCAAGTGCCAATTTGTAGGTGACAGTATAATTTAAACCCAGGCATTTTTATTTAAAACTCAGTGGGGATAAAGAATGCTGAATTCACTGTGTTTTTTTGTTTAAGTGGCCTAAAACAACAAACTTTCATTATCTCACAGGTCAGAAATTAAAGAGTGACTTTCCTGTATGGCTCTGGCTCAGGGTCTCTTGTGAGATTTTCAGTCTATTTTTTGCCCAGGACTGCACTCATCTGAAGGCTTGACTGGGGCTGGAGTATCTGCTTTCTAAAAGATCTGTTGCCTTCTTAAGAGCAATCTCTCATAAAATGTTGATAACTTAAAATATTGATAAATCACTTTGGTTGAAGTATTTCCCTAGTGGGGATGCAGTTTTGAGTTCTAGCTTTCCAGTTTCAGAAGTTAGAGATTTTACAGTTGTCCCCTATTTTTTGAAGGTATTGGTATGAAAGAACATATTAGAGATAATATGAGTGATGTCCAAGTGGACTCAAACTCATACTTTGGGATTTTCCTGATGTGTTGGTGTGTGTTCTTAATAATCAGCTTATTGATGGAGGTTAATAATTGCTTTTATACTGTGAAGGATACCTATAGTCTGATGTAGTTTGCCACAGTAGTTTTGCTACATGAATGTCTTGTCAACCTGCAGGATGCCTGGGTTAACTGTGTCAATTTCATGTTCTCCATCCTTCTACTTAGCATTTGACATGATTTACAAACATCTGTAGGAAGGACCTTGTGAATGTAGCTGTTTGGGCCAAAGCTTGTTGAGTAGATACATGAGTAATTATATGGACGACAGAGTAGTCCAGCATCCAAGTGCTGGCAAGGTCATATGGAGAGAAGTTGGAATTTATACAAAGACTACCTTGTGAATAGCAGTAAAATAAGTAGAATTCACTGAATGCTGAACAGGCAAGAACATCAGAGATTTGGTTCATCTTTTTGGTTATCACTGACTGCTTGACAAGTTCTTCTGTGTTCACTGTTCTAAGAGACAGCATTGTCTTTTCTCCTTTTTTCCTATTCACTTCTCCAGAAATGCATGGGTAGATATTTCTTCCCAAGCACAAAAAGATGTTTAATTATGTGTATATAAATTAAAAACATTTCAGGTCATGTGGTGAAAAAGTTTTAAAAAAATGATATTGTTAGAATTTCTGGATTAAAATAATTTAAAAGAAAAAACACACACCAAAGGGTTAGTATATTGTATAAAGGACTTCGGATATTGAGCTTGATAAAAGTATATGTGTGATATTTTGAAGTGAAGAATCAGAGGATTCCACATGTCAATGTAAATGATATTGTCATCTCTTTTAGATTTTTTAATAGCTTTGTTGATATGTAATTTGCATACCATAAAGTTCACTAGTTTAAAGTGTACAATTCAGGGACTTCCTTGCTGGTCCTGTGGTTGAGACTCCACGCTTTCACTGCAGGGGGCGCAGGTTCCACCCCTGGTCGGGGAACTAAGATGCCGCATGCTGCGCGGCACAGCCAAAAAACTAGAGTGTACAATTCAATGGTTTTTAGTATATTTACAGAGTTGTGCAACCATCACCATAATCTAATTTTAGAGCATTTTCATCATTCCAACCTCGTCCCCATTAGCAGTTACTCCATATTCCCCTTCCCCCACTTCCCAGCCCCAAGCTACCACTAATGTATTTCACTTCTCTATAAATTTGCCTGTTCTGGATATTTCATATAAATTCTGGGTATTTCATGTAAATGGAATCATACAATAAGTATGTGGCCTTTATGTCTGACTTCTTTCATTAGTTTTCTAGGTTCATCCATGTTGTAGCATGTATCAGGACTTCATTCCTTTTTATGGCCAAATTACATTTCATCGTATGGATATATCATATTTTATTTAGCAATATTTAATTATTATTTAAATATTTTATTTAAATATTTATCAGTTGATGGACATTTGGGTTGTTTCCACCTTTTGACCATTATGAATAATGCTGCTGTGAACAGTAGTCAAAACATGGAAGCAACCTAAATGTTCATCGAGAGATGAATGAATGAAGAAGATATGGTATATATATATACAATGGAATATTACTCAGCCATAAAAAAGAACGAAGTAATGCCATTTGCAGCAACATGGACCTAGAGATTCTCGTACTAAGTGAAGTAAGCCAGACAGATATCATTATAATATAGCTTATATGTAGAATCTAAGAAAATGATACAAATGAACTTACTTACAAAACAGAAATAGACCCACAGACATAGAAAACAAACTATGATTACCAAAGGGGAAAGGAGAGGGGGAGGGATAAGTCAGGAGTTTGGGATTAACATATACACACTACTATATATAAAATAGATAACCAACAAGGACCTACTGTATAGCACAGGGAACTTGACTCAGTATTTTATAATAACCTATAAGGGAAAAGAATCTGAAAAAGAATAGATAAATATATATGTATAACTGAATCACTTTGCTGTACACCTACTTCAGTTAAAAATATAATAAAATTAAAGGCCATTATAATTTTTCCTACTTACGTTAAAGGCTTAAGAAACATTGGTATGTAAATGTGCCCTCTATTCAGGGACTTGTAACGTACAAACTATTGACTGATTTCTCTGGATTCATTAAAGTTTATTGTGTAAATATGTATTTAGTGAGTAGTAAAAATTAGTGTTTAATCAATAAACTATAGTGACTTCTTTGTACAGGGTTAAATAACCAGAGATTTCCAAAACATGCACCAGCTTGGTGTGCTTTGCAGAAATCTCCGGAGAGATTTCTTCCTTCTGTATGTGTATGGTATGTACTTTTAAAGATCACTTCCGCTACATGGTTTTTGGCATTTGTGTGTTTTGTTTGTTTTAAAATAGGTTTATTTAGTTGAAGATATTTCAGGAAATATTTCTGATTTCATTAAGGAATGCACCTTTGATTTTAAAAACTAAGAGAAAGGCTTTTTGGAAGGTGACATTAAGAAACAGATACTATTGTGAAAAGATTCTTTTCTTTTTTAGGGTGTTAGCAAATTTTTAGGAGGACCTCATTTTTTCCCCTTATAACCGAGTTATGGCATTTTGTTCCTTTGATAAATGAGAAGAACAAAGACTGTGTTGGCCCAATTGCAACTCTGATCATTTAACTGCAGTTTTCAACCAGCGCCATAAACTAAGCAGAGCTAGTTTGAAGAGTCCAGCATTTAGCAAATGGTGATAAACTTGCAATAATCATACATTGCAGATACCAAGACCTCCCTGTTTAGAGTAGATGGCAGACCATATAGGGGAAAAAAGAGCAAAGACAAATATCATGTAACTGAGAGGTAATGACCTTCTGCCTTTAAGAAATAATTTAATCTTAAAAAAAATTGGAGCAAAGACTAGCCAAATGAAGGTGTAATGTGGAATAAAGGCATTCTTAAGGCATTCTTAACCCTTAAGAACACTGATCTTACTTAGACTGAAGCTAAATGCATCTAGGAATTGTATGCCAACTTCTGTAAACAATGATGAAAGCAGCACAGCGACCACAGAAGCGGAATAGGAAAGATGGATGTCCTACAGTGAGATATTCATGGTATCATTTCATAAGAAAATTTGACAGAGATGTCTAATTTAATATTTTAGTTGATTTGATTTGATGAGAAATTTTGATTCCTGGAAAAATATTTCTTTAAAAGTAATCAGAAGATACATTTCAGAATAGTTCCATAAAACAGCCATGTAGCAGAAAAAACCTGAAACTGCAGTTTGACACATGTGTTGATACTTCCTTTTTTTTTTTTTTTTTGTGGTACGTGGGCCTCTCACTGTTGTGGCCTCTCCCACTGCGGAGCACAGGCTCCGGACGCGCAGGCTCAGCGGCCATGGCTCACCGGCCCAGCCGCTCCGCGGCATGTGGGATCTTTCCGGACCGGGGCACGAACCCGTGTCCCCTGCATCGGCAGGCGGACTCTCAACCACTGCGCCACCAGGGAAGCCCGATACTTCCTTTTTAAGGTTCTAGCTTGTTAGGTCTTTGGAGAGAGCTCCTTATCCACCCAGGACTAGGGAAGGGGAGGCAATAGTTCTGTGTGGCATAATCTTTTATTTTAGGTTTTTAAGGTAACTTCTTAGTAGTTGAATGTCATAGCTGGATTTATGGACTCCAGTGCTTCACACATGAGCATAAAAAGCTTATTCTTGGGCTTCCCTGGTGGCACAGTGGTTGAGAGTCCACCTGCCAATGCAGGGGACACGGGTTCGTGCCCCGGTTTGGGAAGATCCCACATGCCGCGGAGCGGCTGGGCCCGTGAGCCATGGCCGCTGAGCCTGTGCGTCCGGAGCCTGTGCTCTGCGACGGGAGAGGCCACAGCAGTGAGAGGCCCGCGTACCGCAAAAAAAAAAAAAAAAGCTTATTCTTAATTCTGTTTTGTTTTCATGTTGAAAAAAGAAAAGGAAAAGCACGTCTCTTAAGAGTGCCATTGGAGAGAGCTTTAAAACATGAGAATCGATGGATTTTTTTTTTTTAAGTGTAACCTCCTTGTGTAGCAAGAATTAGAATGCATGAGCATAGCAATGAGGTATCTCTTTGAGAAATAAGTCTGCAAAGCAGATCTTGTCTGGGTTTGTTTTTTTTTAATTACTCAAACTTTCTCTGTCAGCAGATAAACTTGAGCTCCCTACGACCTTTACCTTTGAACTCTGAAATACACTTCATAATAACTGATTCTCCTCCTTTGACAAATTATTAAATTGTCGTGATGCAGTTTGCAGCAGAGTTCATTTTTCGAAACGAGGGAGTCAGCTGTTTGGCGTTGTGGTGGGCCAGGTCCCCTCATT